>NC_134269.1:158157794-160557794 GCF_031893055.1 Leptodactylus fuscus | reverse complement strand
TATCATAAAGGCCCGAAGCCTGTGCTAGGAGTAACACTGGATCCAGGAGAGGTGAGTTAGTAACAGTGTTTATTATGTTTGTACACCTTCCCCGAGTCTCTGATTATTATACTACGGGATCTGAAAAGACCCTGGAGTATAAAAATAGTTCATGGGTGGGCTACTATGGGGCATAGTAGAGGTTGGGTGGGCCACTGTGGGGCATAATAGACGTTGCAGCGGCCACTGTGGCCCCTACAATCTACTATGTCCCACAGAAGCCCACCCAACCTCTATTATGCCCCACAGTGGCCCCCTGCAAAGTTTATTATACCCCACAGTCTATTGTGCCACAGTGGAGCAAAATAGAGGCTGCAGGGGCCGCTGTGGAGCATAATAGAGGTTGGGTGGACCACTGTGGGGCATAATGGAGGCTGGGTGGGCCGCTGTGGGGCATAATGGAAGCTGGGTGGGCCGCTGTGGGGCATAATGGAGGCTGGGTGGGCCGCTGTGGGGCATAATGGAAGCTGGGTGGGCCGCTGTGGGGCATAATGGAGGCTGGATGGGCCGCTGTGGGGCATAATGGAGGCTGGGTGGGCCGCTGTGGGGCAAAATTCCACATGCAAGGGACATTTATAAAAGAGATCATTAGGCCACATTATGAATAGAAGGGGCATCATATATGTGGGTCAGGTGCGTGGAGAAGTAAGGAGTCAAAAATGTCTGTGTTGCAAACTTTACAGAGACAAGTCACAGCTGCAAGAAATGGTCATGCCGGACCAAAGGGAAGAGACAGGAAATGTGAGCAATTAGTCAGAGACTTCTCCTGTAAGTCACAAAATGTTACTGCCCTGGATTCACTGTAAGGGCCCCTTCACATGGAGTTTACGCTCTGTGTATTCTGTCTACACGCTGTGTATTCTGTACATTTTACACGTGTAAAATGTAGTTAGCCATTGAGTTCAATGGCTTTTTCGTATAACGCGCGTTATACGAACATGCCATTGAACTCAATGGCTAACTACATTTTACACATGTATTTTTACATGTACAGAATACACGGAGCGTAAACTCCATGTGAAGGGGCCCTAATGTTACCAGGAGGGAAGGTGTCTTTTGTTCGTACACCTCATGTAGCACAGAGGCTAGGTTCACTACTGTGGGGGGCCCACCAATGTGTTAAATAGCCCTGCTGGTGAGCTATCGTTAGGGTAGGTCATCAATGTTTTTAGCCCGGAAAACCTCTGTACATGCCTCAGTTAATAGCTTCAAGTTTTACTAAGCAATTTTCTTTTTTAAGATTGATTTTGCGTCGTTCTTGCTGCAGCCAATAGAGCATTTCTGTTTTGTCCCATTTCATTTTGTCAGCATACGGCCTGCCCTGTAGTAGAAAAAAACAAAACAAAATATGAGTGAAAAAGGTATTACTAAACACAGAACCACAAGATCTTTCTCAATGGTACATGGTCACAGTGAAACTATGAAAAATGGTGACTACACTTGAATTACCTTAGAAAACCCGCGGAACCCATAGACTATAATGGGGTCTATATGGTTTCTGCACGAAAAATGCTGCTTGCATTGCTTTTCTCTCCACAAGGAGAAGGGAACAGAATCCCTGAATGCAGATGTGAACTGAGCCTAAGGATTTCTAATACATTAATGTACTGGTGTGTCTGATAACATAATGAGCTCTGGAAGATGTGATGAATCTCCTAATAGGGAATACATGCATGCCACAGGTCAGAAATATGAGAGAAAGAAAACTTTGATAAATCCTTCCTATCCACAGAACAGGAGACAAATGAATAATGAGAACGGGAACCCTTAGGCTAAGGCCCCACAGAATGAAAGCGCTGCGCGAAAAGCTGCTGCGGGAACAAATCGTGGTTCTTCCCGCAGCGTTTTAAACAGAAAGTTCACAGAGTTTTCCTCCGCAGACTTTCTGTTACCATTATATATACGAGGAAGCTGATGGCGTTTCCGTAGATATAATTGACATGCTGCAATTTCCAAAACCACGCTGGTTTTGGAAATTGCAGCGTGTCCACACTGCAATTTTTACCGCAAACTGGGCATGGAATTCGCAAGAATCCTATCCACTTTACAGTTACTGTATAATGCGTTTCCACTGCGGCAAAATCGCGTTTCCGGCCCATGGGGGCCCACCTTAAAGTGCCTCACAAGAATGGAGCAGAGGTGCGCATGCTCGACTGCCACTCCAGTCATTTCTGTAAGACTGATGGAGATAGCTGTCCTGAAAGTCTCGGAAGTAAATGACGCCCTGAATGAGCATGTCCATCACTACTCTGGTCACATGGAGTTCCCCATTCTCTATGGTAATAGCTGAAGGTCCTTTACCATAGTTATGCTGGTATAAAACAGATTACTATTAGAATAGACATTTTAGTTGATCAAATTTTGTCAAACGCTATAATATAATATCTGTATGTATCTTTGACTCCAGGCTTAAAGTGGACCTTTCATGTTCTCAGGCACATGCGGTTTTATATACCACTAGAAAGCTGACAGTGCGGTGAATTCAGCACACTGTCAGCTTTCCCGTTATGTGCCCCTGGGCTGGAGATATTGGTGCCATTATAACAGCACTGATCTCTGCCCACTGTCAGAAGGTCGTTTCTGACAGTCTAGCTGGATTGTGAAGAACGCTCCTCCTAACTGTACTTTTCCATAGACTAGTACTAGTGCATTCTTCACAGCTTAGCATCATCTCTGGGCAGTAAGGAACCCCCCCTCATTCAACACTCATTCTAAAAAAATCTGCTAGTGTAGCTCAACCTTAAGGCTGTTGCAGATTTTGCAGTTTATTTTTAACCAAACCCAGGAGTGGCTACAAAAGGAATGCAAAATATTAAGGAAGCTCCTATACTTCTCCATTCTGGTCCATCTGCTCCTGGGTTTCTCTAAAAAAAAAAAAAAAAAAAAGCAGCACAATCTGCAACAGAAAAGCAGATTTTTCACAACGTGGGGCCTCACCCTAAGAGTGTCCTGAGAGATACAACCTACACAATCCAAGCAATTTGGCTCCACCTTAGATTATACAGTAGACTGTCACCATTATGCTGAGCACCATCATATTCTTATATAGTCCAATAGACACCCCATTGGTCAAGTGCAATGGGCTGTGCCAGAGCCTAAAAACTAAATACACAGCCCGTGGAGGATGTGGTACACTTGAGCCACATTTGTACCATATTTATACGAATATTTTTTTAAGGAAATTATGCATCTGTTGGACTATCTAAACACATGATGGTGCTCAGCACAATGTCCCCTGCTATGCACTGTGGCTGGTTTGATATGGAAAAACCTGGATAGCACACAGACCAGATGCCAACCACTGAGATCAGTTACCCCTGTGCTGTAAAACTGGCAGCACCCATGGAACAGCAGGATTATCTTGAGTTTGACTGATAAATGCCACTTGATGGTTAACACCCATAAAAGACTGTTAGTATGGTTTAGCAATACTTGTATAGACTCACCTTATAGCTGACTGTGTCATTACATTTCTTCTTTATAGTATGTAACACTTTATGTATTTCAGGTTCTATTTCTGCCATTTGTTTGTGTAACTTTTTCCTTTTTCTAGACTCTTCCATCCTTGCCATTGACGTTCCTTCATACCCTAAACAGGTAACAATACTGTTTTACAGATATATTCATAATATTATTAGAAATATCTATGCAGGCCCCCCCACAGCCCCAGCGTTTACTGTCGCAGAGCGCAGCAGTCTTGTTTCTCTGCCTCGCCTACTGACGCTCCAGGTCATATGACAGACTCCACTCTAAACTATGGGCCAGCAGAAGAAGTTCTAATTCATTCCCCGCTGGGCATACAACTCGCTATAGTTACCAAGAGACTCCAGCCTCTGAGTAATTCTAGCGCATGTAGATGGCCTAGTATAGATTTATGGTATAACTCAAGTCACTTTCCTATAGTATAGAACATATGTTGGATTGGGCCATCCCCAGCCCATTCCGATTCATGCCCCGCTCCGTCCACTGTGTAAGCGGGCTGCAGAAAAGGGATGCAATGCAATACCCCAAAAATGCGCCAACACATGGAAACCCAATAGTAAATGAGGGCAATAATATAAAAAGAGGGTTTCCGAAATAAACAATTCTGTCAAAATACATTAGTCAGCAATGTGTAACTAAGATAATGAAAATGGAATTGGTTCTTCTACCAGTGCTGGAAGGAACCGTATGTTTTCCTGACATCTATTGTTCCTGACTTACTGAGGCTCCGCTCGCTCACCACCCTGAGCCTCCACAAGGGTTTCTGTCAGGTTAAGTCAGTTATGAGGGCAAGAATAGCGCAGCATGCATTGCCAATTTTGCCTGTCAAAACATCAGAAACCTTGTCAGAACTCCTGCAGACCCCTTTATAAATCATGAACAGGTCATGAACAATAGTTATGACACCAATGTGAACATAGCCTGACAACACGTACATACTGTATTATTATATATTTGATTAACAGTAACCACTCATAGCAAATTCTATATAAACTGTTAAAAAAAGATCACTTTGGGATGGTAGGTTTACTAAATATGAGTATAGTAGAAACATTTTGTTATGTGACACGAAGCTTACCTCTATGGAAGAATCTGTTAGGATCAGATGCTGCCGTCTCCACCATCTCCAGCTCAGCTAAGAGCTTCTCTCTTCTTTTGATAAGTGTGGCTGCTTTTTCCCACATCTTTATAGCCTGTATAATAGTGGAAGCTTTTACAATTATGTTCATTTGTAAGGTTTACACTAAAAAATGTTAGTATTTATGGATCCTCCAATTCCCAATTCTCCTAACGAATATATACAGTATTTCCTATAGAATGTGATAAATGTCTAATATCCAAATACACGGCAATACGGTGGCTCAGTGATTAGCACTACAGCCTTGCAGCGCTGGAGTCCTGGGTTCGAATACCACCAGGAACAACATCTTCAAGGAGTTTGTATGTTCTCCCTGTGTTTGCATGGATTTCCTCCCATTCTATGAAGACATACCGATAGGAAAAAGTGTACGTTGTGATCCCTATATGGGGCTCACAATCTTCATTAAAAAAAAAAATCCAAATACCCCTTTAAATCAATGGATAGTTATTCAAGTTTCAGTGTCCCATTAATATGTAATAAGATGTCCTCAGCTTTCATAGCTGATCTTGGGCTCCTAGCAGTAGAATCCTTTGTTATATGATTCCCTTCTACGGATATATGCAGGTTAGGGATCTTATTTCAGTACGGCATTATTGCATGTGACACTAAGCTGCACCCCGCTGTTATTATGTTACAACTTTACAATATATACACGTTACCTCTTTTAGTAGGTCTTGGTATTCATTGGAACTATATTTAATTGCCATATCTAGTCTCTGGCTTTCTGGGACATGAAGTACAGTCCATATGGCATTTATCTTTTTCTGTACATCTTCAGCGCAAGGTGTTGTCTCCGCCTGTACATATAACACATACAAATAAAATGTAATGTTAAAGAGTTTTTCTCATGAACATAATTTTTGCTGAATTTTAAAGATTTTCTCTAATAATCCTAGAAGTGGCAGCCTTTTGCCTCAATAGGTTCCCTAAAGTGTGACGACAAATGTAGGAACTCTGCACAAAAAGCTATCCCAGCCGTAATAAGGAAATCATGGCTGCATTTATGATCATTTCACTGACAACCAATAAAAACAAATGACCGTCACCACTAGAAAAAATCTTTAAAGCTAAGGCCCCATGGCCCAGAAACGTAGTGCTAAAACGCTGCGGGAAGAACCGCAGTGTGAACGCATTGCGGTTCTTCCTGCAGCGCTTTGAAGAGAAAGTTCACCGAGTTTTCCTCCACGGACTTTCTGTAACCTTTATATATATTGGAAAGCCGCCGGCGTTTTCGTAGATATAATTGATATGCTGCGATTTTCAAAACCGCAATGGTTTTGGAAATCGCAGCGTGTCTGCGCTGCGATTTTTTTCCGCAAAGTGGGGATGGAATTCGCATGAATCCCATCCACTTTGCAAGTACTGTAAAACGCCCCGATTTTTCCTGTGGTGTTTCAGCAGCGGGCACATTGAGGCGTTTCCGGCCCATGGGGCCCCAGCCTTAAACATTGCAAAATTTTAATTTCCCTTATCCAATTATATTTAAAAACATTTTTTACTTTTAATCATTTGAATAAAGTTATGTTCATAGGAAAATCCCTTTAAACTTGTAGTTAGAAATTATTCAGCCTTATATTATTATATGGCCTTTATTAATTGCAGCATAGCATTGGTAGTCCATCAAAAAGCAACACAATTTATACTTAAAGCGAACCTGTCAGGTCATTTCTGACACTTTGTCTGAGAACAGCATATCATAGAAGAAGAGAAGCCGAGTTCTGTGATCTATAGGTTCATATGATTTGGAGCAGGGGTAAAAAAAACTGAATAAATCCTGACAGGACTCCTATGAGAGTCCTGCTACACACAGTGATTGACAGTTTTCTGTGTACAAACAGGAACAACTGTCAATCACTGTGTGTAGGCGGGGTAAGCAGCCCTGTTAGGATTTACTGCAAAAATGAGAAAACTTTTTTCAATGTTTTGTACTCATGGGCATACTGGTATTACCTCATTCGAAATATCTATTGACTCCTTCATTTCACATTCCACATCTGCAAATATAAAAAAACAAAAGACACTCTGAATATTGAAGAATATGGAAAACAATAACATCACCATATAATATTGATGTTAGGAATAATACATTCATTTATTTAATAGAAGCAATTATACAAAAAAAAAGACTAGTTCAGGATCTGCAAACCACGCATGTCCCTAATCCTGGCATGTTTCCAATTACAGTTGTACATACAGGATTGCTAAAGGCTTCTTATCAGTGTGGATAATGTTCAGTGTATCGACTTGACAGCGGTATTGGGAAACTGTCATACACATGAGATGATTGAAAGCCAAATGATCATCTGGCCAACAGCTGACTTGCCCAGCTCACCTATATATACACGGCTACAGGACAAGATAGATTTTGTAACAGAAAATTGTGCAACTGAAAATCCGTTCCAATTTGACAATTCCTTTTTGTTACTGTTACACAAGGGAGCCTAGCAGTGCAACAACCTGTGATCAACCATAATGGAAAAATAGAGCAATACACAGTTCTCATAGAAATCAATACACTGCCTTTGTAATGCTTAGGATGCTTGGTATTCCAGAGCTAGAGACAATCTTTGTAGTGACACTGGCTTAATAGGGGACTAGCCAAGGAATCCTCCTCTACCGTAGGGGTATCACAATAACGTTACATATATCCCATCCACAGATTAGGAAATACATGAATGCTGTCTGACTGCTGGGACCCCCAGCAATCATAAGAACTGGGATCTCCAAGTTCCTAATGTAAAATGAGTTGTGACAACTACTCCTCTCCACTTATGGGACTGACAGAAAACAGTATGTACAGCAAGAACTTGAGTATCCCGATTCTTGTGATCCTGATGTCTAGAAGTTATGTATCATTAGTGGGAAAATACCTTTAACATAGAATTCCCAGATAGGGTATAGGCTTTCTGACCCAGACAATGCCTGTATGTAAGTAACGTAATACAATGGTAGTTTGTGGTTACCCTGTAAAGGTGGTTCTGATCCGAGACCCCCAAGCATAACGCTGTTCACATTCCACATGCCAGGAATGTAGCATCGCTTCTGTTCTCTGAGATCAGCAATCATTTTGTCCCGTCGCCTGCATAAAATACATTAAATATTTGTTATTAGCACCAAGCACACAATGATTTTACTATGAATAAAATAAATGCAGCCCTGTTATGAACCCCCACCGTATCTTGCAAATTAATTTGGCAAAGGCAATGCAGCAGAGAAAACAATAAGAATGCTACAATCTAAAAGCTTTCCCTCGTTCCACAGGGGTTTTTAATTAACGCAAAGTACAAATGTTCTGAACAATCTCAGCCCCGTGGATGTATTAAAAAATAAAAACCTTTCAGCCGCTGCTGATAAAGTGTTCCCATCTGATTAGTAAAGACGCGGTGGGATAAATAATATTACTCCAGCAGGATAAATCAATCTGCCTTTCACAGCTAAGCATTACAAATCACAATCCCAGTAGTCAACAATCAGCGACTTGACTAGAGTCTGTAAAAGACAAGGTATGAGGGAGAATATTATCCATAGTCCATTCATATAGATATTTCTGGATTCCCCTCAGAGACAGGAAATCCTAAGGTGAGTTGTAATAATAATCCGATAATGCGGATGCCACTTCACTCCATCAGATACTGACACTTATTCCTTTATCTGTTTCTATTTTCTGATTATAGATTTTCTATACTGTGTACATGTTTATTGAAGTGGCCATCTTGCCCAAGCTGCTAGCCTGCTTAATATACAGTGGATTTATAGCAGCCACATGGACCATAGTAAACTGTAGTAGGGACATGGAGTGAAGTGTGGACTTGCATCACATGGACTGTAGGCCCCTGACAAGCCTCATCAAATATCTTTTAGGCTAAGGCCGCATGTAGCCAAACTAAGCAAAAAATGCTGTGGAAAAAGTGCATGTATTTCTGCCACATTTTTTCCACAGCATTTTTTGTGTTTTTCAATGCATTTTGCAGAGTTTTCTTCTGCGGACTTTCTGTCCCTATCACACCTATATGTAAATTGTCAGCGTTTCCACAGGTATAATTACTATGCTGCAATTTTCAAAAGCATGGGTGTTTTTGAAAATGTAGTTTTTCCACTGAAATTTTTTTTCTGCAGTGTGTGGATGAGATTAGCCAGAATCCTATCCACGTCACAGGTACTGTAAAATGCATTTTGTTGCTGCTGCATTTCCACTGCTGCAAAAACTCTGCATTTTCACAACGTGGGGCCCCATCCTCGAAGACAGTCTATCACCAGGATGAAACATATTAAACCAGCCACATAGATAAATGTAACATCTTTTTACCCATCAAAATTCATGCCCTCATTGCCAAGAAATTGATTATTTCACAATATACAAATTATCAGTCTGGAGCTCCGAGGGCAGCTCCATTGCTTCAAACTGCTATGCCCCATATTTCTCTCATAACACAGGGCAAGGTGAGTTTCCAGCTTAGTTCCATGGCTCTGTCCCTCTTGAGCTGGGTTCACATGAGGGTTTTTTGTACGGGATTTTAACACAGAGGCCACCTCAGAATTTGGTCCAAAAAATGGCTAGCCGCAACTGGATGCCAATGCAGTGCACCGGCATCCAGTCGCAGCATTCCGCTCCGGTTAGGCCCAAATGATAGGGCCCAGTCCGGAGGGAGGTGTTGTGTCGCAGAATCCGCCTCAAGAAAGGGCATGTCACTTCTTTTTTTTTTTTCGACAAGTGGAAAAAGGAACCCATTGAATTCAATGGGAGGCATTTTTGAGCCAGATTTTGACGCACATTCTGGGAGGAGGGCATATTAGTAAAGTGGGGCATAGTTTGGTGCAACGGTAAATATCATAGCAACAGAGGCATGATTTTTCATGGGAAAAGAGGTGTTAAATTCAGGTAGTCCTGACCTGTCTACCGTAGCTGTGTTGCTGGTTTATTATGCTTCACCCTGGTGATAAACTCCCTTTCCAGTCAGTGTGATTTCATAATATGTGAAAACATCACAATGATATTTTTTTTTCACTGCCATTACTAACAAGTGACACTTAAAAATTTCACACCTTTTCTGTTCTTCCCTCTTTAGTTTTGCGGCAATATTTGCCTGTTCTTCATCCTCAGAATCACTATTGTACAGATGGTATATTACCTTCAGGTAATCCAGATCCTGCAAAAGGAACACAAAAGTTCATTCATACAGTACATGAGTGGATCATCTATCCACAAGGTAGTGTTCTTCTGACACTGAACATTCCTTTAAATGTGAATTCCATGCACACTGCTATATTACACACCATATAACACCATAATAGGGATTCTATAGTGTTGCATGAGTCCTATAGTTTACCTCTATTTTATACAGGGGAAATTTATCGGGATGGGAATTCTGGGGTTATTTTTGCTGCAAAATGTTTACTAAATTTGGCACAACTTTAAGACCAACACTTCCAAACTAAAGTTGTTACTTCCTTTGCCCCCCTGCTACTGGAGTGAGATTGTGACCATTTATAAAAAGTTGCTTTTGATAAATCTGCCACATAAAAACACTAGTCTTGATAAATCTCCCCCACAAACTATAAAGGAGTTTGTATGTACAACGCTACACGCAGCTATAAAACTCACATGCTGCATTTAATTATATGATGTTTTGTTCTCTATTCACACAGAATATTAATATTCAAAACTCTCCTGGATATCTGTTACCAGACAGCAATGCATTGTGGGAGCTCAGGAGACAGCGGAGGCTTGTGCATACTGAAAAATGATCTGAACTATTATTATTATATAAACCAATGAAGTCAAAACTGTGGTGTGAACATTTCGTATATGTTAACATTGTGAATAGACTACAGATTTTCAGTCTGGTTTTGCAGATAGAACAATGAAGTGCTTTATAGTAGCAGTAAAGTAAATGAGATTTCTCCAAATCTCATCTACGTGGTGCGACAAATAAAAATCTGTGTGGATTTTACATTGGCACCATATCAATTCGTTGCATTGAATTTCATACCAGATTTCAGTGCATAGGATGAAATCTATGGCAAATCGGTGCTCAAATCCACATGTGATGTATATTCACAACAGAATCATGCTGTAGTTTTCACTCAAGCTTGTAGAAATTGCAGCAAAACCTGAATACTAGTCCTTAAAACCTTTGACAGTACCTGGGTGGATATATATTTCATGTAGTCATCTGTGTTAACAATAGACTTCCACCAAACAAGCCAGGAGTTACAAATTCTGGAAGCATCTTTGTCAGTAGGAATGTGCTGGATCACACTTTGTACCAAAAGAGAAGGAAAAATATTAGACAAAACTGCTACTCATATCATTCTTGGAATTAAAGGAGTTCTTCAGCAAGTGTTTCAATACTTATTTCTCTTGGGGTTCTGGTTCTGACCCTAGGTCACATAATTGGAACCAGCTTCAAAACCCAATTTGCTCCACCTCCTCACCAGTGTTCATTGCTAGCCCTCACTGTACAGGTAGCTAGCAGGGAATATGGGAGAGGAGGGAAGAGGATAAACGGCTTGGGAGCCAGAGCCAGTTCCAATCACATGACCCAGGGTTGGAAACCACTTATAAAACTGTGGGTCCTGTGCTATAGAATCTGGGAGTACTGAAACCCTGTCTTGAGAACCCCTTTTAGTTTGAGCACAGACCAACCATTTAATGCAAAGATTCATCTCTGCTCAATATACAGTTACATATATTATTGATAAAATAATTTGAGCTGCAAGTCGTACCCTATTAATCCACGGCTGAATTCACTAATGCAGAGTGCTGAGCTCATCTCTCTCAGCAGACTCTGCTTGTTCAGACAGGGTATATTGGTCAGGATTTTGATGCGGAATCTGTGTCAAAATCCTGACCAAAAAAATGCCTCCCATTGAAATCAATGGGAGCCAGTCATTTCCTTTTTCCTTTTTTGATCCCACTCGCAGAAAAAAGAAGTGAGCTGCCCTTTTTTCAGGTGGATTCAGCGGCTTATTAAGTCGCAGACATTCGCCTCCCGACACCTCCCTCCCGACTAGGCCATCCATTTGGGCCTAATGCAGAGCGGAAAGCCGCGACTGGATGCAGGTGCACTGCGCTGGCATCCAGGTGCGGCTAGCCGTTTTTGGTACAGAATCTGAGACGGCCTCCGTGTCAAATTCCGGACCAAAAAACTCACGTGTGAACTTAGCCTATGGTCTCCTTTACATGACCACATTCAGTGAATGAGACTGGTATCAGTGTGTCATCTATGCTTTTTACTAACCCATACATATGACATGTCTGAAACGTAGCCATGCCAGTACAATCTGGTGTATAGATAAATACATGTCTCACAATGCAGTGCTCCTCAGCTTCTTGGATTGTGTGTGCCGACAACCAATCATTTGGTCCCAGTGTTGACCATCAGAAATATGAAGGCATATAATACATTTTACTGATTCTGAAGTATAGAATGTAAGTAATGCAATATTACTTATCCTCAGGTAACAGTAATAAAGGCTGCATCAGACATCCCGTAACTTTATGCTTTACAAAGATTGTAAAAGGAACCTGTCATACTAACCATGCAGTCCAATATGCCAGTATTATGCTATAGAGGAGGATAAGCTGAACAGATTGATATATAGTTTTGTAGTAAAAGGTTTGGTAGGTTTAGTCATTTATTGATTGGATTTCCTGCTATTTACATCCTTTGGAGTCCAGTAGGCGATCCTAATAACTGCTTGAAAGTTATGCATGACTGAACAGGGAAGGCTGCCAACCATGAAACCGCTCACTGGACACCCAGGCATTAAAAGAGAAGGAAGTTCGGGCAATAAGAACAAGTTTTACTAAATCGTTTCCCATTAAACTATGTATCTGCTCAGCTCCTCCTGCTCTATAACATACTGCTGCAGATTATACTGCATTTTCCAAGTGGAAGGTTCTCATTAGGATATGTCTTATAAATATAATAAGATAAAGGCATTGTATAGATATTATAGAAATATATTCTGCTTTCTGAATAACAAAAGAAAGCTCGCAAGCAAGATTTTACCTGTCACATATATCACTGGAACCAATGCAGTCCAGTTCCTTGTTAATAACACGCTCACCCGTCTTCTTTGTCAGCGTTGAGGAAGCTGCACATAAGGAGAGATCCACTTTTGTTGCAAATGGTTCAAAGTCTAAATCCTTAAATGTGAAATGTAGAACATGTCAAGCTGGCATGGCGCTGAGACAGCAAACTAGAGATGGAGGGAGGCCGATTTGGCAATTCCTCTCAAAAGATGTTTATTAACCTTGTTAGAGAAATAACATTAAATGTTGATATCTAAACCATGGGAAAGAAAGCCATTTTACAGTTACTTGTGTGCACCCGGCCTTGAAACAAATATAACAGTAAAACCTCTTCAAAAGACTACTTCTTTAAGAGGACTACCTCCTTATCCAGAAATGGTTGACAAAAGAAGAGGATCTTAGAGAAATGTACAGAAGGGGAATGGTCACGCTGTTCAGAAGTGGGCATAGCAAGGGCACATATTAAAATGTCTCTATTTTAGAGTTAAACCTTAAGAATTTTGGAGAAAAGAGATTTCTCATGTTTTTGCAGTCAGAGAAAGGAAAGAGAATAAAATACCTGGTCAAACCTAAGATGATCTGCCGACATATTCTTAATGAGCTCTGTATAGACTTCTTCAAGTTCTTTTCCAACATACAGGTTTCTGTCCAACCTCTCCACACTTGCGGCCTCAATCTGTAGCAGAAATGCTTAGTTTTGACCCTTCACAAATACAAATCTAAATCTATGGTTCTTGTTTGATGATCATAGTATATGACTCTCTTCTCACGAGCACATAGCACTGCAATGTTACTTCTTGTAAGGAAAATTACTATGTAGATCATCAACTGGGGCAATTTCATCTTTCCTACCAGCTGTAATCCACAATATACTAATATATCCCGCATAGGTAAGAAGGATGGGACTGTATGCCCACAGTACGAAGTATTTTGTGATCTTCCACTGGCTTAAGTATTTACAGTTTACCTCTTGCGATCATCTTGGACCATCATTTTACAGTTTACAGAAAACTGGTGTGAGTTATAATAAATAAGTCAGGTAGGGGACAGGCTCGCCACTCTGCACACATTCACACAATGTGGTGAGCGAGGTGCAGAGTGGAGGTCATGGCAGATTTGGTGCAAGAATGGGTACCGCGCTAAATGTGCATCACCATATTATCTCTCTCTGCCAGAAAACTGGATTGATAAAGTCCCCTCATTGAGTGTATTTCTCAGTGCATTTTTGAGGCACAATCACATTGAAAAGAGACTGTGACAAGTGGAGAATATAGAACATGTCTGGCCATAAGGTATTACAGGCAGCAATTCAGAAACAGTACCAAGCAAGTAATGAAATTCTTGTATACAGTCACTTAACTTTTCAATTTATCTTATATTATATCTATATATCTTATAAGCCATAAAATGTTGTTCTAACTCCACAGAAAATGTAAATAGATTATTAGAGGTAAAATATATCAAAAATTACTTAGTGTTAGCCCAGTTAAGATATTGGTTATAGGTAGAGATGAGCGAACACCATTTGATCGAATAGGTATTCGATCGAATATCAGGCCGTTTGATGTATTCGTTCCCAATCGAATACGACGCGGCATACGCAGTAAAAATTTGTATCCCCTACCACCTTCCCTGGTGCGTTTTTTGCACCAATAACTTGCTCAACCATTAGCTTGAGATAGGCAGGGAAAACCGAAGAACAACAATAGCTCTTCTCAGAGCTATACACTGCAGGGAGAGGAGTCCAGCTTTCCCCGGATGGTGGAAAACAGGAATACAGAACAGCTACTTCTTGCTATATACGTGCAAACTAGCTTTTGTTAGGGGTGTCTCCTTCACAAATTTGCAGGAATACAGAGCAGTTACCTCCTGCTATATACGTGCAAACCAGCTTTTCTTTGGGGTGTCCCCCCACAAATTTGCAGGAATACAGAGCAGTTACCTCCTGCTATATACGTGCAAACCAGCTTTTATTAGGGGTATATAGACCATAAAAAGGGCATTACTATACATCAAAAAATGCGTAAGGCTAGCGCAAGGGGACGGGGACGAAGACGGGGGCGTGGAAATGCAGATGTGGAGCAAGGTTGCACTCAACCAACAGCGTCTACTGTGCCTACTGCTCTGCGGCAGCAAGCATTATGCTTCCCCACAGTCTCCGGCTTGATGGCCACATTAAGTAGGGTGCAGGGTACAACCCTAACCAGGCCCGATCACCAGGAAGAGGTGTTACATTGGATGGCGGACAATGCTTCCAGCACATTCTTCACCATCCAGTCAGCCTCTACCTCAACTCCTCCTCCTACCCAACAGTCTGGTCCTCCTTCCTCACAACATGCCCAATCTTCCCAGCAAACTAATCCCACCTTTCCCACCTCCCAGGAGCTGATTTCGGGTCCATTCACTGTGCCTCTCTCTCTGTCCCACCATGTCCTGAATCACCGGAGGTAACAGATGAGTTGCTGTGACCTGATGCACAACCACTGTAGCATCCGTTATCTCCTGATGTTGTTGTTGACCAGCAATCGGCCCTCAGTGACAACGATGACAAGACACAGTTGCCATCAGGTCAGCCTGTTGCCATCGTCGGTGTGCAAGAGGAGGAGGAATTGGAAGAGGAGGTGGTGGACGAAGAGGACACTGACCCAACCTGGACAGGGGGAATGTCAAGCAGGGAGAGCAGTTAAGATGTGTAGTGAAGTGCAGCACAAAGTATCGAATATTTTACTGTTCGCTCATCTCTAGTTATAGGTACTGGATAATTCTTAACAGGCTACAATCTTTGCTGACAATTGATATAGATGGATATATATGCATCTACACAGGAGCTGTAAACACAAAACTGAAGGAGGCTTTAGGCCGGGGCCCCACGGGACGTAAACGCCGTGCTTTGCCCGCAGCGGAGACGCTGCGGGAAAAATCGCAGCGTTTTACAGTGCAAGCAAAGAGGATGGGATTGATGCGAATCTCATGCCCACTTTGCGGAAAAAAACGCAGTGCAGACAAGATGCAACTTGCAAAGCCGTTGCGGCTTTGCAAATCGCAAATGTCAATTATATCTATGGAAACGCTGGCGGATTTCCCGTAGATATAATGTTAAGAGAAAGTCCACGGAGGAAAACTCTGTGAACTTTCTCTTAAAAGCGCTGCGGAAAGAACCGCAATGCGTTCACGCAGCGGTTCTTTCCACAGCGCTTTAGCGCTGCGATTACGGCCCGTGGGGCCTTAGCCTGAAAGGGCTTTGTCTGGGTTTTATGTAAAAAGTGGCCACAGGTAGAGGATCTGTTAAACAACCCCCCCCCCCCCCCCCCCCAAGAAAAAAGAAAAACCAAACAAACAAAAAACAATAGAGCAGAGGAGGGGTATTCGGAAGATAAGTAACTCTCGGTTTGTCTTTGATAGAACATTTTCTTCCTATCATACTATTTCTACCCTTTCATACCATTTTGCTTGAGTTTGTGATTTAGATACACAATGGTTACAATGGCATACTTAGCATTTAAGGAAATCTGTTTCTTATGAGATAGTTAGAGACATAAATATACTGTGAAACCTCTCCAAAAGACCATTTTTTTGAGAATACCACCCTCAGACCACATTTTCAGATTCTCATATTAACCAACTGCGTTGAGAACTCCTCCAAGGACCACTTCTTTTGTAATTGTGGTTGGTTGTCTCAATGAGGTTTGAGTGTAGCTGATAAGATTTTGCAGACTGCTCTTATGGTCAATATTAGTTCTCATTGAGCCTCATTTACAATCGGAAGTTAATTCACTCTAAATATTTAGTGTCTTACTACTGCCACCTACAGGTACATGTAAGAACTGCAATTGTAAATATTCTATCTAGTACAAATCTACTTAGAAAATGATTGTGCAATAAATATATATTTACAATAAATAACTAAAATTAGAATTTGTAAAACATAAGGATCTAGAGTGGTGTACCATTTGGTGAGATTGAATACTGCACCACTGTAGCAAACAAAAGAAATAAATAAAAAATACCCAAAAGTCACAGCACTTTTTAAAACTCAAAATATTTCTAGGGAAGATTGTTTTTTTCAATGGAACATACAATTTTTGTTTATTTTTGTACAGAATTTGATAAACTTCATGTAAGATTGCAGGCATACAGTATAACTACATGCACCGCTATGGATTCCATACTACATCTCCACACGTAATGAAGCTGTAAAACGGCTGAGAGCCTGCAGCCTGGGCTTCAGTTGCATTAATAGGGTTGTCCAGTTTCAGACCACTATCGAGATACAATTATTATTGTTGTTTGTATAATGAAAAGTTCTACAATTTCCCAATATGCTTTCTGTATCCGTTCCTAACGATTTTCTAGATCTCTGCTTACTGTCATGTATTCTGCTTACTTCCATTGGATAAAAATCAGCGCATCATGTAATATACAGTCCATGGTCATGTGATCAATACACAGGTCATTATAGTCAAAGCTACAGCACATTAATCATACATTTACATAGTAATGAGCTGCACCTGTGTGCCCATCACATGACCATGGACTGGTTTTTATCAACTGGAAGCAAACTGATTGAATGATAGCAAGCAGAGATCTAGAAAGCCGTGAGGAATTGATACAGAAAGTATATTGGGAAATTGTTCAACTTTTCATAATGCAAATATTAACTTATTAAAAATGATATGATCTATCTTATGTTAAATCCTATATTAAAAAACTTATATTAAAACAATTACTGGTTTATATGAAATATCTTAATATTGGTCTGAAAACATTTTAACATTTTTATTTTAGATCTAGAGACTTAAACTAGCAGGTGTCTACTCATTTTTCACACAACATGCTACCTGCTATAGAGTACTTACCTCTGATGTAAATTCATTGTATAATGGGGGATATTTTGGAATTTCGGTGAAGTCTATATATACTCTATCAGAGGCTTGAACATCTGCTTTTCTAACAAGTGGCCTGTTAGGTATCTGCACATCAATTGTGAAAGGCTGAGGATGGACATACTTTTCTGTCTGTATCTCTTTATCTTGTTCTGGGACTTTGTCTAAATCCTAGTGTGAAGACAAAAACACAGGTTTTAATCCAGAAAGAAATACATTATTTACAGTATTATGAGGGCGGTCCCCTGCATGTGGCCACATTACAATTGTATATCTAGAGAGGATCTTACTCTAGAAAAAACTTCTTGAACCCATAGGACTTGATCATGTAAGGAAAATATCACTTATGGTGTTTTTGTGCCATTTTGCCACTAAGTGAATTGTACCAGTAAAATTTGCAATGTTTGCAACTCAGAATGCACATGTACTGTGAAGAAAACAATTCTGCCACATCTGCACTCATACTAATATGGCCATGTACATTGGTCCATACAGGGTGTGTCAAGCTGCTATATTACCTCAGGATAGGTCATCAATAGCAGACTGCTGGGGGCCCATTCATGGCACGCACACTACCACTATAGTGTGTGCAAGCCGGCTGGGTGTATAGGCCAGCTGGATATTGAGCGGCCGTTGTGACCTATGCCCTTCCCCTCAAGGGGAGTTTTTTTTTCCCATTCATTGGTGGCCCGGGGAGGGGGGCGGGGCCTCCCACAGGAGTATCCAGGGCAGCTCTGGGCGGGGAACTTCCTTTTGGATTCTGGCCAGAGCTGACAAAGCAACCCCCCACCCACCCACACCTAAACCGAGCCGCTAAGTCATTTTCTTTTCATTTATGATTGTACCCCTCTTTCCTTGGATGCCTTTTTCTTGAAGAGTAAAATATAACAGGTTAAGGATTCTAGAATTTTAAGGACACGTTGATCCAGGGTTTTCATACTGACTGCCAGATTTGGAGTCGGGAAGGAATTTTCCTCCTGAAATAGGGCAAATTGGCATGAGCCTCATGGGGTTTTTTGCCTTCCTCTGGATCAACACTGTAGCGTTTGTAGGGAATAATGTCCTTATCCAACCTCATTGACTATGTAACTATGTACCGTGCAGAAAAAGTTTTGTTTGTTTCTTCTTTCTGTTAGCAAATGATATGCTGTAAATATATATTTGCATTAAATTGTTGTCACAGCAGGCATAGTAGCAGGACCTTGGCCCCCTTTCTCAGCGATAGAGTACCAGCGACGTGCCCCACCGGGAGGCACACACCAAAACGTTCGCTGAGGAGGAGGGGAACAGGGGTTACTGCTTATGTCAGATAATATATATTTAATAAAGCTGTGGCCGACCCCACCCATTCAAAGGTAACTTGGTCCGTATTTATGTGAAGATCACACACACAAGGGGTTTAGTAGAGGGGAAGGGGGTTTTTGGTTTGGTCTCGATAAAGGCTCAAATACGGCCGGTCTAAGCAATCGCTGCAGCCTCTGCATTGTGATGTCTTGTCCACCACATGTTTCTTCTGCAGCTTAGTAATGGCAGGCACAACAGCTATAAAATTTATGGAATACAGAGAACAAGCAAGCAAGCACTACGGCCCGTCATTCAGCCAATAGGCAAGGGGGAGGGCCTCAGAGGACATTCATAAATATTGTAGCGAGCCCCTTTCTTCTCAGTTTTACTTCTAGTTTCATGTATTCTCTATTATTACTCCACTTGTGCTCTGTCTATGCTAAACACATGCCTGTTTGTAGGCTCCTCTTCTGCTGATCCTTATCTTAACTTCATGCTGTAAGGATTCCTAATAATAAATAGCATTTTTTTAAACTATGATCCACATTGCCATAGACATATACAGTGCTATGCCAGCTGTATGCAGGGGCCCCACGACACTATACACTGTAGGTAGGGGTGAAATACAGAGGGACATTTTCAACTGGGAACTAGGCCGTACTTTCTGTTACAGAAAAGTCAGAGGGTTTGGTTTTTGCTCACATAATGTAAAATTAAAATACATGCTTCTTATATATGACCTTTCATGTCCTCCTGCACATGCGCTTTTATATACCACTATAGAGCAGACAGTGCACAGAATTCAGTGCATTTTTTGGAGCTAGAGATATTGGTGCTGCTAGTTTTGGCACCAATCTCTGCCCAATGTCAAAAGGGTGTTACTCACAGCTCAGCGTCATCGCTGGGCAGTAAGGAACGCCCTCTCTGAAAGTACAAGGCTATGGATGAATACTGTCAGGAGGAGAGGGGGCATTCCTCACAGCCCAGCGATAACGCTAGACTGTCAGGAGCAGAGGTCGGTGTCAAAACTAACAGCAGCGATATCTCCAGCCCCAGGGCACATAATGGGAAAGCCGAAAGTGAGCTGAAGTCAGCGCATTGTCGGCTTTCTATCGGTATATAAACCTGCAAGTGCCTGAGTACATGAAAGGTCCTCTTTAGGAAAATAGGAGTAAAAATGTATAAATCCACCTGTAATAAAGCTTCCATTTTCTGCCGTTTAGCAGCACTTGTATTTCCTGGAGCTGGAGCTCTTATTAAAGGAGGAATCTCATCTTCCGTATATGGGCTTTCTCCTTGGTAAGAAGTCTGCAACACGCAGTCGTTCATTAACCTTTAAGACATAAATATCAGCAGTATTATTAGAATTCTTCCCCATTAAGGCAGTCATGAAATAAACACACTGGCCCAGGTTTACTACTGTGGTTACAACTAGATACTGGCGTAAATGTGGCACATCTATTTTGAAAAAAAAATTCAACTTGCTAGAAATGTAGGTGTAGATCCTCAGAGTAAGGGGTGTGGCTTAAATGTACCATAAAGTGCCAACAGTGTGTGCTCAAGGTAAACCAATTAAAAGGTGGTATAAACATAGACTAGACAGACTACAGATATACCAGATATATCATCTAGCATCAGCCCACTGTGATGAACTTGGCATATTTTCAGTCCACACTAGTTTTGATCTCTCCGTCCGCTAAAAAAGCAGTTACCAACGGAAACCCGCAGACCTCATATACTATAATGGGGTCCACTGAGTTTCCGTTGCTTTTATACTTCTAACCGAGACTCCAACACAGATATGAGTCAATTCTAAGTTTAGGCTATCTAATTAGTATATCTGGGCCATTAGATTCTGGACAGCCATCATATGGATGATGAGATTGACCATAGCACCTAGCATAGCTGTATTATTTTGGCAGCCGTTTCTGGTATATTCATGGCCAATCGATGTCCAAAGTCAGCCATTTTGGTTGACAAAAATTTGATGTGTATTATCAGCTTGAGACATTTATGGCATATCTAGTGGATATCTAAAATGAAAATACCCCTTCAGGGTATATCAATGCTGTTCTGTGACTATGTGCTGTGTTTTTCCTAATATGTTCAAACTATGGTAATCCAAGATCAGTTCATTGAACCTGTGGTGTGTCCAAGTCCACAATAGGAATACAAAAATGAGAATCTATTATAGACATCTAAAGCCAACCTCAGGCCGAGACCTCACGTTGTGGAAAGCTCCTTTTTTTTTTTTTGCTAATTTACAAGATTGGCATTTTTACTACTGGCACATGGGTCTTAATGAATGAAGCGCTTGTTTGGTTCTCTGTGTGTCAGAAAGTAAAATCTACATCATTTTTGGGCCTTCAGTTACAAAAGTTTCTGCCATAAATTATATTAAATTTGACAGGAGTCCACATGCCTCCCAATAAGTCAGACTCACTATTTAACAAAGCTCTTTTGGAAGTAGTAAGAAATGAGAAATGGATCCTAATTAAGGGTGCATTCACACTACGGAACGCCAGCGTGTATCACAGCCGTACACGCCGGCGTTACAGCAGGGCTGCCGGACACTTCCCATTAATTTCTATGGGAGCCGGCATGCGAGCGCTCCCCATAGAAATGAATGGAAAAAAGCAGTCCATTCATTTCTATGGGGAGCGCTCGCATGCCGGCTCCCATAGAAATGAATGGGAAGTGTCCGGCAGCCCTGCTGTAACGCCGGCGTGTACGGCTGTGATACACGCTGGCGTTCCGTAGTGTGAATGCACCCTAACACAAACAATAAAACTCTTCATAGAACATCACTAATGTAAAAAATAATACCTTCTGAGATCGTCTTGTATTGGATTGCCATTGACTTCCACTGCTTTAGTTGCAATAATCTCTGGACATTCGGCTGCACGCTGGTAGAAGGTTAACCCCAATTCATCAGCTAGGAGGTCACCACTCCTCAGATTAGGGCAGGACACTGACTTCTATATTGATACAGAGTTTTATAGTGTAACATTTGCATTTAACTGTGAAAGAAAATGCTTCTGCAACCATACTGAGGATCAGTGCAGTCTCCAAGTACCAACCCATAATATAACAGATATTGAAGTCTATCTCCATATCTCACTGTCTTCATATGGAGGCACATGAGTAATGCTCAGACTCATGTGCCATGCATTGATACAAGGATTGGCTCTGTACTTCTGTACAGGCTTTATGTACTCACTGTTGACTTATATAGAAAGCCTTAAAGGGTTACTTTCATCTCAGCAAATCACTTTTGAAAAGGGCATAACTGCAGCCAAGTCCCGACCCAAAGTTTAGACTTATGGGAACAGCCTAGAAATGCTTCTCTACTCTGTTCTTGTAGCTCCCATAAAGGAGAATGTGAGCTATGGAAACAGCATAGCACAACTCAGTTACACTGTTACAGAAACAGTGTAGCTAAATGTGCCACACTGTTTCCACCATTCCCATTCATCTCTATGAGTGTTATGGGAACTGAGTACAGAAGCACCGCTTGTCCTGTTTCAGCAAGTCCTGCCTTATGGGTTGAAACTTCGGTGAAGTTATTCCTATCTCGGCAGCAATTTCACATTGGAATAACCCATTAATTTAAAAGGGCCAGTCCAAAAATCCAAAAATCTGTTAGATATGCAATGCATTTTCAAAAGATTGCTTTGCTCACAAGCATTTCACACACATATGATATACAACATAGGGGAACAAACTAGACAAAAAAGTAGAACAACCTTCAAACTTGGGTGTCTTGCATCACTGTTGCTGTGTTTTTTACCGTGGTCTACTTCATGTAGGAATGGACAAGGGGTGGTCACCGCTTCACCTATGTGGATATAAGCAGACACGGTGTTGTTACTTCCCACTTCCCCATAATTCAGATTTTCCCCCCTGTACAATGAGGTTTCATCAGTTGATAGTCGACACAGCTCCAGTGAGGTTATAATAGAATCATTATTATGTATGACCATCTTATTTAGTGGATTAAGGTCAGACTAAAGAAATAAAAGGGAATCTGTTAAACAAAGAATATTAATAGTACTCACACTGGATATTTTTAATAAGAGGGTAGTCTTCTTGTCTGGGAATCAGCATATGCACTTGTTCTAAGTCCAGTTGTTTTATGTTTGTAAGCTGCAAGGATTGTAACATATTTCAATACACCTTTCAATGTAACTGGAAATTTCCAATCAAAATGTTATATTGTTTTTATATATAAATCAGATGTGGGAGACGCAGCCGTCATTTAGGGATTAGGATTGATTTGCTCACAGACACGTAGACATTTTGTTATATTGACAACATAAGTGCTGCCGTATTGATTTGTTGCTTTGGAATCAGTTGCTTAGACAGTTTACCATCAATTTGTGGGAAGCCAATTCGGAGGTCACAACCAACGTGACTGCACTTCCTGTTACTTACTTCTGTAAGTTTGGTTTCTTCACCCCAAAATAAGACACAAACTTGCTGTATTTGTACTATAGGTATAGGTATAGAACAGTGCTGTGCACTCAACTGTTTCAATAGACCCATTAAGGTTTATGGGATATTGTGCTGCCCTTTAGTACAATGGTTAGCAGGAATGTAGCTATAGGGGGTGTAGAGGTAGCATCAGTGGCGTAACTCCCGGGGTAGCAGGGGTAGTGGCTGCCACAGGGCCCAGGACATTAGGGGCCTGGCGACAGCCGCTAGTGCTGCGTTTTTTTTCTTTTCTTAATAGGCCGTTACTCCAGCCACAGGCCCCACAAATATCATTATTATACGCAGGGATATTTTCAGAACCCCCAAGTATAATGATTGGAGGTCCAGGGGAGGTAAGGTAACTGTAAAAAACTGTGTTACTTACCTCTCCGGGCAGGCTTTGGGCCTACTTCTGTGACTCTTCCTGACGTCACATGACCGGGGCCTGCAAACCCGGGTCATGTGATGTCCCAGACGTCATTGAAGATGACTGACGCCACCGAGGACTGCAGCAGAGCCGGGGATAGGTAAGTAATATTGTTTTTTATGTTGGTATCCCCTCTCGGTCTCCGATTATTATACTCTGGGGTCTGAAAAGACCCCAGAGTATAATAATTGTTCATGGGTGTCCACAGTGGGGCATAATACTGTGTGCAGGGGCCACCATGGGTCATAATACTGTGTACAGGGGCCACTATGGGGCATAATAGAGAGAGCAGGAATTTTTTTGGGGGGGGTCTGTTGGGGTCTTCGGCGGGCATCTGTGTGTGAGTGGGGGGGGAGCATGTCAAAAGTTCGCCACAGAGGGGCCACACGGTTGCTAAGTGGTTAGCATTGCCGTCTTGCAGCGCTGGAGTCCTGGTGTTCAAATCCTGCCAAGGGCAAAAAAACATCTGCAAGGAGTTTGTATGTTCTCCCTGTATTTGCATGGATTTCCATCCCATATTCCAAAAAAAAAAAACCCCATACTGATAGGGAAAAATGTACATTGTGAGCTCTATGTGGGGCTCACAATCTACATTTAAAAAAAGAAGAAAAAAAAAGTTTGCTAATCCTTAAATAGTCCCACAGTGGGGAAATTTCAGTATGTTACAGCAGCATAGTAATACAGATACAGGATAATACACAGTAATATATTACAGAAGTAGACACACATATGCTGAGAAGAGAAGATATACTAGGTGTACATAGCAGCTAAGGAAGAGAAGAAGAAAGAAGGAAGACTTCATAGTCATAATCATTAGTTTTCTGTACGGAGTGATCTTCGCTTGGTCTGATAGATAGGTAGAGGGATAGATAAATACCTCTTTATATTTGTGTTACCTGCATCAGGTCTGTGTCTCTTTTCTCTATATGCACTGTAGTCTCAGGTCTACCCAGTCTTATAAAATATTCCATGGTAAAATTCGAGCTGCACTTTTTATATTGCTCTTTCCTCGTATTTGTATGTTCAGAAACAAAGAAAGCTTTATTGGTGTCAGCATCCAAAAACTGTTTCTCTTCTAGTGCCTTTATCTCAGGAATTAGGTGATGTTTCACTGAAAACACATTCATACTAAAAAATAAAATAAAAAACTTGTGTAAAAATGTTATTGGGCACTTAAAGCAACAACTACTAAACTATTAACCTTACCAGCCCATAGATGGCGCTGTATTACTGAGCATTTCTGATCACGACAACATTACAAGTGTGCATATGTGTGGAAATAAATGTATGTGGTTATCTACGAGAACTCTAAACCTGCTCAGTATAGAAATGCGATCATCAGAACCTGGCTTTACTGTCGAAATGGGAAACGTATACTAAAGAGCATTTTCTCTACATAGGTGGACAGATGCCAAATCATGCATGGAACAGATGAAGTGAGGATGTAAGATGCTGAAAAAATTCTCCCAAAAAATGTAAATGTATTTATTTATAATTTTAATTCATTAATATCATTATGCAGTGTGATTTTTTTCTCTTGGCTGAAGTGAAGCGCTGAAACGCCGCACTACACAAAGTTGGGTATATCAGTTCTATATTTTTAGAGGGGCAATTTATAAACCTTACTTTTACATATTGTGAGTAGGTGACAGGCAGAGTGCTGGAGTCCAGATATATCAGCATATGTGTGGTCCAGGGCGGATCTGGAGTAGGCCTCAGCCCAGGTGTAGATCCTGGGATCATTACTGAGACAGAAAAAGGCTGCAGCTCTGACATTGCAGTGCAGTTACACAAGGTGAAGGAGGTATATGGTTCTGTCCTGTATCCCTGAGTCCAGTGAGACTATATTGTACCTGTTTTGTTCTTGTGGCTGGAAGCAAGCCACATGTATAGTTAGGTTATCAGTTCTGTTTAGTTAGTTGCTCAGACGAGCAGGTTTTTATTTTGTTTATGCCTGAAGTTAAGGCTGTATTTTGTTTTGCTCATTTTGTGCCTGAAGTCAAGGTGTATTTATTTACCTGTTTTTTTCTAAATAAACCAGATTCCTGCATATTTTGTGTCCCTGTCTTGATTGTTTGGGGCTGCATCGCTGTTTCTAGCGAGCTAACTTCCCCACAAAATCCAATAATTCTATTACAGATAGGAAAGAGAATATTAAGCTGCTTATATATGTTAGATTAATGTAAGACAAACTCATCATTTTCAGGACTGAGTGACCATATAGCATGCATGAGGTTCTCCTAACTCTCCCCAGATGCAGATGTTGGGAGAATTATTCTCACCTTTGATTCAGTTTCCATGAGTCCACAACAAAGTCTACTCATAGAGAATTTCTTCCTCAACCCCTATAGGGAGAGGAAACAGAGAGGACTTAAAAAGACTACCCCACCACCACAAATGGCCTCCAAATAACTACATAACAAGTATTTCTTAAAACCAAACGCAAAAAATTACAAATAATGAAAGGGATGGATATATAAGGACTCTCATGATGGCGCTCATGGAAATTGAAATAATGGTGGGAATAATTCTCTTATTCCACGGGATTCCCCATGAATGCCACATCTGGAGAATTCTCAGATTAGCAGCATAGGGTGTTGCAGGCAATATTAACTACTGCCCGCAACACCTTGTGTCCAGAGGCATGATCACTAGCAGACTGCAAATCCACCCTACGGTGTTTAATAAGGTGCTAATGCTCAACCATGGCATATTACCATATATCTTGTTCAAAGAAGGCCCCCTCTTTCTGCTCATGTTAAGCTTTAGCATGAGTATAGTTAGTTCTCAATTTATTTGAAAAATGGAGAAATTACTGTTATCCTATGTAGTTATTTGGAAGCCTCTGGTGGTGGTAATATGGATGGGCTTTTCAAGTGCTTTTTGTTTCCTGTCCCTAAGGGCCCGTTCTCACAAAGTAACATAGCGCTCATTCTGACACGTAAACACGTGTCAGAGTGAGCGCTTCAAAACAGAATCCCATTGACTTCAATGGGTGCCATCTTACGCGCGCTACACATTGAAATCAATGGGAGGATTTTTAACAAATTGATTTCAATGTGTAGCGCGTGTAACACGGCACCCATTGAAGTCAATGGGATTCTGTTTTGAAGCACTCACTCTGACACGTGTTTAGGTGTCAGAATGAGTGTCACGTTACTTCCTGAGAACGGGCCCTAAAGAAGACTTGAGAGAAAACTTCCAGGTGTGGCTGTCATGAAAAAAGGGTTGGACAAGCTGAATTTCAACATTCCAGATGCTTTTCTTCTCAGCGGAAATAAGCTACTGCCAAAGGTGAATAATAGAAGCTTACTCTACTTTACCCATTCAGAACACATGCACACTTACCTGTGGTACACTTTTTTTCACTAGCCCCTGTATAGGGATTTTCCTATACAGCGAAAAAAGGATACCAATGCACCAAGGGGGCCTAAAGGACAATCTTTTGTCCTCAGTCTTGTGAATAGAGCCCTATGGATACTTTTAATATATATGATGGGTGCCTTAGCTTAAATCTATATACAGTATATACTCTATGGACCATCAATATAGATAACCAGCTATCTATACTAAATTCTTTAGATACATGATTCAATGATATTCATATAATTTTTCATTGGGAGATAGCGTATTATTGGGACTTACAATTTGGAACAGTCGAGTAAAAGTTGTGCTTTAAAGCGTGTAAGATTGGCGTCTTCAGAAAACACAGAATGTGATTTGTTCTCTATTTTGTGCGAATAGTACAAGAACAGCTGCTCAGAGACAATCATGATATGGGAGATAAGACGCTTGTGAAGTCGCCGCTTCTCGCTTTGTGTTAAAAATCCGATGCACAGAACATCTGGTATGTTGGCCCAGGCAACTTTTACCTCATTCAGAATGATATTCTCCTATACCAAAGAGAAAAGTGCAGAGAGTTAATACTGGACACAGAAATACACAATAAAATACAGGCTGATTTCTATTAGTGTGTTGAGAAATACAGTTGTATTATCTGCATTATACCACTCTCACAAGAAATAAGCTCACCAGACAAAAAATTAGTTACCCTAGTGTGCAAGCACAGAGAAATCATTAAAGCTGTACAAATGGGGCAGCGGTTGAATCATGTGCACAACTGCGCACGCACTGCCTCTACGTGATCATAAGGCAGTAGTGGTCAGTTAAACAGTTTGTTTCAAGCAGTAATTGTACGTAAACATGTGTAACTGTAAGGATGTGACAGAGTGACAGAAAGGGACAATCGTGTTTGGCTGTGCTCATGGCCATACGGTGAGTGAAGTTGTTGGATTTGTTGATGTTTAGCAGCAGAATGTTCAATATGTCTACAAGCAGTGGCATAATACATGTGGCCACGAAACACAACGTCAGAATTGTGGTCGGAAAAGGATCCTAACTGAGAGGGACTGGAGATTAATTTCACGGTTTGTGGATCAAAATCGCTTCCAAACCTGACAGGAATTGAAGGGGAACATCATAATGTGGGGGCATAAAAGGTTAGGGTGACTAGGAGCATTATACTGTGTGGGGGCACAAAGAGAAATGAATGGGAATGGCTGGAGTCAGTGTAGAAGTGGGTGGAGCTAAATTTCCAGCAGCACGCTATGCGCGCTGCACATTCTGTTCCTCTTTCTATCCTTTGAAAGTTGGGAGGTATGTATTAGATTTTGGGCCCCATAGCAGCTGTTATGTCTGCTAACCTAGTACTTACACCCATGTCCTTGATCCAAACCTACATTCATGCACACTCAGTTTTACTAGGTGCACAATAAGTAGCAACACCTTTAAAAGATATAACATTCATTACTTTTAACACCTTAAAAACTAGTATCCAGACATAACCCTAACAGACATGTTAAATTGTTGTAAAGGATTCTATTGTAATAGAATCCTATGGGTCCTGTATAGTATATGATGGAACAAAATCCAATTGTCAAACCTGTCATTATGAAATGAGAAGACAATGGGCAGATTTATGCAGACAGGTATTTTCAACGACACTCTTCATATTCTCTGCACCAGCAATGCAGACTTATTTATAGCTGTGCAGATTTCAGTGACCCTTATGACGGTAAATTTATCATAAATATGTTGGAGATGGTGACCCCTTCCACAGTACACCCCTCACTATGCTCCCATCCAGGAAGGTGGTGAGGCCAGCACATAAGGTTAAAAAGTTGGAAATTTATGTGCAAAACATTGATTTTATTTCCATTATAAATCGCCCCTAATGGGTATTCTTGTTGGTAATTTAAACTTTTTTGAGAACTAGTTTACAGAACACATTTACAGAACTAGTACAGCATGCAATACACAACTCATATAATCCTTCTTTGTAACCATGGTACAAAACTATACATACAAAAATCTGCTGAATGTCTGTGGAAACAACGTTCGATGTTGAGATCTGATGTAATCGCCTTCTAATAATTTCGCACAGAATATCTGCAGAGACAGCACACACGTCCTTCATGAATGGAGCAACTGAAGGTCTGTATACCTCATCTGCAGAAAAAAGGAGTAGTTTGTTAATTATGTGACAACATTTAGACACTTTACAAAAACAGTGAGGCTAAGGCCCTACGGGACGATCCACAGCTCTAAAGAGCTGCGTGAAAAACCACGGCGGGAACAACGCATCCCGTTTCTTCCCACAGAGCTTTAAACAGAGCGTTCGCAGAGTTTTCCTCTGCGGACTTTCTGTTACCATTATATCTACGGGGAGACTATAGTAATTTGATGTTTATTAAATTGGTAAATGAAGAATGTTTTTGTTCACTAACATTGGGTAATAAACCCCAGTTTCCCTGGTATGGTATTTATTAACAGATGTGATAACTTACCATTAATAACATTATGTGCAACATTTTCCTTCAGGTTAATTTTCTGTTCTATTACCGAAAGATGATTCTTCTCCTGACTGGCATCTGTAAGAAGAATACAGATCATTTAATTTATATAACCATTTATACAAAATCACACCTATAAGTATAACATATTTCACAGCAAGTATAGTAATTCTGAAATAATTTCCTGACTTTTGCTACCCATCAGCCTAATGTATCCTAGATCAATAGAAAAAGGATTGTGCAATTTTGATATCCTGGATTTTTGCCAATTTTTTTTCATTTAGTAGTGATTGACTTGAACACGGGGCTAGATACTAGACTGCTTCTCCTGAATTCAGACATAGGCAAAGGGTTTTCCAGCAGCATCTACTAGGGAGAGCTCACTGCAAAGAGACTATAGGGCTCCTATTAAAGGGGTATTCCCACGTCGCATACTCGCTAGTCTTCGCTGCTGTAAATTCTTCTGTCTTCCGGCTTTGTTGCATCATTGGTGGGCGGGGTTACATATGCAAAGCCAGCGGCGAGAAGTCGTCGCTTTTATGCCGCTGGCCCTGCGTTTGCGCTCCCGATGCTTAGGCATCGGACGTACAGCCTTCACAATGTAATACAGACCCGGCATCCGCTGTAATAGAGAGGCGGATGCCGGGGAGTGTAGATGCCGGCACAGGTGCCTGCAACATCGCTACGCTCCTGTCCTGCATGAAGCCAGCAGCGGCAGGAGCGATGCTGCTATTCCACTCCTCCGCCCCCCCCTCCCCTCCGGAATATATTAAATATGAGCGTAGCGATGTTGAAGGCACCTGTGCCGGCGTCTACACTCCCCGGCATCCGCCTTTCTATTACAGCGGATGCCAGGTCTGTATTGGCGGCCCCTCCCCCCCCCAAAGTATAAACTACCCCCCCCCCCCCCCCTCCAGGCTCGCTCCCATGCACTTAGCCCCTCCTCCCTCCCCCCTGGCAGCAGGCAGATACATTACTTGACTTATGACCAGATAAGTCAAGGGATGTGTCAACAGAGAAATGAATAAAGTAATATAGTGGACAAACAAAGCAGTTTTGCTGAAGCAGTGTATTTAGGAAAAGTCTTACATCCACATTAACCAGCAGTATAGATAGGATCCTTGTGATGGGACAATCCCTTTAACCCCTTCCCGCCGATGGCATTTTTTGATTTTCGTTTTTCGCTTTTGACTCCCCTCCTTCTAAACCCCATAACTTTTTTATTTCTCCGCTCCCAGAGCCATATGAGGTCTTAATTTTTGAGGGACAAATTTTTCTTCATGATGCCATTAATTATTCTATATTATGTACTGGGAAGCAGGAAAAAAAATTCAGAATGGGGTGGATTTGAAAAAAAAAATGCATTTCTGCGACATTCTTACGGGCTTTGGTTTTACGGTGTTCACTGTGCAGCCAAAATGACATGTCCCCTATATTCTGTGTTTCGGTACGGTTCCAGGGATACCAAATTTATATGGTTTTATTTACATTTTGACCCCTAAAAAAAATTCCAAAACTGTGTTAAAAAATTTTTTTTCTAAAAGTCGCCATATTCCGACGGCCGTAACTTTTTTATACGTAAGTGTACGGGGATGCATAGGGCGTCTTTTTTTGCAGGGTCGGGTGTACTTTTTAGTTCTACCATTTTCGGGAAATGTTATTGCTTAGATCACTTTTTATTCAAATTTTTATCAGAATCAAAACAGTGAAAAAATGGCGGTTTGGCACTTTCGACTATTTTTCCCGCTACGGCGTTTACCGAACAGGAAAAATATTTTTATAGATTTGTAGAGCGGGCGATTTCGGACACAGGGATACCTAATATGTATATGTTTCACAGTTTTTAACTACTTTTATATGTGTTCTAGGGAAAGGGGGGTGATTTGAACTTTTAATTCTTTTTATATTTTTTTATATTTTTTTCAACTTTTTTTTTTATTTTTTTTTGCATTTATTAGACCCCCTAGGGGTGTTGAACCCCAGGGGGTCTGATCACTAATGCAATGCATTACAATGCTAATGCATTGCAAAAAATCATCCTTTCTTTTGCAGGCTGCATAGACCAGCCGGCAAAAGAGAGGCTTTGCAGACAAGCCTGGGAGCCTGTACAAGGCTCCCGGCTGTCATGGCAACGGGACGTCAGCCCTGGAGCATGCTCCAGGAGCCGGCGATCCCGGCCAAAATGGCGGCGCCCATGCACCGCCGGGAAAATGGCACCTCCGGCGCCTTTGACCGCGGCGCCAGAGGGGTTAATGCCTCCGATCGGTCCGGGGACCGATCGGAGGCATTAGAGCCGGTTGTCTACTGCTTAAAGCAGTAGACACCCGGCGGCTATGGCGGCTGCCCGGCTCCCGGGCGGTCGCCATAGTTACAGACCCGACATGCGCCGTACTATTACGGCGCATGTCGGGAAGGGGTTAATATCTAGAGCAGCTATAAAAATTAATATGCACTGAGCTCCCCCTAGTGGTAACTGCATGCAGATAGAATTTTATAATTTACAGCATAGGTGTAAAACTCTTGACACAAGTTGCCGTGTCACTCAGGACCCACAAGCGCTCGCTCCTCTTCTGACATTCATTAGTGACCACATGTAGTGGCATAACTAGGAATGGCTGGGTTTCAAGGCAAACATTTGACATGCCACACAGTATAATGCCCCACAGTGGCCCTTGCACACAGTATTATACCTGATAGTGGCCGCTGTGCACCGTGTTATGTTCCATTGTGGTCCTCCAATGAACAATTACTATGCTTTGGGGTCGTTTCACACCCCCAAGTATAATTATTAGAGACCCAAAGGAGGATACAAACATAAAAAACAATATTACTTACTTCTCCTGGGCTCCGGCGCAATCCCCGCTGATCTCAGCCACCTTCAATGATAGACCACACGTCACGAGAGCCAGCCCTGCATCACTACACATAACGAAGCAGGTCTGGCCCATGTGACGTCTGGGACATAACCAAATAGGTCCAAAGCCTTCTGGAACGCAGGAGAGGTAAGTAACAGTGTTTTTATGTTCCCTCACATTCGCTGGGCCTCCGATCATTATACTCAGGGACCTGAAAAGACCCCCAAGTATAATGATAGCAGTGTTTGTGGGGTTCATGGGTCCGTGGCCTCACTTACTGATCCCTTCTCCTGATCACAACCTCCTCCACAGAATGGGAAGCACTGGCATCCGTGAGCCAAAGTGAGGATTGGTAAATAAATAGGGCCCGTTACCTGATGTCCCAGGCCCTGTGGCAGCTGCTACCACTGCTACCCCGGTAGTTACGCCTATGATCTCATGTCAGACATCACATCGGGCCACCCCTCCCAAAAATGGCCGAAAGAAAGACGCAAAACAGAAGTTTTCTAGAAAAGTGGGATGCAGAATATGTATTCTCAAATGTAAAAGACTTACCTGTTTGTCTTTACGCAGATTTCTACCACCGTATTGCCAAAGGCACAGTTTGCCAAAAAACTTAGAATACTTAGCGCCGATTTTACACGTCGATTTACTGACTTTGATGTCCAAAAATGAGGTTTGAACTGCTTAGTAATGTGTTTGCAGTTGACATGGAAAGTGCACCAACTAACCCCCAAATGGAGCTGATTGCACTCCAGTGTAATGCCACGCTGATGTCAAAGTATAATGCTGTGGGTGCCGCACAGTTTACACGTTATAAGACTGGCACAATGCCCCAGCTCCATTCCTAAGCTGCTCATATACTCTCTATGTTCGCTAGCACATATCTTTGTGTGCCACTATTCTCCTTCATGAAAATGGGAAAACATCACACAGGAGTCATCTCACTGATGAACACTTTCACTCAAACATTAGACATTAAAGGGATCCTATCATTAAAACTTCATTTTTTCTTGCTAACACATAGGAAAGGCTATTCTTCTCCTACCTTTAGATGTTTTCTCTGCGCCGCCGTTCCGTAGAAATCCCAGTTTTCGTCGGTATGCAAATGAGTTCTCTCACAGCACTGGGGGCATCCCCAATGCAGCAAGAGAACTCTCCAGTGACAGCCTCTTCTTCCTTTGGAACACCCTAATTTACAATAATAATAATAGGGCTTATATTTGTGGAACAGCTGAATGGATTTGAATAACCAAAACATGAGCATTTTCAGAGTGACAGTAACTATATAATAGGTATCTATCAGATGATATACATTGTTATGCTTTTCAGATCTTGTGACAGGACCTATTTAAAGAGACCCTATCACTCACACACAATTTTTTTTTATAGGTACCATGTTGGAATAGCCTTAAGAAAGGCTATTCTTCTCCTACCTTTCGTCGTCTTCTCCGTGCCGCCGTTCGCCTACTGTCCCAGTTTTTTTCGGTATGCAACTGAGCTCTTCCGCAGCACTGGGGGGGGGGGGTGGGGGGGCAGCGCTCAAACAGCACTGGGGCGTCCTCAATGCTGCGAGAGAACTCTCTCCAGCGCTGCCTCCATCTTCGTCAGCAGCATCCTCTTCTTCAGGCGGTGGCTTGTAACTTCTAGGCCTCGGGAAGAGCAGACTGCACATGCCCATAGGCCACAAGAAAATAGCCGCTTACACAGCATTGTAAGCAGCCACTTTCTTGTGGCCTGTGGGCATACGTAGTCTGCTCTGCCCAAGGCCCGAGGCCTAGAAGTTACAAGCCACCGCCTGAAGAAGAGGATGAAGAGGATGCTACTGACGAAGATGGAGGCAGCGCTGGAGAGAGTTCTCTCACAGCATTGAGAATACCCCAGTGCTGTTTGAGCGCTGGGGCCCGCCCTCAGTGCTGCAAGAGAGCTAATTTGCATACCAAGAGAAACCGGGATTGTAGGTGAACGGCAGTGTGTAGAAGACGACGAAAGGTAGGAGAAGAATAGCCTTTCTTAAGGCTATTCCAACGTGGTACCTAGAAAAAATTGTGTGAGTGATAGGATCCCTTTAAGAGCTAGGGTATCCCTTTGGTGCTTTGCACCAATGTCTCTGACCTGCCTGGTCAGATGTCAGCTACACCAGGGCTACTCCTAGAGGTAGTGACTTGTTGGATTCCTGTAGCAAAGTGTAGATGGCTAAATGGTGAAAACTAGGGACCCACGTAGACTCCCTCGAGAGTAACCAAACTGGTTAGGTGGCGCTGTGGGACCAAGCCTGCTGGTTGTTGTTGTGCGCTCTTGAATTCCACATATACATTTAGTTTAGCAGAAATTAACTTATATAACGGGTTGTAAGACTTAGGACAATACAAACCTTTCTTCTTAGATACAGTCTGACTGGAGAAAAGGCTGAGAGGCTGCAGGACGTCATTGTATAGCTGATACAGTTTCTTGGAGTCCAAAGTCTCATTTGTGGCTGAGCTGTGCTTTTGCTTAGTCCATAGAGATCTGACATCTCCAGCATCTTTAACCATGTTACAGATCTAGTAGAACACAAGATCATTCTAAATAAAACAAATGCTAAGAAATAATTGTGCATTATCATTGATAAATTTACAATCTATACACATATTTGAAATACAGTATATCATACTGAAAGGGGCTTTCCCGCAAACAAACACTTATCACCTTTTGGGCAGGGGAGAACTAGAGTTTGGGGACTCTGTCCCTCATTCCTCAGGACTTTTCTCTCCACCGATTTCAGTATATGATCAGTCCATTATAGTCTATGGGGTTAACGGGTTTCCACAGGTAACCGTTTTTCAAGTAGATAGGGTTTCCATTTTACAGATCCCCAAACGGACCCGAAGAATGGAAACCTGAGAAGTAGTATGAACCTGCATTAGTCAGAGGATTATATATATATATATATATATATATATATCAGATGGTCAGCCGATTCTGAAGAGAGTCTTGGCCTACTGTACATATATGTACAGTAATCTGTATGATCAGTTTAGACCATCCAAGCACCTCTGGTAATAGCTCCTGAGGGAACACAGAATTGGGCATGGTATAATGCAATATGCCTTATCCTTAAGTGTTGGAGGAGAAATGAGTGGTCCCCATGCACATATGAAAATGATGAGTCCTGCCAAACTGCTAAGGTTTGGCAACTTTTGTCTTATGCATATGTCCTTTGATACCGTAATAAATCCCGTTGATGGCTTATACTTAGGATAGACCATTGATTAATTTTATATGTTCAAAGATTCAACACGTGGGACCCCTGCAGATCAGCCTGTACATACACATAGCATGGCTCCCGGTATTATTTACATTCCAGGAACTGCTATACTCACTCAATCTACAAACTGTAGTGCAAGTCCTGTGTCATACCAAAAGGAAAGCATCCTGAGACCAGTTATGTGTGGGACTACCTTTTATCCAAGGGAGTGGGTCACTCACTATCATGAATAAAGAATGGTATCTAAGGATCCGCCAAGAAAATCTTCTCCCACACAATCAGGAGCAACTTGATGATGACCAATGCTTTTTCCAGTCTGATGGAGCACCAAGTCACAAGGGAAAAGTGATAGCCAAGTGGCATGGTGAACAAAACATTGATTTTTTGGATCTATGGGCAGGAACTACGTCCCCTTTTTGCACCACATGTTTTTTGCAAAAAATTGTAACTTTATTTTGTGCCTTGTACACCAGGAAACTGGCATATCAGCCATAATAAATCTGGACCATTGATTCTTTGCATACACTTCATGTATCTGCCAATAAGAGTGTAAGAACCTATGGAAATCTTATAATTGCACTTCAGTAACCAGAAAAGATATTTTTCTATGCACTGAAACAGAAAACCTGCGAAAACTGAAATTTGGCGTCAGTCTTTGAACTTTTGCTGCCAAATCTGTAGCCAATAAATACAGGCTTTCTTTTTAACACTTCTTGTGCTGTCACTTTCTCATAGACCTTCAGGAATAAATGCTACAATTTCTAATTGGAAACTTTTCTATAGAAGTTTATTTCGTTTTGAGTAAGGGTCCATTCACACGGAGTAAACGCACGCTGATTTTGGGAAAATACACGTGTAAAAATAAGACTCCCATTGACTTCAATGACATTTTACACGTGTATTTTGATGGGTTTTTTTTTTTTTTACACGTTTAAAAATGTCATTGAAGTCAATGGGAGTCTTATTTTTACACGTGCATTTTGCCAAAATGAGCGTGCGTTTACTCCGTGTGCACGGACCCTTAAAAAAAGGTAAACTTGCAAAAAGTAACAGATGCTCTGAAGGGTGTGAACAGCGACTTTCCAGTCCAATGACAACATTTATCTATTTGTACTGTATTTTGACACGATGGTGATTTTTTTTTTAATGTTTACTTGACTCCTCACCATCTGTGGTGCTTCATGAGGGACTGGCACACATACGGTCACTGGCATTTATGGGGCAGTCTCGGGGGCACTCTGAAATGGAAACAATGTGCCATGTTGTCTACAGATACTTCTCAGACCTCTGGGGCGGCTTCTGCCCACAATGTGTAGATCCAGTGTCTACCTTTCATGTCAGACATCTTTACAGGTGCACATCCAAGGTTTGCCAAACTGCAGCTTTGCCAATGAAGTGCAAACCTTGCAAAAAGCAGGAACTGCCCCTAAAGATTAGCACTGGAGAAGTCCCTACAGATTACTCCCATAAGTGTCCAGTCAGTCAGTGACCCCACCGCTACAGCCACTCACACACGTACCTGCTGTGTTGTGCGGGAAGCCCCGTCTACGCTGCCCGGCTGTGAGACGGAGCTGTGGCCGAGACTTGTTGCCAAGCGACGCCTAACACAGCGCGGAGAGAGGGCGAGTCCTCAGTGCAGACACGAGCGCAGGGTGACTGTAACTGACTCCATAGCGCGACATTGTAGCCGGAAAGCGCGCTGTGCCGGGGTGTATAAGGGGAAGGGGCTCATGGGGGACGCCGGGACAATTCACCACCCGTGACCACATAACCCAGTCACATTCTTGTCGCCGGTATATACGTCTGTAAACTGCAGAGATTCTTTACATCAAGGGAAATGGAGTCATACGTGGAGAAATCCCGCCCAAAGATGTGGACTCTGTTAGCAGTGTAGTTACATATTATATATACATAGTATACAGCATATAGCCTGAAGGCTACTCAGAAGGCCGCTTTTCACCTACATTTTGCATATAAGCCCCCCTCCCTATATAAACCTAAGAGTGTGAGTCCAGCGTTCGCTGTTGGGAAATTTCCTGGCACATTTGCTGAACATATAGGACAGACTTAGGCCAGGTTCACACAGGGTGTTTTGGACCGGATTTGACGCGGAGGCTGCCTCAGGTTCTCGTCCAAAATACGGGTAGCTGTGACTGGATGACGGTACAGTATACCGGTTTCCAGTCACAGACTCCGGTCCGGATTAGGCCCAAATGAATGGGCCGAGGAGGAAGTGTCTTCTAATCCGCTTTAAGAATGAGCATGTCGCTTCTTTTTCCGGGAGCTGTTTTTTCTGGCTCCCGGAAAAAGAAGCGACATGCTCATTCTTCAGGTGGATTAGAAGACACTCCCTCTTCGGCCCATTCATTTGGGCCTAAAGAACTGACCGGCTCACATTGATTTCAATGGGAGCCGTTTTTTTGGTCAGAATTTTGAGGCGGATTCGGCCTCAAAATCCTGACCAAAATACCCCATGTAAACTCAGCCTTAGGCTAGGTTCACAGCTGCATAGGAGTTTGACTCCGCCGCAGACACCACCAAAAATTGTCCAAAAGAAGTCCTATACAGGAGGACTTTTCTCTATGCCAGTTTTGGTATAAAAATAGTGGAAACCAGGCAGGCTCCATTATAGTCTATGGGTTACCGCTGTTGTACCAAATGGGCTCTCCATCCCATCCACTAAAAGAGTACAGCGCCAAGTGTGAAACTAGCCTGAGACTGAGGCCCCACGAAAAACAGCTTTTTTTTGTTGCAGAATTTGCTGCGCGTTTTTAGAATCAAGGTCAATAGTGGATACAGAAGGAACGGGAAATATATAGGAAGTTCTTATACTTCTACCTACTGCTTAACCCATTCCTGGTTTTGGTACAAAAAAAAAAAAAAAGCTGCTTTTCTGCTCAAAGAAAATGCAGCGTTTTTGGCTGCTGTGGGCATAGTGAATCAGATTCTGGCCAATCCTATCCATACATTGCAGAAAAAACAGCTGCAGAAAAGCTGCATTACACCTGTGGAGTTAACAAGGGAAGAAAAAATGCAGAGAAAAACGCAACACATTTTTGCTGCGTTATTCTGCATTGTTTTTTCAGCTGCGGTTCGCTATATGGGGCCTTAGCCTAATAGCTAGTGTAAACTTCCAAGAGTGTCTTAGTCTTAGGCATCAGAGACTGTCGCAATGTCTGCCTGTAAAAGTCCTGCACACACAACTTTTTTGTCAACTGCCCATTTTAAAAAGATGGGCATCCAACAGACCCCATTATAGCAAAGGGGTCCTTCAGGCTCCATATGTAACTACTATTTCAGTGGTCCACCTATCCAATGTTTTGGTTCTCTGACAGATCAGAAGAAAGGAGACCCATCGATAATGTGAATCAATACGAGTGTACTGCGGAGTACGCTCTTGTAAGGGACAAAAGAAAAATGGCCAACGTTGCATGCACAGTTGGCTCTGCCCAAACCGGAGTGGCAAGGCCAACAGCGCATGCACGTTGCAAAGCAAAGAGCAGAAGCTGCAGAAAGCCTGTAGAAGCAACACTGGAGGCAGTCTTGCAGGCAGGGGCGTAACTACCGCCATAGCAGCAGAGGCAGCTGCCACAGGGCCCGGGACATTAGGGGGCCCGGTGACAGCTGCTACCACTCCGTTTTTTTTTTTTTTGTTTTTTTTTAATAGGCCGTTACCGGCTGAAGTTACTCCAGCCAGTAACAGGCCCTATTTACAGTACTTACCGATCCTGGCTAGGCCGGGATCGGTAAGTGACGCCGCGGGCCCCACAAAGACTATTATTATACTCTGAGGTCTTTTCAGACCCCCCCCCCCCCCCCCCCGAGTATAATGATCGGAGGCCCGGGAGAGGTAAGAAACATAAAAAAAACACTGTTACTTACCTCTCCACGATCCGGGCAGGCCTCAGGCCTAGTTGTCTGGCGTCACATGAACCCGGCCTGCGTCCCGGGTCATGTGACGTTCCACCTCATTGAAGAAGGCCGACAGCATCAGCGCCGGGGACAGGTAAGCAACAGTGGGTTTATGTTTTTTATTCCCCTGGGTCTCCGATTATTATACTCTGGGGTCTGAAAAGACCCCAGAGTATAATAATTGTTTATGGGTGTCCACAGTGGAGCATAATAGTGTGTGCAGGGGCCACTAAAGGACATAATACTGTGTGCAGGGGCCACTGAGGGGCATAATACTGTGTGCAGGGGCCACTGAGGGGCATAATACTGTGTGCAGGGGCCACTGAGGGGCATAATACTGTGTGCAGGGGCCACTGAGGGGCATAATACTGTGTGCAGGGGCCACTATGGGGCATAATACTGTGTGCAGGGGCCACTATGGGGCATAATACTGTGTGCAGGGGCCACTATGGGGCATAATACTGTGTGCAGGGGCCACTATGGGGCATAATACTGTGTGCAGGGGCCACTATGGGGCATAATACTGTGTGCAGGGGCCACTATGGGGCATAATACTGTGTGCAGGGGCCACTATGGGGCATAATACTGTGTGCAGGGGCCACTATGGGGCATAATACTGTGTGCAGGGGCCACTATGGGGCACAATACTGTGTGCAGGGGCCACTATGGGGCACAATACTGTGTGCAGGGGCCACTATGGGGCACAATACTGTGTGCAGGGGCCACTATGGGGCACAATACTGTGTGCAGGGGCCACTATGGGGCACAATACTGTGTGCAGGGGCCACTAAGGGGCACAATACTGTGTGCAGGGGCCACTAAGGGGCACAATACTGTGTGCAGGGGCCACTAAGGGGCATAATACTGTGTGCAGGGGCCACTAAGGGGCATAATACTGTGTGCAGGGGCCACTAAGGGGCATAATACTGTGTGCAGGGGCCACTAAGGGGCATAATACTGTGTGCAGGGGCCACTATGGGGCATAATACTGTGTGCAGGGGCCACTAAGGGGCATAATACTGTGTGCAGGGGCCACTATGGGGCATAATACTGTGTGCAGGGGCCACTATGGGGCATAATACTGTGTGCAGGGGCCACTATGGGGCATAATACTGTGTGCAGGGGCCACTATGGGGCATAATACTGTGTGCAGGGGCCACTATGGGGCATAATACTGTGTGCAGGGGCCACTATGGGGCATAATACTGTGTGCAGGGGCCACTAAGGGGCATAATACTGTGTGCAGGGGCTACTATGGCGCATAATACTGTGTGCAGGGGCCACTGTGGGGCATAATACTGTGTGCAGGGGCCACTAAGGGACATAATAGAGCACGCAGGAATGCGGAGGATGGAGTCGGTCGAGGTCGTCGGGGAGGAGCATGTCAAAAGTTCACCACGGGGCCCCGCCATTCCTAGTTACGCCACTGCTTGCAGGAATTATGATGGTGTGCTCGTAGCACAGGGGGAACATAAGCATATGTGAATAAACTGCTTTTTTGGACAAACTGCGGCAAGGAGAAGTAAATACAGGAGTAGAATAGCCTTTATAACCGCTATTCCAACATGGCTTCAGTTAAAAAACAAGTTTCCCCAATGATAGACTCCCTTTAAGAGTTAGTGACCTCTGCAATAAAAGATTATACTCACCTTAAGCATGTTACACATCTGATAAGACATATCCCACCTCTGGGATCTTGTGACCCTTTTTCCTGATGCCACAACTCCCTTAAGCATTTGGTGGAGGTGTTTGTATTCAGACCACTCTATTGAAGCCTATGGGGGTTACAGAAGGAGTACAGATTTTCCGGTTTCTTTTGTTTTGCAGCATTGACATTACTAGTGAAATTTGTTAATCCAACTAAAACACAATATGTTGCTAAACAACTATTTGTCACTGTACACAGTCCAAAAAAATGTCAATCCCGTGTAAAAGTCAATATATAACATTTTATTGCATCATTATTTCTAAATATACAAACATTGTATAAAATGTGGTAACAATACATGAACAAATGGAAGGAAACTAGATTTAATTCTTTCCTTGTATCAAAAGCACCATAAGATTTGACTTCAATAAAAATCACTTATATAATGTTCAATTCCAGTCTTGTTTTAACTTGAAGAACATAGAAATGTGTCTGGAATCTGGTTATCAGGTTTACTGTATTAAAATTAATGTAACAAATTATTACAAGCCAGCCACAGTGTATTGTAGAGGACATTATAAGCACCATCACATATCTTTACATAGTCCAGAGCCAGGGCCTCGCTATCTCAGATCTGAATACAGAGCCCTTGGAGGTCCTGGCACTTTCCATTACACTCCAGACTCATTTGGATGTTTATAAACAGCTTTTACATGGAAATGATGTATCTGTTGGACTATCTAAAGGTCCCCCGCAATGTACTGTGGCTTCTGGTACGATATCAAGTTTTCTGGCAACTGCCTCTCTTTGGGTCTGGATATTATCAGGCAAAGTAGTAACCATTATCTTCAGACCCACAGCCATGAACTCATATGAAAAGGGACTCTTGGTTTTCTGTAAATAATGACTGTGTAAGGTTATATTCATATCTGCTCCCGACTGCAAAAATAGCAGACACGAACAGAGCCCGATGCACCCAATTGATTATAATGGGGTTCACCTCCTGTCCGTTTTTTAAAATCAACTAACTTTTGGGCGAGAAGTTGTGTTTGCGCCACTTTCTCACCCAGCGATTTATTACAGGTCTGGACAGACAGACACTGGGGCACAGATATGAATCTATCCATGAAAAAAGCTTGTACATCTGTGTAACATACTTGGGTTTTACTTCCTCACCATTGCCATCATAATATTTATAACCAGAAGCTGAAAACGAGCACAGATCTAACCTGGCTTTCCACTGACAAGTGATTAGAATTGTATCCAGTCTGGACTCGGCTTTGTGAGCCCAATACAACACAAGTCTCTCTAAATTTGCAACAATGTATCATTGTTGATGAAATGTATCTACCTTCAGTACATTCTGTCAAGATCATAGAGATTACCATTGTATCCAGCTATCAGCTTCAAAACACAACTAGGTTAGTATATAGATAAATGTGAATAAGAATGATGTAATATACCGACAGCAAACAGAGATCGTGAAATTGGTGCAAAACTGAGCCATAGTACGAGGGTCCCTATAAGTCTGTATAAAACCAGAAGCCTCCAAAAAAGGATAGTATGAGCATCATAATACAACCACATAATGTTATTTTATTTGTCACTGACTTACAATGTATCTTCATCTGTATTTAATGTGTTCTTGTCATTGTAGGAACAGAAGAACAGATTAAACAAAGACAGGACAGTCTAATTATGGACAACAACAGATCACCGGAAACCAGATGAAAAAATTAGCCTTGTAAGACTTTTCTGTGATATCTGATGGACTCAGTACCAGTTAGACTTTGATGCAGATGTGATCTTAGTCTAAGCTATATACAAAAAAGCCCTTTTAAGCAACCTGTTTAACAATAAATGCATAATACATAGTAAAAAGGTGCAGTTCCACAAATGCCAAGCCCCCCCTCTTCATTCCTGTAAAATGACTCCCAGCTTCTCAGACTACTTGATGCATATAGCAGCAGATTCATCAAACCCTACACCAATTTTGTGGCATAAAAAGAATTTGGGTTTGTAAGTTTTTAGACTGTACTTGTTATAAATCAGATAAATCTTCCACCAGTGAAGGGATCTTCGAGACCGGTGTAAAACACACCAGGTTTGACAAATCCCTTGGTTCATCTAAGACTGGGGGAAGTGTCTCAGACTACCAAAGCACAGTGTGTAGAGTAGCCTGAGAAGCTTGCGGCCATTTTACAGAACGGAGATGGGGACTAGAAATCTAATGAACTGCAGCAGAATAATTAAAAAGGTATTATAACTAAGCACAATGCATTTATTGGGACATTTTTACAGGATCCCTGAGGGTGGCATTAGGGTAACAGGGAGAAGCGTAACCAGCACCTATCATTGGTTAGAAACTGTGGTCAGTGACTTATGTCAAGGAGACCGTTCAAGCACTTTATTCATACGACAGTTGTAAAACAATGGCTGTGAAGAACAGATGAAATGGACAGGGTTTTTTTTCAGAACAATTTTGCATCCACGTGGAATCCGTTTTACTCAGATCCCTCACAGACTTGAGTCTATGTGTGATCCATTAAAACCAGCCAGAAATAGGGCATGTTCTATCTTTTAATGAACCATTCACACAGTGCATATATCTAATCATGGCTGGTGTAAGTTTCAGGCATCCTGTACTCCAGAAAACTGGTATATGATGAGGATTCTAGCATGCCTGATGTCTCTGTCCACAGCAAACCCTTGCCTACCCAAAGTCAGTTTTGTCTCAAGTGTTGCTAAAAAATGTTGCAAATCCAAGGCTTGCCTTTTTTTGCGCCAGAGGCATAGAGACTTAGTAACTGTGCTCCACTATGTATGGCCAGTGAAAAGTAAAACAACATTACAAGTGGTACAGTCCTGACATTCTGGTTTATATAGACTATAGGTAAGGAGTATGAACATAAAACAATGTATTATGAAGATTTTTTTATTTTTTTTTTATAAAAGATTACATTACTAGTTGTTATCCAAGCCCAGCTAATTTTCACATCAACCATTATAGCTGATGAATGGATAGTGTATTGTATGTTCCCACAATAGTATAGAAAACAGCCAAACCAAGCCAAATGATAATAACACATGCATAAAAAAAACAGTGCACAATCTCACATGCATGCTACTCTATGCAGTGTCTAAACTTGTCAGATTACACATGAAGCCATATATAGTTGTTCAATGCCAACAATGTTTAAATGTAAACCTCAGTCTGAGAAACCGGGTAGAGGGAAAATGTGAGGAAAAAAAAACAAGGAAAACCAAGTGAAGGACTATAAAACCATTACAGCAGGCGCAGCTTCACTGCATGGTCACAGCATAAACGTATTGTACAATGAAAGTTCACTACCTGGGCAGAGGAAAGCGATGGCAGCTACTCTAGCAAGATTAATAGGACTTTTATACCAAGCTACTTGTAGAAACCAAATCACCCACATCACTAATATATAAATGAAAATGAAGCATAGCGGCAGTGCTCTAGGGATGCGGGAATATATGCGTATACTATAGGTCATCATGGTAAATGTTTGCTGGCTGAAAATCATGTTGGCAAACATAGCTATATAGAAGAAGAAGAAAAAAAAAAAAAAAAAATCAGTAATACTTTGTATGTATATGATGAGATCAGAAATATGCAGAGGTGACAATGTCAGCTAATCTATGTAGTGGACCGGTACTTGAGGTCACATTATAACAGAAAAGGAAACAACATAGTTTTGCATGTTTATGCGCCAAAAGCATGAAGTGTCACTTGCATATACAGTCCTATGAAAAAGTTTGGGCACCCCTATTAATCTTAATCATTTTTAGTTCTAAATATTTTGGTATTTGCAACAGCCATTTCAGTTTGATATATCTAATAACTGATGGACACAGTAATATTTCAGGATTGAAATGAGGTTTATTGTACTAACAGAAAATGTGCAATATGCATTAAACCAAAATTTGACCGGTGCAAAAGTATGGGCACCTCAACAGAAAAGTGACATTAATATTTAGTAGATCCTCCTTTTGCAAAGATAACAGCCTCTAGTCGCTTCCTGTAGCTTTTAATCAGTTCCTGGATCCTGGATAAAGGTATTTTGGACAAACAATTCAAGTTCAGTTAAGTTAGATGGTCGCCGAGCATGGACAGCCCGCTTCAAATCATCCCACAGATGTTCAATGATATTCAGGTCTGGGGACTGGGATGGCCATTCCAGAACATTGTAATTGTTCCTCTGCATGAATGCCTGAGGATTTGGAGCGGTGTTTTGGATCATTGTCTTGCTGAAATATCCATCCCCGGCGTAACTTCAACTTCGTCACTGATTCTTGAACATTATTCTCAAGAATCTGCTGATACTGAGTGGAATCCATGCGACCCTCAACTTTAACAAGATTCCCGATGCCGGCATTGGCCACACAGCCCCAAAGCATGATGGAACCTCCACCAAATTTTACAGTGGGTAGCATGTGTTTTTCTTGGAATGCTGTTTCTTTTTGGACGCCATGCATAACGCCTTTTTTTATAACCAAACAACTCAATTTTTGTTTCCAAAATGAAGCTGCCTTGTCCAAATGTGCATTTGCATACCTCAGGCAACTCTATTTGTGGCGTACGTGCAGAAACGGCTTCTTTCTCATCACTCTCCCATACAGCTTCTCCTTGTGCAAAGTGCGCTGTATAGTTGACTGATGCACAGTGACACCATCTGCAGCAAGATGATGCTGCAGCTCTTTGGAGGTGGTCTGTGGATTGTCCTTGACTGTTCTCACCATTCTTCTTCTCTGCCTTTCTGATATTTTTCTTGGCCTGCCACTTCTGGGCTTAACAAGAACTGTCCCTGTGGTCTTCCATTTCCTTACTATGTTCCTCACAGTGGAAACTGACAGGTTAAATCTCTGAGACAACTTTTTGTATCCTTCCCCTGAACAACTATGTTGAACAATCTTTGTTTTCAGATCATTTGAGAGCGGGCTGTCCATGTTCGGCGACCATCAAACTTAACTGAACTTGAATTGTTTTGTAGAAAGAAATGGTCCAAAATACCTTCATCCAGGATCCAGGAACTGATTAAAAGCTACAGGAAGCGACTAGAGGCTGTTATCTTTGCAAAAGGAGGATCTACTAAATATTAATGTCACTTTTCTGTTGAGGTGCCCATACTTTTGCACCGGTCAAATTTTGGTTTAATGCATATTGCACATTTTCTGTTAGTACAATAAACCTAATTTCAATCCTGAAATATTACTGTGTCCATCAGTTATTAGATATATCAAACTGAAATGGCTGCTGCAAACACCAAAATATTTAGAACTAAAAATGATTAAGATTAATAGGGGTGCCCAAACTTTGTCATAGGACTGTATTTTAACTGGATTGCAAAGACATATTAAAATAATAAAAGCAAGACATTCTAACAGAGTGAACTTAGGTGTTGGTAAATGTATTTGTTTAAATGACTGCCGTTCACTATGTTGCTGTGCTGGACAGGTCATTGTCATACCCGCTGAAGGGGCCTCTCCGCACTGTAACACAGCATTCATCCCCATGCCAGAAGTAGGTACAAATATGGCACCATAATGCCTTTATCTACATCCAAGCTCACTCTGTCTACTCTCTGACTACTTTAATGACTCGTGAAGTTGAAATCTGTGTGTAGGATGCCAGTAAAGTGAATCTAAAATAAAAAATCATGAAATTATAGATTTCAACCATTGTAGGACATGTGACATAAAAGTGTGTGCTGAGTACATGAATGACAGGTCACATATCGTTTACCCATTAGAAGCTCAGCAATATATCTGTATAAGGCCTGTGCCCAGCTCCAAATGTAAAGCCATGAAGAACCAAGAAATGTACAATAACCATTTCCTTCCTAATATAACTTCATGTCATTCCATAATATATATTTTTTTCTCATCTATCTTCAATCATAATTTTTTTGTCTAAAAATACTGGCATTGCTTTTCTTAAAAACATAAAACTTTCGTTTTCAGTAGGTTCTACTGAGTAATTCTTTATAAAAGCATCTTTTATCTTCATTGCAAAGACTTTCTATTAAAGAGACCATTATTTACATAAGGGGAGTGCAATGATTTATTGGCATCCTGCCTAAGTCTGTGCCTCTGCTTTATCTGCTTGTGGTTGACTGAATAGCAACTTGCGGAAGATATTGGCATAGTAAGGTCCATAAACCTGCTTGTTGAAATTGACAATGTTTGAATAGTGAAATCCAATGAACTCCATCTCCTTACGGACAGGTGTAAGACCTCCAGGAATTATAGGAACATGCTTGTATGGGTAAGGAAGACAAAGGAATGTGGTCAAGTACTCTTGGATCCGTTTTTCTAGAAAATAAAATAGAAAAAAAAAAAATGTGATGAGACTCAATTGAAATAATAATGAAGCAAGTCTTACACCACTGCTTATAGGCAGCATGTTCTTCTCAAATGCACCAAGGGATACTTAGTGATTAAAAGGATGAAATTCACTTTAAGGTGTTGTACGGGATTAGAACAACATGGCTGCTTTCTTTAAGGGTCCATTGAGGAAAATGGTGAGGAATTTGGTGTGGAATTTTCCAAGCTGAAAAAAGCCTCCCATTGATTTCGATGGGTTCTGCTAACTTTTTTTCCTTTAAAAGGGAACCCACTGAAGTCAATTGGAGGCTTTTTTTCAGCATGAAATTCCACACCCAATTCCTCACCATTTTCCTCCATGTGAATGGACCCTTAATGCCCCTCCAGTACCACGTCTGCTTTATACTGCATGTCATTAACGTTCTAAACATTTCCCTATATGTATTATTACTTGCTGCACTAAGAGCTTTATCACCAAGTTCTGTATCTATAGCATATAATCTAAGTGGTGCCAGTTGGCTGAAAAGTCACAGTAGCTAGTCCCTAATGTATCTCCTTCTGGTAAGATTCATAACCTCCGAGGCTTAGATTTGTCATCATAATAAACCAGCTCTAACATGTGCACAGATGAAGCCAGGGCAGCAAATGATCACCTTCCTGCCTGTGTTGATAGGCCATCACCTTCTAACTCTCACATGGTTCCCGAGATGCCTTTAAATATTTCAGACAATGTTTATAGTATGTCTTTGCTGGGTCTCACACCCAGGACATCTGGGATGCAAAGCTAAACCATCATCAGGTGACCCATACACTCATCACTAACTAAAGGATGGATTTTCTCTAGCAATAAGCCTTAGTAGCAATATTCTACTTTATAGGCACAAACTGAGACTGTATATACTCTATATACTATACTATACACTTTGTGCTCAGAAGGAGAACATTCCCTTCTGTATTGAGAAAGAAAATTATGTCAGAAATGTGTTTAGATTAAAAACTCCCTAGTTTGGAAACAATTCTCTTCCACATGACAACCCCTTTAACTGTGAGTATTGCTGTTAATAAGCCCTGTATATACTGCTATACAACGCTGAAGATGGCTAATGTTCAGATATGTATAACACTGTGCCATACATACCAATTAGGTTGTAGATAGGCTGACTTTTCTCAGTCAGGCTGCAGATCTGTCCTTCCAGGACACTCTGAGCCTCAGTGCTCAGTGGAGATAATCCTCTTTCTGTCAGTGATTTGTTCATCTCAAAGGATATTTTGGTACTCAGGTCTGTGAGAGCCTCCTTTAAGTTGAATGTTCTGGAAACAACGGTAAATGGTAAATTTATAACATTTGCATGAAACCGTTAAATGCATAGAAATAAGAGAATTAGTATAATGGTCTCAGCATTAAAATATGACTTACTTGTTTAGGCCTTGAAGAAGAATGGCTGTGATTTCTTTGACATGTTCAGTAAATCCAGTAGTGCTTACAGGGCCCATGGCATTCTGGGTAAGAAGACATACACATGCCACAAGTTTAACCTGCTGCAGCTTGTACTTTAAGTCTACAATACGCAGGTCATCTGTGAAGAGAGTCTGGAAAGGAGACAACATGCAAGCACTAGTCAGTATTTTCATACACACAGCAGGACTATATAAGTCAGCCGGTGGTGCTTCAAGCAGGATCGGCTTACCTCCGGCACAATGCTATTGTAGTCCATATCCAGAAGTTTTACAAAGCCACTGTTTAGCACCAGTGTAGGGCTCAGGTTGTCCACAGATACTCCATTTGCACCAGATGTGCTCTCTTGAGATTTTGCCTCAATTGCATCTTTAAGAGACTGCTCAATCCATTTGGTGGTTTGATTCAGTGCATCTACATTAAGATAAAACACAAGAAGCTTAAGGTGTGGGAGACCTTCCTCAACAGATGTCTATTAAGCCTTCACATCTACATAATTTAAATCAAATCCAGGACATAGTAGGATTCCCAGATCAATCCCGGGTCCTTTCTCCTCCTTCTGGTGCCACTGCTGCACATTGCCAAGATTTAGTTTGTAAGGGCACCCAGAAGTGGAGAATACCCGGAGTAAGTGGCATACTTAAAGAGGACCTTTCACCACATACAGTTTTTAGAATCTGTTAATATATGCTGCTGATTCCAGCGCCGCTGAAATTTTTTCTCTAAATTCCACCATTCCTGAGCAAACAGAGTTAGTCTTGGTGCATGGAACAGTGTCAGAGATCAGAATTAGAGATGAGCGAATACTATTCGGAACAGCCGTTCCGAATAGCACGCTCCCATAGAAATGAATGGACGTAGCCGGCCGCTTTCATTCATTTCTATGGGAGCGTGCTATTCGGAACGGCTGTTCCGAATAGTGTTCGCTCATCTCTAATCAGAATCACACCCCTTGTCTGCTCCTGTCTGACACCGCCCTCCTGATAGTACAGAGCCTAAATAGCACATCAGGCACCAAAAATAACAGCACTGATTGCTCAGGAATGGTGGGGACTAGACAGAAAATTTCAACTGTGTCAAAAATCAGTGGGCAGCATCTATTAAATGATGTAAAGAACTGGACTTGGAAAGGTGGTGAAAAGTCCTCCTTAAATACCACATTTTGGACTGAATTCTTTCTTTAGGGGGGATGTTAGGGTGCAGAAATTATTTAACTGAGGTCTAATTTACTAAGGGACTTGAGAAATAAGCAAACCAATGTTGGGCCATAAAATGAAATAGAGATCATACATACCAGGTGATTTTTCAAGTATTTCCTGGAACTTTGCTCTTTCATATTCTGCTAACTGTCGTTGAAGCTGTGGTCGAATATTATGGATAGTGTAATTCACCATATCCATCTTCATGAGGTCCAGAACATGGAAGACATCCCTGATGTGAAAGAGGGTAAGAAATGCAATAATTATATAAAGCAAAAACAATAAGTACAACCTTCAGGGACTAGGCAAGACCTTCATGTGCGTGATTTCATGACTAGTATGGAAAGCCAGGTACACTCCATACTGCCATCTACCACAAAGATTATAACAACACAAGATGCATTTGATTGAGAAGTTCGATGCTTAGTAAATCTAGTATCCCTCTACTTATATTGTATCCTAATGCTTTAGTAAAAGCCTATAAAGCATTCTGTCTTTGATAGTCTGTACAAATATTTTCTGACCCTTCAGTTCTTAGTATGACAACATGTAGAGTTTCTAGCTGCTGCTTTGTCAGGATTGAAATGCTCAAGACTGTAGTGACAACAGCACAATATGCCATGCCCCATTATTTTCTATAGAGAGTGGACATGTTTTTGTCCAAGAACAAAGAGTTAGGGTCCCTTATTTTCAGTAGTTGTGGGAGGGGGGTTAAGAGAAGACGGGGTCCTAGTTATAATCTAGCACCCCTAAACTACTGGCTGTGTCACAATGATCTGTACAGTTGCTCATGGTCCTTCCATGGTCTAGGGTTTATAGGGCGCTAGATGGGGATGGTCGCTTCTTATTACCAATGGGACACTTTCTCCCCCGCTCCATCTTCTTCACAGGTGCTGGACCTGTTTAGCTACTGTTCAGTGCCTACAGCTGGGGACAGCGGAGAAAGGGGTCAAAGGTAAATCATGCAACCACCGCTATCTTGCTTCGTATAGATGCTGGGTCAAAGGCTCTGCATGGTTATATAGCTTACAGATGGGAATCTAGGAACCATTAACCAACATGGTATGAGCATCTAGATTCTAGACTGTATTCTGCTTATAGACATTGCTGCTGTATGATCACAGATCATACCCAAGTATGTACTAATATATCAGGGAATAGTAAATATTATATTATATAATAAGTGTACTTTTCATGGCTACCTTTGTATCTTTTCAGGCAAAGGCATTTCTGTTCTGTTCTCACATGACAAACTATAGGGGATTTAATTCTCACTGCTACACTACATATGGGATCAACCCTACTCAAAATAGAAGAGTATTAAAGAATTGGTATCCGGCTACAAATTCAGACTGAATTATAGCAGTAAACAACAACTATCTTCATCCCTTTAATTTGGTTGGTGGGTTGTAAAAGATAAATGTTTTTAATACTAGTCAAATATAGAGAGAGAAACATGGAGACTGAACTTGCTTCACACAGGACAGAAATACACTTGCAGCCCTTCTGGCGCTCCTTTTATAAACTGATGAGTACAACGCTATTAATAACTCTGCGCTTAGGTGTCCAGATGCGACCTTCAGGCTGTCGGAAAGTCCAGCTTGTACACTTATGGGTCACTAACCTAGCAGCAAACTTACTTTCCCTGTACCAGTACAGCAATGGGAATCACAACATACTTTGTTTCTATATTGTAAATGATATTATATTTATTGTCACAGGATATTGTCAGGATTATATTGTTGCCTAAGCAACTTCTAACACTAGCTATGTGATATGCATGTGTGATCATTGCTGCACTTTTTACTCTCTCAAGACTTTGCGGTTTTGTCATCATTTTTATAATTAAACTAAGAACTGCAAGCACAAAAGCCACACAGATCATGATTACATCCCTAAGACAGCTGCTAGTACTTGTCAACACAGACTGCAGATACAATTCAGTAGTGGTCAAAACGGTATAAGAACTGTGTACAACACAACTACTTGTTTGGTTGCTATTATGTGCAAGTCAGCTGCTCCAACTAGACAACTCCTTCCCGAACTGAAGACAAGATCGCAACAGGCCCGACACATAAAGCTCTCGGCAACCAACTACTATTATCAAGGGAATCTGCAGTTACATGGTGTTACATGATACACATCCACATTACTTGTTACACATTCACATGGAGTCCAGACAACATAACAGAGGATATACAGAAGGATGTTGTCCTGATAAGACAGATCATGTGAATTGATAATAGCATGGACTAAAAAAGTGCCCAGTCTACGAAGTATAATTTATCCTGGGTTTTCCAGGACTATTTTTTTTTTTCTATGACACCTCATTAAAGATGATCCATCATTATCTGATCATTGGGAGGACAACACCTAGCCCCAGCACAACTAGCTGTTTGGGACTACTGCTGCGATCTGTATTATAGAGTGTATAGAGCTGGATGCCGATGACTCTGAGCACTGTATAACGCTTGTGCAACATAACTGCAATTCTGAATTCTGCTGTACACTGTATAGCACCAGGCCTTACAGCAGTCCTGAATAGAGATGAGCGAGTACTGTTCGGATCAGCCGATCCGAACAGCATGCACGCATTGAAATGAATGGATGCACCTGGTACTTCCGCTTAACCCCCCGTGTGCCGGCTACGTCCATTCATTTCAATGCATGCATGCTGTTCAGATCGGCTGATCCGAACAGTACTCGCTCATCTCTAGTCCTGAACAGTTATCGATGTAGAGGCCAGGTGTCAGATATTGATGGCCCAGCCTAACAATCATTAAAAAAAAAAAAAAAAAAAAGAAAAAATAATGAAAAACCCCTTTATAGGCTGGGACTCGTGTTGCAGAAACACAGCTTTTTTTCGTTGCAGATTTTGCTGCAGTTTTATGAGCCACAGCCAATGATGTCTAATGGGAAATATAAATGAAGCATGTATACTTTTACCTTCTGCTTAATCCATTCCTGGATTTGGCTCAAAAACCTGCAGTAAGATCTGCAACAAAAATTGCATTTCTGCCACTTGGGCCATCAGCCTTAAACTGCTATGGTATCATCTAACTTTCAACTAAACTAACCTCCAGTTATGCTATGTCACCACTCAAAGTGGTTTTCATCTTTGGGCCATTAAATACATTTTTATCAATGAGTTGTCACAGTAGTGCAGGACAAGACAGGTCCTCTGGAGCAGGAGACACTTTATTGCTGCTCTCCTGCTTCAAAAAGATGAGAATTCTAACACTGAACAACTTTCTATAACTTCCTCAGGATTCCCTAACAGGGTATATGAAAAGGAAGTTTCTAAATTTGCCAACTCCATTATTGTGTATAATGCAAGAGCAAACTGGAGCACTTCTCTATAACAACCCACCAGATATGAACCTTCTAAAGAGTTAAACCAAAGGGCAATTGACCATCATAGACAACACCATGAATGCCAGGCAGACAGTAGTCAGGTCTGTAAAATTTACCATTTTCAATTTTCTGCAATGTTAAAATAGAAGTGTGCACTAACCTCAGCATCTGAACAATGTCTCCACTGGCTTTGAGCTTCTTAACATCATCATCTCTAACAGGAGCACATAACTTTGACATTATACTGATGATGTAACTGCCGAGCTTTGGAAGATCTACTGCATTATGTTCAGCTTGTTGTCTTATTAGATCCACGTCTAGAACTTCACAGATTTGGGTCCGAAGTCGATTTGTACCAGGAGTTAAGAAGGAAAGTAGAATCTGCAATACATGAGATGAAAGGAAAACAGCATTTAATGTAAAGTGTTGTAGTGAAATTGTAAAAACATATACACTGTCTACCAATAAGTATTTGGACACCCATGTAAATGAAGATATCTGCGGTCATGATGTACATCACGCCTTGGTCCCAAGTGCATGGTAAACTCAATGCCGACGCCTATTGCACTATTTTAGTGTGCTTTCTACATTATGGCGGTTCTATGGGTCAGACCAATGTTACTTCCAGAATGACAATGCCCGCTGTCATGTAGCGAGGTCTACCATAGCTTAGTACAGTGACAATCAGGTTAACAGACTGGACTGGCCTGTCCAGAGCCCAGACTTGAACTCTATCAAGGTGGTTCGCTGAACTAAGCGGTGCAGCAGCTGTCCAAAAATCGGTGAAAGAACTTATCTGTCTTCTCTAAGCCGAATGGAATAAAATACTACTAGCCTTCATACAAGGACTTGTGGAAAGCATGCCCCGGAGGGTTGAGGCCGTAACTGCCGCTCGTGGAGGCTCTGCCCACTATTGAATATGCATAAATGTTTTTCTATTCTACCACAGGTGTCCAAATACTTATTACATAGTTACATAGTAGATGAGGTTGGATAAAGACATTAGTCCATCAAGTCCAACCTATAACCCTACAATCCCTACAATGTTGATCCAGGGGAAGGCAAAAAACCCCATGAGGCTCATGCCAATTGCCCTATTTCAGGGGAAAAAATTCCCTCCCGACTCCAAATCTGGTAGTCAGTATAAAACCCTGGATCAACGTGTCCTTAAAATCTAGAGTCCATAACCCATAATATTGTTCTTTTCAAGAAAGGCATCCAGGCCCTCTTTGAACTTGTTTAATGACTCCACCATCACCACTTCCTGGGTATTGGTAAACAGTGTATCTTCATACAGACAAATCTAAGACCAGACCCACAAAACAAAGAGAATCAGCTTGAACATAATTACCTCTTTTATCTCGTCAAACAGCTTGATGGCATGTTCATACTCTGGGGGATCCTCCTTAAGATCGGATTCCAAACGATCCCAGAACGCTTTGTGAACAATTTGCTTTACTTGTCCTTCCAAACTGTGAAATATAATATGAACATTGCAGATCAGAGAGGGTGCCAATTCAACTATTTGATACTGATGACTTATCCTAAGGATAGGTGATTGATGCTGTGACACTGAGGCCATAGATTGTGGAAGAATTGAGTATCTGTTGCTGATTTTGAGGTATTTTTTTGAGCCATAGCCCAGAATGGATTTAGTAGAAGGGAGACGTGTAAGTGCTTCTTATGTTTTACATTCCTTTTGAAGCCACTCTTTGCTTTGGCCCAAAGAACTGCAGCATAATGTAAAATAAAAAGCACGTTTTTTGCTCAACGTGTGGCTTTTGCATAACTGTGTACTGAAAAATTGCAAATTTCCATGCTTATTTTTTTCCAAGAGCTCTTAAATTACTACAAGCCAACATACTGTGAGGAACTGACACATAAAGTATATTAGAACTACAAGGCTCCATTAAACTTCACATGCTTCAATCCACTTCTAGGTCTTCAATAAGCAGGCTGGACTCTGGTATATGTACAGCTATTCAAAAATGTCACCTGTAAATCATGGTATAGAAGCTGTCCCCATAAATCGAAAGATTGGCATCCTATCTATCAGAGGTCTGTTCACAAGCAGAACTAGTAATACATATGGTAGTTCAAAATGACAAAACTTGTGTGACTTGCTAGGAAAGGCGAATACTATTTACATCGGCATTGCCAGGGAAACATCAGGAAGAGTAAGGGGTTAAATAGAGGACTGTGAATAGCCCCACTATAAATCTACCAGATCCATATTATGAGAGACTGTATACTATCTCTTGCATTCAGCTGAAAGGGACATGTAAAAGAGGTGCTGACTAAGTTTGGCTGTTCTCATGCAATTATTATTGCTAGGGGAATAGTTAGCAGCTGAAAAACAGGGCTTTAAGTTTCCAATACTGAAAACTCTGGTTCTGAAATGTGTATAGTGGAGTTCTCAGCACCTAATAGGTTCAATCATTATGGAAATACTAACGAAAGAGAAAGGGTTAAACTATATACACTATGTACTATGTATAAACTATGTCTGGCACTCAGGTAAGCAGGTCATCTGGAAGTGGTAGTGTGAGCTGTAGTCTTTCACTCAGCCAACGACAATGTCTTCGGGGTCTCAGCAATGCTTACGGTGTCTCCTCGAAGACAGGTAAGCAATGGACATTGATACGGTTCTTACTTTTAGTCTAGCACATGACAAAGTGAAACTAGGATTAGTTTAGTAAGTCATTTAAAAGGCCAATCCGAGAGTTTAAGAAATTAAATAAGTTGCAGAAAATGTTATGAATAAACCACCTTTACTCACCTGTTACATCGAATGCCGCTCCAGCACGGTTTTTCCAATGGGCCTGCCAATATTTACTTTTCTGAAGCAATGATGTGTTATACCAGTACAATTACTGTGGCCAATCACTGGCCTAGGTAGTCATGTGCTGTACATGTTAGCCTTAGTGGGGCTTGTGGTCATCAGGGGCCATTCACACGAAGGAAAATGGTGAGGAATGTCAGCACCGAAAATAAAGCCTCCCATTGACTTCAATGGGTTCCTTTTTCTGCTAGGTGTGAATGGACCCTCACTCTAGAAAAATAAAGACTAACAGGGACCATCCAAGCACTGGAGCTGTGGTCAAGGATTTAATAGGCAAGTAATATTTTAGAATATTTCCTGCACCTAGTTTAATTTCTTAAACTCTTGTACACGCCCTTTAAGTCAAAGCCTGCATGCAAAACAAAGCACATACAATAAAACCAACAAGATATACCTACCTGTTTTTAGGAGGATCTATTGTATTGAGATGGAAGTTTTCATTGGAAACAATTTCGTGGGCTAAATATAAATTGGACAAGTTCCTTGTGGTTGCCATAACTTCATCCAAGGTTGTTGTTCTTGGTGGACTTGCTAGTAAAAAAAATATAAAGCAAATAATGTAAGTAATAAGGTGCAAAATAGAGAATGGTAGCCATATCTGAATGTCTGGAGGGTCATTAAATACCACTGAATTGTTTAAAGTTAGTGTTTTCTTGCATGCGAGAACTTAAAAATGGCCAGACATCAGGTTTACATCTCTGGCCTTCTTGACAGTGATATTACCTTTAACTTCTATATGATATGTGAAAGGAATTCTTCATAGTGATTGTTGGGGCTGTTACTAAAGTCCCATATACACACAGGGGTATAACTATAACAGGAGCAGCAGTAGCAGTCGCTACCGGGCCCTGGAACTGAGGGGGCCCCAAAGGTCTCTCTGCCACATACAATATATCACTATTCTAAATAACACAATGGAATGGAGGCCCCACCACAGATTTTGCATTTGGACCTATGAGCTTCCAGTTATGAAAGTATGGCTCTGCATACACAAGGAAAATGTTGATTAATCCACCATTTTAGCAGAATTGACGGACTATTTCATGTGTATATGAGCATCATGACTGATGATATTGGAGGAAGGAAGGATCAGGCATGTGGAATTTCAGCACCTAACTCTCTGGTTCTTAGGGAATATAAGCCACTACCAGCAGGGTCTTATACCTGATTACTTTCCTCTTACCATTGACAAAACAGGCATGCCCAGCAGAACCCAGTGTGAATTTGCATGGGGAATTAAGAAGACATTGAAGGAATATGGGCATTTTGATGAAGCACTGCGGCAAAATATTGTTTGTTCCCTCCATTTGAAAATGAGCCTGTGTGTAATGTAATGTAACTTAACAACTCTGGTAGTTTTATTGTGGTTATATGCTCCCCTCTGGAGTACCGACTTCCTCTTTGCAACCTGATCAGAGCCTCAGTCTGGCTCCATAGAACTGTACACTGTTTATTCTTCAGTTCATACAGGAAACACTGTGTGCACGAGCAAGTTATTCAATAACATTACAAACAGAAGGGACAAAAATGATTTTACTGCAGTGCTTCTTTAGGCTGAGGCTCCACGTTGCAGAAAGGCAGCTTTTTACAATATGAATGGGAAATATAAATGAAATACTTCTATATCTACCTTCTGCTCAATCCACTCCTGGCTTTGGGGCAAAAAAAATGCAGCAAAACCTGCAAAAAAACCCCGTTTCCGTAACATGGGGGCATTAAGCCTCAAAGGGGGATTTTTTTTTTTTTTGCTGGCCTATCCTCATGATAGACAAATAAAGGGGTTGTCTAGTTCTTTTCTTTTTTTATTCATGATCTATCCTCAGAATAGGTCACGAATTAAAGATTCTTGAGATATTGACACATGAGATCCTTGCTAGAGATGAGCGAGTACTGTTCGGATCAGCCGATCCGAACAGCACGCACCAGAGAAATGAATGGATGCACCTGGTACTTCCGCTTTGACGGCAGCTGGCCGCTTAACCCCCCGCGTGCCGGCTATGTCCATTCATTTCTATGCAAGCGTGCTGTTCGGATCGGCTGATCCGAACAGTACTCGCTCATCTCTAATCCTTGCAGATCAGCTGTTAAAGGGACAGCAGTGCTTGTGAGTACTGTGGCCCTTTTACTAGTTATATTGCACATAGTTTGCTTCATAAGTGGCTGTGGATGCAATTACAGGCTCCCGTAGAAGTGAATGGGACAAGGCTGCAATTACATTACACAGCCACTTTGGAACAAATAATGTCCAATGTAAACAGTGAAGGGGTCAATAAAAAAAGGTGATCAATAAAAAAACAAACAAAAAAAAATAAAAAATGGACAACTCCTTTAATAGCTGTTTGGTGCAAGGGCTGAGTGTTGGCCCCTCCACCAATCAGCTGTTCAGGACTGCTGCCAGGCAAGATACTATACAGTGTACTAAGCCAGAGGCAGGGCTCTGTACATTGTATAAAATAGACCATCGAAAAAATGGCTATTAAAAAAATCTTGGAAAAGCACTTTAAGTCATCATATGGACACATCTTGAGGTCAGCTTCCAAATATTTGTCGGATCTGTCTGCAATGTGAGCACTGTTCATTGCTAAGTGACTTTAGATAATTATGGTCTTCTGGACAAGTCCAGTCAGCCATGTAGTGCTATATAATAATACGACTGCCACATGTTTAAACACTATGACAACATGTGCACATTCCTTTCAGCAAGCCTCTATGATTACCAATAGCTGTATAATAAATAAGATAGAACCAAACTATATAAATATAATCTTATTTGTCATGGTGAATATCATTATCATCAGCAGCAGCTATGGCCGACTTACACACAGGAGAAGCATGTTTGCTGGACGAATCGCTGGTAAAACTTTCCCGTGGAGACTCGCTGTCACTGGATGAGCAAGCCATACTTTCCGACAGCCGTGATCCATCAGAATCGCTAAGCTGGTCTTCATTTCCAAAGTGTTTCTCATCACTGAATGGCATTTTTGTATCTACAGACAGTATATATACCTGTGCCAATAATCACACAATGTTAACAGGGTTGTCTGATGAATAAAGTGCCAAGAATGTATTACGACTCAAGTGAGATGATCCGCGATGCTGTAACTTCTTCATTCCTGTGGCTAGAGTTATTAACAACTGTTATAAGTGGTAAATAATATATACCTAGCACTTGAAAAAAAAAAAACACACACTAAAAATCCCAATAATCACAGATATTTATTATCAGGGACATCAACAAAAGGCTTTGTTACAGTCTGCGAAATTGTGGACCTGCTGCAATGCAAAGTACAAATCTGCAGCAGAAATTCAAGGTTCAGCATTGAATTTCAATGTAGTTACCTTGTAACCCTAACCTAAGGGGGTATGAAAGATTCAGCTATCAAAGGCGTGTGCTGAACTGCAGCCCAGGATCAACTAAAACACAGGATGCGTTGTGTGAACATACACTAAAATATATATGAAAGCTGTCAGAATAGTCTGTAGTGGGCAAATAAGCTGCTGGTATATTATGGCAACAGTTCATCGCACTCAGAAGGAAGAGGCCATCCTTCTGTGGTAACATAAGAAGTTCTGTCTGTGTACTCAGGAAGGGTGGTGTCAAAAAAAGCTCACAGTGTCCTGGCTTAGCATCATTTACACCAGTGAGAGTAACTATAGCCCTCAAACACGTCTACTCCACTAAAACCTTAGGATTTGAGAACATGAAAGCACAGACCCTGAAGAAAATGTAAAGATCATATATAGGTCAGATCTATAGTGCTATATATAAGGTGTCTACCTTGGAGAGTGGTCATTCAGCACCATAAAGCCTATGTTCACATGTGTTGGATCTGCCATAGACAAACCTGATCTTGGTTCTTTGTAAAACTAAATATCAAATATCTGCTACAGATGTGCGAGTGGATCGGAGCATGAACTAGCCCCATTGTAAATAAATGGGGCTAACCTATAGCTTTTTCTGCTGCATGTGAATGGTGCTGAGTAATGTTGACGGATTTAGAAGAACAGCTATTGGCAAAAATAATTCTGAATAACCCTTTCATGAATGACAAATGGTAACAGTTTTAGCAGAGTTTGCTTTAACAATATATTCGCCAACATAACAATACTGAAGGGAGACTTCGTTTTAGGGATAGTTACTCTTATCTGCTATGCCCGTGAGAAAACTTTCCACATGTATTTTGTCTAACCACAGGTTAAAATAGAACCACGCTTTTTCACACTTAAACTTGCCCATAAACATTAAGCAATTCCACCGATACCACCAGCTATCCTGCTTTGTCTACCTATATATTAATGGACCATACGAATTGTCCAAAAATATATTAAGACCTGACTGCTGGGCGTCCTTGGCACAGAACCAAACATGGATTTCCACCAGATGGTTATGTGTAAACATGAGAAAAGTCCTCCAAAGTCTCTGATTTTGGTTGGACTGGTTGACTCTCTAATGTGTATGAGGACATTCCGATTATCTCGAGACATCAGGATAATATTTTTTTTGTTCAGGTTATTCAAATAATTTTTGTGTCTTTTTTCAGTGATACAAGGAGTTTTATTTTTTAATATTGAATGTTTTTTTTTATATCGGGGAAAAAAAAAACCCATTGTTTTGGAAATCTTTCATGTTTTCATGCTACTAAAAAAAATTAAAAGTAGTTTTTAATCTCAGTTATGGTAATTTATTTGTAGGTGACACATTACTTTACACAAGACTTTTATACAGTAGATCCTGTAGTTCCCAATTCCGGTGGATCACATGGCCACTGGGCCAGAAGGGGAGCCTCATCATGGCAGCTGCCATAGCGGTGTATACAGTGATGTGAAAGACAAGTATGGTAAAATATTTCTGGTAAGTCTAACAGCTGGATCCTTTCTTATGCAGCTGGTGATATCTTCAAGGATGTACAGATACGTCTGTGCATAAATATCAATTGCCTGAATATAGTGAATTGGAATCTTTCTAAGGGGTTTGTACTTGGTTAAGAAAAACATGCCTGTTTTCTCATAGAAATAGCACGCCAACTATCCATAGGTTAAGTCTGTCTCAGTAGAACTGAGCTGCCAAACCCATGGGTCCAACAACCCAAGCAGACATGTTCTTATCATCCTTGTATGAACCCTTTCAAGAGGACTTTGACACTTCCACCTCCTTTGCAAACTTCAATAGATGCTGCTACACTGATTCTGGCACAATTGTAACTATTCTCTAGCTCCCACCATTCCTGAGCAAACAGTGCTGTTTCTTTCGGTTCTCAATATGTTAATAATCTCTACTGCCAAGTGGGCGGTCCTGGGCTGGGGAAGACAGCTGGGAACCACTTGGGTGGGGATCATATTGAGCGCTGAAAATAATGGCACTGGTTTCTGAGGTAGGTTGGGGGCTAAAGAAAAAATTCCAACTGCTCAGAATAAATGGTGCGGCCCCTACTGAGAAACACAAAGAGCTGGTGAAGGTGATAAAAGATTCGCTTTAAGTGAAGCTTTATACAGGCCAGATGGATAGGTTTACATGCTGATTTTCACGGGATCCCTGGAAATCTTATCTGATGCCTAGCCTTTGGGGGCAGCTAGATAATGTACTGATAGGTTGGCTGTATACCCCTGGAGGAGGACAGCAGTGTCTGAAGTGTCTGGCAGACTCTTATCTCTTTACTTTGAGTTTCCCCCAGTTTAGTTCTCTATTCTCTAGGGTAAGATCTAGACAATGCATTAGAAACAATGGATCCCAGAATAGTTCCAAGCCATAAAGCTGGAATCCTACACTGGCTTGATTGTGACCATTCACCTTGGATGGAAAGTGATAGGAAGCAGCTGGCAGGCTGATCGTATGCAGTGCTGACCTTACAAGGCAAAGCTCTCCATGTTGTGGTCGGCTGGCATGTAGAGACATGACTAGAAGTCAGCTGGGACTTGTAGTCTCCGCAGTGGCCACCTACCTGTCACTGTGCAGAGCAGATATAACACAGTGTTATAGCAGAGGTCAGTGTGTTGTCACTGCTCAGGCGCTGGACATGGTGCAGTAACAGATCAGCTGTCTGGTGCGATGGTCAGGTCCAGGACATACGTGGAAGATCAGCCAGAAGTGAGTGCAGAGTCTCGGCCGGAGTGTAGCGCCCCCTGCGGTGACTGTTAGTCTCGCCCTTACTGTACCTCAGGTAGTGAGCACTCGCCCTGACCGCAGCATATACAGGTTGGCTCCTAGCAGACCTGATGTTTTTGTTCAGCTCACAGCTGATCGTTGGGGGAGGTGTGGAACGTGCCAAACAAAGCACATGGACGACTGTCAATGTGTAACGGCTTCTTATTGCTCTCATTGACCAGCGTCACACGGAAACGTATCTCTCCACATTTACTGGCAGTTATAGATGGAGGTGTTACTGCTTAAACACGTGAACTAGCTGAAAAGTCATCGAAAAGTGAGAGAATGTATAATGGTACGGTCTGGTGATGACGTCACTTATTTACGGAAGTATTCAGCCACTGACGAAACGGCCCGCCCCCTCTGAGCGGTTGCTAGGGCAATGTTTTGCTGTTCTTTAAACTTAGACACGCCCCCTTGAGCGTTAACTCCATACGCCTGCAGATTAGAAACTGCACACATGTGGGGGCGGGGATTGTGGCTGTGCCGTTGTACAGTGATAATAGAGGCCGTGACCTGGGGCAGAGGGGGAGACTGCGCGCACTAAATACCCGCCACTGCCCGCCTGTCCTTCTCCATAGAGGTCTATGGGTGAGGCTGGACTTTATGTAAACAAGTAGTGAGACTGAAGATAAGGAGAACAGAGAAGGAAACATATCTCCTTAGATAAGTTCTCCTGGGTTAGAGACTCCACTGCAGAAACCACTGAAAATCAGAGCAGAGAAAAGTCCTACACAGAGGACTCTCAGTATAGAAACATGGACACCCGCCTTACCCCATTATAGTCTCCAGGTTCTGTGGGTAACCACTGTTTTAGCAGTACGGGTCTCTGTTGTTCAACTTCCTCGGCAGAACTGAGTGACGGAGACCCATGTGCAGATGTGAATTTAACGCTAGATTCACAATACTCTTGGGGTGCACTTAGGGACCCAAAAAATGAAAACCCAATCCGTTTAAAAAGCAGTTACCTGCAGAAACCCGTGGACACCATAGAGGGGCTCGCCTGGTTTCCTCCAATTTAATACAGAAATCAATGGAGGGAAAAGTCAGCACTTTTCTCTCCACCTATTTTGAGCGGAATGAGAGACGCGAGTCCCCCGAACGCTAGTGTGAACGACCTTTAAAGGGGTTGTCCCATCACAAGGATCTTATCTATACTGCTTGTTAATGTGAATGTAAGACTTTTCCTAAATACACTGCTTCAGCAAAACTGCTTTGTTTGTCCACTATCTTACTTTATTCTTTTTTTTTTTTTTGACACATCCTTGACTTATCTGCTCATAAGTCAAGTGATGTATCTGCCTGCTGCCAGGAGTAGGGGCTAAGTGCACGGGAGCGAGCCTGGAGGGGGGTAGTTTACACTTTGGGGGGAGGGAAGGGGCCACCAATACAGACCCAGCATCCGCTGTAATAGAGGGTTACATATGCAAAGCCAGCGGCGAGAAGTCGTCGCTTCTATGCCGCTAGCCCTGCCGATGCACTAGGCATCGGACGTACAGCCTTCACAATGTAATATAGACCCGGCATCTGCTATAATAGAGAGGCGGATCCCGGGGAGTGTAGATGCCGGCACAGGTGAAGCCAGCAGCGGCAGGAGCGATGCTGCTATTCCGCTCCTCCGCCCTCCCCTCCAGAATAGCAGCATCGCTCCTGCCGCTGCTGGCTTCACCTGTGCCGGCATCTACACTCCCCGGGATCCGCCTCTCTATTATAGCAGATGCCGGGTCTATATTACATTGTGAAGGCTGTACGTCCGATGCCTAGTGCATCGGCAGGGCTAGCGGCATAGAAGCGACGACTTCTCGCCGCTGGCTTTGCATATGTAACCCCGCCCACCAATGATGCAACAAAGCCGGAAGACAGAAGATTTTACTGCAGCGAAGACTAGCGAGTATGCGACGTGGGAATACCCCTTTAAGCTATATTACAAAGTTTCTTACATTCAAATGCACTATTCATTTATGAAGAGTTGTTTCTAGCTAGAACTTTAACTGTTTCCATCCAGGGGTTTTGTTACCTACCGCACAACCCATGCAATTGTGCGGGGGCTCCAGAGATCAGAGAGACCTCCATACCCACTAATTTTACCAGCAGTATCCTGATTTATGAAAGCCAGCCACAGGATTATTGTTTGTGTACTATCCTGGCAAAACTGGGTGGTGTGTTTTTTTTCTGTAATCAGCCACTACCTATAGGATTATTCTAATAGGTAATGGCTGATATTATACTCGTCATTTCGCAACAGGCCTCTGTCCTATTCATGCAGCTCCAATCAACACTGCACATTACGTATGGATGTCACATCTTGACACTCAATTGTGTGGGGCCATAGGGGGACAATATACTATGTTGGGGACATGAGAGGAATTGTAAACTATACTTGTCTATATAAATAAAATGTTTGATTGCAGTCTGTAAGATAACCCATGTGCCTTCCTAGCCTTCGGGCTAGTTCACACGTGAACAAAGGGGCGGATTCTGACAGCGGATTTCGCTTCAAAATCCGCCCCTTTACAATGGTGGTCTATGTAGACCACCGAGCTTTTTTTCCCCGCTAGCGGCGGGCTGCCGCTAGCGGAGAAAAGAAAGGACATGCCCTTTCTTCAGGCGGAAGCCGCGCGGCAGCTCCCTCCTATGTCGGCTCATTCATTTGAGCCGACAGCGGAGGGGAAAGCCGCGACCGCGATGGTCGCAGCAGGCGGGTTTTGACAAGAGAGAGACGCGGCTCACCGCGTCTCTCTCCGTGTCAAAACCCGCGCGGGCAGTTCACGTGTGAACTGACCCTTCCTCTTGGTTGATCTGTGCGTAAACACAAAACAGCAAAGTTAGCTGAACCTGCCAATCTCAGCAAGAGCTGCCAGCTATTTTATACCTATGAGAGCCTCACAACTTCACTTGCTACTTCCCCAGCTGGTGTCAGTGGAAAGAAATCTACCTAATTCTTTGAGATAGGCATTGCCTTTGGTGGCAGCCTTATTCCTCCCTCATTAATAAGAGCAGATATATCCTCAGCGGAAATATCAAACATAGCAACTCACCTTGATGGAATGATTTGATTTTCAACTTCCCTCACTCAGTGTTAACTATTGTACACTCATTAACCAGAAAATAACACATCAAGGAGTTGTTGGAATCAATTGAACCTTTCTATGTGTGAGTGTAATGATGATAAGTGTAAGTTATATCAATATTAAAGAGAAAGGAGAAGTTTTAATGGAGAAAACTGTACAATTGAGAGTAGACTTTAGTACCCTGTTGTACCCTTGAAATACCGTTTTTTACCGGTATGCAAATGAGTTCTCCCGCAGCGATGGGGGCGGGCCCCAGCGCTCAAACAGCGATGAGGGCGTCCCCACCGCTGCCAGAGAAGTGTCTCCTAGCACCGCCTCCTTCTTCGTCCACCGCGACATGTTCAATGTCTTTTTCCGGCACAGGCTCGTAACAGAGCAGAGCAGACTGCGCAGGCGCACAGGCCACGGGAAAATGGCTGCTAACAATACTGTACATCATTTTACCGTGACCTGTGCAGTCTGCTCTGCTAGAAGTTACGAGCCTGCGCCAGAAGGCATTGAAGATGACGCGGCGGACGAAGAAGGTGGCAGCGCTTGGAGACACTTCTTTGGCAGCGGTGGGGACGCCCTCATCGCTGTTTGAGCGCTGGGGCCCGCCCCCATCGCTGCGGGAGAACTAATTTGCATACCGGTAAAAAACGGTATTTCAAGGAACGGTGCAGCAGAGACCACGTCTAAAGGTAAGAGACAAATAGCCTTTCTAAAGGCTATTCCGACGTCTTATCCACAAAAAACAAGGTTTTAATGGTAGAATCCCTTTAACCTCAATTCAAGATGAGCATGGCATGGACATAGGTTCCATAAGGTATCCTACAACAAATTTGACCATGGATATCGTAGCTAGTCCTGTAGATCCTAAACAGCCGTAGATTTCTGAATATGGTGTTCTATCTGGTCCCATAAATACTCAATTGGTGATAAATCTGGAGACCAGACAGATTAAGTAAGTGCTGCAATCTGAGAGAGACAGTGGTGTAAGTACCACCGTAGCGGCTGCCACAGGACCTGGAGTGTCGCTGGGGCGCGCTGGAGGGAAGAAAGGAAAGTGGAGGCAGACCGGTGAGTATACCAGTATACACTCAGTGGCCTAATAATAGTGCCTGCTGGAGTACATCATTAACAGTGTCATGTTGCCCCATAATAGAGATATCCAATACTGGGTTTGGCTATAACACAATCCACACTATCTCATGTTTTGCTTTTTTGTGTTTTTTTTTAGTATGCTACCTACTGGATTAGTCCAACAGCTAGCAGCCAGTGCTTCACTCACCCATCCCAGTTCCTGTCCAGGCCCCTTGCTGCTTTGGCCACCAGGGGACACTACATAATAGGTTCTGATACTAAAGAACCTCAGGAAGTGATATCCAGATGTTCACCAACATCAGGGCAATATGTGCAGCGCACCACTGTGACTAGACTACACCAATCACAGACTAGAGAAGATTCCTCAAGACAGTTTTCTGGTCTGGGTTGTAGTAAATTTGTTGGGCCAAAATGTCTGCAACCCAGCCCGCTATGATGTTCACCTTCTTCTACCCAATTTTGGTGAGTTATGTGTAGAAACAACAATGTAGCATACTTTGGAGCAAAAAGGTATGTGCACCACAGATGCATCACATGTACAAAAGAACACTGATGGAGATGGAATCATATATCCCCGCCATAGTGCTTTTTTGGTACATTTTCTTTTCAAAAGGGAGGAAACATCAATCTTCTGTTTGGATCTACTTCTGCCCCCTTGTGGTCCAAGTAATAAATCAACATTTCCCATTACTTGCCATTCAACAAGAGAAATTTTTTCAAATCCATACAGATTAGATACTTCTGTGCATATGTCATTAGTATGAAAATTCTATTTAGGTCCAGAAAATTCTTTAAGGGCAATTTCAGACACAGCAGAACAATTTGGCTATATGTCACAAATCTGTGACAAACTCACATTGCAGAATGAACATGCTGTGCATCTGAAAATGTTTTCTTTGAGGACTTTTTTCATAGTGAAGCTGTGCCACCACCAGTTAACATAAACTTAAAGGGCTTGGCATGATAATAATGATGACAGTCAATTTACGAATTAATACTTTATCATACTTGATACTGTTTACAATATTTCTAATGTTGCCACAGCCCTATCTTGTTCAGATGGCAATCCCATCCATGCAATGGTGGCAGATGGAGGGGTAATTCACTATATATGGCAGCCTCATCCATAGTATCACGCTACGCACAGGAAACAAGTGCAGGTGTAGTTGAGCAGGGGGAGTGTCAAGTGGAGCTGAAGTGACATCAGAAACATTAAGGCCCTACGTAGCGGGCTGCAGTATAAAAAGAGCTGCGGGCAAAACTGCAGCAGATCACACATTGACCCACATTGCTTTCTGTGGACAGAAAGTACACAGAGTTTTTTCCGGTAAATTCAAGCCCTCATATCGGTGCTTCCATTGCAGTGATGTTTTGTCAACAAAGGTATTGCCACTTACCTGTTGGGAGCAACACCAACGCCCTTGTTGCTCCAAAGAGAACATCTGCTTATTGGCAAAAATGGCAACAGAGGCACCGGTTCACAAAGGGAAAATGCCATGTGTGGGGCTGGGCTGATATTCTGGTGACAGACTTCCTTTAAGAAACCCTGTTCTGGGACATGAGCAATCTTGTCTACCTCTTTCAGAAAGCCTCCATGGCCACATTTTTCTGTTTCATGTATGTCATTAAGGCCCCAGGTTGCAGTTAAAACAGCTTCTTTGGTTGTAGATTTTGTTGCGATTCTTTGAGCCAGAAGTGGATTGAGTGGAAGGGAGAAGTACACTGTCTGCCAATAAGTATTTGGACACCTGTGGTAGCATAGAAAAACAACATTTATTCATATTAAATAGTAGGTAGAGCCTCCACAAGTGGAAATTACAGCCTCAACCCTCCGGGGCATGCTTTCCACAAATCCTTGTATGACGGCTAGTGGTATTTTATTCCATTCGGCTTGGAGAAGACAGGTAAGTTCTTTCACTGATTTTGGGCAGCTGCTGCACCCCTTAGTTCAGCGATCCAACTTGACAGAGTTCAAGTCTGGGCTCTGGGCAGTTTAGTCCAGTTCCTTAACCTGATTGTCACTGTACTAAGCTATGGTAGACCTCGCTACATGACAGCTGATGTTGTCATCCTGGAAGTAACATTGGTCTGACCCATAGAACCGCGATAATGTAGGAAGCACACTGTTATCTAAAATAGCGCAATAGGCATCTGTGTTGAGTTTACCATGCATTGGGACCAAGGCATGACGTACATCACAACCGCAGATATCTTCATTTGCATGAGTGTCCAAATACTTATTGGTAGACAGTGTATAAGAACTTATGTAATTCCCATTCTTTTTCTAGCTATTCACGTCTTTGACTCAAAAAACCGCAACAAAAAAAAAAATCTGTGTTTCCGCGACGTGGGGCCTCACCCTAACTTTCACAATGGGAGTCTGTCACCAGGATTAAGCATATAAAAACAGCAACACAATTACATAGGTGAAGCTCACCTAAATGCAACGTTTCTCTTAAAAATGCTGGATCTCCGTTGAGCAATCCGCAGCAATGATGGTGGCTCCATTGCTCCACACATAAGAAGCAGAAGCCGTAGTTCCAATCGTGTTGTTTCCTACTGTAGTGTGACACAATTGGCGCACTACACCAGCTCTGGGAACCTCAGAGCCCAATTAGGCTGAATAAATGCAAATGGAATCTTTAATAAGAGAAATATATATTATGTTATTAACTGCCCCTATCACTTCTGGGGCATCTTTTCATAAAGGGGTTGTACAGGTAAAAATTGGACAACCTTTTTAACTTTTAAACCAGCTGGGGGCATTGAGAAAAAAAAAATTATACTCCCCTGTCCCCGATGCTCCGGTGTCCTCCCGATTCTTCTGCTTTGGCGGCCTTTCCCAGGTCTCTTCCACAGTTCCGCTGATTGACCACTGAGGCCAATCAGCGGCTTCAGCGGAACTCCAAAATGGGCCATTTTTGTCTGGAGAACTTTAAAGCCTTGTACTGTTTGTGTTTTTTTCCTTAAATGTAAATTAATAAAATGACAGTTGAGTCTTAATAGATGAGGGGTGACTCCCTAAACTCTCTAATATTGTCCAAGCATTACTGACAGTGTCAGATTGGATGGGAACACACCCCTAAGAAAAGAGCAACAGTAGCACCCTATTTATACATTTCCAAGAGGAATAATATAGGAATGTCTCCCTATAGAGTTCCAAGAACAGATACCCTAAAAATGCTATTTCAGGGGAATGCAGGCATTTACTCAAATAGTCATGTTAAGAGAGGTGCCAGTTTCTAGGTACAGTCTATCCATATTAAAGTAGCCATGTCCAGACATTGCAGAAAAAAAGCTGCATGTTTTCCCCCTAAAGGTCAGTGCACATGGAGTTTATAAACTCTATTGGGAGGCTTTTTTTAGAGACTGATTTTGAGGCAGATTCAGCGTAAAAAAAACCGCAGACAACATTATTTTCTATGCATTTGGGGGCAGAATCTGCCCCAAAATCAGTTTCTAATTCAACCTTCATTCTGCATCCCATTGATTTCAATGGGAGGTAGAGAATGCAGCAGGACACTGAAAAATTAGGCTGTGGAGTTTACAATGCTCTGCATCGAATAAAACAAACATGGAAACGAGGTACAACAACGTGTTAAAGTAGCATATGGTACCCCTTAGATTTTGTCTATCACCTTTTAATTGTGTCGTTATTTATGTATATATTTATTTATTTAATAAATTTTGATATTTATCCATATAACTTGAGCATTGTCAATTCATTTTTCTGTATACTAATGCTCTGCATCGGCATTCCACCTTAAGGAGCCAGAAAATGAAGAGGAATTCAAGATGGATGTCTGCCTCAAATTCCTCTTCATTTTTCAACATGTGAACTGAGCCTTAGAAGATTTGAGCTCAGGTAGTGCAGCTCATCTAGGATGGCACATCAATGCGAGCTGTGGCAAGAAGGTTTACTATGTCTGTCAGCAAAGTGTCCAGAGGCTGGAGGAGCTACCAGGAGACAGGCCAATACACCAGGAGATGTGGAGGGGGCTGAAGGAGGGCAACAACCCAGCAGCAGGACCGCTACTTCCGCCTTTGTGCAAGGAGGAACAGGAGAAGCGCTGCCAGAGCCCTGCAAAATGACCTCCAGCAGGCCACAAATGTGCATGTGTCTGCACAGTTAGAAACCGACTCCATGAGGATGGTATGAGGACCTAACGTCAACATATGGGGGTTGTGCTCACAGCCCAATACTTTGCAGGACGCTTGGCATTTGCCACAGAACACCAGGATTGGAAACTTCGCCACTAGTGCCCTGTACTCTTCACAGATGAAAGCAAGTTCACACTGAGCAGATGTGACTGGGTCTGGAGACGCCGTGGAGAGCGATCTGCTGCCTGCAACATCCATCAGCATGACCGGTTTGACAGTTGGTCAGTAATGATGTTGGGTGGCATTTCTGTGGAGGATCGCACAGCCCTCCATGTGCTTGCCAGAGGTAGCCTGATGGCCATTAGGTACCGAGATGAGATTCTCAGACCCCTTTGTGAGACCATATGCTGGTGCGGTTGGCCCTGGGTTCGTCCTAATGCAGGACAATGCCAGACCTCATGTGGCTGGAGTGTGTCAGTAGTTCCTGAAAGCTGAGGGCATTGAAGCTATGGACTGGCCTGCCCGTTCCCCAGACCTGAGCACATCTGAGACATCATGTCTCACTCCATCCATCAGACTGTTGAGGAGTTGGCAGATGCTTTAGTCCAGGTCTGAGAGGAGATCATCTGCAACCTCATCAGGAGGATGCCCAGGCGTTGTAGGGAGGTCATACAGGCATTTGGAGGCCACACACACTACTGAGCCTCATTTTGACATGTTTTAAGGACATTACATCAAAGTTGGATCAGCCTGTAGTGTGCTTTTACACTTTAATTTTGGGGGCGACTCCAAATCCAGGCCTCCATTGGTTAATAAATTTGATTTCCATTGATGATTTTTTTTGTCATCACATCCAACTTTATACAGAACAAAGTATTCAATGAGAATATTTCATTCATTCATATGTAGGATGTGTTATTTCAGTGTTCCCTTTATTTTTTGAGCAGTGTACATCATACAGTCATATGTAGAAGCTTCCCGTTCTGTGCTGTGCTGCCCCCTGAGGGTACAGACACGGCACTGCAGATTATAGAGGGACCCTATGAATGAAATGATGTCTTCAATCCATCCTACTCCGTTATGAGGCGCTTGTGACCCTGTAAAGTTCTGCAAAGGAACTACTGAAGGCAAGTGGAGAAGGTGCACACAGAATGCGCGCTGTATGTGAGGACGAGCACACACTGCCCTGTGTAGCCGGGTGATACAATTAGTCACTCCCATTTTGTGTGTTGCCGCCCGATGCTTTACGGCACACTCGCACAGTGAAACAAGCTTCCAGACTATCTATACGCCAGGAGGTGAAGGCAGTCCTCCCAGTTCCCACAATGCAGCGGGGAGAGCGGCGCAAGGCTCGTACGGCTCACGTCACACAATTCCCGGATGATCCCTATACTGTGTGCGGGGTTTCAAGACCCGGGATGACCACCTTGGTGTTAGATAACGGGGCCTACACCGCAAAGATCGGTTACAGCAACGGGGAAGTGAGGTGCGCTCTGAATGGAGAGAAGGCGCCGGCGGGCTACTTACCATAGAGTCCACATAGAGGGGCAGCCTCTAGTACTCTCTATCCTGCTTGTCGTCTCACTGACCGACTCTTGGAGGACTAGCTGTGCACTAGTGTCTGTGTGATGTATAAATGATGTATAGAGCAGGGCTAGCTGTGCACCAGTGTCTATATGATGTATAGAGCAGGGCTAGCTGTGCACTAGTGGCTATATGATGTATAGAGCAGGGCTAGCTGTGCACTAGTGGCTATATGATGTATAGAGCAGGGCTAGCTGTGCACTAGTGTCTGTATGATGTATAGAGAAGGGCTAGCTGTGCACTAGTGTATATATGATGTCTAGAGATGGACCATCTGTGCACTAGTGTCTGTACGATCTCTAGAGATGGACCATCTGTGCACTAGTGTCTGTACGATCTCTAGAGATGGACCATCTGTGCACTAGTGTCTGTATGATGTATAGAGATGGATCATCTGTGCACTAGTGTCTGTATGATGTATAGAGATGGACCATCTGTGCACTAGTGTCTGTATGATGTATAGAGATGGATCATCTGTGCACTAGTGTCTGTATGATGTCTAGAGATGGACCATCTGTGCACTAGTGTCTGTACGATCTCTAGAGATGGACCATCTGTGCACTAGTGTCTGTATGATGTATAGAGATGGATCATCTGTGCACTAGTGTCTGTATGATGTATAGAGATGGACCATCTGTGCACTAGTGTCTGTATGATGTCTAGAGATGGACCATCTGTGCACTAGTGTCTGTACGATCTCTAGAGATGGACCATCTGTGCACTAGTGTCTGTATGATGTATAGAGATGGATCATCTGTGCACTAGTGTCTGTATGATGTATAGAGATGGACCATCTGTGCACTAGTGTCTGTATGATCTCTAGAGATGGACCATCTGTGCACTAGTGTCTGTATGATGTATAGAGATGGACCATCTGTGCACTAGTGTCTGTATGATGTATAGAGATGGATCATCTGTGCACTAGTGTCTGTATGATGTCTAGAGATGGACCATCTGTGCACTAGTGTCTGTACGATCTCTAGAGATGGACCATCTGTGCACTAGTGTCTGTATGATGTATAGAGATGGATCATCTGTGCACTAGTGTCTGTATGATGTCTAGAGATGGACCATCTGTGCACTAGTGTCTGTACGATCTCTAGAGATGGACCATCTGTGCACTAGTGTCTGTATGATGTATAGAGATGGATCATCTGTGCACTAGTGTCTGTATGATGTATAGAGATGGACCATCTGTGCACTAGTGTCTGTATGATCTCTAGAGATGGACCATCTGTGCACTAGTGTCTGTATGATGTATAGAGATGGACCATCTGTGCACTAGTGTCTGTATGATGTATAGAGATGGATCATCTGTGCACTAGTGTCTGTATGATGTATAGAGATGGACCATCTGTGCACTAGTGTCTGTATGATGTATAGAGATGGATCATCTGTGCACTAGTGTCTGTATGATGTCTAGAGATGGACCATCTGTGCACTAGTGTCTGTACGATCTCTAGAGATGGACCATCTGTGCACTAGTGTCTGTATGATGTATAGAGATGGATCATCTGTGCACTAGTGTCTGTATGATGTATAGAGATGGACCATCTGTGCACTAGTGTCTGTATGATGTCTAGAGATGGACCATCTGTGCACTAGTGTCTGTACGATCTCTAGAGATGGACCATCTGTGCACTAGTGTCTGTATGATGTATAGAGATGGATCATCTGTGCACTAGTGTCTGTATGATGTATAGAGATGGACCATCTGTGCACTAGTGTCTGTATGATCTCTAGAGATGGACCATCTGTGCACTAGTGTCTGTATGATGTATAGAGATGGACCATCTGTGCACTAGTGTCTGTATGATGTATAGAGATGGACCATCTGTGCACTAGTGTCTGTATGATGTATAGAGATGGATCATCTGTGCACTAGTGTCTGTATGATGTCTAGAGATGGACCATCTGTGCACTAGTGTCTGTACGATCTCTAGAGATGGACCATCTGTGCACTAGTGTCTGTATGATGTATAGAGATGGATCATCTGTGCACTAGTGTCTGTATGATGTATAGAGATGGACCATCTGTGCACTAGTGTCTGTATGATGTCTAGAGATGGACCATCTGTGCACTAGTGTCTGTACGATCTCTAGAGATGGACCATCTGTGCACTAGTGTCTGTATGATGTATAGAGATGGATCATCTGTGCACTAGTGTCTGTATGATGTATAGAGATGGACCATCTGTGCACTAGTGTCTGTATGATGTATAGAGATGGACCATCTGTGCACTAGTGTCTGTATGATGTATAGAGATGGACCATCTGTGCACTAGTGTCTGTATGATGTATAGAGATGGACCATCTGTGCACTAGTGTCTGTATGATGTATAGAGATGGATCATCTGTGCACTAGTGTCTGTATGATGTCTAGAGATGGACCATCTGTGCACTAGTGTCTGTACGATCTCTAGAGATGGACCATCTGTGCACTAGTGTCTGTATGATGTATAGAGATGGATCATCTGTGCACTAGTGTCTGTATGATGTCTAGAGATGGACCATCTGTGCACTAGTGTCTGTACGATCTCTAGAGATGGACCATCTGTGCACTAGTGTCTGTATGATGTATAGAGATGGATCATCTGTGCACTAGTGTCTGTATGATGTATAGAGATGGACCATCTGTGCACTAGTGTCTGTATGATCTCTAGAGATGGACCATCTGTGCACTAGTGTCTGTATGATGTATAGAGATGGACCATCTGTGCACTAGTGTCTGTATGATGTATAGAGATGGATCATCTGTGCACTAGTGTCTGTATGATGTATAGAGATGGATCATCTGTGCACTAGTGTCTGTATGATGTATAGAGATGGATCATCTGTGCACTAGTGTCTGTATGATGTATAGAGATGGATCATCTGTGCACTAGTGTCTGTATGATGAATTATTGTCAAGGAATTTCATCAGGAAAAACTACCTGAAATTAGGTATACTTGTTGGAGTTCACCTACAGGTCTACTATAGCCTTTAACTTTTGAATTCCAAATAAACTTTAAGGGGCTCTATCAGCAAAATTCTGCTAATAGAGCCCCACATATGCGTGAATAGCCTTTAAAAAGGCTATTCAGGCACCGTAAATGTTATATTAAATCCCGGTCCCGTTTTTAAATAAAAGCATTAAAACATATATGCAAATCTTACCAAACGTGCACCATGGGCGGGGATAAACGATGCGACATCAGCTTCGGGCACACCTGCCTCTTCTGTCTTCTTGGAGTAACGCCCTCTGGTTCCGTGTCTTCCGGCTTCTTCTCTTCAAATCCCGTGCCTGCGTAGTAGCGCTTCCCTCCGAAGCGCTACTGCGCAGGCTCACTCACCATTTTACTTAATGGCAGTTCGCAAGTGAGCCTGCGCAGTAGCGCTTCGGAGGGAAGCAGGTGCAGGATTTGAAAAGAAGAAGCCGGAAGAAGACACGGAACTAGAGGGCATACTGCTCCTCACTCGCCACAGTCTGTGACAGTGGACGAGGCAGAGAGCATGGCAGTGGGCTCCTTGACCCACAAAATTTTGTTAGAACTCAAGCCCGTAAAATGATGTCAGTTATGCATGAGATCTGTCGCAGAGACTTCCATTCTGGCGTATGGCCGGGCACCTAACTTACTAAAAGACCAGAGGCTCTAGGCCCAATTTGCACCGGTCAAGGCTTTTATTATGACAGTCAAAGGAAATTCCAGTCTTAATAAATTGTCTCCATTGTGAAACTGTTGTATTAACTTTCTCTGAAGTTACTATTGCTGTACTGAAATGAATACTTTTTTTTGTTGTTGTTGTTTTTTTCCAGTGTTATTCCAAACTGTCAATTCAGGTCAAAAACTGCTCGCCTAAAGACATTTACAGCAAATCAGATTGATGAAGTGAAAGATCCGTCCGGGCTTTTTTATATACTTCCATTTCAGAAGGTAACTAGTGTTAGAAAGTACATGATTCAGTAAGTAATAAATTATTTTACAATCTTTTCTTATCTATATCTGTTTCTGAGAAAACTAATTGAAAAGGAACTTGATCACCATGAGAACTTCCTCTTGGGTTTGCTCCTCAGCCTTTTGAGTCCTCAAAGATAAATCTGTCTAGTTATCCATTGATACATCCCTGGCGTCAGTGACATTAAAGGGATCCTATCTTTTAAACACATTTTTTTTCTCCCTAGCATTTCGGAATAGCCTTAAGAAAGGCTATTCGTCTCCTACCTTTCCTTTTCTTCTCCGCGCCGCTGTTCGCCTCCAATCCCGTTTTATCTCGTTATGTAAATGAGCTCTCTCGCAGCACTTGGGGTGGGCCCCAGCACTCAAACAGCACTGGGGGCGTCCCCAATGCTGCCAGAGAGCTCTCCAGCACCGCCTCCATCTTCTTCTGCGACGAGGTCTTCACCGTGCCTTCTTCCGGCGGCGTCTTCTTACTTCTAGGGCAAGCTGATTGCGCATGCCCACCGGCCATGAGAAAATGTCTGCTTACAATACTGTGGAAGCAGCCATTTTTCTTGTGTCCATGGGCATTCGCAGTCGGCTTGCCCAAGGCCTAGAAGTAAGAAGACGCCGCCGGAAGAAGACACGGTGAAGACCTCGTCGCAGAAGAAGATGGAGGTGGCGCTGGAGAGCTCTCTGGCAGCATTGGGGACCGCCCCCAGTGCTGCGAGAGAGCTCATTTGCATACCGAGAAAAAACAGGATTGCAGGCGACGGTGGTGCGGAAAAGGAGAGGTAGGAGACGAATAGCTTTTCTTAAGGCTATTCTGACATGTTAGGGAGAAAAAATTGTGTTTAAAAGATAGGATCCCTTTAAATAACCAGATAGATGTGATGTTCAGTACCAGGGAAGGCTGTGAGGCAAACTAGAGTAAAATTGCTTGCCTATTGGTCAGGCAACTTTCCAGGAACAAGTATAGCTAAGAAAAGGCTGAAATACATCTTAAACAGTGTAAGGACTTTTTTTTTTTTTGTAATAAAAATACCCTACTTGCCAGTGAATATGACAATGACGCAAATTCAGTGAGGGAAAAAAAAGGATGTGGGAGATAATATGAACATTGCAAAAATCCTATGCAATGAAAAATATTTTGCGATGGTTGCAAGTAATCCCATAACCTTTACTGCAACGTTAGTCAGTCTGATCGACAGAGGCTGCCTAGTCCTATTCTAAATAATTTCTATGAGTGTTTGCAAGTAATAAGCATAGACCATTTAGGAAAGATTCTGTCTAATCCATCTTTCTCTGAGAGATTGTTCAGCATCATAGTGCTAGCTGGTAAAGAGGCATGCACAGATGTTTTAAATGTTGGAAATGATCTGAAATGTAGCATTCTTACAGCTAAAACTTGCAGACTTCGCTTTTATATCCATCTCCCTTCTAGTACTGATAGGTCTAGATTGAGTTACATTTATTATTTGAATTCTCTTTATATTAACTAATGTATTCTTCTATTAACAGGGTTACTTAGTCAACTGGGATGTCCAAAGACAAGTATGGGATTACCTTTTTGGAAAGGAAATGTTTCAGGTATTGCACTGCTAGTAATAACAGTAATAACAAGTGATACAGAGTTCTGTTTTCATTATGTTATGACCGGATGTGACAAGTAATGTGATGATTTCTGATACAGATTAGCAGCAAATCACATTGCACTGTAAATTCTAGTGGATTTGCAGTACAGAACCTATATAGTGATATATGATTAACAAAGTGAAAAGTTCACAGTGAAAAGTCATGATCTGCCAAGTTTTCTGTCTCTCTTATACTATTTGGCGGCCTGGTTTAGTGTGTCCCTTGTCATAGCTGGGAGGGATTATAACCTGTATACCAGCAGCAGGTTTCTGACTTCCCTCTCTTTCCTTTTGATTCAGGTCTTCTCCCCAGTGAACAGTGGCTACAGGGGAAGGGCAAAAATATCAGTTACTACTTCTGCAGACAGATATATAACTGCAAGACCATGCCTTAGTAGTAACTGTGCTGTGAACAATATAATAATGTTATCCTAGGAATAGCTCACTTATACATGGGAAAAATATATATCCTTGTACCGTGTTAGCCAGTGGATATGAAATGAAAGAAATTTTTTGAGAGAAGTCCTCAGTAGTTGATACCTTTTTTAATGGCTAACTCAAAAAGTTTTTTGATGACATATCAAGCTTTCGAGACTCTATAGAGGTCTCTTCATCAGGATGGTATAACACAATTTCTGAAGGTAGGCATATATATACACAGAGAAATGGAGTGTTAGATGCAAAATAGATGGAGAACAGAACACAATGTAAATAAACATATATATCAGTTCAGAAATTGTGTTATACCATCCTGATGAAGAGACCTCTATAGAGTCTCGAAAGCTTGATATGTCATCAAAAAACTTTTTGCGTTAGCCATTAAAAAAGGTATCAACTACTGAGGACTTCTCTCAAAAAATTTCTTTCATTTTATACATGGGAATGATTCTGACAAGCGCAAAGGGCTACAACCCCATACCTGGCTATGCAGGAGTTATCAGTAGGACACGCATTGCTTATATAGCTTGTATTTTATGAATGGAGCTCTTAGAAAACCCTTAAGAATTAACCCAAGCTGTTCGTTCTGACCACTTGATGTAAAATTTGCTTCATTAAATTGCATGAAAATTGCACTTAGTTTGCATTTCTTTTCTTTTTAAGGTGGATTTTATGGAATCCAACATAATAATCACAGAACCCTATTTTAACTTCAGCTCAATTCAAGAGTCCATGAATGAGATTCTGTTTGAAGAATATCAGTTCCAGGCAGCACTACGAGTGAACCGTATGTATTTATTGCATTCAGTTTTGAGGTAACATCCTAAGCGATGTAGAGATGTTGTACAACTTAAATTACTATTGTATTTTATCTTATTTTGGAAGCTGGGGCCCTGAGCGCACACAGATACTTTCATGACAACCCTTCAGAGCTGTGCTGCGTCATTGTAGACACAGGCTATTCCTTCACACACATTGTGCCCTACTGTCGAAGTAAGAAAAAGCAAGAAGGAATAATAAGGTAAGGGCTTTCCAGGAAAACTGACCTGAGTCCGTTGAGAGGTTGGCAGCTTGCTACTCTCTGGGTGTTCTTGGAACTTATAAGAGTCTCCTATTAGTCCTGAATATTTATTTGCACCTTTTTGTATCATTTATTCTTTCAGAATTAATGTTGGGGGAAAGTTGTTAACCAATCATCTGAAAGAGATCATATCATACAGGTAAGCACGTAAACAGTGAACAGCATGTAAACTAGATGTCCTCATACACAGGCAGACAGGATTGTTTCCCAGGTACAAAGTCAGCTTGAAAATGGTAGTCACTTGGGGAAAAAAATCTGATAATTTTATTATAGACATGGATTAAAATTCAAGTTGCCTGCATGTTTTAAGCATGAATTTTGCTGTTATTCAGGCATGCGACTTTGCGAGTTTATTGTTATATCTTACAGATAGATTTGACTATTTTCCATATGTTATTGTCCATTCTGTAGCTTAAATGTATACATGGACCAAACATTAATAACTGTACAGTGTACCGAAGTGGAAGCTAGCTGCTCTGTACACTGTGTAGTGGCAGTACCACACTGTTACAGCTCAGCTCCCATTCAGCTTTGTCTTTTTTCAGTTCCATACATATAAGCTGATCAGTGGCGGTGCTGCGTGCCAAACCCCTAAGTCTTGGCAATTCTTTTTAATGTGAATTTGTGGACCTCTTATGTTACTGACGTGGGCTTGGCGTCAATATTTTCCCCACAACATTACCCTTTATGTCCATGAAATATGTCCCTCAAAGTTGTGAAGACATACCGCAGGTAATGGGAAGTAACTCTCATGGCAATGCTACCTGGAAGCCAACACAAAATTTACTTACAATGACAGTGTATCATTTGCAAGCCAGGTCGTCAGGGCCAGAAAGTCTCTACAGTGCGTCTACAGTAGCCCGCCATGCATTTTAACATAGTCTTATTTGTAATTTCCCTCCAGGCAATTGCATGTCATGGATGAGACTCATGTAATCAATCAAGTAAAAGAAGATGTGTGCTATGTAGCTGCAGATTTCTATAAAGACGTAGAAGTGGCCAAGTACGTATTCTGAAATAGCTATTATATTTACAATGAAAATCCATGTTATAATGCTAATAAATATTTCCTTTAGATTAAAAGGGGAGGACAATTCTCTGATGGTTGACTATGTTCTGCCGGACTTTAGCACTATCAAGAAAGGCTTTGTTAAGGTATGTTTTACTTAGAAACATCAGATGTAGTGGTGACAATAAAAATCCAGTATGTGTAGTTTTGCTAGCCTTCCTGTTCCTTGGCCAATGTTGGTGAAGGGGCAGAAGGGTAAGGCTGGATTCACACCAGTGCTCGCTCTACGTTCGGAGATTCCGTCCACGAATCTGCTGGAAAAATGTGGAGAGAAGTCATACAAGCACGACTTTTCTCTCCACATTTTTCGGCCAGTAACCCAGCGGACCCCATTATAGTCTCCAAGCAGACATGCAGAATGGAAACCCAAGAAGCTAGTGTGAACCTGGAGTAAGATTGAGATGTGTATATCTACATTAAAATTTTCTGGATTTCAACAGATCTCTTTTTGGGGACATATAATACAAAACGGTCGTGGAAGAACACTAAATTTAAAGGGAACGTCTTGTTAGAAAGTAACCTTTTTAACTTTCATCCACTATCCATATTTAAAATCTAGAAGTTTTCACACTGGTCACTAAACCTTATGAAAGGCTGACTTTTATTTTGTAGATATCGCCATTCATTAGTTATTTCATTATCACAATAAAATGTATTACAATGAAAGATAACTCTGACATATAGATAATACAGAATCCATTAGTCACAACTGATTGTCCCAACTTACCACCTACACTGCACATTGGGCTGTTCACAGGCAACAGAGCATGCCTAAAATCTCTCCCATAGAAGCCAATGAACTTCTTCAGACTACAAGCCCCTATGATGTATGTGGCCGTGGTAAGGCATGTCTCTTGTGTTCCCCGAGAGCAGTTTAGGAAATATGGCTGCCCCAAAATCTATGACTAGAGAGAAAAATTGATTAGAAAAAATATGCTTCATCTGGATTAGTTAAATATAGGAAAAATTTCCTTTAATAAGTGTATATACACTGTAATGGTTGTGCTTATAAATAAATACTGTGGCCAGATATCTGATACTCCAGAACTTGGCATCAATATATAAAAGAGACCAAAATCTTCCAAAATGTTGGTCATTTGCGTATCTTTACCTGCACATATTATTTTGACCAGAACCTTTATCAGCTCGTCATAAATGTTAGGGAAAGGTCCAGTGGTTGAAATATCTGAACATTAGCTCTACCCATTCCTTATTACTAGAAGGTTCCTTTCTAAAACCACACTGCCTTAAAAGAATCCTGTCCTCATGGATGAGTCTGGTTTTCATTGCTCTGTTTTAATGTGTATTATTCTTTCATATACTATAGGTATATGGGGGACACTAAACCACGGGTGTGTGAAGACATGCTGGTGGTTTAGTGCCCCAGTCCTCTTAAAGGTTCCCTTTAAAACTGCTAATATACGGTAGTTAAATTGGAGGCATAGAGTGAAATGTTTTGTGTATACGGTAAATCCCTGACTATATATCGACTGTAGCTATCAAGAATGATTTTGGTGCTACATTAATTCTGTCACTTGTGTTTGCAATTTCCAACAGCCAAGGGAAGAGATGGTGTTTAGTGGAAAGACGACCGCTGGCGAGCAGATTCTTCGATTGACTAATGAACGGTTTGCGGTCCCTGAAATACTGTTCCATCCTTCAGACATAGGAATTCAAGAAATGGGTATTCCAGAAGCTATAGTACATTCCATTAACAATCTCCCTGAAGGTAAGCAAGCTAAGAATCTGCCCTTTTTATAAATGGATCTGAACATGGATTGGAAGGAAAGAAAATGTTTCTAATGTTTGTTTGTTTTTTAATTAATGATATACATTATATTATACATTAGCTATACATTATAAAATAATGAGTCTAATGCGGTGGCTTAGTATAAAGGAAATTAGTATGTTATTACTCTACCTTTTCATGTATGTAACTGGGGTGGAGTGTGACCCCTTACCTTGTGCCAGGTTTGCTGACTTGGCTCAGTGGTTAGCACTGTTACCTTGCTGTCCAACCAAGGGCAACATCTGTATGGAGTTTGTATGTTCTCCCTGTGTTTGTGTGGGTGCTGGGTTGAGCGCCTATGTGGCAGCCACTTAACTCCAATGCACCCTGCACTTTGAGTCTCCAAGGAAAAATGCATTATAAATGTGTCTTCGCCATTGACTTTTCTCTTTGTATTCCTTTTTAGAAATGCAACCTCATTTCTTCAAGAACATCATTCTTACTGGAGGAAATGCGCTATTTCCAGGATTCAAAGAGCGTGTGTATTCTGAGGTGCGGAAACTCACTCCAACAGACTATGACGTGTCTGTCGTATTGCCTCAAAAGTAAGTTTAGTCAACTGCAATTGACCAACATAGGATCTTCCATATACATAAATATTCCCATAATCCATTATACATGGGTCCATTAAGGTGCTGAATTGTCTGACATACCACTGCCTGCTAATGTATGCACAGACACCTGTATACCAATTCTATAGTCTGAAGGTCATTACAATGACATTGATATTGTAATCCCTAGGCTTTCAGCAATGTTACAACATGGAGTTTTGGGTCCTAAACAATGAACTCTTGCTATTAGTGCTGGACTACAGTTTCCTTCTAATCCAATTTATATATGGTTGGCTTTAGATTATGCAGAAATTTTACTTACCTTTTACACAGGCCTCATGTTGAGAATTGTCTTTTTTTTTTTTTCAGCCCAATTACCTACTCTTGGGAAGGTGGAAAGTTAATATCAGAAAATGATGATTTTGAAGACATGGTGGTGACCAGAGAGGACTATGAAGAAAATGGCCATGTAATTTGTGAAGAGAAATTTGATATTTAGTTTGTTTATGCTGCTTTGTAAATATATTTTTACCCTATTTTTTTTAGTTATGTAAATCTACAAACTTGTCATAAATATTTATTAGATATGTGTGTTTTCTGTCATTATTCCTCCACCGATCTCTTATTGACCTGTCCTAAAATAGGATATCAATAAGCAGTTTTGGACAAGCGCTGTATAGACCTTTGGTGTTCACATGAAATTATGTTTATTGTTTTTACCTAACAAAAATACACATTTAGGTGTTCAATAGTATATAGTATTTACACTTTGTTCACCTGTACTGGGTGTGCATTCTTGTCTATTGCAAGATCAGAAGAACTGACAAATGGACTACAAAAATAGTGAACACCAACAGGGCAACTGTTTTTCACTTGCGAACTTTTCTTCCATATGCACTGGGTGACAGCTATATAAGAGAATGAGGGCTTCTACAGATCCAGAGCACTGAACAGCTAATTTGTATATAGGATAAAATTATAATTTCTCAGCACCTGACGGTATGTGCACTATGGTTGTAACCAGCCCTACGACAGTATGTAAGTGGTTTAGAAGTTATTTTGGTGGTGCAAGACTTCCTTTAACTATTCATACTGTCTGATATTGCTAATGGAACTTTTATCCATAGAGAAGGTGGAACGATTAGGAAACTGATTTAGTTTTACATACCCATATTCGTTTAAGGAGAGGAGAGGGGGAAAAGTTTCTGAGAGGGACAGGTATAATGATATCAGACCTATTGTTTGTCACCAGATTAGTCCCAATAGAGGTATAAGCACAGTCAGAAAGAAGGGGTTCTCGTTAATAAAATAATTTTTCCTGCATCCTGATTAATTTCTCTGTTGATGAGAAACTAGCTTTTTTCTTGATATGTGAATGAGCCTTTTGGTGCAACTACTGCGTCACTGTACGGTGGGAGTGGGGCTCAGAAATGAAAGTGTGGAATTTGGCAGATTTTGCTGGAATAGTTTTCAGGTGCCAAGTTACATTGCTAGAGTACCAGTACAATGGACCCCCCCCAAAAAAGTGACCCCCAATTGGTAACCTACATCCCTCAATGAATTTATCTCAGTTAGCATTTTGACCCCACAGCAGTTTCACAAATTTTATTAACATTGGGAAGTGAAAGTTGTTTTTTTTCTGTTGTTTTAGCCACGTTTATTTTCACTGGGGGTTAGACACAATATACCCCACTATTTTCAATATAGTTTCTTCTAATTATAGAAATGCCCCACATGCAGATGAAAATTGCTGTGAGGTGAGGAGCGCATTAGGCTTTTGGAGGGGAAGATCATTTTCGGGTGTAAGTGTTGGGGATTAGGGCATGTACTGCAGCTGCTAACTCCCATACTTCACAATGCTAAATGTACTTTTAGCCACTTCTGTAAGAAAAGCACATTACAAATGATTGCCATTACCATGGATGCAGAGTCTTTGTAGTCAAATATACCAGGCCAGGATGGATCAAAGGCCTGCCGGTTCTTCATGGAAAAGAAAGGAGCTAAAGGGGTTGTGCCGTTATTCCCTGTGAACAGGGAATAAGTATCCTGATCGCAGGGTCCCATTATAATGTTGGTAGCCCCATAGAAGCAAATGGATTAACAGTCACTTTGGCGCTCCATTCACAAGGAAGACTTAGGGTTTTTTTTTTAGTCTCATGTCCTCCAGACTATACTGCTATATAATACAAGGCAGCATTATTAATACTGCTTTATCAAAGGCTCACCCCAATATACCGTAATTGTGCCTAAACCTGTAATGATCTTTCATTTAGTTCAGTACCCAATGCTTTTTATTAATGTAGAATGTGTCTATACACTACTGAATAAACAAGGTGACAATTATCTCAAAGCCTGTTTATTATAGAGTGAAAGGCTGCTAAATAGAAAAATGAACATAACCAAAGCATTAGATATTCAGGACCTTTTATTCTCAAGTCTAAAATACAGGATCATTTTGTAAATAACATTAAGACATACCATTCTGGTTTTCTCCAAATTACAGCTCTTTAAAACATTACACAGTTAACTTTGATCATCCGTTTCATGGATGAAAATGGATGGCACTTTGTTTACATAGTGAATGTTAAAGTTTAGCACTGACTATGTAACCCAGGGATAGGGAACCTTCGGCTCTCCAGCTGCTGTGAAACTACAACTCCCAGCATGCTGCATTCACTTCCATGGGAGTTCCCAGAACAGCAGAGCCAGTATGCCTGCTGGGAGTTGTAGTTTTGCAACAGCTGGAGAGCCGTACGTTCCCTACCCCTGATGTAACCTATGGCCATCCATTTTTTGAACACATGAAAGATCCGTTAAAAGGATGATCAAAATATGATGTGAACAGCCCCTCATCATTACAGTTGTAGATACTAACAGTTTTAGTATAGTGCATCAGAAACATCTATATTACCATGATCCTGATATTAAATATCTCAAAAAGCATATGTGTACAAATTAGGGTGCTTTAGTCTGATTATTACAGATATTAGGGCTAAACACCTACAAACGTGCAGTTACAGGTTTGCGGAAAAACAACACGGATGGCACTGGGATGATATTAGAGTGCCGTCTGTGCCTCCATGGACCCACTGATTTCCTGCAGTGAGAACCAGGCTACAAAATTCATAGGGCAAAACTCAGGACAGGTCCTTTCCCTAAGCTCACAGCCCCCTAAAGAATACACAGGTTTGACATGCTGCAGATTTCAGGTCAGATTTTGCCAAAATTGTTATTTTTCCCTTCCTAAATTTGTGTGTCATCCTTGCACAGAGGCCATGTGTCTCTGTATTGTTCCATTTTATTTATTATTATTATTATTATTATTATTATTAAGTATGTGTGTTGCAAGAGGAGGTGTGTTGCATCTATTTTTGTTCAATGTTCCTGAGCAGAAATTCTGCAGCATTTCAGTCATGTGGGAACCTGCCCTAAGGCTAAGACTACACACAGTGAAAACATAAAATCAGACAGTTTTTCCTTTGTCTCACCTTCAGGTTTCTCCCGCAGCTTTCAGCCTTTGCATACTGGTAATACCTGACGGAGCAGTTAACATGCTATGGGTTTATTTTTTTCATACAAAACATGGATGGGATTAGTTTACATTGCATTCATTATGCTGCAACTAAGTCACTACAGGTTATTGATTTCACCCAGTGAGCTCCATGCTTTAGGCTGAGGCCCCACATTGCAAAACATAGCATTTTTCATTGAATTTTCACGGAGTTTCTCTACTGACTTTCAGACCTTATTATACCTATAGGGAAAACGTCAGTGTTTCTGCAGGTATAACTGACATGCTGCGATTTTATAAAAACTTGCATGTTATTGATAACGCCGCTTTTCCACAGTTGATTTTTTTTTTTCTACAATGTGTAGATGGGTTTAGCCAGAAACCCAATCATTTTGGAGTTACTGTAAAGCACAATATTTTGCGGCAAAAATGTTGTGTTTTTCGCAACGTGGAGCTTCAGCCTGGAAAGGGATTTGTTCAGCTCCTAAAGCGCCAGGTAACAGGAAGAGCTAATGTTGTCACTGGAGGCTTCAATGGGCTGCTGGTTCTGATACAGACACAGACTCAATTCACCAGAGAGAAAACCACCAATTGATCGTTCTCTGCTCTGGCTCAGATAAGGACACTCTCCCCCAAAGAATCCATATGCCCCTGATCAATTTAGTATCACACAATATTATGCTTAAACTTTTGAGCAGGAATGTACCACATCTATCCAAAATGTATCATATGACATTAAAAAAGGACATTTATACAGTTACATTACATTTCCTATTCTAAACATCTTTCTACAAATCAGCAGTACAAGCAAATACAAGAAGCTTTGCAAGAAACCTTATTAGAGATTGAGACATTTTTTCTGTAACATATATTACACTTTTACTATTGACGTATAGAAAGTGGTTTATACTTGATGGTACACTGTACATTACTATACACAGAATTAATTGCACGTATCCCATTAAAATTAATTGCTACATAAGATTATTAGATTTTAGCTAAAATAAATTAAAACAAGGTTAAAGTGTCATTCCACCTATGAATATATGATAAATGCAGAGAAACTGGTAAGCATCAGAGCAGTCAACACAGAGCACCGCTGTGTAAATGCTAAACAGATGTACAGAATTTTATTTTATTTATTTATTTTTTTTTAAAAAGCACCCTTTTTCCAAAATCAGCACCACACCTGCTATTTCAGTTTAACCCCATTTACTTTAATTGGGGTGAGCTATATTAAAAGGTCACAAAATGTGTAGTACACTTTCTGGAAGAAGGTAGGTTAGGTTCACCTTGGCTTCAGAGTCTCTGCAGCAGAAATTGCCAAAAATAGATAAAGAGAAAAGTCCTGCAGGAAGGACTTTTCTCTCTGCTGGTTTTAGTATAAAAACAGCGGACATTCAACATTTCAGCAGTCCTGTGAGGGAACCGAATGACAGAGACCTGTGTGCAGATGTGAACCGAGCCATAGACCGGTCAATCTAATCTTAACCCTTAAGTACTATCATGGTGTCTATCATACAAATATCATTATGCTATACACCATGATAGTACTTAAGGGTTAAATAACATTCTTTCTGCAATTACAATATACACTGAAGATACAGTATCAAGTCATATACCTCCCTTACCCAAAGTGAAGACACCCTGTAGACTTATCACGTCAGCCTATTAGCTGTTGACATAATTAAGATCAAAGTACTCAGTGAGGTCTCTGATTTCTAGTAAATGGATAAGCTGGATTTTGTAAGTCTTTGTGTACACTACTTTGGTGAATGTACCCATACAGCCTGTTCCCCCAATAGCAGCTGAAGGACTGGCCTTCTGGAGTCTGCTGAGGTGCATTGTCTAGCTTACTGTTATTTACAACAGTACAGGAAAGCACAGCAGTGTAAACAGCCTAAATCTGCCTCCATTGTTTAAAATTCCACAAAAAAAAAATTATATTCCAGCACTTAAATTCCCTTATTTTCTTCCAGTCCTTTGATCCTATTTTGTCTCATACTGCAGTTAAAAAGAAATTCCACTGTGTATTTCTAAGTGTATCCCAGGACATCAGCCATGCCAACCCTCCTTCTCCCTACTGTCCTGTGTCTGGTTGTGAAAGGACTGGCTGCTTTATAATGTCTACAAGACCAGAATCTTCAGATAAATCTGCAGACTGACGCTAGGTTCACACTAGCATTTGAGTCTCAGTACGAGACTCTGTCCTACTCCACTTAATTTCGGCGGAAATCTATGGACCCTATTACAGTCTACTAGTTTCCACATGTAACCACTTTTCAGTTTTTCGGGTCCCCAAGCGGACCCAAAGGACGGAAACGCTAGAGTGAACCTACCATGACAAAACAGTGGGGTCAAGATCATCTGCTGGCTAGCAATGGGCATCCTGTAAAGTGTAGTATTGTTACTTTGTACACGCAGTCTCCGTTCGGATCCCCTGTGGTTATATAGGTCTGTCTTGCCAATTCACGCACGCTCTATGGAGAGGTGGTAAGTCAGTCTATGTATGTAAGCTGATAGTATGAGTGACTTTCTGTCTTCCTAAAATAAAACATACATGAATTGGAAAGTTAATCTGACAATCACATGACTGAATTGAGACTGTACAAGTGCTCTGTGAGCAAAGCAACAGTATTACAGTGCCCATTACTAACAAGCAGAAGATACAGAAAAAAATAGGAGTCTTTTCATTACTTCTTTCAGTCGTTCCTAGGCTTAGTGTTCATTTACAAGTCAGTAGTTACACACTATACAAAGTGACAAAACATTTCAGAACAGGGAACAAAGTTCTATGTATAAAAATACATAAACCGTAGTACTTACTATATTACAGACAATGTTCGTTGTTGTACCGTGTTAGCCAGTGGGTTGGAAATATAAAAAGGTATCAACTACTGAAGATTATCAAGTTTTCTTGTTTTTTATATTACAGACACTCCAAGTAAACGGAAAGTGCTCACTTCTAATCTTCTTCTAGTCCAAGTCTATTCCAAGTAGGACACACAAATGCATTAACATCTAAAAACAGTAGTAATTCCTGGCACAGTGCCCACAATAGACGTGCCCTGCATACAAACCATGTCAAACAGGCCCGAATACATCTTAACAACTTAATATTTTTGTGCATTAGTGGAAGGCCTAACCGGACAAGTGGGCGCATACCCAGCTACTAGTAGTGCAAATGGCTATGTCATCTGAGCAGATCGGTTGAAACTTAGGTGCTGGATGCTGAAGGGTGATACTTCTGAAATTCTTTCATTAATTTCTTCTTTTTCTTCTCAGGAATAGTAAAACTCGCGCCCACCATCTTTATTAACTCCTGCATTTCCCTTTTTGTGCAAGTATACCTCTGGGTTTCATACTCTTCAATGGTTAACCGCTGACAAAACGTAAACCCTGTCAGAAGGGAGTATATTGGGAGATATTTTAGTATATCCACACCTAAATAAAATCACAAATCGCTCCATAGACAGCTGTATAGTTCTCCTAGCATCTGCATATCTGGAACATCTTTCAATGAGATCTTTGCCTTTCCTTAAGAGCTATGTTAACATCTGTATTGAAGGCTTTGTTAGGGGTCTTCACTGCATATTTGACAAGAAAGAAATACAGTTCTATTGTTCCTGTAAAAAAAACCGACCCCGACCATGGTACCCAGCCCACCCTATCATAAGTCTTTAAGATCCATCAAACTCTTATAGAGTACATCATGTGATGGATTTGGCATTGCTTTCTACCTCCTGACTGTATACTTATGGTGTCTTAGCTTATTTAGGAGAATATAGCATGGTGGATTATTATAGTATTTTTTGAGTGGCAGAGACAGTTCTGGCTTTAGCTGTCCATGTAATTCTGTACTAAGGCATCATGGGATTGAAAGCACAGCTTTAAAGATGCCAGGGAGAATTGCTTCATTAATAAAGTCACTTTATCCTTTAATACCTCCACAAGTAGCTAATGAACAAATACCTGAAAGGTCATCCGGGTCTTCTCCATTCTGCAGACTCCTTAACTTTGTGCTAACAAGGTCGAGTAGCTCCATGGGCGTCTGTGTAATAACAAACCACACATTTTCACTGGAATGAAATTGAAATTCTGCACAATTTAGTCTCTTAAGCGTCCTATCCGAAGAGATGCTTATGTTCACTAAGACATAACTGCTTAAAGTTACAGGCCCAAATCCAGAAAAAAAATTCCAATGGCAACTTTTCTTGTTCCAATTTTGGTCAAATACAGATGTCATGAAGGCCTTATATGGATCCATATCACCAAATATTCCTGCATAGAGACCTATTTTACCAGGTAGGGTGTTTTTGGAGATTAGGATCCACTAAAAGTCTCTATGATAAGTTAGCATATTTACAGATAAGAACAAGACCTCATACTAGGCCTGTATGCTTCATGCCAAAAACTGGATCTGATATTGTTAGGACACAGCATTGAGCCTTTTCCAAATGATATTAATTTAAAAAAGTGGAATTTCCATTACAAGCATTTATAAGATGAACATTAAAAACTGGAATAATGTGTCCTGCAGTCCTAGTGAGAAGAGTATGCTGAGGATGGTTCACTAGGAAAGCCCTGTTAGTAGATGCCTTTGTTTATTGCTGCCATGTGAATTCTATGAACCATAATTAATAGTTAGACAATCTGAAAATGTACCCAATTCATCACAGTCGCTGAAGCTGAATTATAAATCTGGTGTAATCTTCAACGTTTAGCCTACAGGCACATCACCTAGTAGGTGACTTTCTTTAGAATTTTATGACAAGTTTTGTAGTATTTAAGCCACACCCAGGTGTCAAGCTAGTCCAAAAAAAAAAATCTGGAACTTTATGTACCAAGAAGCTTTGCATTTTACGCAAGGGTTGACTTGTAAAGTAAAACATCCTCATATCTTAATATAAAACTCATTTCTGGCTAAACCACACAATCCAGAACTCCCTCCATTCAGACTTACCTTGAAGAGGTCATATGAATGATCCAATAGAAACACTGTAAATTGTTCACTTTGTCCTCTTGATACTGTGGGGTTGTGAACGATGACTTTTGTAAATGTTTTTAACACAATCACTTTGTTATCGAACTGGAAAACAAAACAAAACAAAAACACTGACAATAAAGAGAACATTTTTATCACACACTTGGTAAAGAAGAAAATGTTTGGCAATCCAATATAATAGAAAATGCCACTTTTACCCAAAGACAATGCATCCACGCCAGCTCCAAAATCACACTAAGGGGATATTCACACAACCATGTTCAGTTCTTGGCCATATACCCCATATACCACAGATGTATCAGTCTATCTTTCACCGCTTGATTTGCACTAGTGCGGTATTGGTTTTTCACTGATCTCATACTTGACTATTAATGGTCTGTGAAAAACTGATTTAGCATTCTTTGTAGGTCAGCTTTTTGGCATACAAGGGATGAACTAGTTGCAATATTTGCATAACAAGGGATACTGTGCAAAGTCCTAACTTTTTTGTTTTTTACACCACCCACTTCTATCGCACTTTCCTGATAGGACTTGCCATGTGGATGGTGTTTCCAGGCATAAGTGATGCTGGAAATAATTTTCTGTACATTTCCACTTTGCTACATACTTTCTAGCTTAGTTACTTGACAATATGCTGCATCCTAAACACTGTTTTATGAATGATCAGCAATGTGTACATAAAATAATTTAATATTTTTGTCACTATAATCTTATAGAATGAAGACATGCCAGATGCTTTCATCTGTTGCGGTAAGGTTGAGTGCTTTACTATTTTAGCTCTGATTGAAATTTTCCATCTCTTGGAGGAGCCAAAAAACAGCAAAGTGGCTTAGTGTCTGTATGTAAAACAGTAACAATGAGAAAGTTATCAGAAAGGCTCGAATGTTCTCCATACCTGCTTCTGCAGCTTGTAGGCATCAGGTTCAGAAGCTGACGCCATGAAAATGATTAAACGACGAAACTCCTCTCTTGCTTGCGGAATGAGCAATCTCAAGAAAAGCTGGACAGATTCCAGTGCTTGGCTTTGCTTTCCATTTTCTTTAAACAAAAACACTCAATTAGCTCCTATTAAAGGACTGATAGCGGTTACAGTAAATAGGCAATTCCACCGGTTAGGATCATGATGAGATATTATTACTAAACACACTGACTTTCAAATTTTGAGCTTCAATATAACAGGTCACCGTTGGCGCCAGTTCCTCTTTTAATACATTCATGGTACCAAAATGAACAATTGATGGCTCTTACCCAAAAGTTCAACAATTCCCAATAGAATCTGAACCATTCGGCAATCCAAAAAGGGATCTCTTTCCTGAGAGTAATATTTTGTAATAACATCAAAAAGCATTTTCTTGTACAAGTCCAGATTTTCACCATTTCCATTACTCTGCGATAACTGCTGGCTCAGCGTAACAATCTGTTCATCAGGAAAATACTCCAAACACTCGACCGCAGCAGCAAGCCACCTGTCCAATCTGAAAATAGAAACTGTATTGCTAAATACTGTTATTATGACAGCCTGCTGCTCTGCGGGCAGGATACAGCCTGTTATATGTTGCACTTTCTATATTGCTTACTAATTACAGAGCAATGGCAGGGAATCGGAACTTGCTGATGTCCTGACATTCTATTATTGCATTGGTAAAGCTGGTAAAATACGCACATTATAGAGGTTATTGCCAAAAATCAAACTTATTCCCTATGTATAGGAGAGGGGATTAGTAACTGATCACTAGGGGTCTGACAGCAGGGACCCAGCCTCATTACATGACTGTAGGTTTTGAGGTCCACATTATGTTTGCACTGCTGCTTCCTTCAATTCTATGGAACTACAGGAGATAGCTGGATGCTGTACTCAGTTTCTTTTTGGCAGTTCTATAGAGGTGAATGGAGCGGAAATTTAAAGGGATTCTACCACTAAGTGAACATTTTTTCTATTTACCACGTCGCAATAGCCTTAAGAAAGGCTATTCGTCTCTTACCTTTAGACGTGGTCTTCGCGGCGCCGTTCCTTAGAATACTGGTTTTAACCGGTATGCAAATGAGTTTTCCGCAGCAATGAAGGCGGGCCCCAGCGTTCAAATGGCGATGGGGGCATCCCCACTGCTGCCCGAGAGCTCACTCCAGCGACGCCTCCATCTTTAGCTGCAACCCTGCCTCTTCTGTCAGTACAACTTCCGACACCTGCGCAGTATGCTCCTGTATTGAACTACCATTTTTGGGAGGCCGCTCTTGCTCTTGTAGTTCAATACAGGAGCGTACTGCGCAGGCATCGGAAGTTGGACTGAGACGGAAGACAAGAGACGGGGTTGCAGCTGAAGATGGAGGCGTCGCTGGAAAGAGCTCTCGAACAGCAGTGGGGACGCCCCCATCGCTGTTTGAGTGCTGGGGCCCGCCCTCATTGCTGCGCAGAACTCATTTGCCTACCGGTTAAAACCGGTATTTCTAAGGAACGGTGCCGTTGGTTTAGTGTTAGAATCCCTTTAAAGGTATCCTATCAATGGATACCTTTTTTTCTGACTAACACATATTCTTCTCCTACCTTTAGATGTCTTCACCGTGCCGCCGTTCGGTGGAAATCCGGGTTTTCTTCGGTATGCAAATGAGTCCTCTCACAGCATTGAGGGTGGTCCCCAGCGCTCAAACAGCGCTGGGGCGTCCCCAATGCTGCGAGAGAAATCTCCAGCGACACCTCCATCTTCTTCTGGAACGCCCTCTCCCTGTGTCTTCATTACAAGGAAAAAGGCCGCTTACACAGTAAGCTGGTGTAAGCGGCCATTTTCTTCTGGCCCAGACATGCGCAGTCGGCTCTGCCTGAGGCCTAGAAGACTGAAAGCCAGAAGACAAAGGTAGAGGGCGTTCCAGAAGAAGATAAAAGTTGTCGCGAGAGAGTTCTCTGGCAGCATTGTGGCCCCCTCCAGTCTTATTTGAGCGTTTGACCATCCGCAATACTGTGAGAGAACTCATTTGATGAGTCCCTTTAAATGTGTGGTCAGCACTCCAGCTGATCTACTAAATTTAAAGGTAAAACACAATTGGATATTGTAAACTACTTACTTGGGTAAATTTAAAGTCTGTAGAATTTCTCTGTCCAGAAATGTGTTCGAAACAATGAAATCGGCAAAATGCTTCTTGTACTCTGCCTTAACTGGGGACTCCAAGACGCCTTCCAACACAGGAATGTGAACTAGTTGAAGAAGTCGAACCATCACCTGCTGTTTCCACACATTTTCAACATCTTCAGAGACAGAAACAAAGAAAGCACTTGTTTATGATGAGATATGGAAATACACATGTCACATGCCAGCAAGAAGCCAGATAAAACACTTTACCTTTAGCAGAGAGGGATCTGGGCGGTTTACTGAAGTCTTGGTTTAGATGTGCATTAGGAATGTCACAAAAACAGTGAAGGAGTTGGTTTAATTTCTCATTTGCAGTGTCTAGGGCTGATGGATTACAGATTGTAACAACCTGTCCAGTCCTATATTAGTAACATAAAAAACAAAGTGCAATGTATCTAATACTGCAAGCATTCAATCCACAAGCATGCAATTTAAAGAGGGACCCGAAGTTAAAGAATATGTTAAATGAGATAAAAAAGGTCTAGCCTTTTTAACAGATTTTGTATAAATTAATAGTACAGGACATGATGAGCAACTCTCTGAATTTCTCAGGTGTCCCACTCTGTAGGCTAGATCTCCCTGAGCTGGTCTCCCATACAATACCCACAGAAAGTAGAGTAGAATGTGAATAATGGACTTGGGATGAGATAGAAACTTCCTATTTGGCTCCAGAAACCTCTGTCTACGAGTCTCCTCTTTCTTGGCTACTGCTCACTCTTCCCATCACTATAGATTTTAATATAGTTTTAATCTGATACCTCTGTGGGCTGCAGTCCGTCTTGCTCTAGCAAGAAGGATTCAGCAATAAATTTCAGGGTGCACGTTGATTTAGTAGGAGAGAGGAAAAGAGCCAGATAAGTGGAGAAATACGCAATCATGTTTTTAACAACTTGGTACTGTAAAACGCAGCTTTTTCTGAGCTGTGTTTTCACAGAAGCTAAAAACACTACATTTCTGCAAAGTGTGGCTTTAGGCTAGGTTCTGTGCATGGGACTCAATTGTTCTGGTTCGCTGGGAAATTCGAATGACAGAATGCCACACTGCTAAAAGAGTGGTTATCAGCGGAATCACTTCCAGTTCCCATAGACTATAATGGGGTCCACCAGGTGTTTTTAGGCTGAAACCACCACATAGGACTTTTCTTTCTGCCAATTTCTTTGGTGGAGTCTCTGGTGCAGATGTGAACTTAGCCTATGCCTAAAGGGGTTTTTCAGGCAAATTATATTGATGACCTATACTTAGAATAGGTCATCCACATTAGATCAGGTATGATACCCCTGCCAATCAGCTGCTATATGGAGAACAGAACTCTTCTCTATGTAGTGATTGAGTTGAAATACTGCAGCTCAGCTGCTGTTCACTTGTATAGGATCTGAGCTAAAGTAACTCAACTCAGGCAGTACACAGAGAGCAGAACTTTCTCTTTCCTTTTACATATAGTAGTCCCTAAAAGTTGTTGGACAGGGGTTCTGAGTGTCGGACCCCAACCAACCTGATGTTGATGATCTATCCTATGGATAAGTCATTAACATAATTTCCCAGAAAATCCCCTTTCATGTACTGTAGGCAGCTAAGACGTTAGGTGGAAAGAATCAATATAACACCAGGATGCACCATAACAAGTATGTAACAGCAATGTACAATTTACTACTTGATGTAACAGAAATGTCCAAACATAAAAAATGTGAAAATATTAAAACGGCAGCTCTAATAGGAAATATTAAAAGGAGTTAGAAATAAATGCAAACCTCGAGCGCCGCTTCTCTTTACTAAAGCTCTTCTCGCTTGGGGAACATTCAGCAGCATCTCTGGATTGTAAAAACCTATAGAATTGACTATTACTATCTTCAAAGGCAAGCTCAGTTTCAGTCTTAAAAAGTTTTACACCAACAGGTTCAAAGACTTTGTGGTCCATGAGAGCCTGGCACAGCTGCACTCCTTTAGTACGGGAGATATCATAGCTGCTTAAATACATATTTTGCATCAAATGGCAAAGGACAACATCTACAGCATCTGAGCCTGTAAAGCAGCTGGGGTAAGTTCGTAGGTGCTGACGTCTGTTCTTCACCTCTACTTGACTTTTCAGTGTATGGATAATACTATTCCACAAGTGTGTTGCCTGGAAGGGCTTGTAGCCTGCAATATGATAATAGGAGAAGCAAGAATAAAAATTACCACACTAACATATTTACATCCTATATAATAATAATAATAATAATAATGTCACAAACTGAGGCCTGATTCACATCTGCTTTCGGGAAGTTCACTTGGGAACCCTCCGAACAGAATACCGAACGCATTAGAAAAGAGCAAAAAAACCATACAGACGCCATAGACTATAATGGGGTCCATGTCTTTTTTGGCACGGTGTCCAGATGAATCATGCGGAGAGAAAAGTAATGCAAGAAGTATTTTTCGCTCCGCATGATTCGTGAGATACCACCACGTCGCAAACACACGGACCCCATCATAGTCTATGGGGTTCATGTGGTTTCTTTGCTAGCCACTTTTTAATTCATTTGGAATTTCATTTGGGGGGTCCCCAAGCAGATTCCCCAAACGGAATACCGAACGCAGATGTGAACCAGGCCTAAGAAAGATCATTAATGATACTAAACATGTCACCTGGTCGTAAACATCAGTCTCTAACATGGTGCAGCTTGTCATCAACCAAGACACATACACATCGCTTACACTTCCAGCTCCAGTTCTGCCTATACACCTTAAATTGTAAGCTCATATGGGCAGGGGTCTCTCCTCGCCTGCCATAGACTTAAATGGGACAACCACTGTAGTACTGACTATGACCACTATCAAACATACGGTGAACATGCACTGCAGCTTGTGCAGGCATAGGGAAGCTCATCGGCAGGGGTCCTGGCAGTTAGACTCCTGCTGATCTAAAATTGATGATTTCCTGACTGTAGTCAGGTTATCTTCTCATGCATGTAGAGCCCTGTCTGATAACCTGTCCACAGTAAGGAAATCATGGCTGGGTATTTAGTTCCAGATCATAGAAAGTTCCTGTATTCATAGTTATATCCTTCAGTCTATCAAGACAACAGATTGTCACAGACTGCTTTGCCTATGTAACAAATAAATAAAAACACAGCATACCTGCAACAAAAAAAAACTTTTCTGCAATGTATTTAATTTCCCCTCGGCACGTGACTGTTGTGAGATGCTGATTGTGAAGAGGTCACCGCTGAGACCGGTTATTGGCTGCAGTGGTCACCTGTCACAAACAGCCAGCAGTCCTGTATACAGACCATTGGCGCTGCTGGTGCTGGAAAGCAAGGCCTGGAGAGCGGTGAGTAATAGTCTGTCATGTGTAAGGCCCCTCAGCAGAATTATTCTATAATAAAATCCCTGTTATAAATCCAGCAACACAGAATGTCCCCCAATGACACACACAGAGCCTAGGGAATGCTTTCTTTGTTGTGCTGATATAACACACAGGACTACATATAATAAGGGGCTGAGCTGAGGTGCCGGTACACTGTGCACTGCCTCCTTCTTTACCTCTCCTCCGCGGTCTGAGCTCTCCCATACTACGGATCCTGCGGAACCTGGGAGTCAAATCTGCCGCCATGCCACCTGCTGAGGTCACCTGCCGCCAGGTCCTATCACGTGACAGAAGCTGTCCAAGCAGAGTCCTCGATGGGGCGTGGCATGAGTTAGCGTGACGTAGCTCTAAGCTGTTCCACCGCAGCCATCTTTAGTTCTGGCACGGAGCACATAAGTTGGCTCCTGTCGCCAGGCTGTCAAGCTTTCTACTTCCTAACGTAGCAGTGTTTGCTTCTTCATCGATTACCAGGCTGACAGGTTGTACTATGAATTGTTTTTCCTGAAATATGAAAAGCTTTGATAAGTGCAACTGTGCAGACAAGGACCGTCAATATTCTCCACATTAGACCAGATGAGAGTAACAATAACTATAATTCTATATTATCAGACTGACACATTATTCCTCGTTATACGTCATTGTCGTAAGAATGGCTTGTTTGTTCATCGGACACCTTTCAGTTTTACTAGAGCACAACGTGTATTAGGTGACGGCTCGTAGTGTGGTAGCCATGTTGTTGTAGCCTCTGGGATGGTGAGGTAGCTTTATGACATTCAGCAAGATGGCGGCTCGGTCAGGTACAGTTGTGGACACTATTGTTGCGCTCTAGTGACCGGAGTAAGGTGGTCAGCTGACGGCAGATGTGGAGCCACCTGAACGAGGAAAGAAGTGGAGCGGCCTGACGGGAGGAGCACGTAGCCGTATGTCCTGAGCGCAGCCCGCCGCCTCCTGGGGACAGGTATGGGGCCACATCCATGTCACTGTACGGAGAGGAGAGCCATGGGGTCATAATATTACCTATAGGTGGGGGTATTCATACTGACATCGATGGAGTCAGCTCATATGCTGGTTGTGTCTGGAGCTGTGTGGGGTGTAGCTGAAAGTCATCAGGTGGTTGGCAGATCTGTTACCAAAGGGTTAAGGAAATGAAGCCAAACTTGGCAGTAGATGTCAGACAGTCTGTGCCAGGGCTAGTGGGCATACAAGTCACCCAGCACAAGTGTCACCCACAGCCTGCTCTCATTGTGTGACCCACTGTTACCCCCAGACACTGCTGCCGGGTGCTCTATGTGCCCCTACACCGCTCGTCTATTGCCCCTCACTGTGATGCCCCTCCGTCACTTCCCGATCCGTTTTCTTGGACTCAGGTTTTGGTAAACCTACTGATGGGTCCTCAGGACCTGTCAACCGATATTGGACAATGTCTTAGGCTTCAAGTAGAGGTTTCCCCTTCACATCATATATAGATCGCCATATAGTGCTCCACCCCCTTGACCAACTGTAATAGCTTCTTCTGCCGATCTGTCGCATAATATAATGTTATAGAGCTGTAATGGATCATAGACTAAGGACATTGTGGTAGATCGCATGTTGTAACAGGACTTATGTACTGTATACATGAGTGTGTGCAGAACCCCTTAAAAAGAAGACACTTTATTAGAAGGCACCTGCCCCAAGGAACCGCTGTCCAGTCTCCAGGCAGTGAGTTACACAGCAGAAGGAGCGGGGCAGATGGATGAATAGGTTTGTATGAAAAGATTCAGTATAACTTGTTGCTTATCTATTACAACCTCTACATTTTCCTGCTTGAGAAGTTATGTAGGCGGTCGCATTAGTTATTGACAGCTACAGTATTTTTGTATATACATAGAGAGGGGGCTGTCAGTCACTGATGGGAACGCCTCCTTGACTTCCAAACTAGAGCATATTATAATGAATCTTTATCACTATAACGTGCTTCCTAGAGATTGACCATTATATTCCATGTGACAGGTTCCCTTTAAGGGTGTGTTTACATAAATGAGACATTAAAGGGGTTGTCTGGGCTTAAGCTTTTTATGACTTATCCCCAGGATAGGCCATAAATACCTGATCGCTGGAGGGCCGACATCCAGCCCCTGGTCCAGACACCTGTACAGAGCCACTTATGATGCCCATCCTATACAGTGTTTAGGGCTAGAAGTAGAAGGATCCATTATCTATATAGTGTCTGGGAGGCATCAGTGCAGCCTAACTCCCAATGACTTCAATAGGAGCTGAGCTGCTGTGATGGCACCCAGTCTGCTATACAGAGGATGGAGCTTTCTGGAAGTGGCTTCATGAAGCTGTCACCCGCACCGATCAGGTATTTATGGAGGATAGGCCATATGAAGCTTAAGTCCGGGCAACCCATTTAAAATGGACCTGTCAGCTCTTTAGGTTAGATGTGCCTGTCTTAGCAAATACTCATATTATCCTTAGAAGAGCAATACATTATACATTTCCAGGAGCAATAACAGAGGAACTCCACAACACAACGTTATATGATACAAGTTATTTCATGACTTCATGGAGAACACAATTACTTAGTAAAACAGACATGTCAGGAGCGGTGACAGGTATTCTTAAACTTCCTATAGTGGCATGAACATTAGGATCAGCGTGCTGCTGTTAGGAGGGTGAAAGGGACCTCAGACTCTCTGCAGCCGCATCCATACGAGGGTCTTTTAGGACAGAGAACCTTTGCTAGCAAGCAATGTAAGGTGGAGTAGAGTGGTTGTCCTGAAAAGGCATTCCCAAGTACGGTAGATCATGTGGACATCACAGGTAAAGGGCAGCTGTTTCTCATGGTCCTAACCTTGCTATATAGTCTGAGTTGGTAGCAGTTTTGGGTGGAATCAGAAAAAAAGTTGTTGACTCTTGGCTTCAAAATATAATCAATCATTATGTGAAATATTATACAATTATTGATATTATATAATGAATTAGATGCATAGCTTGTTGCATATTTACTTTCATACGTGGTAGTAAGGTCCCCTCAACTGGCATGAGGCACAGCTATCAGGGGATTCTGGTTCTGGTCTCTTAATAAATAAGACTCACCCCTGTGTGACAGCATGAAATTGGCCTGAGTTATAATAAATATGGAGGATTGAGATGTCATAGGCTCGCCCCAGTCTGGCTGTATGTGCAAAAAGTGGAGATCAAGATGCCGGATGGGGATGTGCCGCATCTTTGGTTCAAGAAGGGACAATGCACCAAAAAACTGATAATTTCTTCTCAATGGCTTTGTGTTATATGCAGGCCTATATTTTCCAAGATTTGAGTTTGTTCCAAAGCGTATCTTATGAGTATTTGACTTTCTTGCTCTGCAAGTGTCCTATAAATGTTTGATGGTGTTGAGGTCAAATGACTGAAGGGAAGCCTGTGATAGGCAGGACATGTCTTTTCTTGAATTCTACTTGGATGCTTCGAAGTACAGTGCACGGAGCCCCATAGATACTCTAAGGACTTGTTTGTAGCCACCACTCCATTCCATCTTGGTTACAAAGGACCCCTAATTCTCCTGATTGTTGGGAGTTCCAGCACTCGCACTCCCATTGATCAGATGCTTGTTTTGGATGTTATCCTGTTTAATTAATCTATCTCCATAATAGGGGAAGTCACATGTAGCAGATTTCTTGCATTTATTTTAGTTATTGAAAACGTATTCTGTTCATCTGAATGGGTAAATTTGAGTAAAACTACATCTCTTTGGACACAACAACCAGTTGCCAGTTGACAAGAAAAGTCACTAATGTGCGGAACGTCAAAGTTTGCCGTTTATTTGCCTCTTAAAAAAATAGCTTAAACTGCTTAGTAAATGTGGGCCATGGTGTTATTTTTCTTTTGTTCATCTCCTTACATAGCCTGTTACTGCCAGATACATCATTCTCGGATTTACAAGGAAGTCGCACTTCTTTGGTGATCGGCGATGAAATGCTGTAATGTTGTGAGAAGTGGTTTACAGCTCTGCTTCTCGAATTGTTCGGTGCTCCCATTCTTATATGGGACTTAGCCCGTAGTATCATGTGGATGGTGAGGCCCAGGCATTGCTATGTTTTGGCTGGTGTAAGCCTCCTTAGTTTATAGTCTATTTCTTCTTTGAAATAACTACTAGCAAGACTTCTTTTGGCAATATTCTTCTGTAACATGCACTGTATGGGAGGAAATCCACACAAACACTGGGAGAACATACAAACTCCTTGCAGATGTTATCAGATGTTATTCCTGGCGGGAATCGAGCCCAGGACTCCAGCGCTGCAAGGCTGCAGTGCTAACTAGAGATGAGCGAGTAGTATTCGATCGAATACTCGTATTGGTTGAATACCACACGAGAAAATTCCATTGAATTCAATGCGAAAACCTCCTCGTGCTCCTCGTCCTGCTACTTCCGGAACCTGGAGGATCCAAGGTGTCGAACTTTGGTATTCGATATTCGATTGAATACTACTCTACTCGCTCATCTCTAGTGCTAACCATTGAGCCACCGTGTTGCCCCCTCAGTGTGATTTCTTGTCCTTGGGGGTAGGAGACCTGTAAAGAGCAAGAACTGAACTGAAGATGATCTTACGCTAGGTTCACACCTGCGTTCTGGTCTCCGTTCTGTGCTTTCCGTCTTCTGCATGCAAGAAGACGGAAAGCACAGACCGGGTCCAGCCGTGAGCGGCGGTGAGCGTTTTATGCTCTCCGCCGCGAAACCGTTTTTTTAAATCCGGACACAGAGTACTGCATGTCCGACTCTGTGTCCGGATTAAAAAAAACCCGGTTTCGCGGCGGAGAGCCTAAAACGCTCACCGCCGCTCATGGCCGGACAGCTTTCTCACCCATTCAAATGAATGGGTGAGAGAGACTCCTGCAGGTTTCCGTTTCCTGCTTTGTTTTATGCAGGAAACGGAAACCTGAAGTACGGAGACCGGGCGCAGATGTGAACGAGCCCTATAAGAGGTTGTCCGGGTAAAAAAGTTATTTTTTTAATAAGCCGGGGAGGTTGGGGGAAAAAAAAAATCATACTATGTTGTCCACCATGTTCCGCTGTCCTCCAGCGCGGTCCAGTCCTGTTGCTTCAGTGTCTTCAGGAAGTGATATTCCTGATTGGCCTCAGCGGTCACATGTGGTAGAGAATCCCACCGGAGACAACAGTGGACAGGCCGTGCTGGGAGGCACTGGAGTACTGGGGAAAGGGGAGGATAATACTTTTTTTAAATTTTTTTCACCTCCCCCAGTCTATTTAAAAAATAAAATTTTGCCCTTACAACCCCTTTAAGAACCACTGTCTCAGTCTTCTCAGAAATAGTTGAGACATTTTTTTTTTTTTTTAGTCGCTTTGATAAAGCTACAGTAAGTTCACACAACAGAATATAGATAGGAATTTGAGACAGTCTTCTGCCTCAGATTCCTCTCCAAATTCTGACACTGTGGCTTGTGTCTGACATAATGGGGCTAACCATCACGTTTCCCACGCCGTAGATTCCCTAGCAGTGTTAGGCTAATGTCAGAAGAACCCAATGAGTTTGGTGGCATGGGTCAACCATCTAACGCTAGGTTCACAATAGCCTTCAGGTTTCCGTCCTTCAGGTCTGCATGGGGACCTGAGAGATGGAAACCATGGCAACTTAAAAAGCGGTTACGCTTGGAAACTCGCAGACTTCATAGACTGTAATGGGATCCGATTGGTTTCTGACGATACCTTGCAGGACTTTTCTCTCTGCCAATTTTATATGGATTCAGCGGCTGAGTCCTCTGAAGGCTAGTGAGATCCTAGCTTATTATGTACAACAAAAGAAGATTGTAAGGAAGAGAAAGTTTGGACAGTTGGAATGAAACACTTGTCCAGGGAGTTTAAATTGACTTACGTGGTCTGGTGGACGCTGATGGATCTGGCAACGTCACAACCCAGGGGTCACATGATTGGAAGTATTGCTCCTTCCCCCCCCCCAACTCATGACGGTGCTAGAACCCCCAGGTTCATCACCACCATCTGACCAGGTAGTTAAAGTTAAACACTGTACAACCCCTTTAAACACGCTGAATGCTTATGTTTTACAGGATGATAAGTCTCCACCAGATGTGTCTGGCAGCAGCTTTCTCCCTTATCTTCATTCAGAACACAGGCACAATTGGCCGAGCTAAGCGTGCATCTGTATGGTGGTTGGAAGGAATAACTATTGCCCAAACGCCTAAGTGTATGGCTAGCTGTAGCACAAAGTGTATTTCTCAATATTTGGAGCACTTTGCAAAATTTATGATATGTAAACGGTATCCACAAGCCTCTGGCAGCCTTTACACATGTCGGCAGAGCCGTGGTTACTGCATACAGATTCCTATTCATTGTCATCCTACACCTGTACTTGTAACTTGCAAACCACAACAAGTACACTTGCGGCATGGTAGTAGGCATGTGGTTATCATGGTTTGGCTACAACACGTGTGAATACCCTTAAACAAACCTCTGAGTAAAGAAAATGCACCTTAGGCTGAGGCCTCACATTTTAGATTTTGCTGCAGTTTTTCGAGTCAAACGCAGGAGTGGATCCAGCAGAAGGTAAGGTATTCCTTCCAAGTTCTTCTTTTATATTTCTCATTCCTTCTGTAGTTATTCTTGGGTTTGGCTCAAAAAACCACTGCAAAATCTGCAACTAAAAAGCTGCGTTTCCACAACATGGGGCTTCAGTCTTATAGTCTCCTGAAAGTGCCTAAGGCCGAGGACACCCCTTGTGGAAACACTGCAGGAAAAATGCTGTGGTTTACAATCCCAGCAAAGTGAATGAGATTTCACTGAATCTCATCGACATCATTTCAAGAAACACAGCATGTTACTTTTGTCTTCGAAAACACTATGACAGGGGTCGGCAACCTTCAGCACTCCAGCTGTTGTAAAACTACAACTCCCAGCATGCATACTTGCTCTGCTGTTCTTGGAACTCCCATGGACGTGAATGGAGCATGTTGGGAGTTGTAGTTTCACAGCAGCTGGAGTGATGAAGGTTGCTGACCCCTGCACTATTATTTCCCCATAGACTTATATGGTGGGAGTCAAAAAATGCAAAATATAGCAGAAAAACAGTGAAAAATGCAAGTGTTTTGGGGATTGCCTTTTCTGCTGTGCTTTTTTTCACAGTCTTTTTAGATTCATTTTGCTTTATGTGACCTTAGTCTAAGTGGATGAAGTAAGATGCTAGAACCCTCCATGCTTTCTTTCGCTATGGGTATGTAGTATCTCGCAGCCAGGGCCCTCTACCCCACTGTGCCAGTCGGTCATTGTTAGTATTATATCTATCTGTATATTCTGTGTACTGTATGTAACCCCCAAATGTAAAGCACCATGGAATTAATGGTGCTAAACAATAATAATAGTAATATAGACGATATATCCTTGAGGTCTTCTTCTCACAGATATGTTTGATGGTAAATTCCATCTAAAATATATAAGTATAAATTTCTATTGGGCAGCCTACACATTTTATTTCCGATGTTTAGTAGTCGTAGATGGCACTGATGTGGATGTATGATAGCTTCTGTATTATATTAGCAATTTTTATGGAATTACCACCATTCTCCTGAATCCAATGTAGATCTCTCTAGAACAGTACTGATGGATGTGCTCCTTGTGTTTCTCAAATGAGGTAGCGACCACAGCCATGCTTGGGCATCAGTCCTGGGTAGGGGGATTTGCCTGAAGTACATCATGTAATATAGACCAGTGGTTCTTAACCCGTGGCACATAGCCCCCCAGGGACTGCAGGCCATACCCCTGGGGTTCACATACAGCAGGCTTTGAACGGTCTATTCTGCAAATAAAACATACACCATAAGCAGACTAACAATTTACTGCTGGGAATTTGACGAGTGGTTTGCAGGTCAGTCCCGCTGCTAAAAGAAGCTATTACAGTTCATTTACATGTTGCAGTTTTTGCGATGTTTTAACAACATGTTGCATTTTATGTCTTTAGGTTTATTGTGTGCTTTTTTTTGTTTTTTTGTACTGGATCATAACAGGATTGACTGATACAAATGCAGTACAAGCACAAATCTATGGGGGACAGGCAATAGTGTATCCTCCACTGGATATACCAGTTATTATTTTGTAATCCCTACTTGAAAGGATAAGGGAAAAATATTCCAGTGTTTTCCTCTTGGGCTGTGCAGTTGGAGTTTAGGATGCATTTTGGCTGGAATCGGAGGAAGTTTACCAGCTCTGGCTTCAAAATAAAATGATTACCGTATATACTCGAGTATAAGCCGACCCAAATATAAGCCGAGGCCCCTAATTTTACCACAAAAAACTGGGAAAACTTATTGACTTGAGTATAAGCCTGGGGGGAAATGCAGCAGCTACTGGAAAATTAAAAAAAAATGAAAATGGTCGGAGTTTTGGGGTGCAGTAGGTGCTGGGGAAGGTGAGGGGGTGTTTTGGTTGTCTGTCTGCCCCTTCCCTGAGCTTGAGGACTGGGTTTTTCCCCCCACTTGGAATTCAGCCTGGCTGAATATAGGGTATCTGATGAAACAGAAAATTGTTGTGTCCTTAAGAGGTTAAAGTCTGTGCGAGTGGTATACATTTTCATTACCATATACCATTTTCCATTTCTTTTATTGTTTTCCATGCATGAGGATGTTTTGTCTGAGACGTTTACATAGTTTTAGACAAATGAAATTTTCTTTACAAGTGTTTTGACATGTATTTTTATTTCCTGTCCTTACTTTGACTTTCAACGCTTGCAAGTTCCTGTTTGCACTTTGTAATATATTCATTGTTAACTATAAACATGTGAGAAACCGACAGCCTTGTACACATACTTGAGAAAATAATTTCTTTCCATTCTTATCTAATGTCCTCCTAACATTGTAATGCACTGAAATGCTACTTTTTTCATTTTCTAATTTGTACAAGGTCAAGCAAAGAAAACCAAAATGGAGTCCATGTTAAACAAGCTAAAAAGTACAGTCACGAAGGTGACCGCAGATGTTACAAGTGCTGTAATGGGAAACCCAGTCACAAGGGAATTTGATGTAGGAAAACATATAGCCAGTGGTGGCAATGGACTTGCCTGGAAAATCTTCAATGGGACAAAAAAATCGACCAAACAGGTAGGTACTTGGTATTTCTTAATAGCCACTGCTTGACAAGTCTCTGGAGCCGGGTATTCCGAAATGTCATGTTTTCAGCAGCACTTTCTTTACAAGACAATGCAGTGTGTTGATAATCCATATACCCATTGTTAGCCCATAAACGCCTTCAGTACAATAAGGGAGTCATGCTAGGCAGCTTCTGTTAAAGGGGTTACCCAGTTTCCGTAGGCTAGGCCATCGATTGGCGCTGCTCATTTGCTGTGGCATTGATCGTAAGTACTGCAGTGTTGTCCCATTGAAGTCTGTAGCACAGCACTGCAGTACCTAGACTTGGCAAGTGAGCAGCACAACTCACGCTATATAAATGTTACAGGGAGCCACGCTGGCTCATTATAGGTGATCCGTAGGGCTCCCAGGTGTCGGACCCTTGCAGACCTAATATTAATGCCTTATCCTAAGGGTAGGCCATAAATAGTAGAGACTGAATAACCCCTTAAACCATTGTAGACAGACACAGCTAATGTTTCATAAGACATTCACTCTCTTTCCTGGAAATCTGGTATGCATGCTGTTTCTGATTTCCGCAGTTCTTCTGATCATTTGGGCATTGATGTAAGACATTGTTCCACTTCAGTCAATGGACAGTGTTTGCTCTTACCTCACTACACAAACACTATACATTACTAGGCCAGCAATATGACACTTTCTCTTATTAATGCATCTAAGTACATAGTCCACGTGTACTGTTCTTCTAGCCATCTGAAGAAAGATGGGTATACTGCAGGCTTATAAACAATTTCGGAATTTTGGCTCAAGTTTTGGGGAGATGCTGCAGATTTGATGGAAGTATTGACATGCGGTGAACAGCCATTTCTACATTGTGCTAGTGATGCTGTATAGAATTATAATATGGGGATTGTGAAGGCTGGGGAAGCAATAGAAACTTTATGTTCTTGAGATCAATCTATCAGGATATGACGTTTGTGATATGATGCATTGCCCTCCTGTGTTAGATTAAACAACTGCTATGAGGTGGGTGAACTTGGTGGGCCGTGGTGCTTAGGGAAGTCCTACCTCTGAAACATCCATCCACAGGTTTTAGAAAACCCTACTTGTACCAAGAAAACATTTCTTACACCATTAGGAAGCCTTCACACGATGTAACGCTGCACTCATTCTGATCATAAAAACACTTTCAGAATGAGCGCGTAAAAAGCAGATCCCATTGACTTGAATGGGAGCCGGCATACGTGCGCTCCCCATTAAAATCAATGGGAGGCTTTTTTCCCCTATTGCTTTCAATGTATTACGTGCGTAATGCTATATGTATGCTTTTCTCCTCTGACCTCATGTTCACAGAATCCCCTTTCACTGGATGTTTTACCCCAAATGCATAGTTTTTGGTATAGGATTGACACTATTGTACTAGAAGACCCCACAAACTTGACAGTTTTTGAAATACTGGCCCCTGGCTACTCTAGCACCAATGACCAGGTCACGTTCGAAATTGCTCAGATGGATCTATGGATCTCATTGTAAAGTGAATTCGCACTGAAATTGATTCGCAGAAAACTTGTCACTTGTATAATCTCTATAAAGGGAAGCTTTAGTCATGAAAGGGCAGGTGTCTCTATGAAGGCAGCCATTCATTGTATCTAAGTATTTCTGGTTTAGAGAGAATCCTTGGAAGTATCTGCTGCCACGGAGAATCGGAGACCGTTTCTGGAGCATTTTTAGGTTCTGAAGATTTTTGGCTATGACAATGATGCCACCATTTACATTGGTGCTGTCATTTCTAACAGTCTTTGAGTAACGGATGTTGTAATGACTGATGTTTTTCATGTTGTAACAGGAAGTTGCTGTTTTTGTATTTGATAAAAAGTTGATTGACAAATATCAGAAGTATGAGAAGGATCAAATTATAGATTCCCTGAAGCGGGGCGTTCAGCAGTTAACAAGACTCCGACATCCACGGTTACTTACTGTACAGCATCCACTTGAAGAATCCAGGTAAGGCATCCATCATACATAATGAAGTGTAAGGGATGGATCTGGCAGCGGCCATGGCTTGCATTATAAATGGCTTGAGGGAATGGCCACACACTCTGGCAACACTGTGGATTTATACACTGCATGACTTTACCTATAACACTGAGCCATTACTTCTGCTGCTATTGGCTGGGATTCATCTACAAGTGGTGGCCGGGCCTGTCTCTTATGCAGTACAATATAAAGAATAAAATGTATTCTTAAAACTGTTTGCCAATGAGATGCTTAGAATTACAGATGATACAAAAAAGTACAGATGAGTTGATGCAAAAATTACAGTTAATATCTTCTGCTTTTGCTTCATATAGGGATTGTCTTGCCTTTTGCACAGAGCCTGTCTTTGCCAGCTTAGCTAATGTTCTAGGAAGTTGGGACAATCTCCCATCTCCGCTCCCTGCAGATATTAAGGATCATAAATTGTATGATGTAGAGACAAAATATGGCCTGCTTCAGGTAAGAAATGCTTTTGATCTGTGGTTATAAAACGTCTTCATTATTAGCTAAAGTTTTCACATTTTTATTACTGAAGGTAAGAGAAATAGAGATCTGTGTATAGGAAAGTCACATATCAAGTCATACAGTGCTCTACCTGCTGTCTGTTCAATCTCTGCCTCCACTGTGGCACATTGGGGCAGGTTTACGTTGCCTGAGTTTGGCATATTTCAGTTTCAAAATGATCTACTTTTAGGTGATTTTTTTTTTCTCGGCAATCTTGGTATTGGATTAAAACGAAAGAAAATAGGGCTTTTATAGGGATTTAGTGCAACATATGGCAACCGATAGGTGGTGTAAACTTCTTACATGTCATACAACCTGATTTATTATACAGTACAGTCTGGCCCACTGTTTCTCTGGCACTGCCTATTTCCTGACTACTAGTAAATTTGGGCTAGTGACTGTAGTGTTGAGTTCTATAGGACAAATACTCTTGTGTTTAGGTGTAAACGGGTTTTATTAAGTTTTCAAAAATCGTAAACGCAAACAAACAAAGGCACGCCATACGATGTAAAATAAGAAAGTAGGCACAAGATAATCCAATATATCGGCTCGTACACAAAACACCGAAAAAACAGGCAAACTAAAACCAAACAGAGCAAAAGGACCCTGAGGCCGTGGAGGCCCAGGAGAGCCAAATAAGACAACTAAAAACACACAAGGGACAAGGACATGACAAAGACAAGACACGAGAGGACACAATGAGGACATAGGCAGGGTCAGGGGAAGAGAGGGTGCCAGAAGCCCCAGCGGGCATACTCTTGTGTTTAGTTGTACCATTGGGAAGAATTATGAAAATTGGCGTCGTCAACACCAGAACACCAATCTTCATAGCCCCTGCATAGGTGGAGGGTGCACCTTGTTGTAAATCGGCACACGTCCTGCTGGATTGTGGATCTGCAGTGAAATCTACGCCAGTTTGTTGCTGGTTTAAGATTTTGGTTAATATGATGTAAAGTATCATAAATACTGCAGGGTGTTTGCCACACAACCCTCCAGATAAGTGGTGAGGGAAGAAGTGCACTTTTTTTTAATTCCACCCCCCCCCCTTCCCAATTTGCACAAAAATGTGTGACCTTTTTATGCGTTGTGTCCCAGAAAGGCATGATAAACCTCCCGCAATGTAAATTGTATATTTTTGGTGTAAATTGACGCTGTAAATCTACGCCACTTTGTAGCTGATGTAAGATTTTGGGGTAGCCTAGTACATGTCGGATATATACATTGAGAAAATTTCACTGCGTATATACCGTATGTGTTGACACCAACTTGCTTATGTCTGAATCTACCTTTTCTATGGCTGTCTTGGCCTTTCTCTGTCTTACTGTGATATTGTCACTAACCACTTATCATGTTTTGTCTTTTAGTATGCTAAAGAAAGGATTACTTGACATTGTAACCACTAGTTTGATAATAGCAATTTGTGTCTCTTTGTAGGTTTCTGAAGGTTTGTCATTTTTACATAGCAGCGTGAAGATGATTCATTCAAACCTCACACCAGAAAATATTATTTTAAACAAAAGTGGCGCTTGGAAAATTATGGGTTTTGACTTCTGCAATCCATCAGTAAATCCATCAGAACAGGAGGTAACTTGTGAAGAGGGTAGCATTTTGTGTCTTTCTATTTGTATTCTTTTTGTCTTAAATGACATGTCTAATGAATACTGTCCTCGCTCTTACAATATACACAAGCTCTGTACTTTGGCAGTACCTGTTTTTTTTAAAGGGATTTTGCTTTTATTTATTCCCTAACTATAGGATAGGATTTAAAGGTCTGATCACTGGGGGCTGATCACTTTTGCCTCAATAATCATAAAAATGGGTGCTGAAATGTGCCCCACATAAGTAGAGCGAAGTAAGGCTTAGATTAAGCAGAGGTCACACTACATACAGAGTCAAGTCACATTATCATGTCCGCCAGTTATTATCTATTGTAATCTCCACATGCAGCATGGACAGCAGCTAGATAGGCTGAGAGTGAGTCAGTAAGGTGCTGGGAGGTTGTGTCAAGTATCTGGAGCCATGTTGTCTGCTGGAGGGTACATAGGGGAGGATCCATAGAGCGAACATGATGATCGAGGTGGTCTGACAGATGCTTAGTTGGGTTGAAGTCTGAGGAATAGGTGGGGCCAGGGAAATACATGGAAATTTGAGTTGTGATTTTATTCCAACCAGTATCAGACATTTCAAGTCATGACATTTTGCATTGTCTTGCTGGAAAATTCCATCTTCCTAGCAAATGCAAACAGTATGCATGAAGGTGCGTGTTCTACAAGGATGGATTAATACCCAAATTGGTTCAGAGTGCCTTCCATATGGATGAGTGGGCCCAGAGAATTCCACAGGCTATAACGCTGCATCCACCATTTTGTATTCTTCCAACATTGGTTGCAGGATGTTTGTTTTGCTGATGTTTCTCGTCTGACGCACCAATGTTTATCTGTTCAATAAGTCAGAAAATGTGACTTATTGGGGAAGGTGACCCTTTGTCGATCAGCGGTGACCCAATTCCAATACTGTGCATTTTTCCATGCAAATTGAAGCCTTTTTTCTGATGAACCTTTGTTAGCATGGTTGTCCTCGTAGTGACAATCTGTCTGCTTTGGAGCCCCATATACAGTTTTTTGGTTGGCCCATGTGCATCTTCGTAATTGACATTCAGTGTATGATCCGTGGTCTATTGAACTATGCTCTATATCTGAGAGCAGGTTATGATTAATGGCTAAGGCTCTGTTATATACGGGATTATATGACACATTAAACACTGACTGGGATCCTCTCTCTGTCTCTTGTAGTCCTGTTTAACCTGCTCACACATAGGGATTGCCAGCTTTCTCTGTCATACAGGGAGGATTGTGGATTGCTGTATGTGGGTGGGGTGTTTGGGACTCTCACTGTTTGTCCTAAGAAGCCAAACAAGATTTAGCTGTTATACTGGAGATTATATGGTTTACAATAGAATATTTCTCTATTTGCCTCTTTAATTCCTGTTCTCAGATAGGGCAGCATATGTCACAGATTCTCTTTAGTGAAAAGTAAAATGACATACATAAGATTCCCTTTAAATTGGTCAGCATAACATTACATTTTATTTAGGACCCTCCTCTACATTATCTGCATTGTTAACGGACTCTGATAACATCTTGTCTTCTTTCTGCAGGTTAAGTATGTATGTAAAGAATGGGATCCTAATTTACCATCACTATGTCTGCCTAATCCAGAATACCTGGCGCCAGAATATATATTGTCAGTAAGCTGTGACCCTGCCAGTGACATGTACTCGCTTGGGGTTCTCGTACATGCAGTGTATAACAAAGGAAAGACCATCTTTGAAGTCAACAAACAGGACATTTACAAAAGCTTTAGCAGGCAACTGGACCAGGTATGGTCTGCTATCTTTTAATATCAAGAGTTTGATATCTCTTCTCGTTCTGAAATTATGGGAGGGGTCAGAATGGCTACCATTTGGGATAGAAGACTGTACGTGTGTTAAGAGTAAATCCACTAAGCATCATGTCATGTTCCATGTTCTCTATAAGAGCTCTACAAGGAAAACTCAGCGTTTGCATATTTCAATGGAAAGTCAACCTGCAGTTTAAGAAGTGTTTGCCCTTTAAATGGATTGTACCGTTAAAATCAAATTTTTTTGTAGATCAAACGTAGGAATAGCCTTAAGAAAGGCTATTCTTCTCCTACCTTTAGATGTCTTCTCCTCGCCACCGTTTGGTAGAAATTTTTACAGATGAAAGTTCCCCAATGCTGCGAGAGAACTCTCCAGCGCCTCCTCCATCTTCTTCAGGAACAGCCTCTCTCCGCGTCTTCTTTCGGAGCTGGGTTCAAACTTCTAGGCCTCAGGCAGAGCCGACTGCGCATGCCCACAGGCCACAAGAAAATGGCCGCCTACTTACTGTGTAAGCGGCCATTTCTCTTCTGGCCGGCAGAAGAACTACTATGTGTAGTTACATGATAGAGGATGATGGGAGCTTAGTGTCTGGGCACAATGTGCCACTGCTGCCAAATATAGAACTACAAATATGAGACTTTTCTATCTAAAGATGGTCTGGCAGAAGATTATTGGCAACTGGTACACATTGATTGATATTTAAGCCAAGAATGGGGGGTAATGTCTTATGGTCAGCTTACACTTTCAATCTCTCCATGATTTGTAGATTTCTCTTTTTTTTTTTTTTCTTTTTTGTACAGAATATCCTTGGCACATTCTGTCTATATCCATCGTTATTCACTGTAATGTAAAACTAAGATGGAATCTTTCTTCTAGTCCTGCATGCGTAGCATCTCTCTTCTGTTCTCTTAGTTCTGTTTTCCACCTTTTGCAGCTAAGTCATTTAAATCCAAGTATCCTTGTAAACCTGCCAGAAGAAGTCCGAGAGCACGTGAAACTACTTCTCAATGTTACTCCAGCAGTCAGACCAGACGCAGATCAAATGACAAAGGTAAGAACAGCTTATGTAAACTGTGTGTATACTTATGTCATATACTTGCCTGCTATAGTTAAAGACTGGTTTGCAGGATCTGGTATATTTAACCCCACTTATCCCTAAAATGTACCTTCTTGCCTCTAGTGTCTCTAAGATAATGACCCTTTTGGGTGTAGTTAAAAATAAAAAAAAATATATATATATATATATTTATTACTATTATTATTATTATTATTATTATTATTATTATTATTTATTTTTATTTTTTTTCAACACAGTATATGTCCATGAACCAAGGATGTTTCACAATAATAAAATCATTTATACAGCCATAGTATTCAGAAGCCTATCAGCATCAAACAGTGAGACCAAAGAGACAAGTCTGCCTGTATAAGCTTGCAGGTTACAGGCGATAATAGGGGTTACTTACAATGTACTTATTGTATTGAGGAGAACAGAGAATTGTACTGACAGTGGAGAGGATGGAAATTAGGCTACATGAGGCAGGCATTCAGCTGGCTAAGTGTAATAAGGCCAACAAGTTAAAGGGGTATTCCCATGGATATAACCATATTTATATTTGTGGACAATTAAAATAATTAAAATTGTTTCAGAATTCTTAAGATTTTCTGTAACCATCTTAGTGGTGACAGTCTTTATAATATACTGTGTGTGTATGTATATATATATATATATATATATATATATATATATATATATATATATATATAGCAAATTTTTCTACCAGAAGCTTAGAAATCACATCTTGTTCCTTACTTTGCAGATACCATTTTTTGATGATGTTGGGGCGGTGACACTTCAATATTTTGATTCTCTTTTTCAACGAGACAATCTCCAGAAATCCCAGTTTTTCAAAGGTTTACCAAAAGTCCTTCCTAAACTGCCAAAGGTTTGTATCCTAGACTCCTGAGGGACTCCACCGATATTCATTTTTATGTAACTGGGGCTGTATGTGAACAAGTTAGTTTTAAGAAGATATTTATACTTTAGATGATCAGTGAAATATATTTTTATTCAATACATGAAAAGACTCTATAGGAATAGAACAGGGGGTGGCAATCCCTGCCATGCGTGCTAAGAGTGGCACGCGGTGGAGATGGGGCTTGGAGGAAACAGGCAGCAGTAACACTATCCAAAGTAAATTCCATTGTGAACGGACAGAAAGGGAGTCAGCGGGCCCAGTAGGCATTTGAGGAGCATGTCTTTATTCTAGCTCTTGTGTCTGGTTAGGGAATGAGCTAACCAATTAATAAATCATCCCTGATCTGACCCCAGCACTAGCATCAGGACATTCTCAGTGGTGCTGAACCATGTTGGTGTTACTACTGCCTGCTTCCTCTAGACCCAAACTCTGCTAATGTTATCTTCACCTCCTACTTGTATGCAGCTTCTGTAGGCCAGGCCTGAGGTAATAGGCTTGGAGTTTAATCATTGGTATGGACGGATGTTTTCCCTAGTGGCCACTCAGGTCTGCTGCTTCTCCATTCATCATTTACAGTCATGTGTAAATTACACAGGAAGAGGCTCCAGTCCTGTGTGAAGTATGGAGGGACAGGCAGCAGTCCTGTGTAAGGAAATAAGGGGTCATGACTCCCGGCTGCAGCACAGCTGTAATACTGACATTTTGTACACTACATATTATATATTCACCACTCAGTACAACAAAGGTTGCCTACCTCTGTACTAGAACAACACACTGCAAATAGAGTTGAGCGAGTACTGTTCGGATCAGCCGATCCGAACAGCACGCACGCATTGAAATCAATGCACGCAGCCGGCACGCGGGGGGTTAAGCGTCCGGCTGCCGTCAAACCGGAAGCACCAGGTGCTTCCATTCATTTCAATGCGTGCGTGCTGTTCGGATCGGCTGATCCGAACAGTACTCGCTCAACTCTAACTGCAAAGTACAATGATCAATCTTTAGATTGGGTAGAAAAAATGTGGTTGCAGCTGTACTGAACAGATTTTAGTTCAGTAAACTATCCATGCCAAGTCAGTAAAATTGTGTTTTTTATTTTTCTAGCGCGTTGTTGTACAACGTATATTACCAGCACTGACTTCAGAATTTGTTAATCCCGACATGGTGCCATTTGTATTACCCAATGTTTTGCTGATCGCAGAAGAGTGCACCAAGGAGGAGTATACAAAGCTCATCCTGCCAGATCTCGGGCCTGTTTTTCGGCAACAGGAACCTATTCAGGTTTGTTGTTATGGTTTTGCTTTTTGTTTTCATTATTTTTGTGCTGGGATTATTGTGTGTGTTGTGTATATAGGGCTAACAGATAACTGGTATTTATTGGTATTGGTACTGATAATTGGTATCTACATTATGTTGCTTAAGGTGCGGACGTGTGTGTAAAAGTTTACAGGGAATTCCATATGTACAGTGCCAAAGGTTGGAATTAGGAGAGCGTACAGTGTTCAGTATATACCTGAATCTCTCCCTTTGCGCTAAAATAGGAATAGGGTGCCACTGAGTAAGAACATCACCATGTCTTGTCCTGTAAGTGGTCTCCTGTGTGCAGAAAAGCTGGTTTTGTAGGTGCCTCTGTCCAAGAAGTATTTTTGGTAACTAACCATGGATAAGGCATACAATGTCATGGAAATGAATCTGACAATGATATTATTGATATCTTTTATTGTTATTTAGCTTTTATTTCTGATACTTATTCCAATTGTCTTCCATTTTTCATGCCATCAGGCTAGCAACATGGTGAGTGACTGTGTTTAGCTGTAATACCAGTCTTTCTTAAAGCTTTTTTTTTTCTAAGCAAAGTTGAATCTGCCTAATGATTTTTCTTTTTACTTTACTTGTAGATACTTTTAATATTTCTGCAAAAAATGGATCTTCTTCTGACTAAGACCCCTCCAGATGAAATAAAGAACAGTGTATTACCCATGGTGTACAGGGCGCTGGAGGCACCGTCTATACAGATTCAGGTAGCTGTTCTGTTATACTGCTTTCATGTCACTAAATCATTTAGTCATGTGTAACTAGTTAAATGATTGTTTGGCAAACGTAAGAATTTACATTGCCTGGAGGAAATTTTGCTTTATGTGTTTCTTAGGGTTTCTGACTAGCAATTGATCTAGGTAAAAGGCTATGTCCTTTCAGTGAGATGAAAACCCAGATGTTTAATGTATTTAAAGGGGTTATTCACCTTTTAATATTGATGGCCTATCTTTAGGATAGGCCATGAATATTAGATCTGCAAGTGTCCAACATTAGCACTGTAGTACTACAGTTTGCGCTGCCGGTGAGCAGTGTGGCTCCTAACATGATAACATCACCCTGACCCAATGGTCCTTGGCATCATACCATTGCAGATCTAATACTGATGACCTATCCTAAGTACTAAAAGTGGTTATCCCCTTTAAATGTTACTGATAAAGTGAATTACATGTCACATTGAAACTACCAGAAACACAAGCCATGTATTGTTGCTAAATTTGTTCCATGATTGCATCCAAAAAGGGCAGTAGTGATCCCTAGTGGTCAGAGTGAATATTACACATAGAAATCTTACCACAGCTGGTATTTTCACACAAAGTTCTTGGATATGGATGTTGCTTAGTTATTATTACGTTGTTTTAGTAACTTTCTTATAACTTCCATCATGTGGGCTGGAAGTAAAGGTAGCAAAACGGCTTACGTTTTATTGTGAATTACCTTGATTTTTGAGTGAATTATTTTTACAGGTGAAGCCTGACCTGGGCACACTACCTGCTCATGATCTAACCCAGTGGTTCTTAACCAGGGTTCGATCGAACCCTAGGCCATATGCAAGGTTCATTTTGTGTACCAGTAAAAAAACATATACCTATGTCTTGAATTTGGAAAAAAATCATATTTGATTCATCACTAAAGAAGGGTTCAGTGAATGTGCATATGAAACTGGTGGGTTCGGTACCTCAAACAAGGTTAAGAACCACTGATCTAAACATATCCAGCCCTTTTCAGCCCTTTAATCTATTTCTATCAAAGAAAGATACATTATGTAAAACAGTTTGTATATTTGATTATATATCTGTTATTGTGATACATATATATTTTTCTTCCTCTATAGGAGCTGTGCTTAAATATAATCCCTACATTTGCAAACCTAATAGATTACCCATCCATGAAAAATTCTTTGATACCAAGAATTAAATCCGCTTGTTTACAGACATCATCACTTGCCGTGAGTATACAGAATAGCTGTTCTCTATATCCTATTCATTTCTGTTTTCTTCTCAGCTGGAATAGATTCTGCATAAGGAACAAAATGCTCTTTCATACGACTTATCTTATGGAGCCTTGATCAAATTGTGGCAGTGCTGTGACTCGTGTGCAGTCAGCTTTTTTTGTGATGGGCTGCTCCTATCTTTTATCCTATCTATTTCCAGTAGGGAAACATCGAAGTGGTACATGAGTCACGGTAATCCTGTGACATTACTAAGATTGGTGTGTCATTGGTGTCTTAGCTTTACAACTGGATTGCAGCCGTTAAATTGAAGAACCATTCCTAGCATTTGTTCCACGTGGAAGACTAAAATGCTAGCAATAAGACATCGCACCTCGTGAAACACTCACTCATATTTTTGGTGGACATTAGTGGCAACTCGTACAAGTTAAAATGAACTGAAATCACTTTTTTTTTTTTTTATTATTATTATAGGTAAGGGTTAATTCCTTGGTGTGCCTAGGAAAAATTTTGGAATACTTGGATAAGTGGTACGTTCTGGATGAAATCCTCCCTTTTTTGCAACAAATTCCATCCAGAGAGCCGGCAGTTCTTATGGGGATTTTAGGTAATGACATTTTATACAGATATTTTTAATAATCAGTATAATTTCCCTATCTATCTATCATTTTTGTTGATACAATATTTTGCTTATACAGGCATATACAAATGTACCTTTACACACAAGAAGCTTGGTGTCACCAAAGAGCAGCTGGCTTCAAAAGTGTTACCTCATTTAATTCCTCTTAGCATTGACAATAACCTAAATCTCAACCAGGTAAGGGTCCCGTAGCGTCAAATTGTAAGTACTGTATGTAAAATATGGTAAGCTGGATTTGTCAGCCTCTTTTGAGATGTGAAATGCTATTGCTAAAGCATAAATGATGGAATAAGAAAAAAACACCTCAAACTGCTGTAAATCTTTGTTAGTCCCATAGAGAATGAATGGAGTGGCAGCGTACATACAGGACCATTGTGTCATTCAAACAAAAGTAACCTCTTCTGCCGGGTTCCTTGGTGTCCCCAGTGATGAAATGCTTATCGCCTATCCACAACCCCTTTAAAGGACCACTCCAGAGACTATTTTTAATGTTCAACCCTTTAGTACAAGGCTGATTGATGTGTTATTACTGGTGAGCTCACTTACCCAACGTATGCTTCACTGTATCCAGCTGCCGAATGGGTCCCCGGCTGGTCATAAGATCATCAGAGCTGTCTTATAGAATTTCTTATATATCCTCATAGAACACATGGACGACTGCTGTGTGAATTGTTAGTGTGCCAGTCACGTGACCAGCCAGGGGACTTGTTCAGCATCTGGATACAGTGAGGAATCTGTCAGATGAGAGAACTCATGATTACTTACATTTCAATACACCCTGTATTAAAAGTGCTGATCTTTAAAAATATTTTCTAGAGTGACGCTTTAAAGAGGACCTTTCATGTCCTCGGCACATGTGGTTTTGTATACTGCTAGAAAACTGACAGTGCGCTGAGTTCAGGTCACTGTACGCTTTCCCGTTATGGGCGCCGGGTGAAGAGATATCGGTACCGTTATCGACAGCCCTTCAGTGTCAGATGGGTGTTTCTGACAGTTTGTAAGGACGCCCCTCCTGACAGTAGAGTCCATAGCACTGTACTGCCAGAGGGGGACGTTCCTTACCGCCCAGCCATGACGCTGAGCGGTGAGGAATGCCCTCCCCTTCCCCAGTACTAGTTTATAGACGAGTACTGCCATGAGGGGGAGGGGGTGTTCCTCACCGCTCAGCGTCATCACTGGGTGGTAAGGAACGCCCCCTCTGTCAGTATAGCGCAAAGAACTGGACTTGAGGGAGGTGATGTAAGGTCTTCTTTAGCAAGTCCCTTTTGTTTGCCCGAGTAAGGGGAAGGTTCCCTTTTTACTTTGGTGAACCCAGCTCACCCATATATTACCTGGTCACCCATTGATTTGAATGACCTTTCAACCTGGACTGCTCGAACAAGTTTTATCTTTTATGAGGCACTGTGTGGATTTGACCAGCCTATTCCCTTAAACTCCCTTTAAGTGTGACTGTGGGGCATGTGGACATTGATAACACTAGGGCTCTTTGGGGTCATGAATAGAGATGAGCGAACACTGTTCAGATTAGCCGATCCGAACAGCACGCTCACATAGAAATGAATGGAAGCGTGCCAGCCGCTTCTATTCATTTCTATGGGAGCGTGCTGTTCGGAACGGCTGTTCCGAACAGTGTTCGCTCATCTCTAGTCATGATCTCCGTCTTGTGTGCTGTAAGGATTGACAGGGCTACGTTTTCCTTTTTTTCATTTAGTTTAATTCATTCATGGCTGTGATTAAAGAAATGTTGAACAAATTGGAGGCAGAACATAAAACCAAGCTCGAACAGCTGCATGTTATGCAAGAGCAGCAGAGGTAAGTGGGCTTTATCTCTTATATTCTTTGCACAGTGTAAAAAAAATGTCATATTGTAAAAACACTGAAATACAACACAGTGCAAAATACACTGTCACTATTTCCACCTTAAATGGAGCTCAAAAAATAGCAGAATAATCTTTTATGTGTACAGCAGATTAATATCTTCATCCTTTGCAGAACTGAGACCCTCTTCCCAATTTTTTTTAGGTCATTGGATATAACAAACCAGCTGAACATATCTGCAGACCAACAAGTTGGTAAAGCAAACAATCAGGTAACACAACATTACTTGTAAAAGGCTGTAGCTTTATATTGATGTTGTCATTGAAACTTTGTGCTCCCCCTTTATTATGTAATAGCTTTGTTGGGTTTGGGAGAAAGGAAGGATTTTAACAACTTGTATAAGAGTTAAAGGGGTGTCCAGTTTAGTGGTGGTCTGACACCTAGAACCCATAGCATTCTGTATGAAGAAGCCATGGCACGACACTGGTAAGCTTTATACCTTTCCAGATAACCCCTTTTAAACTTTCATGAATGTCTCCCCTGGAAGAAACAGTACTTTGCAGATGGCCACAATTGTCACTCCCCAATCCAGACCAGTTCTGTACTTGGTTACTCTATACTGATGGAGTCACCCTGAACCAGTGGTCTACAGGGAGCGTTTGGTTTGAGTACATGTTAGAAGTGTCCTAAGATCTGCTTAAGGGGGTCAGGCATTGACTTATAGGATTGCTACCTTCCAACAGGTGGCGCTAGCAGCACAGCCTTTTTTATTTTTATATTTTATTTTTGTCAAAGAGCTTAGTTGGACATTCAAGCCCCTTAAGTTATATCATGGAAATTTGTGTTGTCAATTTCAACTTTTTTTTTTTTCTCTGCAGACAGATAAAGTATTTGACCAAGATTTTCTGACAGGTTCAATTGAGAAACAAGAAAATGGACATGTGCCAAAGCAACAAGGCAAGGTGGGATGCCTAAGTTTATTTGCGTTTATAGATCATATAGTTTTAAGGCACATCAGAGTACAGGTCGATTCAGTCTTAGTAAGATGAACTCCGGATAGTTTTCTGAAATGTTACGCTTGAAAAAATTGATATTTATCCTTCCAATGAGTTCAAGGATTTTCCTCACAATTGCTAGGAAATGCCTTAACTTGCTGATCACCTCTGAGGCATCTGCAGTTCACTAGAACACCAAAAATAAAATGGAACATGTCAGAGTACTTTGACTTCTTACCTAAATACCCTTGGTAAGGTGTAGTAGCTTGTTTTGCCTGTATGGGTATGACTGTAGTAAAAAATATAACACCAGCACAGTCCTGTGTGAGAAACCTGTCCTAGAATGAAATTATCTTGCACATTGCCTAATTGGGAGCATTGCTATGGAGTTATTGATGGCATTGCAGATGTGAATGGTCACCGCTAAAAGGGTTGTCCGTTTATGGACAAGTATCCCCTAGCCACAGGAGCAATAGATAAATGTTGATCGTACATCGAAGTGAATGGAGTCCGGTTATGGCGCTAAATTCTCAAGTCCCAGTTATTCGGTGCTATATCACATAACTAAACAGCAGTGCGATACAGTGGGGTGGTTGTAGATTGTTTTTAACTTTCCTAGGCAGCTTGGTATGAGTGTCACTGACTGGTAATGAGGAAAAACAGAAGCATGATATAACCCAGAGTTCATTTCATGGAGAATACTGGCATTTACTACTTATTTATAGACTTATTAGGAAAGGTGACCGGTCCTCTTTACAGCCAAACCAGGCAACTGACAGACACTACTTGCTTAGAATCTATTGATGATATGTTTTTGTGTGTTGTGGATGCCAAGCAAGTTACTTTGGTTCTTGTTCAAAGACATTTTTGTCTCTTGGGATATTACGGGTGGTTAGTAATATACTACAAATGTACTGATGCATTGGTGTTCATTGGTACATTTTGATTACCGTATATACTTGAGTATAAGCCGACCCGAATATAAGCCCGAGGCCCCTAATTTTACCACAAAAAATTGGGAAAACTTATTGACTCGAGTATAAGCCGAGGGGGGGAAATGCAGCAGCTACTGGAGAATTTCAAAAATTAAAATGGTTGTAGTTTTTGGGTGCAGTAGTTGCTGGGAAAGGGGAGGGGGTGTTTTGGTTGTCTTATCTGCCCCTTCCCTGAGCTTGAGGACTGGGTTTTTCTTCCCCCACTTGGATTTCAGCCTGGCTGAATATAGTGTATCTGCAGTGCTCCTATTAACTCCTTCCCAACGGAACAGGAGCACTGCAGACCCCTATATTCAGCAGGCCGGGCACTTTCAGACACAGGGAGACCTAATGTGTTTGTTTCACAGTCATTTCCTACTTTTATATGTATTCTAGGGAAAGGAGGGATTTAGAACTTTTCTTTATTTTAATTTTTATTATATTTTTTTAAAGCTTCTTTTTTTTTTTCACTATTTTATGGGAGATTCTATACATTACTATTGCATCTGGTCATGGTCCCCCCCCCCCCCCCCCAAAAAAAAAAAAAAAAAAAAAAAAAAAAATACAATAAATAAAAAAAAAACGAAAACTGTGCTGAAAAACTCAAGTATATACGGTATATTGATATAGGTAGTCAAAAGTGTACCTCTGTGTTTTCCTTGTATATATTCAGTTGTGTATTGTCCTATTATGATATACAATAGAACGTCATAAGTGCACCGGAGTGTTTTTGTACAATTTTTGTTCAATTGTGTATGATCTTATTATGATATGACTTCCTACTGTATATAATAAGTAGACTTGTGTGTTTTTTGTATGTGTTCACCTCTGTATTATCCTGTTATGATATATTTACTTTTAATTTGTTTTGTTTTTTAGAAGATGTCGCTAACACTTGAAGAAAAGCAAAGACTTGCAAAAGAACAGGAACAAGTACAAAAGATGAAAAGTCAGCAGCCGCTAACACCTAGCTCAGTGACTCCTGCAGGACCTGTGAAACAGGTAAGGGCTTATATAGAACTTGCTGACATCTTCCCTGAGAGAGAAAAAAAACCAAGTCGGATTCTATGATAGAATAATAAGTATGTTCAGATTGTTACTTAAAATTTACATGGCCCCTGAGTTTATTATATCTTTTATCAAGTATCATCGTATAGCAATGTAGTACACAGCAAGATTGATAACACTATACAGTAAAGTATATGAACTGGTGTTTTTATCTGCATGAGTTATTTATAGTAAGTTTCTTCTAGAAGTTGACTTTATGTTTTTGCAAAGGCTGCTGGTATTGATTTTGTCTTCTTGCATTTCCAGCCTGGCTTTAGGGGTCCAGTGTGAAGTCCCACTCAGTTAGTGACAGTCGTCTTCCAATGTGCATACAGTAATAGCTGTCAGTCACCGAGTCGGGCTGTCTTCTAGACTTCTTAGCTCAAAATGTATTGAATCTATTTATTCCCATAAAATTACATCTCAAACTGTAGATCGCCATTTTCTATGTGATATGATCAATGTAACACCATTATACTCATTTGTCAAGGATTGAATGTATGATATACCAAGTATATGATATGTCATTTTTTTATTCTTACAGACGAAGGATCTGACAATGACACTCATGGAAAATATGTCCTCTCTGAACAGTTTCTCAAATGCTGCTCCCAAACCAGCAGTGGCAGGGTTTTCTCCAGTCACAAGCATGCCAGGAAGCCTTGGATTCCCAGCATCAGTTGACAACATGGCTTTAAACAGAAATCTACAAAATGGGCTTAACTCGAATACAGGGTTTCAACCTTCTAGCTTCAATATGGGACCAGTGAATCCCAACCACAATTTCTTTAGTGCAGCAGCCCCCATAGGAATGAACAAAATGCCATCATTACCATCTCCTGCTGCCATGCAGAACTTCAATACTCTAAGTAGCCCTCCTGCAATGCTGCAGCAGAACTCCTTCAGTAAGCCCACCTCAGATATGACATCTTTAGACAATTTGTTTGGTCCACAGAAACCCAAAGTGAGTATGAACCAAATGTCGCAGCAGAAACAAAATCCTTGGCTCAACCAGTTTGCAACTCCACAAGCTTCTCAGACCATGAGTGGCAACGTAACTCAAACCGGCATGGCAGGGCAGTCCACCTTTGGAGTTCAGTCCAACCCGTTTTTCAATCCACCAAACCTCACACAGCCTGCAAACACAATGAAGAATAGCAGTTCTGCAAGCAATGACTTAAAAGACCTTTTTGGCTAAGAGCGCTTTTCTTAAAGATTGTTTTCTATTCATGCTTAGCCTGCTTTGATCTCTTAGTTCTGTGCTGCCATTCTGATATTACAAGGTTTCTGAAGAGTATGTTCTGTTGCTCTCTGCTTCCCTCCACTTTGTGACGATCGTGTGGTTCTATGTGATGAGTTGCTTTCAGCATACGTCCCATTCATTATGGTGTCCATAAGTTATTGCATAGATTTATAATGAAGATAAGCAAAAACTGATCCGTGTGTGACCTTATAACTCACCTCATCCATGAACCATGACCATGTACAATGGGTTTGCTGTTCCATTGAAAATATATAGTTTTTGGGTTTTTTTAAATTGAGATTTCAGATTACTGCAATGTGATGTTTTAAGGGTATGTTCATATCTGTTCTGGAGGCTCTGGCTATTAAAGATCCCATCTAAAATGTCAGAAAAATGGCAAAATAATGGGTAGCTTAACAGTACCCACTATGGTCAGTGAGATCTGATCGACTCCGTTGGTGCCCATCATTAGACAGGTAAGTCGTAACATTTTTCTAAGAGAACACAAGAACCGAAAGACTGAAGCAGATGTGAACTTACCCTTAACTAAGTACAGTGTGTGGATATTGAGTTACTGGTAAATCTTGCTTTGGTCACTATTTCTTTGCTTCTTCCTCAGGGTAAATACATTTTATTCTATATTCACTTTAATTTTGAACTACTGAAAAACCGTACAGATAAAATAAACTGTTACGTAGCACTTTGTCCAGCCTTAAGCCAGTCCGTTAATAAAGGACTCCACCAAATAGAATAACTAGTAAGTAATACATTCCTATTTTTTGTGTGCACCTCTCCCCCCAATATAAGAAAGTGGATGAGATTTTATATTTTAATGTCCTCACTTGATATGTGATAAACACTTTTTCTTTATTCTTTTTAATTTATGTAAAAATACTATGATTTTCAGTTGAATGTATACGTTTTTAGTTTTATTTTATTTTGCATTTGGCACTTTTACCTAAATGCTTTAAGGAATAGGATTTCACAAGCGATAAACTAGACCATGTAAGCAAAAGTAACCTTGATAGATACAATTAAAAATTCTGAAATCTGTAGAAAAGAAACACGCAGTATACATTATGAGATTAAAGTGTAACTCCCCTTTTTATTTGCTATTGAGTTGGGGGCATTTCGGTGAACGTTTCTGTGATATAATTTATTATCCTAGTTAACTTCCTTTCTAATAGAAAGCCGGCTGTAACTTTCTCTTTAGCAACCCTGTATCCGAGCTGTTACTAAGGAAAGTCCGTACACATTTGTATTGCGAATATGCAGTGCTGAAGTATTTACTGGAGGGGGAGGGGGGTCACTCTATCTTTGGTTTTTTACAACCTGGAAAAATGCTTCTTATATTGCTAAGGTTGGATTACTAGCTATAAAAGAGTTGGCTATATCGCTAGTTAAAAACACAGAACTAATGAAGTTAAAATTCCGACTGTTTTTAACTGGCGATACCTGGCGGTTCTATTATAGCTAGTACTTCAATCTCGACAGCATGTCAAAGCAGAGACTCTTCACTTTCTTGTGCTACTATTTTTCTAGATATACAGCATTTTGAAGTGACCATTTTGGCTCTTTGCGCTACATTGAGTACATGTGTACAGAGAGTCTCCCTGGCATTGCTTAGAGCAGGGATCAGCAACCTTCGGCACTCCAGCTGCTGTGCAACTACAACTCCCATCATGCTCATTGACTTCCATGGGAGTTCCACGAACAGTAGAGCAAGTATGCATGCTGGGAGTTGTAGTTTTACAACAGCTGGCGTGCCAAAGGTTGCCTACCCCTGGCTTAGAGTATTACTAATTGGAACTTTACAGCCTGTTTTCTATTAAAAGGAAGTTTGATAGGTTATAATATTTTAGTTTGTATTACAAAAATGTTACCCCCCTTCCGATAAAATAAGTTACACTTTTAAACATATTTTCTTCACTTGTGGCTTGATGACATATTCATGTCAGTAGACAAAGACAAGGCAATTTCATATAGAGACTGTAACCTCTTCTGACCTGTCAGTTTCAGTAAATCATTGTAATCCCTATATTATTCTGCACAATCTTTTTTTATTATTTATTTATATACACCATTAATTCCATGGTGCTTTACATTTGGGCTTTACATAGAGTACACAAAATATACAGACGAATATAATACTAACAATGACCGAGTGGCACAGTGGGATAGAGGGCCCTGCCTGCGAGGGCTTACAATCTATGAGGGAAGGGGGATAGAGACAGAAGGCGAGGGGGAGACAGTTCTCTTAGAACTATATTTTGTGTTATTCCCCTGTTATTCCTATATAAATAAATTGACAGCTAGGTGTTACCTTGCCTTACCAGCACAATTCAGAACAGTTGCTCAAAAATTATTTCATTAGCAATGAAAGATCTTACTAAAACAAGCTTGTAATGGGAGCTGACAGGTCCTTTTTTATATATATTTTACAGTTTCTGTTTCCATGGAATTGTTGCCTGTATCCACCAGGAAGAATCTGCTTTGTACAGTTTTCTTTGTGTTCAGCCATATACATTAGAGGACCTTTCACCACCTCTATCAGCGCCAGCTTTGTGCATCATGTAATAGTCGCTGCTCCACTGATTCTGGCACAGTTGTCATTTTTTCTCTGAGCAGTAAGTGCTGTTAGTAAGAGCGCCTGATGTGCTTTTGCAGAGCCTAACCATATGAAGCTCCAAAACTAACAGCACTGATTGCTCAGGAACAGCGGGGGCTAAAGGAAAAATTCCAACTGCACCAGAATCAGTGGAGAGTGGCGTCTGTTAAGTAAGGCAAAGAGCTGGACTTGAGGGATGTGGTGAAAGATCCTCTTCAAGCTCCACCTAGTGGTGGCTATAATCATCTAGAAGGTTATTGTTTTATTGGCTGTGTGATCTAAAGCAGAGCTATGGGGCTATATAACAGAAAATGGAGCTCTGAGCACAATAAGGATATATTGGAAAATTAATGAGAAACGGAAACAGATTATGAAGTTTCCTGCCTCAACCATTATGGATTTTCTGAAAGGGGTTGTCAAGTCCTTAGTTCTCTTCATTGATGGCCTATACTGAGGATAGGTCATCAATAAAAGACCAGTTGGGGTCAACTTTTTGATGGGGCTGCGTGGCCTGTTTGAGCACTGTGAACCCTTCACTGTTTACAGGCTGTCTGTTTCATAGCTGGCTGTGTAATGTAATTACAGCCTCGTCCCATAGAAGTCAATAGTCTCTAGGAAACACTCTGTGCAGTGTAAGCATAGAAGGTATCACGGCGCTCACACGACTGCTGTGAGGATAGGTCATCAATTAAAAAATAAAAGTGGACAACCCCTTTAAGGCTTCATTCAGAGTTCAGTACTGAATCGCTATGTTTCATCAGTTTGTTTTACAGTCTCTGTATCCAAACCAGTTTACAATACTAGGTTATCTGCACAGCACCTGCATATCTGAATATACTGTACATCTTGGTGTTGGTCTCCAAATGGATCTTAGGAGAGATGGTATTTTCCTAACTACATTTTCCTTTGTACATTACTTTCATGTGTAATCTGCAATAAATCCTTCTCTTGCGTATATTCTGTAGGTTTCATATTTTCTCTCTATATACATTGTAGTTAGGTATGTTTTGCTTGTATCCCTCAAAAATCCAGCCTATCATATTGTATACCTTTATTACACATATCCATCCTGAGGCTTTCTGTATTTCTTTGAAGTGTCCAGTAAATAAAGTTCTCATATGTCGTTCACGTGCTATACAGTCTGCTGCTGTAAAGGGATTAGATATATCAGCACCAGTAAAGATTGCTGCAGGCAGAATAGTCTGTCAACATGAGGATAATGCTTTGTATTGTCACTTTCTGTAACCGAATCATTGGATATTTCTATTGATTGATCTTCCCAGCGTTCATAGTGTTTGGAGAAAGAGACAAGAGCCATGGATGCACCTCTATGTGAGGACTTCATGAGTCCAAAATCTGCGGTTACAGATCCTAGGTCACCACCTGCTACTAAGGCTGCTTGAAGAGTTCCTTTTAAGGTTGCATTTCGGGTTAAAGATGCCTGAGATGGGTTCAAATTGTTCCCAGCAATCTGGAGAGTCCATAACCCAAAGCATTTCTCTGTTTATCCCTGGACTTGGCAAATACAGATCAGATTGACTTGTGACTTTCCTAACTTGTACCTCTGTCAGTCACTTGCTTAGTTTCCATGGACTATGCTCATCCTATTGATTTTGAAGACCACGGGGCCTTACGGTGTAAATGGATTTGTTACATAAGAATATTGAAAGACTTGAACACGTACCTTAATTTGTACAGAACTGTGAATCATTGTTTAATATGCTCTTGAAGGGTTGTGCGTCTTGTTATACTTCTTGTTGAACCTGTGTTGTTGGTATTTACATTTTGAAGAAATTGTTTGTAAGGAAACATTAATAAATGAAGCCTGGGTAAGATAATACACTGGGAAGGAGAATTGTGTTTCCCTTTATTAAGAATGCATGTGGTTTCTTTCAGGAGTTTGCAGATTTCAGAATTGCATGGAAGACATTGATATCAATTGGTCTAAGCCAAGGAAAATTGTATTCTCTTTACCTGCGGAGCTGGCATTTGAGTTTTACTCATGGTACCTATGAAGTCCCAGTGATGAAATATCAGATCAATGTAAGCGGAGCACGGTGGGGAGAATTTATTAGAACTGGCGTTTTCTATACCAGTCTTAATTCATTTCCCAGCTGGCGCAAGATGTGCCACAATTGTTAAAGGGAATCTTTATAGACCAGATCCTTATAGACTAGGGCTTTAGTGTCCCACATCAACCTGTTGTAAAGCAATCTGTAGCCACATTTAACATTAAAAAAGCTTTAAACTTGCCTGTTTGACGTGCAGGTAAGTGCGCAAGCGTCGAATCTATGGCACGTGCAGAGAAGCCAGAGTATACATCGCCTGCTTCATAGAAGAACAGCGCAGGTTCCAGGACCATCAGAGAGGAGTTCAATGAGATTCATCAGACTCATCTTTAGGTAAATATTAAAGGGATTCTACCATTAAAACCTTTTTTTTGTGGCTAAGACGTTGGAATAACCTTTAGAAAGGCTATTCATCTCTTAGCTTTAGATGTGGTCTCCGCTGCGCCGTTCCTTAGAAATACCGGTTTTTACCAGTATGCAAATGTTCTCCCGCAACGATGGGGGTGGGCCCCAGCGCTCAAACAGCGATGGGGGCGTCCCCACGGCTGCCAGAGAAGTGTCTCCAAGCACCGCCTCCTTCTTCGTCCGCAGCGTCATCTTCAATGTCTTCTTCCGGCGCAGGCTTTTAACTTCTAGGCCTTGGGCAGAGCAGACTGCGCAGGCGCACAGGTCATGGGAAAATGGCCGCTTGCACAGTATTGTTAGTGGTCATTTTCCTGTGGCCTGCGCAGTCTGCTCTGCTCTGCTAGAAGTTACGAGCCTGCACCGGAAGAAGACATTGAAGATGACGCGGCGGACGAAGAAGGAGGCGGCGCTTGGAGACACTTTTCTGGCAGCGGAGGGGACGCCCTCATCACTGTTTAAGCGCTGGTGCCCGCTTCCATCGCTGCAGGAGAACTCATTTGCATATCGGTAAAAAACGGTATTTCTAAGGAACGGCGCAGCGGAGACCACATCTAAAGCTAAGAGATGAATAGCCTTTCTAAAGGCTTTTCTGACGTCTTATCCACAAAAAAAAAAAAAAAGGTTTTAATGGTAGAATCCCTTTTAAAGCTTTTTTTTAAATCTTTTTAACATGGCCGTGGATTGCTCTATAACAGGGAAATATGGACTTGGGGGGGGGGGGGGGGTTAGCGTCCTAAACCACCCTGACGGGTCCCTTTAAGAGATTGGAGACTGTTGCATCTCAGCAGGTCTTGTATGCCAGAATTGAAATCTGTGTCAGTCAGTCTCTCTCCATGAATAACAGCTTTTCCTGTATTCATGATCATACAAAGATGTCAGTCAATCATGGAAAGAGACCCTCTACCATCACAAGAATTAGAGAAAAACTTATTTCCATAGTTGAAGGTCATTGCTGATTACAGACGCCGCAATACTGGACGATTTGGTATATTAGTACCAATGCTAAATTCATACATGTTAAGTATTATTTACATTGGGTCTGATTTACTAATGTATGTGTGCCTAAAGCTTTGGCGTAAATGCAGCAAAAGTTTTCACTTTTTGAGTGCTATTTCAAGCATCTAGTTTTGGACACATCGATAAAGCAAATGCACCAAAAAGAATGATCCGCTGCTCTTAGCTCAACAAGGACTTGTGGCTTAAACTGCATAGATGGTGATATAAATAACAGTCTAGTCTAGACTGCACCAGGTTTATTGTCCAGCATTTGCCTCTGTGATAAATCTGGCGCGGTTTATGAGAGTCTAGTTTAACTTTACATCGTATATTAGACAGGAATATAAGGAAAAATATCTTTGTACCGTGTTAGCCAGTGGATATGAAATATAAGAAAATGAGAGTCTTCAGTAGTTGATACCTTTTGTTAATATTAACTCTATGCCTGAGGAAGGGGCCTAGAGCCTCGAAAGCTTGCGATCTGTCGTCATTTTAGCCATTAGAAAAGGTAAAAGGAAAATGTTTGTTTTGGTACCGTGTTAGCCAGTGGTTATAAAATATAAAAAAACAAAAAAAACTTTGCAAGTCTTCAGTAGGTGATACCTTTTTTAATGGCTAACTCATAATGATGACAGAATATGACGTTTCGAAGCTTTCCTCTGAGCTTCTTCTTCAGATATAACTAAAAAACACTCTGTAGAGGCTGCATATTTATAACTGGACACGGGGCTAGAATTACAGGAGGGAGGGGGGGAAGAGGCTAGTTACTATATACTTATAACAACAAACAATCAATTGCCAGATCCCCCAGTTCTTATCTTAATGGCTGTCTTAATGATGTGTATAAAAAGACATAAACCCACGTGAGATGTTCATCCCATTGTCCAACGTCTGGAATAGGGTCATGGCCTTGTACTCATAAATCAGTCGCTGTTTCCTTGATTTAAAGTTCCCTTTTAAGATCAAGATTTTCATGTCATTGATGATGCTGTGGTGTTCCTGGCAAAAATGATTTGGCACGGGAAGATCAGTTCTCTGTTGTTTGATTGTATGGCGATGTGAATTTATTCTCATTCTGAGTTTCTGACCACACCACAGCATCATCAATGACATGAAAATCTTGATCTTAAAAGGGAACTTTAAATCAAGGAAACAGCGACTGATTTATGAGTACAAGGCCATGACCCTATTCCAGACGTTGGACAATGGGATGAACATCTCACGTGGGTTTATGTCTTTTTATACACATCATTAAGACAGCCATTAAGATAAGAACTGGGGGATCTGGCAATTGATTGTTTGTTGTTTATAAGTATATAGTAACTAGCCTCTTCCCCCCCCCCTCCCTCCTGTAATTCTAGCCCTGTGTCCAGTTATAAATATGCAGCCTCTACAGAGTGTTTTTTAGTTATATCTGAAGAAGAAGCTCAGAGGAAAGCTTCGAAACGTCATATTCTGTCATCATTATGAGTTAGCCATTAAAAAAGGTATCACCTACTGAAGACTTGCAAAGTTTTTTTTGTTTTTTATATTAGAAAAGGTATCAACTACTGAAGATTCTCAATTTTATATATTAGATAGGAATAGTAAATCTTCAGCTTTATGTCAAGTGAACATACTGGGAAGGATCCTGCATATACGGTAAGAGCAGCATTGGACCCTCATTCGCACAAGAGACAAATCTAGGATCCTTTTGGCCATCGCAGTTGTATGTGTCTGTATAATTTTTGTGTAGGAAAACAGCAGTGAGATAAATGTCAATGTATAGACACAGTGTGACGTGGACTAGCCAAATATATCACAAGATTTTTAGCCACAAAATTTATAAACTGTGCTTTGTATGTAAAAACAATGTTCTGACCACCTGTAATTCTGGCAATGTTTCCCTGTGATATGCAGTAGGTATGACATTGTTAGTAATAACTGAGCAAGGTTGTAAAGCTACTGGAAGTCTGAATTTCCATATCCGAAATTGAGCCAGTATTTTCCGCCATATGAATGCAGCTAATCCAGGGCGATCGCGGCACAATGGGCTGGGGGATAATTAGGCTCTTCTTGTTGACATATGATTGTATTCTCCTCTAGCGCTGCTTTCATCCTACTTTGCCTTTAACCCTAACATAATGGAACAGATGTTTCCTTTGCCAATTATTATGAGGTATTCAGTATATTCTACTAATATTTAACTGTTTCTCTGGTCTTCTTGTCCCTACACCCAATATGGTACCAAGAAAATGTGAATATAAACAATTTCCCATTCTATTCCTTCTCCATTTCACTCCGTTGTCACTGTAATATGGGCACAAGATATCTTTCTGATGTAACCACACTGGAATTCATATTGTGGACTTATCATACATAGCATATATAGTATTACTGTATATCTATCCTAGAACATGATTGCTTTCAGAAACAAAATTTAATGGTCAGGATTAACCCTTCTACTGACATAGGTTTGGGCCTAATTGTCATGCAGATGTTTTTGGTATTTTCCATAGTCAAATTTAATATAACTCAAAACAAGAATTATTCTCTTTCCATCTTTGCATTTACGGCTAAATCCCATATATATTGGCTATATTTTTTACTAGACGGTCCCTTGGAAAGTGGTATCTTTTAAGAAAATGCTGCCATAAAGTGGCAGAGTTGGAGAGGAGAATAGAAATTGGACTTCTGATTCCGCCGAAAAATCTGACAGTCATAAAATTAAATCTGATCACCCAACAAACAAATGTTAACTCTTTTGTCGGATGGTTGGTGCCCTAGTGGGGAACGCTGCTGTGAACGCTCATGTGCCCAATCATTGACCCCTGTAAAAGAGTCTTAGGTATTGAGCTCATGCAAATTTATGCTCAATAATCTCTACTAAAAGCAACATTACCTGCAGGAAGACCATTACTATTTGTTTTGTACAGCCTCTTAATGCCAAGAGGGAAGGGCAGTCCATCAGCCATGGCGCCCCAGAGGTTTCCTCCATAGGGGGTTTTCCTCTCCTGAGTGCTGGTTCATGACTCTTTGTGAGTTAGAGGTTGGAATATTACTGGTCCTTTTTATTCAAATATTTAGCTTTACAATTATTACAAATAAATAATTTTATTAAAAAAATGTGTAATCTTTATCAATATCACTTCAGAACACCTTCAGCAATGAGATTATCACTAGTTTAATAATATACAGTCATGACCAAAAGTTTTGAGAATGACACAAATATTATATTTTCACATGATCTGCTGCCCTCTGGTTTTTATGTGTGTTTGTCAGATGTTTTTATCACATACAGAAATATAATTGCAATCATATTATGAGTAACAAAAGCTTATATTGACAGTTAGAATGAGTTAATGCAGCAAGTCAATATTTGCAGTGTTGACGCTTCTTCTTCAGGACCTCTGCAATTCTCCCTGGCATGCTCTCAATCAACTTCTGGACCAAATCCTGACTGATAGTGTGAAGGTAAACCCATATATTCCTGTTTTTATATATCTCTTATACTGCTTAAGAAATTATAATTTATAATTATTATTATTTATTATTATTATTTACAAATTATATTTTTCTCTATGCAAGCTTATTATACCTTATACACATTAAGATGGCGCCTGTATCCAGTACCACACCCAGATGCTGACGCACTCGATCGTCATGTGGTTTACAAGAAAGACAGTATCATTTTCCTGGGAATCGAAACTTAAGGAGATGTTGAAAATCAAGAGCCAATGACTGATCGCCAGTGTATTCGGATACAAGACATATACGCTTACAGACTGCCGTTATCTTATCTTTCTTGCATTCCTGTATAAGATTTGTGATTTTCTCAATAAACTTCAGTACTGTGTGAGTGGGCAAACCGGCTCATTGCATGGACTGGGATTAACACTGGCATATGTGTCAGAATTCATTCTGGTCAGCGCGCACATGCATGATTGATTTGGAGCAGGTGACTGACCACTGTAAGTGACCCGTACTCTGGCGGGGGTTCTCCCTCAACAAGTGGTGCCGAAACCCAGGAATACGGTACAGGACCACCGTGGACGACCGACCTGTGCTGGACGCTGGACGACGTCTCACCGACCCGAGGCCTGATCAGTCCATTCTTGTACAATCAATGCTTGCATTTTGTCAGAATTTGTAGGTTTTTGTTTGTCCACCCGTCTCTTGATGATTGACCACAAGTTCTCAATGGGATTAAGATCTGGGGAGTTTCCAGGCCATGGACCCAAAATCTCTATGTTTTGTTCCCTGAGCCATTTAGTTATCATCTTTGCTTTATGGCAAGGTGCTCCATCATGCTGGAAAAGGCATTGTTGATCACCAAACTGCTCTTGGACGGTTGTGATAAGTTGATCTTGGAGGACATTCTAGTACCATTCATTATTCATGGCTGTGTTTTTTAGGCAAGACTGTGAGAGAGACGATTCCCTTGGCTGAGAAGCAACCCCACACATGAATGGTTTCAGGATGCTTTACAGTTGGCATGAGACAAGACTGGTGGTAGCGCTCACCTCGTCTTCTCCGAATAAGCTGTTTTCCAGATGTCCCAAACATTCGAAAAGGGGATTCATCAGAGAAAATGACTTTACCCCAGTTCTCAGCAGTCCACTCCCTGTACGTTTTGCAGAATATCAGTCTGTCCCTGATGATTTTCTGGAGAGAAGTGGCTTCTTTGCTGCCCTCCTTGAGACCAGGCCTTGCTCCAAGAGTCTCCGCCTCACAGTGCGTGCAGATGCACTCACACCTGCCTGCTGCCATTCCTGAGCAAGCTGCTGGTAGCCCGATCCCGCAGCTGAAACACTTTTAAGAGACGGTCCTGGCGCTTGCTGGTCTTTCTTGGGCGCCCTGGGGCCTTTTTGCCAACAATACAACCTCTCTCCTTGAAGTTCTTGATGATGCGATAGATTGTTAACTGAGGTGCAATCTTTCTAGCTGTGATACTCTGCCCTATTAGGCCATTTATGTGCAGTGCAATGATGACTGTACGTGTTTCTTTAGAGGTAACCATGGTTAACAGAAGAGAAACAATGATGCCAAGCACCAGCCTCCTTTTAAAGTGTCCAGTGGTGTCATTCTTACTTAATCATGACAGATTGATCTCCAGCCCTGTCCTCATCAACACCCACACCTGTGTTAATGGAGCAATCACTGAAACGATGTTAGCTGGTCCTTTTAAGGCAGGGCTGCGATGATGTTGAAATGTGTTTTGGGGGATAAAGTTCATTTTCTAGGCAAATATTGACTTTGCAAGTAATTTCTGTTAAGTTGATCACTCTTTATAACATTCTGGAGTATATGCAAATTGCCATTAGAAAAACTGAAGCAGTAGACTTTGTAAAAATTTATATTTTTATCATTCTCAAAACTTTTGGCCATGACTGTACACTGAAATACACATTGATCTATTGAACTTTGATCTGGTCATACATCAGCCTAAAATGTGTTCAAAAGAATGGAAAGAACTGGAGTCTTAGGGCAGTCAGTCTGATGGATTACATAAGAAATTGCCTTCTTCAGCTTGTATTGTAGTAAGCAACAACTCTTTGAGCCCTTCAGTGTCAAGATCCCATTGAGCAACTGCAACCTATGACCCTCCTCCTGTAGTCTAGGGCTGTTGGATAGAGATGGAATGGAGGCAAATAACTGCAAAATCCCATATGATGTTACAATAGAAACATTAGAATATGCCACCACTATATGAAATTAACATGTTTTCATTAATGAATTACACTAATGAGAGACTCACAAAAAATTTTGTTTGACCAGTCTTTTTTTATCTACTTCTATGGATTTTTATCCCATTTATTTAATAGTTGCAGTTCACTGTGACTTTATATATACATTCTTTATGGCAGATCCTCTAGACTATCCATATCTCCGTCAGCCATCGTGTTCTGGTAAAGACTAGGAATAATTTTATGCACTGGCCTTTTTGGCTCTATCAGTTGATCCCGCATAGAAATACAGCTGACTTAATGAGAGTTGTGGCTCATGAGAAAGAAGAAAAGCCTCAGTAATAATATATGTGAATTTCAGTCCATGACCACCTGCCTGCGTCATGGAGACGGGAGGAAACCCTTAAATGTTTAATAAACTTGTTCTTTGTCTCCCTTTTGTAAGGGATGCTATTAATAACTAAACTGGTAGGACCATATCGTTTCCGTTACTATAGCATCGACCAGTGTAGCATCTCTCCCCTATCATGACAGCCTAGGAGGATCATTATCACTTCTCAGAATCCTGGAACCTTGCCTGGACACAATATTACAAGTGGATTTTCTCCCTTTATTATTTTCCCAGCATAATGCATGGCTTCTTTTCATCCTTGGAGTTTCCCAAAGTCTGGTCCATAGTTTAGCTTCCTCAAACACCACTGCTCACTTCTCCTTATGGAAACAGGTTGAATGACTTTGCCTGGGTGCTATGCAGCTGTCAGCTTCCCCTCCAGATAGAAGATCATTGATGTGAGCTTCAGTAACAACTTGGATAATTATACTTGGCAAATCCTAGTTTAGCCTCAGATTTGGATCCTGTAGACAGTACTCCATTTTTAATTTTCTAAGTGAAAATAAAGGTCTACTTGACAATGGAGTTAACCCTTGCAATGATGTCATGTTGACTATTTAGCAGGGGTAGTTATATATGAAACATAAGAGGAAAAATGAGTTGTTTGCTGTAGAGTTGTGAAGATAACTACATCCTGTACAATGCCATTCCAAGCACTCAGTTCCTTCAAGGAGAAGATCTTCAACCCAGGGAAAGAAGAGGCGAAGCACACCATAGGCGATTCCCTGGGTCACCTTCAAAGGTAACAATTTCTTTTTTTCATGACTGTTTTTTATTTATTTATTTTTTTAAACTTGATTTCATGTTTTCTTAAATATGTCTCTAACCTTTCCTTATATAGGGCTTGCACTGAACTGTACAAATTCATCAATAATTCTACATTTTGTGGCGCATATACATATATATATATATATATATATATATATATATATATATATATATATATAGTTTTTAATTATTGTTTTCTGGTTTATTTAATATGATTTCATTTAGTATATATTTTTCTTTGGCAACTATGGCTGAAATTACTTTACACATATAAGACTTGTATTATTTGTATTAACAAAATAATACATCTTAACTCTTTAGTCTTATGTTAAAAAATAGCATTTAGAAAATCTGCACAAATGTAAAAATATTAGAATTTTTTGACTATTTGGAAACTTAATAAATTAAATCTAGTATTTTTAAAAGTTTATATGAATGCTATAGAAACTATTCACAAACATGATGCAGATGTAAAGCAATGGTATCAGATTTATCAGATTTTGTGGATAGAATACATTTTCTATGTTTATGGGTGACAATGTAACTGTAGCACCTTTTGGATAAATGTATTTGTATGATTGTAGTGGTATATATGATATACAGCATTACTATTATTATTACAGTATTACTACTTCTCAGTTCCGTATCAAGTCACATAATAAATACAAACCCTTTTAGTCTAGATGGGTTTACAGGAACACTAGTAATTCTAATACACATTTTCTGTTACTTTTGTATAACAAGGGGCAAATAAGAAGCTTTGATCCATTCTCAGCCCTTAATTTTATAACAATTATAGTACAAAAAGATATTATAACGTCCTGGTTATATAACAGTGTCACATTTATTTGACCTCTAATGTAGCAGTTTTATATAAAGTACACAGTATTACAAATCCATCATTTCATTAAATTACAAGTATAGACACTTTAGAAAACAGTTGGTCGACTTCTGTTATGTGGAATGAAACATGACAGTACAGATTTAGGATTAGATTTTGTCTTTTTTCATTACTATGCATTATTTGTATGTTTTTTTAGGTTTTTTTTGTATCAGCATATCAGTGTCACAGGATGTGTAATAAAGTGTAATAAGGTCTTTCACGTTTAGATTTTTAATGAAAAAGTTTGACTATGTCAATGGAATTGTTGCAATTTATATTGTGTACTATAGGTCTCTCTATGAGAATGTAATTGTATAGACATTGATGGTCAAAGCTTATGCTATGGCCAAAGCATTCATATACATTATTATAATTTATTTTATGTAACATAGGTCAGTCTATGAAAATTTCATTGTCAGTGGCAGTATTGTATAGACATCAATGGTCAAAGCTTATACTCAATCATATACATTATCAGTCCATTGTTTTCAATGATGAACCTTATAATACCAATCACATCTATATACTTCTGAGCTATTGTGTTATTGTGTTGTGCTATCCAAACTGTATGCTGTGGATAATGCTATAAATGTGCCCTGAGAAGTAACTTTGAATAGTAAATCTCACATTGAGGATAAATACTACCTGCATTTATAATTGTGACAAGTTCCACAGTCAACATATCAATATATGTCAATGTACATTACTGCCAATAAAAAAACATACATAGGGGCAATACGGGCATACATAGGGGCAATAACCAAAATAACACATGTTCTCTTCCTTCAAGGAAAATTGATGGAAGAAATGTTGAAGAGGACAACATAGAACTGAATGAAGATGGACAACCAGTACACGTGCCCACCCAGTCACCACCCAGATTTGACTGCTACTGCTGTGGGCTGCCTAAGCGTTACATCATTGCCATTATGAGTGGACTGGGATTTTGTATTTCCTTTGGAATTAGATGTAACCTTGGTGTGGCCATTGTGGAAATGGTGAATAACAGTACTGTTTATGTCGATGGAAAACCGGAGATTCAGGTGAGAATCATTGGTGTCACATTCTAACCCTTGTGGTCTATGTCAAACAATTCCTTCCCCAAAGACCATGTATTCTTGTCAATCCACTGAGATGGTTCCTTTCTGTAGTAAATTAAAAACGAAGACAGAATATTTATCATTCCAATGCTAAAAACGTTTAGGGCGTTACATTTCTTCTGCAGTTAAATGGATTAAAAATTCTTGCATTTTTCTCAATATTTGAGACCCAACCCTATGGTAGATGTATTGTTTTATAAAAGTGCCTAACACGTTTCATTCATAGTGCTCTATCTAACACCTCTTTACAGGAAGCTCAATTTAATTGGGATCCAGAAACTGTCGGCTTGATCCATGGATCATTTTTTTGGGGATATATTGTGACGCAGATACCAGGAGGATTCATTGCAAACAAGCTTGCTGCCAATAGGTAATGACATTGTATGCTTGAAGGGGATAGTCTGTCTGGGGAGCGACCTTCTAAAAGGCGGCGCTAGAGCAAGTTTTCCTATGTATATTCTGCCAGTGACGTCATCCTCCCCAGCTGCAATGCAATATATGTAAAAGTATTCTCTATCATGTAATTGGGTTTTGTTAAACATTTGCAAGCACTTATAAGCACTACAATGCAAGCTGTAGGCACAATAATCTGTCATACTAACTACCAGACTGCTATTTCTACAGCCCTTCTGACTTCTACTGAAATATCTTTTAGGGTAAGGCCTCACGTAGCGAGCTGCAGCTGAAAAACGTCGCCAAAAGACAATGCTTTTTTTTTTCCGCAACATTTTTGCAGAGAATCTACAGAGTTTTCCTCTGCTGATTTTCAGACTCTATTATATCTATACAGAAAACAGCAGCGTATAATTGGCATTGCTGTGAATTATAATAATGCAACAGTTTTTGAAATCGCAGCATGTCCGCTGTAGATGGGCTTTATATACAGTCCTATGAAAAAGTTTGGGCACCCCTATTAATCTTAATCATTTTTAGTTCTAAATATTTTGGTGTTTGCAACAGCCATTTCAGTTTGATATATCTAATAACTGATGGACACAGTAATATTTCAGGATTGAAATGAGGTTTATTGTACTAACAGAAAATGCGCAATATGCATTAAACCAAAATTTGACCGGTGCAAAAATATGGGCACCTCAACAGAAAAGTGACATTAATATTTAGTACATCCTCCTTTTGCAAAGATAACAGCCTCTAGTTGCTTCCTGTAGCTTTTAATCAGTTCCTGGATCCTGGATGAAGGTATTTTGGACCATTCCTCTTTACAAAACAATTCAAATTCAGTTTAGTTTGATGGTCGCCGAACATGGACAGCCCGCTCTCAAATGATCTGAAAACAAAGATTATTCAACATAGTTGTTCAGGGGAAGGATACAAAACGTTGTCTCAGAGATTTAACCTGTCAGTTTCCACTGTGAGGAACATAGTAAGGAAATGGAAGACCACAGGGACAGTTCTTGTTAAGCCCAGAAGTGGCAGGCCAAGAAAAATATCAGAAAGGCAGAGAAGAAGAATGGTGAGAACAGTCAAGGACAATCCACAGACCACCTCCAAAGAGCTGCAGCATCATCTTGCTGCAGATGGTGTCACTGTGCATCGGTCAGCAATACAGCGCACTTTGCACAAGGAGAAGCTGTATGGGAGAGTGATGAGAAAGAAGCAGTTTCTGCACGTACGCCACAAATAGAGTTGCCTGAGGTATGAAAAAGCACATTTGGACAAGGTAGCTTCATTTTGGAAACAAAAATTGAGTTGTTTGGTTATAAAAAAAGGCGTTATGCATGGCGTCCAAAAAGAAACAGCATTCCAAGAAAAACACATGCTACCCACTGTAAAATTTGGTGGAGGTTCCATCATGCTTTGGGGCTGTGTGGCCAATGCCGGCATCGGGAATCTTGTTAAAGTTGAGGGTCGCATGGATTCCACTCAGCATCAGCAGATTCTTGAGAATAATGTTCAAGAATCAGTGATGAAGTTGAAGTTACGCCGGGGATGGATATTTCAGCAAGACAATGATCCAAAACACCGCTCCAAATCCTCAGGCATTCATGCAGAGGAACAATTACAATGTTCTGGAATGGCCATCCCAGTCCCCAGACCTGAATATCATTGAACATCTGTGGGATGATTTGAAGCGGGCTGTCTATGCTCGGCGACCATCAAACTTAACTGAACTTGAATTGTTTGTCCAAAATACCTTTATCCAGGATCCAGGAACTGATTAAAAGCTACAGGAAGCGACTAGAGGCTGTTATCTTTGCAAAAGGAGGATGTACTAAATATTAATGTCACTTTTCTGTTGAGGTGCCCATACTTTTGCACCGGTCAAATTTTGGTTTAATGCATATTGCGCATTTTCTGTTAGTACAATAAACCTCATTTCAATCCTGAAATATTACTGTGTCCATCAGTTATTAGATATATCAAACTGAAATGGCTGTTGCAAATACCAAAATATTTAGAACTAAAAATTATTAAGATTAATAGGGGTGCCCAAACTTTTTCATAGGACTGTATATATATATATATATATATATATATATATATATATATATATATATATATATATAGGATTGTGTTGGATTGCAACAATATAACCTTTCTTTCTTTCTTTCTTTCTTTCTTTCTTTCTTTCTTTCTTTCTTTCTTTCTTTCTTTCTTTCTTTCTTTCTTTCTTTCTTTCTTTCTCCTTCTCAGACAGAGCAAAGTGTAGATCCCATGCCCACTTTGCAGTAAAAACCACAATCGCAGCATGTCAACTACACCTATGGAAACACCAGCAGTTTCCCTATACTTAGAATTGAAACAAAGAATCCACAGAGGAAACCTCTGCGATCTTTCTGTCTAAAGTGCTGAGGGAACAACCGTTTTTTTCCCTGCATTGCTTTTTATTTGCTGTGGGGCGCCATGTTGGGCCTTAGCCTAAAGAAGGAATTGGAAGTATTAAGAATTTTACCTTCTGCTCAATTTACCCCTGGCTTTTGTTGAAAAAAAGGATTATTTGATTTCTAGAGGATGACAAGCAGTGGTGTAACTACAGGCGTAGCAGTGGTAGTGGCTGCCACAGGGCTTGGGACATTAGGGGGCTCGTATGAACTTAGAGTAGGGGAGTAAATCCTACCCAAAAAGGGACAATAAAATATAACCTTTATTGGTAAAATTAATTAATTAATTAATAATTTTACCAATAAAGGTTATATTTTATTGTCCCTTTTTGGGTAGGATTTACTCCCCTACTCTAAGTTCATACGTTTAAGCTGGGTACATAACAGATAAATCGACACATTGAGTGAATTTTGACATTAGGGGGCTCGGTGACAACCGCTACCGCTGCTTTTTGGGGGGGTTTATACACCGTTACCGGAGTTAACCAGCAAGTAACAGGCCCTATTTACTTACCTATCCTGGCAGGAGCCAGGATAGGTAAGTGATGCCATGGGCCTCACAAACACTATTATTATACGTGGGGGTCTTTTCAGACCCCAAGTGTAATCATTGTAGGCCCAGGAGAGGTAACACAAAAATATTGTTACTTAGCTCTCCGGGCAGGCTTCAGGCCTACTTCTGTGATGTCACATGAGCGGGGCCTACATCCTTATGCATTGCGATGCAGGTTCCCTGGCTCACGTGATGTCCCAGACATCATTGAAGATAGCTGCCATCAGCGGGGAGTGCAGCGGAGCCAGGGATAGGTAAGTAACAGTGTTTTTTTATGATTGTATCCTTCCCTGGGTCTCCAATTCTTATACTCTGGGGTCTGAAAAGACCCCAGAGTATAATAATTGTTCATGGATGTCCACAATGGGGCATAATACTGGGTGAAGGGGCCACTATGGGATATAATACTGTGTGCAGAGCAGAGGCCACTATGGGGTATAATACTGTGTGCAGGGGCTATTATGGGGCACAATAGTGCGTGCAGAAATGTGGGGGGGAGTCAGTCGGGGTCTTCGGTGTCAGTTGGGAGGGGCCCATGTCAAAAGTTCGCTACATGGCCCTGCCGTTCCTAGTTACGCCACTGATGGCCCTCTGTGTAAGACCAATTTATAGGCCCCTAGTTCCATAAAGACCCTGTCATATGTCTTCAGTAATAACTTTGGAATTCAGTAGCTCAGCCTATTCCTTGCAATCTAGAGGATAGCAGAAAGCTGCTTCTAAGGTAACATGCGGCTCCCTTGTCTACTGAGCACGTGTACAATTCATTTCCTCTACTTTGTCATTGGAAATTGAGCGCTTACCGCCAGGTTACTGCTAAGCCCCGGGGTCTCAGGTGTAGGACGCCTACATATTGTCAGGGGAACCCTTCTGGCAAAAAGATTGTTCAAAACAGAAAACCTATATGAAGAGGCTTCCAGGATTAAAAATTAACATAACACTTTTGGCACAAAATGTGCTGACCGGTAGGCAAGGGTTTACACGACACCTTGCAGTTAAGTTGTGCAACTGAAGCTAAATGATACAACTGTTGCACAACTTATGTCATATAACTTATACTGCCCAATAGGAGCAAGTTGTACAAGAGTCGTGTGACAATGGTTTTCTCATTTACTCCTAGTAGGTGCAACAATTGCAGGGTGGCCATACACAGTAGACAGAATTACGCTGATGGCTGAACAGCCTTTAATATACAGTGGTCTCGTGAATTCTCGTCACAATGACACAACGTCATTCTAGTCTTTATTGGTTGTTCAGACTGACAACGTCCAATAACACTGAAATATGTTCTTTCACTGGGAACATTCTTTCACAGAGGAAAAAACGCACCATACAGGCTAGACTACATTTTCAATAATTTTTGAAGGTTACCTATATTGTTTGTCATTATATGCCTATAAAACATCACTTATCACATCCATCTGTTAGATAATATACCCCATGTAAATCTGGGACTGAAAGCAAAAAATGGACAAAAATAGAACATATTCTTTGTTTTACTATATGGACCTTAACAAAACATCCATTACAAATCTGGTCTTCACGTTCATGTGTAGAGATGAGCGAGTACTGTTGGGATCAGCCGATCCGAACAGCACGCTCCATAGAAATGAATGGATGCACCTGGTACTTCCGCTTTGACGGCGGCCGGCCGCTTAACCCCCTGCGTACCGGCTACGTCCATTCATTTCTATGCGAGCGTGCTGTTCGGATCGGCTGATCCGAACAGTACTCGCTCATCTCTATTTATGTGCAAGGAGCTTAATTAAAATACATTCAATAATCTTGTAAAAATGGTAAGACTGAGATACATGACATCATTCACTATTTCAGGGACTTCAAAAAATTTAAACTTGATGGGCGGCATTCCTTCCAGTGTCCCTGTACAGTTCAATGTCACCTAGCAGTGGTCTCACAGTTTAATGTCCCCCACCAGTAGCTCCGTACAGTATAATGTCCCCCCACCAATGTTACCATACAGTTTAATATCCCCCACCAGTAGCCCCGTTCAGTTTAAAAGGGTTTTCCGGGCAAAAAAACTTACTTAAATTTTTTTTTAAGAAAATGTAGTGCTATTAATGGGTTAATAATTACACCAAAATACCTTTAGCAGTGTTTTGAGTGACTTCTGTCTTTCTCTGGGACCTCCTGGTATCCTCTACATTTGTTTCCATGGTTCCCTAGCTTCCTGCTGTCTTAGCCTTCAGCTCCCATGATCCTCCTCTCACACCCCCTCTCTATTTCCCTAGCTAGTGCGTGGACTACTAGCCCTATCCATCTACCTACCTACCTACGCCCCCCCCTGCAATCATACTTACCTGTCTTCTGTGTCCTGGAGATCAGTTTCCTCAGTCCCGCTGGGATCTTCTTGTGTGGACTTCTTTTGCATGCATAATATGCGCTGTTCAGTTCTGCCAGTAAGTTTACTATACAGCTCTATTGCGCAGGCACTGGCAGAAGTGGAGGAAGTAACACTTCATACCAGAAAACTGAAAATAGGTAAGTATGATGGGGACAAGGGGGATCATTGGGGATGCCTCGTGTTTGAAAATGTGGAATCGGAATGTTACCGGGTCATCAGAAAATGTGCCTGGGGCGGTCACATGATTGTCCCTGGTATATAGGTAAATATAGTTGTTTTTTTGTTTTTTCAATAAAGTCAATTCTAAGTTAGGTTGGAGAGGGGGTTTAGTTTAGGGATTCATTTTCAGTTTATCCTGGACAACCCCTTTAACGCCCCCACCTGTTACGTAATAAGTGAACCTACAAGTTCATTTTTATAGCCATCATTTATTTTGCTATAATGTTATAATGTGTTTTATATTTGGGATTGTAGGTGGGGAAGACATTATTCTTAATCCTAACCTACTATCAGTAGCCCTGTAGAAGACTCCACTGGCAGGTTAGCCAAATCTGTAATGGCTGATAAGGGCAATGTGCAGCACTCATGTTAATATCTTGCAGCCAAATTCTACTGAAATATTAATGTACTCCTGTATTCTCTTCCGTGAATGATAAAGGTGTCTTGTGATTTACGTTACGGGTACTGATGATAGCAAAGCTTCTGGAAGGAGTCTCCAAGTACTTGCTTTGTACTGAGAAGCTGTTAGGTAAAAGTTAACCTACATTCTTTTTTTTAACATGACCAATTGATTTTAACTATTGATCTACCTTACAGCTGTAGTCCAAAGCAATACATTGAACTGTGTGCCATCTTGTGGATGCAGCTATCACTCAATAGTCAAGTGTTGCAAAAAGTGTTCTTCCTATGTCAGGCGCCAGTCTCCCTTCTCCCTCCTGCCAGTCCTGGCTACATAGCAGTCTTTGCACTGTGTGAAGGCGAGGGGGTGAAGAAAGAGTCTGTAAAGTGAGGGTCCTGATAGGTCTGTTATAGTACATACATAGTTCTCTGGCAGTTTTGAAAAATAGCCTTCCAGTAACGTCTCTGCCTTTTTGAGCCTCTGCGCCACCCTCTGCCCATACAATGCGGCACAGGAGCCGTGTTCAGTTTGATTCTTTGCGTAGAGTTTTTTGTTACTCTGTCTGAACACTGCTCTATTACCTCTCCACTGTAATTGAATTTCCACCACACCCATCTCCTGTACCTTGTTTCCCTCTGTTCACCAAATAGTTAATCTTAGCCTTTCCTGTGTGATTGACAGCCTGTCTACCAGCCAAGTCTGGGGCAGGTCCTGGACTTCCTATATACAGGTCATCAGCCCACACAGGTTTTCTGGTTATTGTGACTCTGTCCTGAGACTGTCCCTGCAAAGCTCCTCTTTCTGCTATTATTGTATTCTGAACTCTGCTAACCCTTTGACTATTCTCTTGGATTTCGAATCTGTACTGCGTTGCTCAATTGTTTCCAACCCTTTGGCTTGCTGACTCTGCTTTTGTGTTGTTTGTCTTGTTCTGTGTACACTTATTCAGAGAAGGGATCGCCATCTGATTGCTCCTGTCATTAAGACAGTTGTGGTAATTAGGTAGGGACAGGGGCTGGGTCAAGTTAAGGGCTCACTGTCTCTGTCTTCCCTTCTTCCATTGTTCTAGCAGCAGCACTAGGGAATTGCACAACTAGCAATTCCCTTACACTTCCTTTCTGTATATTGTCCATGCTGATGGTGGCGCTTACTCTTTTGAGGCTCTGCAGCACTGTACGAAGTGCAATGAGGTGGGCTCACCAGAGGTTTCTCTGGTCCTATGGTAGGCCAGTCCCATGCTGGTTAAGAGACTGCTGACAGTGTTATGTAGTACTACAGAGGTGATGTTACTTGCACAGATATATAATTAATATCAGCATGTATATTGGGGCAATAGAGGAAAAAAGGCAAGGACCTAGGAGTGAGCACTGTCAGGGTTTTTAATGTCAGATATTATATTGCAACTATTGTAATCATATTTACTTGTACTTGTTGTGGCAGAGAGAATCCTATTAGTTACTATGCGCTTGTTACAACAGGAGCTGCTCTTGAATTCTTAATTCAGGTTTTTAGGTTAAGTTACCATGGTAGAATATTGCTGAGCTATCAGTGACAGATGACTGGCTTCATGTATCTTGGAGTACTGAGAGTGCAGTGTCTACCACCTACATAGACGCCATGAGATACAGAATCTACTGGACCATCTTTTGATTTCATGACCCATCAGATAAAAGTGTTCTTGAAAATGGAGAAGCAGTTTTTATTTCATACTGTATGAAGTCTATAGTTTTATCGAGAAGGTTTATAAGTAAACAGTTTGGGCTTCCTTCATTAACCACTTCAGTACCGGGCCAATTTCTCTGGTTCAGGAACTTTTAGGTTTTTTTTTTTTTTTTTTTGGACATGTGGTTTTGAGGACTATAACATTTTTTTGATTTGGGTTATTCAACTAATTTTTGTATATTTTTTTTCAGTGAACATAGCCTTAGGGCTTTACTTTTATGTTATTTTTATTTTTGCATGTTTTTATTATTTTATATCCCGGAAAATATAAAGAAAAGAGGAGGAACAGCATGTCTGTTTTTCACATATTTAATTTTTTTTTTTATATCACAGAATGCTACTAAAAAACTTTTAAGGCTAAGGCACCACAAAGCAGGCCTCAGCAAAAAAAAGAAAAATGGCGGTAGCAATGCATCACAACGGTTTTGGAATTCACAGCTTATCTGCCAACAGTATTTTTCTGCAATGTGTGGATGAGATTCGCAAGAATCCCATACATTTTGCAGGGACTGTAAAATGCCACAGGTTTTTTCCGTAAGGCTGCAGGATTTAGCTGTCCGCTTGAAAAATCGGACATCTTTGTAAACGGACACTTAAGGACACCCACGGACACTAAAGGACACTACATGGTGTCCCATTTAAATTATGCAAATTGTAACGGACGCAGCTAGTGTCTGATGCTAATATCTTGCGCGGACATTAGCATCAGACACTAGCTGTCGGACACCGACGCTAGTGTGAACGCCACCTTACAGATTTTGCAACGGTTCTTTGACCGTAAGCCAAGAATGGGTACAAATGGACTGGAAAATATAAAGGAAACTATTATACTTCTACTTATTACTCAATCCACTGTTGGCTCGAAAAACTGTCACAAAATCTACAAAGAATTTTTGAAATCTCTGTGGACTTTCTGTGAAAAGTGCTGCGGGAAAAACCGTGATGCCACTGTGGATTTTTTCTCGCAGAGCTTTTATGCTGCAGCCCACTACATGAGGTCTTAGGCTTAGGTCTTAGGCCCCCCTGTGCTCTGAGCACTCCCGCGTCATCAGCAGGACCTGCATCACCCTGCCCCCTTCTTGATAGAAGTTGGCTCCTTCTGCTCCACTTCTTGGCTTCCTCCTCCCGTCGGCGTGAACAAAATCTCACTCAGCTGAGCATAACTTGGTCTTTTATATTGTGTTGTTTTTGGACACATTTTAGTTATTTCATGCACATTTATTCATAGAATCTTTTAATATTCTGCTGATTTCTCTTGTAAACACTAGAGATGAGCGAACAGTGTTCTATCGAACTCATGTTCGATCGGATATTAGGCTGTTCGGCATGTTCGAATCGAATCGAACACCGCGTGGTAAAGTGCGCCATTACTCGATTCCCCTCCCACCTTCCCTGGCGCCTTTTTTGCTCCAATAACAGCGCTGGGTAGGTGGGACAGGAACTACGACACCGGTGACGTTGAAAAAAGTAGGCAAAACCCATTGGCTGCCGAAAACATGTGACCTCTAATTTAAAAGAACAGCGACGCCCAGCTTCGCGTCATTCTGAGCTTGCAATTCACCGAGGACGGAGGTTTCCGTCCAGCTAGCTAGGGCTTAGATTCTGGGTAGGCAGGGACAGGCTAGGATAGGAAGGAGAAGACAACCAACAGCTCTTGTAAGAGCTAAATTCCAGGGAGAAGCTTGTCAGTGTAACGTGGCACTGACGGGCTCAATCGCCGCAACCCAGCTTTCCCAGGATCCTGAATGGAATACACTGTCAGTGTATTCCCGTATACCCGATATATACCCCGATACCCGTTCCAACGGTGTGCCCCCCCACCTTCACCCCAGAAATACCCTGCAAGTCCCCTAGCAATAGAATTGGGGCTATATACACCCACAATTTTTACTACTGGTATACAGTGCCATTGTCTGACTGGGAATTCAAAGAATATATTGGGAATACAAATACCCTCATTTCTTGCTACTGCCATATAGTGCCAGTTTCTGACTGGTAATTCAAAGAATATATTGGGGTTACGTGCACCCACAATTTTTACTACTGGTATACAGTGCCATTGTCTGACTGGGAATTCAAAGAATATATTGGGAATACAAATACCCTCATTTCTTGCTACTGCCATATAGTGCCAGTGTCTGACTGGGAATTCAAAGAATATATTGGGGTTACGTGCACCCACAATTTTTACTACTGGTATACAGTGCCATTGTCTGACTGGGAATTCAAAGAGTATATTGGGAATACAAATACCCTCATTTCTTGCTACTGCCATATAGTGCCAGTTTCTGACTGGGAATTCAAAGAATATATTGGGGTTACGTGCACCCACAATTTTTACTACTGGTATACAGTGCCATTGTCTGACTGGGAATTCAAAGAATATATTGGGGTTATAAATACCCTCATTTCTTGCTACTGCCATATAGTGCCAGTTTCTGACTGGGAATTCAAAGAATATATTGGGGTTACGTGCACCCACAATTTTTACTACTGGTATACAGTGCCATTGTCTGACTGGGAATTCAAAGAGTATATTGGGAATACAAATACCCTCATTTCTTGCTACTGCCATATAGTGCCAGTTTCTGACTGGGAATTCAAAGAATATATTGGGGTTACGTGCACCCACAATTTTTACTACTGGTATACAGTGCCATTGTCTGACTGGGAATTCAAAGAATATATTGGGGTTATAAATACCCTCATTTCTTGCTACTGCCATATAGTGCCAGTTTCTGACTGGGAATTCAAAGAATATATTGGGGTTACGTGCACCCACAATTTTTACTACTGGTATACAGTGCCATTGTCTGACTGGGAATTCAAAGAGTATATTGGGAATACAAATACCCTCATTTCTTGCTACTGCCATATAGTGCCAGTGTCTGACTGGGAATTCAAAGAATATATTGGGGTTACGTGCACCCACAATTTTTACTACTGGTATACAGTGCCATTGTCTGACTGGGAATTCAAAGAGTATATTGGGAATACAAATACCCTCATTTCTTGCTACTGCCATATAGTGCCAGTTTCTGACTGGGAATTCAAAGAATATATTGGGGTTACGTGCACCCACAATTTTTACTACTGGTATACAGTGCCATTGTCTGACTGGGAATTCAAAGAGTATATTGGGAATACAAATACCCTCATTTCTTGCTACTGCCATATAGTGCCAGTTTCTGACTGGGAATTCAAAGAATATATTGGGGTTACGTGCACCCACAATTTTTACTACTGGTATACAGTGCCATTGTCTGACTGGGAATTCAAAGAATATATTGGGGTTATAAATACCCTCATTTCTTGCTACTGCCATATAGTGCCAGTTTCTGACTGGGAATTCAAAGAATATATTGGGGTTACGTGCACCCACAATTTTTACTACTGGTATACAGTGCCATTGTCTGACTGGGAATTCAAAGAATATATTGGGGTTATAAATACCCTCATTTCTTGCTACTGCCATATAGTGCCAGTTTCTGACTGGTAATTCAAAGAATATATTGGGGTTACGTGCACCCACAATTTTTACTACTGGTATACAGTGCCATTGTCTGACTGGGAATTCAAAGAGTATATTGGGAATACAAATACCCTCATTTCTTGCTACTGCCATATAGTGCCAGTGTCTGACTGGGAATTCAAAGAATATATTGGGGTTACGTGCACCCACAATTTTTACTACTGGTATACAGTGCCATTGTCTGACTGGGAATTCAAAGAGTATATTGGGAATACAAATACCCTCATTTCTTGCTACTGCCATATAGTGCCAGTTTCTGACTGGGAATTCAAAGAATATATTGGGGTTACGTGCACCCACAATTTTTACTACTGGTATACAGTGCCATTGTCTGACTGGGAATTCAAAGAGTATATTGGGAATACAAATACCCTCATTTCTTGCTACTGCCATATAGTGCCAGTGTCTGACTGGGAATTCAAAGAATATATTGGGGTTACGTGCACCCACAATTTTTACTACTGGTATACAGTGCCAATTTCTAACTAGGAATTCAAAATGCGCAAGGCTCCCGGAAAGGGACGTGGACGAGGCCGTGGGCGAGGTCGGGGGAATGGTTCTGGGGAGCAAGGTAGCAGTGAAGCCACAGGGCGTCCCGTGCCTACTCCTGTGGGGCAGCAAGCATTGCGCCACTCCACAGTGCCAGGGTTGCTTGCCACATTAACTAAACTGCAGGGTACAAACCTTAGTAGGCCCGAGAACCAGGAACAGGTCTTGCAATGGCTGTCAGAGAACGCTTACAGCACATTGTCCAGCAGCCAGTCAGACTCTGCCTCCTCTCCTCCTATTACCCAACAGTCTTGTCTTCCTTCCTCCCAAAATTCCGAAGCTTTACAGAACAATAACCCAAACTGTCCCTGCTCCCCAGAGCTGTTCTCCGCTCCTTTCATTGTCCCTCAACCTGCCTCTCCACGTCACGATTCCACGAACCTAACAGAGGAGCATCTGTATCCAGATGCTCAAACACTAGAGTCTCCTCCATCTCCGTTCGATTTGGTGGTGGATGACCAGCAACCCACCCTCATCGACGATGATGTGACGCAGTTGCCGTCAGGGCATCCAGTTGACCGGCGCATTGTGCGGGAGGAGGAGATGAGACAGGAGTTGGAAGAGGAAGTGGTGGATGATGAGGACACTGACCCGACCTGGACAGGGGGGATGTCAAGCGGGGAAAGTAGTGTGGATGTTGAGGCAGGTGCAGCACCAAAAAGGGTAGCTAGAGGCAGAGGCAGAGGTCAGCAGCTTAGGCGAAGCCAGGCCACACCCGGAATCTCCCAAGATGTTCCAGTTCGTACCCAGCCCCGAAAAACTCCCACCTCGAGGGCACGTTTCTCGAAGGTGTGGAGTTTTTTCAAGGAATGCGCCGAGGACAGATATAGTGTTGTCTGCACAATTTGCCTCTCGAAATTGATTAGGGGCTCTGAGAAGAGCAACCTGTCCACCACTTCAATGCGCCGTCATTTGGAATCCAAGCACTGGAATCAGTGGCAGGCAGCAACGGCAGGACAAAGGCCGACTGCCGTTCACGCCACTGCCACTGCCTCTGCCTCTGCCTCTGCCACTGCCACTGCTGACTGTGCTGGCGATGCACTCCAGAGGACGAGCCAGGACACCACTTCATCTGCCTCCGCCACTTTGTTGACTTCTACCTCATCCTCCCCTGGTCCTGTCTTATCTCCTTCTCCTGCACCATCAAAGGCACCATCAGGCGTTTCTTTACAACAACCCACCATCTCTCAGACATTGGAGCGGCGGCAGAAATACACTGCTAACCACCCACACGCGCAAGCCTTGAACGCCAACATCGCTAAACTGCTGGCCCAGGAGATGTTGGCGTTCCGGCTTGTTGAAACTCCCGCCTTCCTGGACCTGATGGCAACTGCGGCACCTCGCTATGCCGTCCCTAGCCGTCACTACTTCTCCCGGTGTGCCGTCCCCGCCTTGCACCAGCACGTGTCACTCAACATCAGGCGGGCCCTTAGTTCCGCGCTTTGCACAAAGGTCCACTTGACCACCGACGCGTGGACAAGTGCATGCGGACAGGGACGCTACATTTCACTGACGGCACACTGGGTGAATGTAGTTGAGGCTGGGACTGCTTCCCAAACTGGCCCGGTGTACCTCGTCTCCCCGCCTAACATTCCTGGCAGGGACACGAGAAGAACACCCCCCTCCTCCTCCTCCTCCTCTACCGCCTCCTCCTCCGCCACCGCCTCCTCCTCCGCCACCGCCTCCTCCTCCGCTGTTAGATTGACCCCAGCTACGAGTTGGAAACGTTGCAGCACTGGCGTTGGTAGACGTCAGCAGGCTGTGCTGAAGCTGATCAGCTTGGGGGACAGACAGCACACTGCCTCCGAGGTGAGGGATGCCCTCCTCGATGAGACGGCAATATGGTTTGAGCCGCTGCACCTGGGCCCAGGCATGGTCGTTTGTGATAACGGCCGGAACCTGGTAGCAGCTCTGGAGCTTGCCGGACTCCAACATGTTCCATGCCTGGCCCACGTCTTCAACCTAGTGGTGCAACGTTTCCTAAAGAGCTACCCCAATGTTCCAGAGCTACTGGTGAAAGTGCGGCGCATGTGCGCCCACTTTCGCAAGTCGACAGTAGCCGCTGCTAGCTTAAAATCTCTCCAGCAACGCCTGCATGTGCCACAACACCGGCTTTTGTGCGACGTCCCCACACGCTGGAACTCAACGTTTCAGATGTTGAATAGAGTGGTTGAGCAGCAGAGACCTTTGATGGAATACCAGCTACAAAACCCTAGGGTGCCACAAAGTCAGCTGCCTCAGTTTCACATCCATGAGTGGCCATGGATGAGAGACCTTTGTGACATCCTACGGGTCTTTGAGGAGTCCACAAGGAGGGTGAGCTCTGAGGATGCGATGGTGAGCCTTACAATCCCGCTCTTGTGTGTTCTGAGAGAATCCCTGATTGACATCAGGGATAACTCAGATCACACAGAGGAGTTAGGGATAGCATCCGATCCGTCACAGCTGGAGAGTAGGTCCACACATCTGTCCGCTTCACTGCGTTTAATGGAGGAGGAGGAGGAGGAGGAGGAGGAAGAAGAGTTGTCCGATGATGTGATGGTGATACAGGAGGCTTCCGGGCAACTTCGAATCGTCCCATTGTTGCAGCGCGGATGGGTAGACATGGAGGATGAGGAGGAAATGGAGATTGAACTTTCCGGTGGGGCCAGAGGAGTCATGCCAACTAACACTGTGGCAGACATGGCTGAGTTCATGTTGGGGTGCTTTACAACCGACAAGCGTATTGTCAAAATCATGGAGGACAACCAGTACTGGATCTTTGCTATCCTTGACCCCCGGTATAAAAACAACATCTCGTCTTTTATTCCGGTAGAGGGGAGGGCCAATCGCATCAATGCTTGCCACAGGCAATTGGTGCAGAATATGATGGAGATGTTTCCAGCATGTGACGTTGGCGGCAGGGAGGGCAGTTCCTCCAGTAGGCAACCAAGTTCTCACCGGTCCACACAAACGAGGGGCACACTGTCTAAGGTCTGGGACACCTTGATGGCACCCCCTCGCCAAAGTGCCGCCACGGAGGGTCCTAGTGTCACCAGGCGTGAGAAGTATAGGCGCATGTTGCGGGAATACCTTTCCGACCACAGCCCTGTCCTCTCCGACCCCTCTGCGCCCTACACGTATTGGGTGTCGAAGTTGGACCTGTGGCTTGAACTTGCCCTATATGCCTTGGAGGTGCTGTCCTGTCCTGCCGCCAGCGTCCTATCTGAGAGGGTGTTCAGTGCAGCCGGTGGCATCATCACTGACAAGCGCACCCGTCTGTCAGCTGAGAGTGCCGACCGGCTCACTTTGATAAAAATGAACCACCACTGGGTAGAGCCGTCATTTTTGTGCCCACCTGTGTAAAGCACCCCAACATGAAACTCCATGTCTGTACTCAACCTCTCCAATTCCTCCGCATCCTCATACTCATCCACCATAAGCGTTGCACAATTCTGCTAATACTAGGCTCCCTCCACCCTGATTTCCCCCAACTCTGCTGGTTAGAGGCTCCCTCCACCATGAATTTGCCCAAACTGGGCTGTTTAGAGGCTCCCTCCACCATGAATTGGTCCAAACTGGGTTTTTTAGAGGCTCCCTCCACCATGAATTTGCCCAAACTGGGCTGTTTAGAGGCTCCCTCCACCATGAATTGGTCCAAACTGGGCTGGTTAGAGGCTCCCTCCACCATGAATTTCCCAAAACTTGGCTGTTTAGAGGCTCCCTCCACCATGAATTTGCCCAAACTGGGCTGTTTAGAGGCTCCCTCCACCATTAATTGGTCCAAACTGGGCTGGTTAGAGGCTCCCTCCACCATGAATTTGCCCAAACTGGGGTGGTTAGAGGCTCCCTCCACCATTAATTGGTCCAAACTGGGCTGGTTAGAGGCTCCCTCCACCATGAATTTCCCAAAACTTGGCTGTTTAGAGGCTCCCTCCACCATTAATTGGTCCAAACTGGGCTGGTTAGAGGCTCCCTCCACCATGAATTTGCCCAAACTGGGCTGTTTAGAGGCTCCCTCCACCATTAATTGGTCCAAACTGGGCTGGTTAGAGGCTCCCTCCACCATGAATTTGCCCAAACTGGGCTGTTTAGAGGCTCCCTCCACCATGAATTGGTCCAAACTGGGGTGGTTAGAGGCTCCCTCCACCATGAATTGGTCCAAACTGGGGTGGTTAGAGGCTCCCTCCACCATTAATTGGTCCAAACTGGGCTGGTTAGAGGCTCCCTCCACAATTAATTGGTTCAAACTGGGCTAATTAGAGGCTCCCTCCACCATGAATTGGTCCAAACTGGGTTTTTTAGAGGCTCCCTCCACCATGAATTTGCCCAAACTGGGCTGTTTAGAGGCTCCCTCCACCATGAATTGGTCCAAACTGGGCTGGTTAGAGGCTCCCTCCACCATGAATTGGTCCAAACTGGGGTGGTTAGAGGCTCCCTCCACCATTAATTGGTCCAAACTGGGCTGGTTAGAGGCTCCCTCCACCATTAATTGGTCCAAACTGGGCTGGTTAGAGGCTCCCTCCACCATGAATTTGCCCAAACTGGGGTGGTTAGAGGCTCCCTCCACCATTAATTGGTCCAAACTGGGCTGGTTAGAGGCTCCCTCCACAATTAATTGGTCCAAACTGGGCTAATTAGAGGCTCCCTCCACCATGAATTGGTCCAAACTGGGTTTTTTAGAGGCTCCCTCCACCATGAATTTGCCCAAACTGGGCTGTTTAGAGGCTCCCTCCACCATGAATTGGTCCAAACTGGGCTGGTTAGAGGCTCCCTCCACCATGAATTTCCCAAAACTTGGCTGTTTAGAGGCTCCCTCCACCATTAATTGGTCCAAACTGGGCTGGTTAGAGGCTCCCTCCACCATTAATTGGTCCAAACTGGGCTGGTTAGAGGCTCCCTCCACCATTAATTGGTCCAAACTGGGCTGGTTAGAGGCTCCCTCCACCATGAATTTCCCAAAACTTGGCTGTTTAGAGGCTCCCTCCACCATTAATTGGTCCAAACTGGGCTGGTTAGAGGCTCCCTCCACCATGAATTTGCCCAAACTGGGCTGTTTAGAGGCTCCCTCCACCATGAATTGGTCCAAACTGGGTTTTTTAGAGGCTCCCTCCACCATTAATTGGTCCAAACTGGGCTGGTTAGAGGCTCCCTCCACAATTAATTGGTCCAAACTGGGCTAATTAGAGGCTCCCTCCACCATGAATTGGTCCAAACTGGGTTTTTTAGAGGCTCCCTCCACCATGAATTTGCCCAAACTGGGCTGTTTAGAGGCTCCCTCCACCATGAATTGGTCCAAACTGGGCTGGTTAGAGGCTCCCTCCACCATGAATTTCCCAAAACTTGGCTGTTTAGAGGCTCCCTCCACCATGAATTTGCCCAAACTGGGCTGTTTAGAGGCTCCCTCCACCATTAATTGGTCCAAACTGGGCTGGTTAGAGGCTCCCTCCACCATGAATTTGCCCAAACTGGGGTGGTTAGAGGCTCCCTCCACCATTAATTGGTCCAAACTGGGCTGGTTAGAGGCTCCCTCCACCATGAATTTCCCAAAACTTGGCTGTTTAGAGGCTCCCTCCACCATTAATTGGTCCAAACTGGGCTGGTTAGAGGCTCCCTCCACCATGAATTTGCCCAAACTGGGCTGTTTAGAGGCTCCCTCCACCATTAATTGGTCCAAACTGGGCTGGTTAGAGGCTCCCTCCACCATGAATTTGCCCAAACTGGGCTGTTTAGAGGCTCCCTCCACCATGAATTGGTCCAAACTGGGGTGGTTAGAGGCTCCCTCCACCATGAATTGGTCCAAACTGGGGTGGTTAGAGGCTCCCTCCACCATTAATTGGTCCAAACTGGGCTGGTTAGAGGCTCCCTCCACAATTAATTGGTCCAAACTGGGCTAATTAGAGGCTCCCTCCACCATGAATTGGTCCAAACTGGGTTTTTTAGAGGCTCCCTCCACCATGAATTTGCCCAAACTGGGCTGTTTAGAGGCTCCCTCCACCATGAATTGGTCCAAACTGGGCTGGTTAGAGGCTCCCTCCACCATGAATTGGTCCAAACTGGGGTGGTTAGAGGCTCCCTCCACCATTAATTGGTCCAAACTGGGCTGGTTAGAGGCTCCCTCCACCATTAATTGGTCCAAACTGGGCTGGTTAGAGGCTCCCTCCACCATGAATTTGCCCAAACTGGGGTGGTTAGAGGCTCCCTCCACCATTAATTGGTCCAAACTGGGCTGGTTAGAGGCTCCCTCCACAATTAATTGGTCCAAACTGGGCTAATTAGAGGCTCCCTCCACCATGAATTGGTCCAAACTGGGTTTTTTAGAGGCTCCCTCCACCATGAATTTGCCCAAACTGGGCTGTTTAGAGGCTCCCTCCACCATGAATTGGTCCAAACTGGGCTGGTTAGAGGCTCCCTCCACCATGAATTTCCCAAAACTTGGCTGTTTAGAGGCTCCCTCCACCATTAATTGGTCCAAACTGGGCTGGTTAGAGGCTCCCTCCACCATTAATTGGTCCAAACTGGGCTGGTTAGAGGCTCCCTCCACCATTAATTGGTCCAAACTGGGCTGGTTAGAGGCTCCCTCCACCATGAATTTCCCAAAACTTGGCTGTTTAGAGGCTCCCTCCACCATTAATTGGTCCAAACTGGGCTGGTTAGAGGCTCCCTCCACCATGAATTTGCCCAAACTGGGCTGTTTAGAGGCTCCCTCCACCATGAATTGGTCCAAACTGGGTTTTTTAGAGGCTCCCTCCACCATTAATTGGTCCAAACTGGGCTGGTTAGAGGCTCCCTCCACAATTAATTGGTCCAAACTGGGCTAATTAGAGGCTCCCTCCACCATGAATTGGTCCAAACTGGGTTTTTTAGAGGCTCCCTCCACCATGAATTTGCCCAAACTGGGCTGTTTAGAGGCTCCCTCCACCATGAATTGGTCCAAACTGGGCTGGTTAGAGGCTCCCTCCACCATGAATTGGTCCAAACTGGGGTGGTTAGAGGCTCCCTCCACCATTAATTGGTCCAAACTGGGCTGGTTAGAGGCTCCCTCCACCATTAATTGGTCCAAACTGGGCTGGTTAGAGGCTCCCTCCACCATGAATTTGCCCAAACTGGGGTGGTTAGAGGCTCCCTCCACCATTAATTGGTCCAAACTGGGCTGGTTAGAGGCTCCCTCCACAATTAATTGGTCCAAACTGGGCTAATTAGAGGCTCCCTCCACCATGAATTGGTCCAAACTGGGTTTTTTAGAGGCTCCCTCCACCATGAATTTGCCCAAACTGGGCTGTTTAGAGGCTCCCTCCACCATGAATTGGTCCAAACTGGGCTGGTTAGAGGCTCCCTCCACCATGAATTTCCCAAAACTTGGCTGTTTAGAGGCTCCCTCCACCATGAATTTGCCCAAACTGGGCTGTTTAGAGGCTCCCTCCACTATTAATTGGTCCAAACTGGGCTGGTTAGAGGCTCCCTCCACCATGAATTTGCCCAAACTGGGGTGGTTAGAGGCTCCCTCCACCATTAATTGGTCCAAACTGGGCTGGTTAGAGGCTCCCTCCACCATGAATTTCCCAAAACTTGGCTGTTTAGAGGCTCCCTCCACCATTAATTGGTCCAAACTGGGCTGGTTAGAGGCTCCCTCCACCATGAATTTGCCCAAACTGGGCTGTTTAGAGGCTCCCTCCACCATTAATTGGTCCAAACTGGGCTGGTTAGAGGCTCCCTCCACCATGAATTTGCCCAAACTGGGCTGTTTAGAGGCTCCCTCCACCATGAATTGGTCCAAACTGGGGTGGTTAGAGGCTCCCTCCACCATGAATTGGTCCAAACTGGGGTGGTTAGAGGCTCCCTCCACCATTAATTGGTCCAAACTGGGCTGGTTAGAGGCTCCCTCCACAATTAATTGGTCCAAACTGGGCTAATTAGAGGCTCCCTCCACCATGAATTGGTCCAAACTGGGTTTTTTAGAGGCTCCCTCCACCATTAATTGGTCCAAACTGGGCTGGTTAGAGGCTCCCTCCACAATTAATTGGTCCAAACTGGGCTAATTAGAGGCTCCCTCCACCATGAATTGGTCCAAACTGGGTTTTTTAGAGGCTCCCTCCACCATGAATTTGCCCAAACTGGGCTGTTTAGAGGCTCCCTCCACCATTAATTGGTCCAAACTTGGCTGTTTAGAGGCTCCCTCCACCATGAATTTGCCCAAACTGGGCTGTTTAGAGGCTCCCTCCACCATTAATTGGTCCAAACTGGGCTGGTTAGAGGCTCCCTCCACCATGAATTTGCCCAAACTGGGGTGGTTAGAGGCTCCCTCCACCATTAATTGGTCCAAACTGGGCTGGTTAGAGGCTCCCTCCACCATTAATTGGTCCAAACTGGGCTGGTTAGAGGCTCCCTCCACCATGAATTTGCCCAAACTGGGCTGTTTAGAGGCTCCCTCCACCATGAATTGGTCCAAACTGGGCTGGTTAGAGGCTCCCTCCACCATGAATTTCCCAAAACTTGGCTGTTTAGAGGCTCCCTCCACCATTAATTGGTCCAAACTGGGCTGGTTAGAGGCTCCCTCCACCATGAATTGGTCCAAACTGGGGTTTTTAGAGGCTCCCTCCACCATGAATTGGTCCAAACTGGGGTTTTTAGAGTCTCCCTCCACCATGAATTGGTCCAAACTGGGGTTTTTAGAGTCTCCCTCCACCATGAATTGGTCCAAACTGGGGTTTTTAGAGGCTCCCTCCACCATGAATTTGCCCAAACTCTGCTGGTTAGAGGCTCAATCCACCCTGATTTTCAAAACAAATGTTGGTGCCAACCTCAACTTACTACAAGGGCCAAATTCACTGCTGGTGACAAGCTCTCCTCACTGCAAGTGCCAAATACACATGTTTCAAGGTGTTTTCCTACTGTCAGAGAGGTGGTATTGAGTGTGTAAAGTGTGTAGTTGTTAGGCTGTGATGTTGGGGTAATAGAGGGTCTTTGGTGTGTTAGATGCCCCCAGACATGCTTCCCCTGCTGTCCCAGTGTCATTCCAGAGGTGTTGGCATCATTTCCTGGGGTGTCATAGTGGACTTGGTGACCCTCCAGACACGGATTTGGGTTTCCCCCTTAACGAGTATCTGTTCCCCATAGACTATAATGGGGTTCGAAACCCGTTCGAACACACGAACATTGAGCAGCTGTTCGAATCGAATTTCGAACCTCGAACATTTTAGTGTTCGCTCATCTCTAGTAAACACACATCGGTTTATTTGATTATTTAAGTTGGTTTCAAAGTATTATTGCGTCTTCTATAATAAGATATCACAGCACATAAACATTGATACTTCTGTATCTGCTTTCTCTCCATTCTCTCATTCAATTCATTTTTCAGCCTAGCATTCTAATCCTAATGGATAAGAAGAATGGACTAAACAACAACAGCAGTGTGAACATAGCCTAACTGAATATTTTATAAACATTGGGTATTCCTATTATAAATGGTTCTTAAGCTGGTTAACCTATCCCTCTTTATTTATTTTGTAGGGTATTTGGTGCTGCTATTTTTTTAACCTCTATATTAAATATGTTGATACCATCAGCAGCAAACGTCCATTATGGATGTGTTATATCTGTCCGGGTACTACAAGGCCTTGTTGAGGTAAGTGGTAAAGATGTGATCATAGTTACATTTATATAGTTTTGAGGTTCCTTTTAAACTTTGGGTGGTAATTTTGTATATATACATATTTTTAGGGTGTGACGTATCCAGCATGCCATGGGATGTGGAGCAAATGGGCACCTCCCTTGGAGAGGAGTAGACTAGCGACCACTTCCTTTTGTGGTAATCCAACCTTTCCGTTCAGTCATTTCTTAGTTATGCTTGCCTTTATGTATTTTCTCCCGTCTCCCCATATACTTGTATTTTTTCATTTCATGGGGATAGGGTAAAAAAAATCTACAATAGAGCATTTGACCACTGGGAGTTCTGCCAACTTTAATCTCATGTGAACAACTATATTTACTATACAGTATATTTATGTATGTGTGTGCGTGTGTGTATTTCATTGCAAGAAAACCTACTTGTACATTTTGGACACACACATAAAGGGAACAAGACTTATTAAACCAACGCCTTCTTTCAGAGAGCTTATAAATACTTCTCTAGACATGCACTTACTGAAAACGCATGTTTTTCTAGGAAGACAAAGAAAAAGTTATAAAAATGCCACTCACCACCAGTCACGATGCTCTTCCCATGTCCATTCTACCTTGACTGACATTTCGCTCATTGCGTGAAGTCAGTGCTAGTTGTACCATATATATATATACAGTCACAAGTGACAAGCACCAACCATTATATGTAATGGTCACAAAATGAAATAATGTTATATAGGAGCTGAGTTCACAAGGTTTTATTTGCTCGTAAAAGTAAGTGGAAAAAAACCTAGTAAACACACAGCATATGCGAACAGCCTTAAAACTCCACGTACTTACCTCTCCTGGAGATACTTGATACAAATATTGTGGATGGAGATATTGTTCTATGTGGTCTGAAATCTCAAACCCTTGACCTGGGCACATTAATAGGAAAGCATGCAAGTAACCAGCGCGAGTGTTAAATAAATCCACACAAACATAAGCGGCACATGAATTAGGGATGTCAGCATTGATGTTGCTGATATCTCTGATAGATAGCTGCTATCTTGGGACTAACGTACCAATGTGTCACTAAAGTGGTTCCCGAATGACTGTCCAACACTAAACAACTAAAGGACCTAGTATGGGGAATTGCTTATCTACTGGGGACATCACTTAGACATCTGCTTCTACACACTAAATACTGTTTCATCTCTCTTACATTACAGGATCATATGCTGGTGCAGTCATTGCAATGCCATTGGCTGGGATACTTGTACAATACATTGGTTGGTCTTCTGTATTTTACATTTATGGTAAGGTTTTTTGCAAATCCTTAAAAAAGAAAAAAATGCTCTGGATTTTTGTTAATTAATTTAAAAATAACATGTCGCTTATTGACTTCCCATAAGGAGGACCTTTCACCACCTCCATCAGCTCCAAACATCAATAGCTTAATTCTCCTGTAGCACCTCTACAAGGTTCCCTTTGAAAACAATGGGCCATATGCTCAATGCACTCAGGCTAATCGATAAGTTCCTCAGGGCTCGGTCCTAGGCCCCCTGCTCTTTTCGCTCTACACAGCCCCCATTGGACAAACCATCACCAGATTTGGCTTCCAGTACCATCTTTATGCTGATGTCACCCAATTATACACATCTTCCTGTGACATCACCCCTGCAGTAATACAGAACACCAGTGACTGTCTTTCTGCTGTGTCAAATATCATGTCTTTGCTCTATCTGAAACAATGGGTTTAAAAGCCTCCCATTGATTTCAATGTGTAACGCGCGTAAGACCGACACACATTGAAGTCTATGGGATTCTGTTTTACAGCGGTCACTTTGACACATGTTTACGTGTCTGAATGAGCAGAGCGTAAACTCCGTGTGAAGGCAACCTAACTCCTTACTAATCGGTCTTCCCCTTACTAAACTCTCTCCTCTACAATCTATTCTGAATGCAGCGGCCAGGCTCATCTATCAGTCTAGACACTACAGCAATGCCTCTGGTCTGTGCCAGTCGTTACTTTGGCTGCCTATTCATTATAGAATAAAATATAAAGTTATCACTCTCATCCACAAGGCTCTCCATAATGCCGCACCTCCATACATTTCCTCCCTCATCTCTGTCTACTGTCCAATCCGTGCTCTCCGCTCACTCAATGACCTAACACTTACATCCTCTATTATCAGAACCTCCCACGCTCGTATACAAGACTTCTCCCGAGTTGCACCACTTCTCTGGAATGCTCTACCCTGGACATTCAGATTAACTCCCAATTTCAACAGCTTCAAGAGCGAACTAAAGACACATCTTTTCAGACAGGCCTATCACAATTCCTAATGTAAACCCTTCCTTACTATAATTAGAATCCCCAAAATTTAACCCTCCTCTGTCCCCGCTCCCACAGTACCCCACATGATATGATGCCATTTCAGCTAACTCTATATGTCCAAGTACCATCCACATGTTAAAGGACATGACTGGTGACGGCTCATAAAGTTTTATGTTTGTGTAATGACAGTAACCTCTATTACAACATTGTCTGACCTCTGTATAAGCAATGCCGCCCCTGCTACCTCTTGTATCACCCCGTCTACCTCATAGATTGTAAGCTCTTGCAAGCAGGGCCCTCAGTCCCAGTGTGTGTAATGACTTTTTTTTAATAATGTATCTTTCTGTCTGTATTAGAACCCTACAAATTGTACAGCGCTGCGGAATTTGTTGGCGCTGTATAGATAAAATGTAATATTATTATTATGTGTTCTCAATGGGTGACCCCTCTCTATTATCTCTGACTCCCACAATACAGGATTTCTAAATTGATTTTATAAATTGGACAACTCTAATGTAGAATTATTTTTTTTTTTATAGATTTATGCATTTTGGTAATTTTAGCATGCCTTGAGATAAATTCTCCAGATACTAATGCATAATCTACCTCTATATAGGAATGTTTGGAATGATTTGGTATGTATTCTGGTTACTACATGCCACAGAAAGTCCAGCCGCACACCCTACTATTACTGCCGAAGAGAAATCATACATTGAGACCAGCATTGGAGAAGGCTGTAGTTTAGTTACAACTAGTGTAAGTATATTGTTCTTATGTTATATATAGGAAAGGAATTCATTTATTTCATTGCAACAAGAATTGTCTTCCTTGACAAAAATTAAAAGGGATTTTCGGGCCTAAGGAGGGATCATCAATATTTGATTGGTTGTGGGGGCAACACTAGGTCTGCACACTCATGAACTATACATTGTGTACTAGCCAAGTGATGTTACTGCAGCTCAACTCCTATTCAGTGGGCTATGAGAAACTGGGCTATGGTAACTTCATATGGCCACAATATACAGAGCTCTCTGCTTCTGTCTCTCTACACTGTATAGTACCGGGCCTGCTAGCAGTCCCAAACAGCTGCCCCACAATACACAGAGCTCTTTGCGTCTATCTGTGTACACTGTATAGTACTAGCCCTAGCAGTGGTCCCAAACAGCTGATCCACCATATACCCCTCTGCTTCCATCTCTGTACACTATATAGTACTGGCCCTAGCAATGATCCCAAACAGCAGACCTACAATATACAGAGCCCTCTGCTTCCATCTCTGTACACTATATAGTACTGGGCCTAGCAATGATCCCAAACAGCTGATCCATAATATACAGAGCCCTCTTCTTCTGTCTCTCTACACTGTATTTTACCAGACCTACCAACAGTCCCAAACAGCTGACCCACAATATATAGAGCCCTTTATGTCCGTCTGTGTACACTGTATAGTACTGGCCCTAGCAGTGGTTCCAAACAGCTGTTCCACTATATACAGTGACCTCTGCTTCCGTCTGTATACACTGTATAGCACTGGGCCTGCCAGCAGTCCCAAACAACTGACCCACAATATACAGAGCCCTTTGCGCCCATCTCTGTACACTGTATAGTACTGGCCCTAGCAGTGGTCCCAAACAGCTGTTCCACTATATACAGAGACCTCTGCTTCCGTCTGTACACTGTATAGCACTGGGCCTGCCAGCAGTGCCAAACAACTGACCCACAATATACAGAGCCCTTTGCGCCCATCTCTGTACACTGTATAGTACTGGCCCTAGCAGTGGTCCCAAACAGCTGTTCCACTATATACAGAGACCTCTGCTTCCCTCTGTACACTGTATAGCACTGGGCCTGCCAGCAGTCTTAAACAACTGACCCACAATATACAGAGCCCTTTATGTCCGTCTGTGTATCTGCATAGTACTGGGCCTAATAGTGGTCCCAAATAGCTGCTTGGTGGCCAGCAACCCAGTAATTAAGTTTGACTAGGTGAGGTTATCTAGTTTTTTTAAAGGTATAAATCCTATATTTAGTTGTTGCAAATGATCTAGCTTTATATGACGCGACCTATATGGTAATTTTCAACTATTTGATAACCCTATTATGTGATAAATTGAGATATTCTGCATATTAGTGATATAAAACCTTTAAAATATAGAAGTTCTATAGATTCCTAAAATAAAATCTTGAATAATTAAGTATTTTGACATTTCGTGCACATTTCTGCTTGAAGTCACTGAATGTGAACCTTCATTGTAGACATAAATCTGTCCTGGTCATGTGATGGACAGACGGATTCTCGACCGCATAGTTTTTGAAGTTCATCTTTTTTAGAGCTGTACACCTATGTGTCTATCACATGGCAAGACAGATTTGTATGCCCTGGACAGAAATATTGATGGTTTCAATTAAATGGCTGCCAGCAAAATTCTTGAGATCCTAAAAATTAATATGCAAGTTATCCATATTTTCTCACTAGTTGCAGTTCACAGAATACATGGTGTATACATTTCCTGTCATTAAATATCTTCTGCTTACCTTTCCAGAAATTTAAGACACCTTGGAAGAAGTTCTTTACCTCCATGCCAGTCTATGCAATCATTGTTGCAAATTTCTGCCGCAGCTGGACATTCTATTTGCTGCTGATCAGCCAGCCCGCTTACTTCGAAGAAGTGTTTGGCTTCCCAATAAGTAAGGTACATGTCTTAATTGTAAAAGTATGCCATCCTCTAAACTAAGAAGAAGTCAGCCAACAATACGAATCCATGACCGAGTCCATAAACAAGGAAACAATATGTATCCCCCCACCCATCCATGTCCCCCGGTGTTGCATATTAGAGAGGCCTACACTTCTTTAGATATGATGTTATCTTTCAAGCATTTCTGGTTGGTCCCCTACTCTTATGAGGATTTCTGCTTTTCTAAACCTCATTACATTGATTATACTGGTGTCAGATAAATTTATTCCTCAAATAATTATAATTCAAGAACTATGTTTTATGTCTTTGTGCTGGTTCTCTTTGCATAATATTGCACTTTTTAATTGATCATATTTTTCTGTGTGAAAAATATAAAATAATAGGTATGCTAGGTCTCTTTTTAATGGCGAGCACAGTGACCCATTATTTTCTATGGTCCTATACACACTGCTGTTTCTTATCATGGGTCTGTGTAGAGGGCTGTAAGCCCGGGGCAAAAGTCAAGAAAGGACCTATTAATGGGTCTGTGGAGGCATGGACAGCACATGATATCATTTGTGTGCCGCCTGTGCCATTTTTCCCTGCTGCTACACACATTTAAGTGCATTTGGCCTAACTCAGGGCTGTTCATTTGAGACATTTCTCTGCTCCGCTAGGTTCACACCTGCTTTGGGGTTTTTGTTCTTTGGGTCTGCTTGGGGACCTGAAAAATGGAAACCAAATCCCCTTAAAATGCGGTTACCCACAAAGAACTATGCACCCAATAAACTATAATGGGGTCCACCTGGTCTCCACCCAAAAATTGCAAAATGGGTGACAGAATACCCAGATGATCATCTAACGCCAATGTGACCCTAGTGTTAGTATATAGTTCTGGAAAGCAGTACTCTAAAACAATGAGCTTACAATCTATAATAAATACTAAGGGCGGCTCACACCTGCGCCCGGACTCCACTTTTGGGTTTCCGTCTTCTGCCGAGAGAAACTGGACAGGAGAAGGAAACCCGCCGGTCAGTTTTCAAATCCATTCACTTGAATGGGTTTGCAAAGTGTCTGCCGTGAGTGTTTTGTGCATCTCCGCGGTGAGACCTTTTTTTTTAAAACCAGTCACAAAGTCCTACATATCCAGTTTCTCTCGGCAGAAGACGCAAACCTGAAAGCAGAGACCGGGCGTAGGTGTGAACCTGACCTAACCTTGTCTTCTGCTTCCTAGGTCGGTCTACTCTCTGCAGTTCCACATATGGTAATGACAATTATTGTGCCCATTGGAGGACAGCTGGCAGATTTCTTAAGAAGTCGGCAGATACTGAGCACCACAACTGTAAGAAAAATCATGAACTGCGGAGGTATTAGATTATTATATTATATTTTTCAATATGTACTTATTGCATATTTATTAATAACTCTGAAACACATCCGGTGCACGCGCAAGTAATTGTTTCACGATTGAATACTTTAAGTGACTTACAAATATTGATCATTTTCCCATATTTTTGTGCAGGGTTTGGCATGGAGGCCACTCTTCTGCTGGTGGTCGGCTACTCTCATACTAAGGTCATTGCAATTTCCTTTCTCATCCTTGCAGTAGGATTCAGTGGTTTCGCTATATCAGGTGAGAATTGCTAGTCTATATTGTGCTCATTTTCTACAGTATTAATATATTATAACATAATATACTATAGTATTAATATTGGTATGTCTTTGGTGAAAAATTACACAATCCCTGTACATGTCATTTCAGTTGTTTTAGTTGAGTTCTCTTTAAATGTTTTTTCAATCAATCCTGAACAGTCACCATCCCCCACATTGCATCCATTTTAATTATTCTATATCGCTGATGATGTAAATGATAATTTCCACAATTAGTTCTAATTAAATGTCCATCAGTTTTGTCTCCTGTATTAATTTCTCCAAACAAAGGCACAAATATCTGAGCATTGTTAGAATTAATGAATGTTGTCCTTGATACCATCTGGGTAAGCAGCCGTCTGGAGAATCTGATTCCAGAGTGTAAATAACATTGGCTTTACTGTCTTGTTTCCTTGCCAGGCCTACAATGTAATGCTGATTAGTAAATCACAGAGCAAGGATGCCGGGGGCCGACTTTATACATGAATAATCTTCCGCATTCTCATTACGGCACCTCAATACAGCATATTTTGCTATTTGCTAATATCTGTGGAAAGATCCTGTAAAACTAATAATGATATATATAACATTCTGCAGTAATTTAACCAATTGCAGAAATTTGGTTTAACTTTGATATCCCTGTATATATAATAATCTTTGTTTTACTCATTTTAATGGAACTAAGGCCCAGTTCACATCTGCATTCAGTATTTCGTTCAGGGAGTCCACATGGGGACCTCCTGAATGGAATACCGAATGCATTGACAAGTGGTAAACTTATTATAGTCTATGGACCCCATAAACTATAATGAGTCTGTGTGTCCACACGAGTCATGCGGAGAGAAACGTAGTTAATTAAGTACTTTTCTGTCTACATGACTAATGCAGAGACCGTGCTGAAAACACAGACCCCATAGACTATAATGGGGTCTGTGTGCTTTCATAAGCTCTCCACTTGTCAATGCGTTAGGTATTCTGTTTGGGGGGGGGGGTGTCTCCTTGCGAACTCCCTGAATGGAATACCAAACACAGATGTGAACCAGGCCTAACATAGTCATTGTTACATAGTTACATAGATGAGGTTGGATAAAGACATTAGTCCATCAAGTCCAACCTATAACCCTACAATCCCTACAGTTTTGATCAAGGTTACATCATCAATCTAAGTTAACCTATCACTGTGTTCTTGGAGTATGGGAGGAAATCGTAGTATCCAGAGGAAACCCACATAGAGAGAACATGTTCTGCATTGGGTAGAAACTAGGACCCCAGCCATACAAGGCAACATTACCAACCACTAAGCTACTGTTCTGCCAATGTAGATGTAAGACGTAGGAATATATTAAGATGTTTATTTTTACTGGTGTGAGGTGTGACAGAGCTACTAAGAAGTCCTTGTTTAATATATGATAGTACATAGTGAATTTATAGATAACCATGTACGTTTTGCAGGTTTTAATGTCAACCATCTGGACATTGCACCAAGATATGCCAGCATTCTCATGGGGATATCTAATGGTGTTGGAACATTATCCGGAATGGTGTGTCCGCTTATAGTTGGTGCTATGACAAAGCATAAGGTAAAACTTCAGTACAATGTCATTGTAGTCGAGTGATCAGCTGAGGTTATAGAGCAGCAGTATCAGACACTCGAATATGACACCGTGTTACTGCATATGGTGTATACATAAATCTATACACATAACTAGTACACATACATATAATAGTATATATTATAAATATATATACCGTATATATATATTTGTATATATATATATATATATATATATATATATAATATATATAATATATATATATATATATATACATACATAGATAGTACTGTATAATAATTGTTTAATCTGTAAGGATATTACAAATGACTTACCCCTTTCTCATCATTCGTTCAGTTTGTTTAAGGTTTTTATCGAATGCTGAATGTGAAGCTTGACTTTTACTGATGATATTTTTAGCATTGCTATAGTGTGATTTATTTTCTTCTTTGTTTTAACCCTTTATACCATGTAATTTGTACAACCAATATTGTGATACAGAGCTCCAAGTCTCCGACAAAGATATAGTTAAATGTTTGGGGCTTTTATGAACAAAACCATATTAAAATTTATAGACATTTAATAATTACATTTTTGCAAATATGAACATTTTTTATTGTAAGCGTAAGTTTATACTAGAACTTTGAAGAGCATTTTGGCATCACTTTTGTTTTTTTTGCTGACTTCCCCTGAGACTTTAGCCCCCATTACAGAAGGAATATAGGCTCCTAGTGTACAGTACAAGCCCCAACAGCTCCTTTAGTTGCCAGTCCGAAGGTGGATCATGTGCCAAAAGGACAGCTGCATCATTGCGGCTCCTATAGCTATATACACAGTGCTCAATGAGTAGACACTGCCATGAGGGTTTGAAATCTACAGGGGACGGGTGAGAATAGAAGATATTTATATGGTAGTTTAGTGCCATCAGGTTGGAGAGTTTTCTAAAGAGGTAAATTTTTAGCTTGCTTTTGAAGGTTTCAATGATGGCTGACAGTCTGATATGTTGAGGTGGCAAATTCCACAGTATGGAAGATGCAGGGGAGAAATATTGGAGACACTGGAACTAGGAGCAGAGAGGAAGGACTTGTTAGGTTTGGAGATTATGTGTGCAATGGCAGTGGTAGATTAGGTCATAGATGTGACAGGTTGTATCTAGAGATGAGCGAGTAGTACTCGATCGAGTAGGTATTCAATCGAATACTACGGTATTCGAAATACTCGTACTTGATCGAGTACCACTCCCTATTTGAATGGAAAAGTTTGATGCAGAACCAGCATTGATTGGCCAAATGCTATACAGTCGGCCAATCAGCGCTGGTTCTTCTCCTACCTTTAGAAGTCTTCTCCGTGCAGCTTCCCCGCAGCGTCTTCCGGCTCTGAATTCACTCTGCCAGGCATCGGGCCTGGGCAGAGCCGACTACTTGTAGTGCGGGCATGCGCAGTCGGCTCTGGCAAGGCCCGATGCCTGGCAGAGTGAATGAAGAGCCGGAAGATGCCGCGGGGATGCTGTACGGAGAAGACTTCTCAGAGGATCCAGCCCGACCCTCACTCGTGGACTTGGTAAGTATAATTTGATCGAACGTTGCTTACCCCTGAAACGAGCATTTTCCCCCCATAGACTATAATAGGATTCGATATTCGATTTGAGTAGTCGAATATTGAGGGGCTACTCAAAACGAATATCGAATCTTGAACATTTTACTGTTCGCTCATCTCTAGTTGTATCATATTTATTGACATTTGGAAATGAATTGGATAGACATTGGGTATCCAATGAAAGGAATGACAGAAAGTAAAGACAATGAAAGAGCAACATCGAGTGGTAGATTAAATAATCATTAGATTTTAAAGTGGATTAGAGTAGTCTAAAGGTCCCCATACACACTAAAGCTAAGGCCCAACATTACGGAAATGCAGTGATTTATGTTGCAGATTTTGCTTCCTTCATATTTTCCATTACTTTTCAAGTCACTCCTGACTTTGGCTCAAAAAACCACAGCAAAATCTACAACTACGCAGCATTTCCACAACTTGGGGCCTCAGCCTTAAGCGCTATTCTTTTACAAAGTTTCCCCCATTCATAGGGGAAAGAAAGATTGGACATGTTGAATTTCAACTCTTGTACCTTTTGTTCCCCTGAAAGTTAACCAAGCACATGTATATGTGAGAGGCCTCAGAAGAGGATGTTGCAGTAGTCTAGATGAGAGGTGATGGGGGCATTTGTATTTACAAGTATTTTTGTTCACAGATGAAGAGAGAGTGTACGTGGATATTGTATGATGAAAGTCTGGTTGCTATTACATCAGTATTATTGAGATTCATATATATATATATATATATATATATATATATATATATATATATATATATATTTGTGTTTCCATGGTTAATTCTGGTTGCTATTACATCAGTATTATTGATATATATATATATATATATATATATATATATATATATATATATAGTTGCCCTAATTTTTCATGATATTGCTTTCAATTTCTTTCTAGACTCGTGAAGAATGGCAGAATGTATTTCTTATTGCTGCCATAGTCCACTACAGTGGCGTTATCTTTTATGGTATTTTTGCTTCTGGAGATAAACAGGAATGGGCCGACCCTGAGAGTCTTAGTGAGGATAAATGTGGCATTATAGACAATGATGAACTAGCAGAAGAAACTGAACTGAATAATGAATCATTCTCCAGTCCAAGTAAAAAGACCAGTTATGGTGCTACCATTCAAAGCAATGAAGTCCGAAAGGCTGGCTGGAGGAAACAGAAGGGCATGACCCAGGACTTTGATGATCAAACATCCTACCAATATGAGAATGGGAATTTTCAGGACTCCTAATTCTACAAGCGCACTAGCTATGTTCAAGTGAAGTATTGTTAACAAGATCTCCATTAAGTATTATGAAACTAGTTTGATTGGTTGGTTGTTTCTAAATATTAATGAGGTGAAGAATGTCGCTGTTTACCCACTGAACATATTCATTTCCTATACCATCCCATGGTATAGTGCACTTTGATAGTAGTCTGACTTCTCATGCTATGCAACATTGATCTGCATGACTGTGATAATAGTTCCTATGTCTCTTTTTCACTATTTTTATGTCTAAAGTCTATAAACACCTTTGGGGGCTTTTTTTGCTGAATTTTCAAGCATTTGTCTTCCACTGCCCACATGTATTCTCTAACATTGCAGGCTGCTCTGTCCTGTTCAGGCTAAAATTTGTCATGTAAGTTCTCTGATGGCTCAGTCCGCAACCTCTATCTTTGCTCTACTGAGATGATCATATAGCTGGCACCTTTTAATTTTGGTTTATGTGGCTGTAAAGATGTCAGCTAAAATCTGGGAGATCAGAGAGTACGGCTATAGACCCTTCAGAGAACTTAGCGAATGGGTTTCATACTGGACTGAGTGGTCTCTAATGCCTCCTTTATACATAGGCTACAGAATGCAAATTGTTGAAAATTTGTAATAAGGCCCAGTTACAAAATGACTTGTAGCCAAAAAATACACACACTTAAAAAAAATGCCCCTAAAGGTGTCAATAGCCTTTAAGAATGAGGTTCCTTTAAGAGCTAATTCTCTCTCTCTTAATTTGATATTCACCCCAGCTCCTTGATGTGTGGATGTTTTATTTTAATATTTAAAGATACAGTACATAAATAATTCAGCGCCTATTTCCATACTAATAGAGTAGCATCTACAAATAGATGGAGCTGCCTATATGTCTTTATGTATTAAGGGCAACTTTGTGTCCATATATCACAGATTCCTATTTTTGTATGTAATATAAAATAGGTATTACTTAAGGCAACTCATTAAACATGTCCTGTTTCAGCATTTTTCGTTTGACTGTATTTTATTTCTATATGACTTATATTGCACATGAGCATTTGCTGTTCTGTGTGCCTTTATGGCAAATGACCTATTTATCTTATTTTATATCAGGGACAGGTAAGTTGTATGTGCAACCTTAAGGTAGAAGTTACGAGTCTTATAAATCACAAATAATTTTGTTACTCTAGGTTCACACCTGTGTTCAGGTTTCCGTTTGCTGGGTCCGCTTGGGGACCCCACGAATGGAAACCATATCCGCTTAAAAAAGCAGTTAATCGCGGATCTCATGGACCGGGTTCTGCCAGTTTTCTGCCCAGTTTCCACCTGAAGAAGGTGGAAAAATCTGGAGAGTAAAGTCCTGCTTTCAGGACTTTTCTCTCTGTATTTTTTTTAAGCAGATTCGGGTACAAAACTCTGAGCCGAGATCGGGCACAAGTATGAACCTAGCCTTAGCAAAATGTACTAAAAGTTGTGCTCTACAATGAATTATTTGAGAGCAAGGAGGCCATATACTACTCTTGTGAAATATGGCAATTCAAAGAATTTGTTTATTCTTCAAAATTTAGAATTTTTGTAAAGTTATTAAAACATGAAAAAACTATATACATTTGGTATCATCATGATCTTACCAGCATGGAGTATACAGACAACATAGAAATTGTATTGCTCAGTAAAAGCCATGAAAACACAAACCATAAGAAGATGGCGGTACTGCATTTTTTCATTTCCACATGATTCTGAATGTTTTGCCAGTACATTGTACAGAATAATAAATGGTACCATTTTGAAGTACAACTTGTTACGCAAAAATTAAGCCCTCATATGACTATGTAAACTTTTTAAGTGGATTAAGTTTCTGTTCTTTGGGTCCCCAAGCAGACTCAGAGAATGGAAAACCAAACACTAGTAAGAACCTAGCGTAAGATGAACTTGTCAATGAATGTCATGAACTAAAATGTATAACTCTACATATGATATAGTGTACTTCAGAGACATTGTTACACACCAGGTAAACCGCTCATTCACTGCTACCAGATAAAAACAATAAGCCATGTAGGGACGAGATGTAATATGCCAAATTTCCAAAGTTCTGATACTAGAAATAAACCCTAAGATGTGTTATATGTGTAGTGGAAATGATACGGACTTGGGATTGGACATCAAATGACAGGAAAACATTGTAGATGAAAATGTTGCGTTACAGATCAGACAACAGCAAAGGTTTTGTTTGTCCTGGTTAGTTATTTATTTACTTATAAAAAGGTAGAGGATACGAATGAAGCAAGAACTAGTAAATGAATAAACCCCCAGGCAGAAATCTATCAATACTCTAGTTATTTAGGGCACATTTATTAAGCTACTGGAGCTTTTTTGGCATAAATGGGGCCTTTTTTTTAAAAAAAAACATTATATCTTTATTGAAAAATGTTTCATACATTAAGTGAAGAAAACATTAAAATATGGTCATACAAATCCAAGTAGGAACAGTCCTGACTGAGCAGGAACAACCATATCGGAAACATATATGAGCGCAGAAGGAATAAAGTAAAAAAAACCAGAATGCGAGGAGGTATACAACAGGTCGTGTGTAGGTAGGGGGATATAGTTGTCTATTGGAGATAACCATTCTATGAGGAGGAGGATGAAGTTAAGGAAGCTATCGGACGCATTTGAAGGCTTCAATAAAGCATTAAAGGCCAGGAAGTATAGTTGCCATGGCTGGTGTGAGTGGAAGGATTCTGGTCTGAGTTCAGACACCATGAGTTCCATGTGATGAAAAGTAAAAGATCTCCTGGGTCCAGGCATGTATTGTAGGGGCGGAGGTGCTCTTCCATAGCCTGGGGATAACTGTGTGTGCAGCAATCAGTAGGAAACCGATAAGGGATTGATTTTGTAAGGGAAGATGAAGAGGAGTAGAGTGGCAGGTTGTCAACCATTTGGGCACCAGTGACTTGAAGAATAGCCTCCATGAGCTTAGATCAGAATAGGCAGAGAGTTGAGCATCTCCACAAAATATGGCTCATTGTGCCCTTCAGTAGGCCACATCTCCAGCAGAGGTCAGAGGTGTTTGGGGACATGAGATGGAGGGTTTCAAGACCCTGTACCATCTGGTGAGTAGTTTGTAATTGGTTTCCTGTGTGGTGGATACTGAGATATTTTATAGATTTGGCAGTTAAGGAGAAGGAGGGGAGGATGTGTTGGCTCGGGGTTAGTACCTAGAGAGATGTTCAAAGCAACTCTTTTGGAGAGATTTATTTAGTAGTTGCTACCATAGCTATATGTTGCGATGTCAGACAGAAGGGAGGGCCAGCAGGTGAGAGATCTAGATGAACACATCATCGCAAGCTGGAGAGTTTGAGGTGAAGGTTACCTAATCGAAAGCCGTGAAGGTTAGGGTTATGATGTAGCAATCCAGTACCTGGGCGGTGGGAAAAAAGTGAAGTTATTAAAGCTACTTTCACACTGCCATCTTTCTGTCTGTTGTTCTGATCTGTTGTAGGATCAGAACAGCAGATTGAAAAACTGACAGAATGAAGGATACAGATGAAGCACCTTCCTTTTGCTTCTTTCCCTATTCACTTAAATGCTAAAACAAAGATGGAGGCTTTCTTCCAGTATTTCTTTATCTTTCAAACTAAGAGAAAGTCCTGTGCTCAGAATGTTATCTTTTGTTTAAAAATTATAACAAACAAGATGAAAGAAAGCTTCCCCCTTTGTTTTAACATTACAGTGAAAGGTGACTACCATAACTACCATAGAGGCAGCGGAGGCGGCTGCCACAGGGCCCGGGCCATTAGGGGGCCCGGTGACAGCCGCTACCGCTGCATTTTTATTTATTTTTTTAATAGGCCGTTACAGGCCCTATTCACTTGCCAATCCTGGCTGGGCCGGGATTGGTAAGCGACACCGCGGGCCCCACAAATACTATCATTATACTCGGGGGTCTTTGCAGACCCCCGAATATAATGATCGGAGGCCCGGGAGAGGTAAGGGAACGTAACAAACACTCTCCTATGGGTGTCCACTATGGGGTATAATACTGTGTGCAGAGGACACTATTGGGGATGATACTGCTTGCAGGGGCCAGTAAGGGACAAAATACTGTGTGCAGGGGCCAGTAAGGGACATAATACTGTGAACAGGGGCCAGTAAGGGACATAATACTGTGTGCAGGGGCCACTATGAGGGATAATGCTGTGTGCAGGGGCCACTAAGGGACATAATACTGTGTGCAGGGGCCACTAAGGGACATAATAGAGTGCGGAGGAGGGGGCCGGTCGAGGTCTTCGATGTCGGTGTCGGTTGGGGGGGGGCCATGTCAAAAGTTCGCCACGGGGCCCTGCCATTCCTAGTTACGCCACTGGACAGTACTATATAGAAGAGGTAGTACTATATAGAAAAGACAGTACTATATAGAAAAGACAGTACTCTATAGAAGAGTCAGCACTATTCTAATACTCTGCCGTTTTTTCAGTCCCTTTGTTATAGCATGTTTACATTGAAGAGCCTAAACATATCCAAAGTACACGATGGTGCCAGCTAGTATCTTATTTTATCTGATATCTTTATTTGTGGATAGAGAATTCTTCTCCCCAGTACAGTATGTGACAGTGATAGAGGAATGGCTGAAATTAATGCATAGAGTCTTGAATTAAGGCCAATAATATCACCAATCTCTATGACTTATCTAACAGAGATAACCAGCTAATCCCACAAGATAAGATCTTGGTTTTGCAATCAGATTAAATATATCAATTTAGTACAGATAATGCAGGGAGTGTAATCATTGATTTGGACTTTGATCACATTCATAATTTTACATTTATGATGCAATTAAAAATAATTCATAATTGAAGCATATTTCATTGAAGAATCTATTTAACCCTTAGGCTAGGGCCCCACGTAGCGAAATGCAGCAAAAAAAAGTCTACGAAAAACGTGGTGGAAACGCATTACGTTCTTCATTACATTTTTGCACAATTTTCCTCTGTGGACTACCTGTCCCTATTATACCTCTATGGAAAACACCAGTATTTCCGTTGGTATAATTGACAGGCTGCAATTTTCAGAAATACAGTTGTTTTTTGTATACACAGCATTTCCGCTGCAGATCTTTTCTGCAATGTGTGGATTACCCAGATCCCATTATCCCATCCACTTCGCAGGTACTGTATAATTCGGCATTTTTGAAATGTGGGGTTTCAGCCTTAAGGATGTTTAAAGAATATGTCCAAAAAGACTCCCTTAAAGGGATTCTACCAATAAAATGCTGTTTTGTGTGTGTTAGACGTCGGAATAGCCTTTAGAAAGGCTATTAGTCTCTTACCTTTAGACGTGGTCTCTGCCGGGCTGTTCCTTAGAAATACCGGTTTTTACCAGTATGCTAATGAGTTCTCCGCAGCAATGAGGGCGTCCCCACTTCTGCCCGAGAACAGGCTTCAGCGATGCCTTCTTCTTCAGCTGCATCTTTCCCTTCTCTGTCGTCTTCCTTCTTTGTCAGCTCTGACGCCTGCGCAGTCTAGCCTTGCGGCCTCGAAAATATGGCCACCGGCCGGCATGCGCAGTCGGCTCTACCAGTGTCTCAGCACGGCGGAGACCACGTCTAAAGGTAAGAGACGAATAGCCTTTCTAAAGGCTATTCTGACATCTAAAGCACACAAAACAGCGTTTTAGTGGTAGAATCTAGAGATGAGTGAGTACTGTTCGGATCAGCCGATCCGAACAACACGCTCCATAGAAATGAATGGATGCACCTGGTACTTCCGCTTTGATGGCGGCCGGCCGCTTAACCCCCCCGCGTGCCGGCTACGTCCATTCATTTCTATGCGAGCGTGCTGTTCGGATCGGCTGATCCGAACAGTACTCGCTCATCTCTAGTAGAATCCCTTTAAACATATCATAAAAGTAGATCTGTAGAGTTCTGCTGGGATCCAAGCGCAACCACTTTTTGTAATGGGTAGAACTTTAGTAAAAAGTGTAAGAAACTTCCTGGTAATGAAGAATTGGGTTAAGATGAGGTTGATCCTTCATATTTTATGGTTAATGGTGAGATAGAATTTGGCAATGTCCAATCATCCTGGTTGTTTGCTGTATTGTACAAGATTTGCTTAGATGGTTGGTTGTTGTATTTTTTGATATTCATATATAGGCAACTGAGGGTCCAAGCGGTTACTGAGGGACAAGTTTCACAGGTAAATAATCTCTTCAGAGGAACAAGACAGGCCTGTCCTCTGCCCCCTCTGCTCTATGATTTATCAGTAGAGACTAGAGATGAGCGAACAGTGTTCTATTGAACACATGTTCGATCAGATATCAGGCTGTTCGATGTGTTCGATTCGAATCGAACATCACGTGGCAAACTCCAAAAAAAATTCGATTCCCCTCCCAGCTTCTCTGGCGCTTTTTTTGCACCAATAACAGCGCAGGGGAGGTGGGACAGGAACTACGACACCGGAGGCATCGAAAAAAATCGGAAAAAGTCATTGGCTGCCGAAATCAGGTGACCTCCATTTTAGACGAATAGTGGATTTCAAATCCGGGTCATATGAGAATGTGAACTTTGTGACTAAGAGACAGGGATAGCTGTACAGGCAGGGATAGCTAGGGATTACCTTTATTTAGGTAGGAATGTTATTAAAAATAACTTTTTGGGGCTCTATCGGGTGTGTAATTGTGATTTTTGTGACATAAACTTTTTCCAATAGGAATGCATTGGACAGCGCTGATTGGCCAGAGTACGGAACTCGACCAATCAGCGCTGGCTCTGCTGGAGGAGGCGGAGTCTAAGATCACTCCACACCAGTCTCCATTCAGGTCCGACCTTAGACTCCGCCTCCTCCGGCAGAGCCAGCGCTGATTGGCAGAAGGCTGGCCAATGCATTCCTATGCGAATGCAGAGACTTAGCAGTGCTGAGCCAGTTCTCAACTGCTCAACTGCGCTGGCTCTGCCGGAGGAGGCGGAGTCTAAGGTCGGACCTGAATGGAGACTGGTGTGGAGCGATCTTAGACTCCGCCTCCTCCAGCAGAGCCAGTGCTGATTGGTCAAATTCCGTACTCTGGCCAATCAGCGCTGGCCAATGCATTCTATTAGCCCGATGAAGTAGAGCTGAATGTGTGTGTTTAGCACACACATTCAGCTCTACTTCATCGGGCTAATAGAATGCATTGGCCAATCAGCGCTGGCCAATGCATTCTATTAGCGTGAACTGAGTTTGCACAGGGGTTCTAGTGCACCCTCGGCTCTGCTACATCAGATTGCTACATCTGATGTAGCAGAGCCAAGTGTGCATCAGATGTAGCAGCAAGAAAGGGCAGGTTTCTTCTTTTTTTCCGTGAGCGACAAAAAAGTGCTAGCGGAAATAAGAAGTGATCGGCTGCCATTGAAGTCGATGAATAAGTTTTTTGGAGGTGGATTCCGCGTCAAAATCCGGTCCAAAAAAGCCTGTGTGAACTTTCACTAAATGACACATCGGCATTTAATATCAAAATCAACATTTCTGTGGACACAGGTACAGAGGCATATCTACAAAATTCTGCGCCCAAAAGCAAAGTTAACCTTTAGAAAGCAATGAATGGAATCTGACCCAAGATTAGACCCCAAAAGTAATTCTGACATCAAACTACAACCCAAAACTGAAGTGTCCTGAAATTTTTTAAAAACTGATAGAAAGTAATAAAATGGTAAAAGAATACAGGATACCGGTCTCTGCCACTCCCCTTCTAACACGTCCTGGTTCCCCACCAGACTCCGATCCTGCCATGATGTCCAAACATGAACATGTAACCACTGCCTCAGTGACCCTCTAACACTACTGAGATCACCAGAGTGGCCAATGATTGGCTGCAGTAGGTCACATGTCTATGTAGAGTGCGACCAGAAAGTTCAGAGATAAGATAAAGGATCGAAAAATGGCTTCAGGAGGTTATTTATTTTTCTATTATTTTATTATTTTCTAAGCAGTTTTCCGTCAAGAAGTTCATATGGCTAGGCAACATCTTCAATACAGACCCTAGATCATGCCTGAAAATTATTACAGACCCCAGATCAGATACCATATTAATACAGACCACAGACCATGCATGCGGATATATATGTACAAGCGGTTCCTTTCACTTTCCTTATTATGATCTGTAAGGACACGATCGCAGGAGCCTTCCTGTTACTATGGCAGCTGGGAGCCTTTTGAAGTACACCATAGTAAAGTAGCTATTGAAGTCTGCCCGGCAGTATTCAATAGTTTCATAGTAAACCTGCCATAAACTGCAATACACCACAAGCGATCTTAAGATCAAAGTTCAAGCACCCTAACGGGCTAAATAAATGTAAAACCTTTTTAAAAATATTTAAAAAAAAATTAAAAGTTTAAATCACCCCCCTTTCCCCATATCACATATAAGTAAATAAAAGTACACAAAAAATGCCCAAATTAGTAAAAGCTGTAGCCGTAAAAATCAAAATGGCTGAATTGGCGTTTTTTTTCGTTGTTTTGCCTACTTATTAAAAGGAAATAAAAAGTGATCAAAACATTAAACATTCCCAAGATGGAATCAATAAAACTACATATTGTCCCGCAAAAAAAAAAAAAACACACCTTACACAGCTCCTTAAGCTGAACTATAGAAAAGTTACAGGTGTCAGAATAAAGTGATTCAAAGAATTTTTTTTTCTTCAAAATTTTTATTACTTTTATAAAGTTCTTTAAAGATGAAAAAAACTATATAAATATGGTATCATCGTGATTGTATCAACCCAGAGAACAAAGCTAATATATTATTTTTACTGCAGAGTGGAAGCCATAAAAACAGAACCCCTAAGGAAATGTTGATACTGCATTTTTTAATTTCACCTCATTCTGAATTTTTTCCCGCTTCCCAGTACATTGTACAAAATAAATGGTATGATTTTGAACTACAACTTGTCATGCAAAAATCAAACCCCCAGGTCAATAAATTATTATAGACTCCATATAACCCAGAATAACATTTTTTGACCTCAGTCCCCTAAACTCAGATTTCAGATCAGACAGAAAGAAAATGACTCGCTTCTCCTTTCTCCTCTTCTGCTCTGAGCGCTTCCTCAACTGCATTGGATCCTGTCTTGAAACTTGATGGAGTTGAACGGTAGCATTTGTTCTACGTACCACACTTGGTTCTGCCCTACACTACAGATGTCATGGCTTGGTGCAGATTGTATATGTCCTGAAGCCGGCATTATGACTCAGCGCAATGTCAGGGCCAGGAGAAGTAGGGGACAGGGTTAGCGATGAATAATGCCACTGCCCGCTATACTCACCACTACCGGGGCACCTATACCAATGAAGGCTTCCATCACTAATGTACTGAATGTAACACTCATTGGTTAGCATTAGCAATGCTGCAAGATTATATTTATTTATTTAGCCATGGTAAAGTGGCACCATAAGTGGTCGCCTACACCTTGCCCTGGCCTGCTCGTGCTGTTATAATATCAATAAAGTATGGTGATGAGCTGATACTTCTGGAATATCCTGATATCTTCTGTGTCCCATTATAGAATTTCTCCAGCATATACAGATTATACATATTACAGGACTTCTAGTTATGCAGATCCCCAGGATATAAGTAAATAGCCCCTAAGAATATCCCGGGATCCTGCTAAAATCATCAGATTGGTTCCAGCTTTATCTGCAAATAATGGACGGTGTGAAACACATTTGATAAGATTGCATGAAATCTGCAATAAAATATCGAGATATGCAGAAAGTGATAATGCCGCCTCTATTGTTGAAGATATTTTATCTCAACTGATTAGATTTGCTTTCCAGAAATTCTACCATACTATAAATGTGAACTCCTTTTTCACAACTCCTACCAGTGTCATCAGGATGTCTATTGCCCCCATTACTAATGTTCAGTACTATGTGCCCCAGTAATGTCTTTATTATAGAAGAATGGTTTAATTCTTACATAATACAGTTCAAAGCAATAATAATACATTTTTAACCCATGTCTAGCTAGAGAACACATAGAAACACTATACAATTGGTTATCCAGAGTTAGTATTGAGGACCTCTATGCACTATGTACGGGCCATGCTGGGATACTGTCCCTCAATTCCAATTTTGTAGAACTTTTAAGTTGGTAAAATCTGAACTTGGAAGTCCCATCCCTAGACCATTTCTCAATACTCCTACATACTGGGAGAGCCATCCATAAACTGATTGGGGCTGCCAACTTTTGGTTAAACATTTTTAAAGCCATGACCCCTTTCCAACTTGGGATATTTTCAAATTTGTTAGGACTGCTTCCAAAAAAATAGGAATATGAAAGAGCTCTGAAATGATAGAGCACCATATGCATTTGAGACCTAATTTGGTTATTTACAGACCGGAGTTCATTGATCAAACCCTAAGCTGCCTTTCCAATGAACTGGCACCCCCAAATATGGCACAGGTGGGTGATGATGGGAGGGGGGAGCATAAGTTTCTACATCTGCTTAGATGCCTCGGTAATGAGTTGTGATTACTTATGACAGCAGGGTATCATCTGTATGTTATAACTTACATCCACTCTCCTTGGCACCCATTTAGCTTCTGAGCCACGTGTAATAGTGGATTGGGAGGACATAAAAGCCAGACAGAAAGCAAAGCTTTCTACCACATACATCCTTAACATTTTGATCATGTAGTGTGTAATGATTGTGCAGAGTCTCCAGTTTGTTGACATGCCAGTTATTGCTACTTGTTGGAAACTGAGAAGGACAGAATCCTTGAGCTGAGAAACCTTGGTCTATCATTCCCGATCACTGGACACCTAAACCAGAATGTAAGCACTGTTCACCATTGTTTGTCTCAGTAGTTGAATGAACGATGATGAACTAGAATGCCAGAAAGAGGTTCACGGAATGTCCAATTGGCGTGTAGCCATTCATTGTGTACTACAAATTAGATTGGACATCTCATCTCTTGCCTAGGATGGCAAGCAGTGTCCACATAAAACATCAGAGCGTATTTGCATGACATTGAACTATGAGACAGATGTCCAGCTACAGCTGTTCTACTGACCTCATGCCACTATTCTCAAAGTCTATTATGTCATCTATAACCATTTCTCCAAAGTGTCCCAAGACTTGTTTTTAACAGGACAAAGCCAGGCCACATGTTGCTTGTGCTGTCGTGAGCAGCCTGTGTTGTCTAAATGTGATACCATGGCCTGAAGTGTCTCCAGACTTTCTCCCATCGAGGCCATCTTGGACATCATTGGTCAGCAATTGCAAAGAGGGCTACCAATCTTAATGATTTGCATGCTAACATGCATTCTGTGTGACACAACGTTTCCCAGACAACCATTAATAATCTCACTTTCAGCATGTATTCTGCACATGGCTCTCATGCTCGATACAGAATAAATCGGCATGTTTTGAATATTTTATTTCCGTTTTCTCATTTACATATCATTAACATATCTATTGATACTGTGGTTTCCATCATTCCAAGACTTTTCCTTCTTGATGTTGCAATTTCAATGTTGAGGAGAGTAGAATTTGTTTATTAAGGGTTAAATCAGGGGATAGAAAGTATGTACACAAATAAATATACTCCTTTCCCTACTCATTAATAGAGATGAGCGAGTAGTATTCGATCGAGTAGGTATTCGATCGAATACTACGGTATTCGAAATACTCGTACTCGATCGAGTACCACTTGCTATTCGAGTGGAAAAGTTCGATGCAGAACCAGCATTGATTGGCTGAATGCTATACAGTCAGCCAATCAACGCTGGTTCTTTTCCTACCTTTAGAAGTCTTCTCCATGCAGCTTTTAGCCACTTTGACTGTAAGCGGCCATTTTCTTGTAGTGCGGGCATGCGTAGTCGGCTCTGGCAAGGCCCGATGCCTGGCAGAGTGAATTCAGAGCCGGAAGGTGCAGCGGGGACGCTGCATGGAGAAGACTTCTTTGAGGATCCAGCCCGACCCTCACTCGTGGACTTGGTAAGTGTAATTTGATCGAACGTTGCCTACCCCTGAAATTAGCTTTTTCCCCCCATAGACTATAATAGGATTTGATATTCGATTCGAGTAGTCGAATATTGAGCGGCTACTCGAAACGAATATCGAATATCAAACATTTTACTGTTCGCTCATCTCTACTCATTAATACTTTTTTTTCTAATGATGCAACTTTAGGTGAATCTAGAGTAATTTTCAGGCTCTTGGCAAACCAGCATTTTTGATAGGCTGACCATACACATTAACTGTCAATCAAATGCTTGTTTGGCTGATAGCCATTCCTCCCAATTTGCCCATAAGCATGGATTCTCAGTCATTAGGGTTGGGGGGATTAAACACCTTATCTTGCCCACACCAAAAGGATCGGTCATGTTGAAATCCACCTGCTCAATTCTTTTCTCCTTTGACGTCTGCTATCATGGGACAGTTAGAAGTCTCATTATTCCAATGCTTGACAAATTGTAGTGAGTCGGTGGCAGCAGTATGCTACTGCCCAAAAGAGTAGACTAGGGTACTGTCTTAGTGCCCACTGGTTTATTGATTTCCCATTTACAGTTGTGCTAAATAGTTTACATACCTGGCAGATTTTTTTGTTTTTTGGCCTTTTTCAGAGAATCTGATAACACAAAAACTATGATATATGATAATGATAAAATATGATAATGATAACACAAAAACTTTTTATTCACTCATGGTTAGTGGTGGTTGAAGCCATTTATTGTCAAACTTCTGTGTTTTCTCTTTTTAAATCATAATGACAACCAAAAATATCAAAATGACCCTGTTCAAAAGTTCACATATCCCAGTTCTTAATACTGTGTATTGCTTCTTCTAACATCAATGACAGCTTGAAGTCTTTTGTGGTAGTTGTGGATGAGGCTCTTTATTTTCCCAGATGGTAAAGCTGCCCATTCTTCCTGTTGCTGTAAATTTTTGGGTTGTCTTGCATGTACTGCGTGCTTGAGATCTCCCCAGAGTGGCTCAATGATGTTGCGGTCAGAAGACCGAGATGGCCACTCCAGAACCTTCATTTCTGCTGTAGCCGATGACAGGTCGATTTGGCCTTGTGTTTTGGATTGTCATGTTGGAACGTCCAAGTACGTCCCGTGCGCAGTTTCCTGGTTGATGAGTGCAAATTTGCCTCCAGTATTTGCTGACAACGCGCTTCATTCATTTTTCCTTCAAGTTTGACCAAGTTTCCTGTGCCTTTGAAGCTCACACATCCCCACATCATCAGTGATCCACCTCCGTGCTTTACAGTAGGAATTATGTTCCTTTAATCATAGGCCTTGTTGACACCTCTTCAAATGTAACGTTTAAGGTTTATGATGGCCAAAAAGTTCGATTTTTGCGTCATCACTCCAAATGACCTTGTTCCAGAAGATGTGAGGCTTGTCTCTGTGCGGTTTGGCGTATTGAAGGCGAGATTCTTTGTGGCATTTGCGCAGTAAAGGCTTTCTTCTGGCAACTCGAGCATGCAACACATGTTTCTTCAAGTGCCTCCTTATTGTGCATCTTAAAAGAGTCACACCGATAGTTTGCCAAGTCCGGTATTTCAGCTGATGTTATGTCTGGGTTTTTCCTTTGAATCCCAAACAATTTTCCAGGCAATTGTGGCTGAAATTTTGGTTGGTGTACCTGAACTTGGTTTGGTTTTCACAGAACCCCTGAGTTTCCATTTGCTAATCACAGTTTTAACTGCTGACCGGCATTATCAATTCCTTGGATATCTTTTTGTATCCCTTTCCTGTTTTATACAATTCAACTACCTTTTCCCGTAGATCCATGGACAACTGTGTCAACTTCTGGGCATGTTATCAAGCCAAAATCCCCAGGGTATGTGAACTTTTGAACAGGGTCATTTTGATGTTTTTGGTTGTCATTATGATTTAAAAAGAGAAAACACAGAAGTTTGACAATAAATGACTTCACTAACCATGAGTGGAGAACAAGTTTTTGTATTATCATTCATATTCTCTGAAAAAAGGACAAAAAATACAAAAAAAAAATCTGCCGGGGTATGTAAACTTTTTAGCTCAACTAACGTAACCTCAGTAATTCAAAAATTTGATATTGAATAATATGTACACCATTAAATCCATAAAATCCAATTACAACCTATTTGGTTAAGATAACTATTAGAGATGAGCGAACAGTAAAATGTTCGTGGTTCGATATTCGTTTCGAGTAGCCCCTCAATATTCAACTACTCGAATCAAATATCGAACCCTATTATAGTCTATGGGGGGAAAATGCTCATTTCAGGGGTAAGCGATGTTCAATCAAATTATACTTACGAGTGAGGGTCGGGCTGGATCCTCCAAGAAGTCTTCTCCATGCAGCGTCCCCGCGGCATCTTCCGGCTCTTCATTCACTCTTCCAGGCATCGGGCCTGGGCAGAGCCGACTGCGCATGCCCGCACTACAAGCAGACATGCACAGTCGGCTCTGCCCAGGCCCGATGCCTGGCAGAGTGAATGAAGAGCCGGAAGACGCCGCGGGGAAGCTGCACAGAGAAGACTTCTAAAGGTAGGAGAAGAACCAGCGTTGATTGGCCGACTGTATAGCATTCAGCCACTCAATGCTGGTTCTGCATCGAACTTTTCCATTTGAACAGCGAGTGGTACTCGATCGAGTACGAGTATTTCGAATACCATAGTATTCGATCGAATACCTACTCGATCGAGTACTACTCGCTCATCTCTAATAACTATATCAACCTTTAGATGAAAGCATAAATGATTTGGATAAAATAATAAAAGGAATAGGTTCAAGTTCAACATCAGGAGGAAGACGATACTGGAGGTATAAGCTTTTCTGGCTTGAAGTGGCTAGAAGACATCTTTTAATGTTAAAGCACCTACTTGCGATAATTGAAGGAATATTCAGTATACAGATTTAGTCTCGTCTATCTTCGCATTGGCTTCCAGCCCTGTACTATATTCATTCGGAGAATTCCAAATCTGTTTATACAAGAAAAGTCACCAGTTAATGAGTAATCCATGTATCTGCTGGACACAGTCGTGTGAGGCCGCCAGAGAGACAGTCTCACTTCTACACGTAGATTTCTGAACTTCAGAGGCAAAAAGTATTTATGACAAAGACCAAGTTATACTCCCGTGTTATAGAAGAATTTTAGGTGAGTACAGCTGATTTCTTTTTGGATTCAGTATTTCATGATGTAGGAGATTTTTGGGATTTTTGTTGTATAAGTTAACAATATGTTTATTAAATTATTAACACATTGTCGATCTAGATCAGTATTAGCGGATTTATTTTTCTTATTTCTCATTTATAATAAACCATATTAGCTAACACTAACCAATCCTTAACCCATTTTTAGATATTTCTGTTTTTCAATTTTTAACATAATTGACATTTATTGGATTTGTATTTGCTGCCTAATTTCAAGGTCATTCGGCACATTAACAGTGTACAAAAAGTGTTTGTTTTTTTACTTGTTATACTGATATTTGCTAGTTTAGTCACCAGTAATACTTCTGAAATATAAGCGTCACTTTAGCAGAATAACTATCTTAATTCTAATGAATTATTTCATACCGTACTGTTGGCATTAATAGACATTTCTTCCAAATTACCAATTAAATTACCAATGAAACCAATCATGTTACTGGCCATTATTACCACTTCATTCTCATTTCTGATGCCAAAATTGTATTTTTAATCAAACATTACTGCTAGTGGCATATTATTTACCATCACCATGCAATGGCACCGAATCATTCACTAGTTTCTTGCGTTGTTATGCGTTGTTGCATACTAGTGCATTGCGATTAGTAATGACATACAGTATCATTGCATTGAAAGAACCTAGGTGCATACGTATAATGGCACTTTCATAGTGTAGAAGCTCTGAAATCTAACATGAACTTTCTTCTGGATCCATTGATATTAATACGACAACCTATCGTTTCGTTCATGTTTTCCCATTCATGATGGCAATCCAAGTTGTTTTATGACTGTTACAGTTAGTGGTAATATTGTTAGTGTTATAGCATCTTAAATTATATTGACATTATATTTCATCTAATTACAAATTATACACTAGATTTTTGGAGATGAGTGTTTGATGCAGGGATTTATTCTTATCGCCATCTTTGGATTCGGTGTCAGCCTCATAGGGGTTTTTGCCTTCCTCTGTATCATCTTTGTATAGAAGGATTTTAGTTTAAACTTGATGCATCTTTATTCAATCTTATTCACTATGTAACAGCAATTCCTTATCCATTCTATATACATAACCTTTTCATTCTATTGTATACAGTGCTGTTTGGGTTTATCTTTCTGTTCCATGTAAAATCAGCTGGAGATTAGATTCCATTTGCAATGACTAAAGCCAAGTAAGTTAAGAGCGTAGTTGTTGCATTGTATTGCTGTGTGTACATGACAACAAGTAGAAAGCTGACCTTGAACTCTACCTTACAATTCTATGCTTGCTCTGTATCTATATACTAGGGCTGGGTCATATGAGAAGATTCTTAGATCCTTCAAATATATAGTGAATCGCAATGCTATTCTAGTAAAGAAACAATACAATTTATGATCTATTATACTATTATTAAACTATACATCATTAGGATTATTATTAGACTTGGTCTAGAACAGAGAGGTCTTCCTTTAGTCTGATACAATTCTTCCTAATGCTATAGATAAGCAGGCAGCAGTCAAATGTCGTGATACTTTTCAACCAGATGGGTAAAGTCATTGTTTTCCCTGGAAGAAGAGATGTGAAAAGGAACAACTCATGTCAGTATTACTAGTGCCATAAAATGAATTGCCCTGTTCCAAGATTCTCACTTTCAATAAAACATGCTGGTTGATATTCTCTGGCATTGATCCCAGCATTGCTGTCTGATGAGAATGGGCAGGTAATAGAAAAATACTGATAGCTAATATTATTCTACATGTTGACAGCCTGGATTATATACATGCAGATGAGGACGTGTGCAAGTGCATGACTTATTGTAGGTTAAACGCACTATGTTCTTTAAGAACTCGGCCATTACAAATTCCACATGCCCGATTGTGTAATCAATTGATTTTTCTTGTCAACATTTTCCTCCCACACATGTTCAATATATTTTCCTTCCAAGATAAGAAGCTTTTTGTCTATATACTGTATTTCTTCATGGTTTCTTTTCTTATACAGTGATTCAAGTTGTAAGATTTCTTACATCAGAGTTCAATACAATTCAACGGTTCAGCACAGTAAGGCTAGGTTCACATGTGTGTCGGAGGCTCAATACGAAACTCCACTGCAGATTCCACTTAAAATCAGCAGAGAGTAAAGTCCTGTAAGCAGGACTCTTCTCTCCGCCAGTTTCAGTATAAAATTGTTATAGCCTATGGGGTCCGCGGGTTTCTAATTGTAACCACTTTTTAAGCGGACAGGGTTTCTGTCTCTATAGTCACCATGCCGGCCCGAATGATGGAAACCTGAACACTAGTGTGAATCCAGCGTAAATCTATATTTGTGACACTATTTATTACAAAGACTATATGAGGGTTAAGTTAATACTTTCACACATAAAAAATGAATGTTACACTATGCAGAAAATTGTATTGCTATACTACTTCTATACAGTTCATTTTGTGGCCCCATACAGTATAATGCCTTCTTTACTGGCCCCTACAAACATAATGCACCCTTTATTGACCCGCTCACATGATAATGCCCCCTTTATTGGCCCAAATATATTGACTAGAGATGAGCGAACACTAAAATGTTCGGGGTTCGAAATCCGATTCAACAGCTGCACACTGTTCGACTGTTCGAACGGGTTTCGAACCCCATTATAGTCTATGGGGGGAAATGCTCGTTTCTGGGGTACGCAACATTCGATCAAATTCTACTTACCAAGTCCATGAGTAAGGGTCGGGCTGGATTCTTCTCCCTGCGCAGCGTCCCCGCGTCCTCTTCCGGCCTTGAATTCACTCTGCTAGGCATCGGGCCTGGGCAGAGCCGACTGCGCATGCCCGCACTACAAGCGGACATGCGCAGTTGGCTCTGCCCAGGCCCGATGCCTGGCAGAGTGAATTCAGAGCCATGGGGACGCTGCGCACGGAGAAGACTTCTAAAGGTAAGAGAAGAACCAGCGTTGATTGGCAATGTATAACATTCTGCCAATCAACGCTGGTTCTGCATCGAATCTTAACTTCGAACAGCTAGTAGTACTCGATCAAGTATGAGTATCTCGAATACCGTAGCATTCGATCGAACACCTACTCCATCAAGTACTACTCGCTCATCTCTAATATTGACCCCTTTATTGGCCTCTACACAACATAATGCCCCTTTTACTGAACTCCACACAGCAACATGCCCCCTATATACTGATCCCCACACAGTGAAAATAGTAGATTACACATTGGATTATTCCAATTGGATTGTAGTACGGCCAAAGCTAACTCTGACCACATGTTCTGTCAATTGGTAAGATACTGTCAGTCTATAGAGAGGTTCTGTTGCTAGCTGAGGTTACCGCAGATAAGACTATTCAGTCTACTGTTTCTAGTTTCCTATCTTTTCCAGTTGAATTCTGTAAATTGACCTGCACATCACAACTAGTGACTGTATACAGTGCTAGAAGCCATATCAGTCCTCCAGTAGTACTAACTATCATGTATCCACGGATATGTGTATCATATATTTGTGATATTTTGAAGCAGTATAAAGATAAACGCCATGCTCTAAATGTAGGAGCCAACATTAACATTACTGTTTAGCGGAGCTTCCTAACCATCTGGAAATAGTTGCACAAATGGAACTTTATTTAGAAGGTATGAGCTTAATGAAAATAGTGGCCAGCAATGCCAACATATGTTAATTGCTAGTTTATTAAAATGATTATATCATAAAGACAATATGAACATCATAGGTAGGGGTCCCTCAATTGGCACCAACTGTATGAGCCTGAAAGGAGAACTCCTTTAATCCTTCTGAAAGCCACCAATTGACAATGACACCTTGTTTGTTTTGTTTTAAATTCTCATTTTATTGAAATGTTTTGAACAATTTTAAACATCCAAAGTACAAAGGTAAAAAAGCATCCGTTATAATCATACATCAAAAACAATTGAAAAATTGTAAAGAACAGTTACAAATAACATCCTGAAAACAAAGGCATCAGGTATATAGGGGCCTATCGTCCAGGCGGCCCTAGCGTCACATTATGCCAAATATAGCAATAAAAGGAAATAAACTGTCTAATGACATATAAAGAGTTTTTTTTATAAGAGTGAGTGGGATTAAACAACCAAAAAAAAAAAAAGGTAAATAGGGGAGGGGGGGAACAGGTATATTGGAGTGGGGAGGGTGAGGAGATCAGTAGACAATGACACCTGTTGAAGAAATGGGATATACAGTATATAGTCACTTCTTGAATTGGTAATTTTAAGGATCTGAACAATTGTTACAAGGATCAAATTATGAATACAGAACAAATGGAGCACAAATTGTTAAAAAAAAGTAAATTCTGGTTAAGATTGAAAGGTGTCAAAGCACCCTGGGGGGGGGGGGGGTTATATTATTCAGCAGCAGGTCTATGGTGTAGAGGGATGATATTTAGGCACATGTTTTATACAAGGTCCTTTCCTGCACCATATATATGCTATAAGCCCCGATCTGTGAGCTAGAATGGAAATGAATGATGTTAGTTACAATGAAAATCTACACCAGTTCTATGCCACAGCCACTTCATAAATCTCTGCTCCCCTGCACCAGTCAAGCCATTGATTAAGACTGGTGTGCAGTACGCCAGTCTTAATAAATTTACCCCATAGTGTAAGACAGCTGTCAGCATATGGAGCACATGAGGATACAGTATGGAATAATAGGCAGAGGCAGGTGATTTTAATTGTATGACCTATAGGTGTACATCAGTTGTAAAGATAAAAACTGTAGGATTTCTTAGTGAGTCTATCAGGTCCATCTGATCAAACCCCCAATAATGCTGTGTAGAGTCCTTTACTAGGAGAAAAACATGCCGTGAGTGGCCACAAACTGATGAATCAATGAAGAAATATTCGAAGAATATATCGAAGAATATTTTCCATAGCTCCTTGGTCACTTTTATGCTCTGTCATTCATTTCAAAGTCTATGGGACTGACATTACAGCATTGTCAGGTTGTATTTAGCTATCTCCATCAGTCCCATAGAAATTGAATGTAACAGCAAATACATCCAGAATGCAGGACCCCTACCCCATTCTATTGATCATGGGGGGCACATCAGTCAGATCCCACCTCTGCAGAGGTGCTAAATGTTTATAGTAGGATAACCCCTTTTAGGGCCAAGGAACTTAGACTTGACCCTAAAATATACAACAAACTATATTCCTAGAAATTGCACTGAACACGAGATGAAAGTGCAAAGTATTTCCACATTCAGGAACTGGTATTTGTAGAAGGGTTTGCTGACGTCACATTAATATTACTGTGAACTACCTTTGTGGAAAAGGTCAAGTTATCATATTAGTCCGCTCACAAAAAAAGTTGTATAGATTGTGTAAACATAGAAGTAAGAATCTTTATCTATTCTATATAATATTATATGACAAGTCTGTCAGTCACTCGGATGTGCTCCAAGTCTCAGACTAGATGAAGGTGGATATTCTTGTTATTGTTACATGTAAATGTCAAAGCTGATTTTACTATGTGAGTGACATTGTACAATGGTTATTTTAGGGATGAAATGTGTTTTATTCATTTATAAATAATTGGGCTTATGTATTTATTATGGAAGTTTATCTAGCACACACACAAGCAAATGCAAAACCTTATCAAACGCATAAAATGGCTACAGGTAGCGTGGGCAACAATAACTGTTAAAGCCTATGTGTTTCATACCTCAGGATTAGGGTTGAGTGATCGTGTTCAGCAAAGATCGGATTCCGATCGGCGATCGAGAAAATTTCACGATCGCGATCGGAATTCCGAACACAATCTTTTTAGCTGGGAACGAGATCAGTACTATTTCCCACAATGCTTTGCTTAGCCTTCACACTGAGTATACGCTCCGCTCATTCTGAGCAGAGTGTATACTCAGTGTGAAGGCTCCGCTGCGGTTCATTAGGAATGAATGGAAGCAGCTGGCACACAGCCTTAATCTCCTGCGCGCCAGCTGCCTCCATTCATTCTAATGGGAGACTAAACTAACATCTCTAGTAGCTACTTACCTGCAGAGATGGCTGCTCCAGTGCCCGGTGTTCTTCTTCGCCTCGCTGCCGCTCCACGCTGCTCTTCTCACCTCACTGCCGCCGCCTCCCAGGTTAATGTTTAAAGAGCTAGGAAGGCGGGGCTTGTGGCTTAGGAGAGTGTGGGCGCACTCCCCGCCCACACTCTCCTAACCCGCCCACACTCTCCTAACCTGGGAGGCAGGGGGCAGTGAGGCGAGAAGAGAAGCGTGGAGCGGCAGCAAGGTAAAGAAGAACATCGGGCACTGGAGCAGCCATCTCTGCAGGTAAGTGGACACCAGGGGGGACTAAGTAGCCAGAGGATTAAAAAAAAAAAATCCTCTTGCTACTTCATGATTCACTACACAGCGTGGATTATAACAATTAAAGCGTTCATGCTGTATAGTGAATAGGATTGCTTTTAAAATCCGATTTCCGATTAATAAAAAAATCCCATTGACTTGCATTGGGATCGGAATTGGGATCGAGATCGAGTTCGAATGAAAAATGATCGGAAATTGGATTTTAAAATCGATCCTGAAAAGTCAAGATCGGTTCAACCCCACTCAGGATTGTCCTTGGTTATGATTATAAATGCAGAATAAAACCATTCAAAATGTATAAAGACACATCAATGCAGTGTACAAAATGCATCATAAGTAAAACCTGCACTGGATCAATATCAAAATGACATCAACACAAAATCATGGAAAAAACAGCAGTCATTGTTACCAAATTATAATAGAACATGATATATCTCATGATACAGGAAAGAGGCTGCAGATCCAAAAACACAAATGTAACATTACTCAAACAGAAGCATTTATAATGTAACATTAACCCCCTCCATCCTTCGCCTTCAAGTTAATCCCATTGGACATTCCAGTATCTGGAGAATCCAGAATGCTTCAGGGTTAAGTAAGACATGTTGGATATTTTCCCCATGGGTCAACATCCTCACTTTTCAATACCCATGAGTTGCAAAAATTGTGTATTACCCCCATGTTTCACTATATTGGAAATATTACGTGTGCTGGGGTTGGTGATATAACTCACACGCTCTAGAAATCAAGTTTTTAGTTTGTAAGAGATACATCCAACTTATATTTTGGGAAAATTGAACATGTAACCATATAAACGACACCCTCGATGTTACAGTTAATATACCCCCTGGTGGGAAAAAGATGAGCTCTAGAGGAATTAAAGAATGTATTAGAATGGTTCACATATTTACATGTTCAACACAGAGTATCTGTATTGTTCATTTGTCCATGTGCTAGATCAGAGTTTCCCAAACTGTGCTCCGCGAACCATCTACAGGTGCTCCGCGATATGGCGATAATAAAGGGTTAACAATAAAAAAATAGATAAAGGTGAAGGGTTTCAAAATTAAAATACTCGTTCACATGCATTCCTAATATCCTACCGGCGCAGTACTACGGTCTGTTCAGTGAATATACAAGGCCGACGGATTAACGCTTCACAGTCAGGCGGCACTTACAAACTGGTCTCGGACCGCCCATTCTAGCTTAATACATTGTCTTGTATATTCGCCGAACAAAGTGTACCTACGGACGGAAGTGCTTTAGTCATCTTTTACGCTCATATTGCGCGGTCACTCGATCCTTGCTGTGTCAGGGTTTTTCTGTCCGCTTGAGAAGTCGGACATCTTCTCTTGCGGACAGGAAAGGACGGGCACGGAGTGCAAAAGAACGCACCCGATGCCCATTCAAGTGAATGACAGGTGTCACGGACACATCTAGTGTCCGCTCTTAGTGTCCGTGACAGATTTTGAGCGGACACTAGGAGCGGACACTACGTGTCGGACACCGACGGTACTGTGAACGCCCCCTTAGTAACGGCAAATGCACCAGAAGTGCTCAACAAACGAAAATGCAATACCTAATATCAATTTGTTAGAAATCCCCCCCCCATCGCTAATATCATGCGTTATCTTTGGCATCTATGTAGGTTTTAGGTAAAATATATTAAGTGCTCCCTACAGAATTTCTGTCCTGAATAGTGGGAAACGCTGTGCTAGATGAAAATTTCTTTGTGGATTTGTCACTGGACGGTGGAGTTGAGCACTGGTTATGTACACCGGAATTTGGTGGTGTGATGTCTGAGCTGGTCATTTCTCTTTACTCTAGAACGAAACAGAGAGGGCATATATAGGGGGCAAATATATACCAATAAACTATGCAGGGAGTTAATAGCATACAGAATTATATGATAAACAAAAATTCAGTTTGAAGTCTAATATCTGTAAAATATGTGCAAACATTCGTTTAACATGTTCATGGTTTAAATTTCTTGGCTGTGGACTTCCGCTTATACTGAATAGTTGACAAATCATGCTGAAGCGTCCAACAGTAGTCTGCCAACATCGCTGCACTCCCCAGACCCTGATAGCGTGACTGCATCACCAAAATATGTGGAATGAAATGGAATGAAAATACGTGCCTTTCTTTGTGCATCACCAAAATGTCCTGGTGGAAGCGCTCGCCATGTTCATCGCTGACTGCGCCTAGGTTTTCTGGGAAGAAGTCCAGATGCGAGTCAAGTAAATTAATTTTCAGAGACATATTGCGGCCAAGATGTTTGTACGCACTAATGCATTTTTGTACAACATTCACGTAGTCAGCACTTTCTTTTACCTGGGGACTTGTTGCGCAGGTACCGAAATGCATCAGTGTCGCTGTCTAATTACTTGAAAAAATTTTTCATAAGTCCCAACTTTATATGAGGCGTGAGAATCTTGTCACGATCAACCAACGGTGGATGAAGAACGTTTTAATTTCCTGGCTGCATTCTGTCTCTGATTGGCCAATTCTTCTTGATGTAGTGTTACTTCCTATCTCTGCTGTCTCAATCGCATATGAAGCAGCAGTACTTTTAATTATTATTATAATTATTATTGTTTATTTATATAGCACCATTAATTCCATGCTGCTTTACATTTGGGGGTTCATATACGGTACACAAAAGGTACAAACAGATATAATACTAACAATGACTGACTGGCACAGTGGGGTAGAGGGCCCTGCCCGCGAGGGCTTACAATCTATGAGGGAAGAGGGGTAGAGACAGAAGGTGATGTGGTGACAGTAGCGTTATTGGGGGTTGTAGGCCTTCCTGAATAGGTGAGTCTTCAGGGCCTTCTTGAAGCCTGTGATTGTGGAGGTCAGTCTTATGTGTCTTGGTAAGGAGTTCCAGAGTGTGGGTGATGCATGAGAGAAGTCTTGGAGATGGTTGTGTGAGAAGCCTGTCTGCATTCCCGTTAGAATAGCTACTACTTTTAAGTCACCACAAATACTCCAGTTGTACGCCGCGATAACATAATTTTTCCAGAAGTAGCTAAATGTTTTTGCGCAATTCATAACGCAACTGCCAACTAAACCTGCATCATAAAATGTTACATCATCTCATAATAAATTATTATAATGCAATATTCTATACTGTCAGACGCTTGTAGGTCCTATTTAAGCAAAACAAAAACATTTATTCAATATCTTAATAGAGATGAGCGAACAGTGTTCTATCGAACACATGTTCGATCGGATATCAGGGTGTTCGCCATGTTCGAATCGAATCGAACACCACGTGGTAAAGTGCGCCAAAATTCGATTCCCCTCCCACCTTCCCTGGCGCCTTTTTTGCACCAATAACAGCGCAGGGGAGGTGGGACAGGAACTACGACACCGGGGGCATTGAAAAAAATTGGAAAAAGTCATTGGCTGCCGAAATCAGGTGACCTCCATTTTAGACGAATAGTGGATTTCAAATCCGGGTCATATGAGAATGTGAACTTTGTGACTATGAGACAGGGATAGCTGTACAGGCAGGGATAGCTAGGGATAACCTTTATTTAGGGGGGAATGTTATTAAAAATAACTTTTTGGGGCTCTATCGGGTGTGTAATTGTGATTTTTGTGAGATAAACTTTTTCCCATAGGGATGCATTGGCCAGCGCTGATTGGCCGAATTCCGTACTCTGGCCAATCAGTGCTGGCCAATGCATTCTATTAGCTTGATGAAGCAGAGTGTGCACAAGGGTTCAAGCGCACCCTCGGCTCTGATGTAGCAGAGCCGAGGCTGCACAAGGGTTCAAGCGCACCCTCGGCTCTGATGTAGGAGAGCCGAGGGTGCACTTGAACCCTTGTGCACCCTCAGCTCTGCTACATCAGAGCCGAGGGTGCGCTTGAACCCTTGTGCACACTCTGCTTCATCAAGCTAATAGAATGCATTGGCCAGCGCTGATTGGCCAATGCATTCTATTAGCCCGATGAAGTAGAGCTGAATGTGTGTGCTAAGCACACACATTCAGCACTGCTTCATCACGCCAATACAATGCATTAGCCAGTGCTGATTGGCCAGAGTACGGAATTCGGCCAATCAGCGCTGGCTCTGCTGGAGGAGGCGGAGTCTAAGATCGCTCCACACCAGTCTCCATTCAGGTCCGACCTTAGACTCCGCCTCCTCCAGCAGAGCCAGCGCTGATTGGCCGAATTCCGTACTCTGGCCAATCAGCACTGGCTAATGCATTGTATTGGCTTGATGAAGCAGTGCTGAATGTGTGTGCTTAGCACACACATTCAGCTCTACTTCATCGGGCTAATAGAATGCATTGGCCAATCAGCGCTGGCCAATGCATTCTATTAGCGTGAACTGAGTTTGCACAGGGGTTCTAGTGCACCCTCGGCTCTGCTACATCAGATTGCTACATCTGATGTAGCAGTGCCGAGTGTACATCAGATGTGTAGTTGAGCAAAACTGACTCAGCACTGCTAAGTCTGCATTCGCATAGGAATGCATTGGCCAGCCTTCGGCCAATCAGCGCTGGCTCTGCCGGAGGAGGCGGAGTCTAAGGTCGGACCTGAATGGAGACTGGTGTGGAGCGATCTTAGACTCCGCCTCCTCCAGCAGAGCCAGCGCTGATTGGCCGAATTCCGTACTCTGGCCAATCAGCACTGGCTAATGCATTGTATTGGCTTGATGAAGCAGTGCTGAATGTGTGTGCTTAGCACACACATTCAGCTCTACTTCATCGGGCTAATAGAATGCATTGGCCAGCGCTGATTGGCCGAATTCCGTACTCTGGCCAATCAGCACTGGCTAATGCATTGTATTGGCTTGATGAAGCAGTGCTGAATGTGTGTGCTTAGCACACACATTCAGCTCTACTTCATCGGGCTAATAGAATGCATTGGCCAGCGCTGATTGGCCGAATTCCGTACTCTGGCCAATCAGCACTGGCTAATGCATTGTATTGGCTTGATGAAGCAGTGCTGAATGTGTGTGCTTAGCACACACATTCAGCTCTACTTCATCGGGCTAATAGAATGCATTGGCCAATCAGCGCTGGCCAATGCATTCTATTAGCGTGAACTGAGTTTGCACAGGGGTTCTAGTGCACCCTCGGCTCTGCTACATCAGATTGCTACATCTGATGTAGCAGTGCCGAGTGTGCATCAGATGTGTAGTTGAGCAAAACTGACTCAGCACTGCTAAGTCTGCATTCGCATAGGAATGCATTGGCCAGCCTTCGGCCAATCAGCGCTGGCTCTGCCGGAGGAGGCGGAGTCTAAGGTCGGACCTGAATGGAGACTGGTGTGGAGCGATCTTAGACTCCGCCTCCTCCAGCAGAGCCAGCGCTGATTGGTCGAGTTCCGTACTCTGGCCAATCAGCACTGGCCAATGCATTTCTATGGGGAAAAGTTAGCTTGCGAAAATCGCAAACTGACAGGGATTTCCATGAAATAAAGTGACTTTTATGCCCCCAGACATGCTTCCCCTGCTGTCCCAGTGTCATTCCAGGGTGTTGGTATCATTTCCTGGGGTGTCATAGTGGACTTGGTGACCCTCCAGACACGAATTTGGGTTTCCCCCTTAACGAGTTTATGTTCCCCATAGACTATAATGGGGTTCGAAACCCATTCGAACACTCGAACAGTGAGCGGCTGTTCGAATCGAATTTCGAACCTCGAACATTTTAGTGTTCGCTCATCTCTATATCTTAACAATTTGACCTGATAGAGCAAAACTGTTTTCAGATTTGAAATCAGCATAAAAAAACTACTTAAGAAACACTTAATGACATTCAAGATATCCACAGCATGTTTTCCAGTGTTATACTTACAGAAACACTGGCATTTTCCATTAGGTATAATAGAGGCAGAAAGTCTGCAGGGGAAATCTCTGCGAAATGGCAATGAAAAACACTGTGGAAAAAACCATGTTGCATTTCCTCTGCAGTTTTCCCTGCAGTGTTATTTTGCTGCACTTCGCTATGTGGGGCTTTTTTTTTTTTTTTACAGATAGATAAAAAATGTGCTGATATACATCATTCTAATTGAGACCAAAGAAAAATGTCCTATCCTTTTGCAGATTTAGCTAACTGACACATTCTCTGTTACAATCACTTCCTTACTTGTCCTGATCATGTGCCATTCATTGTGCACATGACTTCAGTTGAAGCCACACCTATCATGGCGTGATGTCATCACCGATGAAACAATGTTTTTCTAAACTTTAATGACTGCCAGAGCAGCCAGGGGGTCACCAGACAGGCCAGCACCTGATTCACAAATCTAGTTTATCACAGCAATGATTTACACTTCAGCAAGGTAGACAAACACATTTTGTTTTTAAACTATTCTAGCCTCTCCCCTGTCTTGAACTAAATCAGGAAATATTACATGAGCCTCAAGACTTGGTAAATATGGTCCAAATACACATAAAGGTACTCAGTTATGTTTATTCATTCATATAACAAAGATTTCCTGCTGTTAATCACATTTTATTAGTCCAGGAAAACCCCTTTAAGTTTTAGTGATTTTGTTGAGCTGATATGTGTATATGTTTCATAGGATGTAACATAGACATATTTGGTATTGCCATAACAATTGCAAGCAACACAATAATGTCAAAACAATATTTAATATAATCACTAAATGGCATCTATTTGAAGAGATTTTCCCATCTCCCTCTCTCAGCAGCTTTGCCTGCTGTGTCCTCTTCTTACTTCCTGTATTCTTCAACAAGCTGGTGGGCGGGCTTTGACTGTTTGGTGGACACCGTGCACAATAAGTATACTTTGCATATATGTTTTTATGGTTTTATTTTAAAATAGTGGTGGTGGTGGTGGGGTTTAAAATAACATTAGCAGTGCCTGAATAGCCTTTTTAAAGCCTATTCATGCATATGTAGGGCTCATACAGCATAATTTTGCTGATAGAGCCCCTTTAATGTGCTCCATTATACTATACAATGGGTAGACCACAGTTGTGATGGGCATAAGAAAAAGTTAAAAGAGCCACCCTATAGCACCTTATCCTGGGGAAAAGTGGCATTCCCTGCTACCAATATATCAACAATTCTAAGAGTACCAAAACCTTATGTTTTGCTGTAGTATATACAGTATGTTTTCTAGTAGAAACAAGGGGCATACAGGCAGCTCACTGTGATTTTTGCCAGGGTAGATGATAAATCTCCATCTGTTTATGTAGTTTTATCATTAACAACTAAATACATACTATTTGTAATATGCATTTTTACAGAAATGAAGCCAAGCGCTAACTTGGCAGGACTTATTGCTTAGTAAATTCTGTGCTCTCCCAGCTCATTATGGGAATAATGATCGTACAGAATGCTTTCACTGTATGACTGGATTCAGGGTTTGAAGTTAATGGGAAAATAAACAATGGATAATAATAGTTGTAAATGTTATCAAGTTTTTGCTGGATTTAAGATAACATGTATGTGGTAGAAAAGGCAATGATAGAAAGTATGACATGCAACCTCTTCTGCTGGTTAAGAACAGGATATTATAATTGAGATTATGTAAACATATATCTTAGAAATGTGCAACTTGTAACATTCTTAGTGAAAGTTTGCAAATTAGGAATCCAATACTAGAGCTGTAATATCTTACTGTAGAAAGGAAGATCCAAAACTACTTATCTTTGTGTGGGAGACACAAATTCCCTTTGTCCTACTGTCAGAATACTAGTCTAATTCCTGGTAGTTTGTAATCAATAGCCCTTATGCAGATTACATTTACGCAAGGTTCACAGTCTCAAAGGGTTCAGGTCTCAAAAGACAGAGACTCTGCCCGCTTAAAAAGACGTTACCATAAACCAAGGGTAGGCAACCTTTTTTGTTCGGTGTGCTGATTTAAATGATAAAAAAAAATGATGAGGTCCTCGGAGTGCTGCGCAATAATTTTAATATTGGTAACACGTGCTCCCAGCCTCATGCATTTACCACTATTTGGCTTGATACGCCTGTACTTTTCCATTAGAAGCCATATAAGTACAGGTGTGACCCACAATTAGTAGTATGTCTATATAGCTGATAGCAGAGTGAGGTAACACTTGTAGAGCGGTGGCACACTAATATATCTGGATGCTGCATACAGTCCCCGGCTGCCAGTATTTCACTTGTCTGTAAACGCGGATTAATTTCAGCCACATTTAATTCCTGGCGGTGCAGTAACAGCAAAACCCAGCCAGGAATTAATAAGTGTCACACGTACCCCAAAGTGACAGCACTGGTGCCCGAGAACTGGATTTGGCAATAGCCGCACCTTTGGTACACAGTGTGTCACCACCTGAAAAGAAACGCCCTGAGGGTCCATTCACACGGAGGAAAATGGTGAGGAATTTGGTGTCGAATTTTCCATGCTGAAAATAAAGCCTCCCATTGACTTCAATGGGTGCTGCTAGCTTTTTTTCCCACTAGCAGAATTTTCCACTAGTGGAAAAATAAGCTAGTGGAACCCACTGAAATCAATGGGAGGCTTTATTTTCAGCGTGGAAAATTCCACACCAACTTCCTCACCATTTTCTATGTGTGAATGGACCCTGAAGGTTCATTCACACTGAGTTTTTTGGCGCTGATTTTGATGCTGAATACTCGTCAGAATCCACGTGGAAAAAAATGGGTTCCTTTTTCTTCCAGAAAACTCAGTGTGAATGGACCCTAAGGCTGAGGAAAGTCAGCTTTTTTTTTTTTTTTTTTTTTGCAGATTTTGCTGCATTGTTTTTTTTTTTTTTCAACCAAAGCCAAGAATGGCTACAAAAAAGAATGGGAAATATATAGGAAGCTCTTAGGCGGGGGCTCCATGGGCCGGAAACGCCGCAATTTGCCCACGGCGGAAATGCCATGGGAAAAATCGCACTGTTTTACAATACTTACAAAGTGGATGGGATTCATGTGAATCCCATCCCCACTTTGCGGAAAAAATCGCAGCACGGACACTGTGCAATTTCCAAAACCATTGCAGTTTTGAAAATCGCAGCATGTCAATTATATTTACGGAAACGCTGGCGGCTTCCCCATAGTTATAATTGTAACAGAAAGTCCATGGAGCAAAATTCCGTGAACTTTCTGTTCAAAGCACTGCGGGAAGAACAGTAATGCGATCATGGCACGGTTGTTCCCGCAGCACTTTAGCGCAGCGTTTCCGGCCCGTGGGACCTTAGCCTTCTACTTCTATTTTCTGCTCAATCCAATCCTGGCTTTAGCTCAAAATACTGCAAGAAATTCTGTAGTAAAAAAAAGCTGTGTTTCCACAAGTTGGGGCCTTAGCCTAAGGCTGATGCCCCACGTTGTAGAAATGCAGCTTTTTTGTTGCATATTTTGCTGCATTTTTCTGAGTGTAAACCAGCAGTGGATTGAGCAGAGGATAGAAGTACAAGAACTTCTTATATATTTCCCATTCCTTTTGTAGCCATTCTCTGCTTTCGCTCAAAAAAACGCGACAAAATCTACAACAAAGACGTTGCGTTTCTGCAATGTGGGGCTTTAGTCTTAGGCTTCCTGCACACAAATGGCACAGATGTGGTTTTCACTGATTTATACATTAAAAATGAATTGACAGGGCCACAAATGTAGACAGATAGTGGGCCTGCTCCATAACTTGCAGCTCTTCAATTTGGCAAAAATTTCTGCTAAAAGAATGGCCCTGTGTACGGGTCCATTGAAATGTACAGGTCCATACTTTTACCCTCAGTTGAGAATAAAAAGTACAGCCATGTGCATTACAGTTTAGTAACTCCATTTGCCTCATATTAATAGCAGTTAAACCCATCATGCCCCTCACATTAACCCTTGTGCTTTACATAAGGGATACTGATATGTGAGATATATGGAGGTAATAATTAAGTATCTTCATCATTGAGGTCCTTTATTTGTACCCTCATATGTCTCACATATTAGTAACCCTTATGTGAGGTACACAGGGGTTAATGTGAGGGACATGATGGGGTTAATTGCTATTAAGGCACATGGAGTTACTAAAACCCCAAATGCCTACCATTAATAGGAATAGTAATCCTAGTATGTACCTGATGGCTTTTCTTTTTTACTTTCACTTTGCTGTAAGAGCTCTCCTCCTCCTTCTCCTCCTCCTCTTCTTACTTCTCCTCCTCCTCCTGGGGGAGACTTTGCAGGATGCAAATGGCATGAGCAGGGTCCAGGCAGGATCCTTGTGCTATGTTGATTAGCTCCACCTCCATGGCTTTACTCACCCCTTCTCATTGGTGGGCAGGTTGGGCTCTAGCAGAGCACTACAGGGATGCCCCATCTTCATTTACTACATGAAAGTCCCATGCTGGCTGCTGCGCCAGCAAAGTATTCCGTGCATACCACTCTTGGCATACGTGCCGACCCATGCCATAGACAATAATAGGGTCAGCCAGGTTTCCACTGGTTTCATTATAGTCCTTGTAGGACTTTTCTCTCTGCCGATTTTAAGTGGAGCGTGTGGTGAAGTCTCCTTCTGATGGTCCCCACCACTAGGTTATTCTACTGCAACGTCCAATGAGCATTACAGCATTCTGTACCCACTGGCATAATGTCTCTCTTGGAGGGCATGTAGATCTAGGTGCCTCTATTTTCTGCCCCAAGCCTTCTTCCATCTGCTCTTTCTTACAAACCTGTCCCTAGTTCATAGAATAGGCATTCTAAATCTTTCCCAACTAGTCAGTTATCTAGAACATAATTAAGCTTGCTCCATGGTGAACTTCATGCCAAAGCAATATAGTTTCTGACGCTGGGTTCACACCTGTGTCTGGGGTCTCCGTTCTATGGTTTCCGTCTTCTGCATGCCAGAAGACGGAAACCATAGACCGGGTCCGGCCGTGCGCGGCGGTGAGCGTTTTGCGCTCTCCGCCGCGAAACCAGATTTTTTTATCCGGACACAGAGTACTGCATGTCCGACTCTGTGTCCGGATTATAAAACCCGGTTTCGCGGCGGAGAGCGCAAAACGCTCACCGCCACGCACGGCCAGACAGCTTTCTCACCCATTCAAATGAATGGGTGAGAAAGTCTCCTGCAGGTTTCCGTATCCTGCCTGTGTTTTAGGCAGGAAACGGAAACCTAAGTATGGAGACCGGGCCGCAGATGTGAACGAGCCCTGAGCTTGCTAATTTCTGCAAACTGCTACAATGGTTTGATTGTCTCTGTATTTTTACCTTGACTTTTTCCTGACTCTGTGTTTGATTCTGGCCGAGTTCTGCTGATCTACTGTGTTTGACACCAGTTGCCTCTGAGCCCTGAACCTGCCTGTTTTGATCATCTTCCTGTCTATGACTCTGGAAGAAATTTGTCTGTCTTTGATCAGGGCCTGTGTTTCGACTGCTCTGGTCTGCTCTCCTTCTAGACTGGTCTGCACAAAGTCCTGAACTCAACCCCTTTGAACATCTCTTCAATTAATGGAAATGTAGCTTATTATTACCCATGTATATTATATACAACAAGTTAATATACTGGAGGATTCATGGTGAAATTTCCACATCCTTTTTACCATATGGTGTATATTAGTAAGAGTCCCTTTCACACTTTGGAAAATAAATATGAATTTGAGGCCCCTCGAAATTCCACCGCTGGTTAGGCTTAGATGAGTGGGTCTGATCAGGCGGACATCTTGAGTTCTGGACTCTGTTTACAGCATTAGCGTCCTGTTTTTTTTTCTGTATTTCCTTTGGTACACAACACAGTAGATAAATGGGTAGGTAGGACATTCAACCAAACAGTTTCATAGGCACATGCCACTTAGCTCCCTTGTTTGGCACTTGTATATTATAGTTCCATCTTGGCTATGACTAGTTTTGTATAATTTGCTCTAGAATTGATGGGTAGCACGGTGGCTCAGTGATTAGCACTGAAGCCTTGCAGCGCTGGAGTCCTAGGTTCAAATCCTGTCATGGGCAACATCTGCAAGGAGTTTGTATGTTCTCCCCGTGTTTGCGTGGGTTTCCTCCGGGTACTCCGGTTTCCTCCCACACACCAAAGACATACTGATAAGGGAACGTAGATTGTGAGCCCTATATGGGACAGTGACTGATGACTGACAATGTCTGTAAAGCGCTGCGGAATATGATGGCGCTATATAAGTAAGCATAATAAATAAATGAGCTTTCAATTTTTACTATGCAGATCCTTTTTAGTGTTTATCAGTTCAGAACCAATGCCAATGTTTGTGATCAAGGGTCACACAGATATGTTCCAGAGGTGCAAGCTGTGACCTTAAAGGGGTTGTCCCATTACAAGGATCCTATCTATACTGCTAGTTTATGTGGATTTAAGACTTTTCCTAAATGCATTGCTTTATCAAAACTGCTTTGTTTGGCCGCTATCTAATTTATTCACTCCATTGTTTATACTCCATCTCTATGGCCCTTGGGATTATCTGCTCATTTGTCAAGTGATGTAGATGCCTGCTCTTAGGGAGAGAGGGAGGGGCTGGGAGCAGCTCTGAGCTGTTTGTGACTTTTAAGTAGCGAAGCTTTGAGGTGAGAGCTCCGGGATTTCTGAGCTCTTATCAGTCGGTTTAATTGAATTTGGCTGATAAGGGCTGAGATAGGGAGTCCGTTACCTCTTTATGTAATGCAAGCTGACTCAAATCCAACTCTGCTTCATCAGCTTCACACTGTGGTAATTCATTTACAACCAATGCCGTGCAAGTGAAACCCCGCCCACCTATGTGCCGAGAAAAGCAGAAAGTGAAGAGAGCACAACAGCCTGCAGGTTAGTGAACAAGCGTCATGGGAATACCCTTTTAACAGGTGATATTTCAGTATGACTCGACATGGGAATAGAAATACCCGGAACAGCGACTCATGTTATAACTAGAGATGAGCGAACAGTGTTCTATCGAACACATGTTCGATCGGATATCAGGGTGTTCGCCATGTTCGAATCGAATCGAACACCGCGTGGTAAAGTGCGCCAAAATTCGATTCCCCTCCCACCTTCCCTGGCGCCTTTTTTTTTCAGCGCAGGGGAGGTGGGACAGGAACTACGACACCGGGGGCATTGAAAAAAATTGGAAAAAGTCATTGGCTGCCGAAATCAGGTGACCTCCATTTTAGACGAATAGTGGATTTCAAATCCGGGTCATATGAGAATGTGAACTTTGTGACTAAGAGACAGGGATAGCTGTACAGGCAGGGATAGATAGGGATAACCTTTATTTAGGGGGGAATGTTATTAAAAATAACTTTTTGGGGCTCTATCGGGTGTTTAATTGTGATTTTTGTGAGATAAACTTTTTCCCATAGGGATGCATTGGCCAGCGCTGATTGGCCGAATTCCGTACTCTGGCCAATCAGTGCTGGCCAATGCATTCTATTGGCGTGATGAAGCAGTGCTGAATGTGTGTGTTTAGCTCAACTACACCGGTGGAGTAGTTGAGCTAAGCACACAGATTCAGCTCTGCTTCAATCAGCGCTGGCCAATGCATTCTATTAGCTTGATGAAGCAGAGTGTGCACAAGGGTTCAAGCGCACCCTCGGCTCTGATGTAGCAGAGCCGAGGCTGCACAAGGGTTCAAGCGCACCCTCGGCTCTGATGTAGCAGAGCCGAGGGTGCACAAGGGTTCAAGCGCACCCTCGGCTCTACTACATCAGAGCCGAGGGTGCGCTTGAACCCTTGTGCAGCCTCGGCTCTGCTACATCAGAGCCGAGGGTGCGCTTGAACCCTTGTGCACACTCTGCTTCATCAAGCTAATAGAATGCATTGGCCAGCGCTGATTGAAGCAGAGCTGAATCTGTGTGCTTAGCTCAACTACTCCACCGGTGTAGTTGAGCTAAACACACACATTCAGCACTTCTTCATCACGCCAATACAATGCATTAGCCAGTGCTGATTGGCCAGAGTACGGAATTCGGCCAATCAGCGCTGGCTCTGCTGGAGGAGGCGGAGTCTAAGGTCGGACCTGAATGGAGACTGGTGTGGAGCGATCTTAGACTCCGCCTCCTCCAGCAGAGCCAGCGCTGATTGGTCGAGTTCCGTACTCTGGCCAATCAGCACTGGCCAATGCATTTCTATGGGGAAAAGTTAGCTTGCGAAAATCGCAAACTGACAGGGATTTCCATGAAATAAAGTGACTTTTATGCCCCCAGACATGCTTCCCCTGCTGTCCCAGTGTCATTCCAGGGTGTTGGTATCATTTCCTGGGGTGTCATAGTGGACTTGGTGACCCTCCAGACACGAATTTGGGTTTCCCCCTTAACGAGTTTATGTTCCCCATAGACTATAATGGGGTTCGAAACACATTCGAACACTCGAACAGTGAGCGGCTGTTCGAATCGAATTTCGAACCTCGAACATTTTAGTGTTCGCTCATCTCTAGTTATAACCAATCTGATCATTATCTGACTATATGAAGTATTCTGGATAAATGGAAGTTCACATGTCATTTGTTGCTATGGCATTTTTTTGCGCACCAATTCCTATACATCAGGCCCAAAAATCAGTAAGTTTTGTTGCATTCTGTGAGGTGAACCTGAAACTCTAAACTCTACTTAAAGGGGATGTGCAGGACTTGAAAACATGGCTGATTTCTACTTCTTAGGAAGCGACCTCAGTCACGTCCATTGGTCACATGGCAAAGCCCAGACAAGTAAACTCACCTGGGATTCCCGGGGGTCTCATGGTTTTCATGTCCTCTCACCCGCTCACCAGATGAATAGCCTCTTTCACCCAACTGCCGACTCATTAGTATTCACTGAGACCTCACCTCAGGGCAGTGCATATTAATGCAGAGGATGCCAGAAATCCTCCATCAATTTAGAGTTTATTCTTATTTGTTTATTTCATTAAAAAACTCAGTAATTAGTTTTAATAGGAGAATTTTTTTCTTATATCAAGCTGTAATAGTATTGTACTGTCCTATATATTGTATTGTAGACATATCTCTATATGCCAGTACATTGTATAAATAAATATATTATATAATATTATATTAAAAATATATTTTCTAAGCAACCAATGTACTATCATATAGAGATATTTCTCTATCTATCTATCTATCTATCTATCTATCTATCTATCTATCTATCTATCTAATCTCTATATATACTTCTATATAGACTCCGTCTGCGTGTTGTTGGCGTAGATGATCCTCCTATATTCAGCAAATTTCTGCCGTCGATGGTTGTTGTTGTTGATGGTTGATTGCTGCCTGCTCTGGCGTTCTGCCAGCACTCAATCTTTCCTGATGCTGAACTTGTTCCACTAACAGAAAAAGGAACCCATTTAAGTCAATGGGAGGCTTTTTTCCACTGTGATTTTCAGCGCCAAAATCCTCGCCAAACAACTCAGTGTGAATGAACCCTTAGGCTGAAGCCGCACATTGCGAAAACGCAGTGTTTTGGGTGTGGTCGACACGCAGTGGCAAAAAATGCTGCGTTTTACAGTACTTGCAAAGTAAGAGGGATGCTGGCTAATCCCATCCACATATTGCAGAAAAAAATCTGCAGCATAAAAGCTGCTTTTTCAAAAAGCCTGAATTTTTTTTTTTCCAATTGCTGAATGTCAATTATACCTGCAGAAAGGCCGGCATTTTATGTATAGGTATAATAAGGGCGGAACGTCCACAGGGAAAAACTGAAAACAAATAAATGAATGATGTGCATTAATAAACTTGACTATATTGTTCTAGAAACAACTTAGTCCCTAACTGTATATTAGACCCCGTTTATATAATGTGTCATAATTTGATGCCTTTTAGACCTTCAAATGTCTATAATCAGGTATTTTTTGTGCTAATATTTTACTAAAATTCTATTCAAGGATATAGATATGCAAACAAATGTTAAACTTTCACCCTGGAATCAATATGTATTCTTCTGTTGCAGTCCAAAATGTATGGAGATATGAGTGAATGTTGTATTAATGACTATCCTATTAATATTATAAATGTGAAAGTTTGTGAGTTTGGATGTTTGTGGGTTTGTGTGTTTGGATGTTTGGATGTTTGTTCCTCAATCACGCAAAACCCGCTCGACCGATTTGGCTGAAATTTTCCACAAACATAGTCACTACACTCGATTGCGCAATAGGCTACTTTTCGTCACAAGAGCGCACATACGTTTATGCCAGGACCCCCACAAAACCCAAACTCACACCACCATCTCTGCAATCTCACACAGTTTGGACCATAGCAAGCCACAAAATTCATATTGCCCTCTGCAGCCTCGCCCCTAACCCCACAAAATCACATATACATATACTTTACCACTTTGCCCCTCCCCTTAACGATACTCCAGGAGGCTCTCTTTAACGCTCCGGAGCAGCCATGTTTGCCAACCCCCACCGCTCTGACAATCCGCGACACCGCCCACCCATGTCAATACCCCTAGGAAGTCTAATAAATGCAAAAAAAAAGTTTAAAAAAAATTAAAAAAAATATAAAAACAAATAAAAAGGATTAAAAATTCAAATCACCCCCCTTTCCCTAGAACACATATAAAAGTAGTTAAAAACTGTGAAACATATACATGTTAGGTATCCCCGCGTCCGAAATCGCCCGCTGTACAAAGCTATACAAATATTTTTCCTGTTCGGTAAACGCCGTAGCGGTAAAAATGGTCAAAAGTGCCAAACCGCCGTTTTTTCACTCTTTTGATTCTGATAAAAATTTGAATAAAAAGTGATCAAACCAATAACATTTCCCAAAAATGGTAGAACTAAAAAGTACACCCGACCCCGCAAAAAAAGACGCCCTATACATCCCCGTACACGGACGTATAAAAAAGTTACGGCTGTCGGAATATGACGACTTTTCAAAAAAAAATGTTTTAACACAGTTTTGGATTTTTTTAAGGGGTCAAAATGTAACTAAAACCATATAAATTTGGTATCCCCGGAATCGTAACGAAACACAGAATACAGGGGACATGTCATTTTGGTTGCACAGTGAACGCCGTAAAACCAAAGCCTCTAAGAAAGTCGCAGAAATGCATTTTTTTGGTCAAATCCACCCCATTCAGAATTTTTTTTACCTGCTTCCCAGTACATTATATAGAATAATTAATGGCGGCATCATGAAGAAAAATTTGTCCCAAGAAAAATTAAGACCTCATATGACTCTGGGAGCGGAGAAATAAAAAAGTTATGGGGTTTAGAAGGAGGGGAGTCAAAAATGAAAAACCAAAATCAAAAAATGCCATCGACGGGAAGGGATTAACTTCAAATACCTCTGTCCCAAAGTCACTATGTAAAGTTTCTCACAACACCGTATATAGAGCAGCTCAAATACAAAGTAACTTCAACACAAAAGTCTCACGTATTCTCTGAATTATAGCAAAAACAAGATACAAAGTTACATTTCATATCCCATACCTTATACACAGTACGAAAACCTTACCCGCACCTGTATATACCCACTTCTACAATCACCGCAGACGAAGTCGCGGGTACCAGCTAGTAGTATATAAAATCCTTTGATAACATCTGATAACAGAGAACAGCAGTGAACAATCCCTCTATATATGTATATACACAATCCTCTGATAATGGTTGATAACAGAAACCAAGAGTGAGCTAGTGCTAGATATATGTATATTTACAATCCTCTGATAATGACTGATAACAGAGGACAATAGTGAGTGAGTACTGCAATTTTATAATAATGGTGTTTGGTAGGTATTAGAATGGAGTGGATAAAATAAGGTGCTGCCAGGTATGCTGTGGATCCAGTATGTAGCAGTTCCTTCTGTGACTATGAGTAGGAGGAGGCACCACCTGACATATGTCCATGTCAAACCATGTTGTGGGTTAAGGTTGCATATAGGTTAGGTATAGTTAGCCTCTGCTTCAACCATGCAATTCTTGAAAAATGGCAGAGGCTCCGGCTCACACAGCTAACACTCCTGAAGCTAAGGCAGCGTCAGCTACTAGATCCATAACACAACTTATTTCAAAGACTCCATTGTAGACTCAACCAATGGTGTATGTCAATGAGGCAGAATGAAAGATCTGCAAGCTTCTATTGGTTCATGCAGGTCATGTGATGTGATATGAGTAAGGCCACTGATGTGGGAGCCAATGATGCTATATATGCTTTGGTGAATACATTGAGAACAGTAGGTCCTAGAGACCTGAATCCAGGTCTACAATCTTTGGAAGAGCCTGATTTATCCAAGTGCATTTAATCGTGCATAAAAAATAGACATCAGGCAGCAAAAATTCATATATATATATATATATATATATATATATATATATATATATATATATTTTACAATAAGTTAGAACATAGAAGGGATAGAAGGGTAATTTTAATATACTTGTGAAATACAATGATTAAAACTTGTAACATTGGATGTTTTATCTTTCATCCTTAGCTTTATATGTTTAGGACTGTATCAGAAATATTTCTGAAGAGAAGAAAACAGAGAATAAAAATACTTCTGGATGGAATCAGAAATTGATATTGCGGGGTACTGCCATCATCCAGTGGACACAGGAATTTCTTTCTTAGACAGCCAGCAATTTGTTGGTAAGTCCATCTAGATAACAATAGCAGAAGTATCTTTAGTAATGGCTAGGGACTATTGTGCGGGTTACTGGTTGTTACTTCCATTGGCCCCATGCTGATTGTAGGGGTGACATTCTTCCCTAACAGAACCACAGAACAAGAACGTCAGCAATTGGATGACCAGTGAATATTTTGAGCTGACCGCTAACAGAGTACAGTAGAATACAATATTGCTACAAGTTTACTCTCAGCCTGCACTGTGAACAAGCAGACACCGGGGATCCCTGGCTGCGTCCCACGATCGACCCATACGTCCATTGTGATCGACCGGTAGATCGCGATCGATGTATTGGGCACCCCTGATTTAGAGCATTTAGATCTTTCTTATTTACTCCAATAACTTAGTGTTACTTATTGATGTTTGCAGATAAAAGGCATTCTCTGACACTATGATAATAATAGTCTTTCTTTAGGATAGGCCACAGTTCTTTCGCCAGTGTTGGGGTCCATCATCCATTAACTTTGCCAGTTAGCTCAAGTGATACTATATGCACATAAGTGATGAAGGTGGTGGGTCTGCCTTTTATGAATGGCTGAAGGTAGCTTCTATTCTACTAAATTGACATCAATATATTATATATGGTAACTACCTAATCTAAGCATTACATTACTAAATGTCACAGTATTACGACATACGTACGCAATAGGAAATGACAACTGGAAATGTCACAAACTCAAATATGTGCAAACCATTACATCTTAGTTTTTCATTCACAAATGAACCATGAGTCACAATGCTGGATCTCCAGCAAAGTAATATAACAAACACTGCTGCCGACAGTCAGAGACTCCATGTCAGAAAGTCATGGAGTCCACAAGTCATAGAGTCCATGTGTGCTACCTTTATCTTACTTACCTGAAGAAAAGTTTGTGTTACTCAAGTATAAGAAAAAGTTCAACCTCATGTCATTGGAGTTGATGTGTATGATGTACATACTGTAGGCGCTCCATGTTCTGCTGTATGCTGCAATGCTTCTAAGGTGGAATATCTCCACTGCAAGTGTTAGGTTGCCACTATTTTTCTCATGAATTCCTTATTAATCTATGGGGCTATTGGTGCTTTACCAAGGATGCATATAACACCGGCAAGTCTGCACTATGTAGATTACAAGTAGGTGTCGATCTTACAGTATAAGTCTCTCAAGCTCCCAGAATGTGGCTCCCAGACTTTTGGCAGTTGTAGATCCCAGGAAGCACGAGAACCATGGCGGCAAATTATTAAAGAATTTAGGCCAAATTTATGGCATATAAAAGATGCCATTTTAGTGCACATGGGTTTGCTCTAAAAATTGTAACTTTTGTATTTTTTAGGCTAAGGCCCCACATTGCAGAGATGTTGCATTATACAGCACTAGCAAAGTGGATGAGAGTTTGGTTAATCTTATCCATACATTGCAGAAAAAAAATGTGATAATGTGAACATTTTCCCTATTGATTTATTGGTTTCCCAGCAAAAAAAATTTAAATTTTCAAAAAAGGTCTATTAGTTCTATTACTAGGTTAATAAGTGCAACCAAATACCATTAGCAGTGTTTTCAGTATTTTCTGGGTTTCTTTGTGAGCTCCTGGCACCTTCCGCATTTGTTTACAAGGACATCTTTTTGTTCTATTTCCTACAACTCCCATGATACTTTGGGCCAATCACAGCTGATTCGCCCCACCTCCCTCTCTCCCTCCCTCTCTTTCTCACTCCCCCCTTCCTTTCTTAATCACACCCCCTCCCTGCTTCCCTAGCTAGCCATCCACTACTATCCCTTCCTAACTAACTCAACCTCCCGACCCCATCGTACTTACCTGTCTTCTGACCTGGACTTTCTGGGTACAAGACGTCACTTCTTCTAAGCATCCAGCACCTCCTCTTCTTGACATCTGCTGGCCTCCCACGCCTGTGCAAAAAAAGCCAGTGTGCCTGCAACTACACATGCCGGCGCTCCAGCTCTATTGCACAGGTGTTGGCAGCTGGCACCTCTTCTTCTTGATGTCTGCCAAGAAGAAGTGACATCCCATGCCCAGAAGGTCTGGACCAAAGACAGGCAAGTATGATGAGGTGGGTTAGTAAAGGTGACGTTCCTTTCCCCCATCCGGAAATGGAACATCACCTGAAAGTTGGAAAATGTGACTGGGGGAATTTTTTGTAACCTAGGTAATTTAGAAGGTAGGCTGGGGTAACTTAGATGAGAAAGATCGGTTTATCCAAGACGACTCCTTAAATAATGGAAGAGACAATGATGAGAAAGGTACAGCAAATACACAATAAAAAGAAGTTTTTTTGCTGCAGAGTTTTTAGCTTCATTTCGCTATGTGGAACATTAGCCTTATTCTGCTCTTTTCACTTTTAGTGGAAGCAGGGAGTGCCTAGGTGGCATAGATTTCAGTTTCTGGCATACAGGATGGCCCAAAATGTGCCACAAGTATTAAGAGGAGTGTATCTCTTATAGGTTATAACTGGTGTACGAAATGCCAGTCTCAATAAATCCCCCCCTCCCCCACTAAAATCAGTATGACTTCTACTAATCTCTTAGCACTTCTGGAAAACAAGACCATTTTTATCTTTGCCATTTGCTATATAATTTATGACAAAATGAAGCTGATATAAGAAATCACTTCGATCAATTAAAGTAATCACAGCTAAATCTTTAAGGACATTTGGTTTTGCAGGTCAAATGGAAGATATTCCCAGTAATATATACACATTACCTGTATGTATCAGTTATATAAGATATGATCATAAATAGTTATCAATGCAGTGGTATCTGAGCATCCGCTGTTATGTAACAACCATCTACTCGACTGCTCTTTTAAAACAAATATCTATTATTTTATTAAATATTATATCTATAATCAGGTATATATACCAATCTGGCCATAATTCTTGACAACTTATCAAAAATCATGGAATGCCAACAATTTTATCGATACTAAATTAAAACTGGATATACAGTAATGCTATTTGGATGAGATTATCACTATATACACCAAACTCGGTGATGAATAAAGAAATTTGGATACAGCACTTGTGAGTGTGAAGCCTCATATATAATCTCATCCTCTTAATACTTACTAGCAAACTAGTTCCAGGTACTGTAGTGTCTCAGCGCTTCTAATATGTTCTGTGACAGAGTCAAATTCTATATATTTCATGGAGAACTCCAGTTAAAAGAACAGAAATAAAGTCCTGAACATTGTGTTTCTTTCTATCCATAGAAGCATTTATGATTTTCTGGAGTTCAGGTGGGTTAATAAGTAATCTCCATTTAACCTCTGTTCTGTCACACCTTAGCATGTGAGATATAGAAGGAAACTCTCATTTTCAGTGTAATATAGAATGCAAGGGCACCGTTCTCCATATTTAGAGGCCCTGATCTGTGAATAATAAGAGATTTTCTGAGTCTACAATGGAAACGCTGAGGATCAGCAAGACAAAAGGTAGGTCTGGTTTATAGGCATTTGTATAGTCCTTGTTGGTTATAATACAACTTAGGACACAATGTACAGGGACATCCGTAAGAAATAGCAAGAGGCGGATACAGTATATACTACTCATGCTCTGCAATCTGTATGTGGATAAAGTCTTGGATCACAAGTATAGTAAGATATTGATACTCAGTACATTTCTTCTTCATGATGCTATATATATAATCGGGTTACATAGCAGTCTAATATACATTGCAGGAAAACTTTGTCTTATGTAGAAATATTTTCTTAAGGGATTAATATATAACTGATCCTTTATGTGGCCAATATGCAAACTAAGGACACAAAGATGTCTCCAAGTTGTCATGACCTGAGTATATGAGGTCTCTTTGTTACTCTTTATATTGACCTTATCATAACCTATAGATCATGTGGCATTTACACAATCCATATGTTTTATTATATCATTGATGAAAGAGTACATGAATTTTGTGTATATGTTCCCAGGTCCAACAGTATGTGCAAAACCAATAATAACTACTGTCTGCTTAGAATATAAAGAGGCAGGAAAGTTGTCTCAAGCTTTGGTGCTATAGCTCGGGACTGCTCTTTACATATCTGGACCCTGAAACATTATAATCCCAAGGGTTACCTGATAGAGGACATGTTGCCCACTTTACCTACCTTGTACAGAATCTTTGTTTATATATATATTAGTTAGTGCTCCAATCATTCTAGCTAACGTTAATATTGTATTTCAACATTACATCTATTTTTAGACAATACCATAGTGGTCTCCCATGAATAAGTCCCAGCATGCCCTGTCAGACAGAGGTCGCAGGCTATCAGGGCATGATGGGAATTGTAGTATTGTAATAGTTGGAGAGCCAAAGATTGGAGACTGCTGCCCTACCATATACAATGAAAAATTAGAGTATTACCAAGTTTTAATGGAAAACAAAATGTACTGGTATATAGAATAAAATATTATTATTATTTTATTATGCTTACTTATATAGCGCCATCATATTCCGCAGCGTTTTACAGATATTGTCAGTCACTGTCCCATATAGGCCTCACAATCTATATTCCCTATCAGTATGTCTTTGGTGTGTGGGAGGAAACTGGAGTACCCAGAGGAAACCCACGCAAACACGGGGAGAACATACAAACTCCTTGCAGATGTTGTCCTTGGCAGGATTTGAACCTAGGACTCAGCGCTGCAAGGCTGCAGTGTTAACCACTGAGTCACCGTGCTGCCCCACGGTGCCCCCAATATACAGTTTGGTACTATTTATTGGTTGACCCTAACAGTACACATCAATTGTTCCATCCAATATACTGTACTATAATGTCAATATTCTATCAATTCACAACTGTGTATCTTTTTTACCCGTTTTTGTTTCTTTTTACACTAAGTGGTGGTAAACATTATGCTAATCATTCTCATCGGATTTATTTTGGCTGGGTCTGCCCCACTAGTGGGCCCTGTCCTATTCTTGCATGAAAAATGATGATGGTTAAAAAAAGGATTGAGCTTGTCAATAGAAGTGTCAGCAACTTATTCCTCTCACCCCATTAGAAACAAACGCATGTTTATCTCAGCACGTGTGCATGTGTATAGAGGGGTAGGCTCAGCTTTTGTCGCTATTATCTGGATACATATGTCTTGTATTTGGCAAGTGTTGATAAAAGGACAGGTGTTCTAAAACATGGTTTCTTTCTTCTCAGGAAGTGATATAATCTCTGTTGATCACATGGCTATGCTGCAGGCCGGTCCCATTCATTTTAATGGGATAGAGATGTGGTATTACTATGTGGCTAACAGACATGATGTCACTTCCTGAGAAAAAGAAAACAGCCATATTTTAGAAATCCTGCCCAACCCCCTTAACTACAATGGAGAGCCCATCATCCCATCCCATTTTGCCTTAAGCATATATTTTATCCTAGAGAATGACTAATATGTTGTGTATGGTATTACTTAATTTGCTATATTTTTTATTCTGCTAGGCCTACATTCAGTGCATACTCATTCACCAGACCATGACTCACAAGGACCTTCATATACCACTTCCTACAACCACATGCAATTTCCTTCAGTTCATCAACCACTTACATCTTCCCCATACCATGTTAATTCTGGATATTACCCACAACAAGCTGAAGACTGGTGTCCCAGTGGAATGTATGAGTTAAAACGGATTCCTTCTGAGAGCCTGTTTTCTATAGACACTGAAATAGTGGATTTGCCTCCAACTAAGAAGACCAGGGTTAGTCCTTATGGCTGTAGAGTAAAAGGCGATGAATTGTGTGTTGTTTGCGGGGACAAAGCTTCTGGCTATCATTACAATGCCCTAACCTGTGAAGGATGCAAAGGTAAGTAGGACCAAGCCTATGTTATATATTGTAAAATAGCATACTTTTGGATGAACCAGGGGACCAGAGATCCTATGTTATCCAAAGCATTGTGAAGCTGTTGTGTTATACGTTTATGCCATCATCTATCCGACATATTAATCCTAATCCTATGAAGCACCGCTGTCTTCTTTAAGTATGTCTTGTCTTTGTTTCACTATTGTATCTAATCTGCATTTATTTCCTTACAATTGTATTATTGTCTCTTTGTTCTGGGGCAAAGGTTTTTCCTGAATATATCAGCCCATCAGGAGAATTATTATCAGAGCTGTGGTTGGTTAAGTCTAAATATGGCTTGAAGAAAATGCATTTTATTTATAATTTCTCTTAATTCAAGGACCATAATACTATGAGTACAAATCACACTGACAATAAGAAATTTCCACACCCACTGATTAGTAATATACACAAAGCATCGGATTAAGTGTTTGATTTGAGAGCATCATCTGTAAGATAAAATAAAATAATCCTTTAATAGTCCCACATTGGGGAAATTTCAGTGTGTTACAGCAGCATAGTAATACAGATACAGGATAATACACAGTAATATATTACAGAAGTAGGCACGCATATACTGAGAAGAGAAGATATACTAGGAGTCCATAGCAGCTTAGGAAGAGAAGAAAGAAAGAAGGAAGACTTCATAATCATACTCATTTAGTTTTCTGTGCGGGGTGATTTTTGTTTGGTCTGATGTAGATTATACAGCCTTGTCGCGGTTGGAAGGAAGGACTTGCGATAGCGCTCCTTCTCACACTTGGGGTGAAGCAGTCGGTCACTTACAGTGCTGCCAAGTCCATAAAGGTCCCATACATGGGGTGGGATTTATTGTCCTGCATGGAGGTCACCACGGACAGTATCCTTCTGTTACCCGCCACCTGTACTGGGTCCAGGAGGCTCCCCAGGACAGAGCTGGCCCTCCTGATCAGCCTGTCAAGTCTATTTCTGTCCCTGGTCGATATACTGCTCCCCCACACTGAAAAAGATGGCTGAAGCAACCACAGAGTTGAGAAAGGCCTTAAGAAGTGGCCCCTGGACTCCAAAGGCCTCCTGAGCAGGTAGAGCCTGCTGTGGCCCTATCTGTGCAGCGCCTCCAAGTGATCAGCCCAGTCTAGTTTATTATTGAGGAGCACACCAAGGTACTTATAGGTCTTGATTGTCTCAATGCATCTATATCAGGGGCCTCAAGCATGTGGCCCTTGAGGCTATAATCTGCAGCACATGGTCTTCTCCCTGGTTCTTCCTATTCAGCTGGATAGGCCAAACTAGGAAGAAAAGATCCCCGACCCTTTTTTTTAAAAAAAGAAGTAGATTGTGAACCCCATATAGGGCTCACAATGTACATTTTTCCCTACCAGTATGTCTTTGCAGTATGGGAGGAAATCCATGTAAACATGGGGAGAACATACAAACTCCTTGCAGATGTCATTCCTGGCAGGATTCGAACCCAGGACTCCAGCTACAGTGCTAACCACTGAGCCACTATGCTGTCCCTATCCGTGACCCTTTTTTAAAGCTTCCCAAGCTCTGGGCATATTCCCTGTAAATATTTACCTCTTTATTCCCTATTAGAGATGAGCGAGTAGTGAAATATTCGAGATTCGATATTAGTTTCGAGTAGAGCCTCAATATTCGACTACTCGATCAAATATCGAATCCCTTTATAATCTATGGTAAAAAATGCTCGTCTCAGGGGAAATCACTATTCGACTAAAGGAGAGTCACCAAGTCCACGAGTAGCAGGAGGAGAGTGGTTTAGGAGGAGCGAAGTGCAGTTAAAGCGCACGGACCCCATAGACTATAATGGGTCCGTGTGCTTGCAGCGCAATGCCCGCACAAATGATTCGTGCGGGCAGTGCGTGGCAAACACACAGGCCCCATGATAGTCTATGGGGTCCGTGCGCTTTAACTGCACAGCGCTTGCACTTGTGCTGATATTCCATTCGGGGGGGGGTCCTCCTGCGGACTGCTTCCAGACGGGAGGCAAGCGCTAATGTTAACCGGCCCTTACTCGTCCTGCAGAACAATCAATGCTGATAGCATTCGGCATATCAATGCTGGTTCTGCAGCAGGCTCGTCCTTGCTAGTCGAGAGAGCTGGCAGCTTGCGGTTATGCGGGAGCTGACTTTTTCTCATAGGAATGCATTGACCAGCGTTGATTGGCCGAATGCTAAACAGTGTACAGCATTCGGACAATCAACACTGGTTCTGCCAGAGGCTCGTCTGTGAGGAGGCGGAGTCTAAGATCGGACCACAGCAGTCTCCATTGTGGTCCGATCTAAGACTCTGCCTCGTCACAGACGAGCCTCCGGCAGAACGAGCGTTGATTGGCTGAATGCTGTACACTGTATAGCATTCGGCCAATCAACGCTGGTTCTGAATCGAATCTTTACTGCGAATAGTGAGTAGTATTTGAACAAGTACGAGTATTTCGAATACTGTAGTATTCTATCCAATACCTACTCGATCGAATACTACTCACTCATCTCTACTCCCTATCACCTCCCACTTTCTTCCCTTTCTCTGGGGCACACTGCTGTGATGTCTTTGCGCCCAGAGCAAGGGAATAGAGTGCACCCGGGTACTGACTGGGGAGGCACTGAAGGTAGACAATAAACTATATGGGGGGGGGGACTTATTAACATTTTGGGGCCACTGATAGTGGAGACATTAAACTATATGGAGCCACTGTTGGGGGCCATTATATTATTTGTGGCCACTGCTGGGGGTCATTAAATTACCATATTACTTTTTTTTTTCTTCTTTGTAGATTTTTTTTTTCTTCAATGTACATTTTTCCCTATCAGTATGTCTTTGGAGTATGGAAGGAAATCCACACAGACACATACAAACTCCTTGTAGATATTTTGTCCTTGGCAGGATTTGAACCCAGGAAACAGTGCTAGACACTGAGCCACCATTTTGCCCCAACATTAAATTATTTGAGGCCACTGTTGGGGTACAATAAACTGTATGGGGCCACTGCTGGGGTTATTTAACAATAAATTTGTATTATATGAAAATTGAAAAGAACATAGCCCATCAACTTCAAATAATTTATTTCTGCAGCCCATTTGCCTGGCCAAGTTTGAGACCCCTGGTCAGTATGGACACAAATTTAGTACTTTCCAACAATATTACTGAATTATAAAAAATATATTCAGCTGTATAAGTAACCTTGCATTCTGTTCTTTCATTGGCATATAGGGTACTGTTATATCAGAGTTATTTCCCAGAAATCCACCATAATATATTGTGCAGTTTGTAAAGTGGGGGTTAAAACATCTACCCCTTCCCCTAGGTCAACAATACTACTGCTCTCCTGTGGGAGGGTTGAGAAGGATACCTGTCCTTGGGGCCCTGCAGATAGCTACAGTGAGTTCTGCTTGTAATGCAGGTCTAAAATGTGGCCTTCTAGTACAGTCATGACAGTAGACAAACATTTACAGAGAATGTGTATTTTAGCTTCATATATATTTGTACTTTAACATAACTAGTGACCTTCAGAATTATTTCTGGACCGAGGACTGTTTTTGATACTAACTCTCAGCATCAGGTCATAAGTATCAGATCAGTAGGTGACAACACCCAGAATGGGATTTCAGTTGAATGGGAGCAGAGCTGCAGAACTTCTGCATGACTACCGCAGAAGCAGCGGAGGCAGCTGCCACAGGGCCCGGGACATTAGGGGGCCCGGTGACAGCCGCATTTTTTTTCTTTTTTCTTAATAGGCCGTTACTGGCTGCAGTTATTCCAGCTGGTAACGGGCCCTATTTACTTACCGATCCTGGCTATTATTGGCTTTGCAGACCCCCGAGTATAATGATCAGAGGCCTGGGAGACATAAGAAACATAAAAAAACTGTGTTACTTACCTCTCCAGGCTCCAGGCAGGCTTTGGCCTAGTTGTCTGACATCTCTGACGTCACATGAACCCAGCCCACGTCCTGGGTCATGTGACGTCTAACTAAATTGAAGAAGGCCGACAGGGGAGAGGTAACAGTGTTTTTATGTTTTTATTACCCTGGGTCTCTGATTATTATACTCTGGGGTCTGAAAAGACCCCAGAGGATCATAATTGTTTATGGGTGTCCACAGTGTGACATGATACTGTGTGCAGGGGACACTAAGGGATATGATACTGTGTGCAGGGGCCACTAAGGGACATAATACTGTGTGCAGGGGCCACTATGGGGGATAATACTGTGTGCAGGGGCCACTAAGGGACATAATACTGTGTGCAGGGGCCACTAAGGGACATAATACTGTGTGCAGGGGCCACTAAGGGACATAATACTGTGTGCAGGGGACACTATGGGGGATAATACTGTGTGCAGGGGCCACTAAGGGACATAATACTGTGTGCAGGGGCCACTAAGGGACATAATACTGTGTGCAGGGGCCACTAAGGGACATAACACTGTGTGCAGGAGCCACTAAGGGACATAACACTGTGTGCAGGGGCCACTAAGGGACATAATAGAGCGCGCAGGAATGCGGAGGAGGGGTCAGTCGAGGTCGTCAGTGTCGGGGCGGGAGCATGTCAAAAGTTTGCCACGGGGCCCCGCCATTCCTAATTACGCCACTGGATAGAGCATTCTGTTTCCAGCTCCATCCTCTGTATAGGTCTCAGCTCCAGAATCCACCTGGAGCAGTTGTTTGGTGCTGTGTCTGGGTGTTGGACCATCACCTATCTGATACTGATCACCTATCATGAGGTCTCTGTAGACATCAGTATAAGAACTGTAAGTCTAAGGCCCCACATAGCATCCCACAGCAAAAAAGTGCTGTGATAAAAACTGTGGCGGCAACGCATCACGGTTTCTCTCACAGTGGTTTTCACAGAAATTTCGCAGAGGTTTCCTCTGTGGAATTTCTGCTTCACTTATACCTATGGAGAAACTGCCATCGTTTCTGATAATTGACATGCTCTGATTTATAAAACTGCGTCGGTTTGCAGTGTCCACTGTGGCTAAACCATTTAGGGCAGGAAAGATGAGTTCAATTAAATAAAACAAAAAAACATTTACTCACCTTTCCTTGGCTCGACTGGAACATACATCAGTACTTAGTTTTCTTCCTGTTCCGCTCACCATGTTATTCAGAAACCTAGGCCACATGTGGGACAAGAACGTCATTGCGCTTTCACAATGAACAGTATTTACTCTTGAAGTGTTAAATGAACAATATATGTCATTTTAGCTTCCATGATCTATACTGTGTTTTCTTACATTAGTAAATATTTGAACTATGAAATAGTTTCTATGAATAGTATGTTTGCTCAGTTCTTTGGGCAAAATGTTCCTGTACAGCAGATAAGAATGGTTGCTTATATCCAAGAAAGAGAAGTAGAACAGTACAGCGGATCTGAGTTTGCTTCTGAATTTTTTTTTTGTTATTTTGTAAACTCATTACACCGCGTGGGTATGAATTCTTAGTGCAAATTATGTACAATATCAGGTGTCAAATTCAGGTGCAAGATATCAATCCAGCGTTAATATTGGTATTCTACTTGGATCTATAATCGGTGCCTGGAATGTTGTATTGATATTGGTATTGATAAAGAAGTAAATTGCTGAAGAACTGCTACCTGTCACCTGCCAATAGGGGGTGGCCCTACATAGTTTAATACTGTGAGAATTGGTTAAATACTGTCGAAGTGTAGGGACATGCTCCAAAGACAAGAAAAATGGTGTTACCCATTTCTCAATTTATTGATATATGTCCAGGAGGAATAACAGTGTCAATGCACAATGCACATTAAAGGGGTTGTACCAATAGGGTAGGATAGGGCATACCTTCATGACTCCCACTGATCCAAAGAATGAGGCTCTGGACTCCCATACTCATGGAGTATGCGTTTCAATAGCTAAGTACTGGACAATGATAAACACAATACATCATTACTTGGTAGACCACTTTAGGCTAAGACCCCACTTAGTGAAACGCAACAAAAAAAATTGCAAACGGAAACGCAGCAGAAACACATTGCGCTTTTTCTGCAGCGTTTTTTATTGCATTTTTGTAGAGTTTTCCATTGCAGACTCTCTGCCCCTATTATAGCTATATGGAATGTCAGCGTTTCCGTATAACTGACATACTGTGATTTTCAAATATATGAGTGTTTTTGAAAACACAGCATTTCTTTAGCGAATTTTTTTCTGCAATGTGTGGATGAGATTAGTCAGAATCCCATCCACTTTACCAGTATGTTATAACGCAGCATTTTTTGCTGCAGCAGTTTGCAACGTGAGGTTTCCACCTTCAGTCAAGTTACATCATTAGAAATAGATATATTTATTATAACAGGCATTGTAGCAGACCTGACAGGTTCTCTAGATACCAGAAGGAAACCAATTTCTAAATTCTGGAAATCTTATTGGTTAGTTATTGATAGAGACAAACGTTATGGTTGTGGAGTTTGCTTTGTTACTGGCTGAGAGGGGTCCTTGTAAGGTAATGAAAACAGATGATGTAGACCATTATATATGAAGAATTTGTGGGAAGAATCTATAACAATGACAAAAATAAATTAAAGGGGTTGGCCACTTTCAGACCAATATTGACAAACAAATGTACAATAGAAAGATATACAATTTTCCAAAATACTTTCTGTATCAATTCCTCGCGGTTTTCTAGATCTCTGCTTGCTGTCATTCATTCAGTTACTTCTAGTGGATAAAAGTCTGACCATGGTCATGTGATTTACGGTCCATGGTCATGTGATGAGCACACAGGTGCATAGATGATTACCAGGCAGATGTCTGATTACTGTGCTGTGACTGTAATGAACAGCACCTGTGTGCTCATCACATGACCATGGACCGTAAATCACATGACCGTGGACCGTAAATCACATGACCATGGACCGGAAATCACATGACCATGGACAGACTTTTATCCTCTAGAAGTAACAGAATGAATGACAGCAAGCAGAGATCTAGAAAACTGTGAGGAATTGATAGAGAAAGTATATTGGAAAATTGTATATCTTTTTATTGTACATTTGTTTGTCAATATTGGTCTGAAAGTGGCCAACCCCTTTAAGGCTAAGTTCATAATTTCGTTGGCTGCTCCTCTATAAAACATTGTGGATGAAAATGTCCTGCACGTATTTTGTCTAGCAAAATGACATACACTGGAATGGAAGACCAATGGACCCCATTACAGACAATTGGATCTTTTGGACTCTCTTAGTGTCCATAAAAAATGTATTGTTTCCATTGTTCGACAGTTATTGACAAATCAACTCAATAGAAAAAACACCATGTGAGGATCCTCAGGATTCCCAGGAATCAGAAAACTGATTATTCTACAAGTTCACTTATTTTTATAACAAAGTTAGATAAAGGGGCTCTATCAGCAAAATTATGCTGTATGAGCCCTACATCTTAGACTATAAGGGGGTCCACTGGGTGTTTCCATTTTTATACTGAAACTGGCGGAGAGAAAAGTCCTCTGTGCAGGACTTTTCTTTCTATTGCTTTTTGGTGGTTTCCAACAGAGACTCCGCTGCAGATGTGAACCTATTGTGCAAAAGTTAAAAAACTTACTTTCAGTGGCCCCGCTCTGCTTTGAATCTGCAGGATTTTTCAGAAGAAGTATTACTAAAAATGCTATTTACAAATGCAAAAATGGAGGCAACTGTGAAATGGATATGTATATGAGGAGGAAGTGCCAGGAATGCCGCCTGCGGAAATGTAAAGAGAAAGGCATGCTTGCAGAATGTAAGTAAATTAGTAAACTGCGTGTTATTTTCATCCTTTGTACTTATAGTCACCTCTGTGTGACATTGACATGTATGACATGTTTACAGTATATAGCTTACTATATGTGTCACTAGAGTAGTAATAGATAGATATTAGAAGGGTTATTAAAGGGACCAACAGAAAGTAAAAAAAACTAAAAAGTGAAAAAGAAGTACCAAACAAACTAAAACTAATTTATAAAAGCTACTCCCCACTTTTCAATCCCGCACCCCCACCAATCCAGCATAGATGACATGACCACTGCAGTCACATGCCATAGGTATTACTGTTATTGCTTGGTGAGCATTCATGTGCATGCATAATTGTTTCCATAACTCTCATAGTAATGAATGTGGTGGACAGCTCAAAGGTGCAAATCTCCAAAGTGGCATATCATAAGTTTTTAAAGTAAGAATACCCCTTTAAGCTTTTTCCAGAGAACTCCTTTTAGTTATAAACAGGAAAAATACAGAACGCCTTCTTATAGTATATAGCTGAATAATGTTCTGATCAACATCTTAGGTTTACTGACAGAGATACAATGCAAGTCAAAGAGGCTACGAAAAAATGTCAAACATCCGTCTGAAACCTTCTTTAGTGAAGAGAATGATGGAATTGAGATAAAGCAAGTGACATCCACCACAAAGATAACCCAGGTATGCTCTATCGCTCTATCTATCTATCTATCTATCTATCTATCTATCTATCTCCTATCTATCTCTCTATCCATCCATCCATCCATCCATCCATATATCATGAGACCATAGTACTTTAGTAGTAGTAGTTTAGTACTTACACAAAGCCAGAACAATAAGAAAGATGAGCTGTCTATTCAATGGATGAACAGCTAGAATTCCTTTACATAAGGTCAAAGACATTGCAGAAATATGGAAAAAAAAAAATTTTGTGAGTGGGGAAATTTAGTGTCAGTAACGGATTTTTACTATGAGTATTCCCATCTGCCACATTTATGGCATATCCAAGGGAAGTTTCCGGACCCCTGTCTCTCAGAAAGGAGACCAGATGTATTACCCCATGGCTGTATATTTACCTGCCCATCTCCAAACTGAAGACTGTGATCATAACATAATACTATCAGCTGGTGCGGGAATTTTCCATTTATCATATACTGTTCAGGTTTTACATAAATAAAAATATGAATTAAAAATACATTCTGCAGTGAATACAAGAGAAAGCTTTTCCTTTATACGTTTCTATTTTTGGATCCACAAATGACTTTGGATCAAAAACATGCACCCTGTTGTGTAGACTATAGGAACTATCATTCAATTTAGATTCTGACCAGCCCTGTTGTAAAGCCTGCTGGCCAACCCATTTGGTATTCAGGGGTATTTCCCTTCATGAAGAAATTCTATTTAATGTATATGTAATTAATATGTCATTTCTATTATTCACCAATATCCAGTTCATCCTAACTGGCTATTTGTTGATACGTCTTGTGCGTACAAAGAGTGCATATGTTTTGTGTAAGGAGTAGACACCGGCAGCTGAGGGCACTTATACAAGAATGATAACTAGAATCCCAAGTGCTACATTGTAGAAAGTTCAGGACTTGTCATAAAGCAATGACTATTTTGTTTGAAGGGTCTCTATGTGTAGCTTGTAGGATGGACTTTCGTAAACATTTCCCTTGGTGGGTCCAAGTTTTCCATATCCAAGACTGAGTTAATACATAATTCAATAACTACGTATGAACTTATGCACAAATAGATAATAAAATAGCATGATATAAGTACATACCAATCTCTTAATGAGAGTTTTACTGATAATGGTTCAAGCCTTCAATCCTTGAGCAAATATAAGGGTCAAACTTTCCATGTTCCCTTCAGAACTAATATTTGCCTTTTGTCTACTTTCCTTCCAACAAGTTAAAGTACATATATTATAATCTGTTTTACAGAATGCCGATTGATCATCACTATATGTTAATACATTGCCCATCCAGCATATTGAATGTTACCAATAAGTAAAGTTAAATAGATAATCCTCTGTGCTATGACCATACCTGAAACAAATCGTTCCTTAGATATGCCATAACCTAAAGTCAAGATAAATTCCATAGGATGTCTTCACAAGTGGGAGCTTGATGTCAGAAATTTTTGAGGCGAGATGACAAAAAAATCATTACTTTTGGCATTTTTTTCATCACATTCAACATGGAGGTTAACCAAAGGTTTAGTTATATTGTACGGTTTGTTATGGACATGGTGATACCAAATGTGTGCTGTTTTATACTGTGTTTGGTGTTTCAATATTATATATGAAAAAAGGGGCATTTTTTTGTTCCAATAGGGGACATGAACTAGTGATCTTATTTTTTTTATTTTTTTTTAAATGTAGATTGTGAGCCCCATATAGGGATCACAATGTACATTTTTTTTTCCTATCAGTATGTCCTTGTAGAATGGGAGGAAATCCATTCAAACACGGGTAGAACATACAAACTCCTTGCAGATGATATTCCTGGTGGGATTCGAACTCAGGACTCCAGTTCCACAAGGCTGCAGTGCTAACCACTGAGCCACCGTGTTGCCCCTGAACTAGTGATCTTATGATCACTGGTTTAGTACTATACACTCCAGGTCTTCTGTATTGGAGTTGGAGTCTTTATTAAGTAAGACTGACATACTTATTAGATCAGCACCAAAGTGCATATATTTCCATATATTTCCTTATTTCTTTATTGAGTTAATAAATACATTTTCTTACCACCTAGTTCATATTAAAACAGGTCAAAGCAGAACTCACACAAGACCAGATGCAACTGCTCCAGTATGTGATGGATGCTTATAACAAGCACAGACTGCCTCAAGACCTGGCTACAAAACTGATAGTAAGTCATGTCATGTAACTCTTGGCATAATCTTTTTCTATTGGTCTTCCCAAATGAATTAAGTATTTTAATCTTTACTGATTGCATACATGAGAATGTGTTATTATGACTATAGCAGGTTTATAGTTACACTGTTGTATGGAAAAATATTAAAATAAACTCGTATTTCTTCCACTATAATAGTCTTAGTTTCAACACAATTGGTCAAAGTTCTGCTTTGCTTTAGCCTTTTAGAAGGATGCCCTGATATGTCCTGCATGTCCGACTAAAAAAAAAGCATTTCCCGCAGACAGGCACAAGGTGCACACAAGTGAATGGGTTTTAAAACTGACCGCTGAGTTTCCATCCCCTGTCCAGTTATGCCGGTGGTGAAGACGGAAACCCGGCGGAATGCACAAACCGGAGTATAAGCGCAGATGTGAAAGGACCCTGAGTTGATAATATTGCAGAAGATATAATAATCTCTTTCCTTCAAAAATGAAATAATTCAGATAAGGCTAGTTTCACATCTGCGTTTTAATCGCCGTTTGGGGATTCCGTCTCCCGTTCCACTTGAAAAATATGGAGAGAAAAGTCCTGCATGAATTTTTCAGGCGGAAACCAGGCTAAACCCATTATATATAATGAAGAAAGAAGTACGTATCCACAACCCGGCTTCTAAAATTTAACTTTTAATCCATGGTTTTTTAAAAAAAATATAAGGTGAAAAAAGTAGGAAAAAACATACAAAGTGGAAAAGTATAGAAAGCTGGTAAAATACGCAACTCATACTTTGTATGTTTTTTCCTACTTTTTTCACCTTATATTTTTTTAAAAAAAACATGGATTAAAAGTTAAATTTTAGAAGCCGGGTTGTGGATACGTACTTCTTTCTTCATTATATGTTACCCAGCTCCGTTGAGTCCCGGAGCACGGATCGCACACCCCGAAGTCTTCCCAGGTGTATATGGTGAGTGGCAACTGATTTTTCTATTCTTTTAAACCCATTATAGTCCATGGGATCTGCTGGTTTCCACAAGTAACCGCTTTATAAATGGATTGGGATTATGTTTTTTGTGTCCCCAAGTAGACCCGAAGAATGGAAACGCAGGTGTGAGCCTAGCGTCATATGTAATCTATCCAGTTAGAAAACTGTCAAGAATCGCCATACTTACATATGGTTTACCTACAGGAAGCGTGATGAGAAGGCTGGGTAAAAACTTTTATGATGTTCAACCCTCTGATACATTTTCTGTAGTACATACAGATTTTCCAACATGCTACCTGCTGCCTTCCAGAGAAAGAGCAGATGCTTTTTCTGAGCTTCTGAGTTAGCAAACACAGACTTGAAGTATCAGATGCTGGTGACATGTCTGCTCAGCTTCGGCCAGGTTACCAGATTTCACAAATGTGCACAATGTCACCTGAACACCTGTCTCTTGTGCAAACCCAAGCCCAAGCCAGACAAAAAAATAGGCCTGACAGCACAGCAGGATTACAACAAGAGGTATCATGTTAATCCTCTAACGTGTCTTAGTCACTCATCTTTATAGATGTTTATATCAATGGGAAATCTCCATAGAAATGAATGACCTCATATTGTATTGGAACAAGGAAGCAACTATGTGCACACCTTGCTTTGTCTGAATAGATGTCAACAACTATATTAGTACGAATGTTTACCTATGAAATTGTAATATTAGCCCATACAATATACTGACAGTCAAAGGTTAGGTTTATAGTTTCCAAAAAGAAGATAGATATGGGTAATATATGACATTATATATATAGAGAGAGAGACAGACAGACAGACACCGATCTATATGACAATTATGATATTATGACTTTATGACACTGCACCCATTTCCATGAAGACCGGGCTCTATTGCTCATTAACCATTTCTATTAAAACATTGCTTTTAAATCATGTTATTTGTATCTTGTAAATTATCATAAAAATATCTGAGAGATTAAAACAACCAATAAAGAATGGGAATGATATAATAAAATGATAATCCAGTGCTCAGATTGTGGCGACAACTGTTATTTCGGTCCTTGAGGTCTCAGTGACTTTAATAATCCTGGCACAAGTATAAAATCTTATCTTATGCCTATATCTGATTTGGTTTTATTACCCATCATATTATTTTCATATAAACCATTGGATAGGCTCTACTTGTCCAGTCCATGGAGTGAATACGATGAACTACATCATGTATAGATCAGTATTTAAATCATGCTATAGCACATCGTACATTAATCCAGAGTTGGTAAATGGCTTGTACAGACATAGAATATTGTATTGTTTTCTCCCAAATACCGCTTCACATCTATCCGTAGCTTGTGTGTTGTATTGTAGATCAGTTACTTTTACTTCAAAGGAATACAGCTGCAATAACACGTAGAAGCCATGGACATGTAGGTTGCTGTTTTTGGAAGTGAGTGGCAACCCCATCATTGCTCCAGAGTGCTCATTTGAATATTGATAAAAACTACAATAAAACTTGACAACAAAGGCGCTGATTCAGGGGAAAACACCATTTGATTAAAGGGAATTGGTAATTTTCTTACCTGTCCAAGGTTACTGCAGATGGGGTTCTGGCCACGTTACAACCCCCAGGTCATGTGATCTGAAGCAGCGTTCAGCTCCCAGGGTCGCTCCACCCCCTTCTCCACCAATCCACAGGTATTTAAATGAATTATTCAGGAATTACAGTTTTCTGCAAAGAGGCTGGAGAAGGTAAAAAATAAAAACCACTCACCTGTCCCCACTGCTGTTGTGCCCCCCACTCCGGTCTAGCAGCGTTGCTGGTTTGTTGTGGCGGAAGTCTTCTCCTCACATGACCGCTAGTTTGGTTTCTCTACAGATTCATGTACTGCGTTGTAATTACACATATGTATATCTACGTGTGTTATGCATCGCCTTTAAATTCCACATGCTTTTTAAGATGTGTCGCAACATTTCATGAAGGTCACAAAGATAATGATCAAAGATAAGTCCATAAACTAGATGCATATCAGACATGGTGCACTTAGGGAAGGGACACAGTAAATGTGTCACTTAGGCATAAATGTTGGTCTGTGATAAGATCTGCAATCATAGTGAAATCTACAGATAACACGTCTTTAAAGGAATCCCATTTCAAGGTTTTCGAAGCTTTCAAAAAAAATCATTGCAACCAAACAGACATATTGGCAGATATTTCTCAGTTCAAGATGATATGGACTGTAATTCACTAAATAAATGTTTTCTTTTCTCATAGGAAAACCTTAGCACTGATGACAACTTTGTCTTCCTCACAACTATGGCTACAAGTCATGTCCAGATCTTGGTAGAGTTTACAAAAAAGATACCAGGTATTAACATGTAGAATTAACCTAAATTAATTCAGTATTATTGTATATAGTAGAATTTTGTTAGAGTGTCTGTCATTAGGAAAATCAGTATCAACCTAATGTCAGGACCCTGTAGGTCTGCTTCTTTACTTTCCAAAGATGCCTTTCTTATTCTGCATTGCGGCTCCATTTTTAAGAAAATCTGAATTTTATTCATGTGCAAATTAGCTGAAATGGGCTTTAGGGGTATTTCTTCTCCTGCTGAGACTTCGCTGTCTGCTCTAGATAACCACTCGCTAACTGCAGACAAATTGTGGCAAGGTGGGAGATGTCATTCAGACAATGAGGATGGAGCTAGACGGCAGTTGGACCCCAGATGACATTTGGAGTGACATCCGAGGGCATTGTGTTATGCATTTACATCTATGTGTCATCAGACCAGACTGGATTGGAAGCCCAATAGATGTGAATGCCCAATGGATGCACTTGGATAGCACTCAGATGTCACTGTGACTGTCAGCGGAGTGAATTCCACTACAAACTCATCCCCAAATTGGAAGCACACTTGGTTATATGCTTGGAGCCTTACGGATGATTATCTAGAGCACATAGTTAAGGCCCCTTTTCAACTAATCCGGATAAGAATAAAACACAGATTTTCATGAAAATGGAGCTGCAGCGCAGAATAAGAAAGTAATCTTTGGAAAGGGTAGAAGCAGCCCTACAAAGTTCTGTCATTAGTTTGATACCGATTTTCCTGCTGACAGGTTCCCTTTAAAGAAATTATGCATTTTTGATGATCATTTCTTTTTAAAGGGGACTCTGATGATAAGCATATCAGAGGGTGTCCCACTGACCCCACAGGCAGAGGACTTCACAAATGTACTCTTTGTAGATGCTCCATCTAATCTCAAGAAAATACAACTGCACTGTCCCCTTCTACTGAAAGAAGTATTTGCCATTCTCCTACTCTCCTCACTGAGTGAACTAGCTTGATAATATTTCCCGTGGACAGGCCACAAGCGGACACTGGCGGTCACATTTACAAACCCATTCAAGTGAATGGGTTTTAAAACTGACTGACGAGTTTCCGTCCCCTGCCCAGTTTCATAAACCGGACACAGGGCACAAGTGTGAATGCCCCCTTACCTGAATACAGTCCACTTACGACATCACAGAAACCCTAATAGGATATTTGGCAAGTGTTTGTCTAGATGAGACAACCCTATAAGTTTGGAAACATGCAGAGAAGAAACAGTGACTTATTAATGTCTCACTTTTTTAGGTTTTCAGACATTAGATCATGAAGATCAGATTGCTCTGCTGAAAGGCTCTGCAGTTGAAGCAATGTTTCTCCGCTCAGCTGAGCTTTTCAACAAGAAGCTCCTTGATGGACACACGGACATCCTTGAAGAGAAAATTCGAAATAGTGGTAAGTTTATCTTACAAACATCTCTGTTCATGGACAGTTCACAATGTTCTGCTCCAGTCGCCAGAGTTGTCCTTTAGTTTACATTGATACAGTGGATTGTTGCGATAATGAATCAGTAAAGCAATGGGTTCTGTTTTCCTGCCGTTTATCTGTAGATGATATTATTGTGTTTGTTGCTATTCCTGTTTATGAAACATACATTGTTTTATTTGCATAATAATATCCTGGGATTTGTGCTTCAGATCTTTTTACGATTTTGATGCTTTCATATATTTGCTAATTAACCTAATTATAATTTCAAGGATGATGAATGTAAATGAATTCAGTTTGGATAATTATTAATGTAGAAAGAAGCAGAATTATTTAACACTTTAGTTACATTTCTAGGAATCCATCCCTAGAAAATGACCTATTGCCTGTTCATATATCCTTTTTTTGAGGAACCATTTTTCATGGCCATCAAAAAAACCTGACATGCTCTAGCTTTGTCCTTTTCAATGATTATAGACATAGTCATGTGAATATATTCAGACATTCATGGGCTATAAAATGGCCAAGTGATGGAGTAGCGTCATTGACACAGAGCACAGAATCTTATGGCACCTCACTATCCTCTGTAAATCAATAATTGGGGATGATGGGGACTTGCATACATATTAGTAAGCTTATCCAATGCAAGAATGTACTGATAATGTTTTTTAGTTCCCTGAATAATCCATTTATCAGCGTGTATTGGTTATTTTCTACTAATGCCTACTCAATGTAACATTGGTAGAGATGGCTTGTTGCTAGTGCTATGTGCACTGGAGGCAGGGTCAGTAGTCATCTTATCATCTTATGACATCAATGAAACATAATGCCTCTATGACAGGCATGCTCACAACACAAAAGCAGCTTATATTGTGACTTTCCTAATGTCCAGGCATAGTAGCTGCAGCAGCCCAGATAAGTAACTCCACCTACCCAGACAAGAGAGCTGACTCCATCATCATGTTAAAGAGGACCTTACATGTCCTCGGGCACATGCGGTTTTGTATACCGCTAGAAAGCCAACAGTATGCTGAATTCAACTTTCCCGTTATATGCCCCTGGTGAAGAGCTATTGGTGCCGTTACCGTAGCACTTCAGTCTCAGAAGAGCGTTTGTGAGGAACGCCCCTCCTGACAGTAGAGTCCATAGCACCGTACTGTCAGAGGGGGCGTTCCTTACCGCTCAGCCATGACGCTGAGCAGTCAGGAATGCTCCTCCCAGTACTGTTCTATGGACGAGTAATGTGAGGAGACGGGGGAAGGGGGGAGGAGTGCATTCCTCACCACTCAGTGTCATGGCTGGGCGGTAAGGAAACCCCCTCTGACAGTACAGGGCTATGGACTCTACTGTCAGGAGGGGCGTTCCTCACAGACTAGCAGAAAAACTGTTCTGACACTGAAGAGCTACAGGAATGGCACCGATAGCTCTTCACCAGGGGCACATAACGGGAAAGACGATAATGCACTTCATTCAGCGCACTGTCTGCTTTCTAGTGGTATATAAAACCGCAGGTGCCCAAAGACATGAAAGGTTTTCTTTAAGTGTCTGCTTGGTGACAATGTTGTGTCTTTCCGCAGCAAAATCAGCTGTTTGTGAAGAGTTCTGGGACAGGGATGAGACAACCCCCTTAAGTTTCATAAAAGTGATTTGCAAATTACTTTTTAATAGAAAGCTAAGAAAAGTCCTCATTGTCTTCACTATACAGATGTTCGATTCCCTATAGCTAATGCAGTTTTAGACAAAGCAGCTCTGGGGATTAATTAAAGCAGCTGAAATGGGATATGATGGTGTGAATACATTGTTCATCCTGCCATGGAAATATTGATCATTCTGTCATACTGTATTTTACCTACTTGTTCTAGAACTTACAAGAAAATAAAGTGTTAGCGCAAACTCCAACAGCATCATTTGACTATAGGAAAGTAGACCTGTGGTCAGGTCTATATAGTTCAATTGAGTCACAAGCAGGCCAGGAAATAAACCAAACATAGCTGTCTAACTGGGTTCTGAGTCTTCGGTAAACCTACATTATAGCAGTCAGTGGAGTAAATTGCAATTCCATATTCTACTCCTATCACAATAAAGCCTGTGGACCTTTCTACAGACTACTGGCTTCTGAAGCTAGCTCCATAGTCTCTATGGACACAATATAGGTTGCTATAAATGTTAGTATGTTAGTCTATATTCTGCTGACAGACTGACCTGGTGATTATTGGTCGCTTGCATTTCTCTCTTACCTACAGCACAAGTTACACATTAACTGCATTGGCGTCTGCATGACACTGATGCAGTTGAAGTGCATAGTAGAGGAGGAGGCTTCTCACTTTCTTTTCTGCAAATAAGGCCTGTGGTCTACGAGCTACCCTAAGACATCTGTGTCATGCCGCAGATGTCAGCGCGATAGGTACAGACTTCTCCAGAGAGCAGCGGCTTTGGTAGCGGTGGAGGCAGGTGAGTATCATGTTTTGTTTTGTTTTTTCATTTTTACACACTTTGGGGCATTTGTATAGTGGGTGGGATAATACATATAAGAAGGAAATGGGGGCTTTATATTTAAGAAAGGACCTTTGAGTATTAAAGGGCCTTAATAAAAGGGAGTATAATTTATAAAGAAGGTCAGAGGGGCAGTATGAATATAAGGGGGCACTGGGACAGCGTTAAACAGGTGTTCCAGGAAATATTTAAATTTACAGATAAGCTTTAATATTCTTTAGATAACCCCCTTAAAGTATACATTGCAGAGGAGGACAGGGATGGTGAAACATCAAACAAAAAAATTATGCTCAAATGTCCCGAGCACTCCGACGTCCACTGCCTGTGTCAAGCAACGTGCGGTGCCTTCCCCACCGTAAACCCCTGTATGTGATCTCCGTGATGGCTGGGAAGGACTTGCTGATGTCACTCATATACAGCACTGGGTCTTTTCCTGCCACCACTGAAGCTACTGATTGGCCTCAGCAGTCACATGTGGCACAGGCCTTACAGCGGGAAAGGCAAGGAATACTTCAAACGGGCAACAGCAGCGGACACCAGAGCACAGGGAACAGGCGAGTATGATATATATTTTTTTTTTCACTTACCCCAGCCACCTCTGTGGTTTGTCCAATTATTTATGGGAGTAATATTTATATAAGATGGAATCAGGGGCATAAGTTACACAAGGAGATGTATGAGGGTATAACTAATAATTGGTCAAAATTAAAGGGTTGTTTTTTATATGAGGTTGTGGAAGGTGAGAAGAAAAAAAAAAAAACATACCTACCTTTCCCGGGTGCTCTGGTGTCTCCCAGGGCAGTCTGGTCCTACTGCTCCAGTGGTTTCTTCTGGTGGAAGTCTCTGCGACACTGTGATGTCCTGTTTCCCTTTCCATAAGCAGCTGATTGATGTCAGCAGTCATGTGCGGCAGGGACTTCTGCCAGAAGAAAACACCAGAGCAGCAGGACACTGGAGCATCGGGGACAGGTGAGTATGATTTTTTTTTTTATTAACCAAAAAATCCCAGACAACCCCTTTAATTTTAGGAGGCACTCATTAATTAATGATTTAAGGGGGTACACATTATTCATTGAGGTCCACTATTATTTAAAGGGGGCACACGGGGGTATTATTCATTTCCAGGGCATTTTTATATTACATATTTTATAATTGGAGGAAGCAGCAGGACAGGGCCTTTGTGTACAGTAGGTGAGGACAATATGGGTCAGGTGCCTAGAAAACCAAGGAACCAAAGATGTCTGTGCTGCAAACTTCACAGAGACAAGTCACATCTGGAAGAAGTCATGGCAGTCCAGATGGGACAGACGAGAAATGTGACGTCACCTATAAGTCACTACATTGTTCTTGTATTTTATTTACCTAAACGGTCATTGTATAGTAATTATATGAGTATACTTGTGTTGGAGGCCCACTTGTTCGCCCCACCTGTGCTGAGCCCCTAGCTATGCCTTTGATAATTATCGTCAGAAAAGTCTTACTTGTGAAGGTAGCATAGTTATACTATCTATTATGAAATCCCCACCACTCTGGGAAACAATGATAACATCACTATAAAGAATAAAAATAAAAACGGTACATATAGTAAATTATACATTATATGCCAGGTTGAAGCCGATGTTAAGTTTTGAGACTTATCCACCCACTTGCCTGGCATTAATATAAGTCTTCTTATCCATTCCACTGTGTATATTATATCATACAAAGTACTAGAGTAGTAAGGTGACTGTGCATATAGTGCCACCTAGTGGAGCATCATGACATGACTCATTTGTGAAATACTAAGCAATTTAGATAGCAAAACAGTTTAACATATTGTGTTAGAAATAAAGTATGCATTTACACATGTACTGTAACATCTGAGATCCTAAGGATTCCGTATACCACTGTTTCCCAGCCTCTTCAGGCTCAAGTAACCCCTGTGATAAAACCCCTACCAAATACACTCAGTGGCCAAAAGTCACGGGAAGGCGTGTGCCAGTGCTGGTTGTGTCAGATATGACGCTCAAACAGTGTGATGCAATGCAGTTATGGCGCTCATGTCGCCAGGATATCTGAGCAGTCTGATGCAGACAGGTCTTGTGAACATGGCAGCACGTCGTGAGTTAAGTGACTTTGAACTTGGGATGATAATTGGTGCAAGACGCATGGGGCATAGCATTTTGGAGATTACCCGGGAATTTGGGTTTCCAAGGTGAACAGCGTCTCAGGTGGACCTGCAATATCGCAGAGACAACGTTGGCGGTCGCAAAAAACTAGCACACCGGTCGACAACAAGTGTGCGATGAACGGACATCACATCACCTCCGCAAAGTCGTATGAGGCTCTCAAATGGTATACAGTGGGTCAAATTGCTACCGATTTGAATGTGGGGCACCAGGACCCCATTTCCACCACGACTGTACGCTGAGAACTGCACTGCATAGGCTTCAATAATTGCCCGACTCGTGTCCCTTTGCTGATGCCTCAACACAAAGCTCGAAGGCTGGCATGGGCCCGTGACCGTCATTGGACCATGAACAGTGGCGGCACGTGGCATGGTCTGATGAATCCCAGACTGAATGAATCTGATGGTTCCAGCTGTACAGAGCCGATAGGTGTGTGAGAGTGTGGCGTATGCCCCATGAAGCCATGGATCCTGCACGCCAACAGGGACGTGTCCAGGCGAGAGGTGGCTCCGTCATGGTCTGGGTCGTGTTCACATGGTTGCAATTGGGCCCCATTGTCCAGGTGCAGGGATCAATGACCAGTGCTTGATATGTGAAACTTATGGCAGACCATCTGCACCCCTTTCTGGTATTGGAGTTCCCTGATGGTGATGCTGTGTACCAACATGACAACGCAACATGTTATCGCTCGTTGGTGGCATGGGACTGGCTTAATGAACACACCAGTGATCTCACGAGCCTCGATTGGCCTGCCTGCTCGCCCAACCTCAATCCCATAAAGCATTTATGGGATGCTGTGGATACCAGTGCCCGCTCCATGGACCCAGCGCCAACTACACAGGACCAATTGTGGACTGCAGTGCAGACTGCATGGATCAATATCCCTCCAGAACTCTTACAACACCTCGCGGAGTCCATGCTTCGTCGTCTTGCTGCAGTTATGAGATCTTGCGGAGGGGCAACCTGCTATTAACGACGCATCTGGTACCTTCCCATGACTTTTGGCCACAGTGTATTTTTTACCAAAAACTATCTTGAGCATGTGGATAATATTGCATGAAGACATGCAGTCATCTTCCCAACCAAAGCGTCGTGGCCCCCTGGCAGGTTTACAAAGCACCCCTGTTGGGAATCGCTATATGGTATTCTATTGAATGTTAAATTCCACCATATCATACAGGTGTTTATGTAAAAATAAGTGATACAGCAGCACAGATTTGGGAACAGACATTTGTTCTGAAAATTTCCATATGTGACATGCATGATAACTATGATTATCATACAAGTGTATTTTATCGGAGACCCAAGACACTTTTGTAGGCTATGAATACAGGCATTTTGTATGCCTATAGTTAATATAAGTTTCCCTAGAGGCTTTAAATGTTGAAAAAACAGATGTTAAAAACTGATGCAGTGCAATTTTTATGCTTGATTTGCATCTGCAGACTTGAATTTATTGATGAATCTGTGAAAACAGACAAAAATGTGAATACAGTCTGCAAACGTACCCAAAGTGGTTTTTACTTGTAAAAATATTTCTATCATATTAGATAGTTCTATAATATTATTGAATAATATATAGTGGAAAATATAGTATATAAGTACAAGTATATCAGTAGAAAATACTGCACACTATATTAGCAATAGGCTGTATTATAAGCACAATATTACAGGAACTATTTTTTTGCTAAAAAAAAATATTGTTTAGCCCATGTTTAGTTTATGTTATTAGTCCAAACTAAGGCTACATTCACATGACTGTGAATGAACATCATATGGCAGCGTTAAATTCACTGTCAGTGAATGGGGGCTATTCTCATATATTTGAGTGTACGGAGGGATCCGTGACCTATATTTTAATATGCCAGCATAATATCAGGCAAGTGACTAGCCCCTATTTGCATGAATGAATTTTAATGCAGCCGTGTGATGGCTGGTAAGAATATGGTCATCACGCTGCCGGGTATGACATCCACACGAATATAGGTTAATGCAAGAAATCCACAATATAGCTACACAGGCATAAAACTAAATTCCTGTATTCCTATGTATTCATACAAGACTGCGATTAGTGATCATTTTTAAAGAAAATAGCAATTTGTTGTAATTTTTCGATTTTTAATGTAACCGTTAAGTTATCATCAACATAGGAGAAAAGTAGTTGAATAAGCAATAGGTAAATAGTTTTTTTTTCGTGTCTGATTGGGATTTGCTCTTTTCTAGGAATATCCCCGGAATACATTATCCCAATGTTTAATTTTTATAAAAGTCTTGGAGAATTGAAAATGATTGAGGAAGAATATGCTCTTTTGGCAGCAATAGTTATTCTTACACCAGGTATGTTGTCTGCATATATAAAAAATATATTATATTGTTATTTTTAGTGTACAAATGTCAGCCACACATCAAGCCTGCTGATTATGCCATGACTGATGACACATTCAACCTATGTTAGGGAAAAAAAAATTGGACATTTTGGAATGGATATGATGAATTTTAACATGTCGATGCTTTGTTCTGAAAAGAGAGAAGCTGCCACTGGAAATGCTTGGAAGTAGTTTACTTCCCTCTCCTCATACAGAACACATGCACACTTTGTATGTTCCATTTTAGTAACTGAGATATATCAGCCATACTAGCAGGTGAAGTGAATAACATTGCTTATCTTGTCACAATGACACCTGTCAAGGGATATTAGGCAGTAAGCTTTCAGAAGCAAGAAAAAGCAGCAAACCTAAGGATTATAAATACACCCCTTCATGGCAAATATACTTCCTAGTGGCAGTGGTTTGTATGTAGTTGCATAGAAATATCCCTATCCCAACTCTATTTTCAACTATTGATATGTCTGGAAATCATACAAGTAAAACACTGTCATGTGAAAGATAGATTCTACTCTTCCATATGGCACCAAAAGAAAGTTTCTACGATTTATAATACCTGAGATATAGCCATTTGAAGTGACTCTCCCCTACCCTCATTTTCTCTTCACTTTACACAAACTTAACTGAACTTGAATTGTTTTGTGAAGAGGAATGATCCAAAATCCCTTCATCCAGGATCCAGGAACTGATTAAAAGCTACAGGAAGCGACTAGAGGCTGTTATCTTTGCAAAAGGAGGATCTACTAAATATTAATGTCACTTTTCTGTTGAGGTGCCTATACTTTTGCACCGGTCAAATTTTGGTTTAATGCATATTGCACATTTTCTGTTAGTACAATAAACCTCATTTCAATCCTGAAATATTACTGTGTACATCAGTTATTAGATATATCAAACCGAAATGGCTGCTGCAAATACCAAAATATTTAGAACTAAAAATGGTTAAGATTAATAGGGGTGTCCAAACTTTTTCATAGGACTGTACCATGATGACGACAGGTTGGACAGAATTTTTCATGCGATAGGTTCCCTTTAGGTGTCCATTAGGGTTCCTGTATTTTTGACTTCGAGAACAGTGCTGAAGACATTTGTTTATTCTCTCACTCACAAACACTCAAATGAAGGATGAATGATACACTGTACCACGTTTATAACATTTCAGCTGGCTGTTTGGTGACATTTACGAGTTTGTTTTTTTTCACCATTCATTGCAGATCGACAATACATCAAAGACAAAGAGTCTGTTGAAAAACTTCAAGAGAACTTCCTGCATATTCTAGAAATACTGTGCAAGCAACATCACCCTAACAACCCTCAACAGTTTGCTCGACTTTTGGGGAGACTTACTGAGTTACGGACATTTAGCCACCACCATACAGATATGGTAATGTCATGGAGAGTCAGAGATCACAAGTTTACACCCCTCCTGTGTGAAATCTGGGATGTTCAATAATGGAGACCGTTCTATCCAAAAACTGCAATGTCACCTGGATTTTTTTACGCCATGTGTCACCTATAAACTAGACTTGATCATCATTCTAATAGGATATAAATATATTTAAGTACATAAGAATAATTACCATTTAGTTTGTATGTATTTGTAAATAGAATGTTTTTGTCTTTCTACAATGTTTTTTTTTTCTGCTAAAGCAATATTTGAAATGATGAAATAGAATATTAGGATTAGAGATAAGCGAGTAGTGAAATATTCGAGATTCGTTTCGAGTAGAGCCTCAATCCCGCTCATCTCTAATAAGGATATATTCACCTCAGTGATATAATTTACATTATGAATAATTATACTTGTACAAGTTATGAGACCTGCCTACACGGACTATTCCAGCAGTATACAAGCAGTTGATGTCCATAAACTTGGGTTGTACTTCACTTTGGTATCGGGATTTCTCTATGAGAGCAAAAATGTATATCCGGTACAACTTATTATGTTCTATGCATTATGTTACATCATGGCTGCCACACATATACACCAATGTTTTGCAGAGACCCTTTTGTAAAACTGTTGAGGAAGGAACAAAAATGTAATAAACTTGCTTCACACCATATTTTCAATGTTATATTGAATTATATTCAACTAGCATCTGCCCACGAATTTGTCTGCGGGTCTGTGGTAGCGCTGATCTGGTAATATATAGGCATGCACCATTGGCTTGGACCTGCCGTGCGCCGCTACGTCCACCCCTGCGTGCCCCCACCACATATGCTCCTCGCCTGGCCCCACGGCCTCTCTATCTACCGACTGCCCTCATGCTGCTTCCTGCCCCGGCGCCCTCTCTGTTCCCCATGGCCCTGGCTCCCCCCCTTTGGCAAGCCGTGCGTCCCTATTCCATCCGTGGGCACCGTGGCGCCCCTGTCCCCTCCCAGATCTACCTCCCCAGCCCTCCCTTCCCTTGTCCCCCCACTGGACCGGCAACCCCCCCACCCCTCTCCCTTCTCAAAGTCCCCTAACTCACCTGCCGTCACATCACCTCTCCCGTGGCCAAATGACACGGCGGACTGACGACAGCTTGTGACTTGACACTGTGTGGGACCGCAAACATAGGCGACATCCCCGACTGACATGCAGACTCCATAGGCTGCAGCCGCTGCGGGACAGCAGGCTGAACCGGAGTTCCAGAGAGAGGTGCAGGCGACCCCCTGTCCGGCCACGGCAGAGCACTGCGGTCCCGTGGTGAGCCCACACAGGCAGGGCAGCCGATGCACTTCTTGCTGCCCCAGAGTACAGCCACTTGTTCCGGACGCTCCGGACCTCTCAGAGACGCCATGTTCTTCTGCATGCTGGCCGGCCGAATGTTCCGCCCACAGAGAAGCGGCAGCCAACCTGGTGAGCGGCTGAAAGGGCTGGCATGATGTCATTCCAGGTCCTACAGTGTCCCAGGTCCTGCAGCGAATTCCAAAGTGAAAATCACCGGTCACGGGAATGAATTCCGGTGGTGTACGGGAATCTTTCAATCTGGGACCCAAGGTATGTATGTGCGCAATTTCAGCCAAATCCGTTTTCCTGTTTAGGTGTCATTGAGGAACAAGCATCCAAACACACAAACTTTCACATTTATAATATTAGTAGGATGATCAATATAAAGGGGTTGCCCTGTTGGAATGGCACCTTTTTATTCGTCATATTAGGGCTCATGGATATGGTAGAGGGAAGTTTCCTGCTCGAGAATCCATCTATAGGCCAAATCACAGACTTGAAAAGACTATGTATGTATGTTATGTGTGGCTATCCACAAAATGTGTGACAGATTTAGTAACAATTTCTAAGTTATAGAAAACTAATATAAAAATGGTTGGATACAGAAAATGGCATAAAATAACCAAAAAAGCCATACTCAGCTGTTTGATCCTCTACCATTGATACCGATATGCTCAAGTGACCACTGTAGCCAATCACAACCCTCAGTAGTATATGGGCACATTATCACAGCAGCCAAGTAAACAAAAGCTGGTAGGGTGGAGCATTGGGGGATCGAGTGCTCCCGATTCACAGGGTATGTGATATGTTCCTGATTGCAGATGCCACTCAAGTGAATGGGCTGAGCTCCTGTAGAGGATGCCAGCTTGTGCCCATTCTCCATCTTACATTCCTTTTTCGGGCGCTGCCTAGAGCTCATCCGTTGCAGAAAACTGTTATCTATAATGGTATGAAACTTCTTCTGTGACTTATCCAATAGCTATGTGCCAAAACATATAGACAACTTCATACCCAGGCTTGTAATGTTAATTATGCTAATCACACTTTATCTTTGTTTATGCAATGTATAACCACACCTACAATGTATAAAAACCTCACCATCTACCATTAAAGACCAGCATCCATTTAATATATATTTACATATATATATATTTACATAATTGCACCTTGTTATTGTGTGTATTTCCCTGAGGCAGCACATATACCAATTGTACTAATTTGGACTTCAATACAGTGATACTTAAAACCGATTGCGTTCATAGAAAAAGGAACCCATGATGTGCGCTGGAGGTGGTGTGCTATTCCTCCATACAAGTGGACACAGGGGCAACCTGTGCTAGATGTAGACAGTAAAATCTGTTGCATAGTGTTTTTTTCTGTCATAATCCATACCCCAATAAACCTGTGCTGTTCCTCACTGTAGAAAGATTTACAGGGAGACCCAGAGAAATGAACAAGGTGCCCCTGTCACAAATTTGTGTACGTGTATGTTGTAGTAATCAAAAGGAGACCTAGTTCAGACTCTCATGTAACAATGTTTGTAGAAGAAAACAAAACGAGAAAAAATATTTTGTTTCAGTGCTGACTAGGTGAATCAGAAGTCACTCACATATCTGTTTTGTAATGTCTTTATGTTTACAATTTATGTTGCGGTGAGAGTTCAAAGGTTTTCATGTGTGTCTCGTTCACACGGGGGGGGGGGCGCATTTTGACACAGAGAGTGATGCGGGAGCCCACCTGCCACAACCATCGCGGTCGCGGCTTTCCCCTCCGTAGCTGGCTCAAATGAATGAGTCGACAACGGAGGGTGCTGCCGCGGCTTCCGCCTGAGGAAAGGTCATGTCGCTTCTTTTTTGCTAGCAGAAAAAAAAAAAAAAAAAAAGCAATCTCCATAGACCACTGTTGTAAAGGGGCGGATTTTGAAGCGAAATCCGCTGTCAAAATCCGCCCCTTTGTTCACGTGTGAACTAGCCCAAAGCGACAAGGGGATCGACTTAATCCCTTATTTAATGCTCTCGCATTTCTTCTGACTGCTATGTTGATCGAAACTATTTTGTATATATACTAACCTCATTGAATTGTTTGTAATTCGGGAGTGTGTAGAAGTTCTAGAGTATTGAATTTACTTGTAAGGGGTTGTATGAACAAGCTGGTACCATTTCAAAAACTATTAAAGGTTTTTCGTTGCAGGTCCATATTGTTCCACAGGACAGTATGAGAAACAGGGGGAAGAGAATTGTTGATTATGTAGGTAATTTGTTTTCCTTTAGTCCCAACAGCAGCACAACCCTATCCTCAAAAAAGGAGATGTAAAGCTCTTCAGAAGAGAAAGCCTGAAGTTTGCCTACCTTTTGGTGGAAGTAACGGCCAAAACAAAGGTGGTTTTGAAGGCCAGGAATTTCAAATTCACATCCTCCAAGGGTTCGAATGGGGCATCACAAAGGGCCGACAGGACAGAGGCCAGATCCCGCTGAGGCACTGAAGCAGAGTATGATGGTTTAAGCCTCATAGCTCCCTTGAGGAAACTGCTCACCAGGAAAGTTGAGACAAATGCCTCACCAGACAAGCGAACAAAGAGGCAACATGCAACTTTAGAGTTGCAGGAGACAGACCTTGTCCAAACCGCCCTGAAGAATATTCAGGATCACCCCGACAGCGGGATCTACAGAATCAATCCCATGAGAAGAATACCAGGACTTGAAGATATTCCCAATTCTGAGAAAGTTCTTGTTGGTGGTCTCTGCCCTGTCACAGGAAAGGGTCTTCAGAACGGCTTCTAACAGTCCACTAGATCTCAGATTCTGGCACTTCTGAGCTCCTTGAAAAACCAGGTTCTGGGTGGGGGGAAGCCTCCAATATGTCCCTCGACTCATGAGCATGAACTGGACAAACCAAGTCCTCTTTGGCCACAATGGGATAATGGATATCACAGAGACTTGGTTCTGTCTGATTTTCATCAATACCAGTGGTATCATCAAAAGTGGAGGGAATATACTGTATAAGCCAGCCTGGACCTCCAAGGGATGGACAAGGCATCCACAGCCAAGGGATTGACCTCCTGGTATGGTGAACAGAACATCTCCACCTTGGTGTTGAGTTGAGTCACCCTGAGGTCAGTTCTCCCATAGCAGTAGATATCAGCGCATTTAGTTTCTGCACTGATCACAGAGGGAAAGCTGAAAGAGGACCCACCTAAATTTCTAAATTTGCTGCAGGGCAGTGTGATGAGCTGCAGCACAGCTGAAGAAATGTCAGTAACAATCCGTAAAAAGCAGGTAAAAAAAACAGAGGCAGACCACAAGAGTCTGTACTATAAGCATAGATTCAGAAAGAAGAGAAAAAGAAGGCTGGAAAACCAGACTTTAAAAGTAAAAAACACCTTCTTCCAAACCAAATAGGAGGCCACTGAGCCTCCTCCACCTGTCCCATCAAACAGGACAGAAAAAAACACGCGGGGGGAGGTCTCTGTGCCCTCTTATAGGGTTGTATTCATACATATTCAATTTATGTTGATTAAAAGTTCCACCTGTCCTACCAGCACACAGGGGCAGAAATACCCCGCATTGTGCTGCTGGTGGGACATAAGTAAAAGCGCAGTTATTTGGGGGAGTAAAACAGAAAGGAATCCATGTCCTTGAGTTGTCTGCAGGTTTTTTACTCTCACTATATTCGACAAGGGGATAGTAATAGCATTTCTGCTGTCTGCAAAATGCAGAGTAATTTAATATGATACATGAATATAATTGTTTATAACTAAAACCATTGAAAAATGAGGTTTAGAAATGTAGAAAACAATGATCCCATTGTTGATGCAGATTTTGAGTTCATTCTTGTGAGCTCATGAGGAACTCGGAATATTCATTTGACTTTTTGAAAGTGTCCAAGGAACCTGGGAAGTCACTGGTACAAGGGGTTATAGAAATAGCATCGAAAGTGTGAATGGGAAAATCTATGTATTCGGACCTGTCAGAAAACAGAGAAGGAAAAGAAGCCATCAAAGGATGTACATGGTATATTGTTACAGGTCCAGCCTAAGCGCATTTCAATGGCTGGACAACTCAGACTACAGTGTGCATTACACACGCCCCCTAATGTCACCTTTCCACGCTGCACATCACTCAATCCTTTTCACTCAATCTGCACACGGGGAGGATGAACAGTCCAACATCCTATACAAACAAGTATTTTCTGATGACGATATAGAACAACATGATTGTATACAACAAAAAACTGTAGGATTTGGTACTACTGCTAACCTTGATTTTGAGTTCTTGATGGCTCTCAATTTGTCAAGGATGGCAAATTCTGCACTGGACATGCCATTGTCACTGCATACAAGGTAAAACAATCAGAATCATTACCCCCACATGCTTCAGCTTAAAAAGCTTAACTGAAAGCACTCACTGAAAGAGGGTAATGTTTGGTTGACACATCAGTATGCCATCCGTCCGTTTCAATTCAGTTTTTTTTTTTTTTAAATGTAGATTGTGAGCCCCACATAGAGCTCACAATGTACATTTTTCCCTATCAGTATGTCTTTGGAATATAGGAAGGAAATCCATGCAAACACAGGGAGAACATACAAACTCCTTGCAGATGGTTTTTTGCCCTTGGTGGGATTTGAACACCAGGACCCAGCGCTGTAAGGCAGCAGTGCTAACCACTGAGCCACTATGTGGCCCCCTCCGTTTCAATTCAGTTTGAGACTAAAAACGGACTGATGCACATACTGATTGTATACTGACACCTTTTTATGCTGATAGCAAACGCTGTCCATCCCCTAGAGGACAAATAAGAGGATTAAAAGTAGCAATTGTAAACAGAGTAGAGATAATGATATATAATAAATGTCCTTATCTCATATAATAAATGTCCTTACAGTGTTGGCCAAAAGTATTGGCACCCCTGCAATTCTGTCAGATAATACTCATTTTCTTCCAAAAAATGATTGCAATCACAAATTCTTTGGTATTATTATCTTCATTTAATTTGTCTTCAATGGAAAACCACAAAAAGAATTGTCAAAAAGCCAAATTGGATATAATTCCACACCAAACATAAAAAAGGGGGTGGACAAAGGTATTGGCGCTGTTTGAAAAATCATGTATTGCTTCTCTAATTTGTGTAATTAACAGGACCTGTTACTTACCTGAGGCACCTAACAGGTGGTGGCAATAACTAATTCACACTTGCAGCCAGTTGAAATGGATTAAAGTTGACTCAACCTCTGTCCTGTGTCCTTGTGTTACCACATTGAGCATGGAGAAAACAAAGAAGACCAAAGAACTGTCTGAGGACTTCAGAAGCAAAATTGTGAGGAAGCATGAGCAATCTCAAGGCTACAAGTCCATCTCCAAAGACTTGAATGTTCCTGTGTCTACCGTGTGCAGTGTCATCAAGAAGTTTAAAGCCCATGGCACTGTGGCTAACCTCCCTAGATGTGGACGGAAAAGAAAAATTGACGAGAGATTTCAACGCAAGATTGTGCAGATGGTGGAAAAAGAACCTCGACTAACATCCAAACAAGTTCAAGCTGCCCTGCAGTCCGAGGGTACAACAGTGTCAACCCATACTATCCGTCAGCGTCTGAATGAAAAGGGACTGTATGGTAGGATACCCAGGAAGACCCCACTTCTTACCCAGAGACATAAAAAAGCCAGGTTGGAGTTTGCCAAAACTTACCTGAGAAAGCCAAAAACGTTTTGGAAGACTGTTCTTTGGTCAGATGAGACAAAAGTAGAGCTTTTTGGGAAAAGGCATCAACATAGAGTTTACAGGGGAAAAAGAGGCCTTCAAAGAAAAGAACACGGTCCCTACAGTCAAACATGGCGGAGGTTCCCTGATGTTTTGGGGTTGCTTTGCGGCCTCTGGCACTGGACTGCTTGACCATGTGCATGGCATTATGAAGTCTGAAGACTACCAACAAATTTTTCAGCATAATGTAGGGCCCAGTGTGAGAAAGCTGGGTCTCCCTCAGAGGTCATGGGTCTTCCAGCAGAACAATGACCCAAAACACACTTCAAAAAGCACTAGAAAATGGTTTGAGAGAAAGCACTGGAGACTTCTAAAGTGGCAGCAATGAGTCCAGACCTGAATCCCATAGAACACCTGTGGAGAGATCTCTTGATGGCAGTTTGGAGAAGGCCCCCTTCAAATCTCAGGGACCTGGAGCAGTTTGCCAAAGAAGAACGGTCTAAAATTCCAGCAGAGCCTTGTAAGAAACTCATTGATGGTTACCAGAAGCGGTTGTTTGCAGTTATCGTGTCTAAAGGTTGTGCTACCAAGTTCTAGGCTGAGGGTGCCAATACTTTTGTCCGGCCCATTTTTGGAGTTTTGTGTAAAATGATCGATGATTTGATTTTTTTTTTCATTGCAATCAAAATAATTAAAGCTATTAATACCAAAGAGTTTGTGCTTGCAATCATTTTCTGGAAGAAACTGAGTATTAGCTGACAGAATTGCAGGGGAGCCAATACTTTTGGCCAACACTGTGTCTCTACTCTGTTTACAATTTTCTACTTTTAATCCCCTTATCTGTCCTCTAGGGGACGGACAGTGTTTGCTATCAGCATAAAAAGCTGATGGATGGCATACTAACCAAGTCTTAGCCTGCTATGTATTTGGTATAGATTAGAACATGATAAGGTAAGCTTAAAAAGGATTTTCAGACTGTTCAGGTGCTGCTATTAGTTTGTAAAAAGACCCCCCCGTTTTTGTTAATTACCATGGAAATCAATATGCAAATGAGCTCCATCATGCACGGTGGGCGTCCTGTGCACCCCTTAGCGTCATAGCTTCTGCACGCTCACCGCTCTTCCATGTGCCTCCAATCCCTCCTCCTCCTGCTTATTTACTGCCTCCATCGTCGGCGGTTTCTATTGAAATCACGTGCTACTGTGCATGTTCCAGCACCAGCTCACAATGTACAGGAAAATGGCGCTGAAGCGTGCGCAGTAGCACGCCGGAGAGAGCGCTATTGCAACGCGCATGAGGACGCAGATCTGAGTTGAATACATACGCAAGTTGAATGCATCCACTAGCCCCTGCGCTCCGGCTAGTGGATGTGTAGGCGCGATGTGATGACGTCACACCGCGCCTATAACTCCGTTACTGAAACTGTGGAGAAAGCTACGGGGGAGCGTTGGAAGGGTGAGTATAAGTGTTTTTTTGTGTTAAACATTGAGGTAGAACATAATGAAGGGGGCCATGAAACTGGGGGCAGATAAAGGGGGGGGAGAGAACGGCATGAAACTGTGGGCAGAGATGGGGGACATGAAACTGTGGGCAGAGATGGGGGGGGACATGAATCTAGGGGCAGAGATTGGGGACATGAAACTGGGGGCAGAGATGGGGGGGAGATAAAACGGGGGGGGGGGCAGATGAAGGGGGTATATGAAACTGGGGGAGAGATGGAGGGGGGGACATATAATTTACGGGTGACTGTAGGAGGATTATACTGTGTGGGGGCACATGAAAAAAAAAATGAATGTGAATGGGCGGAGTCAACATAAAAGTGGGTGGAGTTCAAATTGCCACAGCACACCGCACATTTTGTCCCTCTTTCGGTTCTTCAAAAGTTGGGAGGTATGACAAAGGGATACAGTCTAGAAAGGGTGGAGCCAAAGTAGGAATGGTGGAGATGGAGGCATAGCTTACAATACAGACTTTGTCCCTATTCCAGTCTGTTGGGAGTTTGGCTATATGTCTCTAGAACATAAAGTATAGAAGCTCTATGGGCTACCATGTATCTTCTGCAGATCTTGAAGAACAGGGCACTCTCCTGATCAGTAGATCCAGAAGTGGGAAGCCATCCTATCATATATTTGTGCTATGCTATAATGGTTTATAGCTGGAATACTCCCCACTTACTCATGATATAGATTCCTGGCACAATACAGGCTTCATGTTCTATGCCCACAATTTGCTCAGGTACAAGAACCAATGTAGAGGTGACCCTTCCTCAACCAGATCCCCCTGATCTCCTCCTCCTGCTGTGCCAGACCTCCTCAGAATACAGTTGATTAACCCCTGCTGTGCAGGGAACCCCTCACCCTATTTGTATCCAACTCTTCTCCCAACAGCCCAATACCTCCTGGGGAATAATTCCTGCATCACATTACAGCACAGCTCTGCACAGCACCCGGCAGCCTGCAGCACCTGCTCACAAGCTCCCCCTCCCCACATTACATTCCCCAGCACAGCAGGCAGCCTGCCAGCTGTAAGTGCTGATACTCGTCCCCCCACCCTATACAGGCAGCAGCAGCAACACATTACTATGGGAATCTCCATCCTCCAGCTGCTGCTCCAGGACAGTACGCAGGCCGCCCCCTCCTCTTCCCCTCACACCTCTGCCCGGGGCCGGGACATAGTAACACCCAGAGCCTCATAGGACAGTTCGAAGCAGGGCAGAGAGAAGGCGCCAATGACGGCGAGGAACGAGGAGAAGGGCGGGGCGGGCGGTTTGTCTGAACTGGGGAGTGTGTGGGAGCTGCGCGGTGTACGGAGGGAGCAGAGAGCAGTGTCCGGGGATAGCGCGCACTACACGGACGTACCCAGTGCTACACACGGTCAGTATGAGAACCCTGTATATACAATGCAGCAGGCGCACGGGTTAGCGGAGCTGTGATTTATAAAGCAGTGGACCAGCAGGGGGCGCAGTGACTGACTGTGCTCATTGCTGGCTTCAGCTGTCACTTCACTTGTCTGCTGGGATCTTTATGTTCTATGTATTTGCTTTATGTGTAGCCTGCAGCTGTCAGGTCTTGTGTGTTATGTGACGTCATTGTGTGACGTCATTACGTGAGCCAGTCTTTGCTAGAGTTCTGCCAGTGAACCGTCTCCCTGGAGGACAAGAACACTTCACACTAGGAATGGGATAGTTGTGTGTGGTATTGATGGTAGTCTAATGGTGTTAGTCACTGTTCACGTATTCATTTTATAAGAGGAAAGTGCTGCAGTGTCAGATCTGCTAACAGGAGTCCTATCACTAGATCAGAACCTCTCACCCCATGTGAATAGAGCCTTAGAGATTAGTGCTGGAGCCTATAAAGGGAGCTTGTCACATGGAAAGTCTATTCTGTAGCTGAGGGGGGAGATTTTTCAATCCCTCGCACTAGTACTCGGGTGGACCTGGCAGTCAGACCCCATAGATGTGACGTGTATCAGACCCCATAGATGTCACACGTATCAGACCCCATAGATGTCACACGTATCGGACCCCATAGATGTGACATGTATCGGACCCCATAGATGTGACATGTATCGGACCCCATAGATGTCACATGTATCGGACCCCATAGATGTCACATGTATCGGACCCCATAGATGTGACACGTATCGGACCCCATAGATGTGACACGTATCGGACCCCATAGATGTGACACGTATCAGACCCCATAGATGTGACACGTATCAGACCCCATAGATGTGACACGTATCAGACCCCATAGATGTGACACGTATCAGACCCCATAGATGTGACACGTATCAGACCCCATAGATGTGACACGTATCAGACCCCATAGATGTGACACGTATCAGACCCCATAGATGTGACACGTATCAGACCCCATAGATGTGACACGTATCAGACCCCATAGATGTCACACGTATCGGACCCCATAGATGTCACACGTATCGGACCCCATAGATGTCACACGTATCGGACCCCATAGATGTCACACGTATCGGACCCCATAGATGTGACATGTATCGGACCCCATAGATGTGACATGTATCGGACCCCATAGATGTCACATGTATCGGACCCCATAGATGTCACATGTATCGGACCCCATAGATGTGACGCGTATCGGACCCCATAGATGTGACGCGTATCAGACCCCATAGATGTGACGCGTATCAGACCCCATAGATGTGACGCGTATCAGACCCCATAGATGTGACATGTATCGGACCCCATAGATGTGACGCGTATCGGACCCCATAGATGTGACATGTATCCTCTATCCTGTGGATAAGTGTCTATAATGATAAGATGCAGGGATCTCCCAAACCGCACTGAACACGCCTGTACCAAACCCACAGCTCTATGTTACTTCAGTACAGTGGTGCTCTGGCCATTTGGGCACTGCAATGTCGGTCTGAAACCCGCAGCCAGACAGACTCCATTATAGTTATAGGGGCCCATCAGGCTCTGTAGGTAACTACTGTTTTAGCAGTCCACCTTTCCATTGATCTGGTCCTCAGATGGACCAGAACAATGGACATCCCAACGCAGATGTGAACTTGGCCTTAAAGAGGATTTTTCCCATCCTCTAGGCACCCATTATATACCGCTAGGAAGCGAACACTGTGATGAATCCAGTGCACTGTCATCTTTACCTATGTGTGCCCAGGTGCAGGAGATGCTGGTGCTGTTAGTTTTGGCACCAATATTTCTCCACTGTCCTGACCGTACTCTTCCATAGCATTGTACTGACACATGGCGCGTTCCTTACCAGCCAGTGATGGCGCTGAGCGTTAAGGCCCACCCTTCTGACAGTGAAGGGATATTGGTGCTGAAACTAACTGCACCAATATCTATGGCACCCGGGAGCGTACCCTCAGCTTTCCGGTCATACAGCTCAATTGAGGCAAAGTGTAGCTTTATATGGTGGCTATCCAGATACATGACTAGCCATGTACTACATGAGCAGCTCTTTGCTACTGGCTATCTTTTCAGTGGTCACTGTTCTATGGCATCACTATGTCTGATGTGACATAGAAAGGGTTTGTTCAGATGAGATAATTCCCATCTCAGAGGTTTATAACATAGAAAATGCAACAAAAATGGCCTCTTTATCCAGACCAGATTCCCTGTGACAGGAAGAACCCTGCCTCCCTCCTAGAATACACCTGGGAAGCAAGCCTCTAACATATTCACTGTCCAGGCGTACAGTGGCATACTTCATGCATAGGCTACCAGGTTAAAAGAAAGTACCCTGCGGTATAATTCTTACCCCTCCCCATTTTATGGAATGCCAATGTCTAATCTAGTGCAGCCAACTATGCTATTCCATACAGCTGATACAAGGTATGCTTAGGCTTGCTGGCACTGCATGTGTTGTACTTCTGGCAGCTGTTTGGTGAATTGTGCGGGTGGGATAATGTTTGATAGCCATCTTTGTATGCACAATGATTTGGGGGATCGCTGTTAGTCACTGAGTAAGTCCGCCCTCTGGACTACTAAGCATCGCATTAGATATTAATGGCAATTTAGACTGAAGTTTTTCCTACAGAATCTATATATCAATCCACTCAGCTTCTGTCCTGTAACACACTGCCCTCTGCCTGAAAGGGTGACAAAACTTCAAGGTGCATCTTCAGCGTTAAAGACAATGGTGTGTATTAGGAGACGGCATGCTTTCCCTTGACCCATTAGAGAGCTGGTAATACTATTAGATGATGTCAACAAATCTATGGTGTACTTTTGTAGTAACATCTAATATAATGGAGCTTTATGGTTTCCTGTGTCGAGTTCCCTCTTTCCTTACTCTTCATCCAGTTTGAGGATCACAGATGTGACTGGTTATTGTCTTGAAAAATAGAATTGGCTCTTGTGATCTCGCCCCTAACATCCGAAGGTTGTAGCTATTTACAGCTTTATTGTGTGATATTTCTACCCTGAGCAGATGAGGATTATATGTTACAAGAACAATACCCAAAATATGTCCCACCGGTGTGTTTCTTTGTGAGTACTAGTACACTCATGAGAACGTATGACAGCTTCTTACTATTTACGTCACATCACTTTTGTTTACGAGCGGCTTCTGAGACGAGGATCCCCTCTAAGACCTCTATATGCTCTAATAGGGACGATGGAAGGGATTGATGAGATGACCCCTTTAAAGACTATCTTGATATGTGTCCCACCTCACTCTGACTCTCTCCAGTCACAGGTGTTGTGTCATGTATACTGGATACTCCCCTTTGACAATATGAAGGGTAATGCCAGTTGGCAATATCTTCCCACATAAAAATCAAAGTGGGAAAAAGTCTTCGGGGTCTTACTGTCTGATCAGATCCACTTTTAACATAGTGAGAGTTTCTCTGTACTGCTCTTTGCGCCCATCAATGACAACAATATCCATGTAAGTTTTAGGCTAGGGCTACACAATGATTTTTTTGCTGTGATTCCTTTTGCACATCCAAAGACTGCCAGATGGTCCTGCGACTCCTTCAGTAATGTTAGTGCTGTGACTGCGACTTTAAAGGGGTTGTCCCATAACAAGGATCCTATCTATACTGCTAGTTTATGTGGATTTAAGACTTTTTCTAAATACATTGCTTTATCAAAACTGCTTTGTTTCGCCACTATCTTAATTTATTCACTTCATTGTTGACACTGCGTTTCTATGGCCACTGGCTTATCTGCTCAGTCCCTCAGTGACTTAGCTGCCTGCTCTCAGGGGGGGAGGGAGGGGCTGAGTGCTGGAAGCAGCTCTGAGCTGTGTATGTCTGACAAGTAACAGAGCTCCTCAGATAGGGGAGGGGGGAGGTGAGAGCGCCGGGATTTCTAAACTCTTTATCTTCAGCTCTCTGTCACAAAACAGTCAACAAATGTTCGACTTGCAGTTGCAGTGTGACTCCATTCACTGACATAACATTAGTGAAGGAGTTGTAGGCGACCTGGTGATCTTTGGTCACACGATAAGAGTCGTGGTTTACATCACTGTGTAGCTTTAGACTGACTAAACTTCTCACTTCTGGTAGGCCTAGTGGTGACTATCTCTCACTGATAGAGGACTTTACTTCTGCTTACTCTCCAGAAGTCGGTCCCTAATTTCTCCATCTTCAGGGCTTCACTGCAAGGACTGTGTAACTATATGAGATTCTTTCCCTATTTTACTATCAGATTAGTTTCTTATAGTCCGGTGGAGGAATTGCTGGCACTTAGAGTGCCTCTGGAGTACATTAATAAGCTGGCCCACATCTGCTACACTGGTGGGTGCCTGACTGCCGGGGTTCCAGATCATCTTGAAAACAGGTTTCCTGAGTCCTTTCTTGGAATGAAGCATTAGGATGGAATGGCAGCTTGCGTGTATGACCATCGCTCCTTTCAAAGAGGAGTTCTCAGGACCAATATTCTTTATATAGTCTGATCGCTAGGACCCCCACTAATCTTGCAGTTATCCCCTATATATTGCTCCTACCATAACCTATACATCTATTTTCAGCACTTTATTACAGTTCTGATGCGATGTTGGCATTTCCCAGTTGTGACAAAGAGATCTCTGTTGTAAAATGTCATAGCGGAGATTTCTGGTCAGGCATTTGCTGTGCTGGTAGTGGTATTCACAATGTACATTCCTACATTCATTGGCAGTGCCCATGTGGGCAGTAGCACTGAATGTACAATACTATTGCCTGAGGGTCTGGCTTCACACTTAGCCCCTTGCCTACATTTTGAAGCCCAATATCTGACATTGTTTGATCGGTATCACTATCTTTATTGATAGCAAGTTAGTTATTGATTTTTATCATACTCCAGCATAGGCTTATGTTCATATCTGCATCACACGGAGTCTGGTTAGGGGTTTTTCCATCTAGTTACAATGTCATACTACTTCTATCATGGTGCGGCACTAAGCAGAGATGTCAGGCTTGTGACTGCTGCAGACACTGTTCAAGTACAGTAGTCATGAAGCCTGGGAAATTGCATTACTCATGAGTCACAATATATACGGTAATATATAGTATATTTTCAATTCCCATCCAACTTTGTGGATCACATCGTACTCCTGCCTGTTCAGAAATTGAGCATTATTTACACCAGGCAGAATATAGTCACGTTGCATGGGATTTCTTATGTGCCATAAGAACGGAGAATGCGGCGCTGAGTTATTGTACAGTAATACAGTAAGCCACAATGGGCATTTTATGTATTTACAGATTTCCCTGCTAATAGTAGATATGATATCTGTATACACAGTATTTTATTTAATATGTCTCTACCCTTTAAGTTTTTGGCTGCTGCTACTGGCTGTTATCCCACCTCTTGCCCAATATACTGCAAGCTCTATAAATCAGTCTTGTGTGAACTTATACACCGTATTTTCAGCTGGTCATTCTTTTGTAGTGAAATGATGTAGCATGTGCATAGAGGCATGGAAATTGTGCTGCCAGAACAGATGTGGTATTATATTCAGCGCTCCATTCCTGAATATCTGACCCTGCGTTTCTCTGATTTCATCCGCTTGCTTGAGTGGGTGTAGTGACATGCATGTTTCCAGTCCAGCATGGGGCTGGGAAAGGGTACACACTTCTTACACAAGGATTTCTAGTGTTTACTACAAGATGCATGAATGGTGGGATTGTTTCACAGAAAGAGGGGAAAAAGAGACTCTGGAAAAATATAAAAAGCTCTCAAATGGAACATAATTGTCCAATGTAGATGAGAAAACACCGCCTCAGTCAGCTTTATGTAATGTGGTCCAACCGAATGTGTCACGAGTGCAGATGGAAGAGGATCAGAGATGTGACACTAGAAGAGCACCTACTCCCCTTCTTCTAATGATCAGTGGTGGTCTCCGGGGCAGGCAGGGGTCTCTGAAATGTTACAGCGGTATGCTGTGCACACTTCATTGGTCCAAAACACTGATAGGCAGCATGTTATAGAGAAGAAGAGGAGTACAGATTGCTATGTTTTGTGGGAAAAAAAGAGTATATCTCATTTATTCAATGAATTATCTACTCTTTGTATGCTTAGATGTCAGAGGTGAACCATTTCAGGTTGACAGTCATAGAGGGGATGCTGTCAATAACCAATATGACCCTGTCTTTGACTTTTCAACACAGATTTCAGTGCTTAAATGTTAAGTTATACTGAATATTTTCTCATAAAGCTATGTATCAGAATGTGCAGATTGGACAGCGTTTTCATTGCATACCAGGCAGAGTGTCATACATTGTCTAGCAGCAACTTCCAGGTTAGGACTTTAGAAAGTTATTCTTTTCATTACGACTTGTGTGGACACTTGTGACAGAGAAATGGACTACAAAGGTGCACTTAATGTCACTGAAAGAAAGAGGTGAAGGATAAAGTAAGATACAGGTCCCAGCAAGATACTGATCATCTACAAAGTTATAGGGATGCCAGGCCTACGTGCACAATACTGGTGAACAGCCAAGGCTTCTGTAATGTGCCATTGGCAGCATGTTGGTCACACCCATAGTGTTAAGTGTGGCAGGCTGCCCATCACCTTCAAATACAGTAGTACATGAGAGTTACATTATCAGGGTTACTCTCTCTGTGCTCTGTATCTTACAGGCAGGGCTGTACAATTCAATTCATTTGAATAATTCGCCACTTTAAAAAACTTGTTGTTCTGCTTTTCACCAGAATTGTGAAATCATTGCTCGCCCTGCCACGGAGTCTGATATATTCCAGGCTTTGTCTTCTTTGCTGCATACAGTTTCTTCACTGTAGTCAGTAGTTGGTTGGTAGGGCGAGGAAGCCTGCATCAGATATAGATGACTATTTCTCCCAGAAGCTCATTGAACTTTTTTTTTATTTCTTTCTTTAAGCAAAAACAAGAAAAAAAAAATCAAGATTAAAATCGAGAATCGCCCTTTAGCTTAAAACAAGTTGAGATATTATTTTTAGGCAAAAACCCAGCCTTACGTAGAAGAAGTGTGCAGAGAGTCAGACATGGATGTGGACCTTGGCGTCCTGTGGTCATTTGTCTCCTGTCAGTTTTCCCCTCCACTTATGGTAATGGAGTATAATGGAGCTGGATGCTAATGTGTGGTCGCACATCACCTCTCAGATTCCTCTCTTGTGTATTGGTGAATTATCCTTAGGCAGTGACCTCCTCATGGTACAGATTTAGTATTGTGTATCTGTATTTTTAAGTGTACATGTTTCTATTTTAATGCCAAGGTCTCATCCTTAATTTCAGCTTTCTAATATGAGTGCACAATACTGGTCAGGTTTATTTTGTGTGAAAGTGTCTCTATCCCAATTCCGGCTGTTTAAAGCTATTTCTCTTCTATTAATAGACTAGTGCATGCTGGGTGTATAGTTAAAGGGGTTTTCTGGGTTAAAAATTTTGTTGACCTGTCCTAAAGATTAGTGTCTCTATCCCAATTCCGGGATAGAGATCTGAGGGGGAGGTCTTACAGCCGACACTTTCGATTGGCATTTCCCAGCGAATGATACACAGAGAATGGAGCAGGAAGCAGATAGCTCTCTGTACAGTAGCCAAACAAAGTCAATGAAGGGGAGCTAAGCTGCAATAACCTGGTCTGCTCACTAGCTAGAACTGTCTTTTTTTTTTTTTTTTTCCTTTCCCCTGCTTGATTCACTGTATCAGCCGCTGAGAATAGCTGATCAGTGGGGGCGCCGATCGGATAATCTTTGTTGATTATTTTGTATTATATGTTGTATATATCTCTGTACTGAATCTGCATTATTTTTTTGCTCTAAAGGTCATGGCAGCCACTATACAACTGTAACACCGCCCATGTTGGAAGATTCCTGAAGAGCAGGTTGGTTTTTCCAACTAATCTTAGCTATTTCAACGTTAAAGGGGTATTCTAGACTGATGTACAAGTTCTAGACAGATGATAAATGTTGGATTAATAGCCATCTGACAGCTGGGACCCCCACTGATCTCTAGCACTTTATTGACAAGCTGTGGTCTTGTGGCTGGAGGCACCGGAGGATCCCAGCAGCCATTCCACACCAATCTAACATGTGTCACCAATCCTGTAGGTAGATGATAAATGCTTATACCTAGGATACCTCTATTTTAGAAGAGAGACAAGACACCCTGATCTGCACATGTTATAAATAGTGATAACATGACATAACTCCGCCACCCCTATCTTTTTTTAGTAATACAGAAGATAAAAAGGTGAAATCTTTACACCAAAGGTCCCTCTACCACATAAAAACCACTATTCTAAATGCCTTTCCCAAGTAGGGGTCCCATTAGAGATTTTGCATTGGGGCCCAGGAGCGTCAATATACACCTGTTTATAAATGTAACACAGAATATAGTTTTCACTCCCAGTGACCACCATCTTCCAGCCCCAAAGGAATGCTAGAAGTCTCTGCACCCTTTGACATTAAATAATGACAATGACATTTAATGTCAAAGGGTGCAGAGACTTCTAGCATTCTCCCTCTGCCCCCTGTATATGCCTATATTGTGTTATTAAAGCACCAGGACGCCTATCAAAGGAAAATGTGATATCTGCATTCATTTAGATTGGCTGGTAATTGTGTATTTTTGTATCCTTTTTTTATTTATTTTAGATACTGGGCATAATCTTCAGGAAAATATGAATCCCGCAGTTCAGGTAAATATTGCCATCCTATCCTGTTACTTCTCCATACACATCATAGACACTTCTCTCATAGACCCCCTCTATTCCACTGCATGATACTAGAAAGGCTCAGCTAACCTTGGCCTACTTTTATCATTTTTCCACTGCAAAAAAGAACTAGAAACAATCTTGGAATGGATAATTTTTTGTACCAAACAAGCCAAATCGGTACTAGAAGGTCACATGTCCGAGCACTGCTCAGCTGATTGGTCTTTACAGCTACATGAAGTGGGTACGTTCTGCAGTGGAAACAAGGGATGTGTGAACTGAACTCAACTGAGCTGATCTGGTAACATGTAGTGCAAAAGTGGCTATTGTACCCTAGTGGCTATATACCTCAGTACAAGTTCCCTGTATTCCTGCATTGATGCCCTCCTTGGAATATATCTTGCATGTATTAGAATGAAGCGGCTTCCAATTTCAGATTTGGTAACAACCCCACTCCTCATTATAGTGGTTTCCAACCTATGACTTTTCCCACGGTCCCAAATCTACAATTCTAAGCATGTCCTGACACCTATAAGATCATTGGTCCCTGATTTATCAGGTCAAGAACCTGTTAACCTAATATTTAGCTTTAGCCCTCTGCACTCTCATTGTTGGCCTAAGCATCCATTGTATACAGTGTTGGACTGGGGTGTCTATGGCCCACCAGTAAAATTCATTCTGGGGACCCACAATACAGCTACATGTGAATATTACCTGACACTTGTTTCCATTCCCTAAAATGTTGCTCATATCCTTTTTTTTTTAGCAGTAGCTTGCTGTCTAGTCCTTGCCTCTGATAGTTTCTGTCCGGTTGTCCTGTCAGTAGTCTGCTCCTTGGGCCTTGCTTTGGTTTTAGGATCAGTTTAGCTCTGTGAACTGGGCGTATGTACCCACACAGCAGCATGTACCAACAAGATGTTTGGTGATTGGGGCCCATGCAATTATGATTGGGATGATGGGACCCAAGGAGAAAGGATACTGAATAGACTGACTGTGTGTGTCTACAATATATACAAGTAAATGGTAATAGTTTCTTATCTATCCAGTATATTATACCTGTACATAGCCTGATAGAGATGCTGTACAATGACTATCTATACAAAGAGTGAGCTAGGGTGAGCTAGGGGCCCACCTGGGGATTTATTTCTTCATCTTTGGTCCAGTCTGAGTCTGATCCCATAGTTATTTCCACTCAAACAGTTACTGTATACAACTACTTTAATTCTTTTTGTTTTACTCTCTAGGTTTGGTTTGGAGACGAACTTCCATTAAGCCCAAGAAGCCCCCTGACCCCAAGACATGGCCCTGGTCTTTCTGATGTTTCTCAGTATGATCAATGGTTGGCTGTCCGGCATGAAGCCTCCCTGATTCCTATGCAAGAAGATCTGGCAATATGGTTAAGTAGTTTATTAAGTAAGTATTAATTAATATATGCCGCTAATAGACCCTATGGTGCAGAAGTTTTAGGCATACATGCTGCAAACTAAAAATGCTTGTTCATAGTTTTTGAACGAACTTGGCTAGGAGGTTCTTTCAAACATCTTGTAGCCTTAAGCACAGATCTTCTGTGGATGGAGAACTGCTCAAATCCTTCTGTCTCTTCGTGTAATCCCAGACATGATGTGGAGGCCATAGCATAACATCCAGAACTTCTCCAAAAGGCGGTTACACCAAATGTTGCTGTGATTTAGATTTCTATTTTGTTCATTCATTTGTTCATTAAAATTTTTCCGGTTTTAAAAGCATTCTCATGTCACAGAATTTTTTCCACACCTGCCTAAAACTCATATAGTACTGCAAGTGATCAGTGTGACCATCTGCATTTGTAACTAATATTATTATTCTAAATATCGCATGTTGTGGAAGATACATAATAAAGATGTAGGCTAAAGCCCCACGTAGTTTTTGAAATTGTAGCAATTCAGATGCAGGTTTTTTTTTTTTTTCTCTTTGCAGTGTGTGGACCATATTAGCCAGACTGCCATTTTTTTTCTTCCCCCAGATACGGTAAAATGCTAAATCGCAGATTTTAAGCTACATGGGGCCCGGCCTCAAAGTGGTTATGGGCTTTTTTTTTTTTTTTTTTTTTTAACTTCCATCTTAGCATAAGTGTAACATGTGAATAAACCCTCACATGGTGAGACTTATATATCAAAGTGATTGTGCTTTCACAGGTGTAGAAGTTAGAGGGGAGCAATTTATGGACGATCTCGACAATGGAGTCCATCTCTGCCAGCTGATTCATGTTGTGCAACACACTATGAGACAATGCTGTACTGCTGAAGAGCTAGTGGTAAGTGTATTACTGTTACAGTTTACCTATCATTCCAGGTGAATGAGCTATTGTGTGAGTACCGGTATGAGAACTGTCCTTTTTATAACTGTCTGCAGATTTACTGGTAACTAGGTAGAAGGAGGGGGTAAGAGGCATCTGATTTAATTGGCAGCAAAATAAGTGCTAATAGTTTTTATTATCTTCTGTTAGTTTTTATTTCAAATACTGCCCTTTCCCTGTTGTTTATATAGGAAGCTTTTTAACATACATGTTTCCTATAGCTGCTGTTATATTCACAACATTTAACCTTTTGGTGGAAGATATGCATAGAGACGTAACTGGATGTTTAGAAGAGATTTAGCATGGGAGATTTTAAGATGTTCAGATCTGCTGCTTTGCATGTCAAAATTGTGCTGTGAAAGGGCACAATATGAATATTGTATATTAATTCTAAAGCCCTTCTCTGTGCTTTCCAGGGTGTGCCCATGAGGAGAGTCCCATGCAGAAAAGATGCACCGTCTGGCTCGTTCTTTGCTCGAGATAACACAGCCAACTTCCTCCGTTGGTGTAAGAGTATTGGGGTGGATGATACCTATCTTTTTGAGTCTGAAGGTCTTGGTAAGTTTTATTTTTTATTTATATATTTCAATAAAACATTTTAGAAAATAAGACTACTAAGGGCTTGCTCACATCTGCGCCGGGGTCACCATTCTGCAGATTTCTGTTTCCTGCACGAAACTGGGCAGGAGACGGAAATCTGCAGTCATGTTTCAAACCCATTCATTTGAATGGGTTTGTAAAGTGTCCGGCCGTGAGCACCTGTGAGCGTTTTCTGCTCTCCGTGGTGAAACCGTTTTTTTTTTTTTAACCGGACACAGTCACCGCAGAGAGCATAAAACGCTCACCGGTGCTCACGGTCAGACACTGTCTGACAGGTTTCCGTCTTCTGCTGGCAGAAGACAGAAACCTGATACGGAGACCCGAACGCTGGTGTGAACCCAGCGTAAGAACCAACAAAACAGCCAAGAAATATATATGGAGGTAAAAAAGGGTATGGCATGAAGCCTCTGGACCCAAATATCAATAATTGGATAGAGTGGCCGGGGTTACCTGGGTATAATGTGTAGGTGCAGCTCCTCTTCAAGAGTTATGACTGAAAAGTTTAATATGTGCTGAAAAAGCATAGAATATAATGGGGGATGAGTTATTTAAAGTGGTGGAAACGTAAAATGAGGCAGTAACCCATAGCAACCAATCTGGTGTCGGCTGCCTTTTGTCCGAGGTCCCTTTGCAAATGAATGTCCTAGTCTAATTGGTTGGTATAGGAACCACTCCACTGTACCTCCCTATGTAAGATTATGCAGTAAAGTGCACTACCTGCTACTGGGAGATAAGAAGGTAAAAAGATGAAAGCTGATTTGTATAATACAGGGGTAGGGAACCTTTGGCTCTCCAGCTGCTGTGAAACTACAACTCCCATCATGCTCAATTCACTTCCATGGGAGTTCCAAGAACAGCAGAGCCAGTATGCATGCTGGGAGTTGTAGTTTTGCAACAGCTGGAGAGCCGTACGTTCCCTACCCCTGGTATAATACATGCCATGTTTGTTGCAATATTGTAGCTACAATTCCCATGGTGTAATGGCTGGAAGTTTACCATCCATTCATTCATCCCTCCAATAACAGAGGGTGAATGCAGTCGGGTTATGTGAGTTCTGTCCTCTGATAACGAGTGATAACAGAAAACAACAGAGACTCCCTATTGACCCTATAAATCAGTGGTTATTGAGAGAAACCTTACGGACACAATCTGCCAAGGCACCTGGGCAACCCAGTCTGACCTGCATCCTGCAACCAGATGTGTATAAATGGTTTTCCAGCTAAATTTTGTAGATTTATAGCTTAGACTTGATTCATTATCAATTCTGTTACAATATAATTTCTAGCTCTTTAACTATTTCACAGCACACGGTGGTCCCCAACGTTGTCAACCACTCCGACAAATATGGCATGTTATATTGAGCAACACAAAGCAAGACTAAAACATGGTTCATACCACCCTTCTTAATCTCTAATGGTATGGCTTTGACCCCGGCGCACAGCATCAATAATACTATCCCATCTGCAGTCGGGAGCCCAGTAGGTTTCTTTTGTCTGGACCTAGAGCTTCTTATCTAGCGTGTGACAGATGGCCTCTGTTTTGTAAATGTTTCTTTAAATAATTGTGTGCCCATTTGTTAGTTGACCCAGTTCTAATCATTAATGATGGCTTTGTTGTAATTTCTTATGATGAGAAACCAAAAATAACTTCCAACAAAGGCTTCCATTGAGAGAGTCTATTTTGAATCCGCTATGCACTTTAAAATAGTAAAGCTCGTGATTATTCACACATACATGATACTTGAGCACTGTCAGGAGGAGCGAGATTCTTCACTAAAGCTTTATATTCTTAATATTGGCTCCAAATTGTGTTATAAAATCTGCCTGTAAGGAACAGGCTGGGCTTTGGACAAACAGCTGCTGCGTAACATTTGTCAGACAGTATTTGACGGCTCATTATGAGTGTAACTGTATCTTCTATTGCAATTAAATTTGCATGCCTCACTAGTCCCTTTCATGACTTTATTTTCTTCTTAAGCTATTGTGTTTCTATTGGCGCAAAATCTGCTTTAAGAAGATCTCCAGTGGAAAATCCGCTTTCCATCCCTGCAGCCCCAACTGGTTGCACTCTTTTATACATACAGGCTTCTGGCTACTTCTAAATAGACACCACCTTGATTTTTAGTTTTCTCCTGCTTTTGCCTTTTCTGTGCTCTGTCAATTCCTTGATGTTTCAGCTAACAGCATCACATGGGCAGCTAGAGCCAGTGCCATTTCAGCCTGCTAGGACACTGATATCCTTCTCTATCTCTTACATACGTTACCACACCATAAGAATATAGTCAAGAAGCAGTACTGTAATCTTATTCATTATAAATGTCTGAAAGAAGCTGTCTAATCATTAGCTGTGATATGAGTTGGTATCATCCACTGTGGACAACTATGTGGTACAGTCCATGCAGTGTAATCATACAGGGTGTTCTGGTACCTGTAGTGGGTGACGCATAGATCTCTATAGAGTTTTGTAGGAAAGCGTGTAACCAGAGCCTGATTAACATGGCTGATACAAAGTCTGATATACAGAGATAGAAACTACAAGAAAAATAATAGGCTTGAGATTGACACATGGGAATGTTAAGTTTTTGGAAGAGTGTTCCTTTCATATATTGTTGTTTTATGTCTAAGTTTCACAGAAACAATGACTCTAAGAGGTTCCAATTGTAGGTCAGCACGGCAGCGTGGCTTTCCTACAGGTACTCTGGTTTTCTTCCCACACTCCAAAGACCTACGGATAGGGAATGTAGATCGTGAGCCGTATATGGGACAGTGATTGACAATGTCTGCAAAGTGCCGCGGAATATGATGGTGCTATATAAGTAAGGGAAATAATAATAATTTATCAAATTGTTTAAATGTCTTCCAGTTCTCCATAAAGACCCCCGACAAGTTTGTCTCTGCCTCCTTGATGTTGGCCGAATTGTATCCAGGTATGTCATTTAGTTTTGAAATCTATACATTATGCTAGTAATTGAACTAGGACTGCTTTTTATTAAAGAGGTTTTCCACCACAATATCAAGCATGGAAGTCCCAGGGGTTGGTCATACATGCACAGACACTATAGTCCGTTTTATGGGACTGTTGGAGATAATGGATTACACGGTTTATGCTAAGTTCACACTAGTGCCCGGAGTCCGTTCTCAGCTTTCCATCTTCTGCTTGCAGAAGACAGAAAGCTGTCAGACCGGGTCCGGCCGTGAGCGCCGGTGAGCGTTTTATGCTCTCCGCCGCAAAACCGTTTTTTTTAAATCGGACACAGAGTACTGCATGTCTGACTCTGTGTCCAATTTAAAAAAAAAAAAAAAACAGTTCTGCGGCGGAGAGCATAAAACGCTCACTGGCGCTCACGGCCGGACATCTTTCAAACCCATTGAAATGAATGGGTATGAAAGAGTCCTGCAGTTTTCCGTCTCCTGCTCAGTTTTGTGCAGGAAACGGAAACCTGTATGAACAGAGACCGGGCGCAGATGTGAACGAGCCCTTAGCTGTGGCAGCCCTATAGAGAATGAAAAGTACAGAAACTGTGCACATGCTTACCTTAGCACTTCATTCAGACGGGGTAACGGGATCGCCAGTCTTGTGATCTATGGGGTTTATGGTTGAACTCCCCCTCTTCAGTGGTGAGACAGTTAACCTCTTTCCAGAGGAATCTTGTTTTACATATGTATTTTTTTCCCCTTTCATACAAAAGATATGGAGTGGAACCCCCAGTCCTTGTAAAGCTTGAAAAGGAGATTGAACTTGAAGAAACTCTATTGATGGAATCTGGACCACTGGCCCCCACCACTGTTGAGAAATCTTGCTGTCACCATGAATTGCACGAGGCTGTAAGATTCTGTCACAGTCTATCATATTCTGTCTTGGTTTAGCTAGAAAGTTAAAGGGTTTGGGCAGGATCTTTTTCTTTATGGCCTATCCTTAGGATAGGCCAAAACCATCTGAGCACTCGGGAGCTGGCAGCATAGCATTAGCATAGATTAGCTGTTAGAGACAATCTGAAGTGTATGTACTATGTACAGTCTGGAGCCAAAAGCAATTGGTCTTGTGCCCTGTATAGTAGGCTGCAACTCATTTTCCATTGGCCTCAAGTATGGGTGCCTGGAAGGAACCCACACACTCGATCCATGCAGGGGCTGGCTTATAACAATGTGAAGAAGAAGTAGGAATTGTGGAAATTGTTAATTATTTCTAATAAGGTTACGTAAGTGATTAGGTGTAAATTCATTATATTTTCAACGTGCCTTTTGCCTTTCGCTTATATATACAATGGAACTCATTAAATATTTGGCCAATAGTAGTCAAAACTAAACAGGACTGAAAAGTGTTATATTTTTATCACTTCTAATCTTGCATATTTATTAATGCGTTCTTTTTGCAGGTGACTCACATTGCTCAAGATCCTCCCTGCAATTGCTCTCACAGATTCTCTATTGAGTACTTATCAGAGGGCCGCTACCGGTTAGGGGATAAGATTCTATTCATAAGGGTAAGTGTAATGGATTCACGTGTGATAATAGAAATCGTAGCGTTACTATTGAAATGTGTTTTCTACAATTCCCTTCCACAGCATTCATGTGGATCAGAGCCTGGGCTTTGGCTTTGCATTAATTATGAGATTCCCATTATAAGGTCATAAAGTACAAGAATCAGTGAGAGAATTTCACCCATGTGGAATTACAGCCTAGGAGTAGATAACTATATGGCGGCCACATGGCACAATATGGTACTTTGTGCAAATCAGTGCTATAGGCAGTGCTGGTTTATTTATACTGTAAGAAGATAATCCCGAAGTATCAACTTGTATTTTAGTGTGTGCAGTCAAGAAAAGACCATCTAAATAAAGTCCTGATATAACCGACACTTCTTCAGCCTTTTGTTTGTTGCCTTTTGATGAATTGCCGGAGCGCTGAACAGAAGTTTCCTGGAGGAAGCATCTGTGTCTGTATCCAATACAGCAGTGAAAGGAAATTGAAATGAATAGAGTGTTAAATGTGTATAAGAAGGAAGCAATGGCTGGAGTGCTCCAGGTTTCCGTACTACACTCATATCTGTGTCGTAAATTTAATTTTTGCGCAGTGTAAATTTTGTTTTCAGCTGTTATAAAGGGTTATGCTTAAAGGGGTTGTCCAGGAATTCGACAAATCACAGAGGAGACGGAGGAAGTTGTAACAATATTAAAAAAATCAATATGGGAATAATAATAAGGGCATTATCATTCATGTGAAAGTCACCTAACAGAGCATCTATTAAATATGGGATTAACCCTGGAGAAGTAGAGGGTGACATTTATACTAATATGAAAGCTAATGCCCTAAAATAGAGGTAAAATGTTATGTTTGTGTAACACGTTCAAAGAACTCTTTTTAGTTCCCTTGTGATGGTGAAATCACAGAATGAAACACACACACACACACACACACACACACACACACACACTCTCTCTGCTCTGACCTCATTCTGTCCTGTTACAGGCGCTAATGGAGACATAGATGCATTCTGACTGCTATCACTTTGGTTCTGTATCCAGGTTTGCAAAGAAAAAAATATAGCTGTTGCTATATAAATAAAAGAAATCTAAAAAATATAAAAATAATAGTCGGTCAAGCATTTTATTAATTTTTTTTTTTTTTTGACCTGCCAAATTTGGAAACTTTATTTGGTAAATACAAACCATAAATAACCTTCTGGCTTCATTTATGAAAGGGTTATTTGCATTGTATAAAGTGACAGAATGATGTATGGTAAGCAAGTATGTCATCATTTTTTTGAATGGTGTGGGACAGTCTCCTGGGACTCCCAGTCCTGGGCATGGTCTTACACTCTATCCTGCAGAGTAGCACCCCATCCACCTACTGTGAAGGTTACGCTAGGATTGGTGGGGTACTAGAGGTTGGGTCACTACTGCTGGTAGAGATAGCATATCCTAGATAAATGTTATCATTATATAAAATGGGAATAGCACTTGAATAACATGAATGTAATTCAGTGATGTTGGATGCAAAATAATGAATTTATTTATTGAATTCTGAATGTATTTATTAATTTAATGTATTTCTTTCCCAGATGCTACATGGAAAGCATGTCATGGTTAGAGTAGGAGGAGGATGGGACACTCTTCAAGGTTTCTTGTTGAAATTTGACCCATGCAGAGTGCTGCAGTTTACAACTTTGGAACAAAAGATTTTACAGTTCCAGAAAGGTGTACAAAGTGACAGTGTGTCAACACAAGGAAGCAAATCTATACAGCCTCCTGTGATGAACCCCTTATCTGCAATCACTACTTCCAAAAAAGTGGCCTCTCCCCCACCCTCATCTGTAATCCCATCTAGTGTTAAACTCAAAAGTCAAAACTCTCCTATCTCAACTACACCAAGGGGAGCTAAGAATACACCAGTTACATCAGTGCGCCCCAAAATCCAAGTCATGCCAAGAAAAGCGTCTCCATTACTTCCTGAGCCACAGAAGAAGGTAGCAAAGAAATCCAATTCTCCACCACATACTACTACAACTCCTAGGACTAGGCCTGAAATCAAAAGTACACCGAAAAACCTCAATTCACCTACTAATGTTGCAAAAAACAGCAATTTACATTCTACTAGAGTAGTTCAGAATGGTAAAAGCATTGTGCAGAGTGGGGGAACGAACCAGAAGATACAGACTCCTACAAGTTCTCCTACATCTGCGACCAAGGGTGCTTCTAAGGGTACACCTGACCTCCAGGCAAAACCGGGACCATTAAAAACAACAAGTTCTTACAAACCAACTACTCCATCCTCAACGAAATCTGATTTATCAAAGAGGACTGTGGCTACCAAGCCTGACTGCAAAAGCGCTATTGGTCAGAAATCTGCCACAGCCACACTTTCCTCCAGGGATGTAAAAGTAAGTAAAAAAGCAGACGTGCCAAAGAACAATCTACAAGAGAGGAAGCCCTTTGTGGTATCATCACGTGTACCTGACAAAATTCCCATGTTCCCATACCTGTCCCAACCTTTATCTAAACAGCCAGCTGTAGGTGCTGTCAGCAGGAACACTACTAAACCTGTCCAATCTGCTAGGAATGGCACTAGTAAGCCTGCAGCTGACAAAACTACAACGTCTGGACGCACCCCACTCTCCGTAGTGAAACTTCCACAATCTGCACCCAAAACACAGCCCGTGCCAAAGATGAAATCCTCTACAAAAACTCCGCCCATGAGTGGCACCATAAAGAAAGATAAAGTGCCAATTGTGTCTGATCAGGGTTCAAAGGTAAAACTGTCCCGCCGTGCTGCCCCTGATACCATGAAAGAGAAATTGGGAAAGAAAAAGGAAGATCACCTTACTGTGTCTAAGAACAAGTGAAACAAAATGCCTCAGCGTCAGTAATGTAACATTCATTTTCCTTCAATACATGTAAGATCCTGTTTATTTTACTGTGGGTATCATTTATCTGCTCCTGTTGTTGTTGCCTCTTTAAAGCACAACTGTTGGGTCACTTTTTTTGAGTATTTGTAAAACATTTTTGTAATATACTTTATTAACTTATTTTATTTGCTTGTAGTAGAAAAAAGGCTGTATTGGTCATGTGAATGGTCATACAGTGAATGTAAGGGTATGTTCACACGGAGGAAACTTTTTCCGCCATGTGAACTTTCCACGCGGCTAGCCATGACGGGATGCTGATGCCGCAACAGGAGCGTGTCTGGAGCCGCAGCTGCCTCAGCTGTGTCATCCATGGCAAGATCGGGCATGTTGCTTCTTTTTTCTGCTACTAGCTAGCGGGAAAAAAAAAAAAGCGAGCAACTCCCATTGAAGTCAATGGGAGCCATTTTTGCAGGTGGATTTTGAGGTGGATGCCGCGTCAAAACCCGCCTGCTAAAAAATCAGCGTGAGCATACCCTAACACAGCCGGGTTTATTATTGCTAGGGAAATGATGTATATAGTGCAGGGACAGTATGGGCAGGCTATGGATACGCCTCTGTATTACACACTAGCTGTATACATGATATACACTGTGTAGGGAATGATCTCTCCTTAGAGTGTTGCTAGGGTGAGATGTTAGACTTTTGTTTCCTACTAAAAGAAAATTAGTTAATGAAGTATATGGCAAAAATGTCCTCCAAACACTCCCTACATAATACTAAAAAAGAGTGAAACTACAATTGCACTTTAAAGCAATACATAAAGTCAAGTACAATCATTGAGTTCTATGTATAACACTATGCAATATGTACATCCCCGGGGTGTATCACTGTATCATATACTATTAGCCAGGAAGATGTGTACACGCCAACTATGTTCTGGATGGATATTCCTGCTGGCGGGAACCATACAGTTTTTAAAGACTTTTACACCAAATGATGCCTTACGTTTGGATATGGTAATGTTATTGTTCCTTGCCATTAGGTTTTTAAAGGAATCTACAGATGGAAAAATCACAAACGGAACATGTGATTGAGGAACACTTTCAAGTGCTTTTATTATGACTGGAGTTATGCAAGGGTTAATAAAACTGTAAGCCATGACGGCCCTTTTTCTGTTCTGTGGATGAGTGCTACGGCATATGTACATAGGAAAGTCCAGGAAATGAATTCCCATATTAAATCAAAAGGCAAACGGAAAAAGGGTTAAACGCAACCACTAAATAAAATTTGCCCTAAAGCAATTAATACCCTAATTTCACACCCCAAAATAAGATCTATTAATAATGCGCATTTGCAATTTATAAATTGGAACCTTCCAGTCAAGCCGAAATGTGCAAGTAGACCCAACAGCCTATGTATAGCTAGCTAGATATTCAATGTATTATTTCCTTTCCTGCTTAGGGTTTATGTCTAGCCGCCCTGCATGGAGGCGGCTTCTACTATATACTGGATCTGAAAGATCAATTAGATCTACAATGAAAATTATACTTTATTTTGAGGTGTGGAAGTTGGGTATTCATTGCTTTTGAGCAAACTGTATTTAGTGTTTATATACGTAGGTTTAGGATTTTTCAGAAATACGCAGTGAGGGGGAGTTCACACAGAGTAACGTGCCGCAAAATCACGGCCACAAAATAACGCGGCGTATACGATCCCGGCTCCCATTGAAATCAATGGGAGCGTATACGGCGCTCAAAGTCATATCACGCGGCACGTTACTCCGTGTGAACTCCCCCTGACATTGCTTATGCAACATGAACATGCAAAACTGAATACGCAACATGAATTTCTTATGCAACACAAATATACAAAATGAAGGTTGTGCTGTCAAAAACTACATCTATTTGTAGCAACCCAGGGGAGCAGTGAGGAAAGGATGGGAGTAGTAGTGACCCCTTGTTCACATCTGCATTGGTATTTCGTTCGGGGGAGTCCGCATGGGGACGCTCCCAAACGCAATTGCAAGCAGTGTGCAGTGACAGCGCACGAACCCCATACACTATAATGGGATCCGTGTGCCTTCCACGAGATCTCCGCATGGAACATGCGGACAGGAAAGTACTTCACAATCGACATGATTCGTGCGGAGATCTGGCGGCAAGAACACGAACCCCATTATAGTCTATGGGGTGCATGTGCTTTCACTGCACACCGCTTGCCAGTGCGTTTGGTAATCTGTTTGGGAGGGTCCCCATGCGGAGTGGTGGTGGTGATTCCACCTCCTGCTGCCATATCCTTAAGTCAAATGGGGGACACGTGCTTTGCTTCCGCCACCATGAAACGGCCCATAAAAGTTACATAACACTCAAAAGGCAAATAACCTCATGAATAATGCAACCCATTAATTAACTCTTTCAGTGGTGCCCGTACTGGGACACTACATATATTAGCACATAAATGATCAGTGCTTGTCTTTACAAGTTTATTTTCCCGTGTCAAAGGACACTTTAAATATTTTTTTAAAGGAGCTTTTCCATTATTTGTAACATTTATGAAAATATTGCACTATATATTGGTTTTGTTGCATCTCAAAGAGGACCCTTCACCAAATCCATTGCTATGCATTCCTTTATAGGTGCTACTCTAATGATGTCAGGAATGACAGAATTTTTTCACTAGATCCCACCGTTCCTGAACAATTGGTGCATTTAAAGGGATTCTACCATTAAAATATTTTTTTTTTGTGGATAAGACGTCGGAATAGCATTTAGAAAGGCTATTCGTCTCTTACTTTTAGATGTGGTCTCTGCCGCGCCGTTCCTCAGAAATACCGGTTTTTACCGGTATGCAAATGAGTTCTCCCACAGCAATGGAGGCGTCCCACCACTGCCAGAGAAGTGTCTCCAAGCGCCGCCTCCTTCATCGTCTGCCGCGTCCTCTTCAATGTCTTCCGGCGCAGGCTCGTAACGTCTAGCAGAGTAGACTGCGCAGGCGCACAGGTCACGGGAAAATGGCCGCTTGCACAGTATTGTTAGCGGCCATTTTCCCGTGCGCCTGCGCAGTCTGCTCTGCTAGGTTACGAGCCTGCACCGGAAGAAGACATTGAACATGACACGGCAGACGAAGAAGGAGGCAGCACTTGGAGACACTTCTCTGGCAGCGGTATTTCTAAGGAACGGTGCGGTGAAGACCACGTCTAAAGGTAAGACGAATAACCTTTCTAAAGGCTATTCCAACATCTGATCCACAAAAAAAAAGTTTTAATGGTAGAATCCCTTTAATTAGTGCTTGATATGACATATAGGGTCTATACTGTCCAGTGGGTAGTGTCAGGCAGGCGCAGTCTAATGAGAGGCAAACAGTTTCTCGCCCCATTGTCTGCTCTGGCCAGAGATCACTTACTCAACAGTAATGAGTCTAATCATTATGTTCAGTACCCGTTTATTGCATCAATTGCTCAAGAACATTGGGGGCTGTAGAAGAAATTATAACTGCACCAGAGCCTGTGCTTCTTATAGAATGTAAACTATTGCAGTTTGTGGGGGTGGTAAAAAGTCCTCTAAGTATGTCTATAAATGTTTCTCCAATTTTTATGTCTCCCAGTGACAAAAATTTTGAAATATTAAAAAGATAAAATTCATAAAACCTGAAAACTAGGTTCACACCTGCGCCTGGTCGGCGCCTGGGGATTCCGTTCTCCATTCCGCTTTATAAATGCAGAAAGAAAAGTCCTGCAAGCAGTGCTTTTATCTCTGCATTTTCTGCCTTTTTCAGGTGTCCGCAGGTTTCTGAAGGCAACCGCTTTTTAAGAGGATTAGGTTTCCGTTTGGGGGGGGGGGGTCCCAAGTGGACCCCCGAATGGAAACCTGAACACAGGTGTCAAACTAGTGTAAGAGGAAAAATATGCAGCTCATGATAACAATCATTTGACAAACCTTGGAGTAAACCTTAAATGTCATATTCCTCATCTCCACTTACTAGCTCATTACTTGTCTGGATTCAGCTGGAAGATTAGTCCTATTGACCCAGTTTGCTTTTAACATAGCAGTGCCATAAAAGTCATTAATGGCGGTGACTATAGTAGGGTAATGACATGTAAGCATCCTACCAAGTACAATGTGACTACTTTCTTTTATAGTTACCCCAGTTCTGTCTACATTTAAGCTTGGATTCATTCTGGAAAAGAAATAGACCTCCATTGTTAGTAATCTATCCCTCCATGTGTACAATGACAAGCTTTTTAGAACCAGAGCCCATTAGGAAGGATATATCCACAACAACGCCATTTAAGTGTAAGAGACATTTATGAGCAGTTAGTGTTACTATACAGTGTGATCAATGGCAAAGTGCAGCAGCCATATGGAATCCAGATATTGCTTTGTCTCTTGGCACTATAAATCATTACAGATAGATGCTAATGTGGGATTTTATTGTCGGTCTCAGGTGTCTGGTGGCTCTGAAATACAGGAGGTCATTTGTCATACAATGTAGATGGTCATTTGGTTATTCATTATTGGAATAACACAAATTGTCTTCTAGTACTAAAACCATTAATCTGAGTACATGCACAAGTCCAGTATATTGACTTATATACTATACGTCTGTACTGATGAGTTTTAGTTGTAAAAACCTGATCACGATGTGGGAAACGACTAAGCAAAATATACAGACAGTCCACAAATTTCTGCAAAATAATGGAGTATATTGTATGGCAAATAGTTGGTTAGACCTGTTTTATGTCTACCAAAAGAGTCAAGAAAATGAGTAATTGCCCATAATGTAACTTAAAGCTTTAATATATGGAGAAAATTATTAATGTAAGCGGATGCCTGCCAAGAGGGATGTGTATAACTAAACGGATTAATTTAGTTAGATGTTCACGATTATGTCAGTACAAGCATCTTCTGATCTTCTCCATGTAAGTCAGAGTATAAAGCTAGCTATATACAAGAATACAATGATAAGGGGAAATGAACGCTTGGCAGATTTGTTGTAGATATTTCTATGACTGCCCCATTCATCTAAATGGAGTTTTGAGAAAACTACGCTCTTGTTGCAGAAACAACCCAGTCACATGTATAGAATACATTTCCAGTTTCCAGAAACTTCAGCATATTAATATATGACTTGTGGAAATGGCAGAGATTTCTATGGTGAAGGTTTCTGCTACAGCCTTCCCTATCAGTATATAGGGACACCCAAGCTGTTGACTTATCTACCTGAATCTCTGCAGTTTCAGTCATTTCATTCAAATGAATATACAACAAATCTTGGCTTTTCAGAACGTGGCAAACTGGCTATAGATATCACATTCTTTTCAGCAAGTTCTACCGTCTTTCTCCTTACAAGTTACTGTATTTAGTCACTGGAAGACCTCTATTGGCCACTTGTTGCGGCAGAGTAATTCGGAATCTCATTAATTTTCATGTTACTTGTCATGGAGGCCGATAACCAGCTCAAAATAGTTTTATAAAACATTTACACTGTATATCTGATGGTTTTTACCTGACTCACAATTTAGGTTGTGTCCACATCTGCGGCAGCATGTTACCCTGTCCAATAAAACATTGGACCTTATGGTCCACATGGGGCACACTACAGTCAGTGGGATTCATTCGGTGTGGTTAGTATCTGTCATGATAGATAGCCAGCACTGCAAAACAGAGAAATAACTGGCTCAAATGTGAACAGAGCCTAATCGGACAAGTTTTCTGAAATATATTCTTGTAAATGTATTCCCGCTTGGATTGTAGATTAAGCGATTGACAATCAATATATATGTTCTGCTCTTCAGATTATTTACTGTGTTTTATGTGAAATAATCCACAAGATGTAATAGGTTTTACATGACTTTTCACAACATTTTTTAAAAGTTATGTTGAAGTGGGTGGGGAGTAGTGGGCAGGGGGTATGGCGTTGGGGCTTGGCATATTTGCTGTAATTTTATGCTGCTTACCAGAACCCCTTACTGTAGGCTCACACTAATGTCAGCTCTCCATTGTTCTGCTCCGTCGGCTGCGAAAATAGCTTTACATACAGAGCCCAATGGACCCAATTGAGAATAATGGGGCTTGGTAGGTGTCCATTGGTTTTAAAATGAAAGCAGCAGATAAAAAAATCTTTGTGCAGAACTTTTTCATCCACTGACTTCAAGTGGACACTGAGACTCTAACACAAATGTGAATGTAGCCTGAGTGTTTAGCAGGAATGTTTCATTTAGAAAGTGCCTTTTCAAGGATTGTTATGGCAGAATGGAGTAAATATAAATTATTCTAATTCTTCTGTTGGCAGATGCCTGTCTATGGCCTAGGTGAGGGGGAGCACTATCATTCTTCAGCTAGGGTCATGGTATATAGCATAACTTATATCCATGTGTTTTGACAGTTATAAATTCATGTTTGTTTCCACAAGCCTATGAAGACTGTATTTGTATCCAATTTGTAGAACAACTCTCTTGGTCTGAACTCTATAATGCTGCCATCTTGTCATTTTGCAAACTACAGTAAATTGCAGTATTATGTAATCCTCTGTACACATAATAGAATTCTGTTTTTGCTATTTCAATGTACTCACACCCCTGCTGAAGCCTTTTGTGCTTAATTCAATGTTCTAGTAGGACAAAACACACATTTTTGGATCAACTGATGTAACTTTTTAAAATTTGCTTTGAAATGCAACCAGCAGCGAGGGCTATGTTCTAGTTGGTGAGGTCTCAGTAGGAAAGCTTTGAAAAGCTGAACATTAGACCTTTTTTAATATATAATTTGCCCTTATCTACTGTTAGTAAGACAATGATCTACTCAAAGAAGTGTCTGTGTATGCTTTTTTTTTTTTTTTTTTTTTTTTTTAATCTCTGTACATTGCTGTATGAAATCTCTAAAAGAATACTAAACCTAGAAATATGATATATGTAAGAATATATATATATATATATATATATATATATATATATATATATATATTCTTACATTAAAGTAAGAATACTGCAGAAAACACAGGGTTAATTTCCAGGTATTTTTTTCCCCCATTTCCAGTGGGGTGGGGCATTGATGGAGGGTACTAGAGTCTCCTTCCAATTGTACAGGTTTTCTCCCTTTCGCTCTAATATTGTAATCCTTTACATATTCCATCATTACATCCATAGAAATAGAGTTTCATTCAATCCCAACAACTCCTTTTTGGTGTATGACACAAAATAGGAGCAAAGAAAATGAGAAGATAAAGGAATTGCTAGGATTTATTTTTTTTATGTTTAAAGCCTTTTGTGTGCCTCGCGTTCCTTTAAACACTACTATTTCTTGTTGTGCATCTCTTCATGAGTGTTAAATATTTTTACTGTATTTAAAATGTGTTCCTTGTCCTGTAAAATAAATGTAATATGAATGTTTGCTTCAATGTTTTGGGATATAGAAAAGTGCACTTTAATAAACACGGTTTGGGGAAATATAAATGTTCATATATTCTGAGTAAAAATGACTAATAAATGAAATGCTGGTTGTTATACAGGGATGATGTAATATTTCCTTATTTTAACGCTACTGTAACAGGAAATCCATGTGTCCTCTGCACTGAGTCACGGTCAGTCATAGGACATGGTGGGGTGAGTAATATACTTGTGTTGCTTACATTTTTTCCTAGTATAAAACTGTAGGAAAGGAATGTAGTGAAAGCTTCCATCCTGCTTGAGATCAAATGCTTGGCACAAGATGTCAAATTCAATTGGACCAACATTGATTGGAAGCGTCAGTAAGATGGAACAGATTTCTGAGAAGGAGACTTGGCCTGTGCCACTTGGGTCTCTGCTTCTCAATACTGATTTCATTTCTTTCCAGTACTTGATAATATCTCTGCTGATTCTGGTCTGGACGGTTTCCACTGGACTCTCTCTTTTGACTCCTGCAAATATACACAATAACAAGAGAAACAAAAGTAATACAAAGGAGAACACTGTGGGTCACATTTGATAGTACTTACAAAGTGAAAAGAAATGACGTGAAATAACGATTGACATGACGTGTTAGTTTTAGATAATTATGGGAAAAATGCAATAATGGGAAGTCTCAAAGTCATAGTTGAAAGCTTTCGTATAAAATTAAATAACTAATTTGGAAATTGATGGTCGCCACACATCTCAAAGAAGTTATGACAGGGTTAACAAAAGGCTGGAAAAACAACTGGAGGATCCATTTTCAATAAAGTTACATAACCGTACATGTTTCTTGAAAACAAAGACAGTCAAAGGTTCACCAATCTGTGAAAAACTGTTTAAAAATTGTGGAACAGTTTCAGAAAAATATTCCTCAACGTAAAATTGCAATGTCGTTTTAAATATGCCATCATTTAAAGTACGTAATAACAAAACATAGAGAATCTGGAGAAATCCATGTACAGGGGACTAGGCTGACAGTCAATATTGGATGCTTATGATCTACGGGCCCTCAGACGGCACTGCATTAACCCCTTCCCGCTTTTTCGATTTTCGTTTCGTGCTCGTACGGCGAATGTCAGGAAGGGGTTGAAAACAGCCATGAATTGGTAAATCAAATTGCTGCATTGGCTCATGAATATTTACAAATGCAAGTTAAGCTGTATCATGCAACGAAAAAGCCATGTATCAACACAATGTAAAAACGCCATCTTCCCTGGGCCAAAAACTTTTTAGAGAAACCTGTTTCCATTCAGATAGTGAGTCAGATTTACTAATGTCTAAAAGCTAGACAATACAGACTTACACTAGACAGTCTTAAACTGCACCAGATTAATCAAGTCTTTGATGCTGTCGGATAAATCTGGCTTATTCTTAGATTGTCTGGTCTAACATAACACTTCCTTATTAGGTGGCTTAAAGTTCTTTGCACAGAGGCCACGCAACTTAGGACATGCCCTTTCTTGAGAAGTCACGCTCTTCTCCAGCAAGGTCAAGTTGTAAAAGGTTCTAAGACAATAAACTTTTCAGCATGCTGTAAGCAACATTTTTTGGGGGTGTAAATTACATTATGATTCTGACATATTTTGCTTGAATATTTCCCAATGCCTCTTTCAGGTAAGGTCCTGCCAGGGGTGTAACTTGAGGGGGTGCAGAGGGTGCAATCACATTGGGGCCCAGGAGCCTTAGGGGGCCCATAAGCACCGGCATCCGTATTGAGACTGCAGCTTCCATCTGGCCCATAAGCCAAGGAGACCCACAGATTACCCTAACCACACTAAGGTTGGTTAAACTCCTTAGCACCCGTAACCATCACTATCAAGCATTCACTGTGGGGATGAGGTAGGGGGACAAAAGATTGCACCGGGCCCAGAAGATTTTAGTTACACCACTGGGCCCTGCATACAATACTGAAGCACATGCTGCAGCTATCACCACAGCATGGCTTAGAGAAGAAGAATCTGGGTGTTGAACTGGCCAAGCTAGAGTCCAGGCCCTCACCAATGGAAACCATTTGGCACATTATGAAATTAAAAAAAAACTATCAAAGACGACCCAGGACTGTAGAGCATCTAGAATGCTATATCAGACAAGAACGGGACAACATTCCTCTCCCAAACCTCCAGCAATCCTCAGTTCCCAGACATTTACAGACTGTTGTAAGAAGACAGATTTCTGCACAATGTTAATTCTATATTCTATTATGAATACAATATGGTTGAGAGCCCCAAATTTCTTTACATTTTAGTGTCCAAACCTTTTTGGCATTGGGGTTGTATATTCCTAATCATTACTACATTACAAGTCCTGTCAGATTTCTACAACCTGCACAAACATATGTAAAAATGTATATACTTTTTAAAAGCAAAAAAGATCAATTTAGCAGGTAACATATTTGTGAAATTGAGGCTCTTTAGTTTCAGAACCTATTTAGACTAAGGCCCCATGCAAACCGTTATAACTTCATCCACAATTGCGGGTAAAAAATGCAGACCCACACATTTCTACGGGCCCATACACACATCCACAATCTTTGCAGCTGTGTGTCCAGGCTGTAGAAGGGGTCCACAAATTATGAAGCATGTCCTATGTGTCTGCATTGTAGAAATTGTACAAGGTCTGTGATTGCGGGTGACATACTGATGCAGTACAGATTGCTGATCTGTATTTGTGAAGACTGTAGAGATGAGCGAGTACTATTCGAAACTCCCATTTCGAATAGCACACACCCATAGGAATGAATGAAAGCGGCCAGCCACTTAACCTCCTGTGGGCCGGCTGCGTCCATTCATTCCTATGGGTGCATGCTATTTGAAACGGGAGTTTCGAATAGTACTCGTTCATCTCTAGTGAAGAGTAAAACCAATATGACTGTGGGCATGTAGCCTATGTGTTTACCATTGGTAAATTGCCATATAATTTTGTTAATAATGCCATCTTACCACAATCCTTTGGTCTTTTCATGTTCACAAAATAAGAAAGGAATTTCCTCAATGAAATAGATTCCACAGGGTAAGTTATTGGTAAGCTGTACCACAAGGCTTCCAGTTCTTCAGGTAGCAGAACACAGTTCATTCTGCAGAATGAAATGCAAAAATACTCTAAGGCAACAGTGACCCCTAGTGGTAAAAAACTGCACTTGTAACAGTCATTATTTCCATTCACTTCTCAGCCTATTTAGTGACTAATATATTGTTTTCTTGAAGTCTTCAGGTCATATATTGACACCATGTTTGTGCCACATGAATTGGCATAATATAATTTATATTTCTGAATTAAAGAGGTTGTCTAAGATTACTGATGTGCTATCCTAGAAGGAGGGGGGGATATTATTCTGAGTTACTGACACTCACTCCCATGCACCTGGATCAAAAACTGACACCGGCAGCTAATCGGTGGGGGTGTCAATATTAGGATACCTATCGAGCTGGTATTGATACCCTATCCTAAAGATAAACCAACGATATCAAGTCTTGCACATCCTCTTTAAGGCTGTGGCCCCACGTGGCATAAACACTGTGGTTTGGCCGCAGCGGAAATGCAGCCACTGCAAGGTGGATGGGATTCTAGTGAATCCACAGTGGACACACTGCGATTTCCAGAACCGCCTCAGTTTTGTAAATCACAGCATGCCAATTGTATCTACGGAAACGTCAACAGTTTCCCTATAGGTGTAATAGAAGCCGCACAAAGTCAGCAGAGAAAGCTCTGTAGGTTTACTATGAAAGCGCTATGGGAAAAAACGCAATGTGTTGCCTCTGTGTTTTTCCCGCAGTGCTTTTTTTTTTTTACTGCGGCCCATTACGTGGGGCCTTAGCCTAACATTCATTTTTTACGCTCCATCTTACAAAAGTAATAATGTTTATACTTTTTCCATTCACAGAGCTGTATGTGGGCTTTGTTTTTATGAGATAAATTGTACATTGTAATTGAACTATTTATTATTCCGTACAATGTACTAAGAAGCTGGAAAAAATTGTTAATGGGGTGGAATTAGAGAAAAACATTTCTTACTGGTTTTATTTTTAGGGTGTTCACCTGCCAAAATAACATGTTACCTACGGTATATTCTGTGGGTCATTATGATTATGGCTATGTCAAATTTATAGCTTTTGTTATGTTTTTTAATAACTTAACCTGATATATTTTTTTAATTCTTAAAATCGCCATATTCTGACACGTTTAACTATTTTTATATTTCCATTGAACCCATTGAAGTTAATGGGAGGCTTTTTTTCCACGTGGATTTTCAGCGCCAAAATCCTTGCCAAAAAAACTCTGTGAATGGGCCCTTAGATCCACAGGGTGTCCAATCTTTCTAGTTTCACAATTCGTAGGGTGAAATCTGCAACAAAATACATATGTATAATGTTGGCATGGAATTGCAGTGGAATCCACGTGGAAAATCTGCATCAAAATTATTACTACATACATATACTCTTAAAGTGACAGTACACGGACCCCTGGTGGAGAAACTTTGTCATAATCTTACCGAATCAAAACAGCATCAAGTTTCTCCTTGTCTGCACTACAGTCATCGTTTCTACATTCATGGATGAAGGATCTGCAGAACTGCCAGAATTTATGCTGGAGAAGATCCCAAACAATCAAATGTATCTACATTAAGGAGAAAAAAATATTCCACAATAACAAAGCGTTTTCCTATGTGGCTCAATTATTCTGTAACACTATGAAATATTTATAGGAGAAGTGCGGGAGCTTGGAATTGTTATTAGCCTAATAGTATGCTCGTAAGCAGGTGATACAGTCAATAGATTTATAGGGGATGCCAATGACCTAGACTTAAAGTCATTTTTCATAGCTATCCAATAGTAAGTAGGTGTTTGTGAAATAAATGGCCGTGCTTTACTCTCAGGAATGACCTACACTTTCTATAATATATAGTACATACAGTTTCTGTCTATAGCTCAGTCTAAATGAGGAGCTTCTTTGAGCTGTATGATATTGCCGCTAGCAGTGTTCCCTACTATTGTCTACAGAGCTCTCAAGACAGATCCCAACCTTTTATGAAGAGTTCATGCCATGGCGTGTGAGATGCTGCAAAATCCGGTAACAAGTATACTACAGAAAGGAATAACTCTGTAAGTACTATATAATATACTTCTGTGTAAATGGAAGGATTACATAAATCACATCCAAGCAAAGCTCTCTGTACCAATGTAATGGTGATGAAGGCCAAAACAAAGGAAAACAAAATTATTTACCTGACATACAGTACTTACCTCAGGCAATTTTCTTCGGGTTTGTGCATGTGTGTATCTTGACAAATCCATTTCAAAATTTTTCCGATAGCGAATCTTGTCCATTCGGTAATGGACCTTAATTTGGGTTGAAAGTCGCTCCACTTCTTCTTTCAGTTCAGATGTTGAAGGCCTAATATAATAAAATGATGATGATATAATATTGGGAAAAAATGATATTAACTGAATACAGCTTTTGTATCATTCTTAATCTAAGGACATATATTTATAGATGAGTTTACCAAGATGCTTACCTTTTACAAGTGTGTGTGTGTGTGTGTGGGGGTGTATTTATAGTGAGAAGGTGACAGGCAAAGTTCTGGGGTCTTGATATAACTCCCCCAGGTTTCAGACCTATGTGTGGTCCAGTGTGGGTTTTGAGTAGGCCTCAGGTGTGGGTTCTGGGCTTATTACTGGGCCAGAGTAAGGCTGCAGAGTCTACACTTAAAGAGGACCTTTCACCACTTTTGGGCACATGCAGTGTTATATACTGCTGGAAAGCTGACAGTGCGCTGAATTCAGTGCACTGTCGGCTTTCCCGATCTGTGCCCGCTGTAAAGAGCTTACGGTGCCGGTACCGTAGTGCTCTATGGTCAGAAGGGCGTTTCTGACCATTAGCCAGGAACGTCCTTCTGCCTCGCGGCGCCTATCGCGCTGTGCTGTGGAGCCGGGAGGAACGCCCCCTCCCTCTGCTCACAGCGCTCGTCCATAGACGAGCATTATCAGGAGCGGGAGGGGCGAGTTCCTCCCCGCTCCACAGCACAGCGTGATTGGCGCCGCGAGGCAGAAGGACGTCTCTGGCTAATGGTCAGAAACGCCCTTCTGACCATAGAGCACTACGGTACCGGCACCGTAAGCTCTTTACACCGGGCACAGATCGGGAAAGCCGACAGTGCGCTGAATTCAGCACACTGTCAGCTTTCCAGCAGTATATAACACTGCATGTGCCCAAAAGTGGTGAAAGGTCCTCTTTAAGGGCAGATGCTGAGAGCGAGAGGAGGTGCCTGAGTCTGTCCTGAAATACTGAGAGTCTGGTGAGACTGTACTGTGCTATTTTGTTTGTTTGTGTGCTTGGTAGTAAGCCACACGTATAGTTAGCTGTATATTGTTTAGTCAGTGCTCGGAGAAAGGGTTTTGTTTGCTGTTTTTGCCTGAAGTTAAGGCTGTATTTTATTATGCTTATTTTGTACCTGAAGTGAAGGTTTATTTATTTTGCTGTTTTTCCAAATAAACCTGTTGGCACCAGATTTTGTGTCCCTGTCTCTGACTCACTGGGTCCACACCATTGCTGCTACCGAGCTACCTTCCCAAATAGGTTGGATGTTACCAAATAAGATTCAGATACCTGTCTTGAATAAGAGCAATAAACTTCAGAAAAGGTAAAAATGTGGAGCCCTCATCTCCAAGAAGAACAGCAAAGCTTTTGACTTGTTCTGTTGTCAGTGGCATTTCAATTGTTTTTTCAATGATTTCTTTAAAGTCGTCTTGATAAATGCGGCCATTTCCAAGAGTATCAGCTTGGCTAAATTGCATATACATGTCAATGGAAAAAGAAAAAAAGCATTTACCACTTCTGGATTAATATGTATTACAATAAAATGCTTGTTCATGCTCTTTGACCAAAAGACATGGGGAAAAGCTTGCAATAAAAATATGAATAAAGAAACTAGAAACTAGGAGGTAATACAGCTGCAGATAGAGCCTAGTAAATAATAATAGAGCAACAACATTTGTCTAAATGTCTTAAAAACTGGATTCCCATTCCACAACAATGGCAAAAATGTGTAATATAAAATCCCACAATCCTCTCTGTACAAGCTTTGTAGAGTCTTAAAGTAAGGTTCTTAACGGGATGTAATTTCTCTCACATCTTTTATTTTTTATTTTATGCTTACTTGTCTAGCGCCATCATATTCCACAGCGCTTTACAGATATAGTCACACAATCTACATTCCCTATCAGTATGTCTTTGGAGTGTGGGAGGAAACCTATGCAAACATGGGGAGAATATACAAAAACATATACGAATCATTGTCGATTGTATTTTTCACTTCACCATTAGGTCTGATTTGCAGTTTTTATCATACTCGCAGAAGTATAGGCAAGAACTTCATAACAACTAAAGACCAATAAACTCCTAAGTCAAGTTGCACCAGTTCGGGCTCTTTCCGGGGCTCTTTTTTGTGAAACATCTAATAGATGATCAAGAGAAATTGGAGACCACCAGAGCTAAATCTCAAAAGTATTCAGACCCTTTGCTATGACACTTAAATTTTTCCTTTTTAATGAATATTCGAAAAGTTGCCACTGTCCAACAAATGACCTCCGGGACCCCTTCAAACAGTTGATAAGTATGGTTCTTGGGTATCAGATCTCCAATGATCTTTCATTTATGACTTAAGCTGAAAATGGTCATCGAGAAAACAGAACTGAACAACCATTTTAATAAAGTAAAGGCACTAAAAAGTTTGTCACTGCATCCCTTGATGAGAGACCGATTCTGGATGGTATTTGAAGTTGATTGTGAAGCAGAATCCACCTCATAATCAGTTCCAATTCATTCTGTGTAAACCAGTCCTAAGAATGCTTTAAAAAAATAAGTGTTAAGTTTGTTGTTGTTAAAATGCTAACAAGAAAAATCAATATTTGGTGTGACTACCCTGTGCCTTTAAAACAGCATCAGTTCTTCCAGGAGGATGTCTGCTTGCTCAAATTCTTCTGCCTCTTCATGTAATCACAGACTGACTTGACAATGTTGAGATGGGGGCACGGGGGGGGGGGGGGGGGGGGTCATAGCAGCACCTCCAGGACTCTTCCTCCAAAGACAGTCAGACCAAATATTGATTTCATTTAGATTTCTCTTTTGTTCCTTCATTTAATTTAGTTAATTAACAAAAATAAACACTTCTATTTTTGCAGCATTTTCCCACTCCTTCCTACATATACCACATGCTGGCACTATTTTCTCCAACAGAGATATGAACATATAAAAACCTTAAAAAGCTTCTACTTTCCAGTATTTATAGCTGTGGATATTATTCACTCACCGAAACCGTGCTAGTAATTGAATAAAGGGGCCTTGGCATAACTGGAAAAGTAGCCATTCAGCTTCTTTAGCTGATAAGTCTTCTCTGGTACCATTGGAAGACCCTCTGATATCACTGTCCTGTCTGAAAAAGTCGGAAAGATAATATTACAATAAAAAAATTTTTTACATAGAAATCTACAAAAAGTTTTATGACATATGACATTCCAACTTGCATAATAAATTTATCTGGTTGGTATTTTGGTGTGGGTTTAAACTGGATTGACAGCTCTCCTTATGTAGAAACTCATTCAGAAAAAGCTGCCAACCACGTTGTGTCCTAAATATTCTACTTTCCTCACTTGCTGCTAGCACGGTCAGAAAACACTTATGCTTCCTGTAGGTCAATTATGTAAGGCCTCTTTCACATCTGCGTTTGGTAATCCGTTCGGGGGAGTCCACATAGGACCCCCCCGAACGGAATACCAAACGCAGATGGCACGCGGTGTGCAGTGAAAGCACACGGACCCCATAGACTATAATGGGGTCCGTGTGCTTGCCGCCAGATCTCCACACGGAACATGCGGACAGGAAAGTAGTTCACAATCTACTTTCCTGTCCGCATGTTCCGTACGGAGATCTCACAGCAAGCACACGGACCCCATTATAGTCTATGGGGTCCGTGTGCTTTTACTGCACAGCACTTGCAAATACATTCGGTAGTCCGTTCAGGGGGATTAACTTTGCTATACAGATTGGGATTAAATAAACAGGATCATCTCATTATTAGAGATGAGCGAACAGTGAAATATTCGATATTCATTATTCGTTTCGAATAGCCGCTCAATATTCGACTATTTGAACGAATATCAAACCCCATTATAGTCTATGGGGAAAAATGCTTCGTTTCAGGGGAACCCACAATTCGACTCAGGAGGGTCACCAAGTCCACTATGACACCTCAGTAAATGATGCCAACATTTCTGCAATGCAACTGGGACAGCAGGGGAAGCATGCCTGGGGGCATCTAACAAGCTCAACTGTCAATGTGGATGTGTGTGTGTGTGATGTGGTAAGACCTTCCAAAATTCACTTTTCTGGCCCTTAACGTGAGCCCTTCCAGATTAAGTTACAGGCCCATAAACTGAGTTACCAGCAGAGATTGAGGCCCTTTAGGTGACTTCAGCCTCTTACCAGCACAGTTTTAGGCCCTTTAACTTAGTTCAGCCATGCACCAGCAGAGTTTTTTGCCCTATGGCTCAGTTGAACCTTGCACCAGCAGAGTTTTGGCCCTTTTAAAATTGTTAGCCCCTAAAATGGTGGTTCCAGAGCTATCATTCTGATTGTGTTGGATTGATGCAGTGGATTGGACTGAGGACCCAGACATTGACCTTGATTTTTGGCATCAAGTCCCGGGGGTAACTTTTATTTAGAGGACCGCAAAGGTGGAGAATTGGCTGCAACCACTACTACCGGTAATGGTCCCCTAATATGGGACTCTACATTACCTCTACAGGGTTCTGATCAGGTGTTAATAGTCCAAACAACATGCTCTAGTCCTTTAGATGTAGATCAGATTAATCAGATATCTGGATTGAGCGTACATAGCCTGAATTAATTTCTGTGTATCCCACTTAGGTTTTGGGGGTACACACCGTGGATATCTGGATTGAGTGTACATAGCCGGACCTAATTGCTCTGTATCCCTGTTTTGGGGGGACACCGCCTGCAAAGCTGGGCTGAGCGTATATAGCTGGACTGAATTGCTCTGTATCCCTGTTTTAGGGGACACCCCGTGGAAAGCTCAACTCCTCTCCCTTCAGTATAGCTCTGAAAAGAGCTGTTGTTTTTCTTCCGTTTTTCCCTGCCTAGCTGAAGCTAATCCCTATCTAGCCCTCAGCAGCATGTATGTCCCTATGTCTCAAAGCCGGAAAATGAAACGAAGATGGCGGCCGCTATTCTTATAAATGGGAGGTCACATGTTTTCGGCAGCCAATGGATTTTTTCAATTTTTTTTCAATGCCTCCGTTGTCGTAGTTCCTGTCCCACCTCCCCTGCACAGTTATTAGTGCAAAAAACGCGCCAGGGAAGGTGGGAGGGGATACGAATTTTTACTGCGTTTGCCGCGTGGTATTCGATTGGAGTCGAACACCTCGAACGGCCTGAGCGTTCACTCATCTCTACTCATTATATTTAGAGAGTTGCTAAGTTAATAATAATTCTATTATAATGTCTAGATATGACAAGATGGCAACAATATACACACAGATTTGAAACCCGTGTTGGCTTACAAAGGCCATGTGCTGTAGATGTGGTGTCACTGCTGCAGGTCTGTCAGCAAAAAGAAAGACAGCAGAGACCTATTAAAAAGGTAAGTACTCCTTGGTTTGTTATTAAAAGCCATGCCTTGCCTGTGAGCTAAATTTTCATAAAACACATAACCCCTTTAATTTATTCACTCCAGTGTATGATATATAATATAGGTAATTTTTCAGCCACTTTTCTATAAGTAACATATAACTAGCTTAGCCAGATCTAATTTTTTCTGCAACAATTTGTAAGTAACAATAAATGGTGGATATGAAGACAAGGAAATGATAAGGTTTATGATTTGTAGACATAACCTGACCTTTGTTCCGCTTGTTCCACCATTTTTTTCATGAAGCTGAGCTTGGATCTGCTCTTCAGTTTCTTCACAAACACCAGGAAGTCCACAAGACCATCTTTTCTTCTCATATTAAATCTAATAGCAGAATTATATATTAAATACATCTAATGAATATGAACAATATAAACTATAACTATAGTTTATTATTATGACTGGTATTCATTTCAGGCTCCGGCCTCGTAATTCTGGTGCACTCCCATGCACGAGAAATGAAATCTACAGCAGTCAGGAACTGTTGTACATTTCAGGTATGACTGAGTTCTAGAAAATTTGTCAGGCCAAGGTAATTTTGTCTCCATTGCTACCCACCCTTGGTCTCCATCCCACTCTATCCACTTTTGTTAAAAATAGTGAATGGGGTGCAAACTTTGATGCAAGAAAGGACCAAAGAGGCACCACATTCACATCCATATAGGCCATAAAACTGGTGCAGATGGGTTGGTAAAGTTTATTAGATAAAGGGGTTGTCCAGGATTTTTTTTTTTTATACAACTCATCCTTAGGATAGGCCATAAATATCTGACTGGTGGGGGCTAACGTGGCCCCTACACAGATCAGCAGTTCGGATTGCTTCTGATGCCTATACTATATGCTGTACACAGCTGGAAGCAGATGGGTCACAAAAAATCAACAACCAAAAATCTCTGATTTATCATCTGTTGTCTTTACCACTGTTTTACAAGTCTAACTCAGCAAAAGCTAAATGTTACACAGTGTAGTGCTGAATATTTTCCCCAATGTCCTACTTAAACGGATTTCCGGGCTCTGTCACATTTTTTATATTGATAATATATCCACAGGATGGGTCATCACTGTCAAATCGTTGGGGATCCAATACCGATCAGTTGTATTGTGTGTCGTGGTCCCACCCCTGGAACCTGTATCTATCTTGAGAACAGGGCCCCCATTCACTTTTGGGAAGTCTCAACTATTTTCAGAATTCCAATACAAGAGAATGGAGAGACTTGTGAATGCAAGCAGGGCCCCATTCTCGAGATACCTGTGGGACATGCATCAATCAGATAGCCATTATGGTCCCTATGCCAGGAGGTGTGGACCAACAAACCCATCATAATATACACCAGGAACTGGTATAAAATACATTTCAAATCTACTCCAACTAGTAACTTCGGGGACGGGCGCCATCACCACGCGGTCAGGTTTCTCCCCCTTGTCTACCTAATGGGTATGTTATGTTTAGTAGAACCCTCTACTTTCTGTTCTTTACTTGAGAATTTACTCTTTCCTCAAGTGGAGACCTTTCAGTTTGTCTACTATATGGTTGTTGCACTTTTATTGTCATACCTGCTTCTCTATTACTTGCCTTTGCACACATTTATATTTGACTAGATCTAATACTGTACATCTGGCTTGACACTTTATGTTTATATGTGTCAAATATATGACACTTTAGATGTGCAGATTGATGTTATACAGTGTTGGCCAAAAGTATTGGCACCCCTGCAATTCTGTCAGATAATACTCATGTTCTTCCAGAAAATGATTGCAAGAACAAACTCTTTGGTATTAATATCTTCATTTATTTTGCTTGCAATTAAAAAACACAAAAGAGAATGAAAAAAAAGTAAAATCATTGATCATTTTACACAAAACTCCAAAAATGGGCCGGACAAAAGTATTGGCACCCTCAGCCTAATACTTGGTAGCACAACCTTTAGACAAAATAACTGCGAACAACCGCTTCCGGTAACCATCAATGAGTTTCTTACAATGCTCTGCTGGAATTTTAGACCATTCTTCTTTGGCAAACTGCTCCGGTCCCTGAGATGTGAAGGGGGCCTTCTCCAAACTTCCATTTTGAGATCTCTCTACAGGTGTTCTATGGGATTCAGGTCTGGACTCCTTGCTGGCCACTTTAGAAGTCTCCAGTGCTTTCTCTCAAACCATTTTCTAGTGCTTTTTGAAGTGTGTTTTGGGTTATTGTCCTGCTGGAAGACCCATGACCTCTGAGGGAGACCCAGCTTTCTCACACTGGGTCCTACATTATGCTGCAAAATTTGTTGGTAGTCTTCAGACTTCATAATGCCATGCACACAGTCAAGCAGTCCAGTGCCAGAGGCAGCAAAGCAACCCCAAAACATCAGGGAACCTCCGCCATGTTTGACTGTAGGGACCATGTTCTTTTCTTTGAAGGCCTCTTTTTTTTCCTGTAAACTCTATGTTGATGCCTTTTCCCAAAAAGCTCTACTTTTGTCTCATCTGACCAGAGAACATTCTTCCAAAACGTTTTTGGCTTTCTCAGGTAAGTTTTGGCAAACTCCAGCCTGGCTTTTTTATGTCTCTGGGTAAGAAGTGGGGTCTTCCTGGGTCTCCTACCATACAGTCCCTTTTCATTCAGACGCCGACGGATAGTACGGGTTGACACTGTCCTACCCTCGGACTGCAGGGCAGCTTGAACTTGTTTGGATGTTAGTCGAGGTTCTTTATCCAACATCCGCACAATCTTGCGTTGAAATCTCTTGTCAATTTTTCTTTTCCATCCACATCTAGGGAGGTTAGCCACAGTGCCATGGGCTTTAAACTTCTTGATGACACTGCGCACGTTAGACACAGGAACATTCAGGTCTTTGGAGATGGACTTGTAGCCTTGAGATTGCTCATGCTTCCTCACAATTTTGCTTCTCAAGTTCTCAGACAGTTCTTTGGTCTTCTTTCTTTTCTCCATGCTCAATGTGGTACACACAAAGACGCAGGTCAGAGGTTGAGTCAACTTTAATCCATTTCAACTGGCTGCAAGTGTGATTTAGTTATTGCCACCACCTGTTAGGTGCCTCAGGTAAGTAACAGGTGCTGTTAATTACACAAATTAGAGAAGCATAACATGATTTGTCAAAGAGTGCCAATACTTTTGTCCACCCCCTTTTTATGTTTGCTGTGGAATTATATCCAATTTGGCTTTTTGACAATTCTTTTTGTGGTTTTCCATTGAACAAATTAAACGAAGATAATTTAACCAAAGAATTTGTGATTGCAATCATTTTCTGGAAGAAAATGAGTATTATCTGACAGAATTGCAGGGGTGCCAATACTTTTGGTCAATACTGTAAGGACATTTATTATATGAGATAAGGACATTTATTATATATCATTATCTCACTTGGATGATGCATTATTATGTTGGACATCTAATGTTGATCTAAGGTGGTAATACATGTTTAGTTATTCTAACATGGTTCACAACCATTTGCTTGGGTTATTGACTTGTGAGGAGTTTATTGATTACTGCATATGGTTTTATGCTAGAACATTTCATATGTAGCTATAGGTTGGCACTTAATTATCCTGCCTGCGTGATGATGTTGCTCTTGCCTGATGGTAATTTATCTATCACCTTTTAAATTGGCTTGTTATTTTTGTATTTAATAAAATTTGAATATTTTCATATAATTTGAGTTTCAATGGAAAAAACTTTGCGACGCTTTGATAAAGGAACTTCAGAGTTCCGAAACGCTTCAGCGTTTTTTTAGGGGGATCTTTTTTTGTTTATTTTTTTTTTCATATCTCATGTTTTGGTCATTTTTATGAGCATTAATTAAAAGTTAAATTTTATTTGGAGAGTTGCCGGATCACAAAGCTTTTTCCATTGGAATTCTACATATTAGCACAGATGGAGTGATGTGCTGGCCGTGCACCCCAACAAAACTTCCTTGTTGCTGGATATGAACATGTTGGAATAAAGAAAGTAGGTAAGCGAAAATCTTGCTATTTTTTGTTCATATAACTTGAGTAGTGGTCAATCCATTTTCTTTGTTTATATATCTAGTAGGATTTGACTATGCGGATGCTAATCGACCATACATAGGGGTATTGTATGTTTATTTGATGCATTGTACTACCCCCATTCCATGTTTGTGTTCTATCTATCCAACTAGTAACTAACGTAGATTAATGGCGCATGGAGGGTCACAGATGTGAATGCCTCTTAGAGGATCTTTCATGTCCTCTGACATTGGTGGTATTATACACCGCTAGAAATAATACATATTATATATGTATATAATACTGTCGATGTCAGAGGACATGAAATGTCTGCTGTAATGAATTGGGCACAAATCACTCCAGCGGGCAGTTTATCTAGGCTGGTGAATATAACAGCAGCGTGAATAAATAGTTTTCGATTATACTGTGTGAGTGGAATTTTCTGAAAACCGTATGTTGCTACTGAAGTGAAATACCACGGAAGTCATCTCCAGCTGCAGTGTGCATTATACTGTGTCCTAGCTGCTGCAGAACAACATTGCACATTTCAGATGCTGAAGACCTTCTTTTTGAAATCCATGAAAGTGTTTCATGTCAATCAATAGATAAGAGGGATCTTCTCCAGACTCTTCTATAAGAGGTTCTTCTGCAGCTAAGGTGCGTATTATATGGAATATTGAACTCCTTGCTATAAACTATTGAAGATTATCAGTCACCTTTGGAGTGCCATGTGTGTCTTGTGCCATTAGGTGGTCATGGAGTTGCTTGGTTGCTGCTAATATTCTTATAAGTTATAGCAGGGGGCTCATTATTCCATATATATATATATAAACTGTAATACTATAGAAACGATTATTTTTAATTCTGCATTCTATCCTGCTCATTGAAAAACTGAACTGATGAGAATTCAACTTAAATGAGTGTTTATGATCATTCGGTAGAAGAGAGAGGGGGACGGCTCATCTGATGGGATTTTACAAGGAACGGGATTGAGCAACCTGCAATGTATGAGAATACATAGAAACAGAAGAATAAAAACATTACAAACATTTTTAATAAAACCTATTGGAAAAATATATTTTCCCCAAAATACAGAGTCAGTATGTTACGATGAAATAGAAATGTCCTCAAAGATGGCCATTAAGTCCTTAACGGTAATAAATACGGTACATATAATTAATGGTCAACTTCAACCAAACTATTTCTCAACTAGAAGAGAGATGCACTACTGACTGTGAAAACTGCTAGACTACTCCAGCTAATACAGTCCCATTTATGTAATGTACATGGTGGTTCAGCTAGTACACTTATTATTTATATTGCTTTAGATTCCCCTAAAACTTTGACCGATGAAAACCTACATCAGGGATATTTAACTGGCGGACTATGATACAAATCTGGACCGCGGCCGCCAGCTTCTGGACCGCTGCCTCCTGTGACTTTCAATATGACAGCAAGCAGGAAAAGCCTTCTGCCTGCTGTCCCCAAGCCCCAATTCCTTGCACTAGCAACAATAGGGACTGATCATCCCTGCTGCCTTCACATCTTGTGCAGGCAGCAGTGACATTTGCCGATCTCTATTGCCACTTAGTGTAAGGGAACTGGGCTTGGGGACAGCGGCTGAGAGATGAACAATCCTCCCGTCCACTGTTGATGTTAATTATGTGTGTGGGCACGAATACTGAGAGAGGGGTAGCAAGAAGCATAGCATGAGGAGGCACAATACAGACACAGTATAATGGTCCATAATGCCCCCTCCCACCACCCATATAATGCTCTTTAGTGCCTCCGCCCACTGTATCAACCTCTTTAGTGCCCCCATCAACAATATAATGCTCCTTAGTGCCCCACCTACAGTATAATGCTCTTTAGTGGCCCCACCTACAGTATAATGCTCTTTAGTGACCCCACCCACCGAATAATGCTCCTTAGTGCCCCTACCCACAGTAAAATGCTCCTTAGAGAGGCCAGCCACAGTATAATGCTCCTTTGTAACCTCTGCAAAGTGCAATGCCACATTAGGAAATATTTTTTCCAAATTTTTCTTATGTGTCTAATAGTCAGGTGCATCTTTTTGTCTGAAAAATACTGTAAATACTTAATGTGTTCAGCTGCTGTTTAGCTCGGACCTACAGTTGTTTACTCACCAATCGAGATGGGTGAACCGTTTTGTTATGAGCCAGGTTCATCCCCAACATTCCAAATTGTCATTTTTTACAAATCCGAATAATTTGCGATTTGTCTCAGATGAACTAAAATGTCTGCCGTCACGCGCTTTGCGCAGTGAAAACACAAGAGGGATGTGTGTGACGTCCTGATGTCATCTGACAATGCGGATGTCACATACAATATAAAAGATGCTGTGAGAGCATGGGCAAACACACTTGAGGCAAACACCCTTGCAAATAGGGTCATTTTTTGAGGATTTTCAATGTTAAAATGCGTAAAAGCGAGTGGCATTGCAGCGTATGGTTAAACTCAGAGTTGTTTCCACTACTTACCATCCGTTTTTTCCACAAACATACTTGTCACTTTCACTATGACAGAGCTAGAAATTAGATACATAGGTTTCTAGGAGCAAATGACAGTGTCATACTATGTTTTAGGTGAGGGCCCCATGTTGTGAAGATGCAAAAATCTGCAGCATAAAAGCTGCGTTTTCAAAATTGCTTGCGGTTTTGAAAATTGCAGCATGTCAATTATACCAACAGAAACGCCGGTATTTTCTTTATAAGTATAATAGGAGCAGAAAGTCCATAGAGGAAAACTCTGCAAATTTGCAAAGAAAAGTGCTGTGGAAAAATAACACGATGCGTTGCCACTAGGGTTGAGCGATCGTGTTTGGAAAAAATCGGATTCCGATCGGCGATCGAGAAAAGCGAGAAAATTTCACGATCGTGATCAGAATTCCGAACACGATCTGTTTATGTGGGATCGAGATCGGTGATCTTTTCCCACAATGCCTTCACACTGAGTATATAGTGTATACTCAGTGTGAAGGCTCCGCTGCGCTTCCATATGAATGGAAGCAGCCGACACACAGCCTTAACCCCCTGCGCGCCGGCTGCCTCCATTCATTCTAATGGGAGACTAAAGCTACTTACCTCCAGAGATGGCTGGTCCGATGCTCCGCTGCCGGTCCAGCTGCCGTCTTCTTCTACTCGCTGCCCCCTCCCTGCCAGGTTAGGAGAGTGTGGGCGGGTTAGGAGAGTGTGGGCGGGTACAGGGCAGGGAGACGTGACGTTTCCCCTCCCAGTACCCGCCCACACTCTCCTAACCCGCCCACACTCTCCTAACCTGGCAGGGAGGGGGCATCGAGGCGGAGAAGACGGCAGCTGGACCGGCAGCGAAGCGAAGAGGAGCGGAGCAGCGGACCAGCCATCTCTGGAGGTAAGTGGACACCAGGGGGGACTAAGTAGCCAGAGGATTAAAAAAAAATAAATCCTCTAGCTACTTAGTGATTCACTACACAGCGTGGATTCTAACAATTGTTAGATTCCATGCTGTATAGTGAATAGGATTGCTTTTAAAATCCGATCTCCGATTAATAAAAAAATCCCATTGACTTGCACTGGGATCGGAATTGGGATCGAGATCGGGTTCGAATGAAAAATGATCGGAAATCGGATTTTAAAATCGATCCTGAAAAGTCAGCATCGGCTCAACCCTAGTTGCCACTATGATTTTTTCCGCAGTGGGGTCTTAGCCTTAAGCCAATTTAAGATGTAGTTTTTGGCCCAAAATTATTCTTGGGACAGAACCACACAAAACAAATCTTGAGAGGTTCGCTCATCTCCATTCATCACATACTGATAATTTCCTAGTTCAGACAATGCAATACTTACATATAGACTCATGCAACACAATTACATATTGTATATATCACATTATTGGCATGGGATTAGACAGCATTATGACATGGAATTATAAGACTTACCTTGCAAGCAAATGTTCCAAATCTACAGCTGTCATAGGAATGTTAAATTTTTGCAATACCAGCCGAAATTCAGACCTGCTGATCTGAAATAAAACAGGGAATATGTACACTGTACTTCATTTTTATGCTTTTGAAAACCTTTCAAAGTTCGTCAGTTTCAATTTGCATCTGGAGTCATGCCGATTGTTGGAAGCTCTATTGCTAGGAAAACCTGCAAACGTCTGGTTATTGGGTGGCAATTAGTTTATTACAAGGGGTCCATTAAAGTCAACTGAATTATAAGGGGAATTCCTATGATATATTTTATAACCTTTAGGGAGCCTTCACACGGAGTAAACGCTCCGCTCACACTGAAGGTAAACTCGTTCAGAATGAGCGGAGTTAAAACAGATCCCATTGATTTCTATGGGTGCCAGCATACACGCGTATCACATTAAAAGCAATAGGTAAAAAAAAGTCTCCCATTGATTTCAATGGGGAGCGTGTGTATGCCGGCACCCATAGAAATCAATGGGATCTGTTTTAACGCCGCTCATTCTGAACGAGTTTACCTTCAGTATGAGTGGAGCGTTTACTCCGTGTGAAGGCTCCCTTAAAGGGGTTATCCGGTTTCTTACATTGATGGCCTATGTTTAGGATAGTCATAACAAGGTCATATGTGGAAAATTGCAACAAACCAGGGGATTAACCACAAAGGTACCATCAAACAGCTAACGTAGAAACACCCCAAGGAATATCAATCACAATAGTATGGTAAAATACATCAATCTTTTATTGTACTAAAATTTACATATAAGGATAAAACACTAGCAGATGGGCAGATGAAAAAATGCCAAAGGACACAAAACAAAAGCTGCTCAGGCCCGGGGCCGAGCGGAGGGGGCGGGGACGAGCGGAACAATCGTCTTTAGCAGGCAAAGAGCAGGCAGGGAGAGGACCTGCTCTCTGCCTGAGCGTGAGGGGCGGCCACTGGAGCAGCGCTGCTCCAGCGGCCTCCCCAATCCACCACTCAGTGACGGTGACCCTAAGCCAGTCCAGGACAGCTTGTCCTGGACTGGCTTAAGTCAGCAAAAATGCCGCCCTCCCCGTGGCCCTGGCATAGCGCCGCCTGAAGCAGTTGCTTCAGGTCGCCTCATGGGAGGTGCGGCACTGCACACAGAATACACATCCCTATCTTTAGGATAGGCCATCAATATTAGATCTGCAGGGATCTGACTCCTGGGACCCCCATAGGTCACCAAGACAGCGCGGTTTGCGGAATTGTTTACATACCGCGAGGCAAACTGCTCACTCGCTGTACAAACTATAGTGGTGAACGCAGGTACTGCAGCACTGCCCCAGAGATTTCAATGGAACAGCGATGCAGCACCTACACTCTACGCTACAGTTTGTATGGTGAGTAAAGAGCTTGGCTCACAGTATGTAAACAATACCGCAAACTGCCCTGTCTCAGTATTGGTGACCTGTGGGGGTCCTGGGTGTTGGACCACCACAGAACCAATATTGATGGCCTTCAATGTTAGAAACCAGATAACCCCTTTAATCCTTTTCACCTAACTTTAATTTTAGGTATGCCACATTTATTAACTTTTTGTATTTCTAAAGATACCAAAATATTATTTTTCTTTTTGGAGGGGAAATTGGTGGGGGCTTTTTTTTATGAAATTGTAGAAAATTTTACAAATAACTTTATATTTTGTATGTCTTTTATAGACTAAAGTATAACTTTTCTCGACTGCCTTTTTCTTGACTTCACTTTTACACTTCTACAAAGTATTGTAACATTTACTCCAAAACTCTAATTCTCCCATGCATACTAATGCAAAATAAATAGTACTTGCTCCTAGAAGATGTTTAATCGATTTTTACGTTTTTATATCCCTTTGTAAATTCAGTCATAAATTTTCTAGTAGGTATAACTGAAGAATGGCAAATTGAACACATTAAGTAAAAATGCTCCAGAAATATTATTTTGTGAAGAAATATTTGCTAAAATAGAGAAAGACTGGCACATCATGCGGACTTGGGAGAAATTTATTGTACTAAGTACATGTCCCAGAATTAATAAGAGGCTCCAACCTCCTAGTAATTCTGACATAGTGCGGGCACCATAGTTGAAATCTGTGCCAGTAATGGACAGATGTAGATTCAGGTATAACTCATAGCAGTTTTTAGTAGAATAGTAAATCTGTCAGGCTGAGGTGTCTGCAGTATACCTTTAGGCTAAGTTCACGAGGGGGTTTTTGGAGGCCGCCTCAGGTTCCGGACCAAAAAACAGGTAGCTGCAACTGCATGCACCAGTCGTGCACTCCGCTCCGGATTAGGCCCAATGAATGGGCCTACTTGGGATGAGGGAGTGTCCTCAGGTCAATTCACGAGGCAAATCGGCCTGAAGAATGAGCATGTCGCTTCTCTTTTCCAGGAGCCGGAACAAATGGCTCCCAGAAAAAAGACCTGACCGGCTCCCATTGATTTCAATGGGAGCCGTCTTTTTGTTCAGGATTTTGAGGTGAATTCGGCCTCAAAATCCTGACCAGAAAAACCCTGTGTGAACTTGCCCTTAACCCCGCTCCACTACACCTTTTTTCCAATGGAGATTGAGGTAAAAAATGACATAAGTGGTGCATTTTTGGAACAAATGACTGTGTGCCAAAAAATGTGCCACTTCTTCCCCAGAAAAACTGCATGAAAACTGGATGAAATAAAATGAACTAAAAAGGTATCAAATTCTCTTACATTCTACCATTCTTCACATGTATTCAGCTCCTTCTGCCCCTGTTGTACCATGCTGAATAATAGAAAAGATAAACTTTCTTTGTTCCCCATAGAACCCAAAACAGTTTCAGTTCTGTGCTATGATTGGTTGTTACCCCATCTGGAAACACCCATTTGTCAATTTAGTCATTCATTTATAGGAGCTATAACAAGTGTCTGTGTTGGGGTTTTTTTTTGTTTGTTTTTTAACAACACAAACAGAACGGACATCCTATGGTAGTGTGAACTCACCAGGTTGTCTAGTCTCTTTATAACAGTTATTAATTATCTTAGTGTCTGACAATATTTTGATGTAAAAATTTGGTACAAGGGTCGAAGTTTTGGTGCAACTTCCAACATTTGGCGTAATTTCTGGCTCACAGTTTAGCATATTAAACCACACACCCCTTTCATAAACCTACATACCGTATAAGATGTACAAACTGTTAGAAAGTGTCTAAAACACATAAGGTGGACAGCATGTATGTCAGTTTTTGGTACAAATTATGCAAGAATTCTGGAGCATTTGTATTAGTTTATTTGCCCCTGTGTGTCCAGGATGCTGCCACCACCACTAGTTCTCATGTATGCTTCATTATTGTACTGATTTCCTTTTCTACGTTCGACAAAGGGATCTTCTCTCACTTATGCTGACAAATTCTAATAGTGGGGAGTATGTTACATCCCCATTTCTCCTCCTAGAGACTGTTGTAGGTTTTCTCCTCTCTCTGTACACTGATACACTGTCTGACACATCTGATTCATACTCTGTACTTTCCTCCCATTCCCCAACCTGTGTCAACTGCTATCACTCCACACTTTTATGTTTTCCTCCTTTTCTGTTGTATCCACCCCCCACTTCTTTTTGCTGGTGTCTTTCAGACTGAAAAAAGAGAGGGAACGCAAGGTGCAGTGTACAGTTTTGGATTATAGACAACTCTATAAAGCACTCTATACAGCTCTGCTATCTTGTGGGTATGTATTGTGCATTATCTGCTGTCTCAAATGTTAATAGCAGTATATTTTTTAATAATTACTTGTTAGGAAGCTTACTCTTGCCTTTATGTAGTCACGCTCACAGTCTGTAGGGAACTGACTCTTGTCTTTACGTGGCCATGCTGGCAGGAGAGCAGTACGACTTAGTATGCCCTCACTTTTCACACACTTAATATATTTTATGTAAAGTGACATGTCTGAAATAAAGTTTTTTTTCTTTGTTAATAAGCTGAATAAAGGAACAGTGTCTGTGCAATGCATTTGGAATTATTTATATGCAGTTCTCAAGCTGCTGAATTTTAATTCTTATTTAGATTCCATAAAGACACAAAATGTTGAGATAAATGCATTTTGGGAGGCCTTTAATATCCCCTCAGTGGACATGATATTTATTAAGTGCCCAGAAAAGGCTTTTTAAATCTGGCAAGGGAGTAGCATTAACTCAGCTGAACCCTCTCCCTGTTTGGGGAGGTGAAAATCGTTCACAATTATCAAATCGAAATCTTCTGAAGAGCTGAATCACTTAAGTGAATGGCCGCCGTAATGAATCAAGTGTCCTTATTTTACACTGATTTCCTCTTCCATGATGAGCATATAGTTATAGAAACCTAAACACATTTTAAGAATATGTTACTTTGTTAGCACAGGGTGGGAGAATAGTGTTTGTGTATTATACTTATGTTACTATAGTTATGCAAGTTTGTAATTTTAAAGACTTTCGAAAGGTATAAAAATATAAGATAAAAAAAGGCTGAAGACAGAAATTGGCCCATATTTAGTATTGTGGTTGTGACTAGACACTATAAACATGGCACATCTTTGCCACATCTAATTATAGGCTGGATTCTCAGAAAAAGAGGGTGTGGAGCAGGCAGATGCATCATGGGGAATGTAGTTTGTCCACAGATTCACTGCATGTAATTAGGAGAGATGAATTTGATCGAATACTCGTATCAGTCGAATACCACGCAGGAAAATTCCATTGAATTCAATTCAAAAACCTCCTCGTGCTCCTCATCCTGCTATTTCCTGAACTTGGAGGATCCAATGTGTCGAACTTTGGTTTCCATGGAAACCGGAACAACATTTACATTTTTTCCCCATAGACTATAATGGTATTCGATATTCGATCAAATACTACTCGCTCATCTCTAGTAATTAACACTAATACAAGAAGCAGCAAGTAAAAAAAAGCCAAGCAAAGGGTGTACAAGAGAGCAGTAAGTATTTAGCACTGCTGTGGATGTATTTTCAGAAAATTTATGGAAGCTGAATAACCACTTTAATTATAACTGAAGTCAAACCTCACAGATTACAATGTAGTGGCAAAATAAGGTAATGCTGTACAAATGTTTTGCCATGGATGGGTATATTTAAATGCAGGTGTATTTAGTATCAAATATAGGAGCACATGGAAAGTCTAGCAATCGCAATTTGGAAGATTATTCAATACAATGTTACTGGGGTCTGCTCTTCAGGATTAATAGAAGCAGATCCTACCTCATTCACATCTTTGTGAAGAATGTGGGTTCCCCAACCCATCTAGTGTGGTGGCTGTGATCTCATTGACCCTTCGTTCACATATGCGTTGGTATTCCGTCCGGATGAGTCCGCATGGGGCCCCCCCTGAATGGAATACCAAACGCAACTGCAAGCGCTGTGCAGTGAAAGCACACGGACCCCACTATAATGGGTTCCGTGTGCTTACCGCCAGATCTCCACAGGGATCATACGGACAGGAAAGTAGTTCACAATCTACTTTCCTGTCCGCATGATTTGTGCGGGCAGCGCGCAGCAAGCACACGGACTCCATTATAGTCTATAGCAATTGCGTTTGGTATTCTGTTTGGGGGGTCCACATGCGGACTCACCCGGATGGAATTCCCACGCAGAACCAAGCATTAGGCTAAGGCCCCACATCGAAAAGTACTGCATTTTTCCTGCTGTACAAACGCACACATTGTGGGGAAAAAAATTGTTGCAGAAAAGCTGTGTTTTAAAAAATGCACATGTTTTTGAAAAATGCAGCAAGTCAGTTTTACCTGTTGAAAAGTTTTCCTTATAGATTCAAGAAGGTAAGAAAAACTGCAGAGAAAAACACAGCAAAATGTAATGAAAAATGCTGTGGAACAAAAAGTGATGTGTTTCTGCTTTGTTCCCCCCCCCCCCCCCCCCGCAGTATAGGGTCTGAACCTCAATGTTCTAATGTACCCATTTGTCAAATTTGGACATGCTGCCCTATTCTTGCTGACTAGTGGAAGGACACCATGAGGAAAACCAGATCATTTGCCGCCATTTCTCATACGACAAAGCATAAAAGGCATATAGAAAAGGAAAAGAGCAAATGGTACTCTCAACCGCAAATCTAATTTTTCGACTATACAGTTAAAATTTTCTATACACTATATCTACGCTGATGAAATTTTGGTACACAAAGCCTGTACAGAAACTTACCAAGCCAGATCGTGAGCTGTTCATTTTATTGAATTCTTGCACCAATGACAAACATGCTTCATTTAACTACAAAACAAGTCAGCGGTTATTGTATACGGCAATACTAATGGCTCTTGACCTTCAAAACAAGTACCTACAATAATGAGATCTTCTGCGTTTTAATAGCTTTTACTCAACCTTGAAAATTCCTGATAGACTACTGGGTAAACACAGCAAAAATAGAAACATTATTAATATAGGCAGAGCATTAATATAACTTGTTTTTTTCAAGATATTAAATAAATCTTAGCAAGCCACGGGCTACTTATGGAAAACATGAGTGCCTAAAAAAAATTACAGAGCAATTCCCCTTAGAAAACATATCAGATCACAACACTCATTTTCTAAGATGTAGTGCAAATAATATAAAGTGTAAACTGATGGATTTCTATAGACAGCAAATTCACTGCTATCAGCTCTCATAGTGTATTGTTGTATAAGACATGAATACATAAGACATGAATATAAGACATGAATACATAACATTTTTGCGATCATAGTTTATTTCTTGTAATACCAGTTCTATATTACAAATATGCATTGTAGAAATCTGAAAAGAATAAATGAAACTGGAGATTTGCAAATGCGCTACTCTTTCTCATTCCCAGGCAATTATGGCAAAACTAGCCATGAAGGCCAAGATGGAGAGATTCCTTCAGGCTAAGGCCCCACGTAGTGAGCCACAGTAAAAAAGAGCCACAGTGGAAACAAATTGTGTTTTTTTCTCAACACATTCACTGGAAGTCCGCAGAGTTTTCCTCTGCAGATTTTCTGTCCCTACTATATCTATACGGAAAATGTCAGCGTTTCCGTAGATATAATTGACATGCTGTGATTTACAAAGACGGGGCAGCAACATTTCTACTGTGTTATATTTTTATGCAATGTGAGTACGGGAATAGCCAAAATCCCATCCACTTTGCAAAAACACTTCAGTGTTTCCATCACAGCCAAATTGCGACCTTTTTGCTATGTGGGCCCCTGGCCTTAGATACATTTTTCTGATATATCAGAGGATTCACTAGACAGACAGATACAAACAGAGCACTTTCCATCTGTATCCACCTACATTAAATGCATTTTTATAAAAAAAAGATAGCCTTTTCTTTAGATTTCCTTATTCAACATATTTTTTTAATTCTAAAAAAACCCAAAAAGCCAACATAAAAAGCTTAATGTCTCTTTAAGGCTTCCTGCACGCAACCATAGTCCTTATCTGCATTTGCAGATCTGCAACTGCAGATAAAAGTACACCCCCCTTCATTTGGACCTATACACATGGCCATAGTTTTTTGAGGCTGTGTGTTTGTGCAGTATACAAGGACCACAAATTATAAAGCATGTCCTATTTTTGCCCGCATTTACAGCACAGACAAGGGTATTTGCAGACAGTAAAAGCCACTACGGTCATGTGCAGGAGATATGCATACAAATAGAAAATGTTTTGTTTGTATTCCTCTCTTTGATGGATCACAATGAACATAACTATGATATTGTAGAGTTACACTTAGGCCCCTTGCAGACGACCAGGGTCGGACTGGCCCACCGGTGTATCGGTGAATCCCCCGGTGAGCCCCAGGCCCTGACTGTTAAATCCTCATTTTACTAATGCAGATACATTGGTCGGGGCCCCCAATCGAGCACCTGACCAATGCATCTGCATTTGCCTCAGAACACAGGGGCCTCCATTAGCTGAGGCTGAAGCTGCACATAGTGTCCTCCCGATATATAGGGAAAGTATATACCGGAGGACACGTGTGCAGCTTCAGCCTCAGCTATAATGGCTGCTCGTACTCCTGTCACTGACCTGCTGCTCTCCTGTGAGGACCTGCTGTGCTGCCCGCACTTCCTGCTTCCCTCCCCCTCCCCTCACACTGAGTCGTCTCTCACATCGGATCGTGTGGGGAAGACAGATGCAATGCTGTGCTCTTCTGGAAAATGTAAGTATATCCTTTTGGTAAAATCTGTCTATGTAATATGTATATATGTGTACATTTGTGTACTGTATGTGTCTTGTATATTGTGTGAGTACTGTATGTTTGTATACAGGTATGTATACAGGTATGTATACAGTATACTACAATAATGTTTATGGGTGAGTGTATGTATGTATATATGTGAGTATATATAGTATTCATACATTCATATAAGTATATATATGACATATATGGTATCAGGGGCGTAACTACCATAGAGGCAGCGGAGGCGGCTGCCACAGGGCCCGGGCCATTAGGGGGCCTGGTGACAGCCGATACCGCTGCGTTTTTTTTTTTTTTAATAGGCTGTTACGGGCCCTATTCACTTGCCGATCCTGGCTGGGCTGGGATCGGTAAGTGACACTGCGGGTCCCACAAATACTATCATTATACTCGGGGGTCTTTGCAGACCCCCGAGTATAATGATCGGCAGATCGGGAGAGGTAAGGGAACACAACAAACAGTGTTACTTACCTCTCCACGATCCTGCCAGGCATCCTTCCTGACGTCTCTGACGTCACATGAACCCGGCCTGCGTCCCAGGTCATGTGACGTCTGACGTCATTTCAGGACGGCAGTGGAGAAGACAGCGTTGGAGTCGGGGACAGGTAAGAAACAGTAATTTTTTATGTTTTTATTCCCCCGGGTCTCCGATTATTATACTCTGGGGTCTGAAAAGACCCCAGAGTATAATAACTGTTTATGGGTGTCCACAGTGGGACATAATACTGTGTGCAGGGGCCACTATGGGGTATAATACTGTGTGCAGGGGCCACTATGGGGGATGATACTGTGTGGAGAGGCCACTATGGGGCATAATACTGTGTGCAGGGGCCACTATGGGGGATGATACTGTGTACAAGGGCCACTATGGGGGATAATACTGTGTGATGGGGCCACTATGGGACATAATACTGTGTGCAGGGGCCACTATGGGACATTATACTGTGTGCAGGGGCCACTATGGGGGATGATACTGTGTGCTGGGGCCAGTAAGGGACATAATACTGTGTGCAGGAGCCACTATGGGCTATAATACTGTGTGCAGGGGACACTTTTGGGGATGATACTTTGTGCAGGGGCCAGTAAGGGACATAATACTGTGTGCAGGGGCCAGTAAGGGACATAATACTGTGTGCAGGGGCCACTATGGGGGATAATACTGTGTTCAGGGGCCACTATGGGGGATAATACTGTGTGCAGGGGCCACTATGGGGGATAATACTGTGTGTAGGTGCCACTATGGGGGATAATACTGTGTGCAGGGGCCACTATGGGGGATAATACTGTGTTCAGGGGCCACTATGGGGGATAATACTGTGTGCAGGGGCCACTATGGGGGATAATACTGTGTGCAGGGGCCACTATGGGGGATAATACTGTGTACAGGGGCCACTATGGGGTATAATACTGTGTGCAGGGGCCACTATGGGGGATAATACTGTGTGTAGGTGCCACTATGGGGGATAATACTGTGTGCAGGGGCCACTATGGGGGATAATACTGTGTTCAGGGGCCACTATGGGGGATAATACTGTGTGCAGGGGCCACTATGGGGGATAATACTGTGTGCAGGGGCCACTATGGGGGATAATACTGTGTACAGGGGCCACTATGGGGTATAATACTGTGTGCAGGGGCCACTATGGGGGATAATACTGTGTATAGGGGCCACTATGGGGTATAATACTGTGTGCAGGGGCCACTAAGGGTCATAATACTGTGTGCAGGGGCCATTATAGGGGAAAATACTGTGTGCCCCCATAGATTAGATTTCCGCGCAGTCTCTGTACGGAACATGTGGACAGGAAAGTAGATCATGAAGTACTTTTCTGTCCGCATGTTCCGTGTGGACACCGCACGGAAAGCACACGGACTCCATTTTAATCTATGAGGTCCATGTGCTTTCACAGCACACCGCTTGCTAATGCGTTCAGTAGTCTGTTCGGGGGCCACCATGCGGACTCTCCAAATGGATTACTGAACGCAGATGTGATCCAGGCCTGAGTGTGTAGGTATATAGTGTGTGCAATCCCATCCACACATTGCAGAAAAATACATGCAGTAGAGGTGTAAAAATAAAAAAAAAATTAAAAAGTATACTCACCTGTCCACAGCACCCCGTTGTCCCCGCCTGTGTCTGTTCGGTCTCACGGTCTCATTTCTGGAAATTCTTTACCTAATTAGTCTCAGCGATCACATGAGGTGCAGGACTCCCAGCAAGGAGGCGCCAGCACGAGACTGAATGGACACTGGCAGCGCACAACGGAGTAACGGGGACAGATGAGTATTCTTTTTTATTTATTTGTTTTTTATTTTACACTTCCCACCCGGGACATGAGTTGCTCCAATTCCTGGACAACCACTTTAAGGGCTAGTTCACACGGGGAAGTTGGCAGCGGATTTTGAGGTGGAATCCGCCTCAAAATCCGCTGCCAAAAATGACTCCCAATGACTTCAATGGGAGCTGCTCGCTTCTTTTTTCCACTAGCTAGTAGCGGAAAAAAGAAGCGAGCTGCCCTATCTTGCCGCAGATTCCGCGGCTGAATCAATCTCAGCATCTGCGGCACGAGGTTCCTGCCCATTCATTTGGGTCTAATCCGGAGCGGAATGCCACGACGGGATGCCTGGCATCTGCGACAGAATGTTCACACGCAGAGTTCATGTATCTCTGTGTGAACTAGCTCTAAAGGATTTATTCATCTTTCTAATATTGATGGTCTGTCCTCAGAATAAGCCATCAATATTACATCTACGATGATACAACAGCCAGGACCTCTGCAGATCAGCCTTTTCCAGGACCAAGCAGCTACAGGGAATAGTAGCATTTCTAGGAGCCGCGCTGTTCACTTGCCATACAAGGTGTAGCACTACATTTAGGTAGTGCACATGGTATAGTGGGTGAGCAGCATGGCTCCCGACATGTTATTACCTTTAGACGTCGTGTTTTGGTACCGCTGATCTGCAGGGTCCTGGGGGTGGGCCCCTAGAAACAATTCCACTGGTGGGCCCTAGACACCCCAGTCCGACCCTGCAGACGACTGTGGCGTTGTCCAATGTACTATCTGACTTTTTCCTGCATAGCACACAGACCAATTAATTTCTGTTGGGCCCACACACAACCATGAATTATGTGGTCCCGTCTGCAGTCCAGGCAGCAAAACTCAGGACAGGTCCTATTCCTCTCGGTTTTGAGGGTTGCAGAAATGCAGAGTCTTTGGACATTGTGGAAATGCAGCAAGAAAAAAAAACATGGCAGGAAATGTGGAAAGTATAGCATTTTAAAAAGCGCAATATGTTTATTTTACCTGCAGAGATGATATGTTTTCACCTTACATTTATAAGGGGGGGGGGAGGAAATACAAAAAATGCAGAAAGGCAGTGAAACATGCACGTGTTTTTGGGATTGCAGTTTACGCTGTTTTTTCTAGCTGCTTTTCACTACAAGTGGCTTTAGCTTTATATGTTTTTTTTTTTTGCTTTCCTGAGGATCAAAACTGTAGGAGTAAAGCTTCCACTTGATGCACATGTGACATTTTAACCCTACCATTCTGTACTGTGAAATGAAGAGGCTTTGTGCTCTCTGAACCTTTCCCTCCTCTGCTCAGTATTTGAATATGGCTATAAAAGTTAATGGCCGGAGCTACATTGAAAATAATCTCTTATGTATGTTCCCATATGATACGCAGGATGCCTACTTGAATGTCATTAAAAAGAATGTTTTATTGTATGGCTTTCTGCTATTAAAGTTTCACAGCTACACTGGAATGAATATTAATGAATAAAACTCGCTACCATTATTATTTGTAGGACGAAGAAAACGTGTTACTTCAAAAGGTTAGAAAGCATCCACAAAGTATTTACATGTCAATGAATGTATGCCTTTCATGATACAGTTCCTTATGAAGGGCACATACATACATACTTAACTATTTTTGAATACAATGGGAGGCAGAATCAGGGTGGTATCAGGGTGGTATCTGCCACTGATTTGGGGGCGGAATCTGCCGCCAAATCAGCCTAAGGCTAAAGCCCCACATTGCAGAAACAAAGCTTTTTTCGTTGCAGATTTTGCTGCAGTTTTTTGAGCCAAAGTCAGGAGTGGATTGAGCAGAGGAGAGAAGTATAACAGCTTTCTAGATATTTCCCATTCCTTCTGTAGCTACTCCTGGGTTTGGCTCAAAAAAATGCAGCAAAATCTGCAACAAAAAAAGCTTTGTTTCCACAACGTGAGGCCTTAGCCTAAGGGTCCTTTTACTCAAATCCATAATGAGTGCTGGCTTGCCATTTGGCGGTCATTCAAAAGGCCTTAACTCTGCCAATGTTGTAAACTGTATAACAGACAAGCGATAGGTTATGCAGTTTACATTTTGTCGGTTCCACATGGAGAAGCGCTGCTGGCAAATAATGATTTCAAAAACACAATCATTCAACAAACAAGTGTGTGCTAGTTTACCAGTTCATTGATGCTTTGTTTACATAGGCCAATTGTTATGAGAATTCATGTCAAAGCTTATTTAGCCAATCATTGACCTGAGTAACATAGCCATAAGTGCACAAAGTCTAGAAACAATAGTCATACTACCAAGCTTATGAAAAAATGCAGAATGGAACAGAAAATTTTGTTGAAGTCAAAGTGAAAAATAAAACAAAGGGGAATCTGTTATGGTGCCAGAACCAGTTAACCTAATTTTATGCTTCATTTGTCACTTAGGTGCTGTGGTTGCACTACGGCATCGGCTGAGAAAGCTAAGTCATTTATATAAAGGCACTTCTCGTAGCAGCACCAGATGGGGCTTGTGTTCCTTAGGGTATCTAATGGTTTTTTGTTTAAATGTAGATTATAAACCCCATATAGGGATCACAATGTACATTTTTTTCCCCTATCAGTATGTCTTTGTAGAATGGGAGGAAATCCACACAAACACAGAGATCATATACAAACTCCTTGCAGATGTTGCTCCTGGTGGGATTTGAACTCAGGACTCCAGTGCTGCAAGGCTGTAGTGCTAGCCAATGAGCCACCGTGTTGCCCTGGTATCTAATGGTCATTCACATGTCAGTAGAGGTGTTGGATCCTGAAGCCATCACTGAGCTAAATTCTGAGTCATTACACAAAATTCCAATATTTGTTATTACGTTACCTTTCCTTTTATAGTGCAGATGACTTCCACAATACTTTTATTCATTTTGTCATTACAAATACTACCGTCTTTATCATTTCCTGAAAAATAAACCATGTGTTAAAATAAATAACTTGGACCTTTAAAATTATTGCAACTCAACACAATAGTGCATAGAGACGCTTGTATCTTTACAGCTCACCATTATAAACAATTCAGAAGTGTTTGTGCCCTCTATCATAAATTTACCTTGTATTTATTTGCTGGACACTTAAGAAAGTGTCACTTAAACCCCACTTTATTGTTAATGTACTGTACACTACCACTGGTGGGTGACATAGTCTCATAGTATTCCCATGTGCTGTCTAGACTACTACAGTGGTTACCACAATGCATTGTCCCAAACATAACTACATGATGCTGAAATCATGAAGATTGTCGTGACATCAGGCAATGTGACAGTGTCCTAATAGGCCCAGGGCACCGCAACTGTAGTGGCAATCTGTTTATTGCTGGGAGAAAGGAGATGAAGCAGAGAAGGTACTGTCTGTAGCTCTTCAAATAAATGAAGAAATAGCTCAAATAAAATAAGAAATTAGGATTAATCTTAACAAAAAATACTTGTTACACAACAACACTTTATTGTTAGAAGTCAATAGCTGATTATGGCTTGATTTATTCTTAACCCCTTTCCACTACAGGTATTTTTCGCTTTTGACTTGCTGACTTACCAAGAGCCATAACTTTTATCTCTCCATTCACAGATGCATATACATACTTAATTTTTTCGGGATAAACTACACTTTGTAGTGGTACCATATTCCATACAATGCACTGGAAAGCTGAAAAAAAAATCTGAATTGGCTGGGCCAAAAACTGCATTTGTGCAACTTTTATATGGTCTTCTTTTTTAGAACGTTCACAGTGCAGCCAAAATTACATGTCACCTGTATTCTATAGGTCAGTATAGGATACCAAACTTACATAGTTTTTCTTTATGTTTTAACCCCTTAAAAAAACTTAGCAAAAATAAATAAAAATCCTTGGAGTCGCTATATTCTGACACCTGTAAAGCCTGGTTCACATTAGCGTATGTGTTACATCCGGAAGGAGTCCGCATGGAGAGCCCCCGGATGGAATACAAGCGCAATTGCAAGCACTGTGCTGTAAAAGCACACGGACCCCATAGACTAAAATAGGGTCCGTGTGCTTGCCGCGCATTGCTTGCACAAATCACATGGATCCCATTATAGTCTATGGGGTCAATGTGCTTTTACAGCACAACGCTTGCAATTGCGATTGTATTCCGTCTGGGGGGTCTCCATGTGGACTCTAACCGGACAGAATACATATGTTAGTGTGAACCAGGGTAACTTTTTAAAATTTCTGTGTATGGGGATACATAGGGCATTTTTTTTTTTGCAGGGCCTGATGTACTTTTTAAATATACCAGGTAATGGAATGTCTGTTTCCTTGATCGCTTTTTATTAAAAAATTTTTATCGGAGGTGAAAGAAATGGCAGTTTGGCTGTTTTGATTTTTTTTTTCCCACTTTGTAGATCAGGCTTTTGGACATCAAGATTTATAGTTTGTTTACATTTTATTTTGTTTATTTTTATTTGATATCTAGGGAAAGTAGGGTGATTTTAATTTGAACTTTTTAAACAAAAAACTTTTTAAAGTCCCAGTAGGGGCCTTGAACCTGCATCTTTGAATCTCATGTCTCATAGTCTGCAATACTACTGTATTGCAGTCTATAAATAAATCGCTATATGTCTATTGAGGCCTGCCACAGGCAAGCCTCAATGGGTGTATAATTAAGACAGGCCTGGGAGCCTTCATAAGAATTTACTGCATGATGCTGTACTGGAGTAGCAGGAAAAAAAATGCAGCGTTTTATAGTGCCAGCAAATTGAATAAGATTTCATTAATTTCTTCAGAAAATCAGCAGAGAAAAACTCAGCAAAAACGCAATGAGAAACGCTGGGAAAAAAAGGTGACTCGTTCCTGAAGTGTTTTTTCCACAGCGTTTTTTAGGTGTAAACAAATTTTTATTAATTTTTCAAAGAAATAAATCGAAACAACAATAACACAGTAATGCAGAGTAATGGTAAGTCCAAAGTATGTCACAAACCGTAAGTGGAATTGCAAATCGGCGCCCAAGAGGGGCAGGTACAGAGACTTGCACAACAGAGCAACAATATGCAATATAAATCCAACACTAAGAGAATAACCTGCGAGTAAAAGCGACCCGGGGATCCAGAGAGACAACAAAGAAAGACAACAGAAAGACAACGCATATGAAGATATGAAATGAGAGGGGGGCAACAGACAGCGGTAGTCAGTGGCGTAACTAGGAATGGCGGGGCCCCGTGGCGAACTTTTGACATGGGGCCCCCCCGACACCGAAGATCTCGACCGAGTCCCTCTTACGCATTCCTGCGCGCTCTATTATGTCCCATAGTGGCCCCTGCACACAGTATTATGTCCCTTAGTGGCCCCTGCACACAGTATTATGTCCCTTAGTGGCCCCTGCACACAGTATTATACCCAATAGTGGCCCCCTGCACACAGTATTATGTCCCTTAGTGGCCCCTGCACACAGTATTATGTCCCTTAGTGGCCCCTGCACACAGTATTATGTCCCTTAGTGGCCCCTGCACACAGTATTATACCCAATAGTGGCCCCCTGCACACAGTATTATGTCCCTTAGTGGCCCCTACAGGACTAAATACTGTCACCGCTGACTGCTATACCAGGACAAATTGTGGATAAAAAAAAATCTGGTCCTGTGCATTACAATTTAGTAACTTCATGTGCCTCATATTAATAACAGTTAACCCTATCATGTCCCTCACATTAAGCCTTGTGTACCTCACATAAGAGTTACTGATATGTGAGAGACATGGAGGTAATAATAAAGTATCTTCATTACTATTACCCCCAAATGTCTCACATATCAGTAACTCTTATGGTGAGGCACAAAGGGGTTAATGTGAGGGAGATGATGGGGTTAACTGCTATTACTATGAGGCACATGGAGTTACTAAAACACAAGTAATCCCCCCAAATGCCTGATAGTAATAAGTATAGTAACCCCAGTACGTACCTGTGTAGCTTCAGTTTCATTTTCCTGGAGCAGCTTCTTCCTCTTCTCTTCTGTGCTGGACGGCAGGGATAAGCCCCGCCTCCTCCTCTCATTGGTGGGCAGAGGACAGACAGAGAAAGGGAGGGGGGAGAGAGGGGGAGCGTCCTGCAGCGCTGACAGGAGCCAGAGCTGCAGCTCCTGTGTCTCAGCCGTTGCTGCAGCTTCGGGGCCCCCTGTTGGTGGAAAGTATTCCACCAACAGGGGGCCCCGATCATTATACTCGGGGGTCCGAAAAGACCTCCGAGAATAATGATAGCAGCGGTAGCAGCTGTCACTGGGCCCCTAATGTCCCGGGCCCTGTGGCAGCTGCTACCGCTGCTATGGTGGTAGTTACGCCACTGGCGGTAGTCTAGAAAATAAGTAAAGGGACAGAAGTCCCCAGAGGACCCGGAAAGGGAGCTATCAGGGGGCATCTAAGCGAAAAGAGAAGAAAATTCACTCGACTCCTGAAACACAACCCACGGTCGCCAGAGGGTCTCAAATTTAGATGGGTCCACAGAATCTATGCGACCAAGGCCTCCATCCTCCTAATGAGGAGAAACTCCTGGAGCCATTCCGTCAAAGAGGGCGGCACGGTACTACACCAGTGGTGGGGGATGACTGTCCTGACGGCCTTGAGAAAGTGTCGGAGCAGATCACCCTTGACTGCGGAGATCTTCCCCGGAATAAGGGAAAGGAGGGCCAACTGAGGGGAGGGGGACACGGAGCGACCACTGACCTTAGAATAAATGGAGAAAATAGAAGACCAAAATACCTGTATCTCTCCACAATCCCACCAAATGTGGAAGAAAGATCCCACGGCGGCTCCACAGCGCCAACATACGTCAGACACAGAAGGGTAGATTCAATGCAGAAGGGTCAGACAAAAGTAGCATTTTTTGTTGCAGATTTTGGTGCGTTTTTTTTTGGTTTTTTTTAGCCAAAGTCAGATGTGCTTACAAAATTAATAGAAAATATAAAGGAAGCTCTCAAACATTTACACTTCTGTTAAATCCACAGCTGACTGTGGCTGAAAAAACCACTGCAAATTCTGCAACTAAAAAAAGCTTTGTTTCCGCATTGTGGGTCCTTAAACTTAAACCAGGTCTATACAATAATATGACTTAGAAGAAGTATTCAACTTTTCATGTAGTTCATAACTATACATAAACAGCCAAGAACAATTGATAACCAAATCACCAGGGCCACCAGAACACCAAGATCAGAGTTATTAAAATACAATACCAAACAGGAGAACACTCGGGTGCCCCTGGTTGTCACATATAACCCCCACCTGGAGACGCTGAGAGGAATTACACGCAAATTACATCCACTACTGCAAAAAGACAACCATTTAAAATCCATATTTCCAGAACCCCCTCTCCTGTGTTACAGACAGCCACCAAACCTCAGGAATATGATTATTAGCAGCTCACTGTCACCTCCAACTAACAAAGGAACATTTCCATGTGGACAGAAGAGGTGCAAAACCTGCCCTCACATACTGACTACAGACAAAATAAAGATCCCGAACTGTGATCGACACTACAAGATCCCAGGTAACTTCACCTGCAGCACACCTAATGTAGTGTATTTGATATTGTGTACTAAGTGTTCTGAGGGCCTGTATGTAGGTGAGACAGGACAGTCACTTAGGATGAGGATGAACTCACACAGACATACGATTAGAGAGCAAAGAATGGACCTCCCGGTGCCAAAACACTTCTGTAATCAAAATCATAATATGACCCAGGATATGAAGATCCTGGTACTAAGGGGGAATTTCAGAGACAGAAAAGATCGCCTCATATGGGAATTTAAACTTATGACGACCCTCTGCACTCTCCAACAAGGTTTAAACAGGGCCCAGGGTTTTATGGCCTTTTATAACCACTAGACACCACGTCACTGATCAAAGAAGCCATAAACCCAGAGAACTTTCCTGCGAACTGATATATATATGTGTTTTTTTTTAAAACTGTTTATGTTCTGTTTTCCATCTATTTTGCATCTAAAACTCCATTTCTCTGTATATATATGCCTACCTTCAGACATTATGTTATACCATCCTGATGAAGGGACCTTTATAGTAGTCCCGAAAGCTCGATATGTCATCAAAAAACTTTTTGAGTTAGCCATTAAAAAAGGTATCAACTACTGAGGACTTCTCTCAGAAAATTTCTTTCATTTTATACATAAACAGTAGCATTGTGGTTAATGGTGAACATAGCCTTTGTTTAATTGACTGCACTATTTAATTGACTGCACTATTTGACTTTTTCCTGAAGTCTGTACTCTGCAGTACATGGTAATGGCTTTATAAAAGAATACATACAATAAATGCTTAATTTAAATTATACCTGGAAACTTTAATCCCAACTTTCTGAAAAGAAGAACAGCAGGCATAGCAGTCCGTGTCACATTTTCAGTCCTGCAAACAAAACAAACCAGAGTTTGAACTAGTAAATGGACACTTTATTGGGATTTGCAGCTGCGGTACTAGTTGTCAGCGCTGTAGTCATTTTCCTTGTGTGAGCTCCATTATCCTAACCGCTGCCTGCCTACTGTGTACACTTCTTACCTTTTTTCAGTCTTCAATTTAGCTGTCATAATTATAGGGTTACAGTAAGGTTGCCCAGCACTTACCTAATTCTTCCATATTTAACTTCTAACCCACACTGGCAGGAGGTCTTTGAAAAGACTTCAACTTTCTTCCTTGAATTTCTTTTCCTTACAGGATTATACTATATAAAGCATTTTCTAAACAACAATACGCTATTCAGCTTTTATCTTGATTTTGATGTTATAACATTCTTTTTGCTGCTTACTCTATTATTTCGTTTTTCGTAGTCAATCTCGATAGTCATTTCGTTGTTGTAATGCAAAGAGTTTAGTAGTGTTATCTGTATTGTGCTGTGAGTACTTAACATGAGAGAAAATGTATAAAACAAATTATTACGGTAACAAGTAATTTCTTTCCTACAAATCCATCGGTGGCCAGGAAAACAAGGTCACCCTAGGTAAAGGAAGTTATACCGACTTCTCCTAGGTGTACAGTATACATCATGTGGACAAGTTGGGACTGCTGAGCAGCACCATTATGTGCCATAGCAAATTGGAGACTGAAATTCTGTTCCCTGGAGAGCCCGGCTTTCCTGCCTGCTTATTTTATAGACATGTATTGCTCATGTTACAGACGACTCACAAACCAATTGATTTAATGGGTGCCCATAGGCATCCATTCTTTTTCACGGGCCATTGGTCCGTATGCTTATGTGGGCACTGATTGCAGGCATTAACCCTCTGGCGCCTTGGTCAAAGCTGACCGAAGCGCCATTTTGCCTGCAGTGCGTGGGCTCCACCATTTTTCCAGTGATCGCCAGCACCCACCAGCTTCTAGTTGTCATGGCAGCCCGGAGCCTTATGACGGCTCCCTGGCCTGTCATTCAATACATTCTATTTCGGGGTACTATATGTATATGTACTATATGTAGCCCGCAATAGAACTGCCGTATTTTTGCAATGCATTAGAATTGTAATTCATTGCATCAGACCACCTGGGGTTCAAGACCCCTAGGGGGTATAATAAATGCAAAAAATAAATAAATAAATAAAATAATAAAAAGTATTAAAAACTCAAATCACCCCCCCCCCCCTTCCGTAGAACACATATAAAAGTACTTAAATACTATGAAACACATACACATTAGGTATCCTTGTGTCTGAAAACGCCCTCTCTACAAATCTATAAAAGTATTTTTCCCATACGTTAAACGCCGTAGCGGGAAAAAAGTCAAGAGCGCCAAACCGCCGTTTTTTCACTGTTTTGCCTCTGATAAAAATTTACTTAAAAAGTGATCAAAGCAAAAGACATTCCCCAAAATGCTATAACTGAAATGTACACCTGGTCCCACAAAAAAAGTCGCCCTATGCATTCCCGTACACAGAAATATAAAAAAGTTACAGGTGTCACAATATGGCGACTTTTAGAAAAAAAAAGTTTTTGGCACAGTTTTGAATTTTTGTTAAGGGGTTAAAAATGTCAATAAAACCATATAAATTAGGTATCCTCGGAATCGTACCGAAACACAGAATAAAGCTGACATGTCACTTTGGCTGCACAGTGAACGCTGTAAAAATAAAGACTGTAAAAAGTAGTACAAATGCACTTTTTGTTCAAATCCACCCCATTCAGAATTTTTTTCCAGCTTCCCAGTACATTGTACAGAATAATTAATGGTAGCATCATAAAGAGAAATTTGTCCTCATATGGCTCTGAGAGCGGAGAAATAAAAGTGTTATGGCGTTTGGAAGGGAGAGAGTCAAAAACGAAAATCGAAAAATGCCTGCAGTGGGAAGGGCTTAAGCACCTGAACTGCATCTCCACAGTAGAAACACAGACCCTGGAATAATATCCTGTTACGAACAGATATGGTAGATCCTAACTGCATAGGTTCTGGATGTGCCTCAGGAGTAGGGTTGAGTGGAGGCAGAGGAGTAGAGATTAAAGGGGTATTCCCACGTCGCATACTCACCAGTCTTCACTGCTGTAAAATCTTCTTTCTTCCTGGTTTCTTGATCATTTGGTGGGCGGGGTTCCACATGCAACCTGCCATTTAGCTCTGCCCCCAAATTAGTGTGTAGCTCCGCCCACCCATATTGGACTATGAAGTACAGGCAGCAGCAACTCCATTCTGTGTTACATACAGAGACTGCCTGTCTCTGCCATAATGAACACAATTGAATTAGCTAGCCTAACTGGGAGAACAGAAGAAATGAAAGCAGCTCCTCTCCTCTATCTGAGTGCAGGACCTAGGTCACGTGGTATAGACACAGGAATAGCTAGAAACACAGGCTCGCTCCTGTGCACTTAGCCCCTCAGAGCAGCAGATACATCACTTGACTTTTGAGCAGATAAGCCCAAGGGCTGTGTCCACAATGAATTGAATAAAGTAAGATAGTGGACAAACAAAGCAGTTTTGCTGAAGCAGTGTATTTAGGAAAAGTCTTACATCCACATTAACAAGCAGTATAGATAGGATCCTTGTGATGGGACAACCCCTTTAAGGATAAGGATGAGTTCACACAGAGGATTTTGCAGAGGAAAAAATCCACTTCAGGAATTAGGAAATGGTTTTTTGAAGCAGTTTTGTAAATGAGGCGGGATTTTTTAGTGTTTTTTGGAGGCGTTTTTAGTTTTTTCCTCCAGCACAGTGTATCGACCTTGAAAAAAAAAAAAACGTGCCAAAATCCATGTCAAAAACTGCTAGCAGTTTTTCTGCTTCTCATTGACTCCCGTTGCTTTTCCAGGCGGAATCCACCTGAAGAAAGGTCAGCTTGTTTATTTTTCTGCTGCAAAATATTTGTATGCAGAATGAAGATCTAGAGCATGTGGTGTTAACTAAAAATCCCAAGCTTGAAGGTCTCCTTACAGGAGGGAAATGATGCCAACCCGTTGCTGTTCAGTTCCAGAAGAGTGTAGTCACAGATGAAAAAACTATTTGCAGATTTCTTGGAAAGTTGAAAAATATATTGTATCTCCCAAAAATCTGTCAGATAGATTTATTTTTTATTTCATGCGGACAGTTGAAACTTGAGATTGAGAAGTCTCCTGCTGTTGAACTCTCTCAGCCATATCCTGAACTAGCTGGACAGTTCCTTACATCTGATCCACAAGTATCTGTATATGTTCCATAATGAAATATAATTATAGGTTTGCAATTCTGCTATGGTAGGGTCCTGGAGTAAATATCAGAAAATAGCAGGATTGGGCTAATAACAGAGAGTACTAGCTGCTTCAATACTATACAATGCTGAGAATTAAGTTCCAAACACCCAAACGCCTTCTTTAGCTCTAGCTGCAAGGCCAGATGGACTTTGCTGAATTTGGGGTTCAAGTTATCATAACACTCAACTATCAGGACTCAAACCAGAATTCACATTGAACTTACAAGGTTGATCAGGAGGACAAATCAGAACAGTGAATGTCCAGGCCTGTAGTCAGTTCAGGGATGAATGTCTGGGCCTGAGTCAGTTTTCCCAGTATTAAGACAAGGGTCTTTTCCTTGAGATTATGTCAGAATCAGAAGAAAAGCATTGTTCAGGCTAGTGCACACATGAATAGGGGGTGGCGTTATTTGGTCTGGAGAAAAACCGCTTCAGGAATTAGGAAGCGGTTTTTGGCGGTTTTTCCCTCCAGCACAGTGAATGGACCTTGAAAAACCGCCTGGTGGTTTTTGAAGGCATTTTTTACCAAAAACCTAGCTAGTGGTTTTCCGCCTCCCATTTACTTGTATTGATTTCTTGAGGCGGAATCCGCCTCAAGAATGGTCATGTCGCTAGTGGAAAAACGAATGCTAGCGGTCTACATAGAGCACTATTGTATGGAGGCGGATTTGGAGGCGGATTCCGAATCCAAAGTCCGCCCCACTGGCCCCGTGTGAACGAGCCCTTCCAGTATCAACTCGAGGGTCAGTTCCTAGAGATCAGTATGAAGCTGTGTAACACAAAGATTCAGGTAAGAAAACCAAACAAGGTATATGCAATTGCAGGCTCCTGGCTGAGGAGGAAGTGAGTTTAAATAGGCCTCAGCTGTTAACTGGATAATACCAGAGACGTCTGACATCGCAGAAGCTTCCTAGCTCGGCACAGCAACCTTAAAGCAATAGTAGCTGACCTAAGATTCCTGACAGTAAGTATAGTGGATATGCAATTGACTTTATGCTGCTATTCCTGTTTGCTGTCTAAAATGAAATATTGCAGTAATTGTATTTCCCAAGCAAACAACATTCAGATCATTATGGTTGCGATTAGACAATTTTACTTGAGAGCTAGGTATGCGTCTAGGGTACAATACAGAAAAGACTATAAATTAATTGCATTTATTTTACCTTCTACTTGGTGGGAAGTAATATCATAAAGTACGAGCTGCTAATTTAGCGGTGCCTTTACATATATATATGCCAAGAGCTCCACATGTTGCCCTGCACTTTACCAACCTCCAATGAGTATGAACAGAAAAAAGTAATTAAATTTGAAAATAATTTATCAAATATTTTGACCAAATTAATAAAATATGGGCACAATGAAAGAGCACAGCAGGATGCAGATTTGTAAAATGAGTTACATAAAAATAGGAGCAACTGGCTGTCCCTGCAGACAAATTAGGGGACAACTGTGCAAAGTAGGACATCCGAAAAAAGGCTGTACGGACTGATTTATGTACAAGCTGCAGATTCAGTACATCCTGTTTCTAAATTGCTGTATTAAAAAACATCCAGTCATCACAAATGAAAAACAATGCACGTTCGGCAGCGGATTCAGCAAGGATAAATACTATACATGAATCGATAGGCAGTAGGCATTAAGGGGGCAATGGATTCATTCTAGATATAATTTATAGCAACACTGCAGTGTGAACAAAGGATGTGATAGGATTTACAAAGTCTGAATCAAAGAGCACTATCTCTGTGGAATGGGCACACCCCATCTGCAAACAGTATATATGGTAACCATATCTAGAATTGTATACTATAAATCTGCTTTTATTTTGTTATATGTTTGTTTTCAGTTGGTAGAGGCGGTGAAAGTTCCTCTGCAAGGATGCTGCATTTTACAGTACATGCAAAGTGGATGAGATTCTATTCTATTCTATTCCTATCCACACATTGCAGAAAAAAATAAGTTCCAGAACAGCAGCGTTTTCAAAAACACTTGCGTTTGGAAAATCTCAGCATGTAAACTATACCTATGGAAATGCTGATGTTTTCCATATAGGTATAACAGGTGAGGAAAACTCTGCTGACTTTCTGTAGAAAAACACTGCGCCTCGCTATGTGGTATGTTAGCCTAAAGGAGTTTCCCATCTCATAAAAAGAAGGCACATTGCTAGGAAATCACTATAGGATTTGTGAGCTCTCTAGCTATACTCTTTGTATGTGTATAACTGGGAGATATTTTGCTACTACCTCAACATAATCCCATAGAAGCCTTTATTTTGCCCAAACATTAAAGTAAAAGCATCACTAGACAAAGTTTCAGCCTCAGAAATCAAGCTAATTGAAAGAGGTATTTTGAGACAGAAACGGTATCTACTGTTTATGCTGTTTTCGATGAAAATAATGGTTATTTTTTAGAAGGTATATGCCTTGCCTTAGAAAATTGTGATATTGGTAGGATATAACATCACCTTCTGATGAGTAGAATGCAACGGTTGAGACTACCATTTACTCAGTGACATTATTTCTGTATAGCAATGTCACCCACAGCTGTTCACAGAACAGCAGCATGACTCCGTTCACAATGAATGCAGCTCCTTTACTCATTGGATCAAAAGTAGGGTTGAGGATCGGTGTTGCACACCTAATGAACTAACACTGGTGTGGTTGGGGGGGTTTATATTCTTTATTCACCTTATCTGTAATCATAAGGGACATGCATCAATATGGAGAGCAGGACCTCCCTTCTTCTTGCTATCTGAGGTGCACTACAAAAAGTGTCCTTACATACTATCTAGTAGTTATACATTAGCATCAAGTTCTCAGTCATTCCTAACATCAGTGACTGTATCAACATATACTGAACAATACAATATGAGAATATAACAACAACATGGCTGCAGCAATTAATCACTGTACCTGTAATCATAAGGGACATGCATCAATATGGAGAGTAGGACCTCCCTTCTTCTTGCTATCTGAGGTGCACTACAATAAGTGTCCCACCAGAAACACACCTCTGAGACACATGGTCCCACTCTAGTGTCAGATTACAGGACCTGTAAACTGCTAGTCTGACACTAGGTAATATCCAAATTTTTGTGTGGTGGATCTTTCTGTATATATCTCACATTCTTCCCCACTAAATTAATGTTGTCCTCGACATTCCGCATTTCCGCAATTATGTGGATTGTCTTAAGGTACTTTAGTAATTGAGAACAATCAATTGGTGGTGATATCTCCAATAGAGGTCAATGCCTCATTGTGACATATGTTCCTATAAAATGTCACAAGTTACTTCTAGGTCCGTTGCTAGCTAAGAGACCTAGAAGAGCCAATGTTAGCACTGGTTCTAAGTAGTATTGGACCACCATGCATAACAATGCTACTACAATATCTGAACCTCATTTTATGAGGTGGAGATTGGTCAGGTCTAATTTTTGCATTAAATACGACCACATGACCATGTAACCTCACAGTTTCTATCGCTAAACAACTAGAAACATTTCCAAATAAACAAACTAATTGTAAACGTAACAGTGCAATTGCTTTGAAGGTAAATAGTCTTTATATCTGCTCACAGTTCTCCAGAAAATATGCTGGTGGTAGGTACCATTCAGGTTGTTTCTCTTGGCCAATGGTTTTCACTACCTGTTTAGCATGAAAACTTCTTGGTACCCTACTTGGTTCTCCCATGGTATCATAAGTAAGTGTAACCGGCCTTCGCCTTTCTCTCGCAACAGAAGATCTTTTCAAAGTCTGTTGTCCTGAAGTTTCTGTTTCTTCATCTGTTTCTGGGTCTGTTGATTCAGATTTCTCCATCCATACTTCTTCCTCTGGAGTTGTTGCAGATTCCTCTGATGACTTTTCTGACTCTGACAGTAGACCTTCAGGTGATGCCAAGATCTCTGATGAATTTTGTGGTTCAAATTCTGCTGCGTCAGGATTAAGTTTACTGCCTTGTGCTGTATAGTTATCTGTTGTAGGTGAACTTAATGAACACATTTCATCTTCTTCATCAACACTATCAGTTTCATATCCTACATGTGATGTTGGTTTTGGTCGCTTTGCTTTGGAGGATCTCTCTTGGCCTAACAATTCAGCAGTCTGCTGTACATCTGGAAGATAGTCACAAGATAATAACAGATTACGGTGCAAAATCCTTGATCTGTTGCCACCTGACTCTGGTTTTACCTCATACACTGGACTGTTTTCGTGTTTTCTTCTCACGACAACATAAATCTTATCTTCCCAATAGGAGCGAAGTTTTCCTGGTCCTCCTTTCTCATGTAAGTTCTTCACTAGAACTCGACTTCCTGGAGTAAGTTCAGCACCATGACTTTTTTGATCATAGTATTCCTTGCTTTTACATGCTGACTTCTTTGCTGTTTCTGAAGCTATTTTATAAGCTTCTGCCATTCTCTTTTTCCAGACTGTAACATAATCCGCGTAAGTTTTGTATTTCTCTGATACTGGAGTGTCAAACATTATGTCAATTGGAAGTCTTGGTGATCGACCATACAATAGGTAGAAAGGTGAATACCCTGTTGCTTCACTTCTAGTACAATTGTAAGCGTGGACAACTTTTGACAAAGAATTCTTCCAGTCTTGCTTTTCTTCCTCTGTAAGAGTTCTCAACATTGACAACAACGTACGATTAAAACGTTCAACCTGTCCATTACCCTCTGGGTGATATGGAGTTGTATGAGAATTCTGAATTCTGCAGTATTTCCCAAGTCTTGCAAATAACTGATTTTCAAATTCTCTTCCCAGATCATGGTGTAATTTTGTTGGAAAGCCAAACTTTAGAGCAAAATCATTAAATATCTTGTCTGCTGCAGTCTTACCAGACTTGTTTGTGGTAGCATATGCCTGTGCAAACCTTGTAAAATGATCCATTACAACAAGGATGTACTCATATCCTCCTTTGCATTTTTCCAGATGCAGAAAATCAATCGATACCATTTCAAAAGGATAGGTGGAGACAATGTTGTTCAATGGTGCTCTGGTTGGTTTATTGGGACGTTTGTCTTTTAGACACTTGCATTCTCTGGTGACATAATGCTCAATATCCTTCTGCATATATGGCCAGAAAAAGCGTTCTCTAACAAGATTGACAGTTCTTTCTACTCCTAAGTGTCCCATTTGCTCATGGAGTTCTTTGAATACTGTCCTATGGTAGACTTTTGGCAGGACTAATTGTAAGTTATGGCTAGTCTTCCTATAAAGAATACCATCTGAATTGAGGTATAACTTAGACCATTCTCTGAATAAGGCAGTTACAGCTGGTGGTTCTGTTTGTCTCTCCTTCTTAGCCGGAAATCTATTTTGATGTTTGTAGTGTAGCAGTCTCCCAATGATCTTGTCTTCTTCTTGTGCTTTTCTGATAGTTTCTTTTGGGAGCTGGTTAATGCTTGCTCTGAGGCTTCGTTCAGCTTCTCCAGCCGCACTTTCTACAGTTACAGGGCACCACCATGGCATATGTTCCTCCTCTTGTATCTGAACTGTTTGGACAGTGCTACCAATAGCTTCCATGCTGATTTCTTGGGAACATTCCTTCATATACTGGTCAGGATCTAGTGGCATTCTTGACAATCCATCAGCATCTGCATTTGCTTTCCCTGGGCGGTATTTAATGCTAAAATTGAAGTCTGCAAGTTCTGACACCCATCTATGGCCAGTCGCATTTAATTTTGCTGTAGTGAGAACATAGGTAAGTGGATTGTTGTCTGTATATACAACAAATGATGGACTATAGTACAAGTAGTCTCTAAAACGGTCACATATTGCCCATTTCATTGCCAAAAACTCAAGTTTCCCCGAGTGCAAATGGTAGTTTTTCTCTGCTGCAGTAAGAGTTCTTGAGCCATAACCAATAACTCTCAACTTGCCATTTTGCCTTTGATATAGGACAGCACCAAGTCCTTCCTGAGACGCATCACAGTGCAGTATGAATGGGATGTTGAAGTCTGGATATCCCATCACTGGTGGCTTAACTAACAAATCAATCAGTCTCTCCAGGATTTCTTGATGATGGGCAGTCCAATTGATGGGCTGATGTGCAGGAAGTTGACTTTTTCCCTTCTGTTTGGATCTATCTCTCTTTGCTTTCTTTTGTGTGGGTGATGGTGAACAAGGCCCTACCGACAGTAGATCATACAGTGGAGCGGCAATCCGGGAGAAATTTTGAATATATGTCCGGTAGTAAGACAGAAAACCTAGTATTTTTCTAAGCTCTCCCACTGTAGATGGAGGTTTGTTTTTCAAAGCCATTACTGGAGCAATTTCTGCTGGATCCATAGTATAGCCATCAGCAGAGACACTCTTACCTAGGAACCGGACTTGTCTTTTGAACAGCTCACATTTCTTCGGTGTTAGCTTGATTCCATGCTGTTGGTAGCGCTGAAGCACAGTCCGTACATGTTCCACATGTTCAGTGAAAGACTTACTGTGAACCAGGTTGTCATCAAGATATGGTTGACAGATACTGTCTCTCAGTCCTTCCAAGCATTCTTCCATGCTTCTCTGAAATTCCGCTGGAGCTGAGCTGAGCCCAAAAGGAATACGGATCCATTCATATAATCCCCAAGGTGTTATAAAGGCTGTCAAAGGCCTACTGGATTCTTCCATAAATCCTTGGTGATAGGCTTTCCCTTGATCAAGCACAGAAAACCATGAACTTCCTGACAAACTATTCAGCATATCTTGGATTCTCGGTATAGGATGACGGTCAGGAACTGACTTCTGGTTTAGTTCTCTATAATCACAGCAGAGTCTCAGGCTACCATCTCGTTTTCTTACACATACTATAGGAGAAGAGTAGGATGATTTTGACTTTCTAATCCATCCTCTATTTATCAGGTCTTGTAGGTACTCCTTCACTTCGTTATGAAGCGGTTTTGGCACCGAAGTATATGTCTTTTTAACGGGGGTGGTGTCTTTTAGATTAATCTTTAATTGGAGTGATGGAATACATCCAACATCAGACTCATCTCTGGAGAAGGCATGACATTCTTCTCTTAACATCTGCCTTACTATGCACTGTTCGTCTGCATCAAGATGATCCGTAGGAACCGGAGGATCCCATTCCTCTTTAACTGAAGACACTTCACCCTCTGCTTTGTCAACATTTTCCACTGTTTGTATGTTTGCAGTCAGAGAAGAAACTTGAACAGGTTTTATGTAAGCTGGGTATACCGCTTTGACTGTTTCCAAGTGACCCAACACGGTTTTTGGATCCAGTACAATATCATGTTTAGTGGGGTTCATTACTGGAATGGTTACCCGAGCATAGTTGTCATAAGGTACAATCACAACTGTCTCATCTGTATATATTCCCTCTGGTAACTGTGCAGTGTTACTTGGCACAAAGAGCTTTTCCTGGTTCTTCTTATGAGGTCCCACATGGACACCACACTTGACACCCATTATAGTACCTGCAGGAATAATGGTACGACGTACTCCAGTTCTTACCTCCTTCACAAATGTTTCTGCTTGGCTCACTTGGACGGCTTTTACCACCATCTCTGCTCTTCTTGTCGGCAGTGAAAATGATGCAGCCAGTGTACTCACCAAAGATGATGAAGGGATTTTTCTCAGGATGACTTCCTCAATCACATTATATCCAATGATTGGCTCTTCAGCTACATTACTGTCACTGGATACTAGAAAAGGCACCAGAAGTTCTATGTTGTCATTACCAGAGGACAGCTGAAAGGTTACTTCTATCCAACCAATGAAAGGAATTTCGGTCTTGTTTACCGCTCTCCCGCATAATGGTTCAGAGCCTAGTAATTCTTCCACTGCCCTTACTTCTGTTTGAGGAAGGTACTGCTGCCGCCAACTTTCATTGATGATACTTGCTTGAGCTCCAGTGTCCCATAATGCCTGAAGAGGAACCCCATTTAGTTTACATAGGACCATACACCTTTTTCCTATTAAATTGATGAGTTTTCTTTGGCCTCTCGACACACTTTCACTCATCTGTAAGTTAGTTGTCGTGCACTTCCTAGAGGTGACTTGCTGTATACTGTTCTGTTGAAGCTCCAGTTGTTGGATACGATCACATACATTTTGGAAATAAGTATGTAGCAGATTTTCTTTGGCTTCCATACCTGAAGATGGTACTTTCTTTGGTTGGGACTGGGGCTTGGCACAGGTTACTGATTGTCCCTCATCAGCAACCTCCTGTCTTTTAACTGTGCAGATCTGGGTGCACAACATCCCCTAGCATAATGTCCTTCTTTGCCACATTTGTAGCAGTGGCAACATGTATGACCTTGATTTGATGTCTTGCAGGCCTCACAAATTGGATTCTGCTTATTTCTGGAAGTTACTTGGGATGAAACCAATCTTGGTTCTTGAGAAGTCTTAAGTAACTTTTTCAATTCTGACATCTCATTCCTCAGTTCTTTCACAGCCTCCTCCCAGTTTGTCACTTCTGTATCTCCTGAAGGTGGAACTTTCTTTGATTTTAGCGTAGGTGGGGCGGTTTGAGTTGTAGATGACTCTACTTTTGTAAGTAATCCTTGTTGTGTGGTACCAGCCTGCATTTCGCCAAGTTTGCTGATTTTGCTGGAAGAGTACTTCTTTAATTTCTGTTCCCTCTCTTGTTCCCAACTGGCAGCTTCATTCATTTTCTTTATTAATACGTCATCAGTGACAGTGGGATCATCCAAATAAGGTTTCAATTGGAATTTAATGTGTTCACTGAGCAGTCCTGTTCCTACTGATCTCAGGAATTTCCTTTGAATCAAATCCGTTTCAAATTTTTCCTCTGCTCCCACTTCTCTAGAGGCAAAGAGAAGTCTGTCCTTTAGTTCTATAGCCCTGAAGAGGAAATTTTGAGGAGATTCTTTGCTGTCTTGCGAGATATTTACCAGCCGGTGGTATAAGTCTGAGTTGCTCTCCTCCTTGTAGTGTCCTTTTAGGATAGTCTTCAGCTGTGGCAGTGTTAGATCACTTTTCATCTCTAACATATTTCTTATACTCAGGCCGGGGCTTATTGCTTTAACTACTGCCTCAATCACTTCTAATTCAATGTAGCCCTTTTGCAGTCCCATGTCTATCTGGTGCATGAGATTTGTGTAAGACAGTTTGTCTTTTTGACCTCTTTCACCAATTTGACCACTAATTTTAAAGTCTTTCCGTATTTTCATTTCTGGCCACATGTTCTGTGGAGAAGTCCTGCAGTAAGTCTCTCTCTCTGACACCTCTTGCTTTGCTTGACTTGATGTCTCAGAAACAAGGGCTTTTTCTAACAGTTTGCTAGATTCCTGGAATGCTTTCTGCAAAGCAAGGTACTGTGCCTTTAAATCTTCCAATTGAGTCTGGGTCTTAGTCTCTTTTGCCTGTGCCCCGACCTCTGCCTCTGAATGCAGATCTGTAATGAACTGTTTGCACTTTTGGAGGAACAGACAGGTAACATCTTCATCCTCTGTTTCTCCCACTTCATCAAGCAGTTTATTGATAGCATTCAGCAGGTGCCTGCGGGTTCTGGCTTTGGAGATTTGCTCCCCTGGCACTTTAAGATATTTGCTAACAGCACCCAGTTCATCAAATGTTAGATGCATCAAGGACTCACTAATCTCATTAATACAGCTCTCCACATCCATTGTCAGTCTGCTGGGCAGGATCTCACTGAGGGGACACTCACAGGATATCACTGAGATGGCTGCACTGTACAATTGGTTCTTTTCTATCTCTTATTGAGTGAATTCTGCTCTGTATCTTCTATGAATTGTCACTACATCCCATCCTCGTCGCCATTTTTGTTGCACACCTAATGAACTAACACTGGTGTGGTTGGGGGGGTTTATATTCTTTATTCACCTTATCTGTAATCATAAGGGACATGCATCAATATGGAGAGCAGGACCTCCCTTCTTCTTGCTATCTGAGGTGCACTACAATAAGTGTCCTTACATACTATCTAGTAGTTATACATTAGCATCAAGTTCTCAGTCATTCCTAACATCAGTGACTGTATCAACATATACTGAACAATACAATATGAGAATATAACAACAACATGGCTGCAGCAATTAATCACTGTACCTGTAATCATAAGGGACATGCATCAATATGGAGAGTAGGACCTCCCTTCTTCTTGCTATCTGAGGTGCACTACAATAAGTGTCCCACCAGAAACACACCTCTGAGACACATGGTCCCACTCTAGTGTCAGATTACAGGACCTGTAAACTGCTAGTCTGACACTAGGTAATATCCAAATTTTTGTGTGGTGGATCTTTCTGTATATATCTCACATCGGGATTGGAAAAAATCGATCGGAATTCCGATCCCGATCTTTTTAGGCGGGATCGAGGTCTCACGTTAGTTCGCACAATGCTTGGCTAATGGCCAATCATTGTGGGAAAAGCTAACATTAGGGTTAAGCGATCGGGATCTGAAAAGATCGGATTCCGATTGGCGATCGAGTAAATTTCACGATCGGGATCGGCTGGAAAATGATTGAAAATCGGATTTTAAAAACGATCCTGAAATCTAAAGATCGGCTCAACCCTAATCAAAAGTAACAATATGCCATCACTTTATAAGATGAGAAAACCCCTTTAATAAATCATATTTTCAAGCTTGCTTTAACAAGTCTTCAAAATGGGTAGAGTAATTTAACCAGCAAACTGTTTTGACTAGCAAGCTACAGACAAAGAGGTAAAGGGACATTGCAGTTTCATATGCTAATTACAAATAATATTCAGAATTTACAAAATAAGATTATCTTTCTATAAACCTTGACCTAAAAGCATGCCTCCCATTCTAAAAACATTTTTTCATAAATAAATAGTACAGGTAAATATAAAACATTTTGTAATATATCTTATTTAGGAAGTTTCCTTCTCAACTTATCAAGAAGACTCAGGGCGGGTTCACACCTGCGCCCGGTCTTCGCTTTGTGGGTTTCCGTCTTCTGCCGACAGGAGACAGAAACCCAGCAGTCAGTGTCCGCCCGTGAGCGTTTTGTGGTCTCTGCTGCGAAACCTTTTTTTTAAAAAATGGACACAAAGTCCTTCATGTCCGACTTTGTGTCCAGTTAAAAAAAAAAACGGTTTCACAGCGGAGAAGCAAAAGACGATCACGGGAGGTCACTTTGCAAACCCATGGGTTTAAAAAGTGACTGCTGTTTTCGATCTCCTGTCCAGTTTCTCGAGCAGAAGATGGAAACCTGCAAAGCAGAGACCGGGCGCAGATGTGAACCCGCCCTCACTCTTTTAGGGGGCGTTCACACTACCGTTGGTGTCCGTTATGAAGGTGTCCGTTTAAAAGAAAAAAAACGGACACCTATCATAACGGACATTAACGGACACTAACTGATGGTAACTGATGTTAATGTGTCCGTTTTTTTAACTGATCCATTTAATGGATCAGTTAAAAAAAACGGACACATTAGTATCAGTTAGCATCAGTTAGTGTCGTTTTTTATACTGTCCGTTTTTTCTTTTTGCTGTTAATGCTTTCTGAGCATGTGCAGAAAATAAACGGACAGAAAATAACGGACTGTAACTGATGGCCATCAGTTACTGTCCGTTATATGTCCTTTGCCCATAGACCTCAATGTTAAATAAAAAACGGACACTTTCTGTCCGTTTTTTCAAACGGACAAAAAAATCCTGCATGTGTGATTTCTCTGTCCGCTTGAAAAAACGGACATGGTTGTTAACGGACCCTTAAGGACACAAACAGACACAAACTGACAACAGATGAAATCCCATTGAAATGAATGGAAATTGTAACGGACACAGCTAGTGTCCGTTGCTAAAATCTTGAACGGACAGTAGCAACGGACACTGCAATCGGACACCAACGGTAGTGTGAACGCCCCCTTACACATTAATCTACAGGGAGTAGAGGGGAGTAGGAGGCTGCTGATAAAATAATACTAACTAATAGAGATGAGCGAACACTAAAATGTTCGAGGTTCGAAATTCGATTCGAACAGCCGCTCAATGTTCGTGTGTTCGAACGGGTTTCGAACCCCATTATAGTCTATGGGGAACAGATACTCGTTAAGGGGGAAACCCAAATCCGTGTCTGGAGGGTCACCAAGTCCACTATGACACCCCAGGAAATGATGCCAACACCTCTGGAATGACACTGGGACAGCAGGGGAAGCATGTCTGGGGGCATCTAACACACCAAAGACACTCTATTACCCCAACATCACAGCCTAACAACTACACACTTTACACACTCAAAAAAACCTCTATCAAAGTGGGAAAATACCTGGAAACCTTCTTTACTCCCAAAATGGATGGACACAAACCCCAATTTAAGCTCAACAAACAGTAACAACCACCCCTTTAAATCACGTTCCCCATGACAACCACAAATGGAATAGGCAATGGGAATTCCAAAAGCCCTCACCCTTAACTGTCATTTTGAGTGTGTGTGTGTGTGTGTGTGTATGTGTGATGTGGTAAGACCTTCCAAAATTCACTTTTCTAGCACTTAACATGAGCCCTTCCAAACAAAGTTACATGACCTTAAGCTGAGCTACCAGCAGAGATTGAGGCCCTTGGCATGAGTAGAGCCTTGCACCAGCAGTGTTTTTGGCACTTAGGGTGAGTTGAGCCTTGTACCAGCGTGTGTCCCTTAACATCAGGCGGGCCCTAAGTTCTGCGCTTTGCACAAAAGTTCCACATTAACTAGGCTGAATGGTACAAAGATTAGTAGGCCCGAGAACCAGGAACAGGTCTTGCAATGGCTGTCGGATAACGCTTAAAGCACATTGTCCACCAGCCAGTCAGCCTCTACCTCCTCTTACCCAACAGTCTTGTCCTCCTTCCACCCAAAATTCCCAATCTTCCCAGAACAATAACCCCAACTGTCCCTGCTCCCCAGAGCTGTTCTCCCTTCCTTTGACTGTACCGCAACCTGCCCCTCCATTTCGCGATTCCACGGACCTAACAGACGAGTATCTGTGTCCAGATGCTCAAACACTAGAGTCTCCTCCATCTCCGGTCGATTTGGTGGCGGATGACCAGCAACCCACCCTCATCGATGACGATGAGACGCAGTTGCTGTCAGGGCAGCCAGTTGACATGCGCATTGTGCAGGAGGAGGAGGTGAGACAGGAGTTGGAAGAGGAGGTGGTGGACGACGAGGACACCGAACCCACCTGGACAAGGCGGATGTCAAGCTGGGAAAGTAGTGTGGATGTTGAGGCAGGTGCAGCACCAAAAAGGGTAGCTAGAGGCAGAGACATGTCCAGAGGCAGAGGTCAGCTGCTTTGCCGAAGCCAGGCCAGACCCGGAATGTCCGAAGATGTTCCCTTTTGTACCCAGCCCAGAAAAACTCCCCCATCGAGGGCACGTTTCTTGAAGGTGTAGAGTTTTTTCAAGGAATGCGCCGAGGACAGATATAGTGTCGTCTACACAATTTGCCTCTCGAAATCAAGTAGGGGCCCTGAGAAGAGCAACCTGTCCACCACTTCAATGCACCGTCATTTGGAATCCAAGCAATGGAATCAGTGGCAGGCAGCAACGGCAGGACAAACGTCGCCCGCCGTTCATGCCACTGCCTCTGCTCACAGTGCTGGCGATGCACTGCAGAGGACGAGCCAGGACATCACTTCATCTGCCTCCGCCACTTTGTTGACTTCTCCCTCATCCTCCCCTGTTTCTGTCTTATCTCCTTCTCCTGCACCATCAAAGGCACCATCAGGCGCTTCTTTACAACAACCCACCATCTCTCAGACATTGGAGCGCCGGCAGAAATACACCGCTAACCACCCACCCACGCAAGCCTAGAACGCCAACATCGCTAAACTGCTGGCCCAGGAGAGGTTGGCGTTCCGGCTTGTTGAAACTCCCGCCTTCCCGGACCTGATGGCAACTGTGGCACTTCACTATGCCGTCCCTAGCCGTCACAACTTTTCCCGGTGTGGCGTCCCCGCCTTGCACCAGCACGTGTCACTCAACATCAGGTGGGCCCTTAGTTCCGCGCTTTGCTGCAAGGTCCACTTGACCACCGACACTTGGACAAGCGCCTGTGGTCAGGGATGCTGCTTATCTTTAAGGACAGGCAGGGTGAATGTGGTGGAGTCTGGTCCCGGGGTGCAAACTGAGGTACCCTATCTCCTCTCCCAGGCCAAAATTCATGGCAGGAGTAGACTGAAACCCTACGACGCTGCAACCTCCACCCGAGCTACTAGCAGCAAACGCTAAAACACTGGTGTGGGGAGACGTCAGCAGGCGGTGCTGAAGCTCATCAGCTTGGGGGACAGACAGCACAGTGCCTCCGAGGTCAGGGATGCCATCCTGGCTGAGATGGCATTTTTTTTTCCCTGCTACACCTGGGGCCTGGCATTTTTACGCCTGTGATAATGGCTGGAACCTGGTAGCGGCTCTGGAGCTTGCCAGCCTCCAACACGTTCCATGTTTGGCCCACGTCTAACCTAGTGGTGCAAAGTTTTTTGAAAACATACCCAAATGTACCGAAGCTACTGTTGAAAATGCGGCGCTTGTGCGCCCACTTTTGCAAGTGCACAGCAGTCGCTGCTAGCCTAAAAACACTCTAGCAAGGCCTACATCTGTCCAAACACAGGCTGTTGTCCGTCATTCACACACGCTGAAACCCTACAATACCATATCTTGAGCAGGGTGTGTGAGCTGCACAGACCTTTGATGGAGTTCCATCTACAAAACCCAAGGGTTCCTCAAAGTCAGCTCCCAAAGTTTCTGCACCATGAGTTTCCAGGGGTGGCAGAGTTATGGCTAGGGGCAGAGGCATGGATAGGGATGATGTCTAGGGGCAAAAGCAGTGTGGATGTGGAGGCAAGCTAAGCAGGAAAAACTGGGGGTACAAGCTAAGGCATGGACTGGGGTGATGTCTAGGGGCAAAAGCAGTGTGGATGTGGAGGCAAGCTAAGCAGGAAAAACTGGGGATACAAGCTAAGGCATGGACTGGGGTGATGTCTAGGGGCAAAAGCAGTGTGGATGTGGAGGCAAGCTAAGCAGGAAAAACTGGGGGTACAAGCTAAGGCATGGACTGGGGTGATGTCTAGGGGCAAAAGCAGTGTGGATGTGGAGGCAAGCTAAGCAGGAAAAACTGGGGATACAAGCTAAGGCATGGACTGGGGTGATGTCTAGGGGCAAAAGCAGTGTGGATGTGGAGGCAAGCTAAGCAGGAAAAACTGGGGGTACAAGCTAAGGCATGGACTGGGGTGATGTCTAGGGGCAAAAGCAGTGTGGATGTGGAGGCAAGCTAAGCAGGAAAAACTGGGGGTACAAGCTAAGGCATGGACTGGGGTGATGTCTAGGGGCAAAAGCAGTGTGGATGTGGAGGCAAGCTAAGCAGGGAAAAAGGTGGCTAGAGGCAAAGGGATGTCCAGAGGCAGAAGACAGCTGCATGACAGAAGCTAGACCTGAGCCAGCAAGGCCCAAGATGCCCTCTTTTCTAGCTTCCTTAGAAAAATTCCCCCATCGAGGCCACGTTCCTCCCTGGGGGAGATCATTTCTAAATGTATAGGTCGAGGACAAACTGAGTGTGGTTTACACACTTTGCAATGCGACTCCCCATCTCCCAGGCCTTTCATTCCAGGCTAAAGTACAGCACAACCCACCCACATGCCCAAGGCTTCAACGGCCTCATCTCAAAAATTCTGGCCCAGGAGATGTTGGGGTCCCAGCTTGTGGACACTCTGCCCTTTTTGGGCCTGCTGGCTACTGCGCCACCTCACTGTGCCGTCCACACCAGCACTTTTCCCCAAACATGAGGCGGTCCCTAAGTTCAGCGCTTTGCCCAAAAGATCCACGTGACCAGCTACGAATGGACAAGTGCATGCGGACAGGGACGCTACCTTTCAATCTTGGCACAGTGGTTGAATGTACTTGAGGCATGGACCGGGTCACAAAATGTGGTGGACTGACTTGTCTCCCCACACAACATTCCTGGGAGGAGGGCTGAAACACCACCCTCCTCCACTGTTAAATTGACCCCAGCTACGAGCTGGAAACACTGCAACACTGGTGTGGGGAGACGTCAGCGGGCCGTGCTGAAGCTCATCAGCTTGGGGGCCAGACAGCACACTGCCTACAAAGTGAGTCATGCCATCCTCGATGATACGGCAATGTGGTTTTTGCACCTGGGCCCAGGCATGTTGTCATGTGTGATAATGGCCGTAACCCGGGATCGGCTCTGTAGCTTGGCAGCCTGCAACATATTCCATGCCTGGGCCACGTTTTTAACTCATTGCTGCTAATCTTTTGAAAAAGGTACCCCAATGTTCCTGAGCTACTGGTGAAAGTGTGGCGCTTGTGCGGATAGTTTTTAAAGTCTATAGTTGCCGCTGCTAGCCTCTATGCACTCCTACAACGCCTGTACCTGCTGGAACAACGGCTGTTGTGCGACGTCTCCACACTGCTGGCACTAAACATATCATGTGTTGAGCAGAGTGTGTGAGCAGCACAGACCTTTGATGTAGTTCCAACTCCAAAACCCTCGGGTTCGTCAAAGTCAACTCCCTCAGTTGCTCAACCATGAGTGGCCATGGGTGGCAGACTTATGTGAAATCCCATCCCATCCATTGCACTGGACACGAAACATTAGCATGCGCTCAGCACAACTTCGGATATGGCAGCTGCGTTAAGCAGGGTGCAGGGTACAACACAGACCAGGCCCGAGCACCAGGAACAGGTGTTAGAAATACTGCAGCATCCGCCATTTCCTTCCAATTTTGGGGTTTTGGACCCGCCACCGACTTGTCTGGACCTAAGTGGGGATCATGAGACACAGTTGCCATCAGGGCAAGCTGTGGTCATGTGCGGTTTGCAGTAAGGGGCCAGTGCGCAATTGGAAGAGGAGTTGGTGGATGACGAGGCCACCGACCCCACATGGACAGGGGTGATGTTTAGGGGCTAAAGCAGTGTAGATGTAGAGGGAAGCTAAATCAACAAAAAACCTGGGTAGAAGCAAAGGCAGTGCTGGGGTGATGGGGTGATGCACTGGGGTGATGTTTAGGGGCTAAAGCAGTGTAGATGTGGAGGGAAGCTAATTCAACAAAAAAAAAACAGGGTAGAAGCAAAGGCATAAACTGGGGTGATGTTTAGGGGCTAAAGCAGTGTAGATGTGGAGGGAAGCTAATTCAACAAAAAAAACAGGGTAGAAGCAAAGGCATAAACTGGGGTGATGTTTAGGGGTGAAAGCAGTGTAGATGTGGAGGGAAGCTAAGCAGCAAAAACAGTGGGTAGAAGCAAAGGCATGCAAAACTCTACCCTGTTGGAAGACTTATTCCTAGGTCTGGAACACGTTAATGGCCCCCCTGGACAAATTACTGCCACTCAGGGGCCTAGTGTCACCAGGAGGGACAAGTATAGGCGCATGTTGTGGGAATACCTGGCCGACACCAGCTCTGTCCTCTCCGATCCCTCTGTGCTCTACAGCCTACACTTATTTTCTCATCTTTTTTTCTGCACTGCACATCTCTTGCCTGCTTCCTTTGGGATCTTACAAGTGGTGGTCCACTTCCAAAGATGGTAATTTCACTAGACAGTGTAACGGGAGTAGCTGAGGGATCGCTGTCTTAACCACTTTTTGGCACAAAATTAACTTCCAAAGCCAAATATGGTGCAAGTATATGATGCAAGGACACCTACACACCTATGTCTGACATATTGGGGAGTTCACCCTCATGCGCCCTTTTGGCCTGCACCATCATGCGCCTCTTCCCAGCCACTCCACATTTCCCAAGCTTTTCATTGCAGGCAGAAGTACAACACAACCCACCCCCATGCCCAAGCCTTTAACAGCCTCATCGATAAACTGCTGACCCTGGAGATGTTGGTGTTTGTTTATGCTTCTGGAGACCCAGGCCTTCCGTCAGCAGATGGCAGCTGGGGCACCTCCCTATGCTGGGCCTAGCCGTTACTACTTCTCTTGGTGTGCTGTCCCTGCCTTGCGCCTGCATGTGTCCCATAACATCAGTCGGGCCCAGAGCTCTGCGCTTTGCTGCAAGGTCCACTTGACCACCGACACATGGACAAGCGCCTGTGGTCAGGGATGCTGCAGTGCTTATCTTTAATGACAGGCAGGGTGAATGTGGTGGAGTCTGGTCCCCGGTGCAAACTGGGGTGGCCTATCTCCTCTCCCAGGCCAAAATTCATGGCAGGAGTAGACTGAAACCCTACGATGCTGCAACCTCCACCCCAGCTACTAGCGGAAAACACTGTAACACTGGCGTGGGGAGATGTCAGCAGGCCGTGCTGAAACTGATCAGCTTGGGGGACAGACAGCACAGTGCCTCCGAGGTCGGGGATGCCATCCTGGCTGAGATGGCATTTTTTTTTCCCTGCTACACCTGGGGCCTGGCATTTTTGCGCCTGTGATAATGGCTGGAACCTGGTAGCAGATCTGGAGCTTGCCAGACTCAAACACGGTCCACGCATGGCCCACGTTTTCCAACTTGTTGGTGCCATGTTTCTTTGAAACCTACACCATTGTGCCTGATATACAGGTCAAAGTGGGGCCATTTTCGTAAGTGAGAACTAGCCTCTGCTAGGCAGAAAACATTCAGAGCACACTCCTCTCATCTTCGCACCGTTGGCTGGCGGAGGAAGACGAGGGGGTTGGAGTGGCATCTGATGTCCCTGTCCCACACGAGGCTAGAGGGTGCACTTCAGTGCATCCCATTGCTTCACCACAAATGGTGTGAAGGGGAGTGGAAAATGGAGGAAATGGAGAGTGACCCTTACAGTTGGGGCCAGCAAAGGCATGCCAAGTAACACACTGGCACACATGGCTGACTTCATCTTGGGTTGCTTTTCAACACATATTTCACATCATGAAGAACAAATAATACTGGATTTTTACAAGCCTCGAACCCCGGTCTAGGTCTAATGTCTGTTTCTTTCTTATATTAGGGGAGAGGGAAAAAAAATTACTTCAGTGATACGTTTAGCGTACATAGACTGACTATTAATGTGTATCCCACTTAGTGTTGTTAGGGTTACACACCGTCACAACCTGGCTAAAGCTTCTATAGCTGTTAATAAAGTCAACATAACTTTACGGTATCCAAAAAGACAGCTGGTACCGACAGAGAGCAAGACAAATGTCAACCAAAGCTGTGAGCTCTGAACACCCACAGTGACTTTGGCGTCATCATCATTATAAGGGAGCGGGTGGTAATAAATAATTTGACAGTGCCTAAAACCCAAAAAGCTTATACAACTATATTTACATTAAGATACACAAATGACACTTTTCAGTAGCATGTCATGAGACAAGCTGATAAGATCTTCCTTTGTGCAGTGCTATTTGAAAGTTAAACGCTGCCTTTAGTTTAATTCTGGAGAAGGTGCAGACATTAGATTTAGAACATGTTGTCTTCATTGTCCAAATCCTCTATATAGGTAACGTGTTTTTCGGGCCGAGCTGTCTGGGAACGAGCTGGTGCAGCACTGACAACCTGGGTGAATATGGCAAGAGCCTGAGATGTAGGGTGAATGAATCCCCAAATTATTTGGGGAATTTCCACTCAGAAACTGGCACTATATACCAGTAGCAAAAATTGTGGGTGCACGTAACCCCCATATATTCTTTGAATTCCCAGTGAGACAATGGCACTATATACCAGTAGCAAAAATTGTGGGTGCACATAACCCCAATATATTCTTTGAATTCCCAGTGAGACAATGGCACTATATACCAGTAGCAAAAATTGTAGGTGCACGTAACCCCCATATATTCTTTGAATTCCCAGTGAGACAATGGCACTATATACCAGTAGCAAAAATTGTGGGTGCACGTAACCCCAATATATTCTTTGAATTCCCAGTGAGACAATGGCACTATATACCAGTAGCAAAAATTGTGGGTGCACGTAACCCCAATATATTCTTTGAATTACCAGTCAGAAACTGGCACTATATAGCAGTAGCAAAAATTGTGGGTGCACATAACCCCAATATATTCTTTGAATTCCCAGTCAGACAATGGCACTATATACCAGTAGCAAAAATTGTGGGTGCACATAACCCCAATATATTCTTTGAATTCCCAGTGAGACAATGGCACTATATACCATTAGCAAAAATTGTGGGTGCACGTAACCCCAATATATTCTTTGAATTCCCAGTCAGAAACTGGCACTATATACCAGTAGCAAAAATTGTGGGTGCACGTAACCCCCATATATTCTTTGAATTCCCAGTGAGACAATGGCACTATATACCAGTAGCAAAAATTGTGGGTGCACATAACCCCAATATATTCTTTGAATTCCCAGTGAGACAATGGCACTATATACCAGTAGCAAAAATTGTGGGTGCACGTAACCCCAATATATTCTTTGAATTACCAGTCAGAAACTGGAACTATATAGCAGTAGCAAAAATTGTGGGTGCATATAACCCCCATATATTCTTTGAATTCCCAGTGAGACAATGGCACTGTATACCAGTAGCAAAAATTGTGGGTGCACGTAACCCCAATATATTCTTTGAATTCCCAGTCAGACAATGGCACTATATAGCAGTAGCAAAAATTGTGGGTGCACGTAACCCCAATATATTCTTTGAATTCCCAGTCAGAAACTGGCACTATATACCAGTAGCAAAAATTGTGGGTGCACGTAACCCCAATATATTCTTTGAATTCCCAGTCAGAAACTGGCACTATATACCAGTAGCAAAAATTGTGGGTGCACATAACCCCTATATATTCTTTGAATTCCCAGTGAGACAATGGCACTATATACCAGTAGCAAAAATTGTGGGTGCACATAACCCTAATATATTCTTTGAATTCCCAGTCAGACAATGGCACTATATACCAGTAGCAAAAATTGTGGGTGTATATAGCCCCAATTCTATTGCTAGGGGACTTGCAGGGTATTTCTGAGGTGAAGGTGGGGGGGGCACACCGTTGGAACGGGGATTTGGGGTGTATATATGGGGTATACGGGAATACACTGTCAGTGTGTTCCATTCAGGATCCTGGGAAAGCTGGGTTGCGGCGATTGAGCCCGTCAGTGCCACGTTACACTGACAAGCTTCTCCCTGGAATTGAAGTGATATGTAACCCCAATATATTCTTTGAATTTCCAGTGAGACAATGGCACTATATGGCAGTAGCAAAAATAGTGGGTGTATATAGCCCCAATTCTATTGCTAGGGGACTTGCAGGGTATTTCTGAGGTGAAGGTGGGGGGGCACACCGTTGGAACGGGGATTTGGGGTGTATATATGGGGTATACGGGAATACACTGTCAGTGTGTTCCATTCAGGATCCTGGGAAAGCTGGGTTGCGGCGATTGAGCCCGTCAGTGCCACGTTACACTGACAAGCTTCTCCCTGGAATTGAAGTTATATGTAAGCCCAATATATTCTTTGAATTCCCAGTGAGACAATGGCACTATATGGCAGTAGCAAAAATAGTGGGTGTATATAGCCCCAATTCTATTGCTAGGGAACTTGCAGGGTATTTCTGGGGTGAAGGTGGGGGGGCACACCGTTGGAACGGGTATCGGGGGTATATATCGGGTATACGGGAATACACTGTCAGTGTATTCCATTCAGGATCCGCGGAAATCTGGGTTGCGGCGATTGAGCCCGTCAGTGCCACGTTACACTGACAAGCTTCTCCCTGGAATTTAGCTCTTATAAGAGCTGTTGGTTGTCTTCTCCTTCCTATCCTAGCCTGTCCCTGCCTACCCAGAATCTAAGCCCTAGCTAACTGGACGGAAACCTCCGTCCCCGGTGAATTGCAAGCTCAGAATGACGCGAAGCTGGGCGTCGCTGTTCTTTTAAATTAGAGGTCACATGTTTTCGGCAGCCAATGGGTTTTGCCTACTTTTTTCAACGTCACCGGTGTCGTAGTTCCTGTCCCACCTACCCTGCGCTGTTATTGGAGCAAAAAAGGCGCCAGGGAAGGTGGGAGGGGAATCGAGTAATGGCGCACTTTACCACGCGGTGTTCGATTCGATTCGAACATGCCGAACAGCCTAATATCCGATCGAACATGAGTTCGATAGAACACTGTTCGCTCATCTCTACTAACTAACCAATAATAATACTAACAGCAGCTATTCTGTTAGTGATATGATTCTATGAGCACATAATAAGGCAATTCATCAATTAACAGCCGCCTCTTCCCCCTCCCCCATAGAGTTCTATTGTTGAGCTGGATACAGAGACAGACTCTATGTAAACAAACAGTCTGAGAAAGGATACGGAGGAGAAGAGTAGCCTAATAATAGATATGAAAAATTCTCCTATATCCACCTATATTATCCATTTATGAAAGGTGATTTTATAATTGAGGTACACTTGAACATTCTGCATGTGAGAGGTAGATGCAACGCAAAACAAATACTTAATGAATATGTAAATCCACAGCATTGTACAGGGCTATTGGTGTATTTCTATACCTATTGAAGTGTTTAGCTATAGTCATCTTTAGACATTAAATTCAAGAATCCTATTATAATATAAGTATTCTATTACAAACTATGAGTACTACATTTACATTTTGGAATTGCTTTAAAATGGTGCTTTACCTTGCCCACATATTCTGGAGCTCCTCATCATTAAATGATACTCTCATACACTTCAGAGTAGCAGTAAACTGCTCCATTGTGATCAGTCCTGAAGCACAAAGGCAACACGGAGGGAGGAATTTTTCAATAGCTCCGCTGTTAGGTTACATAATACAAAAGTTACAATTAGATAAAATGAAAACGGGATATGATACATGTAAGGTCAGTGTTCCTGAAAATAATGTTACTATTTCACATATGAAATCAATTACAGTAAATGAATGTATTTTACCAATAATCCAGGTAGACATTTGTGAGATTGTGAATTACCTCTTGCTTATTTCCTCTCCCAGTATTCTCCATGCTCTGTCATTGTCACTACTTGAGCTGTCCTTACTTGCATCTGTACATGTTTGTTTTCCCATATTCCTCTGTAGATGTTTAGCTGTATTGGGCTTTATCCATTCTTTGTTACAGACCTAGATAAAATAAAATAACTAGTGGAAGAGTAAAGGGTTTTCCATAAAACAGCATTTATTCATGGTCTGACTGCTGGGACCCTCTGTGGTCGCAACACGAGGGCCTCTGAGTTCTCTGTTTATGAATAGGTAGTGTCTACAGATGAGTGAGTAGTGAAATAATCGATATTCGATATTCATTTCGGATAGCCCCTCAATATTCGACCGAATATTGAATCCCATTATAGTCTATGGGGAAAAAAGGCTTGTTTCAGGGGAAACCACAATTCGACTCAAGACAGTCACCAAGTCCACTATGACACCCCAGGAAATGATGCTAACACCTCTGGAATGCAACTGGGACAGCAGGGGAAGCATGCCTGGGGGCATCTAACATGCCCAAGTCCCAGTATTACCCCACTATCACAGCCTACCAACTGCACACTTTCCACACTCAATAGAACCTCTATGGAAAGTGGAAAAATACTTGGCAACCTTCTTTCCTCTACATTTATAAGGACAGAAACACAAATTTAAACCTAAAGAAACATTAGCATGCGCTCATGACAATTCCTGATATGACAGCCGTGTTAAGCAGGGTGCAGGCTACAATGCTGACGAGGCCCGAGCATCAGGAACAGGTGTTACAATGGCTAACGCATAATGCTTCCAGCTGTTTTTCCACCAGCCAGTCAGCCACTACCTCCAGTCGTGTTCATACCCAAGAGTCTGCCCCTCCTTCCTCCCAACATGCCCAATCTTCCCAGCAGAGTCATCCAACCCATCCACAATCCATATTCGTGTCATTTGTGGTTTGGAGTTTGATACGGAGAGACGTTATGCTGAGGGCGAGAGAGGATTTAGGTTTGGATAGGCAGGAAAAATTAAAACCAAAAGCTCTTTAAGGAGCTAAACTAATTCACCAGTGTATATACACACTAAGCTCATAAAATTTCACAAAAGCCCTTTTTAGGGCTCAAATTCTCCACCAGTGGTATGCTCTGTATACCTGTCCCATAGGGGTAATAAGAAAACTGTATACTGTTATCTGGTATACACGGAAGTATATAGGCCCAATATATCTACCCTCTGTATACAAAAAACCATAAATTTGTATACAGTCCATCAGTTTGTCAACTCACTCACTCACTCATCCCTGTATACTTTCATACTAGTATATATGGCAGTATATAGGCCCAATATATCTACCTTCTGTGTAAAAAAAAAAAAAAAATTGTATACAATCCATCAGTTTGTCAACTCTCACACACACAAAAATTAACATTTGTATACATCTCAAAATGCGCAAGGCTAGCGCAAAGGGATGGGGACGAGGCCGGGGGCATGGAAATGCAGCTGGGGAGCAAGGTTGCGGTCAAGCTACAGCGCATCCAATGGCTACTAGTGAGGGGAAGCCAGCATCGGGCTTCTCCACATTCCCTGGCTTGATGGCTACATTAAGCAGAGTGCAGGGTACAAGATTGACCAGGCCCGAGCACCAGGAACAGGTGTTGCAGTGGCTAGTGGATAATGCTTCCAGCTGCTTTTCCACCAGCCAGTCAGCCACTACCTGTAGTCGTCTTCCTAGCCAAGAGTCTGCCCCTCCTTCCTCCCAACATGCCCAATCTTCCCAGCAGAGTCATCCCACCCTTGCCCCCTCCCAGGATCTCTTTTCGGGTCCTTTTACTGTCTCTCCCTCTGTTGAACCACTTCCCAAATCCCAGGAGCTACCAGATCACTTTGTGTGTCCTGATGCCCAAACACTGGAGCATCCGCCATCACCTAGCAATTTTGTGGTTGTGGACCCGCAAACAGCATTTCTCGGCCTCAGTGATGATGATGAGACACTGTTGCCATCAGGGCAGGTTGTGGTTATGTGCAGTTTGCAGTAAGAGGAAAGTGAGCAATTGGAAGAGGAGGTGTTGGACAACGAGGCCACCGACCCGACCTGGACAGGGGTGATGTCTAGCGGGGAAAACAGTGTAGATGTGGAGGGAAGCGCAGCAGCAAAAAAGGTGGTTAGAGGCAGAGGCATATCCAGACACTTAAAATTCGATCGAATATCTACTCGATCGAACGGTATTTGCTCATCTCTAGTAGTGTCCATACATGACAACTGTTCACTTCTATGAGACAACTATCCATCAGTCCCATAGAAGTGACATGAGTGAATGGAGCAGTGAGCATGTATGCTTAGGGCTTGCAGTTGAACCCCATCTACCAGACACTTTTTCCCTACTAGCTTCTGCCTGCGACTTCATCTGCATGTTGTTGGCCTCAATGATCCGCCTATAGTCAGAAAATTGCTGCCATCGATGGGTCGCCTGCTCAGGCATTTCAGCAGCTCTCAAGCTGTCCTGCCGAAAACTTGTTCCTCGTGCCGTGCCTGCGATTGTTCCGGCATGTCAGCAGAGCACTGGAACTCCATATAATGAGCTTGTTGTTGGCTTCAATGAGCCACCTGCTCCAGCATTTTGTCAGCTCTCAAGCTGGCCTGCCGCTGAACTTGTACCTCAGGCTGTGCCCGTGATTCTTCCGTCATCTCAGCAGCTCGCTGAAACACCATATAATGAGTGTGTTGTTCGCGTCGATGATCCTCCTGCTCCGGTGTTTTGACTGCTCTAAGAGCCACTTGACACCTAGCTTGCTCAATCCTCCTCAGTTCTGCTTGAGGAGAAGTGTGTTGAGTTCTGGCTACCTTCATAGCTCTTGTTTTTTGAGAATTAGATTTTCTTTTTCCCAGCATGTTTAAAATTAGGAAACTGCCAATTTGGATTAAAGGGGTTTTCCCATCTCAGTGTCTCAGCACACTGCCTGGAGCAGATCAGATAATATGCAGGTGATTGTACAGAATGGACTCAGTGTTATCTGTGTGTTTACATAGAGAGATAACAGACCTGGCTTTATCGGCAAAGTGCAATTAGCTGAGAGTTTCCTGCTGGCAAGAGCAGTGTAATATAGTATATGAGACCAGAGAGGGGTATCCCCACAGCAACAAAAATCAAAATTAAAACCTAACTTTTATTAAAGTCATTTAAAATAAGTCTATAAAGTTCATGTGTACCTCCTTCTACCACCTAGTGCAATAAAATCACTATTCCTCTCTGAGTGGCAAATCTTTTTTATGTAGGCGTGTGTTCTGTGATACCTAATCCGTATGTCGGGTGTTCACCCTGAATGTAGGTACTTGTTCACACCACTCTCTCTAGCACTCCTAAGCCGACAAGTGCTCGTTCTAACAGCTCCCTCTCCCCTCCTCATGGGACGAACATATCTGATGTCCTAGAATATCAATCTGTTCTCACAGATACAGGCATAATAACACAGTCGGCTCTGCCCGAGGCCCGAAGTCACAGCCAACTGCGCGTGCCTAGAGGTTTGTAGTCAGCGCCGGAAGAAGATGCAGGGAGAGGGCATTCCAGGCAAAGATAGAGGCAGCGCTGGATATTTACACAAACCAGTTACACAATTCGTTTAGCAATAAAGTAATAAGTGGTCCTTACCTTATTGTCGAAACAATTTCTGAAGTCATCAAAGGAAATGCTAGATTTCCCAGATAAATGTAATCTGTAAAAATAACACAATACACTGAAATGTACATAGAGCGTCTCCACTCTTAGCCAGCTCACCACGTACAGTATAGAAGCTGTAGTAACCAAGCAGGATCAGCTGGGTGAGAGGAAGAGTCGGCAGTACATGAGACTACTTCAACTGGAGGAGAGTTCAGCACTCCTTTGATCCAATAAAAAAGGTAGATTAATTAAAACCAGGTACACGCAGGAACACTTCCACATTTCAGGCAGACATCCCATGTGGCCCCAACCTAATACAGATACAGTATTTACTAGTGTAACATTGTCTATGCTTTAACATGAATTGAAAAATAACGACAGTAGTTAAGTGAGGTTCAACAAATATTTATACTAATAAACATATACCTATAAATAGAGCATCAGTTAAATGATGTTGCAAAAACCAAATCCCAGACGGGGCATCCACCTCTGCATATGTCTGATGCTTGGTTCACATTTGCATGGGTATTCCGTCCGGGTGAGTCCGCATGGGGATCCACCAAACAGAATACCAAACACAATATCAAGCGCTGTGCAGTAAAAGCACACATACACCATAGACTATAATGGGGTCCGTGTGCTTGCCGCATGGAACATGCGGACAGGAAAGTAGATTGTCCGCATGATCCCTGTGGAGATCTGGCGGCAAGCACACGAACCCCATTATAGTCTATGGGGATCTGTGTGCTGTCATGGCACACCGCTTGCAGCTGCGTTCAGTAGTCCGTTCGGGGGGTCCTCATGTGGACTCCCCCGGACGGAATATCAACGCAGATGTGAACGAGACTTAATACAAAACAGCCATACAGACTTCACCCATGTAGCACTGCTAAGTCATTTTGTGTAGTGTAAGAACAATTATGAATGGCGCATGCTGTCTCGGTAGTGATCAAGCAGATTACCATTAAATAAAATCGTGATTATGTTTTCATCTGTAACTTTCACTGCCATGAAAGACAGTGAGGATGTATGACACATATGTTTTTAAAGAGGACCTTTCACCATATCTGGGCACATGCAGTGTTATATACTGCCAGAAAGCTGACAGTGCGCTGAATTCAGCGCACTGTCGGCTTTCCCGATCCGTGCCCGGTGTAAAGCGCTATCGGTCCCGGTACCGTAGCGCTTTACAGTCAGAAGGGCGTTTCTGACCATTAGCCAAAGACGTCCTTCTGCCTCGCGGCGCCTATCGCGCTGTGCTGTGGAGCCGGGAGGAACGCCCCCTCCCTCTCCTGATAATGCTCGTCTATGGACGAGCTGTGTGAGCAGAGGGAGGGGGCGTTCCTCCCCGCTCCACAGCACAGCGCGATTGGCGCCGCGAGGCAGAAGGACGTCTCTGGCTAATGGTCAGAAACGCCCTTCTGACCATAGAAGAGCTACGGTACCGGGCCGTAAGCTCTTCACACCGGGCACAGATCGGGAAAGCCGACAGTGCGCTGAATTCAGCGCACTGTCAGCTTTCTGGCAGTATATAACACTGCCTGTGCCCAGATATGGTGAAAGGTCCTCTTTAAGGACCGGCATGTTCAGTTTTTGTTTTTTTTAAATTGTATCTTTCAACAATTGTCTTGTTGGTAAAAGCTAAGCAACAAAAACTCCACTCACCTTCACATTAAACAAAGCCTGCAGCCTGTCTTCATGTGGAGGGGATAGGTTACCTGGAAAAGCAGAAACTATGGGGGGACTGCACACAGATGGAGGGTGCAGGTGCACAATCAGATCAAGATGTACTATCCACAACTGGATATGAAGAATTTGCCTTGTAACATATTAGGTATTTCCGCAGCTAAAAAGCAGGTGTTCAGCATTATATATGTAATAAAATGTACATCTGATTATAGAAATGCAGGCGATCTCATAAATATCACCAAAGGTAATCGGTTAGGCAGTTGCAGTGGTAAAAAGCAGGTGCGTAACACAAAAATGTGCAATCTTATAAACCCCTTTGACAGTAACAGCTCCAGTTCCCATATTGCTTGTTCTAAACTGAATCTCATCCACATGTACATTGCTTGTACATAGAGTAGAGCAGGGTCAGTCCTGTGATCGAGAGTTGTAGTGTCATCAGGGGAAGCAGAAGAATGAGACTTCTGGCCGCAGATGTGGTCTGAATTCAGCGCACTGTCAACTTTTTAATGGAATATAAAACTGCATATGCCCGAGGACATGATAGGTTCTCTTTAATGAGACATCCCCTTTAACATCATTTTAGAGAGGGAAACACTTCAGGGCTTCAAGCAGAGCAATAACGTCTCCCACAAAGTCAGAAGTGTTCAGTTTTTCTCTGTCAGACTATTCCACACTGAAACCTTGTTGTACGCCACTCACATTTCTCTTCCTGGCCACAATATGGAGTATTCTTTTAAACCAGGGGTAGGGAACGTACGGCTCTCCAGCTGTTGCAAAACTACAACTCCCAGCATGCATACTTGCTCTGCTGTTCTTGGAACTCCCATGGAAGTGAATGGAGCATGCTGGGAGTTGTAGTTTCACAGCAGCTGGAGAGCCGAAGGTTCCCTACCCGTTTTAAACCTTTAGCTGGCACTGCACATTTTTGTGATCTGGTTACCACTATTTTTGGACTTTTCAGATGGAATTGTCCTGCTTGTGTTCTTACTGTTTGCACTATTGATGGAGCCTCTCTACAGTTGGCACTGTGCATGCTTGAGCCCTGGCTTGCACCATTTATGCACTTGTTGCTGTCACTGTGCATGCTTGCACTAGTCTGGACTCAATTGTTAGTGGGGATTCTTGTTGGCTGTATAGATGCTTATGGTCAGAGTACACCTCTGGCCGTCACTATGGATGCTTATAGTCAGAGTGCTTCTCTGGCTGGCACAATAGATATTTATGGTCAGAGGGCATCTCTGGCTAGCACCACAGATGCTTATGGTCAGAGTACACTGCTGACTGGCACTGTAGATGATTATGGTTAGAGTGCTTCTCTTCCTGGCACTATGGATGCTTACGATCAGAGCACATCTCTGTCTCATGGCTGTCGTGGTTTGTCCTGTCAGGTCCTGGCTGTCATAGTTTATCCTGTTAGGTCCTGGCTCTCATAGTTTGTCCTGTCAGGTCATGGCTGTCGTGGTTTGTCCTGTCAGGTCCTGGCTCTCATAGTTTGTCCTGTCAGGTCATGGCTGTCATGGGTGTCCTGTCAGGTCCTGGCTCTCATAGTTTGTCCTGTCAGGTCATGGCTGTCATAGTTTGTCCTGTCAGGTCATGGCTGTCATGGGTGTCCTGTCAGGTCATGGCTGTCATAGTTTGTCCTGTCAGGTCATGGCTGTCATGGGTGTCCTGTCAGGTAATGGCTGTCGTGGTTTGTCCTGTCACGTCCTGGCTCTCATAGTTTGTCCTGTCAGGTCATGGCTGTCGTGGTTTGTCCTGACTTTTCCTGTCAGCTGTTAGAGCTGTGTGCGCTTTGTGGCCCTGTAACTTGTTTATAAAGTTTATTTGAATGCAATGTAATTGCTTCCCCGCGCGCTCGCTGCATCCGCTTCGGGTCCTCTGGTTTTGGCCGTTTGCGTCCCCCGCTCTCGGTGCAGTAACCGCTCGGCGCCCGCTCTCCTAGAGGATCCCGCAGGAAAGAACCGTTACCCGACATCTTTATGCTCAGTCCGCCGCAGAAGATGGCCTCCAAGGACCGCAAGCCGAATCTGACATCCCTGTACATAGCAAACCTGCACCAAGATGTCTCCGAGCTTATGCTCTATGAGAAGTTCCGCCTTGCCGGCCCTATATTGTCCATCAGAGTGTGCAGAGACCCGAAAACCCTGCGATCTTACGGGTATGCTTACGTCAATTTCCAGTGTGTAGTGGATGCTCAGCGTGTAGTGGATACCATGAACTATGACGTCATCTGTGGCCAGCCTGTGCGCATTATGTGGTCATTACATGACCCATCCCTCTACAAGAGTGGGGTGTTCATCAAGAACCTGCCAAGATCCATTGATAATAATGCCTTGCATGAGATATTTTCTCCATTTGGTGCTATATTGTCTGCCAGGGTCATGGATGGTGAGAAAGGGTCTGCACTTGTTCATTTTGGGATCCAAGAGGCTGCAGAGAGGGCTATAGAGAAGATGAATGGCTTGCTGTTAGATGACTGCAAGATATCAGTTGGGCCCTTCAAGTCTCGCAGTAAACGGGAAGGGGAGTTTAGTTCCAGGGCTACCAAGGAGTTCACTAACATATACATCAAGAACTTTGGAGAAGACGTCGATGACAGACAGCTAAAGGAACTGTTTGTCCATTATGGACGTATGGTTAGTGTCAAAGTTATGACCGATGAAGTCGGGAAGTCAAAAGGCTTTGGATTTGTCAACTTTGAGCGACATGAAGATGCCCAAAAAGCGGTGCAAGAGATGAATGGCAAGGACTTGAATGGGAAAGTCATCTATGTAGGCCGAGCTCAGAGGAAAACAGAGAGACAATTTGAGCTTAAGAGGAAGTACGAACAAATAAAGCGAGATAGAATCGCCAAATATCAGGATGCCAATCTTTATGTGAAAAATCTTGACCAAAGTATTAACAATGAGAGACTGCGAAAAGAGTTTTCCCCATTTGGTACCATCACCAGTGCGAAGGTAATGATGGAAGATGGACGCAGCAAAGGATTTGGTTTTGTGTGTTTTTCCTCTTCACAGGAGGCAACCAAAGCGCTCGCAGAAATGAACGGTAGAATTATTGCTAAGAAAGCACTTTATGTTTCCAGGGCACAGCGCAAGGATGTGCGCCAAGCTCAGCTAACAGACCAATATATGGAGAGACTGGCCAGACGTAGAGAGGTACCAAACCCAGCCAGCTCATACCAATTACCCTTCCTCAGCTCCACACCATCTCTTCCACCATCTCAGATCCATACTGCATATTATGAAAATAGGCAGATTTCTCAAGTTAGGCCAAGTCCCCCTTGGAAATTAAAGAGTGACAGCCTTTACCCATTCCAGAATATGCCAGGGGTCACCCAACCTCTTGTTCCAAGACTGCCAACTGTTAACACAGTCAGACCAACTCAGGGTTTGGCAAATACTTCAATGCAGACAATGGGACAACAACCTGCAGGCTCCACTGCACTAACAGGTCACTCATTCCGTCAGTATAAGTATAGCGCTGGCGCTCGAAATCTTCATAGTCTTCTGGGACATCTCAATAATACACCTCAGGTTTCTGTGCAACCATCTGTGGTCCCTGTGCCAGGACAAGGGTCTCTAACTACTACTATGCTGTCCTCAGCTGCTCCAGAAAAGCAGAAGGAATTGCTAGGGGAACATCTCTTCCCTCTGGTTGAGGCCAAACAACCCACAATGGCTTGTAAAATAACAGGGATGTTACTTGAGCTTGATAATTCTGAATTGCTCCACATGCTGGAGTCTCCTGAATCCCTCCACTCCATGGTTGATGAAGCTGTTGAAGTACTAAAGGTCCATCAGTCTAAGTCGTCACATGAAACTGGTGATGAAACAAAAGTTGTTTAATGGGTGCGAGAGAGGAAACTACATAAAAGAAAAACAAAAAATATGGTATAGTTAAAAAAAAAATAAATTCTGTTTTATTTCTGAAAACTTAATTTGAAAAAATAAATATTAAAAATTGTTGTGTTACTTCTGGTGTATCTGGTATATGGACTGGTCATACAGTACAGTTTTGGGAAAGCCCCCATACAAATATGAAAAAAGGCATCCAAACCTGATGATTTTAGTGAGCTACATTGTTATGCGTATGTGGCCACCCTACTCATCCCTGACAGAATATGTCACAAATAAAGGGTCAAATATGTTGACTCCAATTGTACAAAAAGCAACAATGGAATCTGTTTTTGTAGTGGACAGGGAATATTAGGGGGAATTCACACGTAGTAAAGTGGAGCGCAATCTGGCACATATACGCGTCAGCCGTTTACGCGCTCAAAAAGATCCCATTGATTTCAATGGGAGTTACGAGCGTATACGCGGCGTATACAATCATAACTCCCATTGAAATCAATGGGATCTTTTTGAGCGCGCAAACTCTGACACGCCGTATACGTGCCAGATCGCGCTCCACTTTACTCCGTGTGAATTCCCCCTTATACTAATCGTTGAAGAAATTATATTTTTTTCAGACATCTGCAGATTATATTCATCAGTATCAGATCAATAGGTTTCTGACACCCAGGCCCCCCACTATTTAAAAAGGATTCAACATTTAGTTCTGTGGTATCGTCACTGTATACTAAGCACAGTGTAGTACATTGTATAGGGGCTGTGCTTTGTATCCCCATTTGGCAGCTGATCCCCATTTCCTTATATGGACTGACCTGCAAACAGGGGACCTGACAAATGAATGAGACATCACAAGCCTGCAAATGGAAGCATCACTCACCTAAGAGCTATTGTTACTTCAAACAGCTGATCTGTGGGTGTCCCTGTTGTTGGACCTCCACAATCAGATTTTGATCAGATAGATGGCAATATGTAACGCTTGCTGAACATAGGGGGTCCAACCATTGGGATCTCCACCGATCATGACAATGGATGCGTTTTTTTAACCCAATTTGAATGAAATGGTTGTGGGAAATGTGCGCCCTGCCTGAATGTAAAGCTTTTTTTCCCCATGAAAATTCATGCAAATGTTGTCCCACACTGCTCCAATACAACCACCTTCCCGCATCCCTTATTTCAGTGACAGGGTCAGAAATCTCGTTTAGTCTTATATTCTTCACACCAGCATATTAGAGCACTGTGGGTTCACTTTAATAGTACGACAGATGACGGCAAGTGGTTAAGGATACAAAAATGTAATATCCATTTTTTCATTGATATGTATGCACTATATGGAAGGCAAATGGATGTTTGCATCTTTTTCTGCTTCTGTTAATTGGATCTGCTAAATGGATGTAAGAAAACATGGTGTAAATGGCTCCCTTACTTATGCTTAAGTGATCACTTTCTCAATATTCTCTCGGCCAATATGCTTGAGGATGGACAAGATAAAACATCCATGGCAAACAGGGCCAGCTATTGGTTCAAAATTCCATGGGGTCAAAGTTATATAAAATATAGGAACTCTCTAGGTACCACTTTACCTGGTTGTGTAGCTGGTGGGTGTCCGTTACCTGCTATGCATTCAGCTAGTTCTGCAAAGTGAAAAAATTCTGATTCATCATATTCCATATACTGTACTCTGGGCTGGCACCGTCATCCGTCCACCCCAAGCAGGTGCTTGGGCCCAGAGCACCGTAGGCAGTGAAGCATGTGTCCTGCCATGCATACAGGTGTGTCCACTGACCCGAGGGTCTTTGACAGTTGCTTTTTTTGGTTATTGTGGTAGTTGTTATTATCCTGAAACAAAAATGTGTCAACCTCCTTCCCTAGTTGTGAAAGTCTCCAGTTCAAGAATCCCTCCAGTACCATGACCCAGACCCAGTTCTACATCTTTCTCCAATTCCACTTGCACCCTCCAATGGTGGTGACAGTGACCAGCTGGTGGAATCAGTTTTATTTCACCCCTTGTTGTGCGTGTGTTTCCGATAAGATATATATTAAAGGGATGACATCACTTATGCTGCTGTTGTCCCTGGTGACAGATTTAGTGGCCTCCTTAAATAGGTTGTCTATGCTAAACAATATTTTCTAATTAGGCCTGGGAGGTGAAAAATAAATTAAAAACAAAACATACTCACCTGTCTCCGATGCTCTGGTGTCTTGTCCTGCAGCTCGGCTGTCTTCTTGCTGTTGAATTAGGCCCCATTCACACGGGGCAAGAGGGGGTGGATTTTGGCGCTGAATCCATGTCATAATCCGCCCCCTCACAATAGCGGTCTATGTAGACCGTTAGCTGCGGTCTATGTAAACTGTTAGCGAGCTGCCCTTTCTTCAGGTGGATTCGGCAGCTGATTCAGCTGCGGCGTCCGCCTCGCGAAAGCACATTCCGGTCTAGGCCCATTAATTTGGGCCTACTCTGGATCGGAGTGCTGCGACTGTTGGAAGTTGCGGCAGGCGTATTTTGGTCCTATTCTGACGCGACTTCCGGCATCAAAATCTGGACCAAAATACGCCCCCCTTGTCCCATGTGAACTAGGCCTTACTCACTGGCTGTGACGTCCTGGATCCCTTCCCGAGACCATTGATTGGCCTCAGTTGTCACATGCGGCGGGTATTTCAACAACAACGGAGTTGCAGGACTGGACCGAATGAGGAGGCGCCAGAACACTGGGGACAGGTGAGAATGTTTTGGTTTTTTTTGTCATCTCTCATGGCCTAATTAATAAACAGAATTTTAGCCTGGACAACCCCTTTAAAATGATTCAAGAGGCAACACACTTACCTCATGAGCCTCCAAAAGAAAATTTCAAAATAACGCATTTTCCCTGTGATATTTTGCATGGAGTATTCATTCACCGCCAACTACTGGTCACACAGACGCTTCAGTATGTGCAAAGTGGAATTGCAGATAATTGGGAACATCACAGAAGAGGAGGTACTAAGGTTGGCTGTTTTGATACTGCAAGTCCAGCATGGTATTCTTAGCCGTATAAGAACAGTAGAAATATGCAAGGACTTTTTTGGCCTTCAGCAGCACCCCCTTTAAGCTACTATATGGCACTCCACCAAATTTAGCATATGTGCCAATCAGGGGCAATCTGGCACATTTATGAAGACTGGATATGGTCCCACCCTCGCAAAACCCCTTCCCTCGGAAGTGGTGAAGATGGAGCAGAAGCAAAAAAAAGTCATAATTTTTTGAGTTTCTCTGACCCAGACTGATTAGCTGTAAAACCGTATGGTGTTGTTTCACGCCCATGAAATGAAGGAGGGGGGAGTAGAGGTATTGGCTTTCCCTGGCAGGGGGGGGGGGGGAGTGGTCTAGTGAGGAGGAATCAGACGAATGGGCCCCGCCTGGTGCTGGAAAAGGGCCCTCCACAAACTGAGTAGTAGTAGCATCTGATCTTGCTTTGTTTCTGGACTGTAGCCACTGCAGCTCAATACTTTAACTAATTAACGTATTGTCTCTACCCACAATTGCGCCTTTTTTCACACTGAGTTTTCTAAGGAAAGGCCCACATTCTCCGGCACATGACAATATAAAACAGGGACAGTTTTCCTATGGAAATAATAGGAGCTACATATCCTCCATTGATACTATGTGCATGGTATTAGTTGGCGAAACATAGTGGAATCCACTAAGTGATACATCAGTGACTGCACCGCCAAGAACTTGGCTGGGTGAGAGTGAAGTTACAGAACTGCCAGATGACTAGGAGCATATTGATGTTTCCTGGACACTCATTCCCTTATGATACCTGACAGCATGAAGGAGAGGGAGACGCAACAACAAGAAGTGCTAGCCAACAACGGTCATTCCTTCTACCTCTGCTTCCTCCAAATCCAAAAAAGGCTAACTGTTCTCATCAAGAAGAGAAACAATCGACTAGGAGAAATATCTTTCTCAGCAGGTGCTACATCACTACTAGATATCGTTGTCAATGAAGATGAAGCAGACATGGCTGCCAGTGCAGAGATGCCATGCATGAGCAAAAAAAATTAAAAAGTTATGGCTCTTGGAACGCAGAAAAACAAAAATGGAAAATTGCTGTGTTCTCAAGGGGTTAAGATGTTTTGTTTTTGTTTTTTTTTGTAATGTTATTGTGCTCCTTTTCACATAGGAAATAAATAACTTTTAACAACCCTTTGATTTACTTGCAATCCCATATTTGTAGGCTGTTATGTAAGCCTGACATTAAAACAATGACATAATTTAATAATTTATAAGGTCCTGCTGACTTTACTGTCACCGCGTAACCTATGACTTTTTTCTGCTATAGATATAATTAAATAAGTGATATTAACATGCTATCAAATTGCTAAAAGTGGACAGAATGACAATAAATATCACCGTTTTGCTAAATAATTCATGGCGTTCAGATCTCATTAATCTCTAGCAAGAGTTTTTTTTAGCCTGCTTTAAAGCAGAGGGTACTAAAGCTTCTCAGTGACTATCCTATCAGGTAACAGAAATAGTATCGTCATGTCATCTGCATACAGAGGCAGCAAATGACACAAAGCTGCCTTCTATTATAGGCTGCCTAGCGCAAAAGAGCCCCCTCAGTAATGGCAGCCACACAGGACCTCAGTAACAGAGCCAGATGCACGGTGGGCACAGAACTGATTCTACAGGGCACATTATGGCTTTTGTTGCCTTTTTTCACACACTGAAGCTAGGTTCACACCTAGCGTTTGGTATTCTGTTCCTCAGGTCTGCATGGGAACATGAGAAAAAGAAACCTAATCTGTATAAAAAGTGGCTACCACCGGAAACTAGACTATAATGGGGTACACCGGGTTTCTGTCCGATTTCCACCTGAGAAATGTTGAAAAATGCAGAGAGAGAATTCCTACTTGTTGTATTTTTAAAGTGGAATGGGGAAAGGAATTCCCAAGTGCTCACTGAGCACAGACATGCACCTAGCCTTCAGGGCCGCACCTCTAATGAGGCGATGTGAAGCGCCCGCTTCGGGCGGCGGTCCCGAGGGGGCGGCAGCCCGGGCGGTCCCCCCCCCCCCCCCCCACAACCAGCGCAAGGAGAGCTGTCGCTCTCCTTGCGCTGGTTCAGACATCTACGTATCAGCGTAGACGGCGTCATCACGCCACCTACGCTGATACACAGACGTCCTGTGAGAGAAGAGGATGCGGGAGCAGCAGCGGTCGGTCGGTAAGTATAATAACTCTTTTTTTGGTTTATAATAGGCCGCTGCCTGCTGGAGTATCTACCAGCAGGCAGCGGCCTATTTACCAACCCGGACCTGCTCACTGCCGCCCCCGCTTCCCCTTGTACTTTAGGCCGCGGCGGGCGGTAGTGAATAGGCCCGGGCCAGGCCGCGATCCCACTGCCGCTATTATTATATTCGGGGGTCTTTTCAGACCCCCGAGTATAATAATCGGAGCCCCAGGGGAGGTGAGAGAAAATAATAAACACTGATACTCACCTCTCCGGGGTCCGGTGTTAATCCAAGCAGGCTTCGGGCCTATATGGTAATGTGTCAGACATCACGTGGTCTGGGATACTACCATATAGGCCCGAAGCCTGTGCTAGTAGTAATAGCCTGTTACTGCTAGCACAGGCTTTGGGCCTGTATGGTAACAGGCTGTTACTGCTACCACAGGCTTTGGGCCTATATCTTACTGCTAGCACAGGCTTTGGGCCTATATGGTAATATCCCAGACCACGTGACGTCTGACACATTACCATATAGACCCAAAGCCTGCTAGGAGTAACATCAGATCCCGGAGAGGTGAGTAACAGTGTTTTTTATGTTCCCTCACCTCCCCTGGGCTCCGATTATTATACTCAGGGTCTGAAAAGACCCCTGAGTATAATAATAGTTCATGGGTGTGCAACTGTGGCGCATAATAGAGCTTGAAGGGTCCACTGTGGCCCCTGTAACTTCTATTATGCCCCACAGCGGCCCCCCTGCAACCTCTATTAAGCCCCACAGTCTATTGTGCCACTGTGGGGCATAATATAGGCTGCAGGGGCTGCTGTGAGATATATATATATATTATATACTATATATATATATATATATATATATATATATACTGTATATATATACATACATATATATATATACCGTATTTTCCGGACTATAAAGGCGCACATAAAAACCTACGATTTCCTCAGAAATCGTAAGTGCTCCTTGTAGTCCGGTGCGCCTTATATATGGATGGAAGCGGCGGCAAAGTCTGCGTGCCGCTTCCATACATACATAAAAGGCACCGTAAGGGTGCGTTCACACTACGGAACGCCAGCGTGTATCACAGTCGTACACGCCGGCGTGACAGCAGGGCTGCCGGACACTTCCCATTCATTTCTATGGGAGCCGGCATGCGAGCGCTCCCCATAGAAATGAATGGAAAAAAGCAGTCCATTCATTTCTATGGGGAGCGCTCGCATGCCGGCTCCCATAGAAATGAATGGAAAAAAGCAGTCCATTCATTTCTATGGGGACCGCTCGCATGCCGGCTCCCATAGAAATGAATGGGAAGTGTCCGGCAGCCCTGCTGTCACGCCGGCGTGAAACAGAACGTGAAACTTACCGAGCGGTGCAGGGTGAGCGGTGCAGGGTGGGCATTCAGGCCTCCTCTTCCTCCGATGTCCTGACCACTTCCTCCGGCGCTCACTAACTGATAATGGCCTGGGCGCATGCGCAATATCATAATTCTTCTACTACGCCTACTGCGCATGCGCCCAGGCCATTATCAGTTCGCGAGCGCCGGAGGAGGAGGACGGAACATCGGAGGAAGAGGAGGCCTGAATGCCCGCCCACCCTGCACCGTTCGGTAAGTTTCACATTCTGTTTCAGGGTTTTATGTTAAAACGGGGGGGTAGTTTGATATAACTTTTACGGTTGGGCTCTATCAGCATGATTTTGCTGATAGAGCCCCTCCTCGCCTGCCGAGCGCTTCCAATAGAAGCGGCAGGCACGCGGGGGGTTAAGCGGCCGCTGGCAAAGTCTGCCTGCCGCCGCTTTCAATAACATATAATGCGCACCGGACTGCGCCTTATAGTCCGGTGCGCCTTATATATGAACCGAGACGGACTATAAGGCGCTCATGGGCAATGCGCCTTATAGTCCAGTGCGCCTTATAGTCTGTAAAATACGGTATCTCTATAGGGTTTGGATGTGTGGAGAAGTGAGGAGTCAAAGATGTCTGTGTTTCAAACTTTACAGAGTCAAGTCACAGCTGGAAGAAGTGGTCATGGCGGTCCAAAGGGAAGAGACGGGAAATGTGGGAAGACGTCTCCTGTGAGTATTACTGTACAAAATATCACATTGCATTGTATTTATTGTAATGTAATTCATTGTAATGGTACTGCTAGCACCCCCAATCCCCCCGCTGTCTGAGGCGGACGATCAAAAGATGAACAAGCCCCCCCCTTCCCCCCCGAACTCAATACAGGGGGAGGGGGGGGGGCGTCTTTTGATCGTCCGCCTCAGGCAACAGAGAGGCTAGGTTCACCACTGCTAGCCTTAGGAAAACACCAGGAACATTCTCTAAATATCCCAATACCCCAGTCCTGCATTCAAGGTCCTCCTCTGATCAGTGCAATGAAGACTTGGATTTCTGTTCATTGTTCACACTAGCACAATTGCTCCCCTGGGTGTCTGTGCCTGTTACTGCAGCTTAGTCCTATTCACTTGATTCAAAGTGATAGATTCCAAGCCGTCACTGACTAAGTACCGTATACTGCAACTGGCATATGACTATCATGGTGACAGTAAGTTCCATTGGTGTGACAGGGAATTATTTGGAAATTATTAGATGTTTTTGCTTGACATAGTATTACATAATACCCTTGTGGGATATAAGGAATGTTCTGACATCTCAGTTTTCGAGTTTACTTTTCTATGGGAACATTTGTACCAGCTTTGCTTAGTTGGCTTTTGTTGAGCTTTTAAGAAACAACAATGAAACAGTTAACATTACCTGTTGAGTAGATTATTGATTTGTTGTGTAGTTAAGAAACCACATAAATTCCAAAGAATTCTTGTCAGTGCTTCCCTGAGGAGCAAATGGATACATAATGTCACAAAGCTATATAAATGTATCTATACAAGAGCTTAAAGGGATTCTATGATTAAAATGACATTTTTTGTCCCTAACACGTATGAAGAGCCTTAAGAAAGGCTATTCTTCTCCTACCTTTAGATGTCTTCTCCGCGTTGCCGTTCAGTAGAAATCCCAGTTTTCTTTTGTATGCAAATGAGTTCTCTTGCAGCACTGGGGGTGCCCCCAATGCTAAGAAAGAAATCTCCAGCGACGCTTCTATCTTCTTCTGGAACACCCTCTCCCTGTGTCTTCTTCCATCCGTGTAAAAAATGGAATTGAAGTCAATATGAGTCTGATTTTTACACGTGTATTCTTTACACGTGTAATATGCAAAAATCAGCATGCGTTTACTCCGTGTGCACAGGCCCTTAGGCCTTTTTTCCAAGGGTTCTCCGAGTCTGAAAAGGTTGGGAAACACTGTTCCAGAGAGCTCATTTGCATATCGCCAAAAAAGGTGATGACTCTACAATGAAGGCACCAATTCACAAGGGAAAAACACTGATTCTGGTGACCCTAACCTATCTATCTGCAGGACTGGGTTTTAGTGACACAGGTTTACAATGTAGATCTCATTGGGGAGAGAGACCAAAGGTGACCATTTTTTGTGGTGCTGAATATGTTACCAAGCCAAGGGAACAAATAGGTAAAATACAAGTGTCAGTATAGTAATGCACAAATGTTGCAATTATGTATGTTGTGCAAATGTTTTCTCTTACCTGGAAATTGTCCCTTGTCCTTTGGGATCGTTGTTGCAAAACATTTGGTGAATATACTTATGTGAGTTACTTAGTTTTTCCTTTATTATGAGAATTATCTAAAAGGTAAAGAAAAATGAAATATTGTCATTTAGAATTTAAGAATAAGTATTTTATTTCACATAAGTCAGATTGTCATTGCTTATCACGCCAGTGAAATTGGTTACTGATCTTAAACACTCAATAATATTGCAATATTACCCAAATAATCTTAATTTTATTAATATTTAATTTTTCATTAAAAATAGCATTTTTAAATGTCTATGTCATTTGAATTTTGCAGCATAAGAAGAGAATTTCTCAGCAGGTTTGACCCTCGAAAATACTGTCAGGGCTCGTTCACATCTGCGCGCGGTCTCAGAGGCAGGAGACGGAAATCTGTAGGACTCTTTCATATCCATTCATTTGAATGGGTTTGAAAGATGTCCAGCTGTGAGCGCTGGTGAGCGTTTTATACTTAAACGGGTTTTATTAAAGATTTTTCAATAAAATACAAAACGAACAAAAAGAAAGAAGTCGAGCAACAATGAAGGAGCATATAAACCAGCGAGCTGGGAAGCCAAAAAGACCCCCCTCCGCATAAACCAAAAACAGCCCAACAGGAAAAAGAAAAGGGAATAAGAAGTGGACAAGAAACAATCAAACAAACACAAGACAAAGACGAAGAAACCACAAATAAGACGCAGGGAAAAAGGAAAAAAGGGAGAGGAAGACAGACGGCCATGTTACACTCATGCGAAGGCAGTAGAGAAGGCAGACGATTCCTGGAACATAACCCAGGGACGCCAACGAAGTTCAAACTTGGAATAAGCGGGAGAATCTTCCGCCACCAAAGTCTCCATCCGCTGAATAAGAAGGAACTCCTGGAGGAACTCGAGCAGCGAGGGAGGGGTAGGGCTGCGCCAGCGTCTTGGAATAACAGCCCTGGCGGCCGTGAGAAAGTGCCCCAGTAGGTCCTTCTTAATCTCCGACAGCTTGCCAGGGATGACCGACAGGAGTGCCAGCTGAGGAGAAACAGCCACCGAGCGCCCACTGACCCTGGAATACAAAGAAAACACCGCGTCCCAAAAGGGGCGCAAAACATCACAGTCCCACCAAATGTGCAGCATAGTACCCCTAGCGGAGCCACAGCGCCAACATAAGTCCGAAACAGCAGGAAAAATCCTATGCAGGAGCACTGGACACCTATACCACCGGGACAGAATCTTATAATTTCTCTCCTGAGCGCTACACGGGATGGCCATCTTGTGAGAAAGCAAGAAGGACCTGTCCCAATCCGCAGATGACAGACTCACAGGAAGGTCGGCATTCCAGGCGGCGACGTAGGGGGGGAGTTTCGCAGTGAGGCCTGAAAGGAGAACATCATACAAGAGCGAAAGAGCACGAGGAGGAGGAGTCCGTCGCCCAAAATAGGATTCCAAAGCTAGGGACGGAGAAGAGAGGCAAGAGGTGAGCGAGAACTGCTTCAGAAAGGACTGAAGTTGGGCGTACTCCAACCACGAGAGGCGCAGGGTAGGGTGAGAGCTACAGAGCTGGGCAAAAGGAAGGAGCGGAGAACCACCCACCACCTCCTGAAGACGAGTACAATCCGCTCTGTCCCAACAGAGGAACCGATCAACGGAACAGCCAGGGGGGAACATCGGGTTGTCGAAGAGGGGAGTCAAAGGGCCCGGGACACGGGCCAAGCGGCCAGAGGAGCAAACCAGATCCCACACTTTCAGGAAATGCGACGGGAGAACGTAAAGGCCAGGGGATTTTTGACGGAAGTGCGGTGGAATCCATGGCCAAGAAGATAGTGAGGACGATATCAGATCGAATTCGATGGAAACCCACTGCTTATCATGGCGACGGAATTGCCAATCAAACAGACGAAGCAAAACCGAGGCGCGATAGTAAAGGAGCACATCCGGAAGGCCAACGCCTCCCCTGTACTTACGCCGGACAAGCGTACGGAACCCAAGTCTGCTCCGAGAGGAGCCCCACACAAACCTCCCAAACAAGGACTGTACCCGAGCTAAGAAAGCGCATGGAAGAGGGATGGGAAGGGCCTGGAATAAATACAGGAAACGGGGGAGGACATCCATCTTAAGGGCATGAATTCGGCTAAACCAAGAGGGGAGACGAGCGCCATAAGAGCGTAGGTCAGCAGCAATGGTATCCAAAAGTGGGAGATAATTAAGTTGGAACAAAGAGGCAGGATCAGGGGAAATGCGGATCCCCAAGTACTTGAAGGAGGAAGGTTGCCACCTAAAAGGAAAAGACTGCGCCAAGAAATCAGCCTCGGAAGGGGGAAGCGAGACATTAAGGGCCTCACTCTTAGACAAATTGACCTTAAAATTGCTAAGGGCACCAAAACGGGAAAATTCGCGTAAGACAGCCGGGAACGATACCCACAGTTCGGAGACATACAGCAGCAGGTCGTCCGCATACAGCGTCGCCTTAACCATGCGGGAACCTAATTGTATACCGTGGACATCAGGGCAACAGCGCAGCGCCACCGCCAGATGCTCCATCACCAAAGCAAAGAGCAACGGCAAGAGGGGGCAACCTTGGCAGGTACCGTTACGGACTGGGAAGGAATCCGAAATCACTCCGTTCGCCCAAACACGTGCCGACGCATTCCCATAAAGAGCCAAGATCTTGCCCAAAAATCCTGAGCCAACACCAATCTGTGCAAGGGTCTCCCGAAGAAAACCCCAATGGATGCGATCGAACGCCTTTTCGGCATCAATCGAAAGCAAACAAAGAGGAATCTTAGTGGAGCGGGCTACAGAGATGGCTAGAACAGTTTTGCAAACATTATCACGCGCCTCCCGACCCGGGATAAAGCCGACCTGATCACTATGAACCAAAGCGGGCATGAAGGGAGAAAGGCGATTCGCCTACAATTTCCGTTACAATTTCACATCAATATTAATTAAGGAGATAGGCCGGTAACTCCCCGGACACACAGGATCCTTACCAGGCTTAGGAATCACAGTGATCAGGGCCGACAGGGATTGCGTAGAAAACGGCGACGACTCCCCCACACTATTAAACACCCGTGCCAAGTCCGGGGAAAGCAGAGAGCCGAAGCATTTATAAAAACGAGCAGTGAACCCGTCTGGACCCGGCGCCTTACCCGCAGGCGTCGCCTGAATCGCCGCGGCGACTTCTTCCGACGAGAATGGCGTCTCAAGGGCTTCCGCATCATCGCTAGAAAGGGAGGGGAGAGCAGTCTCCGTAACATAACGACGGATCTTATCCCGGAGCGCCGACGGATCCAGGTCTGCATAATGACCGCGAATATCATACAGGTTGGAGTAAAACGAGCAGAATTCCGCAGCGATGTCAGTAGGATTATGGACTATACCACCCGAACCCATACGCAAGCGCGGAACATACGCGGGGGAGTCACGCGGATGGAGACGCCGAGCCAGCGAACGACCACATTTATCAGCAAACTCATAATAATGTTTTTTAACGCGATCCCTGAAACGCAGATATTTCCCGTCCAAAAGGGTACGGAGTTCCTCCCGAACATTAATAAGCTCAGTGAAGGTTGTACGGGAGCCAGTCTGTTTATGGGACATCTCCAGATCGTGGATCCGCCCCAAAAGGGCAGCAACCCCAACGGCTCTCTCCCTCTTGAGACGAGCGCCATGCTGAATAAGGACCCCCCTCACTACACACTTCATAGCCTCCCATTGCATAGGGAGGGAAGTGGAGTCAAGGGTATGATCAAGCCAGAAGTTCCGGATAGCCTCCCCGACAGCCTCCCTACAAGAGATGTCCTTCAATAAGCCCTCGTTTAAGCGCCAATTAAATGGACGACGCGACAGACCAGGGATATCCAAGGACAAATGAACAGGGGCATGGTCTGACCAGAGGGCCGAATCGATACGGACCGCCGGGGACCAGGACAGGGCATGGTGGCTGGTCAGGAAGAAGTCAATGCGACTGTAAGAGTTATGAGCCGGGGAGAAATAAGTATAATCCCTATCCAAAGGGTGCAGGATGCGCCAGACATCTACCAATTGGGAATTATGAAGGGCTGACAACAAACGGCGCAATTGCGAGGGAGCGTGGGGGGGATGCGGGGGAGAGGAGTCAACATGGGGGTCCAGCACAAAATTGAAATCACCACCCAAAACTACAACCCCCTCACTAAAGTCTGCCAATCTGCGGATAAGGGACCTACAGTACGCCAATTGACCCTGATTCGGAAGGTAGCAGCCAGCCACGGTAAGAACCATGCCTCCCGTGCGCAATTTCAAAAAGAGAAACCTACCCTCAGGGTCGATACAGGTGTCCAGAACCTCATGCTGCAAGGAGCGGTGGATAGCAATCGAAACTCCCTTGGACTTGGCAACAGGATTGACGCTGTGGAACCACTTAGGGAAGTAACGACTGCGGATGTCCGGGACGTGGTCCTTCTTAAAATGGGTTTCCTGCAAAACAAGGACATGTGAGCGCTGTTTATGCAACTGATATAGAATCTGATTACGTTTTTGCGGGACATTGAGGCCCCGAGCATTGAGAGTGCAAAAGTTAACGGAGGACATGGCCAAGGGGAGAGGAAAAGAAGGAGGAAAGAGACGAAACAACCGGAAGACAACCAACAGACGATTAAGAAAAACGAGTAAAAGAGAGAAAAGGAGATAGAAAGAAACAACCAGGAAAGGAACACAAAGGACAGGAGGACAAGAGAAACAAGACCAACTAAGTGGGGTGGAGAGAAGAACTCCACACAAAAAGGTGGGGAAACGGCAAAGAAAAAGATTGCCAAAGACCACGCAAATAGAAAGCGTGGAGACCCCGGTGGGAAACGGGCTTTTCCAAATATAGCAGCCGGTACCCCATCCTGGGCCCCCAGGCAAAAACACCGAAACAGTAAATCTTCTAGTAAAGTATAAAATGCTGACCGAAAAAATAGAACAAAAAGAACAAAAACACAATAATCAGAGGAAACAAGCCCCACAAAGGAGCCATCCGGTGGAGAGGATGGAAGCATCACATATAAAGAAAAGCATCACACATCCCTATCCCCCCCACGCATATCCCAGGAACATAAAGGGAGAACATTCCAAACTAAAGAAGCCCGTCACAAACAGTCAGAGCAATCAGGTAGAAGCGCCAGGAGCAGCCTGAGACGGACTCGTCTCCACCGAGGAGCGGGTCTTGCGGCGCCTCCCGGAACGCCGTTGAGGACGGGCAGGAGGGGCCGACAGGAGATCACCAGGAAACGGAGGCCATGAGAGGGCAGGAACAGATGGGAGGCCCAGGGCGGAGGCAAAATTGAAAAGTTCATCCGGATGGGACATGGAAACAACACGGCCGCCATGACGGACCTGAAGGCAGAAAGGGAAGCCCCATGTGTACGGCACTTGATGCTGGGTGAGAACATCCAGGAGAGGCTTCAACGCTCTCCGTTTGGCAAGGGTGAGGCGTGACAAGTCCGGAAGTAGCTGGAGCTCAGAGTCCTGGAACAATATCTTCGGCACTTCCCGAACTTTGCGCATAATAGCATCCTTCAGCTGGTATCTATGCACCCTGCAAATAACATCTCGGGGCCTATTATCATCAGGAGGGCGCGCACCCAAAGAGCGGTGCGCACGGTCAAGCTCAATGGGCGAATTCAAGGGGGCCCCCAAGATCGAATTGAAGATGGTACGCAAGGCAGTATCCAGATGCTGAGACTCAACAGATTCAGGCAGACCTCTCACCCTTATGTTATTACGTCGATTGCGATTCTCCAAGTCATCCAGCATGTCAGACAAGAACCGCAGCTGTCGAGTGTGAGAAGCAATGGTCGCCTCCTGGGTAGAGAGCTGGGAATCATGGGAGGCAGAGGACGCTTCGAGGGAATCCACTCTGGTCTCCAGTTGTTGTACAGAGGAACGGACAGCAGAGAGCTCCGATTTGTAAGACTGCTCAAGACGAACCACATATTCCTCCATATCAGACTTAGTAGGGACCGCCGCCAAGTGAGCGCTAAGGCGACGTAGTTCAACCAGGGTATCAGAAACAGAAGCAGAAGAAACGTCAGCTCCAGGAGGGTCATAGGCAATACAGAGACGTGGTCCACTAACCGCGGCAGTAGTAGGTGAATCAGGGGGAACTGGCGGGGGAGCAACAGCAGCCTGATGATCTTGGGGAGGCTGGAAGGGAGCAGCAGAAGGGAGGTCAGACCCCGGTGGAGGAACAACTGGTGGGGAAGGAAGTCCATGGGCCTCATGGTTGGCGTAGTCAGAAGCCAAGGGGGTCGGAGGTACACACAAAACAGCCAGGGTCTCCCGGAAAGGGCATGGGGTGGATGTTTCGGCCATCCTAGGGAGGGAGGACTCAGAGGGGAGCCAGTCAGGTCTGCCCTCTCCCCAGGCAGGAGACCCTGAGGAGGCATTCATAGGCTCCAGGGTGGGGGACAGCAGGGGGGCAGCAGGAGAAGGCGGCAGGGAGGGCCAGTCACTATCCGACCCGGGAGCAGGCAGTAGAGAAGGTGAGGCAGAGCCGCGGCCTACCTGTCCATCAGTCTTCAGGCCGGAGGAGCGAGGAGAAAGGCTGCCGGAAGTGTGCGTTGGCGGGCAGACATCCCCGGCATGCAGGATGTCCGGACCGCTGGAGGCAGAGGAGCACAGCCGCATGTCCCCAGGATCCACGTCAGCGCTGAGGGCAGAAGGCAGGGTATCGTTGGAGGCAGCCGGAGAGCGCATGGTGAGCGTTTTATGCTCTCCGCCGCGAAACCTTTTTTTTTTTTTAAACCGGACACAGAGTCGATCATGCAGTACTCTGTGTCCGATTTTAAAAAAACGGTTTCGCGACGGAGAGCTTAAAACATTCAGGGGCAGACCCGGTCTGACAGGTTTCCGTCTTCTGCATGCAGAAGATGGAAACCACAGAACGGACTGCCGAATGCTAGTGTGAACCTAGCGTCAGCAATAGAGATGAGCGAGTACTGTTCGGATCAGTCGATCCGAACAGCAAGCTCCATAGAAATGAATGGATGCACCTGGTACTTCCGCTTTGACGGCGGCCGGCCGCTTAACCCCCCGCGTGCTGGCTACATCCATTCATTTCTATGCGAGCGTGCTGTTCGGATCGGCTGATCCGAACAGTGCTCGCTCATCTCTAGTCAGCAATATATAGAGGATGAAAAGAGCAGGGTAAACATTAGTATTGCAGAACATCACACAGTAGTTCTTATTGGAACTAGGCTTAGGCACTAGTAGGCCGTGGTTTCGGCCTCCTGGCTGCAATGGCAACCCCTGAGAACTTACAAATTTATCGCTAGCTAGCAAACAGTCATAGGTTACAGTTAGCCAGAATTTAGAAAGGAATCCAAATTGGAAGACCACCTCAACTTCCTCTCCAAATTCCGTAATGTGAATATACCCTTACTGTGACAGGAAATATTGCTATAGGAGGTCCTGTTTCTACTGCATATTTTGATTTGAAATATGTGCCTGACACGCTCAAAGATGAAAGAAATACTCAGGAATATCTTCTATTACAACAAAATGTCAAAAGAACAAAATATATTTATGCATGGTAAAGCTATTGAAAATGCTAAAATTACTCAGGCTGGATAATAGTACTAGTGAAGTATGGCATTTGTGCAAACTCCTTTACTTGGAAGGGTCACTTCTCACTTCTGTAACCCATACTCACCACGTCTCTCAGAATGTCTGGGAGGCTCCCAAAAACTGGGTAACCTCCCAGACTCCTATATGAGTAGGCCCTGGCATTTCATGTATGACTCATGTCCGAAAATGCTGCATGACCAGCATATTTCATGCCTGTGTCAAAGGGGGGGTGGGGGTGGAAACACTCATAGAGGCATAGTATCGGCCAGACATTGCTATGGTGCTGTGCATGCCTTTCTCCTGGAAGCAACTTCTCGATGTTGGTATGTACAGTATGCTGTAACAGTGAGAAACTATCCTCTGCAAGGGAACCTGACAGCAAGTGTTCCATTCTTCTGCAGTGCCCCCGCAGGAGGAATGAAGAATTGCATTGTGTCCAGTGAATCAGTACATTTCCTATATTATACACAGAGATTGATACTCTATGTAGCTGCTCTGTTTTTATGTTATTGTGCAGGTTTTAGAATGATAATATGCTGAATTCGTAGCAGTAAATAATACATTTCTTACCTCATCAACACTGTATCCTTGTGTTACTGACATCTCTAAAGATAGGCGCCCCTTTGTAGTTTTTGCTCTTACACTGTTGCGATTCATATTCTTCTCTTCTATGGAATATAATAATTTGCTTAGATTGTTGAAAGAAATAATATAATTGCTAATGAGTCTTCTTACATAATTAATACACTGCTTAGACATATACAGCATTTTATTTAGGGGTGGAATAATAATAATAAAAATAATAATAATAATAATAATAATAATAACAACAGCATAGCAATTCAGAAGTGTTTGAGAATTTGCCCCAATATGCAACTTCTATCTTACTGATGTAAATATCTGCCAACTGCCTTTCAAAATACATAGGGGCTGATTGATCAAGAATGACATTTTCCGGGCCAGTCTTAATAATCCCTGCCCTTCTGGAGCTTGCACTTAATTTACGACAAGGTTCCTCATCATAAATTTGGCGCATCCTCCAGTGTCTGTGTGCCTAAATAGAAATGTACGCCAATTCCTTGCTGTCGTAGATTTCCGGCATCATTTACACTCTTACTTTGCAACTTTTTCATGGCTTTTATGACAGTTTTCTGGTAAATCAGCTACATATTGAACATCCCTTTACACAAGGTAAGTAACCCTAACGTATACTGGGATCAGATTTGCAGTTCAGTGTTTATAAAGTATCTATTCTAATTTAATTAAAGGGGTTGTCCCATCACAAGGATCCTATCTATACTGCTGGTTAATGTGGATGTAAGACTTTTCCTAAATACATTGCTTCAGCAAAACTGCTTTGTTTGTCCACTATCTTACTTTATTCAATTTTTTGTGGCCACAGCCCTGACCTAGTTGCTCCTGAGTCAAATGATGTATCTGCTGCTCTCAGGGGGGAGGGAGGAGGGGCTAAGTGCACGGGAGCGAGCCTGTGTATCTAGCTAATCCTGTGTCTACACCATGTGACCTAGGTCCTGCACTCAGATAGAGGAGCTGCTTTCATTTCTTCTGCTCTCCCAGTTATCAGGCTAATTCAGTTGTGTTCATTATGGCAGAGGCAGGCAGTCTCTGTATGTAACACAGAATGGAGTTGCTGCTGCCTGTACTTCATAGTCCAATATGGGTGGGCGGAGCTACACACGGATTTGGGGGCGGAGCTAAACAGCAGGTTGCCTGTGAAACCACGCCCACCAAATGATTCAAGAAACCAGGAAGAAAGAAGATTTTACAAGAGTGAAGACTGCTGAGTATGTGAGGTGGGAATACCCCTTTAATGCTGAAAAAAAACTATTCTGGAAATATCTAACTATCCACCCTTACATAAAGCACATATAGAAAATCCCCATCAGTCCCTACAAAACCTACTTAACCTAATTAAATCTACCTGGCTACATGAATAATACAAAATGTTCCATTACATTTGCACTTACAACATCAAAGAACTATGAAAATTTGTCTGGTCATTATGGTATAAAATACTCTTTGTGCTATTGGATTAAAACATGGTTACCATTACATTGTAATGTACATTCCCCTTTCATGATGAAAAGGGCCTGATATTGTGTTTAATGATCACTCCCTCTTTCCTACTTCCTAAACTGAAATGTCTGATGATTCCATCTGCGTCTCCCAAGAGAACAAATTTGAGTGGGTCCTCAGAAATATCAATGCATGTAGCACAGGTAAAGTTCTAAAATAAAGACATCAATTCGTTGGGACTCCTATAGCCAATCACCGCTCTCACCACTACAGCGGTATATAGTGTTCGGCTGCTATAGTCATGCTGATGTGACGTCACCGCTGAAGCTGCTCTGTATACATCAAAGGTGACAGCTGACTCAGTACATGTACAGGGTGTAGGATACATCCTACCCCTCGACTTTTACCTGCATTCAAATTTGTGATCTGGGAAGAACCCTTTATATTAAAAGGTCCCATCAATTAAAAATGCACCAATTGTCCCCTCAATTACCGTATTTTACGGACTATAAGGCGCACTGGACTATAAGCCGCATTGCCCATGAGCGCCTTATAGTCCGTCTCGGTTCATATATAAGGCGCACCGGACTATAAGCCGCAGTCCGGTGCGCATTATATGTTATTGAAAGCGCCGGCAGGCAGACTTTGCCAGCGGCCGCTTAACCCCCCGCGTGCCAGCCGCTTCTATTGGAAGCGCTCGGCAGGCGAGGAGGGGCTCTATCAGCAAAATCATGCTGATAGAGCCCAACCGTAAAAGTTATATTAAACTACCCCCCCCCCCCCCCCCCCCCGTTTTAAAATAAAAGCCTGAAACAGAATGTGAAACTTACCGAGCGGTGCAGGGTGGGCGGGCATTCAGGCCTCCTCTTCCTCCGATGTTCCGTCCTCCTCCTCCGCCGCTCGCTAACTGATAATGGCCTGGGCGCATGCGTAGCCGTAGTAGAAGCATTATGATATTGCGCATGCGCCCCGGCCATTATCAGCGAGCGCCGGAGGAGAAGGACGGAACATCGGAGGAAGAGGAGGCCTGAATGCCCGCCCGCCCTGCACCGCTGGGTAAGTTTCACGTTCTGTTTCAGGCCGGCGTGACAGCAGGGCTGCCGGACACTTCCCATTCATTTCTATGGGAGCCGGCATGCGAGCACTCCCCATAGAAATGAATGGACTGCTTTTTTCCATTCATTTCTATGGGGAGCGCTCGCATGCCGGCTCCCATAGAAATGAATGGGAAGTGTCTGTCCATTCATTTCTATGGGGAGCGCTCGCATGCCGGCTCCCATAGAAATGAATAGGAAGTGTCCGGCAGCCCTGCTGTAACGCCGGCGTGTACGGTTGTGATTACACGCCGGCGTTCTGTAGTGTGAATGCACCCTTACGGTGCCTTTTATGTATGTATGGAAGCGGCACGCAGACTTTGCCGCCGCTTCCATCCATATATAAGCCGCACCGGACTATAAGCCGCACTTACGATTTCTGAGGAAATCGTAGGTTTTTATGTGCGCCTTATAGTCCGGAAAATACGGTAGTGATTTTCCTGCATGCCCCCTTAAATTAATAGAGCCCAATACCTCAGAGGTTAATAAAGTCTGTTGCAGATAGCTGTAAGTTTTCTGTCTCACTGTAAGTGCTATGTTCACTGGTCAGTACTACTCTATAGTGTCTTAAATGGTGTTGCTATTGAGTGTTTTTCCATGTGCTTCTAATGGAAGACATAGCAGCTGGCCAGACATATTCTTACCAGACGTAGTGTTGGCCAGACATAGTGTTGTTCCTTGTGTACAATCTGCCCAGATTTCATCCATATAAGCAGTAGTCCTCTATAAGCGCTCTCCAGTACTACTGATTTACCACTGATCACTATTATGCTTTATTTTCCTTGCAGCACCCTAGATACAGGACAAGGATCTTAGGGGTTTCCTGCCTTGGTTAGACATACAGTCCATGAAGATGAGTATATACTAATTTTACCATGAAGAGTTTGTAATGCAGGTTTTATTGGTTCTAATAACAGGACGTCTATTGCTCAAAATTCTCCATAAGATTTAATTAATATAGCCGAAGAGGCATGTGTGAGCCTGCCTGCATCTAAAAATCACCTAGTGGTTCTTTTTTCTAAAAGTGGGATTTCATTTCTACATTGTTGACAAATATTCTCTTTGTCGCTTAGCAGCCTTGCGTATGGGAATGTAATATGACTTGACTAGGAGGATTAGCCTCTTACGCTCAGCACAAGCGCCCATTACAATGACACAAACAATAATCAGACCTCAAAGTGTTTGAGACATTCAATGCAAAACTTGGCCGGCCTTTCACCCCAGACAATAGTTTAATGTAATATGATCAAACAATTAATAAGTAAAAGTAACAGCCTAGGTCACAACGGGGATGAAGTTAATAATACTTTGTATCACAACGAGGAATAATGTATCTATAAAGGACAATGATTTATAACAAATTAATATATTCTCAGCATATTTAATACAAGTAGTTATAAGGTGAAGAGTTCCCTTTGGATGAAGTTAGTAGTAAATAGAAATATTGTATTGATAGCACACAAAATATATCACAATATCATATCCTTTTCAATATAATGGTAACGTGATTGCAGAAGGGAGAAAAGGAACTTGGGGTCTGTATGATCTATAAAGAATAGACATAGTACATAATGTGTACTTTCATTGTTTTAACTTGCTTCCAGGAATTAAAAATTGGACATGTTGCCTTTATGCAATGGACCGGACTTCCTCCATCTTTATGGTTTTTCCATTCTTCCTTGGAGCCTGGAGGGGTGGCCTTTTGGTTTGTGAAACCAGTATCGTCATAGTAGGATTGCCTTGCTAAATTTGACTAGGAAACTGTCTCAGGCTACAGCCCCAGAAAAGCTGCTTTTTGGCTTTAGTTTTTGCTGCATTTTTATTCAAATCCGGGAGTGGATTGAGCACAAGATCTGCAACAAAAAAGCAGAATACTCTCAGCATGGGGCTTTACCCTGAGATGGTAAAGAAGAGTTTATTCCTGGGCTCTCTGTTTCCACAGGCATAATAGATTGACTTTTGGGAACAAAGCCCTGGTATGAATGGTCATTCCGTGGAACATGCTCTTAAAAACTGTTACGTATACCTATATACAACACTATACCAGGTACTGTTGGGGTACGCATTGGCTGAGGAAACAAGCTTGTCCTGTTGAAAACCCTGCAAATATGACTACATGTAGGTGAATTAGAGGAAAGTTCATCTGCAGCCTGCTCAGAGAGTATTCTAGTGTCCATGAAGAAAAGGGTTAAAACCCAACTCATTTCCATTTCCTGTTCCTGTGTCTCTTTCTTAATGAAGCTTTCATCTCCATCTCCATCCCCGCTTCTTTCGAATCCCAATCCACACATTGCTTTCTGAAATACTTTGTAAATTAATATGCTATTATAGTTGTAGAAATGCTAGTGTTTTATGGAGTGTTATGTACTTTGTAGAGATTTATTTGCCAAATAATGTGCCCCATGGCTATGGGATACTCAGTATTATTATTATTATTATTATTATTATTATTATACACACTTGAGCAGATTTACTAATCCTAATTAAAACAAGTAGTATGAAAATACACCAAATTTATAACAGTGGCTAATATTGTATTCTAAATCTGGCATATCTTTAGACATCTTTGTCCAGCTTTATGCCACCTTAATAGGGCTTTTTTTTTTTTTTTTTTAGAAAGGTCTGTTAGTGCTAGTGATGGGTTACTAAGTGCACCTTTAGCAGTGTTTGGAGTGATTTCTGAGTGTCTGGCAGCTGCTGCATCCTCTGCCTTTGTTTACAAGGTGTTACCTTCCTGCTGTGCAGCTTCTTGTGTAGCTGTTATACTAGTTTCCTCTCACTCAGCCCCCCTTCTTCTCTCACTCTCTTACAAAACCCTCCCTGTCTCACTAATCTAGCCCCTCCCACCCTCCCTGTGTCACTAGGACTAGCGGTCCCGTCCATTACTAGCCCCTCCCACCCTCCCCCTGTCTCCATAGCTAACCTATTCCGCCCAATGCTAGAAGACAGGAAGAGAAGGAAGAGCTGTTTTCCAGACACAGGAAGGCTTGGTAAGTATTGATGGGGATAGGGAAGGGGGAAGAATAATGGTGACGCTCCATTTCAGAAGTGGTGAAACAGAACATCACCGGATTATGAGAAAGGATACGGGTAATTATAGATTTTTTAATTTGATGTAAATTAGAAGTTAGGGCTCCTTCACACGGCGTATACGCTCACTGCTTTGGAGCGTGTAAACGTTCCGTAGCAGCGGCGTCAAAAGCACTTCCCATTGTTTTCTATGGGAGTCGGCAGACGCGCGCTCCCCATAGAAATGAATGGAAAAAGCAGCCCATTCATTTCTATGGCGAGCGCGTGTATGCCAGCTCCCATAGAAATCAATGCGATCTGCTTTTAGACGCCGCTGCTACGGAACGTTTACACGCTCCAAAGCAGTGAGCGTATACGCCGTGTGAAGGGGCCCTTAGGCGCGGGGAAGGCATTTAGTTTAGGGGTTAATTTTCAGTTTATCTTGGACAACCCCTTTAAGGTTGCCTTAGTTTTTGCCTAATTTTTACGTAGGAAATACTTGCATTGTAAATCATTCCTCTACGCGGGTAAGCCATGCTCACTTGCCTTGATACATTTGAAGTGTTCTCTTTTTTGCATTCATTTAATATATATAAAAGGAGTTGCAACATAGAACAGAACAGTTTGCATGTCCCCAACTACCATCTCAGAATGAGGGTTTATTTCTTGCTGGGTGGACATGTGCTGATAACAAGCATGGAAATAGTGTCAGGCTGCCTACTCCAGGTTAGACTATACTATGCTAACTGATAAAGTGGAGTTAAGTATCTATCCATGTCTCTTAGTATTTTTTAGTGACCTGCAAACTTGAAAAAGAAGACAAACCTGACAATACCACGAATTCAACTCATAAAAAGTATAATGGTTCCTCTTCTATTTTTCTAGCTTAGGTCATCCTTACATGGAATTCATATTTACTATTAAAGGTTTAAGACTTACAAGTGAGAAGGAAACAAAATAGGATTAGTAAGGCTTAGCACTGAGTACAAGACTAATGCTTCAGAACTTTGAGAACTGTAGTCTTAATGTTTAAAAACAATAGTTAATAGTATTTACTAAGCAGAACATACTTAAAGGGAATATAGTGCAAAAAAATAGAAAAAAATCAGGGCACTCACCAGCCAGTAGTAAAATTCACCAAACTTTAATAATCTTCCATAAAAATAGGCACTTGAACAGCATTTACAGACGGGGGTATGGGAAGCCTGATGAAGTGCATTTAGCACGAAACGGTCGTCGCTTCATTTCTTCTACATTCCATCTACCATACCCCCGTCTGTAAATGCTGTTCAAGTGCCTATTTTTATGGAAGATTATTAAAGTTTGGTGAATTTTACTACTGGCTGGTGAGTGCCCTGATTTTTTTCTATTTTTTTGCACTATATTGGACTATTTGTTTAACAGTGAGCACCACCTGAATGCCAGATCATCTAGTTTGAGATCCAGTAATTTGGTGTATGTTCACACTCACAGAACGGTGCCGCTGCTTTTGAACTTTTTTGCATACTTAAAGGGAATGTGCACATTTTAGTGATGCTTATAGGTCTGAAATTCTGTGCTACTTAATTTCTCCATACATCATTACAGGAATTGGAGATCCATTCTTTCGATACAGAGCTTCAAATACCCAGCACAGAATCATCATTAAATGATAAAGTTTTGTCTGGCTGCCTATTGAAAAGGAACACAGTATGAGTATATCATAGCCGGGGTCTTTAGATCTCTTTTCTTTCCTCCTCACTCTTTTTTTTACCTCTCCAATAGAAGCACAGCCACAATAGTGTAGGCTTACTAATATTGGGCCCTGCCTCCACTCTCTTAGTGACCTAAAGCCCACCTTCTCAACCACAGTTCATTATGGCGCGGACCCATGGACCCTAGAAGCTCCCCACACTAACCAACTTTACATATTAGTACAGGGATGTGATGTATGACACTAATCATATCTGAGGGCTGTTACTTATAATGTATGTTGGGGGACTATGATATTGTCTGAATATGTCAGAAAAAGGGACGGATCTGTGCGGAGGCTGCCGGTCCTCCTCCTGCGCTCGCAGGTCCCTCACTTCTGCGTCTTGGGAGGCAGGCCAGAACGTCTTCCTGTGCTGGATGGGGACTTCCGGTTTTCAGCCTAGCGGTAGGCCAGAGCCTATTTAAGGTGGGCTCTGGCTCTGGCCAGTCACTGGCTATTCAACTTGTGTCCTGATAGTAAGCATTTTCCTGTGTTATGATTACCTGTGTTTTTGACCTCCTTGCCTTGACCTCTGACCTTGCCTTTGCTTCCTGATTTTGTACTGTGCCTACTCCTGTTTATGACTCCAGCTTGCCTCTAGACCTCCGCTTCCTGAATTACCGTTTTGCAGTGATTGACCATTCCAACCCGGCCTGCCTTACATTACTATTGGATTACCAACTGTACTGCGTTTCCCACTTTGTGACGACCCTGGACTGTTCGACTACACTTTACTCTCTGCTGCCACCTTCTGACCACCTACCACAGCCTTCTGGATCCTAAGATCTACGCTGATACCTGAAAACATCTGCTGGTAAGAGATCTCAGTTTTTGGTGTGTTTGGCATTTTCTGCCCAGCAATGCCGCCAAGTCCATCCCCACCATCTGGAGCTCTGGTGAAAATTACAGTGGGTTGGAGCTGGTGCGGCCCAGGAGGTGTTGAACACACAGTGCCATGTTTATCATTTAAAACTGAGTATCTAGTACTGGTTCTCCCTATTAGCCCAGATCTGCATATGTTATCCTATCAGAATACTGTATACCACATCTAAGTGTTGTATCTGTCCACTCTATCAGATATTCACCAGATACTGAGGGGCATTTGGGCCAAATGATGTTTAGCTGACATGCATTTCGTTTTAAAACTAGGGTAGAAAGAACACTTTATAATCAAAGTTATCTTTGATCCAATTGGGTCCATTAAGAAGGCTGGGAGATTTGTTTATCTCGGTAGATTTAAGGATCAGCACCAGTAGATATTTTCCTGGCTCCCTGGTTTCTAGGAAGTTCAACTACTATGAGCAAGAAAATATGTTATTAGTAGATGTTATGTATGTATGCATTATGTATAACTACTGATTAAAAAGTACATGTACAATATGGGGAACCTACAACACATTAGGATACATTTGTGTAGACTGATAATAAGACTCCAGTGTCATTTGTAGATAAACCTTTAGGACTAATTTGGACATTCTTAATGATGACTATCTATGGTTCAAGGAAACTGTCTGGGAGGTCTTGCCGTTTTAGCTTGCCTTCTGATAATGAATAATCCTAATAATGTGCACATATCTGAAAATACATTGCTAAATAAAATAGAAGCTAAATATTTAATGTAAGAATTGATAACATGAATAATTTACAGAACAGAGAGAGCTGTTTCAACAATTTCACAGAGTCCAGTGTGCTAGAGATGAAGGATCTGCACTTTCAGATCAATGCTGCCCAGTCATCTTCATTCCAGTAAATGTAAGCAAGTTATGCGTTTTACTAAATATTGTCATCAATACAGGAAAACCATTATCTCTGTCTTCACATAATTGTACTGTGTGCTGGGGAATCTGCTCAAAATTTACCATAAAGTTAGGTCTGGTTCACATCTGCATCCGGTATTCCGTTCGAGGAGTCTGCTTGGGGACCCCCCCTGAACGTAATACTGAACGCGTTAAGTGGTGAGCAGTGAAAGCACATGGACCCCATAGACTAAAATGGGGTTTGTGTGTTTTCTGTGCGGTGTTCACACAAATCATGCAGAGAGAAAAGTACTTCAAGCACTACTTTTCTCTCCGCATGACTCGTGCAGACATTATGCGGAAAACACAGGGACCCCATTATAGCCTTTGGGATCCATGTTCTTTCATTGCTCTCCACTTTTTAATGCATTTGGTATTCCGTTTGGCGGGCAGAAGAAGGAAACTGGCCGGATTGGCTAAACTGGAGACCGGGCGCATATGTGAACCCGCCCTTAATTAAGTTCCCTCTACGTTTTCTCTGAAATGCCACAGTGCTTCAATGTAAAATCGTTTTGTGTAGTTATGGCAGAAAGATTTTGTCTCTAAGGGATAATTCGCATCTGCGCCCGGTCTCCGTTTATACAGGTTTCCATTTCCTGCCCGAAACTGGGCAGGAAACGGAAACCTGCAGGCATTTTTTCAAACCCACTCATTTGAATGTGTTTGAAGTGTGTCCGGCCGTGAGCGCCGGTGAGCGTTTTATGCTTTCTGCGGCGAAACCGTGTTTTTTTAACCAGACACAAAGTCGGACATGCAGGACTTTTTGTCTGGTTTAAAAAAAAAGGTTTAGCCGCGGAGAGCATAAAACGCTCCCTGATGCTCACAGCTGGACCTGGTCTGATAGGTTTCCGTCTTCTGCCAGCAGAAGATGGAAACCTGAGTATGGAGACCGAACGCTGGTGTGAACTCAGCGTCATATGTGTCGTATATTGACAGAATGATCAGGTACTTGGTGATGATGTCATCGACCCTAGGGTCTGGTAGTCGACTTTACACAAGTCAGTTCTTGCGGCCTATTTATACAGGCAAAAGACTGTATCAGTAGCCATTCTTGACCACTGCTTCTGGCCTGCAATTGATTGATTGACCAAGTTATTCGTGTTTGGATGCCTCACTTTTTGGATATGTGACCTTTTATTTCTCTGACCTTAATCTTGAATTTCTAAATCTGCCTCTGCTTCTTCTCTGTATTCGTCATCTCTTGTTGATTCTGGTTGAGGCATCTCATTGCCAAATGGTGACTATTTTGAGGATCAGGGCCCGGTGATCTGACAGATGCTGTCCAAAATTTCTTGCGAGGGTCCATGAATAATGGGCAGATTCATTATACTCTGCACCTTATTTTACAAAGCAATAAACCGATTGCTGTTCCAAGCTTCCATTTTAAAGGAACACCGACCCAACAGCCAGTGTGACTGAGAACAGCAGCAGTGCCCCCAGCTACTGACTTTGTTTTGCTGAGGGCTATTCTGCTAGAATAGCTCCTTTAATATTTTAACTTTGTTTCCCAGTATCTATATTACCACTGAGAACATATTCCTGACATGACTCAGAATATTGCTGTAATTGTATAGTTAAGTGTCTTTATTTATATACCACAATGTAAGTCTGTCATTCCTATCAGTGTATTTTTCCACCACACAATCATGTAAGTTACCCAGGCATGACGGCAGAATAGTTTCTGTAGGACGGGAGGTAAGTCCTTTCACTGTCTGCATCCCACACAGTCTGCTGTAATAAAGCTTAGCCAAGCTCAAGGGATAAAGAATGTCTTGTTGCTAAAAAATTATTTTATATTCTGAAACGTCTAATACAAAGGCAAACAATAAATTCCTTAAAGCCAAAAGATTTAGGTATAAAAAAGTTACCATGATGAGATAAGTTAACCCAGCTCCTCAAAAGGGTTTTGTAGGACTTTGATATTAATGGCATATCCTTAGAATAGTGGGGGTGTAACTCGTAGCGCACACCAACAAAAAGGTGATTGAAGAGGCCAAGAGCTGCGCCCCCCATTCTTTACATGACACAGCAAGTGAAATGTGTACAGAGCTATGCCCGGTAAATAATATACTTAGCTCAGTCCCATTCACTTCAGTAGGACTAAACAGAATTTAGCTGCAATACCAGGGACGGCCACGATGTAATGTTTGAAGCTGCATCTGGTAACACTGAGGGGGTTCTCAGCAGGCAACTTCTTTTACATTTTAATTATAGTAAATTAAAGAGGTATTCAAGTCTGTCTTTTGGATCTTGCAAGCACAGTATGTAGAGTATGATGATGCCTGATCACAGTGCCACCTAAAGAAGGTAGTGGAAAGAGCTATGCACATGCATTGTCAGGTTTGGTTCACACTGCCATTGGTAATTACTGTTGCTGTCTTTTGTCATAGGATGACAGCAACGGACATTAGCTGTTGCAGAGAATGCAGACGCAATCTGTGCCCATTCCCGTTGACACTAATATAAACAACATGACAGATGCAATCTTCCGTCATATTTGTTTACTTTTTTGTAATGGAAGAAAAAGTTGTGCGTACAAGATTTATTTCCTCCATTACAAAAGTAAACAAACATGACAGAATATAGCGTCTAAGACAGATAATTCCCCCCCAAAAAACGAGGGTCACTGGCGCTGATCCGGTTGAACAAGTTCATCTGGAATGTACAGAACACGTTTTGGGCATGCCTATATACCTGTATACTGTCATATTTACACTTGAGAAAGGGCTCTACATGCCCGAAACTCGTTGTGCACATGACAAATAAAGTTGTTCAACTGGATCAGTGCCAATGACACTAGTTTTTTTTTTTTTTTTTTGGGGGGGAGGTAATTATACTTGATGGATAAAAGTGGCACAGGTTAGGATTTGGGCACAAGTTATGGTTTTGTTACTCTATACCTCAAGACACCTAATAATATTGTATTTCCAATACTAATAATGATGTGATCTGCTCACCTACAACTCACATGGAGGACCACACATACCCCCAGCTGGTCTATGGCCACACACTGTTGTGGGTAACATTGGTAACAATCACAGCATTGTCCAGTTATTGGTATAGGTGGGTGCTGTGTTTGCCACAGACGTTAGTACAGGCGGTTATAACAATGATTAATAATTTAGTCATATAAAATGGCTTTGAAAATGAGGACTCATGATATTTCTCCTTAATTTACCTTTCCCATACTTAATAATGCAGGAACGCCAAGCTATTTTGGTAAATGTGCTGATGACTTTTTTTAATGAAATGATTATCTTTAATTGCAGAGAAATATATTACATTTGAGAAGAAAAATATTTCTGCAAGTATTCTTACCCTGCAAAATCCTTAGAAGAAAGTTTATATAAATCTTAATAGAATCATTTGTGTGAGCCACAAGGCCATAGCTGCATGGTATATATACGTGCAATGAAACTTCAAAACATACTGATGTGGATTCAGATGCAGATTCAAAATCTGCCACATTTACCTATGTAGAACATAACATGCCTCAGATTTTATAGTCTGCATCCAACTTTAAATGCTGTTCAGATTTTTTTTCTGCATGGTATTTTTGCATTCACCAGCATTCAGGGGCGTAACTTGAGAGGGTGCAGTCGCACCGGGGCCCAGGAGCCTTAGAGGGCCCATAAGCACTGGCAGTGCAGTTTCCATTTGGCACATAAACCAAGGAGACCTACAGATTACCCTAACCACACTAAGCCTTAGCACCCGTGACCATCACTATCAAGAATTCACTGTAAGGATGAGGTAGAGGGCCCAAGACAAAAGATTGCATCGGGACCCACAAGACTTTAATTACGCCACTGCCTGTATTGTACCGCAGTTTGCTGCAGATTGTGGCAATTTATTCTTACTTTTACATTTAGGTATACTGATAACATGAATCTATATTTCTACACATATGAGTGCCACCAACCTGATGCCCCTAGCCTTGGACGCGAAGTATAGGATCTTGCTGTCACAGATCTCATCTTTCTCTCTCCTGATACAATGTTCTGTCCTCCGCTGTCCAGAGACTGTGCGCAGTTTGTGTGGTTTGTCGGTAGATGTTGGTTCTTTCCCTCTATTATAAGGTATGTGTCATCCATGTTCCCTCTGGAAAAGATTATTCTGGGCAATGACAAACATGTTTCAGCCATTTTCATATAAAGCAATAGTAGTGTTAGATGGCTGGCTACAAGTGAGAGCAGCAAAGAACGCTAGACCATAATTAAGGAGATCTGTCAGCCTGCATGTACAGTAGGTGTGTGGGAGTCGCAGTGGTAACCTGGTAGCATTGTCTAACAGTATGCTAACCCCTAAATAACCCTTTAGGATATGCATTGTTGCTACAGTGCAATAGTATGCTATGGTTATTTGTTAGTTAAATCTGATTGTAAAAGCATAGATAATCTTTTAAGAGGCTGACATTTCCAGCATTCACCTTTATAAGATGTAAAGCATTTTTGTGTATCTGCTTACAGGAAGTCTACCACCTCCCCCAAGCCTATTCAACTGTCACAGCCATATTATTGAGCACCTTACATTGGAAGGGTGATGTCAAGACAGTGGGACGAACAATTCCTACAGCAAAGGTGGTGTAGGAAAGAGATGGAAGGTCTAAGCACCAAGGGAGCTGAATACTCACCCCCAGTGCATCAACTGTCTTATTCACATATCACTTCACTAGGACTCTATGCTTGGGAGAGGTGGTAAACTATGTTACGTTCGTGTCTAGGTCTAGATCCAAAATCCAGACTGCACCGCTAAGGGAACAGGGGAAGGAGACTATCCCTGACGCTACGGCGGCTAGCTAGGCCCTGCCTGCGGGTGGTGGTCAGCTGTTCCCAAGTTAGCCTTGGCGCTGACAACTCGGGGCTCTCTAACATGTAGGCCTAGTCAACAGATAGGGCGAGAGCTACAAGAGAGTTAGGGACTGGGGATACTAAGGTGGTCACCCCTACAGAAACCAAGGTGCAGCTGCAGACAAAACAAACAGGATGGGATGTGCTGGACAACAGACACGCAGCACAACACAATACGCAACAAGAGAATGAGGAGAGGGACAGTGGAGAGGTGAGGAAAGGGTTAACTCAGGACTGGGACAAAACAAACTGGAACCCAAACTTCCTCACAAACACCAAGACAGTGGCAGGCAATCAGAACTGTAGGACAGGGCAGAGTGGAAGTGTGGAGGGACAAACCAGACTCACACACAAAGCAACACTCACACCACTTCCAAGTCAGCTGACGTTCCAAAAACACTCCTCCTCCCAGGACCACAAATCCTATGTAGGATACAACAAAAACCAGCAACTAGTGAAGCCAGCCCTCCTCCTAATAAAGGCCCCGGAATCGTCCCATAGGATAATGACAACGACCAACACCTGAGGTTCGCTCCAGAGAACCTCAAGCATACTCTGAAGGCCGATACCAAATGCACAAACAGAATGGAATAATAGCAAGGAAACCCCCCAAAGTTCACAGAACACTGGATCAAACCCTCACCAGAAAAATACACAATTTTATTACCAGAATTCAGTTCGTGACACTCTATCTTTGGGAGAGGTGGTAGACTCTATACTTGGGTGAGATGGTAAATTCTATGCTTGGGAGAGGTGGTATACTGTATGCTTGGGAGAGGTGGTAGACTCCATGCTTGGATGAGGTGGAAAACTCTATGCTTGGGTGAGATGGTAAACTCTATGCTTGGGTGAGGTGGTAGACTCTATGCTTGGGAGAGGTGGTAGACTCTATGCTTGGGAGAGGTGGTAAACTCTATCCTTGGGAGAGGTGGTAGACTCTATGCTTGGGACAGGTGGTAGACTCTATACTTGGGTGAGATGGTAAACTCTATGCTTGGGAGAGGTGGTATACTGTATGCTTGGGAGAGGTGGTAGACTCCATGCTTGGATGAGGTGGAAAACTCTATGCTTGGGTGAGATGGTAAACTCTATGCTTGGGAGAGGTGGTAGACTCTATGCTTGGGAGAGGTGGTAAACTCTATCCTTGGGAGAGGTGGTAGACTCTATGCTTGGGACAGGTGGTAGACTCTATACTTGGGTGAGATGGTAAACTCTATGCTTGGGAGAGGTGGTATACTGTATGCTTGGGAGAGGTGGTAGACTCCATGCTTGGATGAGGTGGAAAACTCTATGCTTGGGTGAGATGGTAAACTCTATGCTTGGGAGAGGTGGTAGACTCTATGCTTGGGAGAGGTGGTAAACTCTATCCTTGGGAGAGGTGGTAGACTCTATGCTTGGGACAGGTGGTAGACTCTATACTTGGGTGAGATGGTAAACTCTATGCTTGGGAGAGGTGGTATACTGTATGCTTGGGAGAGGTGGTAGACTCCATGCTTGGATGAGGTGGAAGACTCTATGCTTGGGACAGGTGGTAGACTCTATGCTTGGGTGAGATGGTAAACTCTATTCTTGGGTGAGGTGGTATACTGTATTCTTGTGAGAGGTGGTAGACTCTATGCTTGGGAGAGGTGGTAGACTCTATGCTTGGGAGAGGTGATATAATGTATACTTGGGAGAGGTGGTAGACTCTATGCTTGAGAGAGGTGGTATACTGTAGGCTGGGAGGAGGTCACAAGATGGCGACTTCCTTTGCAGTATACACAGCTCTCATTGAGCCCTGTGTATGCAGTGACTGGGAGAGCAGAGATGATAACAAGCCATCTCTATATTTTCTTTGGGTTATCCAATTGCCCTTGAAGAATTAAATAGTCACTTGCTGTTTAAGTAGAATGGGTGATGCATAAATATGGTAACATCAACTCTCACTGCACAGGGTAGTTCTGGTAGAAGATGGTAGGGGTTGAATTGCAAGGGCAGTGCTTAAGGGAGCTGAAAACCCACCTCCAGCGCACCCACTGCCTCATTGGCATTAGACTTTAAAGTTGTTGTTTTTTTCCAAATCTACAAAAGTGACATGCATAACAAAGATATGTTATTTATCACTGTTATTGCTCTGCAAGGGTGTGTTCACACGGTGGAATCTTCCTCTAGCTGCGGCAAATTTCGCCTTGGTTCTGCCTCCCATTGTATTCAATGGAAAGCAGAGATTGGATCAGGATTCAGCCACGGAGTCTGCAGACCCATTCATTTGAGCTTAATCATTGGGTGAAAGCTGTGACAGAATCCCCGGTGCTCTGATTTGGCATTTATCCACGGGGAACAGGGGGTGGAAAATGAAGAGGAATATGAGGCGGATTTCTGCCATGTGAACTTACATTGGTGACAATTGAAAAGGCTGGAGGAAGTGTAGACTCATCTTGCTATAGAAGCCCCAGAAAGATTCAGTAGGGAAAGGAATAAGTAGGGACTACAGTATGGGCAACTCCATGATTAAATAATAGCATCATCGTTCTCAAAAATGGCTGTTCTGATGTTACTTCTGCCTTCACTGTGCTGCAAATAAAATGAGATCAGCAGTCTGACACAGGAGTAAAGGAAAGCACACTGCAATAGAACAAGAAGAGTTCTCAGCAGTTTTTATTTTTGAGCTTTCTCAGATCTCTGATTTTTCCTTTTCCAATAAAATAGTATCAAGTTATTGACTGCAGCTCAGTTAGAACCAGTGCTGTTATACTGTGTTTCATGATTGTTGAGACCAGTTTATTATTATTGTGGTTATGAAGCACACAGGGAAGCTTTTTATGTATTTTATTGATCTAGCTATCTCTGATGTGTGCAAGAGAAAAACTGTAGTGTCAAAAAGTAGAGCCGGGTTCACACTAGTATTTATGCTTAACTGACCCAAATTGATAAAACAACGGATGCAGTAAATGATATAATCTTCAATTAGTAACTTATATCTGCTCAGTTTCTTGTATCACACACTAGAATTTATGCTTGGGTTTGTGTTACATATTCTGGTATCTTGAGAGACCACTGCATGTACATCATTCACTGGTGCACCCCCATTGTCCTACTGCACATTTGTAACGTCTCAGCCTGTTCGAGTCTCTGCGCCAATCTCTACACGCATGCTGCGGCGCAGGAGGCGGGTTCATTTTTATTCTTTTCTTAGAGTTTTTCATTGCACTGTGTGAATACTGCTCTATTACCTCTCTTCTGTAATTGAATTTCCTCCACACCCATCTCCAGCACCTTGTTTCTCTCTGAACATCAAATGGTTAATTCTAGCCTTGCCTGTGTGATTGACAGCCTGTCTACTCATCAAGCTTAGAGTGGGTCTTTGGCTTCCTATATACAAACCATTAGCCCACACAGACATGCTATTGAGACTCTGTCCTTAGACTTCTACTTAGACTACTATTGTATTACTGACCTCTGGCTTCCCTTTTGACTATTCTCTTGTATTTTGATTCTGTACTGTGTTGCTTGACTGCTACCGGACCCTTAGCTAGCTGACCTTCCTTTGTTATGGTTTGTCTTGCCTTTGTTCTGTGTTGTGACCTATACAGGAAGGGCTTTGTCGACCAGTTGTCCTCTGCCACCTAGGGCAGTGAGGTAAGCAGGTAGGGGCAGCGGTTGTTCAGCTTAGAGCTCACTGTCTTGTTGTGCCCTTTACTCCAGGGTTTTCCAGCAGCTAGTGGGGAATTGCTCCTCTAGCAATTCCCTTACAACCTTCTTCTCTTTTCTGTTTCTTTACCTGTATGTAATTCTAATTCTTACAGTTCGAAACAGTTCTATATTGGTTGTCTTCTGGTCTTTCATAGCTTTATAATTGGGGTATGGTCCCCTCGCAGAGACCTTTGGGCACCCTTTTTTGTTGATACCAAACCTGAGTTTGTAAGATTTCCTACTTCAGTTTGGACCATTCGTGGGATTTTATTTGCAACTGTTTGTGTATTTTGTGTGTTCTGTGTTTATGTTCTTTGTTATCCCGGAAACCTCAATAATAGCTGAACATAAAACGCAAAGAATGAAATGTGATCTATTAAAGAACCCTTTTTAACCATCCTACACATTTGGATCTGCTCTATGGCACCTTCCATTACCTTGTTTCTGGAGAAGATACATGGGGTATTCAACATGGACAGATTACATGCTTCAGTGAATAAAGATTCACAGACTAAAGCTGTATTTACACTGCCGCAGAATCTACTTAAAATTGTTAGAGAGAAAATTCCTGCAGGGGAGACTTTACTCGCGCTTCAGTATATGGAAATCTGGCGGACTCCATTATAGATTATGGGGTCCACGGGTTTCCACTTTTTAAGCAGACTGGGTCTTTTACGGGTTCCCATGCGGAGCGGACCCCAATGATAGAGACCCCAATGCTAATTTGAACCTAGCATTAAAGATTTTTTTTAACTAGGGAACGTTTATTAAAGGGATTCTACCATTAAAACCTTTTTTTTGTGGATAAGACGTCGGAATAGCCTTTAGAAAGGCTATTCGTCTCTTACCTTTAGACGTGGTGTCTGCTGCGCCGTTCCTTAGAAATACCGGTTTTTACTGGTACGCAAATGAGTTCTCCTGCAGCGATGGGGGCGGGCCCCAGTGCTCAAACAGCGATGTGGCGTCCCCACTGCTGCCAGTCTGCTCTGCCCAAGGCCTGAGGCCTAGAGGTTACAAGCCTGCGCCGGAAGAAGACATTGAAGATGACGCTGTGGACGAAGAAGGAGGCGGCGCTTGGAGACACTTCTCTGGCAGCGGTGGGGATGCCCCCATCTCTGTTTGAGCGCTGAGGCCCACTCCCATCGCTACAAGAGAACTCATTTGCATACCAGTAAAAACCGGTATTTATAAGGAATGGCGCCATTGGCTACATTAGCTTTACATGAAAGCTTCAGAGGTACTGAGTGTTGCCTTAAAGGGAGTCTATCGCTACTCCCAGCTACTTTAAACTGCTCTCATAGTGCTGTAGATGCTGTTAGCAGAATAAAAACAATACCTTTCTTAAAGTGATTTTCCAGGCAGGAAATATTTTTTTTTTCTTTTTTAATAAAGGTCTGTTAGTGCTACTAATGGGTTAATTAATACAGCCATATACCTTTAGTATTTTTCGGAGTGATTTCTGGGTGTCTCTGATTACTGCTGCATCCTCGGTATTTGTTTACGTGCTGTTTGCAGCTTCATGTGTAGCTGCTGCGCTAACTCCCTTTCACTCAGCCCCCCCTTCCTGTCTCACTCCATTACAAAACCCTCTGTCTCACTAGCCTAACCTCTCCCACCCTGGCTGTGTCACTAAGCCTAGCCTCTCCCAGTCTCACTAACTGGTGATCCTACCCATTTACTAGCACCTCCCACCTTCGTTAGGTCACTAATTTTATTGATCCTGCCAATTACTAGCTCCTCCCACTCTCCCCATTTTCCTGCCTAAGCTATTCCACCCACTACCAGAAAACAGGAAGAGGAGGAGGACCCACTCCCCGGACACAGGAAGGCTTGGTAAATATTGCAGGGGATAGGGGAGGGGAAGAGTGTGGGTGACATCTCTGGATTATCAGAAAGTGTCCCTGGAGCAGTCACATGACTGCCAGGGATATTTATAGATTTTTTTTAACTTGATGTAAATTATAAGTAACATGGGGGAGGGAGTTTAGTTTAGGGTATTGGAGCGCAGGAGGAGTTTTCTTCTATTATTGAGCACTGGTGAATCATCACTACCACACCCATCCTGCATTCAGCTCCTCCCTCGGACAGTGTGATTGGATCCTCCCAGTGTGATTTGATCCCCACAGAGTCATTTCATCCTCAAACTTCCAAGGGGAGGAGCTGAATGCAGGATGGGAGTGTTTTTAGTGATGATGCAGCAGTGCTCAATAATAGAAGAAAACTTCTTCTGTGCTCCAAAATCCTCACTGGAATAAAACATAAAAGTGCAGTTTCTATGCATCCCTGGGGCTCTGAAACATAAGAAAGGTATGGTTAAATCTGCTAACAGCTTCTACAGGACTATGCGAGCAGTTCAAAGTAGCTGAGGGCAGTGTTAAACTCCCTTTAAACAACAGTTGTTAGGAAATGTGGTGTTTGACATCTCTGGAGATGCTCAGTGAGCTGGTGACAAAAGGATGACACTCGAAATTATGCTATGTTATTTGTTAACTTTGGTTATTTACAGCCTAGAAGACACTATTTTATTCTAGATTCTATGTGAGCCATGCACAGGACTCTCTTATGACACTACAGAATTATTTTGTCAAGCAGTATGCCACTTTAATTGATGTTTGTGGTAATCGGGATTAAAGAATTTTATATAACCCGTGGTGTACATATGGATTAAAGATCTGTGTGTTCTCACCAATGTTTGTAATTTCTGTTATATATTGTACTGATTGTGAAAAGAAAGAAAGAAAACAAAGAACCCCTTTTACTTCATAGGATCAGGATCAAGAGTCCCCCTAAAGCCTCCTAGTGAATGGAGCACCAATGCACTTGCATGACTGTAGTACATGGAGCTCTGATCACACAAGTGTACTGGTACTCCATTTAGAAGGAGGCCTTAGAGGGACTCTCAATCCCCAACCTCCTGATCACTGCGAGAACCAGCAATCATCAGCAGTCGGACACTTATCTCCTGTCCTATGGATAGGGCATAAGTGTCCATGATGGGACAACCCTTTAAGAAAAACCATGGACAGACAACCCAGCAATTGGGTCCCAGCGATCAACCACTTATCCCCTGTCCTATGGATAGGGAATAGGTGGCCATAACCAAGGGGTATACCCTTCAACATATCAATAGGCTAGTGTATATAACCAGGTAGAAAAAAAGACAGCTAATCATGTAAGATAGGGAACCCATACAGAAATTCTTTGTTTTTATCTACAAGTAATATAGGCTCACTAGCCTATTGGGATATGCAAGCTACCAGCTTGAAGGGTAAGAGTAATGCCAATCTTGGCTGAGGACAAATAAGGGGTGGCTGAGATAAACCACCTGCAACCATTAAACTTTCCCCCTTACCAATCTGATTATTAATGTGTACTGGGCTACCATTGTTCCAGGGCAGTAAGAGGAGTCTGGTTATATAAAGTTATGTTATGCAATATTATGCCTTTGTGTGTTGTAACCACGTTTCCTTCGTTTTACCAGTTCACTTCTGGTTGGGTTACTTGTCTACTTTTATAGATGAGCATATGGGTCACACTGTTTACTCTTGATGGTTGTGCACAAGTTCCATTGAGAGCAGCATCAGACACTATATATGGGTTGCTTTACGTACCTTATGTGAGTTGTGACATACTTAGCAGTGAAAAGTTCAGCTAGTGTTAGGTGTAACTGTGACAGACTACACAGACTCAGTAATTCGGTATCATCCGGCCTGATCTTTATTTACTGGCAAGCTCTGTGCCTTTAAAGGGAGTCTATCATTGGAAAAAATGCTTTTGAGCTAAACATAAGTCTGAATGTCTTTAAAAAGGCTTTTCTGTTACTACCTTTACTCCTTCAGTTGTCCCTGCCATTTCTTTTTAAACCGCTTTATTTCTTTATGCTAATTAACTCCATGGAACTCCCTGGGCTTTCCCCAAGGCCTCCGAGCCTTCCCCCATGTCATACCTTTAATCACCTTCCACTGCTTGTGCTCTGTCTGCCCTCCTCGGATACTCCTCCTCCGTCTGCCCTCCTCCTCAATTCTCAGATCTTCAGAGAACTACACCAAAATGGCCGCTCAGACATGCCCAGTACTGTCCGAGCGGCCATTTTGGTCTAGTTCTGGAGAACTGAGTATACTTTTCTCAATTCTCCAGAGAACTACACCAAACTGGCCGCTCGGACAGTACTGGGCATGGCCATTTTGGTGTAGTTATCTGGAGAACTGAGCTTTGAACTGAGAACTGAGGAGGAGGGCAGATGGAAGAGGAGCAGTATCCGGGGATGAGGAGGGCAGACGGAGCACAAGCAATTGAGAGGAGTTATTAAAGTTATGACGTGGGGGGTTGCTAGGAGGCCTTGGGGAACGCCCAGGGTGTTCCGTGGGGTTAATTAACGCAAAGAAATAAAGTGGTTTAAAAAGAAACGGCGAGGACAACATAAAAAGTAAAGGTAGTAGTAAAATAGCCTTTTTAAAGGCTATTCAGACATATGTTTAGCTCAAAAGCACTTTTTCTACTGATAGACTCCCTTTAAGAAACTCTAAATGCAAATCAAATCAATGAACAATCTACTAGACCTTGCACCCTAATGGCGCCTGTAACGGCAAGCATTGTGTCATCTATTGTAACCATTAAAGGGGTATTCCCATGACGTTTGTTCACTAACCTGCAGGCTGTTGTGCTCTCTTCACTTCCTGCTTCTCTCGGCACATAGGTGGGCGGGGTTTCACTTGCACGGGATTGGTTATAAATGAATTACCACAGTGTGAAGCTGATGTTGCAGAGCTGGATTTGAGTCAGTTTGCATTGCATACAGAGGTAATGGACTCCCTATCTCAGCCCTTATCAGCCAAATTCAATTAAACCGACTGATAAGAGCTCAGAAATCCCGGAGCTCTCTGAGAAGCTTCGCTACTTAAAAGACACAAACATCTCAGAGCTGCACCCAGCCCCTCCCTCCCCCCTGAGAGCAGGCAGCTACATCACTTCACAAATGAACAGATAATCCCAAGGGCCATAGAAATGGAGTGTAAACAATGAAGTGAATAAATTAAGATAGCAGCCAAACAAAGCAGTTTTGATAAAGCAATGTATTTAGGAAAAGTCTTAAATCCCCATAAACTAGCAGTATAGATAGGATCCTTGTAATGGGACAACCCCTTTAAGTCTTGTGTTTCTTGTTGGAGTAAAATTATAGCCAAAGTTTTAGTAGTATGTCTGGAACGGGAATGTTTCAGGATAATTTTAGGGATACTTTATAAGGTTTTATAGGGTACCAAAAATGGTTAGAACTGTGTGTCTACATGATCACTGCTACAGTGACAACCTTTATATACAACCTACTGAGTATGTGATAACTATTTATAGAATCAAATAATGTGGATGTACTTTTCTTTCTAATCTCTAGTAATTGCATGAAAGCTAAACCCTTCCCGAACACCTCAGCCACGTGAAATAAACACCACCCTTTTCTGCACTTCCCACCCAGGACTGGAGAGACTGAGAACTGATGTAGTGTTCTCTAGTTATTGCTCAGCATCAGGAACCTGGATCAAACAAGAAACTCTTCCTTTCACCAAGATTTTTGCAGTCAAGGAATCAACAATTCTTCAAAAGGACATTTTGGATGCCAAGGGGATTCTCATTGTGGAATTTGGATTGTCAATTTCATAGGAGACACTAAACTGTACGAAGGCAGTAAGTAAACGAAATGTGATCCAGTACAAAGGGCTTATATCCTGGCAGCGTGTCCTGGCACAAGACAGACAATATTAGACGAGAGAGGAAGAATAACAGTGTAGTGTTCTGAGGACTGGAGGAGCATTTCTGATAACCGAGCCCCGGGCCGCAGGGGACTTGTCCTGGTAGAGTGTCACTAGGTCAGGCAGCATGTGGCAGTCATGCAGAGCTCGCATAGAAGAAAGCTGAGAGCTAAATGCAGCCCTCTGCATGAGTTCGGTGGAGGGGCTTTAGAGCTCAGACACTACAAGTCCATCGATACAAAGAATGCATTAGGTGATGCCGGGGATATTAACTCCAACTCCTCCTGTCCAGAGACAGCTGTGTCTATGCCAGCCAGCCCAGCGAGGACCTACAGCAGAGGCAGGGGGTCTCCCCTCACTGGATATGGTAAATGTCATTTCATTCCACTGCTTATGACAGAGCGATGATCTCATTACATATTCTGTAACTCCTTCATTTCTGCAGCACAAGGATTTTAGGTCATTTTTAACAGATTGTTATTAGCATCTTGTCTGGGGGAATCTGTAGGGGATAGCCCACTATTTGTAAGCAGTTGGCACCTATGCGGTCTGTATAACAGTCCTTGTCTTTGTATTGCCTTACTATTGGATTATAGCACACAAATACAGCAATGTAATAATAATCCTGTAACAAACAAAAGCTTGTCAAAGTTTTCACAGTTTTTGGGCAAGGCTACTGTAGTCTGACTTAAGAGCCCATTTCCGGTACAGTATGTGCAGATTAAGCATTGACCTCTGAATGATCGGCCATGTCTATATTTTTGGCTGTTGACTGGATTAAGGCAGATTAAACGCACAGTTTATCTATTTTCTGTGAAATTTAATTTGGATAAGAGTCTTCTGTATAAAGTTATTTCTGGTTTACTGTAATGTTCTTCAGTTGGGTGGATGACGGGAAGAGTAGCCATGTTTACCTCACTGTGTAATGTATGGGTAATGTATACTTTTTAATTTGCTTTAGTCGTTTATTTTATATAATTATATATTTCCAAATAAATGCATGTTTTACTTTTGGATACCTATTAGATATTTTATAATACAGCATACTCAAAATGAATAAACATCTAGTAAGTATTCTATATGATTTAAGATTATATTGGTATAGAACTGAAATGTTCTTCCGATTTTATGTATTATATTGTAGCTGACCAAATACCTAATGTGGATTACAAAAATGCTTGAGTCTAACTTGTGGCTTTAGCTTTGTTTCTGCTTTCCTGGGACCTTTGACGATTTTTTAGTACATTATGTTTCATGTCGCATTTTATCTACATGGTTGACATTAATGCTGGTAATCCTTGTCACCTTAAAAACCTAAATCATTATCTACTAACCTGTAGTCACTTTGTATGACGTTCATTGTTTACCTGCACTCAGGTATTTATCCAGAATTGAGACTATATGTTCTTCCTTCCTTTCCATACATCTTCTATTAACACTCGAGCTCTTTCCTCAATCCTAAAGTTTTATTTTTTTCCTATCATATTATTTCCTGTGTTTATGCACAGAGGAGAATGTGATAGACAGAGTTTATTTCAGTGTACAGATTTGCAATACCTACTTCCACTATGAATATATCTAGGTTCATATATAACGTCTTGTTTTTTGCAAACTACTGTCATTTGTTGTTAGCTGGTATAGTTTGCAATACTCCCTACAGTTTCTATTGTTTTGTTCAACCTCTTGGTATGTGTATGACAAAAAAGCTTCCGCCATGAGTTGAATGATAGCTTAAAGGAACACTTCACTTATACACAACATATGTAATTAAATCCCAGCAGCACAAGGTGAGTATAATAGGTGCTCACCTCCGACAAAACCGGATATAGCCTCCCTCTATGGGCAAAGTATATATTATACACATTATATTACTGTATATACATACAATATGTCTACAGCATTTCTGAGCTTGAAAGGTTTTTGTACAGCAAACAATAGCATGGTACCATACTAATGCTAAAAACTTTTGAGATAAAAAAGTATTATTATTGACGAAGCTTTAGCTTTTTAACACAGTATTTAATATCACATAGACATAAAATTAAAACAAACATACGGTACTTTATCTTACCAATTCTGATCAAAAGTGTCTTGCGATTATTCCATTACTGTGGTCCCTCCATGTACACTGAGGTGACGTCCATAGTGACAAAAAGTTAGATCCTATGGTGACCAAATGCTAGTCACAGCAGTGATGTCATTGCTCTGCTTATGACTGACTGCTGTGGTCACCTGACATTTCCTTACTATAAACAGTGTGTCGAGGGGCAAAAGGATTGGCAAGGGAAGCCCAAGAGCAACTACAGGGAACTGAAGTAGAATTGCTAAGGTAAGCATATTGGAAAGTTTATTTTTTTTTATTTTGGTCATAATTTAATAGATAAATATCTGTGATGTGCCAATAATCTGTATACAGATGCCAAGCCGCAGTCCACAGATATATTAAATTACATCGAAATGTATGAATGCCAAAATCACATAGATTAAAATCAGTACCATGTACCGTATATGCAGCCACTTGTAATCCAAGAGCAGATAAGTAAGACTAAGTGCACATCTTTACTATCGTTTTTGTGCTGCGTGCGCTTTCATTACCACAAGCATTTACATTTTGGCAGCGGTTTCAAGACGTCTGTTCTGATCAATTGCTTTTACTGAAACATACTGCACAAAAAAAATAGTGTGACCCTGCACCTCCACCACAGGGAAAATAAAACATTACACAGTGGCTATTAAATTCAATGGGCATGAAGACAGAGAAGGAAATACGCCTAGAATTCTCCTTTCTTAAAGTCTGTTGTTAGTAAATTGGTTGTAAACAGTCAGCGCGGTGTCTTGTAGAGGTCTTTCTACAGTTTACAAATCTGCCTCTAACATTCAGTGTTGGAGTTCCATTTTCATTTAAACTGCCATTTTATTCATATGTAAATGAGGAGAAAGTGATTTGCCTGGGAATCTAGAACTAAGACCAAAGCCAAAGTCAACTGCGTCAGAATACGGCTCATTAGTGTCTGACGTAGAAAGTCTATATGCCAGTCACTAATGAGTTATTATTAGTTATCCTCCTTTGAACCTGTTCTAGTTCAGCTATATCCTTTATACAGGTACAAAATATTATGTACAGAATTCTACATGACCCCTGTGGCACCTCACTGGTCACTTTGATCCAGTCTGAGTATCTGTCATTCATATCCCCATCTAATACCATTTGTGAGCTAGTTGTTAACCCAATTACACGTATTTTCACCAGTCCCAGTGCTCTCAATTTTTCCACCAATCTTTGCGGTACCTCTGAAATCTCCAGATAACCTACATCCACCCAGTCTGGAACCTACCTCCTCATAAAAGATGATCAGAGTAATCTGACAAGACCTATTCCTCATAAACCTAATATATTCCAAGATAGCATCTCTTAGAAAACCGTCAAGTAATTTATCTACAGCAGAGGTAAAAGGCCTATCATTTCCAGGATCGCTTTTTCAACCCCTTGTTTGAATATTGGCACTACATTTTCCTTGTGCCAATTTTTTGGAACATAATTAGTCATTAGTGAATCCTTAAAGGGGTTGGCCACTTTCAGACCAATATCAAGAGACAAATGTTATGGTTTGTATAATAAAAAGTTGTACAATTTTCCAATATACTTTCTGTATCAATTCCTCACGGTTTTCTAGATTTCAGCTTGCTGTCAATCATTCTGTTATTTTTAGTGGATAAAACTCTGACCATGGTCATGTGATTTACGGTCCATGGTCATGTGATGAGCACACAGGTGCACGGCTGATTATCAAGCAGATGTCTGATTACTGTGCTGTGGCTATAACGAGCGGCACCTGTGTGCTCATCACATGACCATGGACCGTAAATCACATGACCATGGTCAGACTTTTATCCACTAGAAGTAACAGAATGAATGACAGCAAGCAGAGATCTAGGAAACTGTGAGGAATCGATACAGAAAGTATATTGGAAAATTGTCCAACTTTTTATTATACAAACAATAACATTGGTCTGAAAGTGGACAACCCCTTTAAATACTAGATATAAGGGGCTGTCTATCACTATGTATAATTCCTTTGGAACTCAGAACCATATGCCGCAAGGACCTGGTGATTCGTCTTTTTTAGTATTTTGAAGGCATCTTCATACTTCCTCCTGAATTAATCAAGTAAGGTTTAACATGATGAAAAATGATGGCATTGTTCATAGATTTTTCCTACGTAAACACAGTAAAAAAGGAATAGATCTGCCTTTTCCTCATCCTACTCCACTGTTACACCCAGATTATTTTTTAGATGGCCAACATTGTGAGTTTTTAGTTTCCCATTATCTATGTAAAGTAATTTTGGATTATTTTAGTTTCCTTGACAATTGTTCTTTCTGTCTTTATTTGTCTTTTGCACGATTTATTTATATCTTATTTGTTTAATACATTACTTAAGCCAGAGTAAAAGGCCAATGCAAGAAGTGATTGACAAGTTAATTGTTGATCGTGCTCACAGTATGGTTGTATGGAGTTTAGTGGCTCAAAATTGTATTACTGGATTTTAAGTCTGTGCCTATTGGTGCTACACATGTAAGAGTAATAAATAGATAACATTACATTCATAGTAGCGCAATTTGTAAGACTGAAAAAGACAGTCCATCCAAGTCAGCCCATCATTTTGTAATATTATTAGAAATAGCTTATTGACTTGTGGACAAAATAGGTAGGAGTTACATATAAATGTAGCCTACAGCCTCTGATCGCAGGATTTCATGGGAGCCAAACAGTGAAATTCCAGAACTGATTAAATTAACTTGTTGTTATCTGTCTTTATTACGGGAACTCAATTTAGCTGCTGTTTCTGTAGTGTCAGTGACAATTGTGCCCTTGGTGCTTGACAACATCCTTGCTGACAAGCACTTATTGAAGAATGGCATGGCCTTTACTCTCCGTTTTTTGTATGTTATTTATCAGATTCTTCCCCCTGTGCTATACTTTCCTGGACTGTTAGGAACAAGTAATGTGCAGAGTTTGCTCTAATTCTCTCTAAAGCCTGATCCTTGTGGATACAGTTACAGATAAGCAAGTAATTGGATCATTTGGGACACCTCTAAATGCCAATTCTTTATAGAAAGCTTAAGCAGCTAATGGAGAGTTCGCTAGTGATATTCTGCAGTATAAATATTTCATTTGTCAGGTATGTCTACTGCTGCTACACTTTCAGCTGAAATAGCGTCTATATATATTATATACTACTCATAGTATAGCACATGCAGCATTAAAGTTGTATAAATATAGTCACAATGGAGCTGCGTAAAATCATATATGCTGGTTATATATAATTTGATATGTGGCTGGAACAAACAGGCAGCAATAGAGAAGCTGAAGTGAAAGACATTTGTCTGTATTTGGAGAGTACGTCTATTGCTGTAGTCAATACTGCAGTGCTGATAGCGGGTGCTTTGATTATTCACAGTGGACTGAAGACATAGGCATAGATGTGTGCATTATAGACCTCAGACCACAGCAATCCATTACCGTTCTAAGATGTGTCTGTACAGACCAAGTACAGGATCAGCAAATGCACTATTCAGCAGAGGCCTATTGCATCCTCCAACAAGCTATAGATTAACACATAGATGTGTGCATGTAAATATTTTATCTTTAATATATAATATTTACTAGATATAGTAAATGCAATATAATAGTGGCAATGTACACAGCATGCTGTAAAGTGACCAAGATTAAAGAAGACCTGCCACCACTCCTGATATGTCTAAGTAAATACTTCTATTCCCTATGAAATAATATTTCTGGATTACTTTTTCTGTATTACTCATAAAGAAGTATATCTTCTGGATAAGCAGAGTCCTTGCTAGGGGCGTGACTATCAGGGTAGCAGTGGTAGCAGCTGCCACAGGGCCCCGGATATCAGGGGGCCTGGCGGTAGCTGCAGCGACTGCAGATTTTCTGTTTGTTTTTTAATATAGGCCCTATTTACTTCCCGATCCTGGTTCCTGCTCACGGCCACCGGTGCTTCCGCTTCTGTGGGTGGTCCACTATGAGGCATCATACTGTGTGCAGAGTCCGCTATGGAGAATAATAATGTGTGCAGGGGCCATTATGGGGCATAATACTGTGTGCAGGGGCCATTATGGGGCATAATACTGTGTGCAGGGGCCATTATGGGGAATAATACTGTGTGCAGGGGCCATTATGGGGCATCATACTGTGTGCAAAGGCCACTATTGAGTATAATACTGTGTGCAGGGGCCACTATGGGGCATAATACTGTGTACAAGGGCCACTATGGGGAATAATACTGTGTACAGGGGCCACAATGGGGCATCATAATGTGTGCAGGGGCCACTATGGGGTATCATATTATGTGCAGGGGCCGCTTTGGGGCATCATACTGTGTGCAGGGGCCGCTATGGGACATAATACTGTGTGTAGGGGCCGCTATGGGGCATAATACTATGTGTAGGGGCTGCTGTGGGGCATAATACTGTATGCAGGGGCCACAATGAGGCATAACAGTGCGTGCAGGAATGCGGGGGGGGGGGGGGTGCTTGGCCAGTTGGAGTCTGTGGGGGGAGGGGCCTATGTCAAAAGTTCATCACGGAGCCCTGCTATTTCTGGTTACAATACTGGTTCTTGCAGTTACCCTAAGATCTTACCAGAAAACGATAAGCCACCATTTACAGTGGTCTATGATTGACTGTTAATTGTGGTCTACAAAGGGGCACAAAGCATAAAACGTTTAACACTTTTTGCACAAAAAAGTGTGACTTTTTCTTTTTTGATTCGCTCTCCTGGCTTTCCAATAAAGGGTGAGGGTATACAGAGAGACTGGGCCACCTGCTCCACCAGATTTATTTTAATAGATGCCAGAATTTCCTACTAGGCGCACAGCCAAGTGCAGAGTGTGCCCCATTTATTAGGAGGTGTGTACCTAGTCATAAAAGAGATGTACCCTCCATCGGCGCAGGAGTTGTGAAGACTGGTATTGAAAATGCCGGTCTACATAAATCTCCAGCATAGAATATATCACAGCACTGTTATCTTATCATGTTCTTAGATTTATTAAATAAAAATATTTTGTACACTATGTAGACTGTAGTTTTTTGTAACCTGGCATAGGTCTATATCAGAGTTGTATAAAGCCAGAGAGCAAATATAAATGTATAAAGTGGTGGTACAAAATGCAAGCCGTCCACATGGATGCAGTGTGCACCGCTTCTCTCTACCTCTTTGCTATTTAGCATTCTGCAATTATGATAAAGGTCTATGCCAGACCTAAATGGCAAAAAACTGCAGTTGCATCATCTACAGAGTGCACAAAACCTTTTTATTTAATAAATTCACTTAAAGGGGATGGCCACTTTCAGACCAATATTGAGAGACAAATGTTATTGTTTATACAATAAAAAGTTGTACAATTTTTCCAATATATTTTCTGTATCAATTCCTCACAGTTTTCTAGATCTCTGCTTGCTGTCATTCATTCCGTTACTTCTAGTGGATAAAACTCTGACCATGGTCATGTGATGTGGCTGTAGTACGGCTGTGATATATTCTATGACTGAACTTTGGGTAGCAACAAGACCTCAAGCACCTAGCTATCCTATGTCCTGAGTGCTATCTCATATATTACTACTGCTGTAAAAAAAGTCAACACCCTGCTGATGGTCTGGTATAATTTCCATATCATAATACAGAAAAAAAATCTTAGTGGCCTGCTACATACCCAGAACACAGGCTATGTGTGAACGGTGCAGACACAATTGAAAATCCTCAAATATCCGCCTTGCAAATCTTTACAAGGATTCTTGAATGTATCATATTCAGCGACAAGTGAAGCTGCTCTTACAGTCTTTGGGTACACAGCCATTTATTACAATTTGTTGTTATCTTTTTAGACTTCATGAATGTAAGATATGGAGCAAAGTTTTAGGCCTTAATTCATGATATTACAGTATATAACAGCACATATTTCATCTGATTATATAATGTCATGTATATTTGATACAGAAAACAAGATTAAAGGCACTACTTAAATGTGCAAGGACAGGGATTATTGCAAAAATGCAAAAATATTAATATTAGTATACGGGTCCTTTTAGGCGTCCTGAGAAACCTCTTAGAACATGTCTGATTCTAGGATCACACCTATGCCCAGTTTCCGTTCTTTGGATCCACATGGGGACCTGAAAAATGGAAAACCAATCTGCTTAAAAAGTGGTTACTCATGGAAACGATGTGGTCTGGCAACTTGCTGCCCGGTTTCCACCCAAAAAACGCGGAGAGAAAAGTCCTGCATTTATCAAGTGGATTCAGGGACGGAATACCCCAAATGTAGAGCGAGTGCTGGTGTGAATCCAGTCTGATTCAGATCTATTTTCCTGGATCAGAAAAAGTCTTCCAGTTTGTGCGTGAGATTTCCTTGGACTGCACATTGAAGTTGCTCATCCCAGCATCATTTTATTCTTCCGTGTTTCCCGAAGGATAACAACAATCTGCGTCTGAATGGCCCTGTGTACTATAAGGAACCCCATTAACATCTACTGGGAAATCAATTTTATTTCACATAAATGATTTCTTTTGTTCTATGATGAGTGTTTATTTCTAGTCCAGCAGAAAAGCTCTTCTGACCTGCCAGTCTGTTAGTCATGCCGGCCAGATATGTTCTGCAGGTGAGATTTATGGCTGTGATGACTTCTGATGGTTTATTGTAGAGCAAATGACTCTCTGGAGATGGCAAAATCGCAAGATCGTTTTACTAGTTTTATCTTTCAGTTTCTCATGATATTTTTCATATTTTGCAGAGACAGATCCTAATAGTGGCAGCTACAATAATCTGTCCAGTGGGACGAGCTACTACAGCTGTGTCAGTCAGATCACTATAGGTAAGAAGCAAAGCACCATCACCAAAGGTACAAGAAGACAAAAAGATCAGCACAAGCTCAACATATCTACCATTAGCCTAACAGTGTATTAGGCTAAAACCCAACGCATAAAAAACACAGCTAAAAAAATGCTGCAAAAAAATACACAACAAAAACAAGTTGTATTTTTTATTTTTGTGTTTTTCATTAACCTTTTTCTGTGTTTTTCTCTGCACTTTATTCTTCATCTATTAAATATATAGAGAAAACGCTCTGAATTCCACAGCTGAAATTAACATGACACATTTTTCAAAGTTGCATATGTTTTTAAAAACAACACTTTTACATAGCATTTTTTTTTCCCGCAGTGTGTAGATGAAATAAAATCACATATCCTTCACTTTCCTAGTACTGTAAAACTAAGCTTTTGTTTTCCACTGTGTTTCCTTAGGCTGAGACCCCACAGTGCGACAAAAGAGGCTTTTTTTGTTGCAGATTTTGCTGTGGTTTTTTGAGCCAATGCCAGAAGTAGATTAAGCAGAAGGAAGAAGTATAAGAACTTCCTATATATTTTCTATTCTGTTTGTAGCCATTTTAGGCGTACACTTCTACCTTCTGCTCAATCTAGTCTTGGCTTTGGCTCAAAACAAACTCAGCACAATCTGTGACAAAAAAGCTGCCTTTCTGCAATGTGGAGACTCAGCTTAAGGTTAAGACCTGACAGAGCAAAACGCAGTAAAAAAACATGGCGGAGACGCATCATGTTTTTCATTGTATTTTTCTCAGTAGACTTTCTGCCTCTATTTTTTTTTTTTTTTTTTAATGTAGATTGTGAGCCCCACATAGGGCTCACAATGTACATTTTTTTCCCTATCAGTATGTCTTTGGAATACAGGATGGAAATCCTTGTAAACACGGGGAGGACATACAAACTCCTTGCAGATTTTTTTTTTTTTTTTTTTGCATTTGGCAGGGTTTGAACACCAGGATTCCAGTGCTGCAAAGCTGCAGTGCTAACCACTGAGCCACTGTGTGGCCCCCTGATTTTCTGCCTCTATTATACCATGCCAGCGTTTTCGCAGGTATAGTTGACATGCTGCAATTTTCAAAAACGCAGGCATTTTTGTAAACATAGCTTTTCCATGAGATTAGCCAGAATCTCAGACACTTTGCATGCACTGTATTTTCACAATGTGGGGTTTCAGCCTAAGGGTCCATTCACATGGAGTAACATGCCGCGTGACCTGGCCGCAAAATAACGCGGCGTATACGATCCAGGCTCCCATTGAAATCAATGGGAGCTTTTACGGCACTCAAAATCTCACACGCCTTATAGGTGCCAGGTCATGCGGCACATTACTCCGTGTGAATGGACCCTAATGCTGAAATGCAGTGCTTTGTTTCCAGAAAATCCCATCCACACATTGCAAGAAAATACCCTAGTGGAAATGCTGCGATTTCCAAGACCATCACATTTTTGGAAATCAAAGCATGTCAGATATAACTACGGAAACATTGGCGGTTTCTGATAGCACTAATTGAAGCAGAAAGTCCACAGAGAAAACCTCACCGCTTTTTGGCTGCAGCCCACTACATGGGGCATTAGCCCATGGAATACCCATGGAAAAAACAGTGTTTCGCAGTCACTGCAAAGTGGATGGAATTCTACCAGATTCCACCCACACATTGTGGAAAAGTGCACGCAGCAGATGCCCTGTGATTTCCAAAACTGTTGTGGTTATGGAAATCGCAGCATGTTAGTTATACCTACGGAAACTGTATAGCAGAGAAATGCTATGAGGCCATTGACTTCAATTCACTCTTTAATGAAGTTGAGCAAACAGGCACAAAGACTACTAGGAGAGGGCAACAGCCTCTTTTTGTTGATATCCCTTACTTTATTTTGATAGTTCCCATACTACATTGTTATGAATGTATGTGCTGTTATATTATACAAGCCATAAATGTTAATTGGATTCATATTTGGATGGATGACTGTAGTCTTGTCAAACACCCCAACAAACATTTCCGAATGTGTCCCACTCACCCCCAAATCTGGAACAATTATAACCAAACATAATTATAGCTTATTGGCCAGGCATTCTTCCATAGTGAGACTGAATCTTACCATGCAATAACCACAAAGTCAGCGTTTAAATACTACACAAATGTAATGTATAGGGATCAATCAAACTACAGACTTGACAAGTACAAATAATACTGTTCAGATACAGAATAAACAACTAAATCCAACTATTATATCCAAGTATACACTGTAGATCAGAGATGAGCGAACACTGTTCGATCGAATAGATATTCGATCGAATATCAGGCCGTTTGAGGTATTCGATTACAATCGAATACCACGAGGCAAGCGCACTAAAAATTTGTATCCCCTCCCACCTTCCCTGGCGCGTTTTTTGCACCAATAATTGTGCAGGGGAGGTGGGACAGGAACTACGACAACGGAAAAAGTAATTGGCTGGCTAAATCAGGTGACCTCCAATTTATACGAATGGTGGATTTAACATTCGGTTAATTTGAGACTGTGAACTATGTGACTCTGAGACAGGGATAGATGTACAGGCAGGGTTAGCTAGGGATTACCTTTATTTAGGTGGGAATGTCACTCACCTAGCTCTTTGGGGCTCTATCTGGTCGGAATTCCTGTCAGCTTGCGATATGCAGGAGCTGATTTTTTCCCATAGGAATGCATTGACCAGCGTTGATTGACTCAATGCCATACAGAGTACAGTATTCGGCCAATCAACACTGGTTCTGCCAAAGGAGGCGGAGTCTAAGATCAGTCCACAGCAGTTTCCATTGTGGTCCGATCTCAGATGTAGCAGTGCTGACACAGCTCTGCTACACCGGAGAAGCAGCAGAACTCAGCATACACACCAGAGATGTAGCAGAGCTGAGTGTGCAGCAGGGTTCAGCGCACGCTCAGCTCTGCTACATCTCTGATGCAGCAGAGCTGAGTGTGCAGCAGGGTTCAGCGCACACTCAACTCTGCTACATCTCTAATGCAGCAGAGCTGAGTGTGCAGCAGGGTGCAGCGCAATCTCAGCTCTGCTGTATCTCGGGTGTAGCAGAGCACAGTGCACACTCAGCTCTGCTACATCTCGGGTGTAGCAGAGCTCAGTGCACACTCAGCTCTGCTACATTCGATGCCTGATGCCGCAGAGCTGAGTGTGCAGCAGGGTTCAGTGCACTCAGCTCAGCTACATCTCTGATGCAGCAAAGCTGATTGTGTAGCAGGTTTCAGCGCACACTCAGCTCTGCTACATCTGAGTGTGCAGCAGGATTCAGCGCAAACTCAGCTCTGCTACATCTCTGATGCAGCAGAGCTGTGTGTGCAGCAGGGTTCAGTGCACACTCAGCTCTGCTACATCTCTGATGCAGCAGAGCTGAGTGTGCAGCAGAGTTCAGTGCACATTCAGCTCTGCTACATGTAGCAGAGCTCAGCACACGGCCAGCTCTGCTTCATTTCCGGTGTAGCAGAGCTGGCCGTGCGCTGAGCTCGATCTCTGGTGCAGCCGTGCTGAGTGCACGGCCAGCTCTGCTTCATCTCCGGTGTAGCAGTGCTGGCTGTGTGCTGAGCTCAGCTGCATTTCCGGTGTTTTACTAAGCTGAGCGCACGGCCAGCTCTGCTTCATCTCTGGTGTAGTAGTTCTGGCCGTGCACTGAGCTCGGCTGCATCTCCAGTGTAGGCGAGCTGAGCGCACGGCCAGCTCTGCTTCATTTTTTCCCCATAGACTATAATGGGGTTCGATATTCGTTCAAATAGTCGAATATTGAGGGGCTATTCGAAATGAATATCGAATATTTCACTGTTCGCTCATCTCTACTGTAGATCGCTGTTGGCCAAAAGCTTGTTTAATCGACAACTATCTAGCCCAACTCCTCATACAAATGCATGCTTAGCTTAGCTAGGAAAGGGTAAAAGCCGCTGTCATGCTGCAATTGAGGCTTATCTCCTCAAGAACAAAAGGATTGGACAGTTGAATTCCAACATGTCCCCTAACATCTGACAAACTGGTTAAAATTGGCAAGTTTGTCCTTTCACCTCTAATGGCCAGTTTAACAGTCTACGATTATAATCATATTCCTTATATCTGCATTCACATCTTGTCTTGATCCTATAACTTGCATGTAAGTCTGTTCTTTATTTGTATACCACCATGCAAGTAGTTGCACCAAGCCCATGGAGAGGCATGCACCACTTGTATCTTATCCTACAGTGGCGTTCATATATTAAATGGAATTTCTCATATACTGACTGCTCAGAACACTTCTTCCAGCTAATATGCTTCTCTGCAGAACTTTCCAGTTATCTTTGGCTCCTCACATTTTCAGTTCATCTCCAGTTGTCACCTTTTCTAGGAACTCAATACTTGCATCATACTGTTCCCTTTAATAATACAGCACCCAATGCTGCCACAATATTGTTCCTGCCGTTCCTACCAGTACAGCACCTGTTGTTTCCTCAATATTGTCTTTGCAGCAACACTGAAAACTGTCCATTTTACTAACCCCGATATTCTGCATATTATTGCTCTCAATACAGTTTCTTAGGTATCCCAATATTCTAATTGATATACTGCTGCAGTTAACCCCCCCCCCGAAACCATGGTGCTGAGTGTGCGCTGAGCTCTGCTAAACCCGAGATGTAGCAGAACCGAGTGTGCGCTGAGCTCTGCTACACCAGAGATGCATCTCTGCTACTCAGCCCTGCTACATCTCGGGTGTAGCAGAGCTCAGCACACACTCAGCTCTGCTACATCTCGGGTGTAGCAGAGCTCAGCACACGGCAAGCTCTGCATCATCACAGGTGTAGCAGAGCTGTGCACTCAACACTACTACATCTGAGATCGGACTGTGGACCGATCTTAGACTCCACCTCCTCCAGCACTCAGCTCTGCTACATCTCTGGTGTAGCAGACATCAGCGCACACTCAGCTCTGCTACATCTCTGGTGTAGCAGGCTCAGCGCACGGCCAGCTCTGCTACAACTGTGCACTCAACATTGCTACATCTGAGATCGGACCACAATGGAGACTGTTGTGGACCGATCTTAGACTCCTCCTCCTCCGGCAGAACCAGCGTTGATTGGCTGAATGCTGTACTCTGTATGGCATTCGGCCAATCAACGCTGGTCAATGCATTCCTATGGGAAAAAGTCAGCTCCTGCATATCGCAAGCTGACAGGGATCCTGACCAGATAGAGCCCCAAAGAGCTGTTTGAGTAACATTCCCCCCTAAATAAAGGTAATCCCTAGCTAACCCTGCCATTACAGCTATCCCTGTCTCACAGTCACATAGTTCACAGTCTCATATGACCTGAATCTGAAATCGACCATTCGTATAAAGTGGAGGTCACCTGATTTAGTCAGCCAATTACTTTTTCCGATTTTTTTTCGATGCCTCCGTTCTTGTAGTTCCTGTCCCACCTCCCCTGCACAGTTATTGGTGCAAAAAAAGTGCCAGGGAAGGTGGGAGGGGATACAAATTTTTAGTGCGTTTGCCTCGTGGTATTCGATTGTAATCGAATACCTCAAATGGCCTGATATTCAATCGAATATCAATTTGATCGAACGCTGTTCACTCATCTCTAGTGAGAGTCTGTTGGTTTGATCAGTTGCCAATGGATACGTCCATGAATGCGGGAACTTTTTATGGTCTGAAACCCAGCCATGATTTCCTTATTGTGGCTAGGATATCTTCTCGTACATGTAGTGTCCCTGCCTGACATACTGCCCACAATAAAGTAGCCGTGACTGTGGTTTTTAAAATGTATGTGGCCATAGAAAGTTTGTGGATTCATGGTCATATCTGTTGGAAAGCGATCAAGACAACAGACTGTAGTCTGATAGTTAAAGAAAATCTCTAAAACTATGTAAGATTTTTAATTATATTTTTAATAATTTGAACATTTAACAATAGTTACGGTCATGGGAAATCCCATTAAGTATAGGAAACAGCAATAAACCAAAGAATTAAACTATAACAAACTTTACATTGCTCACTGACCCATCAAAAGGCCAGATCAAAACTATGGTAAAGGAAAGGTTTAGTGGTGTCCACGCCATGTTCTTCACAACTTCCTTCTATGTCCTCAGATTATAGCCAAGATACAATACATAAGGGATGATCAGGCTGAGTATAACTATAATGCTGTGTCTTCTGTGGATCAGTATATATACTCCTGGGAATTAACAACCTGAGAAAATAACACAAGTATAGGGATAACATGATTTTCAGCAGCCTAGAGAGAACCCATTGAGTATAATAAACCCAGCAACTTCTCTCATGCTGTGTCCCAGTATGGTGGTTAACCTGACTGTAGACTGGGAACTTCAGACAGTAGAAATTGTCCTATAGGGAACATAAAATCATCAATAACATGGTGCTTGCTAGATGTCAAGAACGCTATAACCACAACATTAGTGGAATATTTCTACAATAACAATAGTACTATTGGATCCAATAATAAATACTAGTAAATAATTGGGACATAAATACTTTTGTGAATTACCGATAGATCTCTCCTTTGTATGCCACAATTCAAATATTTTAATAATGTACTTCCTATATTCTAGGTTTTGAAGTAAATGGACCAGTTGCGATAGGAATATCACATTGGAAGCCTCCATATGTTCACAATGAAACATACCATCCATATGAACAATCCCAGCACAAGCCTGAAGTCCCGGCAGCTCCAGTGTCTTGCTCCTTCCTTACACAGATGGATGTATCAGCATCTTTGTCTTGTCCAACTTCTCTGTCCATCATTCCTGCAGTCTCCCGCAGCAGCAGTCAAGATACCTTGAGTCAAGACGCCGAGGCTAACCAGGGTAAGTCTTTCTATTGCTCCTCAGACCTGTATATATATATATATATATATATATATATATATATAGTTGTGGCTAATCCTATATGATGAAATAATTACTATAAAGTAAAATGGAGGGTTTGCTCGAGAAGTAGTTCCATCCTATAACTTAATTCATTTTGAGGAAATGTACTTGAATGTAATCTCATTGGCTTCATGCTGCAATATGGGTCGCAGTCTGTTGTGGCAAGAAACGCTTGCGTTTTTGAAATTGCATCAGCAATGTATGAATGTATGAAAGCCCCATCCACTTTGCAGGTATTATAAAATGCAACATTTTTTGCAGTGGTAATTCTGCCATGGCCAAAATGCTATGTTTTGGCAAAGTGAGGTCCCGGCCTCAGACAATGTCTATGGCACTGACCAGCCATGTAATGCCTATTTCATCTTCGTCAGGCATTCACTCGGCAAATGTTATGCAAAATTAGAATGAAGCATGTTCAATTTCATGATGAAATTGTTCTCAACAGAGTTAAGCTGCCACCAGAGGAGTGCGTCAGAGGCTTAATCCCATATCTCCGCATTGAGAACACATGCATGCTTAGTCAAACCAAGTGTGCATGTGTACATCTGAAAGCTATTGAAGGTGTACAGTCATGGCCAAAAGTTTTGAGAATGACACAAATATTATATTTTCACATGATCTGCTGCCCTCTGGTTTTTATGTGTGTTTGTCAGATGTTTTTATCACATACAGAAATAGAATTGCAATCATATTATGAGTAACAAAAGCTTATATTGACAGTTAAAATGAGTTAATGCAGCAAGTCAATATTTGCAGTGTTGACCCTTCTTCTTCAGGACCTCTGCAATTCTCCCTGGCATGCTCTCAATCAACTTCTGGACCAAATCCTGACTGATAGCAGTCCATTCTTGCACAATCAATGCTTGCATTTTGTCAGAATTTGTAGGTTTTTGTTTGCCCACCCGTCTCTTGATGATTGACCACAAGTTCTCAAAGGGATTAAGATCTGGGGAGTTTCCAGGCCATGGATCCAAAATCTCTATGTTTTGTTCCCTGAGCCATTTAGTTATCATCTTTGCTTTATGGCAAGGTGCTCCATCATGCTGGAAAAGGAATTGTTGATCACCAAACTGCTCTTGGACGGTTGGGAGAAGTTGATCTTGGAGGACATTCTGGTACCATTCTTTATTCATGGCTGTGTTTTTAGGCAAGACTGTGAGAGAGCCGATTCCCTTGGCTGAGAAGCAACCCCACACATGAATGGTTTCAGGATGCTTTACAGTTGGCATGAGACAAGACTGGTGGTAGCGCTCACCTCGTCTTCTCCGAATAAGCTGTTTTCCAGATGTCCCAAACAATCGAAAAGGGGATTCATCAGAGAAAATGACTTTACCCCAGTCCTCAGCAGTCCACTCCCTGTACCTTTTGCAGAATATCAGTCTGTCCCTGATGTTTTTTCTGGAGAGAAGTGGCTTCTTTGCTGCCCTCCTTCAGACCAGGCCTTGCTCCAAGAGTCTCCACCTCACAGTGCATGCAGATGCACTCACACCTGCCTGATGCCATTCCTGAGCAAGCTCTGCATTGCTGGTAGCCCGATCTCGCAGCTGAAACACTTTTAAGAGACGGTCCTGGCGCTTGCTGGTCTTTCTTGGGCGCCCTGGAGCCTTTTTGCCAACAATGGAACCTCTCTCCTTGAAGTGCTTGATGATGCGATAGATTGTTGACTGAGGTGCAATCTTTCTAGCTGCGATACTCTTCCCTGTTAGGCCATTTTTGTGCAGTACAATGATGACTGCACGTGTTTCTTTAGAGATAACCATGGTTAACAGAAGAGAAACAATGATGCCAAGCACCAGCCTCCTTTTAAAGTGTCCAGTGGTGTCACTCTTACTTAATCTTGACAGATTGATCTCCAGCCCTGTCCTCATCAACACCCACACCTGTGTTAATGGAGCACTCACTGAAACGATGTTAGCTGGTCCTTTTAAGGCAGGGCTGCAATGATGTTGAAATGTGTTTTGGGGGATAAAGTTCATTTTCTAGGCAAATATTGACTTTGCAAGTAATTGCTGTTAAGCTGATCACTCTTTATAACATTCTGGAGTATATGCAAATTGCCATTAAAAAAACTGAAACAGTAGTCTTTGTAAAAATTAATATTTGTATCATTTTCAAAACTTTCGGCCATGACTGTGTGACCACCCTGATACTCCATCCAGATAACTGGTATTCAAATTGGCCCTGAAAACCGAAAGTTTTTCACATATGATTTTCATCTGTGTCAGACTGGTGTTCAGAGATCCCTCAGACTTCTTTTCTTTTTAAATGTACCGTATTTTCCGGACTATAAGCCGCACATAAAAACCTACGATTTCCTCAGAAATCGTAAGTGCGGCTTATAGTCCGGTGCGGCTTATATATGGATGGAAGCGGCGGCAAAGACTGCGTGCCGCTTCCATACATACATAAAAGGCACCGTAAGGGTGCATTCACACTACCGAACGCCGGCGTGTATCACAGCCGTACACGCCGGCGTTACAGCAGGGCTGCCGGACACTTCCTATTCATTTCTATGGGAGCAGGCATGCGAGCGCTCCCCATAGAAATGAATGGACAGACACTTCCCATTCATTTCTATGGGAGCCGGCATGCGAGCGCTCCCTATAGAAATGAATGGAAAAAAGCAGTCCATTCATTTCTATGGGGAGCGCTCGCATGTCGGCTCCCATAGAAATGAATAGGAAGTGTCCGGCAGCCCTGCTGTCACGCCGGCCTGAAACAGAACGTGAAGCTTACCCAGCGGTGCAGGGCGGGCGGGCGGGCATTCAGGCCTCCTCTGCCTCCGATGTTCCGTCCTTCTCCTCCGGCGCTCGCTGATAATGGCCGGGGCGCATGCGCAATATCATAATGCTTCTACTGCGCATGTGCCCTGGCCATTATCAGCTTGCGAGCGCCGGAGGAGGACGGAACATCGGAGGCAGAGGAGGCCTGAATGCCTGCCCACCCTACACCGCTCGGTAAGTTTCACATTCTGTTTCAGGCTTTTATTTTAAAACGGGGGGGGGGGGGGGGGTTAGTTTAACCTAACGTTTACGGTTGGGCTCTATCAGCATGATTTTGCTGATAGAGCCCCTCCTCGCCTGCCGAGCGCTTCCAATAGAAGCGGCTGGCACGCGGGGGGTTAAGCGGCCGCTGGCAAAGTCTGCCTGCCGCCGCTTTCAATAACATATAATGCGCACCGGACTGCGGCTTATAGTCCGGTGCGCCTTATATATGAACCGAGACGGACTATAAGGCGCTCATGGGCAATGCGGCTTATAGTCCAGTGCGCCTTATAGTCCGTAAAATACGGTAGATTGTGAACCCCATATAGGGATCACAAAGTAATTTTTTTTTTTGTTTTACTCTATCAGTATGTCTTTGTAGAATGGGAGGAAATCCACACAAACATGGGGAGAACATACAAACTCCTTGCAGGTGTTGCTCCTGGCAGGATTCGAACCTAGGATTCTAGCACTGCAAGGTTGCAGTGCTAACCACTGAGCCACCCTGTTTCCCCTGATCCCTTGTAGACTTGATTCTATTGAGGAATCCTTGATAATCAAAAATAGGACATATGAATAGTCTCATAGAAAGCCAGTGGTTTTAATATAGCCAATAAACAAGATTTACATCTGTGTGAATACAGCCTATCTATCTATCTATCTATCTATCTATCTATCTATCTATCTATCTATCTATCATGCTCCCTACCACAATACATGCTTCTACTACACTCATCTGTAAGTGTTTATCGTTTTGGTTGCGATGTTGGATCCAATCCTTGTATGATTTAATTCCGCCATCATTGAGTTACTGTACTGTGATGAGAGGGAAGGTAATTGAATACCTGGCTGTACAGGTCACACGTGCATTGTTTCTATGGCCGGTATCAGATGTACTTTCCTTCCGCTGTTGTCTTTCTCTCTCTGCTCAGCAATTAACAGCCTATTTAAGAGCCGTACATAAACTAAAGCAGACATTTCAATAAGCAGACATGACTCGTGACTCAGTTGACCTTCTCATTTTCCTTCTTCATAGGATAGAGTTTAGTCTATTAGCCCTCTTGGAGGGAGCTTTGTTGCTCTCCAGTTAATGTAGCTGACACGTATGACATCACTTGACAGTAGCTGACCCGTATGACATCACTTGACAATACTTGTTGCTAGAAGAACTTTAAAAAACATTAGAAATAAGTTTACAGTCTCAATTTAAAAAGTCTATTATTTTGTGACTACAGCTCCTTTATAAAGAAAACCTCTGTAGTCTGATCCTGTAGTAACATAGTAAATAAGATTGGATAAAAACAGAACTACACCAAGTCCATCCTAGAAACCTACTAAGTTCATCAAGATTCCTTCCCAAATCTTTGGATACTATCCTGAAAATTTCTAGCTTCCATAACCTATGATATTCTTAAAGGGGTTGTCCAGGATAAACTGATAATTAACTCCTAAGCTAACCCCCCTCCCCCACTTAACTTCTAATTTACTTCAATTTAAAGAGGACCTTTCACCATTTTGCCCACAGGCAGTGTTATATACTGCCGGAAAGCTGACAGTGCGCTGAGTTCAGCGCACTGTCGGCTTTCCCGATGTGGGCCCGGTGTGAAGAGCTTACGGTCCGGTACCGTAGCTCTTCTATGGTCAGAAGGACGTTTCTGACAGTTAGCCAGAGACGTCCTTCTTCACAGCACAGCCAATCGCGCTGTGCTGTGAGAGCCGGGAGGAACGCCCCCCCTCCCTCTGCTTGCAGTACTCGTCCATAGACGAGCATTATCAGGGAGGGAGGGGGCGTTCCTTCCGGCTCTCACAGCACAGCGCGATTGGCTGTGCTGTGAAGGACGTCTCTGGCTAACTGTCAGAAATGCCCTTCTGACCATAGAAGAGCTACGGTACCGGACCGTAAGCTCTTCACACTGGGCCCACATCGGGAAAGCCGACAGTGTGCTGAATTCAGCGCACTGTCAGCTTTCCGGCAGTATATAGAACTGCCTGTGGGCAAAATGGTGAAAGGTCCTCTTTAAAAAAAATCTATAATTGCCCATATTCCTGGAGCGGTCATGTGAGCACCCCAGAGACACTTTCTGATAATCCAGTGACGTTCTTTCTCCGCTTCAGAAACAACGTCACCTTTACTTTTCCCCCTTCCCTATCCCCATCAATACTTACCAAGCCTTCCTGTGTCTGAGGACAGCTCCTCTCTGTTTTCCTGTCTTCTAGCAGTGGGCGGAATAGGTTAGCTAGAGAGACGGGGGACGGTGGGATGGGCTAGCAATGGGCGGGATTGCTAGTCAGTGAGAGCGGGAGGGGCTACGCTTAGTGAGACAGTGAGAATGGGAGGAGCTAGGTTTAGTGAGATGGAGGGTTTTGTTACAAGTTAGAGAGGAGGGGGAGCTGAGTGAGAGGGAACTAGTGTAGGAGCTACATAGAGGAAGCAAACACCAAGTAAACAAAGCCAGAGAATGCCAGCAGCAACCAGAGACACTCAGAAATCACCCCCAAACACTGCTAAAGGTATATGGGTGTACTTATTAACCCATTACTAGCACTAACAGACCTTTACAAAAAAAGATTTTCTGCCCGGAAAACCCCTTTAATTTCAAGAAAGGCTTCCACGCCCCTTTTACAATCCCTTCCATCCTCCCATCCTTATTGCTTACATTCTCGCTTGCATTCATGCTAGCATTTAACAAGAAGAAATGGCCAGATGGAAAGGAGTATGACTGCAAGATCCGGCTAAACACGGGGCTTGTTGGCAGTCAGTCACCATGGAAACTCAAAGGTCTGCAGAAACAATTTGCAGTTAGCATGCAATAAAAACATCATAAAGGTGTGTATATCATCTAAGAATAGCAGAAATATAAGAAAATGATCCAAAATATAACTTGATTGGAAACCGGCAAAAATATGCTACACTCATGTGTCCCTGTAATGCCACGATTGGGGCCTTGTAGTTGAATGTTACATTTATTTTCCAAGACCAAAATTATATTTAAGGGTATACAGCAAAACAAATGCAAATGTTCAGTAGCAAACATTCACTATTCACTGTAAAAAAAAAAAAAGGTAATGAATATTGTGATGAAAACATTAAAAACAACAGCATTTTACAGTAACTCCATAGTTGGTGCAATTCTAGCAAATCCTATCCACACATTGCAAAAACAATCTGCAGTGGAAAAGCTGTTTCCAAAAATGTATCATGTCAATTATACCTACGGAAACGCTGGCATTTTCTGTAGATGTATAATAAGGGCAGAAAATCCGCAGACGAAAACTTTGTGAAAACGCTGTGGAAAAAAAACGCAATGCATTTCTGGAGTTTTTTTCCGTAGCATTTCCTACAGCAGAAAAAATATCAACATAGTCAATGGTCAATGCTTGCACAATTTTGTGGATATACTGAGGTATCCACCTTTGAATCATGTGGCCAAAGTTGCCATTTTGGCTGTACTGGTAATACTGCCGTCAGGGGCCGCGTGTGATCAGGTTGATGGGAATCTGACTGTGTGTGGCTGCCATAGCCTGTAAACCTTGTCTGAGGGCTAGTTCACACGGAGTCAAATAGGCCGGATTTTGACGCGGAATCTGGCTCAAAAAACCACCTCCCATTGAAATCAATGGAAGCCGGACATTTCCCTTTTCCACAAGCGGTTTGTTCCCGCTCGCGGAAAAAAGAAACGAGCTGCCCTTTCTTCAGGCAGATTCCACCTCGCGACACCATTCATTTGGACCTAATCCAAAGCGGAAAGCTGTGACTGGCATGGCAGGCGCATTTCAGTCCGGATTCTGACGCGGCTTCCCGCGTCAAAATCCGTACCATTTTACTCAGTGTGAACTAGCCCTTAGAGTCCATTCACACAGAGTTTTTTGGCGAGTAAAAAATCAGCTTCAGGAATTAGGAAATTTTTTTTTCCTCCAGCACAGTGTATGGACAATGAAAAACTGCTAGTGATTTTTGCACGCGGTTTTTGCCAATTCCACATGGATTTTACACCACCTTGACTGCGAAATCCGCCTAAGGGATGTAAATGCCCCACGGGATGTAAACGCCGTAATTTGCCCGCAGCGGAGAGGCTGCAGGAAAAATCATGGCGTTTTACAGTGCAAGCCGCTGCGGCTTTGCAAATCACAGCATGTCAATTATATCTACGGAAACACCGGCGGCTTTCCCATAGATATAATGTCAAGAGAAAGTCCGCAGAGGAAAACTCTGTGAACTTTCTCTTAAAAGCACTGCAGAAAGAACCGCAATGCATTCACGCAGCTGTTCTTTCCGCAGCACTTTAGTGCTGCAATTACGGCCCGTGGCGCCTTAGCTTAAAGGAAGCTTTTTTTCCACTAGCAGAAAAAATCTGCTAGCGGGAAAAAAAAACTAGCAGAACCCATAGAACTCTATGGGGAGGCATTTTTGCCATGTGGATTCTGACACAGATTCAGCACTAAAATCCTCACCAAAAAACTCAGTGTGAATGTAGTCACAATTGCTTTAACTTGAGTACAACAAGCTGTGACAGAAGGACAAATACTATAAGAATATAATAGAGCCAAAATGAAAGCAGATTTAACAAATTGCAAGTTTAACAAAGTGGCTTTGCTGGCAGGTGTCCATTGAACGCCATATGTATCCCATTGCGGTAATTGCTAGAAATATTTTTGTTTATACACAATTTTGGGAATTGTTACTGTTTGCAACTGTTCCTGTGTCAGAGGTTTTCTATTACAGTCAGCATATAGGGATGTTTTTTATTACTGTCAGCAGATGATATTGTTTGCAGTCATGAATTTCATTCCTGCGTCAGATACTGAGGACATTTTCTGCCTAGTCCTAGATATCACTCCTCAGTTATGAATGCTGCACTTGTGTCAGTTTTATGGAAAACCCTCCCAAAAAAAATATTGAAATAGGAAAAATTTAGAGAGAAAATTCACAATAGTTTTTTATGTCAGTGAAATATACATCACTATCCCTTGGATGACAAAAGCAGATTTCTACAAACACATGATGTGATCCATCAGCAGAGTGTTACGTTACCCAGCAGTGATTTGAACACTTTAGGCTAAGGGGGTGTTCACATTACCGTCAGTGTCCGACAGCTAGTGTCCGCTGCTAATGTCCATTCAAAATCTTGTGCGGACATTAGCAGCGGACACTAGCTGTGTCCGTGACATTTTGCATTCATTTAAATGGACATCGGGTGCGTTCTTTTACAGTCCTTAACTGTCCGCTCGTAAAGATGTCCGACTTTTCAAGTGGACAGCAAAACCCATAAATTCCACAATTTCCAAAAATAACATTATTTATCCTGTATGGTGAACACCACAGAAATAAAATGCCACAATGCATACATAAATGTGTATTGGTCACCAAAGTATGGTTTATATGAATTGTATCCTATAGCGGTTATTAGAGATGAGCGAACACTAAAATGTTCGAGGTTCGAAATTCGATTCGAACAGCCGCTCACTGTTCGAGTGTTCGAATGGGTTTCGAACCCCATTATAGTCTATGGGGAACATAAACTCGTTAAGGGGGAAACCCAAATTCGTGTCTGGAGGGTCACCAAGTCCACTATGACACCCCAGGAAATGATACCAACACCCTGGAATGACACTGGGACAGCAGGGGAAGCATGTCTGGGGGCATAAAAGTCACTTTATTTCATGGAAATCCCTGTCAGTTTGCGATTTTCGCAAGCTAACTTTTCCCCATAGAAATGCATTGGCCAGTGCTGATTGGCCAGAGTACGGAACTCGACCAATCAGCGCTGGCTCTGCTGGAGGAGGCGGAGTCTAAGATAGCTCCACACCAGTCTCCATTCAGGTCCGACCTTAGACTCCGCCTCCTCCGGCAGAGCCAGCGCTGATTGGCCGAAGGCTGGCCAATGCATTCCTATGCGAATGCAGACTTAGCAGTGCTGAGTCAGTTTTGCTCAACTACACATCTGATGCACACTCGGCACTGCTACATCAGATGTAGCAATCTGATGTAGCAGAGCCGAGGGTGCACTAGAACCCCTGTGCAAACTCAGTTCACGCTAATAGAATGCATTGGCCAGCGCTGATTGGCCAATGCATTCTATTAGCCCGATGAAGTAGAGCTGAATGTGTGTGCTAAGCACACACATTCAGCACTGCTTCATCAAGCCAATACAATGCATTAGCCAGTGCTGATTGGCCAGAGTACGGAATTCGGCCAATCAGCGCTGGCCAATGCATTCTATTAGCCCGATGAAGTAGAGCTGAATGTGTGTGCTAAGCACACACATTCAGCACTGCTTCATCAAGCCAATACAATGCATTAGCCAGTGCTGATTGGCCAGAGTACGGAATTCGGCCAATCAGCGCTGGCTCTGCTGGAGGAGGCGGAGTCTAAGGTCGCTCCACACCAGTCTCCATTCAGGTCCGACCTTAGACTCCGCCTCCTCCGGCAGAGCCAGCGCTGATTGGCCGAAGGCTGGCCAATGCATTCCTATGCGAATGCAGACTTAGCAGTGCTGAGTCAGTTTTGCTCAACTACACATCTGATGCACACTCGGCACTGCTACATCAGATGTAGCAATCTGATGTAGCAGAGCCGAGGGTGCACTAGAACCCCTGTGCAAACTCAGTTCACGCTAATAGAATGCATTGGCCAGCGCTGATTGGCCAATGCATTCTATTAGCCCGATGAAGTAGAGCTGAATGTGTGTGCTAAGCACACACATTCAGCACTGCTTCATCAAGCCAATACAATGCATTAGCCAGTGCTGATTGGCCAGAGTACGGAATTCGGCCAATCAGCGCTGGCCAATGCATTCTATTAGCCCGATGAAGTAGAGCTGAATGTGTGTGCTAAGCACACACATTCAGCACTGCTTCATCAAGCCAATACAATGCATTAGCCAGTGCTGATTGGCCAGAGTACGGAATTCGGCCAATCAGCGCTGGCTCTGCTGGAGGAGGCGGAGTCTAAGGTCGCTCCACACCAGTCTCCATTCAGGTCCGACCTTAGACTCCGCCTCCTCCGGCAGAGCCAGCGCTGATTGGCCGAAGGCTGGCCAATGCATTCCTATGCGAATGCAGACTTAGCAGTGCTGAGTCAGTTTTGCTCAACTACACATCTGATGCACACTCGGCACTGCTACATCAGATGTAGCAATCTGATGTAGCAGAGCCGAGGGTGCACTAGAACCCCTGTGCAAACTCAGTTCACGCTAATAGAATGCATTGGCCAGCGCTGATTGGCCAATGCATTCTATTAGCCCGATGAAGTAGAGCTGAATGTGTGTGCTAAGCACACACATTCAGCACTGCTTCATCAAGCCAATACAATGCATTAGCCAGTGCTGATTGGCCAGAGTACGGAATTCGGCCAATCAGCGCTGGCCAATGCATTCTATTAGCCCGATGAAGTAGAGCTGAATGTGTGTGCTAAGCACACACATTCAGCACTGCTTCATCAAGCCAATACAATGCATTAGCCAGTGCTGATTGGCCAGAGTACGGAATTCGGCCAATCAGCGCTGGCTCTGCTGGAGGAGGCGGAGTCTAAGGTCGCTCCACACCAGTCTCCATTCAGGTCCGACCTTAGACTCCGCCTCCTCCGGCAGAGCCAGCGCTGATTGGCCGAAGGCTGGCCAATGCATTCCTATGCGAATGCAGACTTAGCAGTGCTGAGTCAGTTTTGCTCAACTACACATCTGATGCACACTCGGCACTGCTACATCAGATGTAGCAATCTGATGTAGCAGAGCCGAGGGTGCACTAGAACCCCTGTGCAAACTCAGTTCACGCTAATAGAATGCATTGGCCAGCGCTGATTGGCCAATGCATTCTATTAGCCCGATGAAGTAGAGCTGAATGTGTGTGCTAAGCACACACATTCAGCACTGCTTCATCAAGCCAATACAATGCATTAGCCAGTGCTGATTGGCCAGAGTACGGAATTCGGCCAATCAGCGCTGGCCAATGCATTCTATTAGCCCGATGAAGTAGAGCTGAATGTGTGTGCTAAGCACACACATTCAGCTCTACTTCATCGGGCTAATAGAATGCATTGGCCAGCGCTGATTGGCCAGAGTACGGAACTCGACCAATCAGCGCTGGCTCTGCTGGAGGAGTCTAAGGTCGGACCTGAATGGAGACTGGTGTGGAGCGATCTTAGACTCCGCCTCCTCCAGCAGAGCCAGCGCTGATTGGCCGAATTCCGTACTCTGGCCAATCAGCACTGGCTAATGCATTGTATTGGCGTGATGAAGCAGTGCTGAATGTGTGTGCTTAGCACACACATTCAGCTCTACTTCATCGGGCTAATAGAATGCATTGGCCAGCGCTGATTGGCCGAATTCCGTACTCTGGCCAATCAGTGCTGGCCAATGCATTCTATTAGCTTGATGAAGCAGAGTGTGCACAAGGGTTCAAGCGCACCCTCGGCTCTGATGTAGGAGAGCCGAGGGTGCACTTGAACCCTTGTGCACCCTCAGCTCTGCTACATCAGAGCCGAGGGTGCGCTTGAACCCTTGTGCACACTCTGCTTCATCAAGCTAATAGAATGCATTGGCCAGCGCTGATTGGCCAATGTATTCTATTAGCCTGATGAAGTAGAGCTGAATGTGTGTGCTAAGCACACACATTCAGCTCTACTTCATCGGGCTAATAGAATGCATTGGCCAGCGCTGATTGGCCAGAGTACGGAACTCGACCAATCAGCGCTGGCTCTGCTGGAGGAGGCGGAGTCTAAGATCGCTCCACACCAGTCTCCATTCAGGTCCGACCTTAGACTCCGCCTCCTCCAGCAGAGCCAGCGCTGATTGGCCGAATTCCGTACTCTGGCCAATCAGCACTGGCTAATGCATTGTATTGGCTTGATGAAGCAGTGCTGAATGTGTGTGCTTAGCACACACATTCAGCTCTACTTCATCGGGCTAATAGAATGCATTGGCCAATCAGCGCTGGCCAATGCATTCTATTAGCGTGAACTGAGTTTGCACAGGGGTTCTAGTGCACCCTCGGCTCTGCTACATCAGATTGCTACATCTGATGTAGCAGTGCCGAGTGTGCATCAGATGTGTAGTTGAGCAAAACTGACTCAGCACTGCTAAGTATGCATTCGCATAGGAATGCATTGGCCAGCCTTCGGCCAATCAGCGCTGGCTCTGCCGGAGGAGGCGGAGTCTAAGGTCGGACCTGAATGGAGACTGGTGTGGAGCGACCTTAGACTCCGCCTCCTCCAGCAGAGCCAGCGCTGATTGGCCGAATTCCGTACTCTGGCCAATCAGCACTGGCTAATGCATTGTATTGGCTTGATGAAGCAGTGCTGAATGTGTGTGCTTAGCACACACATTCAGCTCTACTTCATCGGGCTAATAGAATGCATTGGCCAATCAGCGCTGGCCAATGCATTCTATTAGCGTGAACTGAGTTTGCACAGGGGTTCTAGTGCACCCTCGGCTCTGCTACATCAGATTGCTACATCTGATGTAGCAGTGCCGAGTGTGCATCAGATGTGTAGTTGAGCAAAACTGACTCAGCACTGCTAAGTCTCTGCATTCGCATAGGAATGCATTGGCCAGCCTTCGGCCAATCAGCGCTGGCTCTGCCGGAGGAGGCGGAGTCTAAGGTCGGACCTGAATGGAGACTGGTGTGGAGCGATCTTAGACTCCGCCTCCTCCAGCAGAGCCAGCGCTGATTGGTCGAGTTCCATACTCTGGCCAATCAGCGCTGGCCAATGCATTCTATTAGCCCGATGAAGTAGAGCTGAATGTGTGTGCTTAGCACACACATTCAGCTCTACTTCATCAGGCTAATAGAATACATTGGCCAATCAGCGCTGGCCAATGCATTCTATTAGCTTGATGAAGCAGAGTGTGCACAAGGGTTCAAGCGCACCCTCGGCTCTGATGTAGCAGAGCTGAGGGTGCACAAGGGTTCAAGTGCACCCTCGGCTCTCCTACATCAGAGCCGAGGGTGCGCTTGAACCCTTGTGCAGCCTCGGCTCTGCTACATCAGAGCCGAGGGTGCGCTTGAACCCTTGTGCACACTCTGCTTCATCAAGCTAATAGAATGCATTGGCCAGCACTGATTGGCCAGAGTACGGAATTCGGCCAATCAGCGCTGGCCAATGCATCCCTATGGGAAAAAGTTTATCTCACAAAAATCACAATTACACACCCGATAGAGCCCCAAAAAGTTATTTTTAATAACATTCCCCCCTAAATAAAGGTTATCCCTAGCTATCCCTGCCTGTACAGCTATCCCTGTCTCATAGTCACAAAGTTCACATTCTCATATGACCCGGATTTGAAATCCACTATTCGTCTAAAATGGAGGTCACCTGATTTCGGCAGCCAATGACTTTTTCCAATTTTTTTCAATGCCCCCAGTGTCGTAGTTCCTGTCCCACCTCCCCTGCGCTGTTATTGGTGCAAAAAAGGCGCCAGGGAAGGTGGGAGGGGAATCGAATTTTGGCGCACTTTACCACGTGGTGTTCGATTCGATTCGAACATGGCGAACACCCTGATATCCGATCGAACATGTGTTCGATAGAACACTGTTCGCTCATCTCTAGCGGTTATAGCAGTGACGGGTTTCTCATATGTATTTTTTTACCTGTTCTTGCAGAGAGAATCCACTAGAGGGAACTATTGTCTAACCGAAGGGATTCAGCTGAAGTTTAGTTGCTGCATGTCATGATAGGGTAGCGATTTATAATTTCTATAGAATATAATATTCTACAAACATATAAAATAGGAATGTTTTTTCATTCCTATTCATTCAATAAGGATTGATTGACGTTCTACTTGGCACGTCACATGTCAACTGAGATGTCAGTGAAGGAAGGTGTCCATGATAACAGCCCCACCTCTAATACCGCTGGCAGCAGCGCTATAACTTCATTTTCTTCCTCCTAATAAAACTGTCAGATAACACATGGGCATGTCTCAAAAGGTTTTACAAGCCCTGGCTGTAACATCCCGGCATTAGTATACGATCAGATTTATTTATCACATTCCCTTTAAATGTAATTCTTATATATGACATCCTTCATAAGTTTCAACGCAGGCACGTTGTCACAGTGGTGTATATATGGCTACTTACTGTGCCTAAATAGAAAATACAGGGGTGTCCAAATGCAGATGAGCCCCATTGAATGGCATCAGTTGAAAAGTGCACATCTTGGCAATGCTGAAGTATCTGTTGTTCTGTTCCTCCATTATTCCTCCTGGAAATATATGAATAAATTGACAACTGTTTCCATTTTTCCTCTAAATAGTGTGTATCCTATTTGAACAATGTTGTCAATTTCTGTGTACATTTCCAGGATAAATAATTAACAGTGATATATTCTGGACTACTTCTGGGACCCCCACAGAACCTGAGAAGGTAGCTGAGAATGAATGGAGCTGCATATAGTTTGGTATATAATGTTGTTGCCTGGCTTTTCCCTTTAGTAATGCAATTGAGATGTCCTTAAAGGGAGTCTATCATTAGAAAATCATCCTTTGAACTAATGACACTACTCCTAACTTTCATTCTCTTCTTCTCCCTGCCACTTCTGGAAAAATACGTTTATTGCGATATACAGATTACAATACCCAAAGGAACAAACAAACAAAAATTTCCCCATTAAAAAAGAAAGAAAAGGAGAATAGACAGAGTAGCGTGTCTCTGAAATTGCTATGCCAATTGTATAGCAGTCATAACTAGCAGCTACTAGAGAACCACAGTGAGCAAACTAATTTACTTGTATGGAATCTCACAACACTCCTAAGACTGCAGATATACAGATTACGCATATGGAGCACAGAGCCCTATGTACTCCGAGCACCCCAACATCATAACCTCTCACCGCCCCTTAGATATTTCTATTTATGCCCCTCTTCATGTTCTCCTGACTTTCTGGTATCTGACACTGCGCTATACGCCGAACGTGCCTGCTTTGCCACCATTTTGTGGTGGTTTGTTATTTTATTTATTTATTTATTTTTTGTTATACTGCCGTCTCTGCAATTTTTTTTAGAATGTTAGAAAATCCCTTAAATTCTCTTCTGGAAACTCTTAGATCCCTACAATCTCCTTGCTTCTCTATGCTAATGAACATATAATTTATGCTCTATCTAAAGGGCTAGAAGGACTAGCTGCAGTTATAAACCTTCCCCTTTTTTCTTGAAGTCCCAAGATTGTGCCAAAAAATTGGGGACGTGCCACACTAAAAAATTGCACAAGGATGCATCTATAGCAAAAGAGAAAAGAGAAGGCCCTGAATCAAACCCAAACTCTCTAAGCCAAAAGGCACCTGAAGAGTCGGGGCACCAATGGGCTCCTGCTGAAGCAATGGAGACCTCTTGCTCCTTGTCTCCACATAGACTCTCACCCCAGTCTACTACTAGAAGTCAACAACTTACCTACCTGCATAGAAGCAGAGATGGTCCAGGTAGCAGGAGAGGAGGGAACCTAAAGGCGACACAACTCCCCTTTCTGATATAAATTAACCACAGTATCTGTTTGCGCTGTGTGCAGAATCTCCAGTGTATTGTATAAGATCCAGTCTTTACACTGCTCACAAAGCTGACAGAAACAAACTTATTACTTGTATTATGAGATGACTTAGAGTAGAATAAATGTAGTGTGATAAGACTTTGCATGCCAGAGCCATCACAGGAGTTGTAGGCTGCACTAGGGTTAGGTATATATGAGGCATTCACATTATATTACCTCCAGTATTATAAGAAAAATGTTCCAAGCTATGAAAAAAACCTTAAACCAAACTAGACTGGAGATTTCATATGTTTATCTAAATAAAGGCAGTATAATAAGAAATGTAGAGCATTACTCTTTGGGAAGATTGAAGAAGCATATTTGACCGTGCAATCCTATTGTAATAATTCTGTTCTCCGGTAGTGTAGAATCAATATAGTAAGATAAGATAAGATAATCCTTTAATAGTCCCACAGTGGGGAGAAGCTGAGAAGAGAAGACTTCATAATCATAATCATTAGTTCTCTGTGCGGAGTGATCTTCACTTGGTCTGATGTAGATTATACAGCCTGATCATGGTTGGAAGGAAAGACTTGCGATAGCGCTCCTTCTCACACTTGGGGTGAAGCAGACGGTCACTTACAGTGCTGCTAAGTGCCATTAAGGTCTCATACATGGGGTTGAATTTGTTCTCCCGCATGGAGCTCACCACTGACAGTGATCTTTTGTCAACCACCACCGGTACTGGGTCCAGAGGGCTCCCCAGGACAGAGATGGCCCTTCTGATCAGCCTGTCAAGTCTATTTCTGTCCCTGGTTGATATACTGCTCTCCCAGCAGGCCACACCGAAAAATATGGCTGAAGCAACCACAGAGTTGAAAAAGGCCCTAAGAAGTGCCCCCTGGGCTCCGAAGGCCCTCAGCCTCCTGAGCAGGTAGAGTCTGCTGTGACCCTTTCTGTGCAGCGCCTCCAGGTGATCAGCCCAGTCTAGTTTATTATTGAGGAGCACGCCCAGATACTTATAGGTCCTGACTATCTCAATGCATGTTCCTTGGATCTCCACTGGGGTCGGAGCACTTCTCCGTTTGCTAAAGTCCACCACCATCTCCTTGGTCTTCCCAGCATTAATCCTGAGCTGGTTCTGCTGGCACCATTCAACAAAATCCCGGTTTAAGCCTCTGTATTCCCTATCGTCGTCATCAGTGATAAGGCCTACTATAGCAGAGTCATCGGAGTACTTCTGTAAGTAACAGCTGGATGAGTTGTGCCTAAAGTCAGCAGTGTACAGTGTGAAGAGAAATGGGGCAAGAACTGTACCTTGTGGTGCCCCCGTACTACAGATCACAGTGTCAGACACACAGTCCTGGGCTCTCACATACTGAGGGCGGTTTGTCAGGTAGTCTAGGATCCAGTTGGACAGGTGATGGTCCACACCACCAAGGTTCAGCTTCTCCCTCAATAGCCCTGGCTGAATGGTGTTGAATAGAGATGAGCGAACACTAAAATGTTCGAGGTTCGAAATTCGATTCGAACAGCCGCTCACTGTTCGAGTGTTCGAACGGGTTTCGAACCCCATTATAGTCTATGGGGAACATATACTCGTTAAGGGGGAAACCCAAATCCGTGTCTGGAGGGTCACCAAGTCCACTATGACACCCCAGGAAATGATACCAACACCCTGGAATGACACTGGGACAGCAGGGGAAGCATGTCTGGGGGCATAAAAGTCACTTTATTTCATGGAAATCCCTGTCAGTTTGCGATTTTCGCAAGCTAACTTTTCCCCATAGAAATGCATTGGCCAGTGCTGATTGGCCAGAGTACGGAACTCGACCAATCAGCGCTGGCTCTGCTGGAGGAGGCGGAGTCTAAGATCGCTCCACACCAGTCTCCATTCAGGTCCGACCTTAGACTCCGCCTCCTCCGGCAGAGCCAGCGCTGATTGGCCGAAGGCTGGCCAATGCATTCCTATGCGAATGCAGAGACGTAGCAGTGCTGAGCCAGTTCTGCTCAACTACACATCTGATGCACATTCGGCACTGCTACATCAGATGTAGCAATCTGATGTAGCAGAGCCGAGGGTGTACTAGAACCCCTGTGCAAACTCAGTTCACGCTAATAGAATGCATTGGCCAGCGCTGATTGGCCAATGCATTCTATTAGCCCGATGAAGTAGAGCTGAATGTGTGTGCTAAGCACACACATTCAGCTCTACTTCATCGGGCTAATAGAATGCATTGGCCAGCGCTGATTGGCCAGAGTACGGAACTCGACCAATCAGCGCTGGCTCTGCTGGAGGAGGCGGAGTCTAAGATCGCTCCACACCAGTCTCCATTCTGGTCCGACCTTAGACTCCGCCTCCTCCAGCAGAGCCAGCGCTGATTGGACGAATTCCGTACTCTGGCCAATCAGTGCTGGCCAATGCATTCTATTGGCGTGATGAAGCAGTGCTGAATGTGTGTGTTTAGCTCAACTACACCGGTGGAGTAGTTGAGCTAAGCACACAGATTCAGCTCTGCTTCAATCAGCGCTGGCCAATGCATTCTATTAGCTTGATGAAGCAGAGTGTGCACAAGGGTTCAAGCGCACCCTCGGCTCTGATGTAGCAGAGCCGAGGGTGCACTTGAACCTTTGTGCACCCTCGGCTCTGCTACATCAGAGCCGAGGGTGCGCTTGAACCCTTGTGCACACTCTGCTTCATCAAGCTAATAGAATGCATTGGCCAGCGCTGATTGAAGCAGAGCTGAATCTGTGTGCTTAGCTCAACTACTCCACTGGTGTAGTTGAGCTAAACACACACATTCAGCACTGCTTCATCACGCCAATACAATGCATTAGCCAGTGCTGATTGGCCAGAGTACGGAATTCGGCCAATCAGCACTGGCTCTGCTGGAGGAGGCGGAGTCTAAGATTGCTCCACACCAGTCTCCATTCTGGTCCGACCTTAGACTCCGCCTCCTCCAGCCGAGCCAGCGCTTATTGGCCGAATTCCGTACTCTGGCCAATCAGCACTGGCTAATGCATTGTATTGGCGTGATGAAGCAGTGCTGAATGTGTGTGTTTAGCTCAACTACACCGGTGGAGTAGTTGAGCTAAGCACACAGATTCAGCTCTGCTTCAATCAGCGCTGGCCAATGCATTCTATTAGCTTGATGAAGCAGAGTGTGCACAAGGGTTCAAGCGCACCCTCGGCTCTGATGTAACAGAGCCGAGGCTGCACAAGGGTTCAAGCGCACCCTCGGCTCTGATGTAGCAGAGCCGAGGGTGCACTTGAACCCTTGTGCACCCTCGGCTCTGCTACATCAGAGCCGAGGGTGGGCTTGAACCCTTGTGCAGCCTCGGCTCTGCTACATCAGAGCCGAGGGTGCGCTTGAACCCTTGTGCACACTCTGCTTCATCAAGCTAATAGAATGCATTGGCCAGCGCTGATTGAAGCAGAGCTGAATCTGTGTGCTTAGCTCAACTACTCCACCGGTGTAGTTGAGCTAAACACACACATTCAGCACTGCTTCATCACGCCAATAGAATGCATTGGCCAGCACTGATTGGCCAGAGTACGGAATTCGGCCAATCAGCGCTGGCTCTGCTGGAGGAGGCGGAGTCTAAGGTCGGACCAGAATGGAGACTGGTGTGGAGCGATCTTAGACTCCGCCTCCTCCAGCAGAGCCAGCGCTGATTGGCCAAAGTACGGAATTCGGCCAATCAGCGCTGGCCAATGCATCCCTATGGGAAAAAGTTTATCTCACAAAAATCACAATTACACACCCGATAGAGCCCCAAAAAGTTATTTTTAATAACATTCCCCCTAAATAAAGTTTATCCCTAGCTATCCCTGCCTGTACAGCTATCCCTGTCTCATAGTCACAAAGTTCACATTCTCATATGACCCGGATTTGAAATCCACTATTCGTCTAAAATGGAGGTCACCTGATTTCGGCAGCCAATGACTTTTTCCAATTTTTTTCAATGCCCCCGGTGTCGTAGTTCCTGTCCCACCTCCCCTGCGCTGTTATTGGTGCAAAAAAGGCGCCAGGGAAGGTGGGAGGGGAATCGAATTTTGGCGCACTTTACCACGCGGTGTTCGATTCGATTCGAACATGGCGAACACCCTGATATCCGATCGAACATGTGTTCGATAGAACACTGTTCGCTCATCTCTAGTGTTGAACGCACTGGAGAAATCAAAGAACATTATTTTCACAGTGTTTCCGGGTTTCTTCAGGTAAGAGAGAGCTCTGTGAAGAAGATGGATGATGGCGTCATCCACCCCAGTGCCCGGTTGATAGGCAAACTGGAGGGGGTCCAGAGCGCAGCACTCTAGAGGGCGTAGGTGTGTCAGGACCAGTCTCTCTAGGACCTTCATCAGGTGGGATGTCAGTGCTACGGGTTGGTAGTCATTGTAGTCCATCAGGTTGGGTTTCTTTGGTACTGGTACCACACAAGATGTTTTCCACAGTTGAGGTACCACTCCCAGCTTTAGACTCATATTGTACATGTGCATAATAATACCACACAGCTGGTCTCTGCACGTTTTAAGAACTTATCCCATCAGGTCCTCCGGCCTTGTCTGCTTTAATCCTCTTGATTTTGCTACACACTTGAGACTCCTGGAGGATCAGATAGATAGTATGTGCCAGTAATAGAATGTTATAGAAAGAATGCTACAAATCTCTTATACCACAACATTATATGAAGTCAGTGCCTTGTATAATAACTTATGTGGTCTGGGATATTATCATATAGGCCCAAAGCCTGTGCTGGCAGTACCATACAGGCCCAAAGCCTGTGCTAGCAGTAACAGCCTGTTGCCATACAGGCCAAAAACCTGTGCTAGCAGTAACAGGCTATTACTACTAGCACAGGCTTTGGGCCTATATGGTACTGCTAGCACATTCTTTGGGCCTATATGGTAATATCCCAGATCACGTGACGTCTGGGACATTACCATAAAGGCCCAAAGCCTGCTTGGATTAACATTGGATCCCGGAGAGGTGAGTAACACTGTTTATTATGTTCCCTAGCCTCCTCTTGGCCTCCGATTATTATACTCGGGGGTCTGAAAAGATCCCTGAGTATAGTAATAGCGGTAGTGGGATCGCAGCCTGATCCCGAGCCTGCTCACTGCCGCCCGGCCTATTGTAGAAGGGGAAGCGGGGGGCGACAGTGAGCAGGCCAGGGGAGGTAGGTAAATAGGCCGCTACCTGCTGGGGATACCCCAGCAGGTAGCGGCCTATTATATAACAAAAAAAAGTTATTTTACTTACCGACCTCTCCGCCTCTCCCACTGCCGCCTCCTCTTCACCTGGCAGTAAGGTAAGACGTCTGCGTCTCAAAGTAGGCAGTGTGATGACGCCGCCTGCACTGAGATCGCACGCAGAGGTCTAAACCAGTGCAGGAGAGGGGACACTCTGGATATTTTAAGAGCGGCCATTCTCCTGCGCTAGTTTAGGGGAAAAAAGTAAAAAAAAATAAATAAAATTTGCTGTGGTTGCCACCCCTTCCAGAGCGCCACCTGAGGCTGTTGCCTCACCTTGCCTCATTAGAGGTGCGGCGCTGACTGATGAAGACAGCATTTGTCTAAACGTTATTGACTGCCAGAGCAGCCGGGTGATGTGAGGCTGGTCCTGATCACCAGACAATGCAGAATCTGGTTTACAGCAGTGATTAGAGGCAGCAGAAGCAGCAAGGTTTGGAGATTAGGAGCAAACCCTTATTAATATCAATTTGTCTGCTGAAATAACAAATAGCATTTTGCCCCTAAAGGGAACTAAGATATGTGTTGAGTGAAAACTTTTTTTGGCCAGCAGCTGTTTCTCCCGACTCCAATATACAGTAAACACATTTGACCATTCATGCATGTTTATTTCAATGTGGAGAACGGAATAAACTGCTGTAGACAAACAAGCTGGATTGTTCTTTCCACTTTCATCTGCCAACAGGAAGGAACATGGGATAGAAGAGGGATCCAGAGACCCCAATAGATATGAGTTCATGGACAGATCCCACTATTACCTTATACCAGTTATATCAAGTATTCCAAGTGAATTGTTTACTGCACCTGAGTTAATATTTATATACTGACCTAGATTCAGTAGCGGTACATTTTGTTCTTGAAGTATTTAGGTGAGCTATCAGAGCAGAATAATTTTATGTACCTGTTTCAGAAGTGAGACGGGATCTGAGCATCTTTCAGGCTGTTATGCATGGACAGCAGAGGTCACACATGTTACTGTACCTTATAGACTGAGGCATTGCAGTCTCTGCAGCCTTCAGTGTGGCGTAGAACAAGGGTTAAGCATCTGTGACCCGTGCACTCATCCTACACTGTGATGCATGTATTGGCTGGGTGCTGGGATAGCTCCAGCCAGAGACTTGTGATGACAATGCAGGAGCTGATGACATTGATGTAGTGCCAGGAAGGCTGTGCACAGGGAAGAAGCCTGTGTTCCTATTGAGGCAGTGCAAGGTAAAGCAGCTTTGATGCTCTGCAGTCACTGGGTTTTTTTCTGGTCCAGCGTCATGCTGACACTGCTCACTTCTTCTTGATTGGATGTTTCCAGGGACTGACTAAGAATACTGATGGTATCTTACAGAGTAGCTCAGCCACATGGATGAGGATTCCTCAATCCCATTCTTGCTCATTCTATATAATGATCCCTTATTATAGCTCCTTCTACTCCATGCTGTAGCTGGAGGCTGTGGTATCAGCAAAGTATTGCAGGTAGTCACTTCAGTAAAGATTTCCAGCCTGTGTGTGCCAAGTCACCCTGGATGCTTATGACATGACTGCAGATGCGATTTGTCCAGGAGAACTAGAGGAGAGAAGTCCTGTGTGCCTGTGTGTAGATCCTCTGCTCCTATGGTGAGTGCTGCTATGCTAGGATATGGGCTTAGCTTTGCTGCAGTACATTATTTCTCTCCCCTCCTTGTTTCTTTGACCTTCATTCATTAGCTCTGGAGGGAAATGTATTGTCATGTAGGTTTAGAAGATTTTTCTCCAATGTATAGAGAATCCCTTATATGATGTCCGTCACAGACCACAGATTTAGCTCTGTGTGTTTATTGTAACATACATTAATAAAGGACATCATAGTGTAGTTAATAAAGTACTCCATGTGGGTTTATTAAGGGATTGTCATTGATCTGTGCGTCAAACGTATATGTTATAAATGTGTATTCATTACGTATGTGAGCATATATGTGCTATGTGTTCACAATCACGTATCACTTCTGTGAGTTTATATTTAGTATAGTAACAATTTGTAATAATATTAACCATTGACTTTCATTCCCAGTGTCACTGAGTATCCAGTGATGTAATGTAACAGAGCTGCAGTAAATGTGCTATAACATCATAGTAAATCACACTCATGAGATGTATTCAGCAGCCAGGTGACCTGTATACACCCAGGTCTATGGGACTATTTCATGGCATTACTCAGTAGTCGCTTACACACATGGAATTGTTTTCATGTGACGCAGACCTAGCAGATTACATCATTGCAGTTTACTGGAGACATGAGGGAACTTAGACTAGTACCGATGTCCTCCTGTTTGTTCATTCTATGTCTAGTCAATGTAATAGAGATTGGTTTAAAGAAAAAAAATCTTTTATTTATGCTTACTTCACAAAAACACAGCAAGTGTGAAATGAAGGTTTCCATCATTAATGGATGTCACGGAGCAAAAAAAAAATTGCTGAATGGCAGTTTTCTTAAGGATATGAGCACATCTCAATCTCTAAAATTGCTCTAAAGGTAGAGAGATTTATCATTTAAGACTCAGAGTAAGGGAAACTCCATTGACAACCCCTATAGGAGCTGCAATAACTGCCATTAGTAGTTATAATTTTTGGAAAAACAGAGAGGTAAGAGAAGTATTTAAAGAGATCCTATCAGGTCCTTATGGGACACTAAACCACCCACAGGTCCTTATAGTGGTTTAGTGTTCCAAATAGCCTTATCCTAATATTGTCCATGGCCACAATTGAAGAAAACCTTTAAATAGAAGCTGTCAGGTTTATTTGGGACTTTCAACCACTCACATGTCCTTATAAACCAGTTGAATAAGGTAGTACCCCATTTAGCCCTATCCTAACACTGTCCATGGCCATAATGAATACAAACTTTTATGTTTACCCAGACCCTAGTAGTCCCAGTACCTGGACAGCGGCTCACTGAAGATGAAGCAGTAGACCTTGGCCTTAGTGCACTTGCTCCAGATCTCGGGTCCAGGCATTGTGAAGTGAAAATATACTTCCTTCAGTGAACAACTACACAAGCATTGGGGGAACCAGAAATGAGTCTGATTGGGCTCATCTTTAGGCAAATATAAATTGATTTTCCGAGTAATAATACTTATCCCCTTTCCATAGAATAGAGGATGTGTCTGATTAGTTAGACTCCCTATCATGACAGTAGGGTTCCCTGAGTGCCCCGTGTGAATGGAGTGATGGTTTACATATTCATCTACCCATCCATCCATTAACTTCTATTGAACTGATAGAGATCACCTCTCCCTTCATATGAGACATTTTAGGACACCCATTATTATCAGACACCAACCCCCCTCCTCCAGGTATCAATCAGACACTGAAGATAGGAGATAAGTGTTATAAGTGGAATATACCCTTAGAAAAACAATTGACTAATGACTTTTTGGATACAGTTTTAATATTAGTGGTTATTATTTGTAAAATGCTTTGTTTGGGTGATATTAGGATTATAGAAGATTTAGCTCTGCATAAATTAGTTTTATCTAGTTATTATAAATACTCTATATTACTAATTAACTACTGAACTAGTTTGTATAGGTTCAAGTCTATCAATATATGGAAAACCGTCAAGTACATTCGCTTCATTGTTTACCTTATCTCTCACAGTTTTTGGCTATTTATCATGTATATATGGGTACTTGTCCTCTTGCAATAGGTACCTCCATTGTTGGGATAGCTGGAGATTCCCCCAGTCATGTAGCTCATATCCAGTGGATAAGTCAGTCATGGAAAAATCCCTTTACAGATATAGGTGTTGTATTTTATTTGAGACACTATAAATGTCAATAGAAATTATTGTACATATGGCAAGGGAGTCTATCACATTACAGTGATAAACAACATACCTGTGTTCTATACATCACTTTTATAGATTAGTAGAAAAATAACTTTGAAGTGTTATGCAAATGTGGCAGTTGGTGCACTGGGGGCGGGCCTTCAGCTCCCTGGAGCACTATCATCCGGGAGTCCCCTATCATCTTCTGTCTACACAACCCTATGTAGTAAGAGTTGAGTCTCTCACTGCTATTACAATATCTATCCTTCTGAGCAGGAAGAACAATACTCAAGGGAACTGAAGGCCCGCCCCCAGTGCACCACCTATCTCATTTACATATGACTTCAAAGTTGTTATTCTCCAAATCTGCCAAAGTATGTTGTTGTTCATTGTAATGGGCTATGTATTGTGATTATAGCAACTAAATATGCTTTAGCCATTTCCCAACATAACTATAGTACAGTGGGTGCCTGGTCCTTAAAGGGGTATTCCCATGTACATAATTATTTTAAAATATGTAGATAATGAAAAGTTTAACATTTTTGCAAATATAAGTAATTAAACATTTTGCAGAGTTTTAAAGATTTTCTCTAAATATCTTGTGGTCACAGTCTGTTGTCTTGATCGGTTGCCGATGGATACGACCATGAATGCAGAACCGTTCTAAGGTCAAGAAAATCAGCTATGATTTCTTTATTGTGGCCGGGATATCTTCTGATACATGTAGTGTCCCTGCCTGATAACCCAGCTACAATAAGAAAGTCATAGCTGGGTTCCTGACAAGTCCCAGACCATAGAAAGTTTCTGCATTAGTGGTCGTAACCATTGGCAACCAATCAAGACAACAGACTGTCACCACTAAGAAAGTTAGAGAAAATCTTTAAAACTTTACAGAGTTTTTAATTTCTTATATTTGCAAAAATGTTTAACTTTTAATTATCTACAAGTATAGGTATGATTATGTACATGGGAATACCCCTTTAAAGATGGCAGGTGCTCTGCTTTAGAGCCACCAGGTCTCCGCTATATTACACACTCTGTGTTGACTCTGATCGCAGACATTGCTTTATTATACAGCCCCCAAATCCCCCAGGAGCCTCTAAATTGCTTCCCCACTGCATCTATACCCTTGCTGTTATGGGAGGTATGTTGAGGCTGGTCTATAGTCAATAACTATGTAGCGAATCTCCCATAGACTGCAATGCAGTCTATTGGATAAGCAATCTAAACAGTGGACATTCATGCACTCTTAATAAATCAGTTAAAAAAAACTCTTGTTCACACAGAGTATTTGCAAGCTGAAAAAAATCTGCCCCAGGAATAAGGTTTTTTTTTTAAGGCAATTGTTTTTAACATTATACAAACCGTCAAGTTTTTTGTTGCGGTTTTCATCATGGATTTTGCCAAGTTTGTTTGCTCCAGCACACTGTATGGACCTGGAAACCTCCCTTTAAAAAACACTTATGAAACCGCATCCAAAAAAACACGTCAAATATCATGACAAAAAAGAATTACTTTTCTTTCACCTGACATTGATTTTACAGGGTTTTTCAAAGCAGAATCCGCCTGAAGATAGGTCATGTCGCCTTAGGCTGGGTACACACAGAGATTTTTTGACCGGATTTTGGGATGGAGGCCGCTTCAGAATCCGGTCCAAAAATGGCTAGCCGTGACTGGATGCCAGATTAAGCCCAAATGAATGTACCTAGTCGGGAGGGAGGTGTTGCGCCGCATACGCTGCGGTGGAATCCGCCACAAAATCTGCCTGCAAAAAAGGCTCTAATTAATTTGAATGGCAGCCACTCACTTTTTTTCCCACTAGCGATTTTTTTCCACTAGCGGGAAAAAGAAGTGATTCCAGATGAGACAGCCATGAGACTCACTCCCGATTAGGTCGGTTCATTCTCTGATTCGACCTCATTCTGATTTTTTTCCAACTTCCCAGTACATTGAATGACATATTAAATGATACCATTATAAAGCACAATTTGTCCCACAAAAATTAAGGCCTCATATGGCTCTGTGAATGGAAAAGTAAAAAAGTTATGGCATTTGGTAGGAGGGGGGTAAAATATGAACACTGACAAATGACTGGGGCTGTAAGGGGTTAAAAACAGCACAACAATTACCTCAATAGCATAAAAAAACCTCAGCAAATCTACATAAGTGCAATAAATTAGAAAATAGAACAAAAAATATACAAATATACAATATTAATAAAGACAAATATTACACTAACATACAATGAAAGCAACAGAGCAACAATGAAGTCAGGAGACAAATATATACTATAATTTATCACCACTGCAATGGCGAACACGTAAAGAGACACAATGTTGGTGAACAAGGGGGAGAAAACTCCGCAGAAAAAAGTCACCTCGTGGAATGATGAAAAAATTTGAAACGATGATTAGAGATGAGCGAACAGCGTTCGATCAAGTATATGTTCGATCGGATATCAGGCTGTTCGAGATGTTCGATTCGAGTCGAACACCAGGTGGCAAACTCACTAAAAATTCGATTCCCCTCCCACCTTACCTGGCGCTTTTTTTGCACCAATAACTGCGCAGGGGAGGTGGGACAGGAACTACAACAACGGAGGCATGGAAAAAAAATCGGAAAAAGTAATTGACTGGCTAATTCAGGTGACCTCCAATTTGTACGAACAGTGGATTTAAAGGGGCTCTATCACTAGGAAAAGTCATTTTTAACTAATCACATCCTTGCATAGCCTTTATAAGACAAAAAACAAAAAACAGCACCGAGCTGCATATGGTGAAGCACTGTGCGAGAATTTGAGATATTAATAGTAAGGTAAGATGGCCTCTTACCTTAGATAGTTGTGTATACAACCATTTGTTTGGGTTTTTGAACCACTTAGAGAAGGGGGTTCTGCCCTTGATGGAGAGACTGTACTTGATGTACTAATGGCAACAGTACATATCAGCTACGACATGAAGGAATCGAGAGAGACTGGGGACCAATGAGAGGGGAAAAGAAATCCATTATCTCGAGACATGCTGTATCGTGTCATCAACAAAAGCCTGTTTTCTGCAGCCAAATTTTTGCTGTCTCTCGATGAAAATATTGAAGTGCTCTGGAAATGAATGACTAGATGAACTCAGTACATACACTTGAGAAAGGGCACTGATGCCCGAAACGCGTTGTGTTTCTTTTACCGGAATAAAAGTCTTCTTATTATCCATCAACTGAGCGCGGTGATCCTCTTTGTAATCTGGTCCTCTTCCTATACTTGCATAGCCTTTAGACAGTCTATTTCACACTTACCTTTAGTATGTAGATTGCCTCAGTGGTTTCTGAATAAGTCCGTTTTTATTCATATGCTAATTAGACTGGGGCTCTATCTGGTCGGGATCCCTGTCAGTTTGATCATTTGTGAACTACTGTAAAAGATCCTGCAGTGTGCAGGATCCTGAGCACACGGCCAGCTCTGCTTCATCTCCGGTGAAGCAGTGCTGGCCGTGCACTCAGCTCGGCTCATCTCTGGAATAGCCGAGCTGAGCGCACGGCCAGCACTGCTACATCTCGGCATAGGAATGCATTGACCAGCGTTGATTGGCCGAATGCCATAGAGAGTACAGCATTCGTCCAATCAACGCTGGTTCTGCCGGAGGAGGCGGAGTCTAAGATCGGTCTACAGCAGTCTTCATTCTGGTCCGATATTAGACTCCGCCTCCTCACAGACGAGCCTCCGGCAGAACCAGCGTTGATTGACCGAATGCTGTACTCTCTATGGCATTCGACCAATCAACGCTGGTCAATGCATTCCTATGGGAAAAAGTCAGCTTGCACATATCGCAAGCTGACAGGGATCCCGACATAATACAGTGACTTGGGCTTGTTAGATGCCCCCAGACATGCTTCCCCTGCTGTCCCAGTTGCATTCCAGGGTGTTGGCATCATTTCCTGGGGTGTCATAATGGACTTGGTAACCCTCCTGAGTCGAATAGTGGTTTCCCCCTAAACGAGTATTTATTCCCATAGACTATAATGGGGTTTGATGTTCGATCAAACAGTCGAGTATTGAGTGGCTACTCAAATCGAACTTCGAACATTTCACTGTTCGCTCACCTCTAGTAATGATGTCTTTTACTCATCTGATCTTTTGAAGGATGAGTCGTCTCGACATAAACCTTTCTATGACCGTTCAACAAGGATTGTTTAGATGATTTTTAGCTTTAAACAACAAATGGACATCTTGCATCGGACTAGCAGAACCTGAATCTCATTTCACACCATAGCGCTTTCCAGTGAAAACTATATTACAGCAACAGCTGGAGTGTGAACGGTGCTGAGAAGAAGGCTGGCGCTGGTATGACTTTATTACTATATGAGTAGAGAGTGACATGACCGGGGCGAGGCTCCGAGGGAGCTTCACCGAAATGTTTCTGTTTTTTACTTGTTACTATTGGCTTCTGCAATTGCCCATTTTGGATGGTTCACACACAATGTTTTATTTTAGTAAAAAATTGTTTTTTTTTTCTCCTTTTTCAAGTCAAAGTCAGAAGTGGATCCAACAAAAGCAGTAAAAATACCTCCTTTATATTTCCCAGTCCTTTTCAGTTGACTTTCGGCTTTGGCTCAAAAATGCCTGAAAAACTCACACAAAACACTGTATGTGAAACCACCCGTAAAAAAAAGTTGGAAGGAAATGGTTGCGAGTTATTTAAGAGGCTCAAAATTCTTAAATCTTTTGTTTTCGTAAATAAGACAGATTGTGCTTTTTGTGAATGTCCAACATCTTATGTCAGTCAGTAAAGTGTGAGGGTAAGTTCACACAGAGTTTTTTGATCAGGGTTTTGAGGCTGTAATCGCCTCAAAACCCTGACCAAAAAGACGGCTCCCATTGGAATCAATGGGAGCTGCTCAGGAGGTTTATCCGGCTCCCGAAAAAAAGAAGTGAGATTCGGCCTGAAGAAACTCCACCCTCCGGACTAGGCCCATTCATTGGGCCTAATCCGGAGCGAAGTGTGCGGCTGGATGCCGTGTGAACTTACCCTTAGGGGGCATTCACACGGTGTAACGCGGCGCTGATTCTGGCACGATAACTCGTGTAAGAATCAGCGCTGCAAAACTGAATCTCATTTACTTTAATGGATTCCTTTTAATGTCCGGAACAAATTGAAATCAATGGGAGGCTTCTTAACCCATTGATTTCAATGTGTTACGTGCATTAAAAGGAACCCATTGATGTCAATGGGATGCTGTTTTGCAGTACTGATTCTTATGCAAGTTATCATGCCAGAATATCTTAGTCATTTCCTTTAGTGTCCATGCATACAGCCTTGTGTAGAGATACAGAATGAATGGCTACATATGAGCTGGTGAGAAAATCTGAAGGTCAAAGGAACAGGTATGGTATAGGACCTGCAGTACCACATGTCCGAGCGGCCAATTTGGCATAATTCTCTGGAGAACTGAGATTTAAACTCGAACAGCGCAGCACAATATCCGGGGAGGAGGAGGAAAGACGGAGCACAAACAGTGGAGGGGCGGTAGTAAAGGTATGACGTGGGGGTGCTCATAGGCCATGGGGAACACTCAGGGTGCTTTGTGGGGTTAATTAGAGTAAAGAAATGAAAAGAAACGACGGGACACCATAAAAAGTAAAGGTAGTAGAACATACTTTTTAAAGGCTATTCAGACATGTGTTTAGCTCAAAACCACTTTTCCCAAAGATAAACTCCCTTTAAGTAATCCCTTGTCTTTACATATACTGTATACTATGGCGAGGATAGCGCATAAATGCAACCAGTAGTTCTATCTCTAATGATGGCTCTCCATGATCACCAGCATCTCTGCTCTTCTGGTTCATGGCCACTGCAATGCTAACTCCCCATATTGTATTCTGCCCTGGCTATCTTGCAGCCTTCCCCTCCTTCTTCCTTCTGCTGCTGCACCTTTCCGTAGTGTGCACTGGTTCTCTGTCTGGCGCTTGCATTGTCTTTGGGATACTTAAGACATCTTCTTCTCCTCTTCTTCCTAAATTGATCTGACTCCAAACCTGTGCCACCTGCCCTGACCTATTTCCTGATTTCTTTTCTGCTTGAACTCTGCCAACCCTAACCTTGTATGGTCCCTTGACCACATATCTGCTTGACCCCTCAGTGCCACGTTCCAGCATCTCTTGAACTGAGTGAGTCTACTGTCACTAACGCTGGGACTTGACCTGGTGTTTCCCTGTAGCAAAGTCCAGATCTCCATACAAGGGGCTCACTTAGCTTCCTCAGGAGTAATGCAAAGTCAAACCAGTGTAGTGGGGACACGGTCCAAACCTACTATGCTATGCTAGAATTAGTGGTATTTTTTATTTTGTTGTGCATTTGTCAGAGCCTTTGTTGAGAATGTACCACACATGGGGAGGGGGTTATTAAGACCAGTGTTTACATGGCATCATAGAAATTCTGATCTCTCATCTTGCCCCATTCCATACTACATGGATCTTCTTCTCGTCCCGTCCATGTTACAACAGGTCCTGGAAGGTCATAGCTCCGAATCTCTAAGTGGGTGGTGACTCTTTCTGCGAGAAAGTCAAAGGTTTCCTCCCACATTGAGAATCAGAGCGAGCTTACACATAACTTCCAGGGGCCAAAGCTTTTGAATAGGTTAATGGATTTTACAAAGAAAAACATCAGATAGTTTAGTGGAACGGAAAATAAAAATCAAATACTGTATCTTATTTAGTATTTTCTACTTGGTGACAGGACATCTATAAGGAATTGTAGATCATGAAGTTCCTTAAATAAAGGTAATTAGCCAAACCAATGGAATACAAAATATGTAAAGGGGCTTGGGTATTATTGACACTTATCCCCTATCCATAGAATGTGATGCGTTGCTGCTGCGTTTTTTCCTGCAGTGTTTTGTTTTTTTTTGCTGTGGGGCCTTTGAATTGTAGCAAGTTTTAGCCTTTAGGATGCTAGAGTTTTTTTTTTCTTTTTCCATTGTTGTATTCTGAAAGCTATAACTTTACATTTTTCTTTTAATGTAACTGTGTGAGTGTTAAAGGGATTTTCCCATCTCAGTGTTTCAGCAGTCTGCCTACAGTCTCTTCTTCTCACTTCCTTTATTTCTCCTCCCCACCTTGTTGAATGGGCCTGAGTAATTTCACAACACTTCTGAAGGTCATATATTATGCAGTTACTTGTACAGAACAGACAGAGTGTTATCTGTGTGTTTATATTAAGAGATAGACTCCAAATTCTCAGCAACTGCAATTAGCCGAACTGATTGTCTTGCCAGAAGAGCAGTAAGGGATGTCACTTGTCCTAGCACACAGGCCCATGGTTATAGCAACGCTGTGTAAACAATGGGAGGAAAATGTTCACATAGCAGGCAAACAAAGCAGTATATTTAAGAAAAGTCTTCAATTTATATAAGCTACCAGTATCGGTAGGATCCTTGAGAAGGGACAACCCCTTTAAGTTTTAAAAGATACAGTATCATTTTAGGCAACATCTAACATATTAACTCAATGTTATTACTTTTCTCTTGGTGTGGGTATTAAAGAAAACACAGATATGTGGTCAAGGGACAATTCTGGCATAGAATTTTTAGTTTTATATTCTTTGCCATTCACTATACAGTATGAATAACATATTATCTTTATTCTGCATGCCAGTAGGGCTACGAGGTTCCCTAATTGATATAGTTTACTTATTCTTTGCTAATTTTATATACTATAAATACTATTTTTGGAAAAAAAATATTGTTTTTGCTTAGTCATCTTCTAAAAAAACATAATTTTATTTTGCAATGATCCAACACTGTTTGAGGACTTGTTATTTGCTGGATGAGCTGTACCTTTCATTACCGCACTTCTGAGGCAAATACAATTATTTGATAATGTTTATTAAATTTTTTTAAGACAAAATATTCAAAAATTCCATATCTGGTGGATTAATATACTAGATATTATTCTATGGGTCAGTAAGTTTATGGCAATACCCATTTACAAACTTTTTTTAATATATATATATATATATATATATATATATATATATATATATATACAGTCCTATGAAAAAGTTTGGGCACCCCTATTAATCTTAATCATTTTTTGTTCTAAATATTTTGGTGTTTGCAACAGCCATTTCAGTTTGATATATCTAATAACTGATGGACACAGTAATATTTCAGGATTGAAATGAGGTTTATTGTACTAACAGAAAATGTGCAATATGCATTAAACCAAAATTTGACCGGTGCAAAAGTATGGGCACCCTTATCATTTTATTGATTTGAATTCCCCTAACTACTTTTTACTGACTTACTGAAGCACAAAATTGGTTTTGTAACCTCAGTGAGCTTTGAACTTCATAGCCATATGTATCCAATCATAAGAAAAGGTATTTAAGGTGGCCAATTGCAAGTTGATCTCCTATTTGAATCTCCTCTGAAGAGTGGCATCATGGGCTACTCAAAACAACTCTCAAATGATCTGAAAACAAAGACTGTTCAACATAGTTGTTCAGGGGAAGGATACAAAAAGTTGTCTCAGAGATTTAACCTGTCAGTTTCCACTGTGAGGAACATAGTAAGGAAATGGAAGACCACAGGGACAGTTCTTGTTAAGCCCAGAAGTGGCAGGCCAAGAAAAATATCAGAAAGGCAGAAAAGAAGAATGGTGAGAACAGTCAAGGACAATCCACAGACCACCTCCAAAGAGCTGCAGCATCATCTTGCTGCAGATGGTGTCACTGTGCATCGGTCAACTATACAGCGCACTTTGCACAAATAGAAGCTGTATGGGAGAGTGATGAGAAAGAAGCTGTTTCTGCACGTACGCCACAAATAGAGTTGCCTGAGGTATGAAAAAGCACATTTGGACAAGGCAGCTTCATTTTGGAAACAAAAATTGAGTTGTTTGGTTATAAAAAAAAGGCGTTATGCATGGCGTCCAAAAAGAAACAGCATTCCAAGAAAAACACATGCTACCCACTGTAAAATTTGGTGGAGGTTCCATCATGCTTTGGGGCTGTGCGGCCAATGCCGGCATCGGGAATCTTATTAAAGTTGAGAGTCGCATGGATTCCACTCAGTATCAGCAGATTCTTGAGAATAATGTTCAAGAATCAGTGACGAAGTTGAAGTTACGCCGGGGATGGATATTTCAGCAAGACAATGATCCAAAACACCGCTCCAAATCCTCAGGCATTCATGCAGAGGAACAATTACAATGTTCTGGAATGGCCATCCCAGTCCCCAGACCTGAATATCATTGAACATCTATGGGATGATTTGAAGCGGGCTGTCCATGCTCGGCGACCATCTAGCTTAACTGAACTTGAATTGTTTGTCCAAAATACCTTTATCCAGGATCCAGGAACTGATTAAAAGCTACAGGAAGCGACTAGAGGCTGTTATCTTTGCAAAAGGAGGATCTACTAAATATTAATGTCACTTTTCTGTTGAGGTGCCCATACTTTTGCACCGGTCAAATTTTGGTTTAATGCATATTGCACATTTTCTGTTAGTACAATAAACCTCATTTCAATCCTGAAATATTACTGTGTCCATCAGTTATTAGATATATCAAACTGAAATGGCTGCTGCAAACACCAAAATATTTAGAACTAAAAATGATTAAGATTAATAGGGGTGCCCAAACTTTTTCATAGGACTGTATATATATATATATATATATATATATATATATATATATATACTTTGCCAAACTTGTAGTATATAAGGCATTTTTTTTGGAAAATATTATTTGTTTTTGCATTGCCATCTTTTAGAAGTCACAAACTTTATAATTTCTAATGATGGAGCTAGTTGTGGGCTTGTTTTTGTAGGATGGGCTGTACTTTTTCTTGGCACTTTCACCTTTTTGATCACTTTCTATGGAGGAGAGGGGATTAATAACAGCATTTTTGTCATTGTTTTTTCAGCGTTGACTTTGTGGAATAAATAATGTATTAATGTACAGGTTGTTATGGTCATAATAATGGTATGTTATTTTTTTTTTAGCACTAATGCATTTTTTAAAGGGGAATGTGTTTACTTTGTAAACATTTTCTTAGTGCATTTTAAAAACATTTTAAACTAGTAGATAGAACACCCGGGTTTTCAGTTATCTTCAATATATGCTCTATAGCAGGGTGTTAGCTGCATATTACAACTGCTGATGGCAACGACTCAGCTGATGAACCTATACTATCAACGTGCTGTATATAGGTATAGCCATAAGTTAACCATAAGTATATGTCGTGCAGGAACGGGTAAAGGCACACTGCAGCTAAAACCAGACCTGACACAAGGCCTGAGGAGGTGCATGACTTTTGTACTTGTTGTTCACTAGATCTTTGAGTGTCGGAATGAGGTTCTTTGGGCTCAGCAATAAAATTATCAGAGGGGCCCATCTGTGAGTGTCTCCTGCTGGATATTATTGTGTTAGAGGCTGGGTTCCCCGGAGAATCCTCAGATACTTTGATAGACCAGCCCAACGGTGTTTTCCATGATCTGTAACCCATAATACAAAGTAGTTGTTGTTACATGGAATGTTTTCTTACTATTAGTAGAGCCCAGAATTATTCTTTTTTTTTTTTCTAAAACGTAAACTATCAAAATTAATTATTCACTTTACTTGTTATTGCACTATTGTTTTCAGAAAAAACGGTACATGATAACAATTGTACGCATCATTTTGTAACATTTATGTCAGCATTTTACTAGGTAACTTGTTCATGTATCACTTAAAATGTATTCACTCGGATCTTTTGTTTGATTAAGTGGCACAATTCTAAGTTGTATGAGCATTTCACTTCTGTACATACAGTATGCCATTACAGACACCTCATTCTTCCTACATGCTTTCCTATGTAATATGCTTCCGCCGCTGTCACTTTGTCATCATTATAATAACTATTACCTAACTATTTAGTTTTAGATATTCAGAACTGATCCAATAATCCTGTTCACCATTTTATTACTTCAAAACTAGAGATACTGTATGGGAAAAAGCATATTATTAATGCAACTTTGACAAATAACTGAGATTCCTATTGTGATTATTCATGAAGGTGTCAGACTGCACCACTGTGACTTACTGGTGTAGAGCAAAGGAGCACTGCTGTGCTTACTGAGGAAGCCATAGCTGCAGTTATTGGCACAGGGTTATTAGAAAAATAGGGAAAGGTACTGCTATGTGTTATTATTATTGTTTATTTATATAGCACCATTAATTCCATGGTGCTGTACATTATTAGATTAATTCCATGGTGCTGTACATTATTAGATTAATTCCATGGTGCTGTACATTATTAGATTCATTCCATGGTTCCATTTAGGGTTTACATACGGTACACAAAATATACCGAACAAATATAATACTAACAGTGACCGACTGGCACAGTGGGATAGAGGGTCCTGCCCTACAATCTATGAGGGAAGAGGGAGATAGACAATAGGTGAGGGGAGAGACTGTTGAAATGGTGGTATGGTGATAGTAGTGTTATTGGAGGTTGTAGGCCTTCCTGAATAGGTGAGTCTTCAGGACCTTCTTGAAGCCTGTGATTGTTGGAGTCAGTCTTATGTGTCTTGGCAATGAGTTCCAGAGTATGGGGGATGCACGGGAGAAATCCTGGAGACAGTTGTGTGAAGAGCAGATAAAAACAGAGCGGAGTAGGAGGTCTTTGGAGGATCTGAGGTTACGTGTGGGCAGGTAGCATGAGATTAGGTCAGAGATATATGGAGGGGACAGGTTGTGGATGGCTTTGAGGATTGGTGTTGAGGGTTTAAACGTGTGACTTGAAGGATAGATCAGAGTCCAGGGTTATCCAAAGGCAACGGACCTGTGGGACAGGGGTAATTGTGATTCCATTAACTTTTATAGATAAGACAGGTGGAGGGGCCATACAGAGTGGGGTGAAGATAATGAACTCCATTTTCTCCATGTTGAGTTTGAGAAAGTAGGAGGAGAAAAAGGAGGCTACAGCCACTAAACACTCTGGAATTCTGGCCAACAGAGAGGTAATGTCTGGTCCAGAGCTGAATGTGACGTTGATGAGGCATGAGGAGATCCAGGAGAGGGCCTGGTCTGAGATGTTAAGGGATGAGAGGCAGGGGTCGTTTGTGTCAAAGGCAGAGGAGGGGTCAAGGAGGAGGAGGACAGAGTAATGGCGCTTTGCTTTGGCTGTTAGAAGATCATTAGTGAATTTGGTTAGAGCAGTTTCTCTGGAGTGCCGGGGTCTGAACTGTGGAAATGCACATGGAAGCCCAAATGTGCCTACTTTGGGAAAGGGTAAAGGCACCAAAGTGAGCCTGACATTGCTGTGGGACAGAGTGCATTGCTATTAATATAGAGAGATGGGTGATCCTGTTGGAAAATGGCAGGCAGAACTTTATTTGCTGTTGTTGAGGGCACTCAAGTGGATAACTATGAGGGTAAGTTCACTGGGTAGTAACTGAAAGCTGGTGTACTGCATCAGCATCCAGCTGCGCACTCTGCTCCGGATTAGGCTCAATGAATAGGCCTAGTCCGGAGGAGGGAATGTCTTCACTCAAAACCCTGACCAAAAAATTCCATGTGAACTTACCCTAAGAGGCTCAAAGGTGTCAGCTGCATCTAGGTTTTTCTGTCTGATATGAGGATAACATTGCCAAACAAAAAAAACATGATATTTCAGGGCATATTTTTATATGCGGATCACAGGGCATCAAATTATCCATTTGAGGCAACTACATTGGATATTAATTTAGATTTTTTCATTTTGATCTTTTTTCCCAATATACAATTTGTGTGTAAATGTGTTATGTAGTATATCGATGGCTACGTGCTGTAGGGAGAAGCCATTATCTCACCCCAGTGATATGATCATCCACAGTGTGTCATGTACTATAGCTGTAGCTGATTTATAACAAATGTTAACATTTTTCTGTTCTATTTACTACTTTAGCACTTTGTGAGCAGAATATTTAACCATTATTGATTGAATATGGTGGAACGTATTCTGTCAGTTTCTGCGTGACTGGCACAAGGACATGGTTTGTTTTTAAAGCCAGTAATATCGATGAGCCATGAACTGGTACTGCACATCTATTTAACTACAGTCAACAGGAAAAAGTCCTCGAAATGTAACTTTTAGGCAGCGGCTATACAGTGGTATATAAAGCTATAAATGATTTGGGTTCTACTCATTTTTCAATGGAAATTTCACATTGTCAGAAACACAATAACCCAATGGGGAAGATTAATGAGGACACAAGTCTTCATAGGTCCGGACCCAACATACGGTACACCTCATATATGATGAAACGCCCTCCTCCTCATAAACAAGGTGCACCCTCTGCCGGGCAAAAATATATGCTAGCTAAGCCAGGTTGTAGCTGGCGTACATTTTCCCCATCATTTACACTAGATTTCTGGCATAAATAATGATAAATATCCTGGGGCAAGGGCCTCCACCTCTCCCATGGCCCCTTTTTGGGAAAGTGTCAAAGGTGAAGGGTGATGTAGATTTTAAAAAATTGGGATTATTCGGCGAAAACCTTGTTGAAAATTGCAGTTTTTTATGCCTTGTACATCAGAAAACTGAGACAAATATGAGCCATTGTGCTTTTGTTAAAAGCTTCTGACTGATCAATATGTGCAGGCATCATACATTGTCAGTAAACATATATTCAGCTGATGTTATTTGTCACCTTGCTCTTAATTCATCATCTATTGTCTTTCAACATGCGGTATACATTAATTCTATGGCAGCTGTATGGTCTGCAAATGTAAGTGACTTGCTGATTATACCGTCTACTGATCAATAGCAATGACTATACATTGGAGAGCAAGGCGCTCAGCTAGACAGTACGGTATGTGCAGCATCAGTATTTATGCAATGGCCTATATGTTTCCCTTGTAATCCAGTTGTGGCTGTAAGCCTGCACTGCGGTGAATGGAATCTGATATGGAAAAAGATCTGGAGTATCAAATACCACAGTGAATTAACAGTAATAGCCATAATCAGTAAGAAATTACTAAATAATTCAAGTAGCACTTTAACATTTTTTGCATATATACTGCAGCCTACCTATTATTAAATAATAACAGATAATAACGGAGGTCGCCTCAGGTTCCGGACCAAAAGCCGGGTAGCCGCGACTGAAAGCCTGTGCACTCCGCTCCGGATTAGACACCAGAGGAGGGTGTGTCTTCAGGCCGAATCGCGAGGCGAAATGGCCTGAAGAATGAGCGGCTCTCGGAAAAAAGACCTGACCGGCTCCCATTGATTTCAATGGGAGCCGTCTGTTTGGTCAGGATTTTGAGGCGGATACGGCCTCAAACTCCTGACCAAAAATCTCCGTGTGAACTTACCCTAAGGCTACATTCATTTCTACACCAGAGTCTCTGTTTGACACTCGTTGCAATTTCCACCTAAAATCGGTGGACAAAAAAGTAGTGCATGAAGGAATTGCTCTCCGCCAATTTCAGTTTTAAAATGACGGACACCCGACAGACCCCATTATAGTCAATGGGTTAAGTGGATTCCGATTTTTTTAATGCAGATTTTGCTGCATTTTTTTTAGTCTAAGTCAGTAGTGGATTGAGTAGAAGGGAGAAGTATAAGAATTTCCTTTATATTTTCCATTCCTTTTGTAGCCATTGTTGGCTTTGGCTCAAAAAAATGCAACAAAATCTGCAACATAAAAGCTGCAATGTGGGGCATTTTCCTAAACTGCATTTTCAGGTTTCATTAGGAGTAGAGATGAGCGAACAGTGTTCTATCGAACTCATGTTCGATCGGATATTAGGCTGTTCGGCATGTTCGAATCGAACACCGCGTGGTAAAGTGCGCCATTACTCGATTCCCCTCCCACCTTCCCTGGCGCCTTTTTTGCTCCAATAACAGCGCAGGGTAGGTGGGACAGGAACTACGACACCGGTGACGTTGAAAAAAGTAGGAAAAACCCATTGGCTGCCGAAAACATGTGACCTCTAATTTAAAAGAACAGCGCCGCCCAGGTTCGCGTCATTCTGAGCTTGCAATTCACCGGGGACGGAGGTTTCCGTCCATTTAGCTAGGGCTTAGAATCTGGGTAGGCAGGGACAGGCTAGGATAGGAAGGAGAAGACAACCAACAGCTCTTGTAAGAGCTAAATTCCAGGGAGAAGCTTGTCAGTGTAATGTGGCACTGACGGGCTCAATCGCCGCAACCCAGCTTTCCCAGGATCCTGAATGGAATACACTGACAGTGTATTCCCGTATACCCTATATATACACCCCAAATCCCTGTTCCAACGGTGTGCCCCCCCACCCCCCCACTTCACCCCAGAAATACCCTGCAAGTCCCCTAGCAATAGAATTGGGGCTATATACGCCCACTATTTTTGCTACTGCCATATAGTGCCATTGTCTGACTGGGAATTCAAAGAATATATTGGGGTTACATATAACTTCAATTCCAGGGAGAAGCTTGTCAGTGTAACGTGGCACTGATGGGCTCAATCGCCGCAACCCAGCTTTCCCAGGATCCTGAATGGAATACACTGACAGTGTATTCCCGTATACCCTATATATACACCCCCGATCCCCGTTCCAACCGTGTGCCCCCCCACCTTCACCCCAGAAATACCCATTATATTGGGGTTACAAATACCTTCAAGTCCTGCCACTGCCATATAGTGCCATTGTCTGACTGGGAATTCAAAGAATATATTGGGGTTACAAATACCTTCAAGTCCTGCCACTGCCATATAGTGCCACTGTCTGACTGGGAATTCAAAGAATATATTGGGGTTACAAATACCTTCAAGTCCTGCCACTGCCATATAGTGCCAGTTTCTCACTGGGAATTCAAAGAATATATTGGGGTTACAAATACCTTCAAGTCCTGCCACTGCCATATAGTGCCATTGTCTGACTGGGAATGCAAAGAATATATTGGTGTTAGAAATACCTTCAAGTCCTGCCACTGCCATATAGTGCCAGTTTCTCACTGGGAATTCAAAGAATATATTGGGGTTACAAATACCTTCAAGTCCTGCCACTGCCATATAGTGCCATTGTCTGACTGGGAATGCAAAGAATATATTGGGGTTACAAATACCTTCAAGTCCTGCCACTGCCATATAGTGCCATTGTCTGACTGGGAATGCAAAGAATATATTGGTGTTAGAAATACCTTCAAGTCCTGCCACTGCCATATAGTGCCAGTTTCTCACTGGGAATTCAAAGAATATATTGGGGTTACAAATACCTTCAAGTCCTGCCACTGCCATATAGTGCCATTGTCTGACTGGGAATTCAAAGAATATATTGGGGTTACAAATACACTCAAGTCCTGCCACTGACATATAGTGCCAGTTTCTGACTGGGAATACCTGGCCGACACCAGCTCTGCCCTCTCCGATCCCTCTGTGCTCTACAGCCTACACTTATTTTCTCATCTTTTTTTCTGCACTGCACATCTCTTGCCTACTTCCTTTGGGATCTCAGAAGTGGTGGTCTCAGTGCTGAAAAACACATCTGAGTCCCCCATGCAATATGCATTAAGAGAACCCTGGAGCCTACCATAGCATCGAGCCTGGCTAAATGCAGAGAAAGATTTTGGACCACTTCCAGAGATGGTAATTTCAGCACTGCAGTTGGCAACGGATGGTGTAATGGGATTAGCTGAGGGATCGCTGTGTTGACCACTTTTTGGCACAAAATGAAAGTCCAATCCAGCCAAGTATGGTGCAAGAATATGATGCAAGGACACCTACATATCCGTCTGTGACACATTGGGGAGTTCACCCTCATCCGCCCTTTTGGCCTGCACCATAATGCGCCTCTTCCCAGCTAAGCTAAGCGCTGAATTTAGGGACCGCCTCATGTTTGGGGAAAAAGCTGGTGTGGACGGCACAGTGAGGTGGTGCAGTAGACACTCTGCCCAAAAAGGGCAGAGTGTCCCCCAGCCGGGACTCCAACATCTCCTGGGCCAGATTTTTGGAGATGAGGCCGTTGAAGCCTTGGGCATGTGGGTGGGTTGCGCTGTACTTTAGCATGAAATGAAAGGCCTGGGAGATGGGGAGTTGCTGGGAAGAGGCGCATGATGGCGCGGGCAAAAAGAGAAGTGGCAGGAAAAGGGGAGGATGAGGGAGAAGTCAACAAAGTGGCAGAGGCAGATGAAGTGATGTCCTGGCTCGTCCTCTGGAGTGCATCGCCAGCACTGTGAGCAGAGGCATTGGCATGAACGGCGGGCGACGTTTGTCCTGCCGTTGCTGCCTGCCACTGATTCCAGTGCTTGGATTCCAAATGACGGTGCATTGAAGTGGTGGACAGGTTGCTCTTCTCAGGGCCCCTACTCGATTTCGAGAGGCAAATTGTGTAGACGACACTATATCTGTCCTCGGCGCATTCCTTGAAAAAACTCTACACCTTCGAGAAACGTTCCCTCGATGGGGGAGTTTTTCTGGGCTGGGTACAAAAGGGAACATCTTCGGACATTCCGGGTCTGGCCTGGCTTTGGCAAAGCAGCTAACCTCTGCCTCTGGACATGTCTCTGCCTCTAGCTACCCTTTTTGGTGCTGCACCTGCCTCAACATCCACACTACTTTCCCAGCTTGATATCCGCCTTGTCCAGGTGGGGTCGGTGTCCTCGTCGTCCACCACCTCCTCTTCCAACTCCTGTCTCGCCTCCTCCTCCTGCACAATGCGCATGTCAACTGGCTGCCCTGACAGCAACTGCGTCTCATCGTCGTCGATGAGGGTGGGTTGCTGGTCATCCGCCACCAAATCGACCGGAGATGGAATGGAGGAGACTCTAGTGTTTGAGCATCTGGACACAGATACTCGTCTGTTAGGTCCTTGGAATCGCGAAATGGAGGGGCAGGTTGCGGTACAGTCAAAGGAAGGGAGAACAGCTCTGGGGAGCAGGGACAGTTGGGGTTATTGTTCTGGGAAGATTGGGAATTTTGGGTGGAAGGAGGACAAGACTGTTGGGTAAGAGGAGGTAAAGGCTGACTGGCTGGTGGACAATGTGCTTTAAGCGTTATCCGACAGCCATTGCAAGACCTGTTCCTGGTTCTCGGGCCTACTAAGGTTTGTACCATTCAGCCTAGTTAATGTGGAACTTTTGTGCAAAGCGCAGAACTTAGGGCCCGCCTGATGTTAAGGGACACACGCTGGTACAAGGCTCAACTCACCCTAAGTGCCAAAAACACTGCTGGTGCAAGGCTCTACTCATGCCAAGGGCCTCAATCTCTGCTGGTAGCTCAGCTTAAGGTCCTGTAACTTTGTTTGGAAGGGCTCATGTTAAGGGCTAGAAAAGTGAATTTTGGAAGGTCTTACCACATCACACATACACACACACACACACACACACACACACACTCAAAATGACAGTTAAGGGTGAGGGCTTTTGGATTTCCCATTGTCTATTCCATCCGTGGTTGTCATGGGGAACGTGATTTAAAGGGGTGGTTGTTACTGTTTGTTGAGCTTAAATTGGGGTTTGTGTCCATCCATTTGGGGAGTAAAGAAGGTTTCCAGGTATTTTCCCACTTTGATAGAGGTTTTTTGGAATGTGGAAAGTGTGTAGTTGTTAGGCTGTGATAGTGGGGTAATAGAGTGTCTTTGGTGTGTTAGATGCCCCCAGACATGCTTCCCCTGCTGTCCCAGTGTCATTCCAGAGGTGTTAGCATCATTTCCTGGGGTGTCATAGTGGACTTGGTGACCCTCCAGACACAGATTTGGGTTTCCCCCTTAACGAGTATATGTTCCCCATAGACTATAATGGGGTTCGAAACCCGTTCGAACACACGAACAGTGAGCGGCTGTTTGAATCGAATTTCGAACCTCGAACATTTTAGTGTTCGCTCATCTCTAATTAGGAACCTCAGTTGAAGAGACTGTTAGAAATCATGGGTAGCACAGGGTAGACTGGTACTCTGTCTACACAGAGGAACAAGCTCTGGACTGCTGGTCACACTGAGATGACAATAATACAGCTGGACATAGTCAAAGCACTTAAAATCCTAATGGATGTAACTCATCCGGGATGAAACAAATTACCCAGCGAAAATACTGCAGGTGAGTTAGTGCAATATGTAACAATAACTGCAGCGATTACTTCTTAGTATGTAGGTTGTCTCACTACACTAGGGATCAGCAACCTTCAACACTCCTGCTGTTTTGCAACCACAACTCCCAGCATGCACACTTGCTCAAGGATTCATGGAGCTCCCACAGAAGTGAAGGAGCTCCCTATGTGCATTACATATTGGACACATATGAATCAGGTTCACCAGATGTTTTTTTTTGTAGAAGACTTTTGATAGTTACAATTATCACTGAGATGCTTATGCTTGACATTTTTTCCTGTTTCCATCGCACCAACTTCAAGAATTTATTGCTGACTTACCTCTTAATATATTTTAATGACTTTAATGTGATGGATGAGTGGTGCATACAAGCAATACACCACATGTGTAGAGATGAGCGAGTACTGTTCGGATCAGCCGATCCGAACAGCACGCTCCATAGAAATGAATGGATGCACCTGGTACTTCCGCTTTGACGGCGGCCGGCCGCTTAACCCCCCGCGTGCCGGCTACGTCCATTCATTTCTATGCGAGCGTGCTGTTCGGATCGGCTGATCCGAACAGTACTCGCTCATCTCTACACATGTGCAAAGGTTTACAAAATAGTTTGTCATATTGATACATATGTACAATTCCTAATGTCGTGTTATATGAGCACCATTAAAAAGAATATTTTTACTTATATAAATATTGTCCTAATTCACAATAAGAGTCATTTAAGCTTTTAGGATTGTCATATCTTGGTCACGATGGTTGGCACACCAGGAGAATACAATAAATTCCCAGTTCAGTTGAATAGATTCAGTTTAAAACAGGTCACAACCCACTTTATTCACCCCTACCAACAGCCCACTAGTCTACAAATCCAACTGAACCACCCAGCTTTCCCAGACTCTTCTCTTCCACTCTGCTTTCATAGGGTGAAATCCACACTTTTTTATAACTCTAGTGGTATAAACATGCCAGTCCAGCAGTCACATTGATGCATCATATACAAATCATGTACTATAATCTCAATGAATAGTGCACACTGAAGTTGTACATCATATACCCTTACAGGACATACAGTATAAACAATCTCTGAAACATATCACCCTCTCTAAAATATAGTCTCTCTCAGTAAAATATGGCAGGGTTACATTACATTTTAACATCTTGTTATAGTAAACCATTGTTTGTCATATAAAGAATCCAGCAGGATGAATACTGTGAAGGTGTTGGTTAATAGATAGCAGTTCTATCATCTGACACAGAAAAGCATTAGGCAATGTGTCCTAGGTATGGCTCTACTGGGTACTGAATAGAATGGGCCGAGCAGTGAATTCTGAGGGTGGCGGCAACTCCATCTGTTCACTTGATGTTGAGAAGAGGGCCAAGACACGGTTGTCTGCTCTCACCGCTGCTTTGTAATCTGCCCATAGAACCTCTTAATTTGAGCCTGTAGGAAAATAAAAAGATAGAAGGGATCAGAAGTTGAGAGCTATAAATCCCATTATTTGCAGATGATCTGTTCATGTATGCAAATAATCTAGAAGAAATGAGAAAGAAATAATTAACATATGGGCAAATTCTGAGATACCAGCATATAGTAACAGTTAGAAAAAGACATATGTCCATCAAGTTTAACCAGGAGATAGGAAAGGGCATGACTGAAGGGCGTAAGTGTTCTATACACGATTTATAAGCATTCTGTAAATTCCCTAACCATCAATGCTATTTTATTCTAAAAAGACATCTAATCCTTTTTTGAAGCAGTCAGCTGTTGCTGCTGTGATCAGTTCCTGGGGTAGGTTATTCCACAGATTCACAGTCTTTACAGTGAAGAAGCTTTGACAGCTCTTGAGATTAAACCTTTATTTCTGTCCAGATGAATGAAGTGAGTGCTTCCTTGTCTTATGAGGGGATTTTACATGAAACAGGTTTTCACAACACAACACAGAGAACAGGACTGTCTGCTTCCTTCTCCATTCTCTGAGTATCAGCTGCTGAGAACAGAAGACTGGTGAGAATCAGACCTCCACCGATCTGATACTGATGATTTATTCTTAGTATACTCATAAATAGCGTTAGCCCAGAAAACCCATTTGCAATAGAGCTGGGGCTTCTGGCATATCCCACCCCACTACAAGGAATGGTATACACCAGGGTGGGTACATTATAGAAGGTAGTGGGAAAAAAGGATGCACAATGTGTCAGTTTGTTATTGGACCTTTGGAAGAAGGGAAAATATGGTTTATGCTGCAGAAAAATGGATTATATAATATCATTAACAGTTAATGGAAATGTATTTAACCATTTGCCTAGTTGCAACAAGAAAGTAGTTTATAAGATAAATGTGTTTCTGCATTACCTGAAGATAAGGGGAAGATTAAGGGAACTACGTACAAAACAAAGTTTTACCACAGCCACCGCACTTGATAATATGTGAAGGAAATGTTTCACTTTGGTGCACGAATCTGCCCTCCGGATCGGGCAATAGAGCAGTATTCACAAAAAGAAAGGATCCAGCACCGAAAAATTGCTCAGTTAAAACGGCTTTTATTTCTAGTTTCTAAAAAACATTGCGTAGACACCAAGATGCATAGAGAATGTCTAAAAAAATGTATAATTCATACCAGTCCACGAAGACAAAACATGAGACGAGACCTACATAACACATAGCTGCCGCTGACGCGTTTCGAGGCAGTGTTGCCTCTTAGTCAGCGCTATGAAGCCAGAAATGAGTTCTGGCACATGGCTGGCTGCAGGGGATGTAAAGTCCGGTATTGAAAATTTCAGTCTATATAAATTTGTCCCAATATTTCTATATCAAAACATAAGACTCAATTCAACATAAATTGGAATAAGAACATTAAAATATTTTTTTTCCCATGATTGCAATGAAGGGCATGTACATAGAAAGGTGGCAGATTTAGGATTGATAGGGATTTAAATTAGAAGAAAAATAGATATTGTTACTAGAGATGAGCGAACAGTGTTCTATCGAACACATGTTCGATCGGATATCAGGGTGTTCGCCATGTTCGAATCGAATCGAACACCACGTGGTAAAGTGCGCCAAAATTCGATTCCCCTCCCACCTTCCCTGGCGCCTTTTTTGCACCAATAACAGCGCAGGGGAGGTGGGACAGGAACTACGACACTGGGGGCATTGAAAAAAATTGGAAAAAGTCATTGGCTGCCGAAATCAGGTGACCTCCATTTTAGACGAATAGTGGATTTCAAATCCGGGTCATATGAGAATGTGAACTTTGTGACTATGAGACAGGGATAGCTGTACAGGCAGGGATAGCTAGGGATAACCTTTATTTAGGGGGGAATGTTATTAAAAATAACTTTTTGGGGCTCTATCGGGTGTGTAATTGTGATTTTTGTGAGATAAACTTTTTCCCATAGGGATGCATTGGCCAGCGCTGATTGGCCGAATTCCGTACTCTGGCCAATCAGTGCTGGCCAATGCATTCTATTAGCTTGATGAAGCAGAGTGTGCACAAGGGTTCAAGCGCACCCTCGGCTCTGATGTAGCAGAGCCGAGGCTGCACAAGGGTTCAAGCGCACCCTCGGCTCTGATGTAGGAGAGCCGAGGGTGCACTTGAACCCTTGTGCAGCCTCGGCTCTGCTACATCAGAGCCGAGGGTGCGCTTGAACCCTTGTGCACACTCTGCTTCATCAAGCTAATAGAATGCATTGGCCAGCGCTGATTGGCCAATGTATTCTATTAGCCTGATGAAGTAGAGCTGAATGTGTGTGCTAAGCACACACATTCAGCTCTACTTCATCGGGCTAATAGAATGCATTGGCCAGCGCTGATTGGCCAGAGTACGGAACTCGACCAATCAGCGCTGGCTCTGCTGGAGGAGGCGGAGTCTAAGATCGCTCCACACCAGTCTCCATTCAGGTCCGACCTTAGACTCCGCCTCCTCCGGCAGAGCCAGCGCTGATTGGCCGAAGGCTGGCCAATGCATTCCTATGCGAATGCAGAGACTTAGCAGTGCTGAGTCAGTTTTGCTCAACTACACATCTGATGCACACTCGGCACTGCTACATCAGATGTAGCAATCTGATGTAGCAGAGCCGAGGGTGCACTAGAACCCCTGTGCAAACTCAGTTCACGCTAATAGAATGCATTGGCCAGCGCTGATTGGCCAATGCATTCTATTAGCCCGATGAAGTAGAGCTGAATGTGTGTGCTAAGCACACACATTCAGCACTGCTTCATCACGCCAATACAATGCATTAGCCAGTGCTGATTGGCCAGAGTACGGAATTCGGCCAATCAGCGCTGGCTCTGCTGGAGGAGGCGGAGTCTAAGGTCGGACCTGAATGGAGACTGGTGTGGAGCGATCTTAGACTCCGCCTCCTCCAGCAGAGCCAGCGCTGATTGGTCGAGTTCCGTACTCTGGCCAATCAGCGCTGGCCAATGCATTCTATTAGCCCGATGAAGTAGAGCTGAATGTGTGTGCTTAGCACACACATTCAGCTCTACTTCATCAGGCTAATAGAATACATTGGCCAATCAGCGCTGGCCAATGCATTCTATTAGCTTGATGAAGCAGAGTGTGCACAAGGGTTCAAGCGCACCCTCGGCTCTGATGTAGCAGAGCCGAGGCTGCACAAGGGTTCAAGTGCACCCTCGGCTCTCCTACATCAGAGCCGAGGGTGCGCTTGAACCCTTGTGCAGCCTCGGCTCTGCTACATCAGAGCCGAGGGTGCGCTTGAACCCTTGTGCACACTCTGCTTCATCAAGCTAATAGAATGCATTGGCCAGCACTGATTGGCCAGAGTACGGAATTCGGCCAATCAGCGCTGGCCAATGCATTCTATTAGCCCGATGAAGTAGAGCTGAATGTGTGTGCTAAGCACACACATTCAGCACTGCTTCATCACGCCAATACAATGCATTAGCCAGTGCTGATTGGCCAGAGTACGGAATTCGGCCAATCAGCGCTGGCTCTGCTGGAGGAGGCGGAGTCTAAGATCGCTCCACACCAGTCTCCATTCAGGTCCGACCTTAGACTCCGCCTCCTCCAGCAGAGCCAGCGCTGATTGGCCGAATTCCGTACTCTGGCCAATCAGCACTGGCTAATGCATTGTATTGGCTTGATGAAGCAGTGCTGAATGTGTGTGCTTAGCACACACATTCTACTCTACTTCATCGGGCTAATAGAATGCATTGGCCAGCGCTGATTGGCCGAATTCCGTACTCTGGCCAATCAGCACTGGCTAATGCATTGTATTGGCTTGATGAAGCAGTGCTGAATGTGTGTGCTTAGCACACACATTCAGCTCTACTTCATCGGGCTAATAGAATGCATTGGCCAATCAGCGCTGGCCAATGCATTCTATTAGCGTGAACTGAGTTTGCACAGGGGTTCTAGTGCACCCTCGGCTCTGCTACATCAGATTGCTACATCTGATGTAGCAGTGCCGAGTGTGCATCAGATGTGTAGTTGAGCAAAACTGACTCAGCACTGCTAAGTCTGCATTCGCATAGGAATGCATTGGCCAGCCTTCGGCCAATCAGCGCTGGCTCTGCCGGAGGAGGCGGAGTCTAAGGTCGGACCTGAATGGAGACTGGTGTGGAGCTATCTTAGACTCCGCCTCCTCCAGCAGAGCCAGCGCTGATTGGTCGAGTTCCGTACTCTGGCCAATCAGCACTGGCCAATGCATTTCTATGGGGAAAAGTTAGCTTGCGAAAATCGCAAACTGACAGGGATTTCCATGAAATAAAGTGACTTTTATGCCCCCAGACATGCTTCCCCTGCTGTCCCAGTGTCATTCCAGGGTGTTGGTATCATTTCCTGGGGTGTCATAGTGGACTTGGTGACCCTCCAGACACGAATTTGGGTTTCCCCCTTAACGAGTTTATGTTCCCCATAGACTATAATGGGGTTCGAAACCCATTCGAACACTCGAACAGTGAGCGGCTGTTCGAATCGAATTTCGAACCTCGAACATTTTAGTGTTCGCTCATCTCTAATTGTTACGTTTAGAATTGATGTAATATGGGTTTTTTTCTCCAATTTTTTTTATGGATGTAAAAGTCAGATCATATTTTAGGTAGAGAACATGAAAATGATGGAATCTTCCCTTGTAAATGAGATAATACAGGATGCTTGTACCGTCGTGTCTGTTGCTATAAACTTACATTGCACAAATAACACATCTGTTAGGATTCTGTTCAACAGGACGCAGAAATGAGACAGTCTCCTGTTGTCTGTGTTCCTTGAAAACGCAATACTGGCAAAAGCTAGGAAACTGAGTCACACAGACACTATAAACCACGAGCAGAAGCCCCATGGGACAGAGCTGAAGCATTGCAAATAATGAAGTTGAACCCCCACCTATCTAATATTGATGACCTATGGTTAGAACCCCCCTTAAAGGAAAGACTCTCTGCAGGTAGTACAGTATGTCAGCATAAACCCAGAATAAGCAGAGGTTTAAATGAAGGAAAGATAAATTAGACTGAATCCTCTCCTACAAATTGATATATCAATCTGCTCATCTCCTCCTGCTTTAGTACATGCGGCCGGCAGGTTACACCATGTTCATTGTGACAGGTTCTCTTTAAACTAGTGTGGGACAGTCATATTGCCAGATTTATTTCTTATATTTGATAAGCTATATGCCTCAGAATTCTGGCTTAAATTGCACCACACGTACATTTATTATATGTATTAGTCACATTTTGCACCTTGTTTGACAAGAGGGCTGAGCAGAAACGGTACTTGGGTTTAGATGTACCAATGTGTGACAACTGTGCACCAAAATTTGACACAAAGTAATTTAACTAATAAATTGTGTAAAGTTATACTAAAGTGTCTAAAATTATACCAGATTATCATCCAGTAGGAGTCACAATAATAACTGTTTAGACTGTGGTGTGAAAGCATACATTGTGTAAGTGTTATATTAATAAATATGTCCTAATAAACAGTATCCCTGATGAAGGGGGAAAGGCCCGTGTAATTTGTAGGATTGCTGCACCCTACTCTATTTCTTTATGTTTTATGTGTAAATGTTACTCTGTCTAGATGTGGATGTGCAATAAAGACGTGATATATGGAAAGCTGAAGGAAACCTGGATTCTGTGATAGGACCGAGGAAGTGTAAAAAACTTGCTACAAGGCATCTAGGATTATGGAGGGTGGGATTCTGGCAGTGTTGCTTTGGTAGCTTTGTGATTTTGAGGAAATTACAATTATGGTTTACTATTCTCTTTTATTATGATGGTCATCATTCTTTGGATGCAACTGGTATAACATGGAGTATGTCCTAGGGTGGACGGTTGCAAGAGGACTGTACAAGGCCCAGATGGATTAAATGTGTGGTAGTGAACTGCCACCATAGGCTAGAGGGCACAGAGAAAAAGTGCTGTGGGAAAAAATGCAATGGCAACGCATCATGGCCTTTTGCAGAAAGTATACCTGCTTCAATCATACCTACAGGGAAATGCATTTACATAGGTATAATTTACATACTGTGATGTTTAAAAGCTTGAGGATTTTAGAAATCGCTGCATTTCCGCTGTGTGTATTTTTCTACAATGTGTGGATGAGATTTGCTAGGATCCCATCCAATTTGCAGGGACTGTAAAAATGCTTACGCCATGTGAGTCCCCGGCTTTAAAAAGTGTAACTTGGGCATGTGTGTACTAAATCACTAAAGTGCAGTGTTGTTTTGCCACTTGTTTTGGAATTTATTATTTTGCTTTTTTTGCAATGTCTACATTTCTCCTGGCGTCTTTATTCTAACCCGAGGCTACATATCCTGATGATTAGTTTGCAGAGACAATATGTTTGAAGTTGTGAAATATGTCAAAAAAGCTTACCTCCAATTATGCAAAAAGCCTTAAAGTCCATATAAGAACCTGTATACGTGAAAAAAGTGAATATAAGAAACTAAGTAATATAGCTCATTAAGGAAATATATTATTTTCTCCACTTAGGTCAGAGGACAATCGTACACATCAGGGAGAGTGTTTGCCTGCATAGGCAGTACGGAGACTTACAAGTCATTCCTGCTCCGCTAGGGATTCTGGGTAAAAAATATGCAAATCTATTCTCCAGGATGTAATTAGGAGAACAGTGCCTCTGTATGCTGCCCTCTAGAGGGCAGCATCCTTAACATCATGCATGACTCAGTTATAAAGTCTTTTTAATCATAATGTGGATTCAATCAGTATCCCTACACTATGCTGAGGATGGCCCAATAGGCCGAAACAGCGCTGTCCATAGCTGGGAATCTGTTCCTTTTGGGACAGAAATACTGATTTGTCAATTAAATCCACATTATGATTAAAAAGACTTTATAACTGAGTCGTTCATGATGTTAAGGATGCTGCCCTCTATAGGGTGGCGTACAGAGTGCACTGTTCTCCTAATTACATCCTGGAGAATAGATTTGCATATTTTTTACCCAGAATCCCTAGCGGAGCAGGAATGACTTGTAAGTCTCCGTACTGCCTATGTAGGCAAACACTCTCCCTGATGTGTACGATTGTCCCCTGACCCTGGTCTATAGTCTCTCACTCTGCCAAATCAGTATCCCTACGCTATGCTGAGGATGGCCCAATAGGCCGAAACAGCGCTGTGCATAGCTGGGAATCTGTTCCTTTTGGGACAGAAATACTGATTTGGCAATTAAATCCACATTATGATTAAAAAGACTTTATAACTGAGTCGTTCATGATGTTAAGGATGCTGCCCTCTATAGGGTGGTGTACAGAGTGCACTGTTCTCCTAACTACATCCTGGAGAATAGATTTGCATAATTTTTACCCTTTCTCCACTTATTAAGACTAAGCTACTTTTTGCATAGAAGTCTATGAAGAGAAGAGGGGAAGAGGAAGCTGCTATACAGGACACACAAATAACTGCAGCTGCTGTACACTGCTACTCTTAAGTGAGGGTGCTCTTCTTCAAAATGAGGCTCTACCATGCAAGAACAAAAAAAGGGCAAACAGTACACATAAAAAACAAAAATGTACAACAACTGAAATATAAATAAGCATTTTATTGACACAAAAATATTCTAAACACATTAAAATCATCCAAATGTAAGAAAATCATGAAAATGCACAAATTCCTTCTGCAGCCTTGTAGGACAAAAGGTTAATTCAAATGTATCACTAGATACTAGGTGTATCAAATGTATGACTACGTACTAGGTGTACCAAATGTATGACTACATACTAGGTGTACTAAATGTATGACTAGGTACTAGGTGTATCAAATGTATCACTAGGTACTACGTGCATCAAATGTATGACTAGGTACTAGGTGTAACAAATGTATGACTACGTACTAGGTGTACTAAATGTATGACTAGGTACTAGGTGTAACAAATTATGACTACGTACTAGGTGTACCATATGTATGACTAGGTACTAGGTGTATCAAATGTATCACTAGCTACTAGGTGTACCAAATGTATCACTAGCTACTAGGTGTACCAAATGTATCACTAGCCACTAGGTGTATCAAATGTATCACTAGATACTAAGTGTACCAAATGTATGACTAGGTACTAGGTGTAACAAATGTATGACTACGTACTAGGTGTACTAAATGTATGACTAGGAACTAGGTGTATCAAATGTATGACTAGGTACTAGGTGTACCAAATGTATGACTAGGTACTAGGTGTACCAAATGTATGACTAGGTACTAGGTGCACCAAATGTATGACTAGGTACTAGGTGTAACAAATGTATGACTACCTACTAGGTGTATCAAATGTATGACTACCTACTAGGTGTATCAAATGTATGACTACCTACTAGGTGTATCAAATGTATGACTACGTACTAGGTGTACCAAATGTATGACTAGGTACTAGGTGTAACAAATGTATGACTAGGTACTAGGTGTAACAAATGTATGACTACCTACTAGGTGTATCAAATGTATGACTACCTACTAGGTGTACCAAATGTATCACTAGCTACTAGGTGTACCAAATGTATCACTAGCCACTAGGTGTACCAAATGTATCACTAGATACTAAGTGTACCAAATGTATGACTAGGTACTAGGTGTAACAAATGTATGACTACGTACTAGGTGTACTAAATGTATGACTAGGAACTAGGTGTATCAAATGTATGACTAGGTACTAGGTGTACCAAATGTATGACTAGGTACTAGGTGTACCAAATGTATGACTAGGTACTAGGTGCACCAAATGTATGACTAGGTACTAGGTGTAACAAATGTATGACTACCTACTAGGTGTATCAAATGTATGACTACCTACTAGGTGTATCAAATGTATGACTACCTACTAGGTGTATCAAATGTATGACTACGTACTAGGTGTACCAAATGTATGACTAGGTACTAGGTGTAACAAATGTATGACTAGGTACTAGGTGTATCAAATGTATGACTAGGTACTAGGTGTGCCAAATGTATCACTAGATATTAGATGTACCAAATGTATGACTAGGTACTAGGTATGCCAAATGTATCACTAGATATTAGGTGTACTAAATGTATGACTACATACTAGGTGTATCAAATGTATGACTAGGTACTAGGTGTACCAAGTGTATGACTAGGTACTAGGTGTACCAAATGTATCACTAGATACTAGGTGTAACATCTTTGCCTGTCCGGGCTTTGGCGTCGTCTGGCCGCATGCTGCGGCACAAGAGGCGTGTTCAGCTGTGATTTCTTTCCTTGGTTTCTTCTTGCATTATCTCAACACTCTCCTATTCTTTCACCTTGGTAATTGATTTTCCACCACACCCATCTCCTTCATCTTCATTTCCCTCTGCTCCTCTAATAGTTAATTTCAGTCTTGCCCTGTGATTGACGGCCTATCCGCCTATCATCTCTGGGGCGGGTTTTTCCTCCCTATTTATGCTAGGCTCGCATTCACATTGGGGCTTGCTATTGCCTTGTGCATACTTGCTTTTTTCTGTCGCTGTTATTACTTGTATTCTAATCCTGACCTCTGGCTTTCCCTATTGACTATTCTTTTGGACTTCGATTTGGCACTGCGTTGCTCAACTGTTTCCTGACCCTTGGCTAGCTGACCTCCCTTTGTTGTTATTTGTCTTGTCTGCGTTTTGTGTATCACATATATAGGAAGGGATCGTCTTCGAGTTGCCGCCTATTATGTAGGATAGGGCCTGGCAATAGGAAGGGACAGTGGGGGGCTTCAGCTTAGGGCTCACTGTCTCTTGTGCCCTGCCCCAGGGTTTCCAGCAGCTACTGGGGAATTGTTGTCCTAGCAATTCCATAACACTTGGTGTACCAAATGTATGACTAGGTACTAAGTGTGCCAAGTGTATCACTAGATACTAGGTGTACCAAATGTATGACTAGGTACTAGGTGTACCAAATGTATGACTACGTAGTAGGTGTACAAAATGTATGACTAGATACTAGGTGTACCAAATGTATGACTACGTAGTAGGTGTACCAAATGTATAACTACGTAGTAGGTGTACTAAATGTATGACTAGGTACTAGGTGTATCAAATGTATGACCAATTGTATGACTAGGTACTCACTCAGATTCTCCTCCCTGTCCCTTCTCCTTACACTTCTCTATGTGAGGATAAAGACATGTACAGATGCTCTACAGGTAAATAGTCTGAAGATAAGATGAGCAGTCTAATAAGTAAAGAAGGAAAAATATTTATTTATTAGATTATATTACAGAGTTTCTTATATTCACCTGGACTATTAATTTATGAAAAATTGTTTTAAAATTGTAAGTAGACCTTAAATGATAGATATTTACACATTAATTATTTGGCTGCAATAAAGTACATAAAGTACATGTTCAGATATGGTAGCTTTTATAGATATTGTTAATATTTGGAGCTACACTGTACTTGGTTTTGCTTTAAATTGTATTGAGGATTTCAAAAACGGTATCAAAACAATCCATCTCTACATTATACTTAAGGGCAGAAATTGATGATTTTTGGAATAGCACAGGGAAGCTAGCAGTTTTTTCATTATGTCTGAATGAGGTCTTGGATGTGAGAGAACTGACTTCGTACTGTAATTTCCCAAGAGATCCGTTTTTTCAGTACTAGAGTTTCACAGAACCTGTAAGGACAGTTTATGTTTACTGTACAGTATAGGATTGGCAGACGCGTGTGGGTTGTGATATATATATATATATATATATATATATATATATATATATATATATATATGTGTGTGTATGTATATATATATATATATGTATGTATACACAGTATATATAATGGTGTAGAATTTAACTGACACTCATTGTTACCTTTCTCTTTTTGAACATTATTGCTAATCTTTATTTACACTATAAAGACAGATGAAAGCAACATATATGAACAAAAACATGAAATCATATATGAAACAATAAAATAAGGCTAGTTACCTTACCTGCATTGTTTTAGTCTAAAGTCTGACAATTTGTTGAAATTTTTTGAAAATGAATAGTATTAAACGTGTTACAGTAACCAAAAAAACGATACTCCCCTTTATAATTTACTTATACTGTACATATCACGTTTTCTTATCATACCTGCTTTCTGACATCTCTACAGAGTGATAGCTAGAACAGAAAGTGTTAAATATTAAAAATTGCAAAGTACACTAGCCTTGAATTTAGGAGTCAATGAAATGTGATCATCGGAATAACAACTTAACACATTTTTACAATGCGAAGCGCCAATTTTCGGATATACTAGTCCTTGTGTGTCTGCCAGTATGTGCTACATGCAACTATATACAGTTCACTGGCATTGGACTGTACTTTGATTGTACAATAGAAATTCCACAACAAATATGCTATTGTGAACCCATCTCTTATCTACTGTACAGTAACTTATATGGCAATGCTACATTCCACAATAGAAAGGAAACTTTTATAGCATAGCAAGGGAACTGATTTATTGTGTGATGGGATTTAACAGTCCTATGTCAATAAATAGAAATTTAGAATAATAATAAAATAATTAAGAATATGCCCATTTTTAATAGACTTTGGGATTTCTGTGAGACAATTAAAACATCAGGGCATATATATAATGCCCTAATAATGCCCATAATTGGCTCAGAAATTGCAAGTAGTCGGTTTGATGAATCTGCCCCAATATCTATAGTCTGAGTCTCATACACAACAACGTATTGAAAAGGAAATAGAATCTAACAAGGAAACATTCCAGCCATAAGCACATGCGGCTTTAGTGGATATACTGTTTTCTTCTATCACAATATCATACAAATACTTTTTAGCCTTAGATTTTAAAGTCTGTCGGAGTCAAGTTGATCTCAAGAGAACCTGCTGCTGGGGAAAATCCTTCGCTTACCGCTTAGGTCGCTTATTGAAAACAATGGGCATTTATTGATTTTAGTGGACCACTGCCGCATTCAAGAGGTAAAATCTGACCGCAGGGCCCCTATTTAGCTCAGCATGCCGTAGGAGGACACATAACAGAGGACATAGTAAAAGAAAAACAACCTCTTCTACTCATGGCTGGGGATGTAGCTTTGATACACAAATCTTATGCTCTTACTGTATAGTCATAGAAAATACAGAATGCTTCTTTGCGTTATTATCTTAAATACATATGTGGTTACTAATATTGTCTATCATGGAGATACTCTTACTATGCCAGTACTAAAGGAATAACATTTGATATCGATTTGCATTCTTATTTCACTGTAAAGCTACAGTTACTCTATGGCAAATTCAGTAATGGTACATGCAGATTTTGTTGCAGATTTCCTTATATGCATTGCAAAGAGTAGAATCTGCAATGATAATCTGCAGCAATTGACAGGCCACGACTTCACAATCTATCTGGTTATTTTACGCCTGGAAAAAAAATCTGCAATATATGTATACAATTGGCACTGTGTTATACTGCATGCACTGCAATATGCAACATGTGCAGTAACTTTAACGCTAAGGCCCCATGTTGCAGGAAAGCAAATGCAAATTTTGCATCATGTGTTTTGTTAGACAAACCTAGGCTACGGTAGGAATGGCAAATATAAGAGTGGCTCTTATACTTCTTCCTTCTGCTCCATTCACTGGAGTGGATTGAGTAGAAGGGAAAAGTATAAGTAATTCTTATATATTTCCCTTTCCTGTTGTAGTAATTTGCTTTGCAACAAGAAAAGGTTGGATTTGATGGACCAATGTCTTCATCCAACCTCATTTACTATGTGACTGCCCAGTTCTTTTATGGAACGATAGCCAGTTATTTGTGCCATAGCACTATATTTGAATCATTGGATTTCCCATTACTTTGAGCCTTATCTCCTCTGAGTCCTGTCGGCGTGGTATTAGGCCAGTAGTCTCATGGTCAAGGAAGAGGTGAGGGCTCTTATAGGTTTTTTGACGTATCAATTGGGATAGTGTTTCTTATATGTGCATGGTTTTTAACATGAGGCGGTTGAGTCAGCTTCTTAAAGATTAGTAGTGGAAATCTGACATCATGTGGGACTTTTTGTAGTGTTTGGTTGGGGAACACGTATCTGCGTTGGACAACTGCAGATTATTTTCTATCTATAGAGTCGGTGGATTAGTTTTTTTCACTATAGCCCTCTATTGGGTTTGCTTAGCAGTCTAAAGAGAATTTATTTACAATTTCCTCTTATTTTAAAGAGTTTAATAAAAGTGAAATCTTAGGTATCTTTTGTCCTCTATTTATTTCTGTGAATTTGTGATTTTACTTCAGTTCATAATCGTCCATCCCTACAATAATCCCATAGCCATCTTGGAAGTTGTAGAGAGATTGTGATGGTGATGATACAGTATATTTGTGTCTAGGGTTTCCTAGACTGGATATAATTGTATCCATTTCTAAGCTGTGAATAGAACTACTTAAACATGGTGGTACACAGCAGTGTATATAGACATTTCCAGTACTGTGCAAGGTTTTGTTCACATTTGTGTAGGAGGCTCATCTGTGAATACTATTCCATATTCTGTCATATTTGACAAGAGGAATAGGACCGCATACAGCTCCATTCTTCTTGACAAAACGACAATGAAACCCCAACAGATATAAGTCATGTTTATAACTGTATTATAGAGACTCCATTGATAAAGAAGAAAAGATATTTAGGCTATGTTTAAATGTTCAGGTTTTTTAATGCAAAGTCAGGTGGATGACAATAGGAGAGAATGTATAGAGGACAAGAGATACTCCTTCTCCTCTTTGTAGCTACTCCTGGGTTTTGGCATCAAAAACTGCATCTGAAATACTGCAGGAATTATTGTTATTGCAGCTTCTAAGTAGCCAAAATGGCCATTTATTTTCTTCTTTCTCATGGCTCATAAGCAGAGAGCCCTTTATGAGACCTTAAACTGGCTTGCTAAAAGAGAATCTTAAAACTCCCTAATTCTAGCACGCCTCCTTTCAAGGAAACTGACTAAATCAGTCACTTATAATGAAAGAAATCAATATATTTACTGGCTCAGTAAATATATGGCTGGTCAAGGCTAACTGGAAGTCTTACATCAGCATAACAAAACAGTTTATAATGCTCAGTAAATCTCTATTAGAACCTTGTTGTGGACTCAGCTCATTGTGCTGCTGTGCAGGCATTAATTGTAGATATCCGGGCAATGGAAGTGCGGAGCAATATAAAGCCCTCTACGAAATTGCTGCTAACTGTGGTTTCAGCAAGTAAAATAAGACTTGTTTAAAGAGGATCTTTCATGTCTTTGGGTACATGCAGTTTTATATACCACTAGAAAGCCAACAGTGCAATGAATTCAGCGCACTGTCGGCTTTCCCGTTATGTGCCCCGGGGGAAGAGCTATCGGTGCATTTATTGATAGCTCTGCACTGTCAGAAGGATGTTTCTGATAGTCTAGCTGGGAGCGCCCCTCCTGACAGTCTGTCCGTAGCGCTCTACTGTCAGAGGGGGCATTCCTTACCGCCCAAGCATGACCTTGAGCAGTGAGGATTGCCCCCCAGTACTAGTCTATGGACGAGTACTGTCAGGATGGGGGGGGGTGCGTTCCTCATTGCTCAGCATCATTGCAGTATGGCACTACATACAGTACTGTCAGGAGGGGCGTTTCCAGGTAGACTGTCAGGATCGCCCTTCTGACAGTGAAGATCTATCAGTAAATGCACCAATAGCTCTTCCACCGGGGCACATAACAGGAAAGCTGACACTGCACTGAATTCAGCGCACTATCGTCTTTCTAGCGGTATATAAAACCGCATGTGCCTGAGGACATGAAAGGTCCTCTTTAAGAGGAACTGCTCCCTTCGACACTGCTTTCATCTAACATAAGTTGCACAGGAAGCCATGACAGTATGTGAACATAGGAGGACTGTGCTCCTGTGCACAAAGCTAGCTCATATAGACATGTCTCGAGTTTGAATGGAGGAGTTTGGGTGGCCTGCACACAACCTTGACCTCAATCCCATAGAACACCTTTAGGATGAATTGGAACTCTGATTGGAATACAGACCCTCTGACCCTACATAAGGGCCTGACCTCACAAATGCTTGTTTAGCTGAATGGGCACAAATTCTAGTAGTAGAAGAAGGGTTCAAAGTCGATATTAAAGCCTATGGTTTTGGAATGGGGTATCTAGCAAACTAATATAGGTGGAAAGAAAAGGGGGTCATATTCTTTCTTCATAATGCACATGATAGTTCCTGCTGAGTTACAATGGTGTCAATGACATTAGGATCAGTCATACAACCCATCTGGAACGTTGTCCTAGCAGAAATTTGAGCATTGCCTAACACCCAGCTAATATGGGTTGAATTGTTTTAATCACATAGAAAAGGGTGATTCTACTGTAATAAAATCATATATGGTCTAATATAGTCCTCAAAAATGCCCATGTCACATTATTAACAATATATTGTTTTCTTTTTAGGAATAAGTATATCCATTCATGGGTCTAAAAATCAGCTGCAGATTCACCAGAGGAAAAGTGTGGCGAATAATCCTGTACCGAACGATCACATAGTGGTTAGACATTCCTCTCTGCCTCCCCTCAGAAGGGCGATAAGAATGGAGGCTTCATCTTCTGGCAAGTGTGCGCTCTCAAATGGAAATACAGAGATTCATTATCCAGGTAGACAATCTCTTTTTGAACACTGACGGTATAACTACTGATAATGGGTTAATGTAAGGAGCCATTATGGGACATACTCCTTATATGTGAATATATACATATAGTACTGTGAAAAATTACTGCAGAATCAATTCTAGGTATGCTTGCACACAGGTTTTGAAGGAACTTGGCAGGGAGGTTGTTCCAAACATCCTTGAGAACTAACCACAGATCTTCTGTGGATGTAGGCTTGTTCAAATCCTTCTGCCTCTTCAGGTAATCCCAGACAGACTCGGTGATGTTGAGATAAGTGCTATACAAGAGCCATATCTTCACTTGCAGGACTCCTTGTTCTTTATGCTGAAGATATCTCTTAGTAGCATTGGCTGTATGTTTGAGGTTGTTGCCCTAGTATAGAATTAATTTAAGGCCAATCATATGTCTTCCTGATGGTACTGCAAGCTGGTTATGTATCTGCTTGTATTTCTGTGAATTGGGGTCACCATTAATCCAAACCGAATCACCAACTTCATTTCCTGACGTGAAGCCCCAAACTTGCAAGGAACCTTCCCCAGGCTTCACTGGTGCCTGCAGACACTCATAGTACTGCTCTCCAGCACCTCAGGGAACAAACTGTCATCTGTTACTGCCAAATACTTAAAATTTTGACTCATCATCCAAAGCACCTGCTCCCACTTTTCTGCCCTTATTATTTTTCCCAAATAGTTGAGTTACTTGGCCCTGTTTCCAAGTTGAAGGTATGGCTTTTTGGCTCCAATTCTTCTATGAAGATCACTTTTGGACAGACTTAAAAACAGTAGACGTGTGTACCTGGGGTCTATAAGTTTCTCCCAGTTCTGAGCTGATGGCAGTACAGGACATCTTCTGATTTCGAAGGGAGGTAGGACTGATGTGTCTTTCATCTGATGTCATCCAAAATTCCTTGGCTGACCATTGCCTGTATACTCCACAACACCATTTCTTGGTGACTCAAAAGAGCTTGAACTGCACATGTTGATACCCTAGTCTTCTCTAAAACCTTTTCTGAGAGAGACCTTCCCGAGTGTCCTGTTGATGTAGTGTGACCAACCCGGGAGAACCGTGCAGGAAGGTGGATTGTCACGGTGACCTTCCTGCACGGTTCTCCCGGGGTGGTCGCAGTAGTATATGACCTGAAACTGTCATATAAAACTGTCTTTCCCAACGTCACCTTTGTAGCAGAGTTTGTTGTGTAGCCTCCTACACAGCTGTTTCTGGTTCATTTTCAGACTGGGTTTCAACCTACATATGACAATGATGAGCATTACCACCTGTATAATCAGATAATCGCACATCTGAGGCCCGGTTCACATCTAAATTCTGTATTCCATTCAGGGAGTCCGCTTGGGGACCCCCTGAACGGAATACCAAATACATTAAAAAGAGGTTAGCTAAGAAACCACATGGACCCCATAGGCTATAATGGGGTCTGCGTGTTTTCCATACAGTGTCCGCACGAATCATGCGTAGAGAAGAGTGCAGCTTGCACGCCTGACAAAGTCATTGAATTAGTGCACCTAGAAGAGTTGATGCTGCTTTGAAGGCAAAGTCCTTCACATCAAATATTGACTTGATTTCGATTTCTCTTTTGATCATTCATTTTAATAAATTATTAATGTTTTTATTTATTTTTTTTAAATCATTCTGATATTGCAGAATTTTTGAACATCTGCCTAAAACATTTGCACAGTACTGCATATATGCATACTGTATATATCTACGGACAATATATATAATTGGCACATTAACCATTGCTATTGCAGGTAACATCATTTACATGTGGGGAAGGGGCGGTTATATTGCAGGAAAGGGTTATTTACCTAGAAAAGTAGAGTTAGATATTAATGACAATGTGCTTTTAATGAATAAGATTAAGGTTAAAACCTGCAAAATAAATTCTACAAATACATCCCATGTATCAGTGTGAAAGCAGTATTGGCTCGTAAAACTTGACTCCAATCTGTATGAAAGAATACCTAAGAAAATGGTTTCCTGGTTGAGAGCAAGCGCTAATATTCTGAGGTCATGCGTCTGGTTCCATGTATGTACTACAATCGTTCTACGTTTTTTTCTAGGTGTTAAGGACATAAATATATTCTTTGATGACTTGGAAGCTGCAAATAGTCCCTCCAAAGACGATGACTCTCTGCTGCATGCTGGTAATTTGACAAGTATGTCAGACGAAGTCAGCAGATTAGATGCAGAAGGAGAGGTAAGAAGTTCAGTTACTAAAGAGTATTATAAATAGCTGTGGGAGACAGGAATGGATGGGAATCAATACTGTCTGTTTACAGGGTTGTGGAATATGTAACCATAATATACCGTACATGGGCTGTACATTAGGCTTTGTGCTGCATCAGAAAATGGGGGAGGGATTCTGTTTACAGTTGTTCTAGGGGACCTAGTACATCATTATATTACACACTACACATGGATTATGATCTATAATGCTTTGATATCCTTTCAGCATTATGCCATCATTTTTTAGTACTAGGGAACCCCTTTCTGACACATCCATTTTCCGTTTTTGCTTTTGTTCCTCTTTTACTCTGTGCCATTCAAGGTCGTACCCTTTTTTATTCTTCCATTCAGTTAACTGTACAAGGGCTTGTTTTTTGCCAGACAAGTTGTATTTTTTCAGACAGTATCTTGCTGAATGTATTTCTAACGTCAGCATGTAATATTCCATAAAATATATTGGGAGGCTGGAAAAAATTATTAATGAGGTGGAATTGTGAAAAAATTATTATAGTTTTTTTTTTTAATATATCTTTGTTCAACTTTATTTTGGTAACGGCAGGCATAATAGGAACTTTATAATGTCAGGCCTCAATGTTCAGAAGGCTCAAGGGTGCCATAGCAACTGAATAGGTCCTGCCATCTCGCTGCAGAACGGCAATTCAGTCTCTGAAAGCAGCCCACTACTGCAAAATGCGTCTCAGATCCCATGGTCTCAATTGACAACAGAATCTTAGACTATTAATGTCCATACAGTGCTGGCGGACTATCTGATGTAGAAAACAACAGTCACCAATGGCTATGGCATTGGCTCATTGGCTCAGCTGCTAAGCCAATGACTTGTTAAAAGACCCACCATCTTTCCAAACGGTCCCCTGTATTCTCCCAGCATCTTTTTTCACAGTGGTTAAACAGACTTTTTGTAAGTTTATTTGGTCTTCTAAACCCCCTCGCATTGCTCGGAATACTCTGTCTCGGCCCAAAAAGAAAGGAGGCCTGGCGGTGCCTGACTGCTCTAAGTATTACCTTGCGGCAGTCGCTACGCGTATTCTTGACTGGCACCATTCGTCCCGCTCTAAGCTCTGGGTTGCCTTAGAAGAGTCTTTGAGCCCTATACCGCTCACGGCGCTCCCTTGGCTCCACAGGAAATTTTGGACGGACTGTAAGCCCTATTTGCTCCCGTTCGTAGCGAGTCAGACTATGGGTGTGTGTCGAATCTATAGTGGTATGCGTTTGCTCTTCCAGAATGACGGCCCTCTGACTCCAGTCTCGGGCAACCCCGACTTTCCAGCGGCGTTTAATTCCTCCTTTCTGGATCGCCCCCCTGTCCATCCTCTCCTCCGGCTCACGCATGTTTCCTCTGCCTCTACTCTCCTTCCCCGCTCGGAGTTGTTGGCTTTAGCCCCCAGACCGGACTCAGTAACTGCCCATTGGCACTGTTCCCAACTATCCCATTTTTATTTATCCTTGAAGCGGTCGCAGGATGTCCATAAACCGCTTCTGCCTTTAGAACGCCTTTGCCTCTCTGCTTCTCGACCGGAACATACGGTCTCTCTTCTGTACAATTTTCTGTTAGAGGGTTCGGAGAGTGGCTTACCACCATTCGTGGGGGGCTGGGAGAGGGAGCTGGGGGTGGTGTTCCCGCCGGGTGTGTGGTCGTCAGCCTTTGAGATGTGTCATAAGTTCTCCATTTTCTGCAAGTCTCAGGAGACAAATTATAAAATCCTCTCTAGGTGGTACAGGGTTCCGACTCTGCTCCACGCCATCTTTCCAACCACCTCTGATAGGTGTTGGAGATGTCTCACCGATCGCGGCACGATGGCTCACATCTGGTGGGGATGTCCCCTTCTTCGCCCTTTCTGGGATAGTGTGAGAGGGGTTATTTTTCAGGTGACAGGTGTTGCTTTAGAAGATGATCCGGCCCCTCTGCTCCTTTCTCTTTTCTATCGTAAATTCCGGAAACCTATTCGCAAGCTTTTGGGGTTTATGTTGGTAGCTGCGCGTTCGGTCATCCCGAGACTGTGGAAGTCCCAGTCCCCCCCCACGCTCCTTTCCTGGCTTAGGGAGTTCCTCCATATCCGCACAATGGAGGACATGCTGGCAATGCTTCGCCCTAATGACCGACTTCACCATCAGACCTGGCTACTGTGGAACATGTTCTATTACTCTGCTGACTTTCGTGCTCTTTTCCCTTCCTCGCCTGTATGATGCCTGCCTATTTCTGGAATTCTTTCTTGTCAATTACCTTTCTGGTGCTCGCATAACCTCAGTTAGTACTTTAGTGTTGGGGATTGCTGTTCCTTCTGTTATGCTTTTACAACACATTATGGTTCTTGTTGCATTTTTCTTCTTTATTTCTCTAATTATCTGAAATGCATTGTTCATTGTAACTCTGCTGCGTCAGAGTCCGCCTCCCCTTCCCCCTGTTTCCCTTTCCTGACCCCTTTTTCCCCTGCTCTTTCCCATTGTTTCCCTGATCTTCCCCTGCCTTTCCTCTCCCCCCCTCCCCTTTTGTTAAACCCTTGGAAAATCCTTAATAAAAATTTAATGTCGAAAAAAAAAAAAAAAAAGACCCACCATCTACCATGTACAGTATGACAAATTTTGGAAACGGGTTAAAGACCACTTGTAGCTATCCTCACTTGTGTGTATTAGAACACACCTATACTCACATAATAATAATTCTGGTGCACTTTTTCTTATATCTTTGCATTTTTTCTCTGATATTTTTACTAAAAACTTATGAATAAATTGGCGGCAGGGTGTAACTATATGAGCGGATTCATACTTGCGCCCGGTCACCGCTTTCGGGTTTCTGTCTTCTTTCGAGACAAATTGGACAGGAGAAGAAAACCCAGCGGTCAGTTTTCAAACCCATTCACTTGAATGGGTTTGCAAAGTGAGCGCCCGTGAGCGCCATTCAAGTGAATGGGTTTGAAAACTGACCGCTGGGTTTCAGTCTCCTGTCCAGTTTCTCTCGGCAGATACGGAAACCCGAAAGTGGAGACCGGGTGCAGGTGTGAGCTCGCCCTATCCTGTATCAATAGTGTGTATTCACACAGCTTGATACACTGAGTATGAACAGACATGTCCTATTTACAATTAGAAACAGCCATTTCTCGTACAGAAGATCTTCCAGAATTGTTACCTTATGAACAATGCAAGTATTTTCTAACACAGACTTGTCAGCAGAGCTTTTTGCATAGTGCCGCCATACAATTAATCTGCATTAATTCACTTTAACATCACAATTCTAAATGATAGGGTCTGACATAGTTTACACTGCAGCTGTCAGGCCCCTTTGTCTTCACTTCCAGCTTTGCAATGTTTTCTAGGCAGCTTACATGTTACCCTAAGGCGGTACATTGCCAGGAATAAGATACAGTTAAACAGGAAACCTTGAGAGCGTTTCCATTTTATTTCTTCATACATCTCCAGACATGTATGCAGTGCCACATTCACAAGATGATTCTTCCTTTACCTTCCATTTAGCTTCTAATCCTCAAATCTTAGAAAGAAATCTGAGGAATATGATCTTTTTGAGACTCTGCTCATTATTTCCACATCACTTTGAGCTTCTGCGTATTTTCTCGTACGAGTACAGAGCGCAGATATTTTAGGGAATCCGCCGGCTTATACTTATTGTTGAGCATCTTAAAGGGTGTTGAACAATGAAAGCCGAACTACATTCTGGAAGGTGAACTTCAAAGCACTTTGAAGATGCAATACAGATGAGGTATTGGTCAGTGCATAGCTTAACTATATCCTTGGTCATTTTTAGCAGATACATTTACTTTACTTTGGACTTTTTGACTCTGATGTTTCCATGAAATTCAGTTTTCTTTTCTTGCAAATCAGTGCATTGTTATGTCATCCAAATAATGTCATTTGAAAGTCATAAAGCAATCTTCTGCTATGTTATGAAACATTTCTGTGCAGTTTACTTGTATGGATCATGGCTGCCAGTCAACAAGCCACGAGATATGCACTCCTGAGTTTTGTCAGTCACTGTTATGTTCTTGCTAGTAGTTATGAAAATCACAATTAAACAATCGGGCTCAATGGGGTATTTCTATTTGGGTTATGCCATATTCCTCAAGGACCCTCATCTAGTCTAAGAACATGGGACCCCTGTTTTGCAGACCCTTCATGCACGGCTCTATAAGATAAGATAAGATAATCCATTAATAGTCCCACAGTGGGGAAATTTCAGCATGTTACAGAAGCATAGTAATACAGATACAGGATAATACACAGTAATATATTACAGACGTAGGCACACATATGTTGAGAAGAGAAGATATACTAGGAGTCAGTTGCTTCTGGACCCTGGACTCTGCCACTTAAAATATACCACAATTCTAAATGGTAGGTAGGTAGTTGCCCCATTACAACTTTACATTGGGGGTCAGAAGTTTTAAGTTACACCTCTGGTTGCTGTAAATGAGTTCTCCAAGATTTTATCATTGATGGCCTATTCTTGGAATAAGCCATCAGTGTTTGATCAATGGGGTCCGTCTTGCTGTCCACATTAAGAAGGTCACGTTATTCCCCTCATTTTTACACAAGTTTACTAAGTTAACTGTGTATACACAAATTCGCCTGGTACTGAACTTTCCACTTTCCTTTCCCTAATCTGCCTCCCATTGTCTTCAGTGGTTTCCATTGCAAACTGTCCACTGAATCTGAGGTATGTGGTGTTAGCCTATTGTATAAGGCTAGTCTAACGTGTAAACCTATACCAAGAACCTGAGGTTCAGCCTTGGCTTTCTGCCATAGGTTCCATGGGGATGTTTTGGATCAGGTCTTGGGGCAGAAGACTACCTCAAAATTCTCTCCATATTCCTCCATGAGTACATAACCTTACTTTGTTTGAGGAATGCAGTGCAGAAATTTTTATAGTTCTTCATAAATTGCACAAGGTGAAGTTATGATGTTCCTACTTTTCCTTATGAATAAATATGATCCAGAACAGGGAATATTTTTTCAAAGAGTTGACTGAACAACACATGCATCACTCTATAGGGATGCTAAGGGTAAGACATAAGCTGGAAAAATGTCTGAAGGCTAAGTGGAATTTTTGGTTAAGAGACTGATGCCTTACTAAACCATCCAAACACCTAATAGGCCATCTTTCTGCTTTAGATTTCACTGACTGTCCAATCTTCCTTACGTACATCACAATTTGATATAGCAATAGGCTGTACATAAATCAATATCTTTAGATCGTTCTTTATGGTTCTTTTTCAGATTCCTAGCATGCCGGAGAAAAACAGAACAAATGGGCTGTTTTTCAATGACGGGAAATGTCGTATTGACTACATTCTGGTGTACAGAAAATCAAGCATCCACTCAGAGAAAAGAGAAATTTTTGAGAGGAATATTAGGGCAGAAGGATTGCAGATGGAGAAAGAGGTAACTTTGGTATTTTCTAATATTTATTGATATATTCTTTTATGTAATAAATATAGAATTCTAGTTGGCCCCTATTATATGTGTTATTGTAGGAGCATAACTATAAAGGGAAGAGATAGTGGTCACTCCTTCAATCTTAGGGAGCAAAGGAGTAAATATGCAGGAAGCTTCTTATACTTCTCTCTTCTGCTCAATCCACTCCTGGCTTTGGCTCAAAAAAAGCTGAAAAATCTGCAACAATAAAAGCAAAATTTCTGCAATATGAGGCTTTAAAGGAAGGAAACTGAGTATCACATCAGCACAGCACATTGTTGGGGACATTATACTGAGCACCATTATACCTTTAGACCTGGTTCACATCTGCGTATGGTATTCCGTTCAGGGGGGTCCCCAAGTGGATTACCGAACAGTTAATTAGTTAGCTAAGAAACCACACGGACCCCATAAACCCCAAGCAGCACTTTTCTCTCTGCATGATTCATGCGAACACCGTGTGGAAAACACATGGACCTCATTGTAGTCTATGGGGTCCATGTGGTTTCTTGACTAACCACTTTGTAATGCATTCAGTACTCACAGCTGATATATTGCAACCCAAATATTTGGAAATGGGCTTAGGCTTTATTCACACGTCAACATTTTGCGGACGTATGTTGCCTTTGTTATCATGGTGGGAACACAGGCTGATGAATACTTTGCATGAACATTTATTGCTCACTACTGGCGCATGTAAACAGGGGAACCAGTAAGCCGTCAAACGGGACTGATAGGATCTTTTATGCAGTAGAAAATATCATTTTAATATATATATATATATATATATATATATATATATATACAGTCCTATGAAAAAGTTTGGGCACCCCTATTAATCTTAATCATTTTTAGTTCTAAATATTTTGGTATTTGCAACAGCCATTTCAGTTTGATATATCTAATAACTGATGGACACAGTAATATTTCAGGATTGAAATGAGGTTTATTGTACTAACAGAAAATGTGCAATATGCATTAAACCAAAATTTGACCGGTGCAAAAGTATGGGCACCTCAACAGAAAAGTGACATTAATATTTAGTAGATTCTCCTTTTGCAAAGATAACAGCCTCTAGTCGCTTCCTGTAGCTTTTAATCAGTTCCTGGATCCTGGATGAAGGTATTTTGGACAAACAATTCAAGTTCAGTTAAGTTAGATGGTCGCCGAGCATGGACAGCCCGCTTCAAATCATCCCACAGATGTTCAATGATATTCAGGTCTGGGGACTGGGATGGCCATTCCAGAACATTGTAATTGTTACTCTGCATGAATGCCTGAGTTGATTTGGAGCAGTGTTTTGGATCATTGTCTTGCTGAAATATCCATCCCCGGCGTAACTTCAACTTCGTCACTGATTCTTGAACATTATTCTCAAGAATCTGCTGATACTGAGTGGAATCCATGCGACCCTCAACTTTAACAAGATTCCCGGTGCCGGCATTGGCCACACAGCCCCAAAGCATGATGGAACCTCCACCAAATTTTACAGTGGGTAGCAAGTGTTTTTCTTGGAATGCTGTTTCTTTTTGGACGCCATGCATAACGCCTTTTTTTATAACCAAACAACTCAATCTTTGTTTCCAAAATGAAGTTGGCTTCTCCAAATGTGCTTTTGCATACCTCAGGCAACTCTATTTGTGGCATACGTGCAGAAACGGCTTCTTTCTCATCACTCTCCCATACAGCTTCTCCTTGTGCAAAGTGCGCTGTATTGCTGACTGATGCACAGTGACACCATCTGCAGCAAGATGATGCTGCAGCTCTTTGGAGGTGGTCTGTGCATTGTCCTTGACTGTTCTCACCATTCTTCTTCTCTGCCTTTCTGATATTTTTCTTGGCCTGCCACTTCTGGGCTTAACAAGAACTGTCCCTGTGGTCTTCCATTTCCTTACTATGTTCCTCACAGTGGAAACTGACAGGTTAAATCTCTGAGACAACGTTTTGTATCCTTCCCCTGAACAACTATGTTGAACAATCTTTGTTTTCAGATCATTTGAGAGCGGGCTGTCCATGTTCGGCGACCATCTAACTTAACTGAACTTGAATTGTTTTGTAGAAAGAAATGGTCCAAAATACCTTCATCCAGGATCCAGGAACTGATTAAAAGCTACAGGAAGCAACTAGAGGCTTATCTTTGCAAAAGGAGGATGTACTAAATATTAATGTCACTTTTCTGTTGAGGTGCCCATATTTTTGCACCGGTCAAATTTTGGTTTAATGCATATTGCGCATTTTCTGTTAGTACAATAAACCTCATTTCAATCCTGAAATATTACTGTGTCCATCAGTTATTAGATATATCAAACTGAAATGGCTGTTGCAAACACCAAAATATTTAGAACTAAATATGATTAAGATTAATAGGGGTGCCCAAACTTTTTCATAGGACTGTATATATACTGTATATTGTGGGGAATCGCTTAGGTAGATGCTTGTAGCAGTGTGGGAAACAGGGACACAGACACTGGTTTGCACACAAGTTCAGGCTTTATTCACTTATACTACATTAAGTGCCTTTGCAAAAGCACAAATAACCAAAACAAAACCGTTCTCGGCTGAGAACTAACTTAAACATAAAGAAACTGTTCCCTGACTATACAGGAGAGTGGCTACCAGTCTCCCACCTTGGCAACAACAATGGGTGGCACAGTACCTGCTTTGGAGGATTGGTCTGGACAGGTCAGCTCTGTCTGTGTGGTGCCACACTGCTAGTCTTCATACACAGATTAATATCAGGCCTTGATTACCCAGCTGACCTCCCTGGTGTGGATCTTTACCAAACACCCTTTAGCTGCCTGGCTAACCCCACCCTTCACTCTCTCACAATATATATATAAATAAATAACGTGTGTATATATATATATATATATATATATATATATATATATATATATATACACACACGTTATTTAAAGAGATCTTATCATACAATTTTTTTTCTCATTAACACGTCAGAATAGCCTTAGGAAAGGCTATTGTTCTCCTACCTTTCGTTGTCTTCTCCGCGCCACCGTTGTATAGGAATCCCGGTTTTTGTTGGTATGCAAATGAGTTCTCTCGCAGCACTGGGGGCGGGCGCCAGTGCTCAAACAGCACTGAGGGCGTCCCCAATGCTGCAAGAGAACTCTCTCCAGCGCTGCCTCCATCTTCATCAGCAATGTCCTTTTCATCCTCTTCTTCCGGCGCAGGTTTCAGACTTCTAGGCCTCGGGCCTGGGGAAAGAGCAAACTGCGCATGCCCACAGGCCACAAGAAAATGGGCGTTTAAAATACTGTGTAAGTTGTTTGAGCGCTGGGGCCCGCCTCCAGTGCTGTGAGAGAACTAATTTGCATATCGACAAAAACCGGGATTCCTACGGAACGGCGGCGCGGAGAAGACAACAAAAGGTAGGAGAAGACTAGCCTTTCTTAAGGCTATTCCGATGTGTTAATGAGAAAAAAAGCGTTTTTATGATAGGATCCTTTTAAGAATTTTCCTAGGAGATAAGGTTAGAAAACATGTAAGATGAAGAGCTGAAATTAATGCTTTTATTTCTACACCTATAAATGACATCTGCAAAATAGATTTAGACCGATTTAAAGCAAGATGAGATGCAAAAAATATACTTTTATTTGAAGTGTCAGTTCAGCAGCAGAGTATGGTCGATATCACTACACTATGTACTGTAGTAAGCTTTAGCTGGGAAGAGCAATGACTAATGTAGCAGAAATAATCATTTTCCTGTACCCCGGGGACTCCATGCATTCATAGTCCCTGCTGTTGTCTCATTACAGTCATCTATCACCAACAGTGACATCATGTTTGTAAAACTTCACGCGCCCTGGGAGGTTCTCGGAAGATATGCAGAGCTTATGAATGTGAGGATGCCTTTCAGGTAGGTACACACAGTACATGTTGTGATACTTTGACTCAATGACCTTCTCAGTAGTTGGAAATTGTGAGACATGAAGGGCTCGGACAGCTTGGTTGTTTATAAAGATGCAAAAATTCACCAATTCAGCAACTTTTGCTTTGGTTAAATACATCTAACTTGTGCATACAGAAATGCGTGCCCTCATTACATTTTCTGGACGTGTTCCCAGAACAGCCTTCTCTGTCTACTTTAGGGAAATTGCAGGTCTAGCTGGAAAGGCAGATGATGGAAAGTAAAATTGCCACATCGTAGTCCAGCCTGCTATTACTTTATTATGGCTTTTCTCATTCATTTTAATATTTGTAATAATTTCCTCATTAAGCTCATCATATTGTAAATCAATGAAAAACCAGATTTTATTAAAGGGGTTTTCCAGCCCCAGCTGTTCCAGTAGCCCCCGATGCCGAAAGTTACAGCAGTGGATAGGGAGCGCTTGCAGGCTGCTCTTATTCAAGGAATAGGAGCAGTGCAGCACCCTATTCACTGTATACAGGTGGTTCCATGGAATTATAAAAATGCGATGGTTTTGGAAATTGCAGTTTCCACTGAAGATTATTTTCTGCTATGTGTGAATGTGATTCGCTATAATCCCATCCACTTAGCAGGGACTATCAAACACCGCCATTTTTGTGTGTATATTGTAAATGTGAAAGTTGTATTTCTTATATTTTAGAAATATACACATACAAAACATGGTGGCCACTGCTGAACCTTTTCTTGTGTAAAATGCATATAATACACTCAGCGGCCAAAAGTCACGGGAAGGCATGTCCCAGTGCCATTTGTGTCGGATATTACACTCAGTGTGACGCGATGGTGCTAGTGTCACCAGGATATCTGAGCAGTCTGATCCAGACAGGTGTTTCGTGAACATGGCAGCACATCTCAAGTTAAGTGAGTTTGAATGTGGGATGATATTCGGTGCCAGACACATGGGGCATAGCATTTTGGAGATTACCCGGGAATTTGGGTTTCCGAGGACAACAGTGTCTCAGGTTGACCTGCAATATCGCAGAGACAATGTTGGCAGCCGCGTAAAGCGGTGCACTGGTCAACCACGAGTGTTCGATGAACGGTGATGATCTACCTTGGGTCAAATCGCCGCTAATTTAAATGTGGAGTGCCAGGACCCCATTTCCACCAGGACTGTACACCAAGAACTGTACCGCATAGGCTTTAATAGTCAAGGCCTGACACATGTCCCTTTGCTGATGTCACAACACAGAGCTCGAAGAATGGCATGAGCCATCATTGGACCATGGAACAGTTGCGGCATGTGGCATGGTCTGATGAATCACAGTTACAGTTGTACAGACCCAATGGGTGTGTGAAAGTGTGGCATATGCCCCATGAAGCCATGGATCTTGCATGCCAACAGGAATGTGTCCAGACGGGAGGTGTCTTCGTCATGGTCTGGGCCATGTTTACATGGTCGCAATTGGGCCCCATTGTCCAAGTGCAGGGATCAATGACCAGTGCTCGATACGTGCAACTTATGGCAGACCGTCTTCATCCCTTTCTGATTGGGATAGGCCTATCTGAAAAGATGTGTCTGTAGTTTGTGCTTGAAGCTGTAGATATTGGGAGTTAATCTGATTGTCCGGGATAGAGCATTGCAATAAACCATGATGCCAGGATATGGTATATACAAACACCCAGGAACACATTGGCCCCCATTTATTAAAGAGCAGTTTTAGTCCCCCTTTTGAAAATGTGCCTGTGTGAAGAGTAATGTTACTGAATAAGTGACTGACATTTTTATCTAGAGCCCTGACCTCCTCGGTGAGCCTCTGATTGTATATACTGGGACAGATTTACCAATACTATCTAAAACAGAACGTACATGGCACACAGCATTTCATTGTTGCTGTGACCCTGAACAAGTTAGCTATTTTTCCATTATTCCTTCCACTCGTTTAAAAGATATGGCCCCTGAAAGGTTTACATGTACATGAGCTCTTAAGGTCCTAGTGGGCGATAACCATTTGTTTGTCTCAGAGTCACATTCTTAGACTGTCTAGTCTAACTTTCTATTTGACTTGCGCATTTTATGGTGCATGGTGTTTAGATCATGATGTTCATTGCTACCTTCGATGAGGCCAACCCACCTAATTTGTACAAGTCATGAAAGTGTTAGGCTAAGGCCCCACAGGATGCCCCAAAGAAAAAAAGTGCTGCAGGAAACACCGCAGCAGCAACGTATTGTGGTGCTTCCCGCAGCACTTTTGACAGAAAGATTGCAGAGTTTTCCTCTGCAGACTTTCTGTTACAATTATGCCTATGGCCAAACTGCCAGCGTTTCCACAGTTATAATTGACATGCTGTGATTTCCAAAACCGCATCGGTTTTGGAAATCACAGTGTGTCTGCACCGCATTTTTTCCGCAAAGTGGCCATGAGGTTTGCTAGAATCCCATCCACTTTGCCCTGACTGTAAAACTCCACAATTTTTCCAGCGGTGTTACTGCCGCGGGCAAATCGCAGTGTTTACTTCCCATGGAGTCTTGGCCTAAAAGTGTCAAAAACACTTGATAAATGTGGCGCAAGCCATTTTAGAAAATATTGTAGTGCAAATTATACCAGAACTGGTGCATTTTGCTTAGTAAATCTCTTCCAGTGTTTCCTGTATAAACAGAGGTCAAACTCAAAATGCAGATCTATGGCGAGTCAGGTCAAGGTTCTAATGGACTTGTGTTGTGAGTATCAGCTCCTATTCATACAAGGAAGGGACTGATTTATCATTGCTTATGTGCCAGAGTTCTAGTGTGTTTTTCTCTATTATACACTTGTATTCCTTGTGTGCATTTCTTAATAGCTTGCTCTATTTTTTAGTGTGTTATACAAATAATGCACCTTTTTCAAAAACGACATGAAGAGTGAGCTTGGCTTAGATGGTGCATAGATGTATACCTTATGTACAATATAAGACTTCATGTCTAACTTGCACCAATAATCTTTAGTGACCTCTAGCGCCCTTCACCTAGAGAAATGCAACAAATTTATGAACCAGTGTGAGACACTTTTATAAATTTGTCACAAAAACACATAAGTAAAGTATAAGCTAATTCAGAAAAGTGGCATAAAAACCCCTCAATACAACAAAGGAGGAGAAGGTGAGTGCTGCGGAGGGGAGCACATACAGTAACTTCACAACCAAGCTGTCAGTAAGTTATCCAGTAACATTACACTACACAGAGGCTTATTTTCAAATGGGTGGGGAACAAAAAATTGACAGGAGTGCTGCTTTAACTGTTTAAGGTCGCTTTCACACTGACTATCCGTTTTGCATTATGTAGTGTATTTCCATGTGCCATCTGAGTCCGATCGGTGTGCCATCCATGTATCATCTGATTCTGTCACATCACCTAGCAATGAATCCATGACAAATGGACAGCACACAAATGACTTCTTTGACAGAGAAGTAGCTTTGGCATAAATTGCATTTTTTAAAGGCCCATATTTTGTAGTGTTTTGTTTGCAAACAGGTATATACTTTGGAATGTACGGCATGTATACAGGAGCGTGCCCCTGGTAATAAAGTAGGTGCAGTTCTCACCATCTCCTCTACATAATTACACCATAAATAATAAATGCAAGTTATTATAATACAGCATTGCAGATATTCATTTCTAATGGTTATCTTCAATGTGAATTCACTTTTCAACTCACTGTAAGAAACCATTTCAACCTTGAAAATGATAAATTACATGACAGATCGTCTTGGTGGTAGTACCGGTATGGCTTCAGACTGGAATCACTGTATTTTTTTCTATTTCTCCGCTTGCTAAGGTGAGTCTAGGGCTACAGGGAAGGACTGTTTTAGTGGTTTGGCACTAGGGGTGTCAATTGCTTCATTGTTGCAGTTGTCATCACATTAAATCCAGATAATGAACTAGCATCCAGACAATGAGCGGCAGGCTCCACGTCTGGTCCACACACAGATAGTCATGCTTCTAGTGGAATTAATCTTTTAATGGCTCACTGGAGGTTATTGGGGACAAGTACATATAAATTATGTATACATAATTTATAATTCATGTCGTAGTTTATCGCAAAGCTAAATTACAGAAGCAGTATCCCCCCATTTACACAAGAGACACAATGAGCAGATCCTTTATGAAGACACATGTAGATTCCAATAATTGTTTCTAAATAATATTGGTTTTTATGTTGTCATTAAAGGCCAACTAAATGTGAGAATTGCTTTAAAGAGTTTAAAACATTGTAAAACATGACAATATATAAAACGAAGTGAAGACATTTATTCAGATGGGGTGTGAAAAAGACACAGACTTGAATTCTGGCTTAGCCAATGTCACAGCCTGGTTGTAAAAATGTATAACCTTTATATTGTGCAGTGACAATCCTGAAGAAGGGGTACATCCCTTATAGAGTCATCATTTATAATTGTCATTTGTACTAAAATAGGAAGGCAAACATTTCTTCAAATCGGAAATTCCATAGTCGCTCTCACATGACCCTAAAAATACAGTTCTGGTGCATCAGATCACTGAAGTTTCACATGGCACCTTAGGCCCCGTTCACAAGGGGCACGGGATGGCCTATTGTGATCCTGATTTTGACGCGGGAAGCCGCATCAGAATAGGACCAAAATGTGCCTGCCGCGACTGTCACGGCTTCTGACAGTCGCAACTTCCAGGTCTGTAGTAGGCCCAAATGAATGGGCTTAGTCCGGAGGGTACTGCCGCGAGGCAAACACCGCGGCTGAATAAACCGAGGAATCCGTCTGAAGAAAGTGCAGCTCACTTCTTTTTTTCCATGAGCGGGAACATACCGCTCACGGAAAAAAGGAAGCTAGTGGTCTGCATGGACCTCTGTTGTGAGGGGGCGGATTCTGACATGGATTCAGCGCCAAAATCCGCCCTCTCTTGCCCCTTGTGAACTAGCCCTTACTTTGTATTTTTATTGTAATCATTATAGGTACCATATGTTATTCTGTATTCATATGACTATAGAAAATACATGAGGGCAATGACAGTCAGCTCACTGCCTGGGTGCATGGAAGAACAACAGCCTTCAATACATGGAAAACCACATCATAGGAGATTCCCGAAACATCAACTCTCGATGAAAACCAACATTTTCAATGAAAAGTCCATGACAAAAAACAGCAGACAAAAACACGGGGTTAAAATCATCTGATGTGTTCTGATGTGTTTCTGGCACATAAGCCTTACTCCTAGTGAGGAGCAACAAAACATTGATTGACACAATCACTTAGCTAGAAATCACTTTCCGGCATACGTATTACAATAAAATCACATTTGGCATTAAGACCCTATATTAAGGAAAAACCTTCTCTGTTGAGCAAGGACTGTATCCAGTCTCTCCAATTCTCCAAGGGTAAGCAGTGGTACTCCTTAATACCTCATTGTGTATCCAAGTGAATCAACAGTTGTTGAATGATAAGTTTACTACTGCAGTGATTTGGATGAGACTAGAAACTTGTTGGATGGGTTATAGACGCTGCCTATAGAAGGTCTTTCATTGGGTATCATTAACCAGAAGGAATTTAAGAATGTTTTCAAAGAAGAGCTTGTAATTCCCAGATTCCATTCTTAGCCTAAAATTCACAAGGACCGGTTCCTGCTGCCAATGAGACCCATTGTGGTAAGGATCAGTTCCTTGAGGGAGACAGCAATTCTTCCCATATTGATGCCACTCATGTGCCGCCAGGTAAATGTTGCCTTGGTCATGTTTGACTGAGGCGTCAATAAGGTAAATGTGCTGGGGGAACGGTGGTGGTGGAAGGGAATAGGTAGTGGGGCCGCCCGTTACAGTTTGTGTGTATAGCACTGGCAGGGGGCCTTGTTATGTGGCGCGGATGGGTCTGGCTGCTGCACATAACAAGGGTCGGGCTGCTGTGCATAAATGGGAGTGGCACCCTCGGTTGTGGCACGGCGGGGAAACTGTCTCGGCGCTGCCGCACATGCAGGGGGAAGGAGGACGGGTGCACGGGGGAGGCTGGGGCCGTGTAGGAGGTGATTCGCGCAGGGAGTGAGGGCGGCACGGACGGAGTCGCGGGTAATGCTAGTATATATATAGATATGCTTGTGTCATGTGCTTGTGGACATCTTTAATAAAGATGGTTTTCATCTGGAGTTGGAGTACCTGAAATCTCCTTGATTTTGGAATATCCCCTGAATTTATCTGCCTTGCCCGTAGCTGCCTGGCACTGACCGCTTACATTTTTGTTTTGTTTATGAACCAACCACTAATACCCAAATCTTTTATACAGTCTTTTGCCAAACACTTTTTTTTTTTGGCAGTACCCCAAGACTATTACCATGTGTCTGCTTTATCCTGTTTTTTACCATTTAATGAGTGAGGGTATTATGTATGTTTTGATTTTAGATATATAAGGTATATTTATGGCTGTCGGGAATACAGTTTATTAAACTCTGTACAATTGCAAGTGTAAATGCAATAGCAAATGCTTCAGCGTATGAGCATTTGTCCATCTATCTTTGTGAATAGCTTGAAGTTGAGTTACAATATTCTGTATCAGAAGGTGCCCTGAAAGGGAGTCGGAATGATTGACACAGCAGTCTTCTTTGACTGTTGTGTATGTTATTCTTCTAGTCTCTTCCTCCACCTCTTACAGGCTTCTGTCTTCAATCTCCTTTGCTTTCTTGGTAGTTGATACTGTAACTGACGATGGGTTTTCTTCTCGACTGGCTTCATTTTTGCTGTTCTTCCAGGAGAAAAATCTATTACCTGCATCGACGATACAAGTTCATGAGCAGGTCAGTAAAGTAACTATTCATTCTTTCCTATGTTTTTTGTAGGGAACCATGACATGTGCTTCCTCCCTACATCATCGCTTTGCTTGTGGCATATCCCACTTACATTTCTCTACCTGGGTCTTCATGTTTGGCACATACTGCATCCTTGTTTATATGCTTTGTAACTGTATCTACTTGACTTGGTACCCAAGTCTCCCCAATGAAGAAGGTTTAATGACCGAAATGTCTGGGAGATTCTGCCAAGCATTTTCAAGTTTATTTGCCAAACTATCTATTACTATATAACTCTATGCTGCTGCATGGACAAGGGTACTAACATTGACCAATTGTGAAACACAAATAAATTATTTTTTCACTGTTTGCATATTTGCATAACTAACAGAGCGCTTGTATCTGTATTCATACTAGTACAGCTCTGAAAAATCCTCCAAATAGCACACTAGTAGATTATATGGGGTGAAGGACAGTATTTAAAGGGAGTCTATCATTGGCTAGATCGTTTTTTAAATAAGCATATCTTTACATGACATTTAGAAAGGCTATTCCAGGCATACCTTTCATTCATTGATCCTCACGGCTGTTTTTTAATTAAATCGGTTTTCTTGATATGCTAATTATCCTGTACGGAGATCCGGGGGGCGATATCCCTGTTCCCTGAGCACCGCTGTTTCTTTATGGAACTTCTTTTTTTTTTTTTTTTTTTAAATGTAGATTGTGAGCCCCATATAGGGATCACAATATACATTTTTTTAATCTATCAGTATGTCTTTGTAGAATGGGAGGAAATCCACGCAAATACGGGGAGAACATACAAACTCCTTGCAGATGTTGTTCTTGGTGGAGTCTGAACCCAGGACTCCAGCGCTGCAAGGCTGCAGTGCTAACCACTGAGCCACCATGTTGTCCCACTTTTTGGACTTTCAATGAGACCAAAATATTTATAATCACTATAGAATGTATGCTAATGTTCGGGTAACACCTCCCGCCCCCTTCTTTACAAACGATTCCTCCTTCTACACCTCTTATAATAAGTCAATGCAGGAGGTGTTTCCAGAACATTAGCATACATTCATTCATGAACATCAACACACAAGTGCAGGGAACAGGGATAACACTTCCGGTGCTCCATGCAGGATAATTAGCATATCAAGAAAACCGGGTTAATTAAAAAAAAAATCTGCAATGATCAGTGAATGAAAGGTATGTCTGGAATAGCCTTTCTAAAGGCTATGCTTATTTAAAAAAATGATCTAGGTAATCCAATGATAGAATCCCTTTAATACGAAAGTACTGTCAACAGTTGAAATTGCAGCAAGATAATTCAGGACACATTCAGCATGCTGAAAAAAAGAAGTATACTTCACTGACTACTATTGAAATCAATGGAGGTTCAGTATGTTGACTTTGGCTTAAAAAACACAGCAAAAATCCTTGTGCAAAACCTCTGTGTGAACATACCCATAATATGATTTTGACTGTTTTAAATTGAACATTAATAATATGTATAATGATATTCCAGAACTCTAAGAAAGCTAAATATTGAATATATCATAGTTAATACAGTATGAAATAATATGTAAAGTTTCCCTGATGATACAATTTAGTAACTTGCCCATTGACATTATTTGTAGGATGGAGAAGCAGCTAAGCAGGTTCCGTGGATGGTTACCTAAAAAACCCATGAGACTGGACAAGGAGACTATACCAGACTTGGAGGAGAATGACTGTTACACTGCACCCTTCAGCCAGCAAAGGATTCACCAGTGAGTGTGGACAATAAATTATACAGATTTATGTATAATCGAGTTTTATTGAAGTTTTATATAACATAAGGACAAAATAGGCAAAATAGAGGAAAAGGAGACAAGACCAGAGCACAAGTGGGGGAGAAAGAGCAGGTAGGGAAGAAAGAGATGGAGAAAGAAGTCAAAAAGAAAAAAGGGAGGGGGGAGGGGGAAAGGAGGAGCAGCTAGAGTCTGATCGGGAGAAGGAGGACGAAAAGGCAGAAGATTCCTGGAAGATCACCCAGGGCCGCCAGAGCCGCTCAAACTGGGAGGAGTCGGAAAAATCCTCCGCAACCAGAGCTTCCATTCTCCGTATGAGGAGAAATTCCTGCAGGAACTCAAGCAACGAGGGCGGTGTAGAGCTATGCCAATGTCTCAGAATGACAGCCCTGGCAGCCATGAGGAAATGTCCCAATAGGTTCTTTTAAATCCTGGAAAGCTTACCAGGTATGACTGAGAGCAAGGCCAGCTGGGGAGTAGCAACAACGGGGCGGTCATATACCTTAGCATAAAGCGAGAAGACCGCATCCCAAAAAGGCGGGAGAACATCACAATCCCACCAGATATGAAGCATGGTGCCTCTCTCAGTACCACAGTGCCAGCACCGGTCAGAAACAGTGGGAAAGATCTTGTGGAGAAGGTCAGGACACCTATACCAACGGTCAAAGTTCCTTTCCTGCGCACTGCAAGGCAAAGCCAGTCTATGGGACAGTGTAAAAGATTTACTCCAGCAAACTCGAGGGGAGGTCAGAATTCCAATTACTACAAAAGAGGGAAGCCCTGGAGTGGCGTCAGAAAGAAGAAAATCATAAAGGGCCGAAAGGGCGCATGGGAGGGGAGCCGCACACGCAGCAGAGGATTCCAATTATACAGATTTAAAGGAGCTTCTTGGGCTCAGACTATTATTTCGTGCTGATGACCTATTCACACGATAGGTCATCACTATGTCATCTATCAGGGTCTGATCCAGAACCCCACACAGCTTAGCTGTGGATAGACCATCAGTATGAAAAATCAGTTTGGAGGTCAGAAAACTCCTTTAAAATAAATAGAGATTGCTAATATAACAGGTTTGTCATTATGGTGAATTACTTGCTATGTTATATGAGGTTTATGCGGCTTTTGGCAAATATACCTTTAGTGTACGTCAGTCAGGTGTGACTGGAACCTCAGGATTTCTGAAGGTTCCAGCATTTGGACTCCAAAGACAGCTGCTCACTTCCTATAATATAGTGGAGAAGTTATTTTTTGTAGATTTAGAGACTGGGGTACTGTACTTTGATATTACAGAGCAGCATTTAAGAGGTGACATCTTCCAGTAAGGGGGCATTCACACTTACGCCCCTGTGCGCCCTGTGTCATTCCTCCGGATTTCTGACCTCAGCCCTGGAGAAATTGTAAAGGGGACGGCTTCCCGGTGGTCAGTTGTAAAACCCATTCATTTGAATGGATTTTTAGAGCAAACCACCGGTGTCCGTCTGCAGCCTCTACGTGGGGAAACTGTTTTATTTGGCTGGACACAAAGTTTTGCATATCTTACTTTGTGTCCGGCCGGAAAAAAAAACAAAGAAGGTTTCCCCGCAGAAAGGCTGCAGGCGGACACCGACGGTTTGCTTTTAAAAATCCATTCAAATGAATGGATCCAGCGGAATGACACAGGGCACACAGGGGCGCAAGTGTGAATGACCCCTTAGGTAGGTGCAGTCGCTGACAGCAGAGGGCCCCTATGGAAGACGTGTATGTATGCTCCCCGCATGCTGCACATACTTCATCTATCTTGTTTGCAGAAAGTACACATTATTCCCTTGCTAAACACAAGTTGTACTTACTCTACAGATCAATCACTAGCCCTTATCAGATTTTGTTTGCCCACTGCTGACCTCTAGTAAAGTTATCAACTAGAGATAAATGAGTGTCTTAGAATGAACCAAAACCTTGGGAACGACTATAAACATGTCTGCTGTTGCTAGTTAAACTTCCCTGGGTCATATTGCTGGGATCACATTGCGACAACATAGGGCATTCTATAATCTACAGAGCCTGCCATGTCTATATTGGACAGTATAATGAGATTTCTGCTCTGCTCACATTTGTAATGCTGGAGAGCTGCAGCTAATAATGACTAGTGAATAGATCTGCTTTCTGTTCCAGTTACTTTGTCAGATCCCATTGGTATAAGGCAAGATAATGAGCTGTAATGGTTGTTTGTTTACCGCATAGCAAATAATGAGTTATTTAGAAATTACCGAAATAGCAATAGAAAATAATGACAGAATCCGAAATGATGACATGTCCTGGTTTGCCATGGCTTGTTAGATGGCTTCTCTGTGCTTTATGTGGATGATCTTACTTTCCTTGTAGGATACTTTCCTCCTACAGTTACAAAACTCACACACAAATATGTATATGGTATATATGTGCATTAAACCAGTGCTGTTGTGTATGAATGATCTATATGTCATGTAACAAGAACAGTGCAGCCTTTCTATACTTAGCTTCAAGGCACATACCTGCTATAAAAACTAAAGGGAGTCTATCATACCTGTGCATGAATGGATCTAATGCAGTGGTCTATCTTGCCTATGAGCTCATATTGGATGTACCTAAGTGAGACATAACCATTATGCCATGACTTACCGCAACTTATAGGCCAATTTTTTTCCAATGCAAGTCATGAGTGAACCTGCAAGAAATTTTTGATATGGTCACATTTTACAACTTCGTATGGGCAACCAAAGGTCGCCTTTTACCCCCAGCTTTATTGTCAGTTCATTGCTATTTATGTAGCTCTGAAATTTAGAAACTGCTCAGTTTGGCACTTTTGAGTTATGTATGGGGAAAATGCCGAAGATACTTAGGTGCTCTACAAAATCGTAAATGTTCTCATTGGATAGGGCGAGGGAGAGCTGTGCTGTACAGACAATATGACAGTATATTTGTTAGTGAAAAATGTTTGGATTTGGAAATCCAGACCAGAATTCAGTCTTGAGAAGCATGCAAATAGCGTAAAAGCCCTTCTGAGCATGTATGGATATATTAGAAGGATACTGGCCACTATCAACTCTCCCTTCACTTTGTCTGCAAAAAGGGGGTTATGGACAGGGCTGTAGCTATAGTGGGTTCAACATAAGCAGTTGGTATTTAACCCTGCACAATGAGGAGGCGCCAAAGGTCCCTCTGCCACATAAAATATACCACTATTCTAAGGTAGGGGCCCCATTAGAGATTTTGCATTGAGGCCCAGGAGCCCCAATTTACTCTTCTGATTATAAACCCCCATTCTTAAGAGAGCTGCAGGATCCAGATGTGTGACCAGCATCTGTTGGCCTTTATACCATATCCTAGATTGGAATACCTTCAATATGTTTTAGTATTTGTCTTTTAAAGGAATACTGTGTGGTCTTGTAATGTCAGCTGTCCAATTTCTATAAAAATTATTTTCAGAGCATTAGAACATTATAAATGTTAGGATCTAGATACATGAATTCAAGCAGCCAGTTAGTCTAGGCGAAGTTTTGTACATTTTTTACTCTATGTAGCTGTCCAAGGTGCTGTACTCAAGATGAACATTGACATAAATCTTTTGTGTTTCTTAGAGAAAGTGAAGTGAAAGACAACTACAAGGCTACAGTAAGCAGTAAAATTCAGGAAAATATCTCATATATCATATAAAAATATGTGTTTGTAGAAAATACTCTTCCCCTAAGTTCCCTGAAACCTTTTCCTAAATTGCAAAAAATAAGCAGAACATATGAATAGCATGAGTTAAATAATATAATATAGTACTTTAGAAGAGAATAGAATAGAACATGTAATATGTTGTAATGTAATATGTTGTAATTATTATTAACTATTTGTTATTTTTGCAGTTTTATCATAAACAACAAAGACACCTTTTTCAACAATGCTACAAGAAGCCGGATTGTACATCATATTTTACAAAGGGTTAAATATGAAGAGGGAAAAAATAAAATAGGTAAGTAATATTTAGCAGCCGCTGTCTACAATATCTGCAGTGTCATGGTGATCTACCTGAGAGATAGATTCTTGAAAAATATAATATATATATATATATATATATATATATATATATATATATACTGTATATATATATATATATATATATATATATACAATATATATATATATATATATATATATATATATATATATATATATATATATATATATATATATGCATGCCACCATGCTGATTTTACACGATAGGAAACAATATGGGGATTGTTAGCTGACAGTATCTCGTTGTTCTCATAGTCTAGCAGCAATATTTTCCAAGTTCCACAATGTGCAGGAAATCAATGTCACTGAGGAGAGTCAGTAATGAAGCCAATCCCTACAGTGATTTAGTGTCCCAAATGTGCCTATTTACCGAAAGATGTGCTTCTTCCCCATGCGCATTCAAGCCAAGATGCCTTGGATCCATTGGGGAAATGCACATATGTCTGCAACACCAGAGATGAGAACATTGGGCTCATTTGTCAGGCTTGGAAAACTAAACCACCAGTCCATAAGGAGAAGTTGGTGGTTTAGCATCCCAATACCTCCTCATAGGTTCCCTCCAAGCTAGCCAGAAATACAACTGGGAACGGTGTAAAATATAAAAGAAAGCACATACACCTGCTCCTGGCACTCCATCTTTGTGGTTCATCCCCTAATCCCTCTACTTATCAGTACCAATAGGACTAGATGTGGTGAGGCTGCTGTGACTGGCCTCAGAAGTCATATGAAGGACCAGTGATGTATCAGCAGTGATGTCACTGGTCCAGTGATGTATCAGAAGTGGTGTCACTGGTCCAATGATGTATCAGAAGTGGTGTCACTGGACCAGTGATGTATCAGCAGTGATGTCACTGGACCAGTGGTGTATCAGTAGTGGTGTCACTGGTCTAATGATATATCAGCAGTGATGTCACTGGACCAGTGATGTATCAGCAGTGGTGTCACTGGACCAGTGATGTATCAGCAGTGGTGTCACTGGACCAGTGGTGTATCAGTAGTGGTGTCACTGGTCCAATGATGTATCAGCAGTGGTGTCACTGGTCTAATGATATATCAGCAGTGATGTCACTGGACCAGTGATGTATCAGCAGTGGTGTCAGTGAATCAGTGATGTATCAGAAGTGGTGTCATTGGACCAGTGATGTATCAGCAGTGGTGTCCACTGGTCCAATGATGTATCAGAAGTGGTGTCACTGGACCAGTGATGTATCAGCAGTGGTGTCACTGGACCAGTGATGTATCTGCATTGATGTCACTGGACCAGTGATGTATCAGTATTGATGTCACTGGACCAGTGATGTATCAGTATTGATGTCACTGGACTAGTGATGTATCAGCAGTGATGTCACTGGACCAATGATGTATCAGCAGTGATGTCACTGGACCAGTGATGTATCAGCAGTGATGTCACTGGTACTGCACATATTGTTATGTCAGTCCAGGTAGCTGCAACGGGGCTAAGGAATAGCAGTAGGGAATCTCGCCCTGCACTACTCCCACTAGCTATCCCGGTCCCTGCCTCACGGGTGTGGGTCGGCTGTACTCAGGCTAAGCCTGACCCCGACAGCTCCTCTCTCACTGATACCGTAGGCCTAGAGAGAAGTGGGAGAAGGAATGCCCTATAAGATCTCTAGGGACTGGAGACTAAAGGGGGTCACCCCTAACGAACAAGTGAAGCTGCTACTGACAGGGACTGACAAGGGTGTGCGCTGACTAACAACACAAGCAGCACACAGGAAAAATGTGGGAAAGGATTCCCCCAAACCAATATGGGAAGGAACCTAACACTAGGAAACAAACACAGGGAAACTGAGTAGAAATCAAAGGATAAGGCAATTCACTCACACAGTCAATTATACACAGAGGGAGGATTGGTGAACACAGAAGGGAAAACACACAAACCAACTCGTTCACCCAAACCTCCCAAAAACCAACCACGGAACTTCCTCTATCCAAGATAACCACCTACTCCTCCTGCTAAGGCCTAGCTCTGTAAAAGCGACACTCAGCACAGAACCATGGGAGGCATGGGTTTAAATACAGAGTAGAGACCATTCCTCCCAGGTGCAAATGGGAGGACAGACTAATCAACCAGGAGATAAAGCTGCCTACCAGCAGTGCGCGCGTGCAAGTCAGAAGGTGTGCACCAATACCCACGACAGGACAACCCCGCAGCGCCAGGATGCCACCCCAGACACTGCGCAGCCAAAAACTCCCCAGGTAAGAAAAATAGAAAGTAATGAACCTAAATACTCCTAACACATATAACCAGTGATAGACTGTGGAAGCCTCACTATTTCTGGTCCACCTGGGACAGACAGTGGAGGAAACAGGGACAGAGCACTGCGGTAAGGTAAATACTCCTTTCTTTTTTTGTTTTACACCTCCACCATCCTCCAATGTGTTTTCTGGTTAGCCTGTAAAACCCCTTTATTTTAGGATGCATTCACACTACGGAACGCCAGCGTGTATCACAGCCGTACACGCCGGCGTTACAGCAGGGCTGCCGGACACTTTCCATTCATTTCTATGGGAGCCGGCATGCGAACGCTCCCCATAGAAATGAATGGACTGCTTTTTTCCATTCATTTCTATGGGGAGCGCTCGCATGCCGGCTCCCATAGAAATGAATGGGAAGTGTCCGGCAGCCCTGCTGTAACGCCGGCGTGTACGGCTCTGATACACGCTGGCATTCCGTAGTGTGAATGCATCCTAAGACCTATTTCAGCTGTGATCAATTCACTTGAATAGAGATGAGCACAGCCCATGGGCAGCAATGGCACTATCTCTAGAATAAAAAGGACGCCCTTTTCCTCATCCAGGACATCCTCTTTAATGCATCTCATAAATAAAACACATAAGATGCACAACCTTGTGCTACTTACTATAATCTACTGGCTGGCTACAGACGCTTAGTCATTATCTTCTCTTTATAATAAATAAGAAATGCCTTCATTTCCAGGCTGCACTTCTGTAGTTTGCATCTGAGCTATTTTTAACAAACTGACATTTTTGTAAAATTTATTACCCAGCTCTGTTTAATGATATTATTTTTATAGCACGATTGTGGCTTGTAAGCAATGTAATGCAGCTTCAATGCACGACATAAATAATACAGACTAGAAGAGGTCTTTGATGTAAATGTAACTGTGTGGGAACTGAATCCTTCCTGCAAAGAAATTACCGATAAAGAGGTAATTGCGAGGATTATAGGAACCTGAATTTCAGTGCATTAATATGCAGAGTCGAAAATTGCATTACTGACTCCTTGGTCCCCAGGGAGATATACTCCTTGACAGCAGAGTAGGCGTCAGCTTTCCTGAATCTTTATCATTACATTACTGTGGAAGACCTTGCACGCTGACTTGCATGTTCCTCAGTGGCTAAACAGCTATTTACCTCCCTTTTAGCCAAATATACAATACCCTTGAATGCTGTAACCTTAGTCCTGATATTTACATACATAATTCACTTTTTTTCTCTTATTATGTGTACATCTTTTTTAATTTCTAAAAGTAAGGGTTAATAATGAGCATGCCGTCTGCTTCAATGATAATAATTGACTGTCATAGTTTTGCCAACCACTGACAACTATTGCTTTTATGATAACCAGTGGTGTAACTACCGCCATAGCAGCGGAGGCAGCTGCCACAGGGCCCGGGACATTAGGGGCCCGGTGACAGCCGCTACCGCTGCTATCATTATACTCAGGGGTCTTTTCGGACCCCCGAGTATAATGATTGGCGGACCGGGAGAGGTAAGAAACATAAAAAACATGTTACTTACCTCTCCACGATCCTGCCAGGCCTCCTTCCTGACGTCTCTGACGTCGCATGAACCCGTTTGACGTCATTGAACATGGACAGCAGCGGAGACGTACGCGTAGGAGCCGGGGGACAGGTAAGTAACAGTAGTTTTGTTATGTTTTTATTCCCCCAGGTCTCCGATTATTATACTCTGGGGTCTGAAAAGACCCCAGAGTATAATAATTGTTTATGGGTGTCCACAGTGGGACATAATACTTTGTGCAGGGGCAACTATGGGGGATAATACTGTGTGCAGGGGCCACTATGGAGGATAATACTGTGTGTGCAGGGGACACTATTGGGGATAATACTGTGTGCAGGGGCAACTATGGGGGATAATACTGTGTGCAGGGGTCACTATTGGGGATAATACTGTTTGCAGGGGCCACTAAGGGACATAATACTGTGTGCAGGGGCCACTATGGGGGATAATACTGTGTGCAGGGGCCACTATGGGGGATAATACTGTGTTAAGTGGCCACTATGGGGCATAATAGAAATGCGTAGGAGGGGGTCGGTCGGGGTCGTCGGTGTCGGTCAGGGGGGGCTCCATGTCAAAAGTTCGCCACGGGGCCCCGCCATTCCTAGTTACGCCACTGATAATAACATTGTATTCTTGGAGTATAGAACTTTATCCACTTACTGTAGGTTGTCTGGTAAGGCCTTGTGAGTCAGTCTGGTTACTTTCAAGAAGACTTCAGGGAGATCTAATATTGCCCACAACATATAAAACACAGTTAGGGAGCAGTCCATTATATAATCTCAAGATTTTACATCTATACATGCACAACGCAGGCTATCACTGAAAATTGCATTTAATAGTTGTCAGCTGACCTTCCCATACTTATCCACACTCAGACCAAGTATTCTGAATAAGGAGAGGGGAGTTTGCTGTTTCAGAGATGACTTATCTCCCTTTAAAACAAAGAATAGGGCATGTTAAAATTTGACAAGCCCATTCCTTTTGTCCCCCAACATATGAATTTCCGTCGAACATCTAATACACATTAGATTGTCAGCTGGTCCTGCTAAGTTAGCAGGTTCAGCCAACCTTTGTCTAATGTGTATCCTGGTAAAATCCCAACATCATTGCAAACAAAGGCCTCTGAGAAGGTCGGCATGATGTTAAAGGGAGCGCCCTCTATAGGTTTGCTTGACTGAGACTCTGTCTTCCTAATTACATCATGGAAGATAGACTTGCACATTCTCAGTCAGCGCCCTCTATTGGTGTGCATTCTTGAGGCACTGGCTTCCTAATTACATCATGGAAGTCAGATTTGCATATTCTTCCCATGTACTATAGTAACAGACAGGTTGTTAACACAGCCATAGATACATTTGCATTACATTCTATAACAGTCTACCTCTTGATTTACAAATGGCAAAATTCTCTGCAGTCTAAGGGCTCGTTCACACGGAGTAAACGCGGCACGCAATGTGCCGCGTGTACCGAACTTTGTGCCGCGATTTTGACGGTGCATGTTTGCGGTCGCGTTAACGCCGCGTTAACACACGTTTACGCAGCGCTAACGCGACTGCAAACATGCACCGTCAAAATCGCGGCGCAAACGTCCCGTACACGTGGCACATTGCGTGCCGCGTTTACTCCGTGTGAACGAGCCCTAAGGCTCAGAAACATAAACCTTATAAATGTAAATGCCCAATGCACCTTGTGTAGCCCTGTAAGTATAGTTTACAAAGAGTTAACTATACATCATCAAGATTATGGATTCTATTGTGTTATATGATCTGGAAAGCATAGCAGCTTGAAGCTTTACTGTGATAATACCTGCCCCCTCTGCGAACTGACGGAAAATTCACTTTACACAATATTAGATTAGGTCACATAGCATAGGATCTATGCACAATGGAATGGAATTAAATATTGAAACAAACGTGTGTAAATGATAGAAAAACATGGAATGCATGAAAAATGGGTCTTGACAATGGAATCCTGCAAGTGAATAGGAAAAAACTTCATTTCCAGACACAGCTTATAGACAAGGATCATGATTTTTCTGGAGAAGAATAAAAGTTCCCTTGTTTTAACACTGGACAACCCATCAGTGACCATCAGAAATCTTGGAATGTATGTTGTAGCAGTTATGGTAGAAGGTCGTGTTTCACAACCTTGTATACAGACCATGCTAGCTAGCTATAATGGGAAGGAGAAGCAATTCCCTGCAGACTTATGAGTAAGCACTCTGTAGTCTGTGTCTTTCAGGCCAGTTTCAAGGGTTTATGTTGGCATCACACCAAAGAAAATGGAAAAGAATTTTACGGGACATATGTCTTACAATATTGTATAAAGAAATTGCCAAACAACAATTCACTAAAATATAATTACATAGAGAAATGTTTCAAAAATATTGTTTCATAACTCAGACAATCTTATTAAGGGGCTCTCCTGGGTTTTCACATTGATGGCTCATTTATAGGATAGATTGTCAATGCTGTATCAGTGATGGAGCGGTCTATGGATTTCTGATGATCAGCACAATGAAGGCATGGAAATGAATAATACAAGTAGTGGCGATCTACTATGTGTATACAAACATTGTATTTTATAGCATAGGCCATAAGTGTAATATTCCAGGAGAACACCTTTAGGCCAGGGCCCCATGTTGCTTAAACTCAGCACCTTGGCCGCAGTGGAAACGCTGTGGCAAAATCCGTGGCGTTTTACAGTCCCTGCAAAGTGGATGGGATTCTAGCAAATCCCATGCACACATTGCAGAAAAATACACGCACCGGAAATGCTGCGATTTTCCTATAGGTATAATGGAAGCAAGAGTCCACAGTGGAAACCTCTGCAGGAAAACCTCTGCAGTGGAACCTCTGTTACAGGAAAAACAGCAATGAGATGCTGCCACAGTTTTCCTACAGCACTTTTTTGCTACGGCCCACTACATGGGGCTTTAACCTTCGGATCAAATTTACATCCTGCAAAAACATGGGCTTAGAGGACTTCAAGGCCAGTATGTTCCCAGTAGTTGTATAGAAAAATATCGCCACCCTCTCTCTATGAGTGATAGGGTGTTCGTGATAAACTTTTTGCATTCACTCAAATGGTAGAAAACATCACAGCGCTCCCTTATAGATGCAATTAATGTGTAATCGTTGTATTCACAGATAGCACTAATTAGTCCATTGAAGAAACAAAGGAACAACATATTCATATAGATGTTTCGGTGTATCCATCCTTCATATACCGAAACATCTACATTGAATCATTGCTATATGTGAATATATATGGATTGCCTCTATAAAGCAGTGCTGAGATATTTCTCCTGTTCCCAGCAGCTGACCTAACATGGAGAAGGCTGCAGATATTTTCATGTCCTGCAGTGTACGCGCTGCTAACATTAGCAAGGTCTGCAATATGTTTCTGAATGCAGGAAATGTAAGCAAACGTTTTTCTACCGAGGTAGGGGATGCAGATGAAAGTTTGCAATCACTTTTTGCTGGGTCTTTCACCTCTATTGAAGAGAGAGGTGACTTTTCCGGTCGTGTGATCTCTTCATCTCAGCAAATGTCTAATTCGTCCTTCTGCACCACACAAGTGATTATAATAGTCTCCTTCTTTTATGCATCATAACTTTATAATGATAATAAAGCTGTTGAGATTGTTGCTGTACTGTTCTTGCAGTGTGACTTGTGGCCAGGACAATCAATAAGTGTTTCCATCCGACTAAACAGATCTTGGCATCAACGTGTAGACTTGGAAATTACGGCCCACCAGACAGTCATTCAGAATATATCAGGCTCAAATTGACTTGCAAATCTCATACAGTAACTGAAGCTAAACTGTGGAACTAAGCTCATGAACACACTGCATGGTTCCAAGCAACACCATCATATACTCGATTAAGGGTTACTGTGCATGGCGGTATAATGGCTCAGTACATGGTCTATTGTAGGAAAGTGCAATACCTCCATATGCCTACTTATTCATATTATGGGGATATTGTCACTCCTTAGGGAAAGACCACCATGTAGGTGTGTGGAGTCTTACAAAGCCCTTTTCACTCCACTGTGGGGAATTATTGGAAAAATATGCAAATATGTTTCCCAGGATGTAAACAGGGAAACACTGCCATTGTATGCTGCCCTATATGGGAAGCTCCCTTGAACATCATGCCCGACTTTCCAACAAGCTTTTATTGCAATGATGTGGGATTTTGCCAAGTCAATATCATCCCAACTGTGGACGGCGCCGTTTCGATCTGATTGGATCTCATCAGCATAGCCTAGGGAGACCCATAATCTGGTCTAGAAGTGTCTCACCTCTGCCAAGTCAGTTCTCCCTAGGCTGTGCTGATGAGATCCAATCAGATCGAAATGGCACCGTCCACAGTTGGGATGATATTGACTTGGCAAAATCCCACATCATTGCAATAAAGGCTTGTTGGAAAGTCGGGCATGATGTTCAAGGGAGCTTCCCATAGAGGGCAGCATACAGAGGCAGTGTTTCCCTGTTTACATCCTGGGAAACATATTTGCATATTCTTCCCATACTTATTCATATTAAGAATAAGGAGCCATATAGAAGCTTGTAAAGGGTTTTTTCTGCCAGATCCATTTGGGTCACTCTAGTGCTTTGACTATCTTGTGTTGTTGGGTGGCTTTTTCTTCTGTAGCAAAAATTCACCAAAAGAGAAAATAAGATTCTGAAACTTTTTCTATTTTATCCATGTTATGCAGCGTTCACACTTCTGCCTTGACCTGTCCGTAGTGAATCATTTCAGTGGGTGTCTTTATGCAGCCTCTCCACCGTGAAACCATTTTATTTGCATGGACACCAAGTCCTGCATGTCCAACTTTGTGTCCGCGCAAAAAAGAACAAAAACGCTCTCATGGCGGAGAGGCTGCATATGGATATATGCAGATTGCTTTAAAAACACATTGAAATGAATGGACTGTTAAACTGACCACTGTCAAGTTGTCCCCAAGCAGTTTTTCGAGGGATTTAGGCGGAATCATGGCGGAAAGGTCAAAGCGCAAGTGTGAATGCTGCATTACTTGTGCCATATAGATACATATAACTACATGGTATTAAGCTTCTATTATTGCAGTTATATTGGCTCTCCAGGTTATGTCCGTTATATAACTGGTTATAAGCTAAAACCATAAGCCAAGGGGGTTAAATAAACTCTCATTCACTGTTGGGATTGTAAAATAAGTGTTTTTTTTCTTTTGCATTTCCGCAAAGGCCAAAATATTACCTTTGTACCATTACCTTTATGTTGCATTTCCTACATTTTTAGATAGAAATTGTCAAAATCTCCAGCTGAAGCCCGACAAGAATGGCAGGGCTGTGGAGCTGGTAGGCCAAACCACCAACTCCCTGTTTTTCCACTGACCAACTCCTACTCCTGACTCTTCCTCTGACTTCTATTCCTTCTCAAAGCAGTAAAGATCCTCTAAAAACCTAATTCACTAAGAACATAGTCATTAAATTCCTTTGATAGTATATATGAAACAAACTGTCCAATTAATTACACAATATCAAAATTAGTATAATATAATTAAAAATAATGAATAATTATATTCTGAATTTGGAGTCGGAGTTGGTAACTTTATTCCAACTCAGACTCTGACTCTAACCAAAATTGGTCCTGACTTTGACTCCACAGCTCTAAAGAATGGTGCATATACCCTAAACTAAATGTAGATGGTCTTACTATTGCATTTTCTGGTTAAAAGACTTTTCTTTTTTTTTTCCTAGGACTGAACCGCCTGCTTTCTAACTGCACTTATGAAGCGGCTTTCCCTTTACATGAGGTATAATCTTAGCCTAACATGTCCATACATTGTCATACATTTGTGCTTATAATACTCGAGTCAGTGTATAATGTATACAGTCATTCAGTGAATATTCATTGTTTATATTACTAAAGTAAGTCAGGCCCGGTTCACATCTACGTTCGATATTCTGTTTGGGGAGTCCGCTTTGGACCCCCTGAACGCAATACCGAACGCATTAAAAAGTGGTGAGCAATGAAACCACACGGACCCCATAGACTATAATGGGGTCAGTGTGTTTTCCATGCATTGTCCGCACAAATCATGTGGAGAGAAAAGTGCTGATTGAAGCGGAAACCACACAGACCCCATTATAGTCTATGGGGTCCATGTGGTTTCATTGCTCACCACTTTTTAATGCATTCGGTATTCCGTTTGGGACTCAAGCGGATTCCCCAAATGGAATACTGAACACGGATGTGAACCAGGCCTTAAAGAGATGCTCTGATAGGAGATAGCCATAGAATAGAGGTTTTATTGGAGTGCTTCTTTAATTCCTTTGGAGCACCATCACAGGGGAAATGAAACATTACAGCATGCCCATGGAAATAAAGGGTCTCTTCATGTTATTCATGTACATGTCAGGCCCCCTGCAGAAAAGAAATTCCTTTTGTAGCCTCTCTCCTGAGGGACTAATAGACGGGGTCTCCAGTGAGAGAATTCCCTCTATAAACTGACAATAGAAATGTATCTGAGCATGTTTTGTATAAAACAGAAAACTAATAAAACTTATAGAATTTATATGTTTTCTAGAAGTAAATTCGTAATGAGAATCTTAGTAATGCTAAATGGCAAGAAACTGTACGTGTATTGCATATATGTGGTTACCATTCTAGAGAATTCTGGATTAGCCATACCTTTATTACAGTAACATGCTGATACACACATACAATAAAGGATACAGTTTTGGCATTGGACTAGATTGCAATATCTATCCACAGAATACAGCTCACACATTCACAATATTGTAATCGGTGTATTTTCTCTCCTTTGTATTTAAGGGAGGTTATAGAAGCAAAAACTCTATAAAGACCCACGGAGCAGAAAATCACAGACATCTTCTTTTTGAGTGCTGGGCTTCCTGGGGGGTATGGTACAAATACCAGCCTCTGGATCTCGTACGGTAAATCCAAGTGTCTCATTGTGTGGCAGCTGGTGTTTATAACAGGTTTCATTTACTTTTCACTTTCATGGTGATTTTGTCTGACAAGCTATTCTGTCACTCTGGGTTGAAGCTTTTATGGCTATATCCTGGAAATATACAAAGACGTGCTTAGTGACTACCTGACAAACTGAGGAAGTATTGAGACAAATATGAACAATCTCAGAGTAAAGTTGTAGAACCGGGCTGGTTAATACTGGTGGCCCAGCACTATAGCAGCGGTGCCTGGGACTACAAGACTAGTCCCAAAAAACGGCACCAATAACTGCACGTGTATACCCAGCCTAAGGGGTAAGGAAACACAGAGGTGAAATGTTGTTAAAAAATTGCTGTAGAAAAAACTCCTAGAAAACACAGCATAATACGCAGGATAAAATCACACAATATGCTTTTTTATTGTGTCTTTCTCTTGTTTCTTTTTTCTTTTCTCTGTTTTTTAATCATTCAACTAAAATCTCTCCCTCCCATTCCAATTCAGAATTTCAATCAGAATTTTATTCTACCTGTGCTTTTACTACAGACTAGTTTCCCCAAAGAAAATACAATAAAAACCATTGTCTAAAAAAAAACAAAAAAAAAAAACATTGTCAGTGGTTTATTTTCTAACCTTTCTTACCTGTGTTGGCTTTCTTCCAGGAGGTATTTCGGAGAGAAGATTGGTCTGTACTTTGCATGGCTGGGTTGGTATACGGGAATGCTATTCCCAGCAGCGATCATTGGACTATTTGTGTTCCTATATGGAATGTTTACATTGGATAGCTGCCAAGTCAGGTAATATGTTTCATATAACGTGGTGTCAGCAAATTCCGATATAACCTACGCTCCCAGCATTTTTCCTCTTCTCTTGGTCCAAAAGCGCCAATTGTACATGTGTGTTGCCGATTTTTCCTGTGGCCGAAAATGGCCAACAGACATGCGCAGTCGGCACAGGAAGGGTGGGGGCTAGAGACTATATTCCAAATGCACCAGAATCAGTGGAGCAGCATCTATTGAAGGGTGTTGGTAGGGGTGGTGAAAGGTCCCATTTATGTCACGGGTTGAATTTTTTGAGTTGTAATACTGGAACTTTAGGCATAAATGGGTTAACTGGAAATAATGCAGCAGTTTGACCACCTAGGTAATAGTTATTTGTGGTATATTAGGAAGCTTTCATAAGAAGCTAAAATTGCTGGTAGCACATGTAGTTATTAGAGACAGGTAGGTATTTCTGTGAGGTGACTTACATATGATTTTCTGGTGCGCTCAACTTTCAGATAAACTCCCAAAAGTACTCGGCAGTTATTTGGTATCACAGACACAAATCTCTCAGAAAGACAGTCATTTAATAACCGATCTTATGTAAGAAAATCCTAAAGGCACATAGGGCCACCTAGGGACACTGGCGCCGGCTTGTTCCAGCATCTTGTCACTGAAATTGAGGTTCTATGATTGAACTCAGTAGCGATCACTTAAAACACAGATATTATCTACAGCCGGATAAAAGTGCCTTTTGCTTTAGACGTAGTAATGACATCAATGTCTACAGCTAAATCTCTGCGAAGGTTTTCTTTCATGTGCTCAGTTTCCCAGCTAGACCTGTAATATGCCCTCTTTATTTCCATATGAAGTGCAGAGTATGGCGGAGTCACAGCGTCCTCCTTACTTCTCACATGACTTCCTGCAGAATGAAGAGAAGAAGTAGGACAATCATTAGACACCAATTAGCTCCTGTGATTTATGCTGCGGGGATCACAGTGACAAAGCTTTGTGGGGCGGCCGCTTATACTTACATGCAGAGCAGTTTAAGGCCGTAATTGCTTGAGTCCAATGGGAGAAATACCGTACGTCTCCACCAAACTGTCTTATTCTTCTCTTTTATAGCAAAGAAATCTGCCAAGCCACAAATGTAACCATGTGTCCACTGTGTGATAAATACTGCCCCTATATGAGGCTATCAGACAGCTGCGTCTATGCCAAGGTAATCCATTAACAATATCTGATCTCTCTGAAACCTAAAGTTAGGATTTAGATGGTTATCATGGACTTGTTTATGAATATGGTAACGGGGCTAAAATAATTAGATATATTATAACAGCTTAAGTTTCTGGAAAATTCAAGTAAATTGTAAATCAACATCTACATTTTATAAAAAGGGTGCTTTTTAAAGTTACCATTTTAATGCATGAAAGTATTGTACATTTTATTTTATTTTTTTTTTAGGGGGGGGGGGTCTAAAGCCACAAAATATAATCTCAAAATAAGAATTGTGGATTTATGCATTCTGGACATTGGGATGTATGTAGATGCAATGTGTTAGTGCTGTCATACACATTGGCATTTTTTTCTATAATTAATTATGAAATACATATATTTATGAAAACTGAGATATTGACAGCTGCTTTGTGTGGCCAGCATGACCTTCTTTCTACCATTTTCATGTCACAGACTACTGGCTATATTTATTGGATTATTACAGAATTTTGCATGAATTGTTTGTGACATATTTTGTGTATGATTCTCTTTAGAACTACATATGTAGTTTTTGTGACGTAGTGAAGATGCTCAGGTAAATGTCCGGATTTAGTGGGATATGGTAGGCTTAATGTATTACAGATCGGCATTAGTACAGCATACGTATGTAAGTGGTATGGGACATGTAGCACAGACGTTAAGCAGTACAGTACATGTAATACAAGTAGACAGCAGTATAATAAATGAACTGTATTTCTGGTAGAGTTTATTATAGTATATATATATTGTAGCCCAGTATTTGTAATACAAATAGAGAACAGTACAGTAGATATAGTACAGAAAGAAAGCAGTGTAGTATATGTAGCAAAAGTAGACAGGAGTATAGGAAATAAACTGTTTTACTGCTAAAAATCAATATAATACATATGCTATAGTTAGTACATGTATAGCCCAGTACAATACAGTGTAGTGAAGGTAGATAGCAGTACAACATATGTGTATAGGTAGCAAACAGCACAGTACGTTTAGTACAGTTATAGAGCAGTATAGCACATGTAAAATATATATAGATCAGTGTTCACTGTCTACCATAAAATTGCTCACCACAGTAATATATGTGATCTGGAAGATTCATCATATCTACGCCAGTGATTTTCTTTATTATACACTGTCATATGTGCAGAGCAATGGATATTATGGAAAGTTCATGACAGACACCAGTAGCCCTTGGTGGACGTGTTTGACCATAATGGAATCTGGGTCAGGGGACAATCGTACACATCAGGGAGAGTGTTTGCCTACATAGGCAGTACGGAGACTTACAAGTCATTCCTGCTCCGCTAGGGATTCTGGGTAAAAAATATGCAAATCTATTCTCCAGGATGTAATTAGGAGAACAGTGCACTCTGTACGCCACCCTGTAGAGGGCAGCATGAACGACTCAGTTATAAAGTCTTTTTAATCATAATGTGGATTTAATTACAGATGTGTACGATTGTCCCCTGACCCTGGTCTATAGTCTTTCACTCTGCCAAATCAGTATCCCTACGCTATGCTGAGGATGGCCCAATAGGCCGAAACAGCGCTGTCCATAGCTGGGAATCTGTTCCTTTTGGGACAGAAATACTAATTTGGCAATTAAATCCACATTATGATTAAAAAGACTTTATAACTGAGTCGTTCATGATGAGTCATGCATAATGTTAAGGATGCTGCCCTCTATAGGGTGGCGTACAGAGTGCACTGTTCTCCTAATTACATCCTGGAGAATAGATTTGCATATTTTTTTACCCATAATGGAATCTGACAGGTTTTCATCATGGGATTTGGCTTTGTCCAGACATAACATTGTAGTATGCTGTGTTATTGTGTCTGTTATTCTTTACAGAATCTGTGTCAGAGACTGGTAATAGATCCTCTAACTTAGAAGTGAACACAGCTTTAGGGTACGTTCCCACAGCGTAATTTGAAGAGGAATTTGGAAGGGTCCTCCATATCAAAATCCTCTGCAAAAACTGGACCGAATCTGCCCTAAGAGTCCATTCACATGGAGAAAAAATGGTGGGGAATTTGGTGTGGAATTTCAGCGCTGAAAAAAGCCTCCCTTTGACATCCATTTCTAGCAGAAAAATGAACCCATTGAAGTCAATGGGAGGCTTTTTTTTCAGCGCTGAAATTCCACACCAATTTCCTCACCATTTTCCTCTGTGTGAATGGACCCTAATTAGTTTCAGTGTCCAACGCATCTTCTTTTCAATGCACTGAAAAAGCACCCTGCTCGAACTGGCCATGGTTTCTATGGGTCAATCGCCGCAGAAATTGCAGAGCCACGCATCACACTTGACTAGCCGCATTGTATATAAAGTTAGTCATGCATGCGAACCTGTGGCACAAAGCTTGGGATCCATTTTGGCTTTCCACAGCGTACTCCACAGGATTTTGTGTATTTACTGGAGAGGACTTTGAGATGGAAGACCACCTTATATTCCTGTGCAATTGATGCCATGTGAACAAACCCTTACAATGCTTATTTCAGCCCCTGTTGAAGTGACTGTTTATGTTCTATGAGTGACTGCAGTTTTTTTCTTGCAGTGCAGCAGGAATGTTGTTAATATGGTTTATCTATAAAATCAATGCTACAGAATTTACAGGCATAGAGGTATGCTTGCTACTGGAAAATGAATTTGCCGCTAATGTGTGTACTTACACTAACATTGCTATTTTATAGATTGTAATTTTCTGTTTCAGGTTACTCATCTCTTTGACAATGGAGCAACTGTATTCTTTGCAGTTTTTATGGCAGTTTGGGGTAAGTACATTAAGAGTTCCTATATCTGGATTTTATTACAGTCCATAAGGGCTTTATTATATTCTTAAAGAGGTCCATAACAAAAAAGTGAAAAAGAAGGAGAATACAAAAAGTGGAAATGATGAATAATGTATTAAGGTGAGACTATAAAAGTGAAGTCCAACAAGTAATGCCAAAAAAGAGGAAACAAATATAGAAACTCACCAACCGATACAAGGTGCACGACCTGATTCTTCTGGACTTGGAGAAGAAAGGATTCATATATGAGTGAAGGAGTTGAGGTCCGCAGCTCTTGCTCGTAATAAAAATATATTTTATTCCATTATTTTAAAATTTGGCAAAGAACACCATAACAAAAAAGTGAAAAAGGAGGAGAATACAAAAAGTGGAAATATTATCTCTTTTTTTGGCATTCTTAAAGAGGACCTTTCCTGTCCTCGAGGCACATTCAGTATTATATACCACTAGAAAGCCAACAGTACGCTGAATTCGGAGCACTGTTGGTTTTTTCGTTGTGTGCCCCCGGTGAAGAACTGTCAGTGCATTTACTAAGAGCTCTTCACTGTCAAGAGGCGTTCTTGACAGTCTAGCTGTGAACACCCCCCTCTTCCTAACAGTACCCATCCATAGACTAGTACTGGGGGGGGATTCTCACCATTCAGCGTCATGGATGGATGGTAAGGAACATCCCGCTCACAGTATAGCGCTACGGACAAACTGTCAGGAGGGGCATTCCTGGTTAGACTGTCTGGAAAGCCCTTCTGACAGTGATGAGCTATTGGTAAATGCATCAATAGCTCTTCCCCGGGGGCACATAACGGGAAAACCGACAGTGCGCTGAATTCAGAGCACTGTCTTCTTTCTAACAGTATATAATACCGCATGTGCCCCAAGAACATGAAAGGTCCTCTTTGATGGGAGTCTGCCACCTCTCCAAGCATATTCAGCTGTCACCGCCATACTACAGAGCACATTACACTAATAAACTACATACCTTTGTTATATACACTCACCGGCCACTTTATTAGGTACACCTGTCCAACTGCTCGTTAACACTTAATTTCTAATCAGCCAATCACATGGCGGCAACTCAGTGCATTTAGGCATGTAGACATGGTCAAGACAATCTCCTGCAGTTCAAACCGAGCATCAGTATGGGGAAGAAAGGTGATTTGAGTGCCTTTGAACGTGGCATGGTTGTTGGTGCCAGAAGGGCTGGTCTGAGTATTTCAGAAACTGCTGATCTACTGGGATTTTCACTCACAACCATCTCTAGGGTTTACAGAGAATGGTCCGAAAAAGAAAAAACATCCAGTGAGCGGCAGTTCTGTGGGCGGAAATGCGTTGTTGATGCCAGAGGTCAGAGGAGAATGGCCAGACTGGTTCGAGCTGATAGAAAGGCAACAGTGACTCAAATAGCCACCCGTTACAACCAAGGTAGCCAGAAGAGCATCTCTGAACGCACAGTACGTCGAACTTTGAGGCAGATGGGCTACAGCAGCAGAAGACCACACCGGGTGCCACTCCTTTCAGCTAAGAACAGGAAACTGAGGCTACAATTTGCACAAGCTCATCAAAATTGGACAATTGAAGATTGGAAAAACGTTGCCTGGTCTGATGAGTCTCGATTTGTGCTGCGACATTCGGATGGTAGGGTCAGAATTTGGCGTCAACAACATGAAAGCATGGATCCATCCTGCCTTGTATCAACGGTTCAGGCTGGTGGTGGTGGTGTCATGGTGTGGGGAATATTTTCTTGGCACTCTTTGGGCTCCTTGGTACCAATTGAGCATCGTTGCAATGCCAAAGCCTACCTGAGTATTGTTGCTGACCATGTCCATCCCTTTATGACCACAATGTACCCAACATCTGATGGCTACTTTCAGCAGGATAATGCGCCATGTCATAAAGCTGGAATCATCTCAGACTGGTTTCTTGAACATGACAATGAGTTCACTGTACTCCAATGGCCTCCACAGTCACCAGATCTCAATCCAATAGAGCATCTTTGGGATGTGGTGGAACGGGAGATTCGCATCATGGATGTGCAGCTGACAAATCTGCGGCAACTGTGTGATGCCATCATGTCAATATGGACCAAAATCTCTGAGGAATGCTTCCAGCACCTTGTTGAATCTATGCCATGAAGAATTGAGGCAGTTCTGAAGGCAAAAGGGGGTCCAACCCGTTACTAGCATGGTGTACCTAATAAAGTGGCCGGTGAGTGTATTTCATTTTTGTAGATTTGGAGAAAACTACTTTAAAGTCTTATGTATTTTTAAGATAAGATAAGATAATCCTTTAATAGTCCCACAATTGGGAAATTTCAGTGATACAGTTTCATAGATGGTACAGTAGTATATAACAAGTGAGAAAACACATACAAGCTCATGGCAGATAGAGAAATCCTAGGAATCATAGCAACTAAAAAGAAAGAAACACAGACACACTGCAGGATCATTTAGTTCTCTGTGTGAAGTGATGTTAATAATTTGAGGCAATTAGTGCACTGGGTTTGGGCCTTTAGCTTCCTGCCTTTGTCACTCAGACTCCTACCATTGCCTGCCTGCACCACCCGTGCAGTGAGAGTTGATCTCCCTCATTCTTATGGCTTGAATAACAAGACTTCAAAGCTGTTTTTCTCCAAATCTACAAACATATATAGCAAAGGTATGTTGTTTTTCACTGTTATGTGCTCTGTAACAGAATCATAGCAATTGAATATTGTTGTTGGAGGTGATAGATTCCATTTAAATTCAAAATAAGTACAGTAAGTGCTCGAAAATGTCATTGTAAAGATCAATTTACAAATATTTCACATATTTGCAGCTACTGTTTTTTTGGAGTTTTGGAAACGAAGAAGAGCTGTGATTGCCTACGACTGGGATTTAATAGACTGGGAAGAAGAGGAGGTAAGAGCTACCACGTGCATGTAATAAAGATGGCTGCACACAATAAATAATATACAATAGGCCCTGGGTGCATTAAGCCTTGTCTTTCTTCTACACGCTATATAACATTGATAAAGTTAATATTAATAACTTGAAAATGAATAAAATATATCTCTAAGGTTTAACAAATATTATTTTTGTTAATATAGGAAGAAATCCGTCCTCAGTTTGAAGCCAAATACTCAAAAAAAGAACGGCTGAACCCAATATCAGGAAAGCCGGAGCCTTACCAAGCCTTTACAGATAAATGTAGCAGGCTTATAGTGTCTGCTTCTGGAATATTTTTTATGGTTTGTTATTATTTCATATTATTATGGGAATAATGCCGTAAACCCTTATACTTTATACTTGATAGCAATGAACTTCAGGTCTCCTGATCCTGATTCTGTGAATCTTTGAGCAGGGAATTGTACAGATCTGTAGTAAGTTAGTGTCTTGATCCAAGGACAAACTCTAAACTAACAATGTCCCCTTCTTGAGCACCGGAATCAAAAGAATTTTAAAAGGTTTTTGTTTTTTAAGTCTTTCAAGTCCAGGACTTATCCTCAGCTTTAGACTGCTTGGAAGATGGTATAACTGTGGGGAAGTAAGTGGTGGGTGACTTGCAATCATCATAAGAATTCTGACTTCTAATATTGATAATGCAGTTATTTTACCATGATCTTAGAGTAACATGAAGTCATCATGGAGCCCTGATCCAAATCATTGTGAACTAAATGGCTTTTGAATATAGTTTTTGTGTTCAGCTTGAAGACCTCTGTCTTTATTGCCAACCCAAATCCAGATATGGATGTTAGTTTTCCCCCTCCTACCATTCAAAGGGTTTCTCCAAACTGGACTATTGACAACCTATCCTGAACCTATTGACATCCTATCCTATTGGTGATCAGTTGTTTTCACTCATGAGTACAGGGGACTCTTCTCTCTCCTGATGACACCATGTTCTTTGGTGACATGGATGGTACAGCCGTAGCTCAGTGCTAGTGAAGTGAATAGGGATGAGCTTCTATATGGAGTACAGTCTAACAATATGTTTGATATTTATTGATATTTATGCTGTGGTTTCTTCGAAGAGCGGGTTATAGGGAGTCCGACATTCAAATACCCCACCTGTAAGATATTGTTTGGAGATCTTGAGTTCAGTCCTAGGAAACCCATTTCACATGTTCAGTTATCGATACTCTTTGGGTACTATTATCCATTGCTTGCATTGTTACAGATCAGAGAACAGAGACAGGAGCAGGGTCTGGCTAAACACCACTTTCCTGCAGATTTCCGTGGTCATTTAGATGCTGCGCCCCCCATTTAACCTCCCAGCATCAGCGTTGTCATGGTCTGGCATGATGGCAGAAATCCGTACCATTGTAAGACAGGATTCTGTGCTTTTACAGAAAGCGAGCTCTTATTAATCCACATGGGACTAATGGGCAATGTTTCCGTCCAGGTCTGAGAAGTACTGTACCATATCTTATGTACATGTTATAATGCCGGTACTGATAGCATGACTCTGTGTGACACCAGCTTGTCTTCTCTCCCTCTTTAGATATGTGTGGTAATTGCTGCTGTTTTCGGCATTGTTATATATCGTGTTGTGACTGTCAGTACATTTGCTGCCTTTAAATGGGCCTTAATCAGGAATAATTCTCAGGTTGCTACCACAGGGACTGCCGTGTGCATCAACTTCTGTATCATTATGCTTCTGAATGTGGTAAGATGAGACGTTCACATACTTCGCATTTGCTTTGTTCCTTTCTAAGGTGTATGATGAGAGCATGTCACAAAATAATTTCATTACGCCAGGAAATGGATATTGCAGTTCTGTCTACAGGGACAATTATGGATATTATGATTGAATTGCATAAAAATCAATTCTATGATATATAGTAACAATGTGTTTTTATTTGTGCGTGCGCTATGCGTGACGGATTGTTGTAATATCTGGTGAGCTGTACAGGACTAGAAAAACATTGATTCTTTCTTTAAAAACAGCACCACACCTTAGGGGGAGTTCACACGGAGTAACGTGCCACGTGATCTGGCACGTATACGGCGTGTGTGACTTTGCGCGCCATAAAAGCTCCCATTGATTTCAATGGGAGCCTGGATCGTATACGCCGCGTTATTTTGCGGCTGCAAAATCACGGCCGCAAAATAATGCGGCGTATACGATCCAGGCTCCCATTGAAATCAATGGGAGCGTATACGGCGCGCAAACTCTCACACGCCATATAAGGGCCACATCACGCGGCACGTTACATCGTGTGAACTCCCCCTAACACTTACAGCGCACCTTACCACCCTACTATAGCTCCGTCCTGTTCACTGCTTCAGTACTGTGGACAGGTGTGGTGCTGTTTTATGGAATAAGGCAGCCATGTCTGTTCTTGTACAAGTTCTTTAAGGAAATCGATAGGCCTTGTCTATACCACACCCTTAACCACACATGCTGTTTACTACATTTTTCCAAGTTCCTTACCATGCCACCCTTCTTGATCTCTGTATTATATTGGTTGAGCTTATAGAGTATTATTATTTATTAGCTAGCACCATTAATTCGATGGTGCTGTACATTTGGGAAGGAGGTTACACATAGTACAAGTATAACAAATACAATAAATACAAAACTAACAAGATGCCTAAGGCCCTATTCATATCTGCGTTTGGGTTTCTGTTCGGGGAGTCCACTTGGGGTTAATGATAAAAATTATTTTTGGATAACCACCTGCATACAATTGTAGCTGAAGGATAGTGACTAGGACATTATAGACGTGAAAAAGGGGTCTTTAAGTCCAGAAACACCTTGTTCCAATAAAGTCTTCTTTACCACACATACTACTGGCTACATGGGGTTTTCATCTGGATCAGTTCCTGATGTTTGTGTGCCATCTGTACCAGACATTGTACAACTATTAGCATTTCTATTGGGAGTGGCATGATATACCACATCTTTTCATAGCTCTAGACTTTGAGGATATGTCCAACTTTAAGCTTCGCTTTAGCTTATATTTCATGTACTCTAAAGAGTTGTGAGAAACATTGGTTTTACAAAGGAAGCTTACCAATACATTATATACCTCTCCCAAGGCAGTTTTCCCTACACTGTGCTGAAGAGATCCAACCAGATTGAAACAGTGCTGTCACAGGTGGGATACTGACTTAGAAAAATCCCACATCATTGCAGTAAAGGCTTTTTGGAAAGCTGGGCATGATGTTCAAGGGAGCTACCCCTAGAGGGAAGCAAACAGAGGCACTGTTTCCCTATTTACATCTTAGGAAACAAATTTGCGTATTTTTCCCATAATCCCCATAGTGGAGTTGAAATGTAATTTTTGTAAGACTCCACACGCCTGAGAAGGTGGTCTCTCCTCAAGGAGTGACATTATCCCCATAACCCGATACATTATATAGTCAGGTATACTCCTAACAGCTTAGCTGAGCTCTTACAATACATTTGCTATGTAATTTTTTCTACAGAACATCAGATTACTTATTTTAGGCAAATGCAAAGCATAATGTTTATGTAGATACTGAAACAATAAGGAATGTGAAAAGATTTCAGCACTGAAGCCTGGCAAACTATGAATACAATGCTATCTATAATATAGGCTAGATAAAAGAATCCACGCAGAATATGTACAATTATTATACATTGTAACATGATGGAAATATGCTTTACAATTAAAGTAATCTCTATGTACGTGACAGCAAAAAGTGAAATCTATAAATGACTACATGTATTGGATTGTAAACCACATTTGCTCTGTTTTGCAGCTCTATGAAAAAGTTGCACTTTTTCTCACTAACCTCGGTAAGAATTACATTTCTTAAATAGTTATTGAATAACATCTGATTTTTATTTAGGTTTAGACTTGTTTGCAGAGCAGGGTAGATCATGGAAAAAAGTCACCTTGTCAAGGGTTAAATATTGGAGACTAAACCATTGATAACCTATCTTTAGGGTAGGTCATCAATATATGATTGATGGGAATCCAAAAGTCAAGGGGGGCAACATGGCGGCTCAGTGGTTAGCACTGCAGCCTTGCAGCGCTGGAGTCCTGGGTTCGAAGCCCACCACTAACATTATCTGCGAGGAGTTTGTATGTTCTCCCCGTGCTTGCATGGATTTCCTCCCATTACACAAAGACATACTGATAGGGGAAAAAATGTACATTGTGATCCCTATATGGGTCTCACAATCTACATTTTAAAAAAAACTTAAGGACCCCATAAAGCAGCTTTTAGAAGAGGCCAATGCAGTCGCAAATGCTGCAGCTTCTTCTCTGTGCCGGTGATGTCACATTCATCAGTCACATGGTATAGCTGCAACTCAGACTCATTGAAGTGATTGGGTCTGAGCTACATTATCAAGCACAGCCCCTAGGCAGTGTGTGACGCCGTGCTTGGTATTGAGTGAGGAGATTGCAGCACCCACCCAAACAATGCAGACTCTTCAAACAGCTGCCCAATGACACCACCATGCTAATAAGAAATAATCACTTCAACATAATATTACATTGATGAGTCCCCTATAGGACACAACTGGTGGTCAGGGCTAAAAAATTTGAAAATGATTTGTATAATTGCAATATTGTTTTGTTTGTGACTTTTCTCAAGTACCTGTAAAGGATCCTATCACTGTGTCCAAATATTCTGCTAATACTGAACTCTAATGTGACTGGGTGCATGGGTCCATACACTCTGTTCACACTGGCACTGTTAGTTCCATTTAATCAGAACCATGACAGATATGACAAATCTGTTGTTCTCTTTTAGAAATTGATTCAATCCATCAGGCTTCAGTTTTCACTACAAATAATATGCAGTATACTATGGTATTCTGCTTGTAAAAAAGCAAGAGAATCCCGATGAAAAAGAGCTGATGGAAGTATGAAGATAGCTTAACTACTTAGGTATAGGGCAAAGCCTGCAAAAAATAGTTGAAAAAAAGCCAATCCCATGGGTCAGTAATTTGAATGAAATATTTAAAGGGATACTTTGTCATAGGGAAGATTTTTGAGTCTGCGTTGGGGTAACTTGCACCATATTTCAATCAAATGTCACACAATGTTTGATAAATTTGTCGCATCTCAAACACTTCTCTCCTGAGATGTTACCCCACTTTGTACACTGTCTTCTTTCTAAAGTGAGATCAATTTTTGTGACTTTTTAAAAATGTCAAATTTGATAAATGTGCCTTACAGACAACTAGACAGGCTAACCATGATCTCTTTTCCAGCCACTGTTCAGAAGGGGATTGAGTGCTGTAAAAGTACAAAATTCATATAATATTTGTGCATGGCCATAAGTGTTGGCACCCCTGAAAATTTTCCAGAAAAAGAAGGATTACTCCCAGGAAATTATTGCAATTACGCGTTTTGTTTATTTCCTTTCTGTATATTGGAACAACAAAAAAATGAGAAAAAAATACAAAAATAATATAATTTCACAAATAACTTCAAAAATGGTCTGGATAGAATTACTGGCACCTTCAACTTAATATTTGGTTGCACACCCTTTGGAAAAAATAACTGAAATCAATCGCTTCCTATAACCATCAACAAGCTTCTTACACCTCTCAACTGGTATTTTGGACCACTCTTCTTTTGCAAACTGCCCCAGGTCTCTCATATTTGAAGGTTTTCTTCTCCCAACAGCAATTTTAAGATCTCACCACAGGTGTTGAATGGGATTTAGATTCAGACTCCTTGCTGGCCCAAAATCTTTTAGTATTCTTCAGATTTCATGATGCCTTGGATATAGTCAAGGCACCCAGAACCAGAAGCAGCAAAATAACCCTAAAACAACTTTGAGTCTCCAGCATGTTTGACTGCTAGTACTGTGTCTTTTTCTTTGTAGGCCTCATTCTACCTTTGGTAAACATAATAAAACAAATAATAAATAAACAATAAAACAAAATAACTCTATCTTGGACTCATCTGTCCACAAGACATTTTCCCAGAAGGCTTTCTCACGTACATTTTGGCAAACTGCAGTCTATCTTTTTATGTCTGTGTCATCAGTGGGGTCCTTCTGGGTCTCCTGCCATAGTGTTTCATTTCTTTAAAGTGTGAACGGATAGTTTGTGCTGACGCTCATGCAGCCTGAGCCTGCAGGACAGCATGAATTTCTTCAGTTTTCTTTTTATCCATCATCCGGACTATCCTGCTTTGCAGCCTTTCATTATTTTTTTCTTTTCCGTCCAAGTCCAGGAAGACTAGCTATAGTGCTATGGGTCGTAAACTTCTTAATTACATTGCGCTCCGCGGACAAAGGAAGATCAAGATCTCTGGAGATGTAAACTTGAGATTGTTGATATTTTTCTACAATTTTGGTTCTCAAGTCTCTTTCTGTTGTTCATGCTTAGAGTGGCACACACAGACACAAAATGCAAAGATTGAGAAAAGTTCTCTCCTTTTTATCTGTTGCAGATATTTATTTATTTATTATGCTTACTTATATAGCGCCATCATATTCTGCAGCGCTTTACAGACATTGACAGTCACTGTCCCATATATGGCTACAATCTAAATTCCCTATCAGTATGTCTTTGGTGTCTGGGAGGAAACCGGAGTACCCGGAGGAAAGCCACGCAAACACAAGGAGAACATACAAACTCCTTGCAGATGTTGTCCTTGGCAGGATTCGAACCCAGGACTCCAGCGCTGCAAGGCTAACCACTGAGCCACCGTGATTTTTATATTGCCCACACCTGTTACTTGCCATATGTGAGTTTGAACGAGCACCACATGCTTGAAACAAGTTATTTACTCACAATTTTGAAAACGTGCCAACAATTGTGTCCTACCCATTTTTGGAGTTTTGTGTGAAATTATGACTAACTTGCCTTTTTTTTATTGTTCCAATACACACAAAGGAAATAAACATATGTAATTGCAATAATTATTAGGGAGAAATACTGAGGGGGGAGGCAACCTGGAATGGAGACATGATAGTGAAATGCAATCTGGAAAGGGGGAGGGAAATCTGGAAAGGGGACCGGATACTGTGGGGCAACCTGGTAAGGGGACATTATTTTGTTGGGACTACCTGGAAAAGGGACAATATACTACGGGGCAATCTGGAAAGTGGACATGATACGGTGGGGGGCAACATGGAGAGGGGACATTATAATATAGTGGAGGCCACTGGGGGGATCTAATAATGTCTGATACCTCTGCAAGTGGAATTTGATAGTGTGATAGGCCACTGAGGGGAATTATATTGTATGAGGGCCACTAAGGGGTATTATACTATGTGAGAGTCACTGACGGGATTATAATTTGTGCAGTGAGGTATTGGGGATGGGTGGCTCCATTTATGAAACCTTTGAACTGGGCCCACCAATGCCTTAAAACAGCCCTGGCCTGCCGACACAGGTGAGTTTACAAATAGGTCTGTTGGTGTGTATAAAAAGCATAACCTGGACCTCCCACATTGACCGCGTCTCTGGTCAATCTGCCAGGCTACATGCTGGGCCTCTCTTTTTCTTTTTCTATTTAATATAGCCTCAAGTTGGAGGAAATGCTTAGGGATACCTGACAGCCTTGTCCTTTTCAGGGATAGCCAGGGATAGAAATTCTAGGGAATGGGCAAGGCAGGGAAAATTGGGCCTGTTCTTTTTAGGGCTGGCCAGAGAACGCACTAAGAATTAAATTAGTGATCACCATACCATTACGAAGCTAACCCTTCTATCCAATTTGCCATAGTTATATTTTGGGCAAAAGGATAGGCAGGGCTTCAAAGTAGAAAAGTACACATTGCCTATTGTCCTTGTCCCCACGAATAAACATTATAACATCACTTGTTACAAATCCTTCATGTAATGGGCAGGAAGATAGGCAGGGCTTCATAATAGACATGTATATCTGATCCCACAAGTCAAGGCTCGTTCACATCTGCGCCCAGTCTCCGTTCTGCAGGTTTCCGTTTCCTGCACAAAACAGAGCAGGAGACTCTTTCATACCCATTAATTTGAATGGGTTTGAAAGATGTCCGGCCATGAGCGCTGGTGAGCGTTTTATGCTCTCCGCTGCGAAACCGTTTTTTTTAATCCGGACACAGAGTCGGACATGCAGTACTCTGTGTCCGGTTTAAAAAAAAAACGGTTTAGCGGCAGAGAGCATAAAACGCTCGCCGGCGCTCACGGCCAGACCTGGTCTGACAGTTTTCCGTCTTCTGCATACAGAAGACGGAAAGCTCAGAACGGAGTCCGGGCGCTAGTGTGAACCAGCAGTGAGCTTTGTGATCTTACTTGTTATAACTACTTCATGTTGTTGTTAAAGGGGTTGTCCACTTTAAGACCAATATTGAGAGACGAATGTTATTATTTGTATCATAAAAAGTTGTAAAATTTTCCAATATACTTTCTGTATCAATTCCTCACAGTTTCCTAGATCTCTGCTTGATGTCATTCATTCTGTTACTTCTAGTGGATAAAAGTCTGACCATGGTCATGTGATTTACGGTCCATGGTCATGTGATGAGAACACAGGTGCTACTCGTTATAGTCACAGCACAGTAATCAGACATCTGCTTGGTAATCAGTCGGACACCTGTGTGCTCATCACATGACCTTGGACCGCTAATCACATGACCATGGACCGTAAATCACATGACCATGGTCAGACTTTTATCCACTAGAAGTAACAGAATGAATGACATCAAGCCGAAATATAGAAAACTGTGAAGAATTGATACAGAAAGTATATTGCAAAATTGTATATCCTTGTATTGTACAAACAATAACATTTGTTTCTCAATACTGGCCTGAAAGTGGCCAACCCTTTTAAGTCTTCTACAAGCGGATGATAAGAGATTTCCACTGTCCCTGGCACAAAAAGATATTCTTGGCCTATTATACGGACAGCCTAAGATGTATATGTAGTAGGCCCTTTTTGGTTTTAACTAACCAAAATAATTTTAAATAATAAATGTTATGTTTTAGCCGCCATTTTTTTCTGTGACTGGTTCACTCATGGCTTAAAAAAAAATGTAGAAAAATCTGCAGCAAAAAAGCAACTTCTCTACATGTGGCGATAGCCTTAAAGTGGTTGTACAGGGAGAATATATTCACTTACCTGATCTGGTGGGTGATGATGATGATGATGGACTAGGGGGTTGCGGCTTCTTCCCAACCCTGAGGTCACATGATCAGAAGCAGTGATTTGCCCTCTGGGTCGCTCTGCCCCTTCCCTGATCGCACAAGTAATTACCTGCACTTTGGGGGCTGCCTGTTAATTTACCTATGATATCAGGGGAGGGATAGAGCAACTCAGGGGGCAGAGTGCTGCTTCCATCATCATTATCATCTGCCAGATCAGGTAAGTGAATATAAGCTCCCTGGACAACCCCTTTAACCTGATGTTCAACAGTTTCTTATAATGGTAAAAGCAGTTTTAGGCCGGGGCCCCACAGGCCAGAAAGGCCGCGGGAAAAATCATAGCATTTTACAGTATGGGCAAAGTGGATGGGATTCTAGCGAATCCCATGCCCACTTTGCAGCAAAAACTGCCATGTGAACATGCCGCGATTTCCAAGAACAGAGCGGTTTTGGAAATCGCAGCATATCAATTATACCTACGAAAATGCCAACCGTTTCCTCATAGGTATAATTGCAACAGAACTTTCTATTTAAAGGGCTGTGGGAAGAACCGTGATGCATTCCCACCGCATTTTTTCCCGCGGTGCTTTTCGGCTGCGGGATGTCCTGTGGGGCCTTAGCCTGAAGGATTCCTATATATGACAGTAATAGGTAACATTCATCATGTATCTTACGGATGTGCTTGCCTCTAAAGTTTGCATTCCGAACCTACAGTTGTGCATGTTTCTACCCACAGAACAGCCACGTACTGAATCAGAGTGGGAGAACAGCTTCACTTTGAAAATGTTTCTTTTTCAGTTTGTCAATCTGAACAGCTCGACCTTTTACATAGCATTCTTTCTTGGGAGGTAAGTGCAGTTTTCCTTTTATATGACCTTCAGAAAGTGGAGAACATTTTGTACTTTAGGGATCAGAAATGGAATCATAACCTACAGTGTCCTCTGAGATATGTGCAGTTATTGTCAACGTAATTCTAATCATTTGGTGTCTGGAAATTGTCATAAATGTTTCACTGGGTAGTCCGCTATGGCTCTGTATGTGGGGCATGTGTAACGTGGTCAGCAATAGATTTAGGATTATACGTATGATGACCAATAGGGAAATCTTTTTTAATAGAATTTTCAGGTCATTGATCATTTATGAATTGCAGGACACTAATCCTGTAACACAAGTAACACCAGTTCCATATAGTTGTATATGTTAATGATTCCTGTCTATTTCACAAAGAATTTACATTGCCATTTTTAAAATGGATGACGCTAGCTCCATTGTTCTTTAAAGAAAAGTCATGTAGTTTTACTGTTACAATGCACTATGTACTTTCAAAGATATTATACTTCCAACCCAGGGCCAATGGCGGACATTGACAAGTATGTCCAATGGATTGTACTTCCTGTAATATGCTATATTCACATATGGTGAAATAACTACTTGCTTTCCCCCTTTGACAGAAAAAAAAAGAAAAATTGATAGAACATATGATCATGCAGTGTAAAATTATGGTAATAACTCAATGTTGTGCTTGCATAGACCTCTTGGTCTCCTAGCTTAGCAATAAAATAGTGGCAAAGCTTACCTTTTCTGCTTATGTGCAGGCATGGACATCTCCCATAGATATCAGACAACTCCTGTGTATTATTATTAGTTATGTACTAGAAGCTGCATAACCCCTTTAACTGGGCTCTTGAGGCAACAAATTGGGAGGCATGGCCTATATCAGTCTACTTTATAGTTTCTGGGGTATCTATCACTTTGTTATGCAGCAAGTAGAGGATTCTCTCTACTGTCTATGAACCAGCAATTCAAGTTTCTATGGTTGGAGTGCTGATGTGAAATGAGCAAAATTGTGGAAGTAAACTGTATGTGAATTGAGTGCTACATATGATGCGGAGCTGTAACTAGAGAAAGCAGCAAGACCGTTGTGGCTCACATTCTTTTGTGTTTTCCAATCGTCAAAGACCACTATAACTATTTCTCCCAGACGTGACTTATCTCTGCAGAATTTGCTGTCCATACATCTTTGGCTCCTCTCTCCTCCAGAATTACTCTACATAATCTATCCAACCTTAGTGCCCCATACATTAACTGCACCCCCCATGATAACACTTTGCTGCACAGCGTAAAAGTATCGCTGTTTTGTGCCCCCTATGGTTCCCGCATATTAAGTCCTGATTTTAGCTCCCAAAGTGCCCACAGTGCTTAGTGCCCACACAGTAGTGCTTCATTGTGACCCTTCTCATTAGTAATGTTCTGTCGTTTTGGTTGTACAATCTAGTAGTGTCTATTTTGTGAACCAATATTAAGTGAGAAAAAACTGTATTCTCTGTAACAAGAAGCAGGATCTAGACCTACTGTGCCACCTATGTGGTTTGGCTTTGGGCCACTCCTGTTACTAGGTGGCCTCCCTGGTTTTCACCCTTTATCTCCTGGGTAAGGCAAACAGTAGTTTGGTAAAGGTTCAATGGGCAGGGACAGGCAGAGGTCTATAGAATAGGGTCAGAATCAATTGTTGGGAAGCAGGCCATAGTCAATAAATGGGAAACCAGCAGAAACACAATGCCCTCACAGGAGCCAAATAGCTGAGATAATGGATCCTACAGTACATTGCTCAGGCACTTTACGGAGGGCTGTGGGATCTAAATAGGCCACGGCTTCCTGGGATTACCTGGAAAGGCCCAGAGGTGGGTGCATTAGGCCTTCAAGTTGTAGGAAGGAAGGAAGGCAGAGGGCATGGCTACATCAAGAGCTAGGTACTGTATGTATGTATGTATTGTGTATAGCAGAGGTAACCAGACGGCATTACATTGTCATCTCCCTATTCGCACAACAAGCTGGGGCTTCTTTCTGTCTGTGCTGATACAGTGACCCTGATACCTAATACAGTGCACAGGCCATTCCATTTCTGCTGTCTTATAGTTACGGATACGGACGCTTCCCTAAAACCCATGTGTATTTTTTCTCTTCTACCAAGTCTTGAGCTATTCCTAAACACTATGCCGATCTCTGTTGAGCCTCTAGGTCTGTTTGTTAGCTTCTCTCCTCCTTCAAGGAAAGTATAACAGTGACAGTATGTAACATTATGTAATTTTTTTAATTATTATTTAAGGAGGAATTTTTTATTTTTATTTTTTTTGTTAATAAATTCTCATTTCTTGTTTGGGTGTAGCTCAGCTTATCAGCCATACATGTAAACCATTACAGGCTGTAAAACTGTTCACTGATATGCCAATCCAGAACAGGTTTAACTCTTGTCAGTTCAGTTATTCATCAGTCAGATACATTGTATATACTGTATTTATTTTATACATCTATGTCTAAACTAATATTCCAGATATTCATGTAAATATTTTATTATTGAAGGTTCACCGGAAGACCAGGTGCTTATTTAAGGCTTATAAACAGATGGCGGCTGGAGGAGGTTAGTGCAAATATCCTGTTCAACTATTTTACCAAATATTGTATATATAGCATAGAATATGCTGATGTATTGAATATACCTTTTAGTGAACCTTATATTTTGCATAAACCAGTACAGGTTTAGATTTTATGATCAACTAGCCTCTGCCCGCGACTTCGTCTGCGGGTTGTTAGCATCAATGATCCGCCTATATTCAGCAAATTGCTGCCGTCGATAGATTGCCTGCTCCGGCATTTCGGCAGCTCTTAAGCTGTCCTGCTGCTGACCTTGTTCCTCACACTGTGCAGGTGCCGCATGCTCCAGCGTTTTGACAGCTCTCAATCTGGCCTGCCGCTGAACTTGTTTCTTGCACTTTGCCTGTGATTGTTCCGGCATCTCAGCACCTTGCTGGAACATCATATAATGAGCGTGTTGTTGGTGTTGATGATCCGCCTGCTCCGGCGTTTTGGCAGCTGTCAAGCTGGCCTACCGCTGAACTCGTTCCTTGCACTGTGCCTGTAATTGTTCCGGTATCTGAGCAGTTCGCTGGGATGCCATATAATGAGCGTGTTGTTGGCATGGATGATCCCCCTCAGCTCCGCTTGAGGAGAGCTCTGCGACTTCTGGCTACCTTCATAGCTGTTGTTGTTTGTGACAAATTAGCTTTTCTTTTTCCAGGTATGTTGAAAATTGGCAAACTGCCAATTTGGGTTGAAGGTGTTTGCCCATGTCAGGTTGTTTACACAGAGAGATAACAGCCCTTGCTTTCTCAGAAGCTGAGATAAGAGCAGTGTAATATAGTATATGAACATAAATTCATAACAATCATGACGCCATGTCATTTACCGGGATAAAAAGAAGCCTATGTTTTATTCGAGGTTACAGTCTATCTATGTGCCAAATTTCATTCAAATCCGTTCAGCCGTTTTTGTGTGATTGAGGAACACACAAACATCCAAACTATAATACACAGTATATATATATAGAGGAAAATTTACTCACCGAAATTTTCATTTCCCGTAGTCCGTAGGCAGCACAATTACACAAGGGATTTTGTCCCCTAGGTACAACCAGAGAGACAGGTTAGTTAGCAATCGTGAACAACCAATTAAACAATTAACAAGGACCCCTCCTATAAAGGTAAGGAAGTAGGCTGGCCCAATTGTGTTTTTTTGAAGCAATAGACATGCAATAGGGAGGGTCGCTTGTGCTGCCTACGGACTACGGGAAATGAAAATTTCGGTCAGTAAATTTTCCTCTTTCCCGTACGTCCTACGGCAGCACAATTACACAAGGGATTTGAGAAGCAATGAGATAATAGGGAGGGATGCCGGCCGCCACTCTTTGCCTAATAAGGATCGCACTGCTGCTCGTGAATCGAGTCTGTAGAGTTTGAAAAATGTGAATGAAGAGGATCCGGTTCCGTCATGTGCATTTGTTCTAGTGGAATATGTCCCACTTCTTCCCACGATGTGAACATGGGCCGAGCGGCATGAGCTCTGACTTTGCAGATCACTCAGTTGGTAGCACATTTCAGCCGCAGCCCTGAACCATCTTGCCAGTGGGGCTTTTACTTGTCCTTTGCCCCCTTATTTGGGCCATAATGTTGCCAGTAAAATTTTGGCTTTCCTGAAGCTGTTGGATCTCTGCAACCAGACAGGAGTTCTCTGTAACATGTAAAGATGCCACTTTAGTTACTCCTCTCCCTAAGGTTTAGGGAAGACCCTGGCAAGGCAACTTCCTGTCTCTTCAGGCACCTAGAGAGAAAAAAGAACACAATTGGGCCAGCCTACATCCTTACCTTTATAGGAGGGGTCCTTGTTAATTGTTTAATTGGTTGTTCACGATTGCTAACTAACCTGTCTCTCTGGTTGTACCTAGGGGACGAAATCCCTTGTGTAATTGTGCTGCCGTAGGACGTACGGGAAATATATATATATATATATATATATATATATATATATATATTTATTTATAATATTAGTAGGATGTGCTTTTTGTAATAATAATAGTAATAATAGTAATAATATAAATTATATAATTTATATATAATTATATATAAAGCATGCATGAATAGTACCTACTAGAGGTCACCAATGTTACTCTAGCCAAGGCAGCCATATGTCAATAATCTGACATTGACAGGTGCTGCATATGAAAAAATGGGAGTTCCAATAAACAAGTTGCATATGGAAATTGCAATGAATTACATTGATTTATTTTTTTTCTGATTTACAGTGTCACCCAAGTGGATGCCTTATTGACTTATGCATGCAGATGGGCATAATAATGGTACTGAAACAAACATGGAATAACTTCATGGAGCTCGGTTACCCGTAAGTCATTATTAACATGTAGACATAGAGGCAGATATAAGTTTTACAAATCTTCAAAGTGTCTAAGACATTTTTCAGGAACGCCATACATGTCCAACCAATGTGTTTACTGAGGTGTCTTTTTTTTTTTTTTTTTTTTTTGCTGACCGTATGTCCACAAACTATGGAAACATATCCTTTTTTTCACAGGCTGATGGATTACAGATGCATCACACCAATGAAAGTGTCATTCACATGTCATCCATTTTTCACTGACCCAGAGGCATACAAAGTATAGAAAATTACAAAAAAAAAAGTTGATCTGCTTTTCACAAATGTGAAACCACAACCATGGACAACACACCACCCACAAATGAGCATGGTGGAGTGCTGCATCTGAATAGCACAGACCTCACATGTTCATGGGTGCGGGCATATTAATGAGGCCTAATGCTGTTTAATAATTTGGTGTACTTTTAGGCCAGAGCCCCACATTGCAAAAACGCAGCTTTTTTACTGTTGCGTAAGCTCTGTGCAAATGTAATGAAAAATGGCACCGAAAGTAATGCGAAAAAACCTCAGAAAAATGGCATAGAGGGATGATATTGTGGCGCACATTTGGAGCAAGGATCTTTTGTGAGACAAATATGCATCACAATTCTGTGGACAGGGAATGGGATGGGCTGGTGCAGTCAATGCCTAGCCTGATAACTGGGAGAACAGAAGACGAGTTCAGAAATGAAAGCAGCTCTTCTCCCCTATCTGATAGCAGGAAGCTAGGTCACGTGGTGTAGACACAGGAATAGCTAGATACACAGGCTCGCTCCCGTGCAATTAGCCCCTCCTCCCTCCCCCCTGAGAGCAGCAGATACATCACTTGACTTTTGAGCAGATAAGTCAAGGGCTGTGTCAACAATTAATTGAATAAATTAAGATAGTGGACAAACAAAGCAGTTTTTGCTGAAGCAATGTATTTAGGAAAAGTCTTACATCCAAATTAACAAGCAGTATAGATAGGAACCTTGTGATAGGACAACCCCTTTAATATGTCATATGTCATGACGGTATTTGTAATTATCATAGACTATTATATAGATCAGTGGTTCTTAACCGGGGTTCTATCGAACCCTAGGCCATATGCAAGGTTCATTTTGTGTACCAGTAAAAAAAAACATATACCTATGTCTTGAATTTGGAAAAAAATCATATTTAATTTATCACTAAAGAAGGGTTTGGTGAATGTGCATATGAAACTGGTGGGTTCGGTACCTCAAACAAGGTTAAGAACCACTGATATAGATCCATGTTTTGTATCTATATTCTGTATATTTTCACCCAAATGTCAGTGATTAAAGGATATTCTGTCCATTCTGAATATAATTTATTGCTGTTACCATAGGAAAAAGTGCATTCATTGACCTACGAGCTGAAGGGCATTGCAATCTTTAGTGAGTTATAAATTATTCCTTTCCTTTCCCTCGCTGACTATTCAGATTAATACAGAACTGGTGGACACGTAGAAGATTAAGGCAAGAACATGGAGCACATGGGACAGCCAGTTTTCCCCAGTGGGAGAAAGATTACAATTTGCAACCCATTAATGCGTATGGATTATTTGAGGAATACCTGGAAATGAGTAAGTTCTTTTTCTTTGCCATTGCAGTTTGGAATGGGAAAAGGGCACTTGGGTATTGTCTGAAGAGAGGACTAGTCTAATGGAAAGGGTATTGATTATGTTTTAGGGTCCTCATGTCTGTCTGCTGTTTCTGGAATGGTGTAGCTTCTTAGACTGTGTTTGGATTGCTGTAAAGTTAGTTCATTCTTTGTGTCATTTATGGAAATGCATGTGTGGTCTGGACCCCTGCAAACGTATCTAGTTGGTACATAACTTATACCAATAATCTGTAATAATAGTAATACAGTCCCAGGCCAGGAGGTTTATTGGAGCTAAACTTTAGCTGGCCATATCTAAGATATGCATGAATGCAAATACCAGGGTAGCAGACAAAGCAGCAGCTATACAGGTCTAGCCCCTGAGACCCTCACTAATCACAAAAGTGAGGTCCCCATACTCTAGTCACGTTCCATTGCATGGTGCCACCTACTTTCTAACAGAAGCAATCTTATTACAGAAGAATGCCTCCGCTCTACATCATGCAATTTTCATAGATTCTTCCAAACCTGTAATAATATAATAATAATAAATTTTATTTATATAGCGCCAACATATTCCGCAGAGCTGTACAATTTGTAGGGTTCAAATACAGACAGAAAGATACATTACAAAGAAAGGCATTTCACACAATGGGACTGAGGGCCCTGCCCGCAAGAGCTTACAATCTATGAGATAGAGGGGGTGACACAAGAGGTAGCAGGGGCGGCATTGCTTATGCAGAGGTCAGGCACTTTTGTAATAGAGGTTACTGCCATTACACAAACTTAAAACTTTATGAGCCATCACTAGTTGTGTCCTGTAACATGTGGATGGAGCTTGGACCTATAAAGATAGCCTGAGATGGCATCATATCATGTGGGGAAATGTGGGAGCGGGGACAGAGGAGGGTTAAATATTGGGGGTTCTAATTATAGTACAGAAGGGTTAGCATTAGGAATTGTGATAGGCCTGTCTGAAAAGATGCGTCTTTAGTTTGCGTCTTTAGTCTTTAGTTTGCATTTGAAACTGTAGAAATTGGGAGTTAATCTGGTTGTCCGGGGTAGAGCATTCCAGAGAAGTGGTGCAACTTGGGAGAAGTCTTGTATACGAGCGTGGGAGGTTCTGATAATAGAGGATGTAAGTGTTAGGTCATTGAGTGAACGGAGAACATGGGTTGGGCGGTAGACAGAGATGAGGGAGGAAATGTATGGAGGTGCAGCATTATGGAGAGCCTTGTGGATGAGGGTGATAGCTTTATATTTTATTCTATAATGAATAGGCAGCCAATGTAACGACTGGCATAGACCAGAGGCATCGCTGTAGAGTCTAGTCTGATAGATGAGCCTGGCCGCTGTATTCAGAATAGATTGTAGAGGGGAGAGTTTAGTGAGGGGAAGACCGATTAGTAAGGAGTTACAGTAGTCAAGGCGAGAATGAATCAGAGAGACAATAAGTGTCTTTAGTGTATCTCTGGTAAGGAAAGGGCGTATTCTGGAGATGTTTTTGAGGTGGAGGTGACAGGAACGTGCGAGTGATTCAACATGAGGGGTTAAGGAAAGGTCTGCGTCAAACATGACCCCGAGGCAGTGGGCCTGATGCGTAGGAGTTATAGTAAGGCCTGAGACTACAATGGATATATCAGGGACAGATCTGTTAGATGGTGGAAACAGTAGTAGTTCAGTCAAACCTGTAAGAAAAGAGCTCTATATGCCTCTATGTGACGGCCAGCACACACTATAGACAGTGAGGGCTTATAGACTCCCAGATCCATACCACAGGGATACATAATAAAGCTGTTTATATACAGTCTAGATCTAGAATATTTTTCAAGGCGTATGCTGGCGTATATTCCTAACATCCGATGGTTGTATTATTCCTTTTAACTTTTCTTCGCAGTTCTTCAGTTTGGCTTCACAACCATCTTTGTGGCTGCCTTCCCCCTTGCACCGCTCCTTGCCTTACTTAACAATATCATTGAAATCCGTCTCGATGCCTACAAGTTTATCAGTCAGTGGAGGAGACCATTAGCTTATCGAGCCAAGGACATAGGTAAATGAGACTGAATACTTCATTGATGTGCAGTCTGGTATGATGATGCTAAACAGTAATGTGAAGTAGGTGTATTCACAGAAGATGCTGTGTCAGGGGCTTTACTGTCTTAAGTGGAAAATTGCCCGTGTTTGGCACTGACATGTTATAATATGTAGCTTGTAGATCTGCTACATGGCAGCTGACTTAATAGCGATATAATTTATGGCCATCTGCTGCTTTCTTAAACTATTACCACCACCATTGATCTATTCTATGCAGCCATAGTCATTTTTTATAGTGTTTGACATTTGGATTGTGTAGATAAAATATACATTATTTAATAGTTGTCCCTGTTCTGCTTTGCATAGGTATCCGTCAGTAGAACTGCATATAAAGCCTAAAATGTGAACCGTGAAGTATCATCTGACAATTCTTATTCTCTTAGGTATCTGGTACGGCATTCTAGAAGGCATCGGGATTCTGTCTGTTATCACCAATGCATTTGTCATAGCTGTTACCTCAGACTTCATTCCCCGACTGGTATACGCCTATAAGTATGGACCTTGTGCTGGTCAAGGACAAGCTGGAGAAAAGTACAGTCATGTTTTCTAAAATGTTCCCTATTAATGTAATATAATGTAATGTTATAGTGCAATGTAACTTTTAAAGAGAAGGATAGTGCAGCAGTGTGGCCCTGATTTAACCCATCATACAATGCAGCGTTATAGTGCCGTAATAATAGAAAAGCCGTCACTGCAGCTTTAGCTGGAGCAGAGTTATATTGCACCCTGTGGTATGCTTTTAAGTAAGATAGAATCACTTAGAGGAAGCACAGTCAAGGATTGATGGATGAGAGTTGTCACCATTGCAATGTTTACAGCTCATACACTTTGTGTGAAAATACCGTAAAGTAACATTTGTACCCCAAGCATTTATATGCCCCAGCAGGGACATGACTAAAGGCTCCTGGCACCCTGGTGCAAAAGTGCAGCTTGGGACCCTCTGGACAACTTCTCTCGACTTTATTCTGCATCCCATTCATACATTTTAGCAGCATGTACATTTCCCTTTCTTTCTTTATCTGGGCCTAGATCACCATGAAGACTTGTTTGCAACCTATTTGTGTGCACAAGCTTCCCATAATTCCCATTGTCTGTAAGTGCCCCCCACACAGTAAACATGCCCACCTTTGTAGTCACAGAATCTCTCTTTAACTATGTGCTGACCAGCTGCTACTTTTCCCATTAAAAGGTTGCTTTTCTCCTTTCTGACAGTGGAAGGCAGTGTATCACAAATTTTCTTCATGTTTCTTACTTTAGTGTTCCAGAGGGCAGAGGTATTACATTTACAATGCACAGACTGGCAGCCATCAAAGGAAATCATAGAGGAGGTCAAAGAAGTTTAATTAACCTTAGTTTGATGAGGGTGACCTGTGGGTCCCCTGCTTTCTGGGCGCAGTCGCAGCTGTGACATTGTGAAAAATTGACTTGTGTCTGCAGCAAAGAAATGTTGTAACACTGAAATCCTACATGACATCTATAGTATCTCACAAAAGTGAGTACAACCCTCACATTTTGTAATTATTTTATTATATATTTTCTTGGGACAACACTGAAGATATGCCAGTTTTGATAAAATGTAAAGTAGTCAGTGTACTGCTTGTATAACAGTGTAAATATGTTGTGCCACCAAAATCACTCATCACACAGCCATTAACATCTAAACCCCTGGCAACAAAAGTGAGTACACCCTTAAGTGAAAATGGACAAATTATGCTCAATTATCCATTTTCCCTCCTTGATGGCATGTGACTAGTTAGTGTTGAAAGGTGTGAATGGGGCGCAGATGTCTTAAGTTTGGTGTATCACACTCATACTGATCACTGGAAGTTCACCATGGCACCTCATGGCAAAGAACTCTAAGGATCTGATAAAAGAATTGTTACTCTACACAAAGATGGCCTAGGCTATAAGACGATTTCCAACACCCTGAAACTGAGCTGGACAAGACCTTGCAGTGGTTTAACAAAACAGGTTCCAATCTGAACAGACCTCACCATGGTCGACGACCAAAGAAGTTAAGTGCCTGTGCGCAGCGTCATATCCAGAGGTTGTCTTTGCACGATAGACGTATGAGTGCGGCCAGCATTGCAGCAGAGTTTAAAGGGGTGGGCGGAGGTCTGCCTGTCACTGCTCAGGCCATACGCTGTACATTGTATCAAATTGGTCTGCATGGCTGTCATCCTAGGAAGCAAATTCTGATGATGTGAAGAAAGCCGAGTAAGAAAGCAGACTAAGGGCTCGTTCACATCTGCGTTGCCCTCTCCGTTCTGCAGGTTTCCGTTTCCTGCATAAAACAGAGCAGGATACGGAAACCTGCAGGAGACTTTCTCACCCATTCATTTGAATGGGTGAGAAAGCTGTCCGGCCGTGAGCGGCGGTGAGCGTTTTGCGAAACCGGGTTTTATAATCCGGACACAGAGTCGGACATGCAGTACTCTGTGTCCGGATTAAAAAATCCGGTTTCGCGGCAGAGAGCGCAAAACGCTCACCGCCGCTCACGGCCGGACCCGGTCTGTGCTTTGCGTCTTCTGGCATGCAGAAGACGGAAAGCACAGAATGGAAGGCTGAACGCAGGTGTGAACCTAGCGTAAGGACATGGATTACTGGAACTATGTCATGTGCTCTGATAAGACCAAAATAAACTTATTTGGTTCAGACGGTGTCAATCGTTTATGGTGAAGAGTACAAAGACAAGTGTGTCAAGCATGATAGTGGGAGTGTCATGGTTTGGGGCTGCATGAATGCTGCCAGCTGTGGGGTGGGGCGACAGTTCATTTAGGGAACCAAGAACGCCAACATGTACTGTGACATACTAAAGCAGAGCATTATCTCCTCCATTCGGAAACTGTGCTGCATTGCAGTATTCCAACATAATAATGTCTCTAAACACATCTCCAACACCACTGCCTTGCCTAAGAAACTGAGGGTAAAGGTGCTGGACTGGACAAGCATGTCTCTAGACCTAAACACTATTGAGCATCTGTGGAGCATCCTCAAACGGAAGGTGAAGAAGCACAAGGTTATTATTATTTTTTATTATTATTATTATTATTATTGTTTATATAGCACCATTAATTCCATGGTGCTTTACATTTGGGGGTTACATACAATACAAAAATATACAGGTAGATATAATACTAACAATGACCAACTGGCACAGTGGGGTAGAGGGCCCTGCCCGCAAGGGCTTACAATCTATGAGAGGTCTCCACCAGCAACATCCACCAGTTCCATAATGTCGTCATGGAAGAGTGAAAGAGGATTCCAGTGGCAACCTGTGACGCTCTAGTGAACTCCATGCCCAAGTTATGGCAGTACTGGAAAATAATGGTGGCCACACAATATTGACATTTTGGGCAGAATTTGTCCATTTTCACTTAGGGGTGTACTCACTTTTGTTGCCGGGGTTTAGACGTTATTGGCTGTGTGTTAAGTGATTTCAATGGCACAACTAATTTACACTGTTATACAAACAATACACTGACTACTTTACATTGTATCAAAGTATCATATCTTCAGTGTTGTCCTATGAAAATATATAATTAAATAATTGCAAAAATGTGAGGGGTGTACTGACTTTTGTAAGATACTGTATGTGTCAGTTTTGAGTCAGGAGTGGATTCAGCAGTAAGGAAGTGTATAAGTCATTCCTTTATATTTTACATTCGAATCCACTCATGAAAACTGCATGGGTGGTTCCAGCCTAATAGAAATGCATGGTGTATGCGGCCAGGAGCAATCTACATTTCAGTGACAATGTTTTTTTCCTTCTGCTTAGGTGCATGGTTGGCTATGTAAATGCCAGCCTTTCTGTCTTCCAAGTCACTGATTTTGAAAACCGATCAGATTCTGAATTTCATACAAGAAAATTTAATGGATCTCCTGTAAAGTATTGCCGGTAAGACCATTGAATGTTATCAAGAACCTTCCTGTATGAATATAGGCATTTTTATCTATAAGTCATCAGTTTCTATACAATGGGTTACATTTACTAAACAAAATATTGGCGGAATTTGGACCAAAAACTGCCATTTACAAGTGTATAAGAAACTTTTTTTTTAGACACTTTTACAAATTTGTAAAAATAGCATCACAGGTAAAGGGTGTGGCTTCACACAAAAGGGGAGTGGCATCACACGAAAGGGTTGTGGCTTCACATGAATGGGTGTATCTTATGTGTCCTACCTGGCACAGATATCCATTCTGATGCTGGGATGTGCGGCTGAATCATTGGTTCCCTGCGCCCATTGGGGTCGTTATGATGGGTGTTTTTGACGTTCGTGTAAATAAGACCTATATCGTCTAAAGTTGGACTAGACACTCTAAATATATGCTAGATTTATCAAACATCATTAGAAACTGATAAATCTGGCCAAGTTTAAGACTGTCGAGTCTAAGTTTGCCCTGCCCAATGACAGTATTAGTAAATATGCCCCAATATATCCTTTTATTTCCCTTGTTGTGTGTATGTTATCCTGTTCTGATATAGTAAGCAGTGTTCTGTATTCTTAAGGTACCGGGACTACAGAGATCCACCCCATGCTCCGGAGCCCTATGCTTATACTCTACAATTCTGGCATGTTCTTGCTGCACGCTTAGCTTTTATCATTGTATTTGAGGTAAGATTATAACCCATGAAGTCTTTATATGCCATCTGTCATTGTTGCGGTTTCTTATTTTTGTTTTTTCTTTCCACAATGTATAAATTACTAGATCACCATGTTCTTTGTCCTTTTGCTACTAGGTAGACTGAATTCTACCATGACTGCAAACATGACTGAAAAGTGATCTAATCCTGCCCCCCACTGGTTGTCTTACTTCCCTACCACCAAGTATTTCTATTACAAATAAATACATATTTCTGATATTATACACTGACAGCCCCAGGAATATATTACCAGAGAATCTTTGTTTGACCTCTTAAAGAGGTGGTGCCGTTTTGGACACTTATTCCTTATCCACAAGACAGGGGATAAGTGTCTCATCGTTGGGTCCCTGATTGCCAGGTCCCCCAATGATCAAGAGGACAGGAGACTTAAAGTCCCCCTACAGCATCCTTATGAATGGAGCACCGGTGCACTTGTATGACCAGAGCTCCATTCACTGCTATGGGGTTGCCAGGACTGTAAACTCTGGCAGTGCCCACATTGAATGGAGTGCCAGTAATGTAAGCACAAGCATATGTCTGTACATGGCAGGCCTTGAGAATATTGTTAGGTCCTGGCTCCTACCTGCCATAGATACCTATTGGTATTGCTTGATACAATATCTATGCAATGGTCACTTATCTGTTCTGCATACAAACAGCAAAGTTGGCTGTGACTTTCTGTAGTGTAATAACTTGCTGCGGTGTTATATCTTATAATAAACATAAGTCTTAATAAAGCCCCTGATTGGCACTTTGGCCTCTTAATAGATCAGATATGGTGTAGATTTTCTATATAGCACAGTTTCCTGGTTTTAGTTATAATACACCAGGCAGAAACTGGTGTAGATGGGTTTATGAATACTCCATTCTGTGTGTGCTATTAACATATATTTTTTCTAGTGGTAAAAAAGTGAATTTAGGCCTTAAATATATCCAAAAAGCCAGAAGCCCTCCTGTGGGGGCATCCTATGGGGGTTAGATAACTAAGCGGTTGTGGCTGCCACAGGGCCCAGGACACTAGGGTGTCCGGCGGCAGCCACTACTGCTGCATTTTTTATTATTTTTTTTAATAGGCTGAGTAACTCCAGCAGGTAACGGGCCCTAATTACTTACCTGACAGGAGGGGGATTGGTAAGTGAGGCCGCGTGCCTGTGAACCACACAAACACCCCTATCATTATACTCGGGGGTCATTTCAGACCCCCGAGTATAATGATCAGAGAGCTAGGAGAGGCGAGGAAACATAAAAAACACTGTTACTTACCTCTCTTGCGATCTTGGAGGCTTCAGGCCTACTTGGTGATATACCAGACGTCACGTGGGCCGGGCTTTCGTCTTTATGCGTCGCGATGCAAGCCTTGCTCAAGTGACGTCTCTTCTATTATCGAAGATGGCTAACATCAGCCGGGAGTATGCTGGAGCCCAGAAGAGGTAAGTAACAGTGTTTTTTATGTTTGTATCCTCCCCTGGGTCTCCGATTATTATACTCTGGGGTCTGAAAATGTTCACTGTCAAATGTTCACCTTAGGTCCCCGCCATTCCTATTTAGACCACTGCTACTGTATTCTGACGTGCAATATTGCTATTCCATTTTGTCCCTTCCCTATATGATATCTGTTTCTGCCTGGCAATTTTTCTGACAGCTTTAGATGGTTGACAATGTATTATCGTGTTTGACATTACATATTTTTGTGTCTTACAGCATCTTGTTTTTTGCATAAAGAATTTGATCTCCTACCTGATACCAGACCTTCCTAAAGACCTTCGGGATCGGATGCGGAGAGAAAAATATCTTATACAAGAGATGATGTATGAAGCCGAATTGGAAAGAGTGCAAAAAGAAAAGAAAGAAAGGAAGAAAAATGGAAAATGTCAACATAATGAGTGGCCCTAATTCTGAATAAAGTAAGTAACCATTTGCGAATGGATGGCTCTTGACAAATGCTATAACACACTTGGAATAGGGAGCCTGCTAGAAGAAACATTACAATTGATTTCTTAGGTTATCTTAAAGGGGCAGTCTGGTATAGAAACCCGTTTTGAAAGATCCTATCAATAAAATGTGAGATAATAGGGAGAGACTCTTATATACAGTATAACATCCATGAATTACTGAGGCTATAAAGAGCTTCCCTCTTTCTGGAAGAATTGTAATGTTGTGCATTACATTGATTCCCCCTTGTGGTGACATTGAAGATTACAGTTGGGGGTCTCTGCAATGGAACCCTCTATCACCAGCTTATTTATGAAGAGATTGTTAAACAAAAAGGGATTTTCCAACAAATTAAATTGTCAAATATGCCATCTTATTAAAATAACACATTGGGGGGAATTTGTGAAATGCTCTACACTATTTTCAGGTGTAAAAAAGGAAAACATTTGTGCATAAACGATTCAAAAATGTGTGACTTTTTCAGTTTCATACTGAGTTTGCCACTTTTCTAAAAGTGGGTGATGCATAGGCAGGGCTTAATGCGAAGAGATGTGATGCCCCATGGCCGGGCACATTTACTATAATTTAAAGTGTAACTCCAGCTGTAAACAATTTTTGATAAATGAATAGAGCACCTAAATATAGGAAACTTTGTAACATATCTTACTAGCCTCTGCCCGTGACTTCGTCTGTGTGTTGTTGGCATCGGTGATCCGCCTATAATCAGCTGCTGCTGTTGATGGTTCGCCTGCTCCTGTTGGTTCGCCTGTTGGTGTTTCGGCAGTTCTCAAGCTGTTCTGCTACTGAGCTTGTTCCTCACACCGTGCCAGTGTTTGTTCCAGCATCTCAGCAACTCGCTGGGACGCCATATATTGAGTGTATTTATAGCGTTGATGATCTGCCTACTCCGGCATTTCGGCTGCTCTAAGAGCTGCTTGACATCCAGCTTCCTCAATCTCCCTGAGCTCTGCTTGAGGAGAAGTCTGTTGACTTGTGGCTACCTTCATAGCTCTTGTCGATTTAGAATTTTGCAAAACATTACATTTTCTTTTTCCTGGCATGTTTAAAATTGACAAACTGCCAATTTGGATTAATGAGGTTTTCCCATCCAGTGTGCCAGCAAGCTGCCTGGAGCAGATCTGATAATATGCAAATACATGGAACAGAGAGGGGCTGAGCAGAATTCTCTTAGAATGATTAATTGATTTATTGCCTCATTCTGTGTATTATTAGCTTATTATCTACAACTTAGCAGTGTTAAAAAAGTAAGAAATAGTGCAGTGTAACAGCAGCAGTTATTTGAGTCTTTTCTAGTCCCCTACTATCTTCCTAGACTAATATGGAGAAAGTAACTTCCTGAAAAGTGAAGAAGAAAACATGTTTCTTTAATAAGATATATCACAAAATTTATTTTCACCTGCACTATTCTTTTATAAAAAGTTGTTTATAACCAGAGGTTCACTTTAAGCCAGACATGGAGTACAATATAGCTCGGATGTAAACCATAGTGTCTACCTCTTGATAAATTAGGTGCCGCTTACTCAATAAGTCAATTGTGCCCTAGGTCTTAACCTTCAGTAGCTACAACTTTTTACAGAGAACATTTATAGATTTTTGTAGTTGCATTATGGGGCAGAGTATAGATCTATTTTACGCATTTCATCCTTCCACAGATAAAAATAGTATCAGTTCATTTTTCTTTCCTGACAGCCCCCGATTTACAGGGAAAGGCATCTAAGCACAGACCTACTGTGCCTAATGATGAGTCCAGACCTGCTGAGAACAAATCAAGCTTAGTAAATCACAGAAGTGAAGGACTGCCAGGCTTAGGTAGACATTGATATTAAATGTGACCAGCATATATTTCACACCTGGTACCATTTTAATATACTGTAGCTCCCTATTCTGCTTCCCATATGAAGTGTAATAAAGAGCAATGCATATGACTAATATATTATAGACTCTATTGGTTCAGACGACATTATGATAAAATAACCTTTTTGTAGTACAGGCAGTTCTTAGGCAGATTGCTGCTGTATGTGGGTTTTTAAAGTAATTCTCTGTTCACATACTGTAGGTGGTACAAAATAGCACAGTATGCAGCGCTATTCATGCTGTCAAAACAACGGAATAGAATTGGACCCCCTAATAAGCCAATTGATCCCTTTATAAAGTGAAGCCACGATGACAGTGTGAACAAAGCCCAAAGCCTTGATTGCTTTATGATATATAGAGAGTATATATGGGATCTTAATGTTTCTGCAAGACCTAGGTAGCATGGTTGTAATTCTTATTATATTCAATATATCAGATTAACACATACATTGCTAAATGAACTATGGTCAATTCTGAAACCCTTGTACTACATATGTGCAGTACTATAGTCATTCACCTAAATGAGTTAGACCTGTTGTAAGTACCTGTATAAATATAACCATGTCATTGCCACAGACAAATATTAGCATATTAATGTGGGTCATACTGAAGAGCACAGGGACTCTGAGCATGACGCTGCAGTACATGCCACATTTCCAGAAAGTCACGTCAATGAGTGTCAGAGACAGAGTTCTTCATTTTCTCTATTAACATCAGAACTGTTCAGAATTTACTGACGTGACCATGCAACAGTACACCGGCCTAAGATCACCATGTACAATGGAAACTGTTGGCTGGTAGAGATGAGCGAACACTAAAATGTTCGGGGTTCGAAATCCGATTCGAACAGCCGCACACTGTTCGACTGTTCGAACGGGTTTCGAACCCCATTATAGTCTATGGGGGAAATGCTCGTTTCAGAGGTAGGCAACATTCGATCAAATTCTACTTACCAAGTCCATGAGTGAAGGTCGGGCTGGATTCTTCTCCCTGCGCAGCGTCCCGCGTCCTCTTCCGGCTCTGCATTCACTCTGCCAGGCATCGGGCCTGGGCAGAGCCGACTGCGCATGCCCGCACTACAAGCGGACATGCGCAGTCGGCTCTGCCCAGGCACGATGCCTGGCAGAGTGAATGCAGAGCCGGAAGAGGACACGGGACGCTGCGCAGGGAGAAGACTTCTAAAGGTAAGAGAAGAACTAGTGTTGATTGGCAATGTATAGCATTCTGCCAATCAACGCTGGTTCTGCATCGAATCTTAACTTCGAACAGCTAGTAGTACTCGATCGGTTATGAGTATTTCGAATACCATAGTATTCGATCGAACACCTACTCGATCGAGTACTACTTGCTCATCTCTATTGGCTGGTGTTGTAAAGTGACTTTTTGGATCATTTTTATTACACCCAACAATAGAAATCAATACATATAGATCCTTTCCACATACAGTTAGTATCTTCCCAATTTTCTTGGTTACCCGCAGAAACCCATAGAACCCATAGACTAAAATGGGGTCCACCGGGCTCCCGCCTAAAAAATGTAGAGGGAAAAGTCCAGCTTGCAGGACTTTTCTGTCTGCATTTTTCAAGCAGAATGGGGGACGGAACCCCAAATGGTCACCGAATACAGGTATTCCAATGCTATACATTAATTGCATATCCACAGGATACATCACATACTACCAATCAAAATAAAAACGTGAATGTACTTGTGTTTGTGTTGAAATTTCTTCTCCTTTCAGTTCTTGGTACAGTCAAGGAGTCAAGTAGTTACTGCCTGCCACATTACTCAATCCCTAAGGTTTATGCAGTGGCGGATCCAGGGTTTGCGGGGCCCTGGGCAATTGACTTTGGCGGGGCCCTATGCGCAGCGCGCCACAGCAAATTAGGCCCCGCCCACTTTTATGTTGACTCCGCCCATTCTCATTCATTTTTCATGTGATTCCACACAGTATAATCCTCCTACAGTCACCTGTAAATTATATGTCCCCCTCCATCTCTCCCCATTTTCATATACACCCTTCATCTACCCCTAGTTTCATGTCCCCCCCCTCTATCTCTGTCCCCAGTTTCATGCCATTCTCCCCCTTTACCTGCCCACAGTTTCATGTCCCCCCCGTCTCTGCCCCAGTGTCATGCCGTTCTCCCCCTTCATCTGCCCCAGTGTCATGCTGTTCTCCCCCCCTCCATCTGCCCCAGTGTCATGCTGTTCTCCCCCCCTCCATCTGCCCCAGTGTCATGCTGTTCTCCCCCCTCCATCTGCCCCAGTGTCATGCTGTTCTCCCCCCCTCCATCTGCCCCAGTGTCATGCTGTTCTCCCCCCTTCATCTGCCCCAGTGTCATGCTGTTCTCTCCCCCTCCATCTGCCCCAGCGTCATACTGTTCTCACACACACTCACCTTTCCTCGTTCCCCCACAGCTCTCTCCCTCATACACATATTGTAGGCGCGATGTGACGTCATCACATTGCGACTACAAATGCCGGAGCTCAGCGTTAAAACAGGAGCTGAGCTGTGACAGCTCCTGCTTTAAACGCCTATGTATTCAGCTGATCGGCGTCCATAGGGACATGCTGACCCAGGACCGGCTCCAGGTTTTTATGGGCCCTTGGGCGACAGAGCCTCAGTAAAGGAGGCGGGGGGAGTCGAGACACTGTGCGTCGCAGATGAAGCGAGTGACGTCATGCAGGAGTGTGGCGTCACTAACGCCATACCTCCCAATTTTCAAAGAGCAGAAAGAGGGGTAAAATGTGCTCCCACACAGTATAATTCTCCTACAGTCACCCGTAAATTATATGCCCCCCTCCATCTCTCCCCCAGTTTCATATACACCTTTCCTCTGCCCCCAGTTTCATGTCCCCCCTCCATCTCTGTCCCCAGTTTCATCACGTTCTCCCCCTTCATCTGCCCACAGTTTAATGTCCCCCGTCTCTGCCCCAGTGTCATGCTGTTCCCCCCTCCCCTTCATTTGCCCCCCCAGTTTCTTTGGGCCCCCTCCATCTCTGTCCCCAGTTTCATGCCGTTCTCTCCCCACCCCTTTCATCTTCCCCAGTGTCATGCCATTCCCCCCTCCCCTTCATTTGCCCCCCAGTTTCTTTGGGCCCCCTCCATCTCTGTCCCCAGTTTCATGCCGTTCTCTCCCCACCCCCTTCATCTTCCCCAGTGTCATGCCGTTCCCCCCCTCCCCTTCATTTGCCCCCCTGTTTCATGGGCCCCCTTCATTATGTTCCACCTTAATATTTAATACAAAACAAACACTTACACTCACCTTCTATCACTCACCTTCCATCGTTCCCCCGACGCTCCTCTCTCTCACTCCAGTCACATACGTGATGCAGGAGCTGTGACCTCAGCTCCTGCTTAGCTGCGGCCCGGCGTGTGTAAGCGTGTGCGTGTGTAAGCGTGATGTGATGACGTCATCGTGCCTACACACGCAAGCCGGGCCGGAGCTTTAAAGCAGGAGCTGAGCTCACAGCTCCTGCTTTAATCGCGATTCAGCTCATCGGCGGACGGACGCCGATGAGCTGAAATCGTGACAGGCAAGTGCCGGGGGGCCCCCAGAGGCTCTGTGGGCCCCGGCACTTGCCCGACTATGCCGAGCTGACCGGGACCATTTTGTTAGGGCCGGGCCGCGGGCTCGCCCGGCCCTGGATCCGCCCATTTATGTCCCCTAAGAGCAGCATATAGTAGTGGCAGAGAACCCGATATCAGTGTGGTATCACTTAGTTTTTGTCTTGCAGTAGGTTTTATAAAATCACAATGTTTCAGCTTTAGTCGGAACCAAGCATTATAAGTTCTGGATATTCATGAGCTGCATTCTCCTCCTGTCCAACCGCTGTTGATTGACAGTTTTTGCCCTATTAGAGTATATGAAGAATTCTGTTGGCTGCGGGGATGGGGGGGGAGCCTGCCACATATCAACACGATGGCTCCGACGCTCAATATGGAGAAGCATAAACCTGATATCAGACTACTCTCAGTGGCGGATCCAGGGTTTGCGGGGCCCTGGGCAATTGACTTTGGCGGGGCCCTACGCGCAGCGCGCCGCAGCAAATTAGGCCCCACCCACTTTTCTGTTGACTCCGCCCATTCTCATTCATTTTTCATGTGATTCCACACAATATAATCCTCCTACAGTCACCCATAAATTATATGTCCCCCCTCCATCTCTCCCCATTTTCATATACACCCTTCATCTACCCCTAGTTTCATATCCCCCCCTCTATCTGTCCCCAGTTTCATGCCATTCTCCCCCTTTATCTGCCCACAGTTTCATGCCCCCCCGTCTCTGCCCCAGTGTCATGCCGTTCTCCCCCCTCCATCTGCCCCAGTGTCATGCTGTTCTCCCCCCCTCCATCTGCCCCAGTGTCATACTGTTCTCCCCCCCTCCATCTGCCCCAGTGTCATGCCGTTCTCCCCCCCTCTATCTGCCCCAGTATCATGCTGTTCTCCCCCCTCCATCTGCCCCAGTGTCATGCTGTTCTCCCCCCCTCCATCTGCCCCAGTGTCATGCTGTTCTCCCCCCCTCCATCTGCCCCAGTGTCATGCTGTTCTCCCCCCTTCATCTGCCCCAGTGTCATGCTGTTCTCCCCCCTCCATCTGCCCCAGTGTCATACTGTTCTCTCCCCCTCCATCTGTCCCAGCGTCATACTGTTCTCACACACACTCACCTTTCCTCGTTCCCCCACAGCTCTCTCCCTCATACAAATATTGTAGGCGCGATGTGATGTCATCACATTGCGACTACAAATGCCGGAGCTCAGCGTTAAAACAGGTGCTGAGCTGTGACAGCTCCTGCTTTAAACGCCTATGTATTCAGCTCATCGGCGTCCGTAGGGACATGCTGACCCAGGACCGGCTCCAGGTTTTTATGGGCCCTTGGGTGACAGAGCCTCAGTAAAGGAGGCGGGGGGAGTCGAGACACTGTGCGTCGCAGATGAAGCGAGTGACGTCATGCAGGAGTGTGGCGTCACTAACGCCATACCTCCCAATTTTCAAAGAGTAGAAAGAGGGGTAAAATGTGCGCGCGCCGCAGCAAATCTGGCTCCACCCACTTTTATGTTGATTCCACCCATTCTCATTCATTTATCATGTGCACCCACACAGTATAATTCTCCTACAGTCACCCGTAAATTATATGCCCCCCTCCATCTCTCCCCCAGTTTCATATACACCCTTCCTCTGCCCCCAGTTTCATGTCCCCCCCTCCATCTCTGTCCACAGTTTCATCACATTCTCCCCCTTCATCTGCCCACAGTTTCATGTCCCCCGTCTCTGCCCCAGTGTCATGCTGTTCCCCCCTCCCCTTCATTTGCCCCCCAGTTTCTTTGGGCCCCCTCCATCTCTGTCCCCAGTTTCATGCCGTTCTCTCCCCACCCCCTTCATCTTCCCCAGTGTCATGCCGGTCGCCCCCTCCCCTTCATTTGCCCCCCAGTTTCTTTGGGCCCCCTCCATCTCTGTCCCCAGTTTCATGCCGTTCTCTCCCCACCCCCTTCATCTTCCCCAGTGTCATGCCGTTCCCCCCTCCCCTTCATTTGCCCCCCTGTTTCATGGGCCCCCTTCATTATGTTCCACCTTAATATTTAATACAAAATACTTACACTCACCTCCTATCACTCACCTTCCATCGTTCCCCCGACGCTGCTCTCTCTCACTCCAGTCACATACGTGATGCAGGAGCTGTGACCTCAGCTCCTGCTTAGCTGCGGCCCGGCTTGCGTTTATAAGCGTGACGTGATGACGTCATCGCGCCTACACACGCAAGCCGGGCCGGAGCTTTAAAGCAGGAGCTGAGCTCACAGCTCCTGCTTTAATCGCCTATGTATTCAGCTCATCGGCGGACGGACGCCGATGAGCTGAAATCGTGACAGGCAAGTGCCGGGGGGCCCCCAGAGGCTCTGTGGGCCCCGGCACTTGCCCGACTATGCCGAGCTGACCGGGACCATTTTGTTAGGGCCGGGCCGCGGGGCCCCGCTAAGCGCGGGGCCCCAGGCGGTTGCCCGGCTCGCCCAGCCCTGGATCCGCCCCTGACTACTCTCTTGGCACAGATATGTTAGCTGGTGTCCCATAGGGAATGCTTGAAAGCATACTGTAGGTCCATGATGTCATCAGTGCAGTAGTTCTATTGCCTTTTCCTTGACTTATATACAAATAAATAAAGCTGATGTCTTCAGACATATTTACACTGAGAGGCTTAATATGAGACTTTTAGTCCATTGCCATTTGGAATTCCTTGGATGTATACATTTACTAACTAGAGCCCCTTTCTTCTACTTCCAGAGGACAGAGATCGGTACAGTTGCACTATTTCACAGCCTCTTGCATGGAAACAAGATAGAAGGCTGCAACTCAACATAAGTACCCAGCAAATGACCTACTGTGAAACCATTTTTCAATGTGAAATTGCAACTTTGCTACTGACACAGCGAGCATGTGGTCATTGGAAGACATCCTCTGCTCTGTAAAGTCTGCCTATAGAAATGGATACAGTCAGACATTTTTCCACCTTTTTTTTTTTCTACCCTTAGTTGCTTTTTTTTGCTTAATTTTTGTTTAACAAAGATGAGAATATCTATTTCGTAGTTTGACTTTTAGGATATCTTCCACATGGATCACCAAACTTGGAACTGCAAACCTGTTTACAGCGCAACACTTTTTTTGTATTTCAGATCTTTCTGAGGAAAGTTTCTATATTATTGTACATCCTATATAAATGTAAATATGTGTATATAGTTCAAGGAGCTCCATTATTTGTACATAGCCAAAACTACGGTGAATGTTCAATTTTCAAACTTTAAATAAAGGTTCTTGGGGGGAAAGCTACATTTTATGCTTGTATAATGTGATGCAATAAACTGAAATATGCACCAAAACGGTTTCTTATAATATTTTCTGATCCATTTTTAGTAACTAACTTGGCTTGTCTGTCCACTCATGTGTATATCTGATCACATTATTTAGGGCCCCTTCACACGGAGTAAACGCACGTGTATTTTGGCAAAATACACGTGTAAAAATACACGTCAAAATACACGTGTAAAATGTCATTGAAGTCAATGGGAGTCTGATTTTTACTCGTGTATTTTTACACGTGTACTTTGCCAAAATACACACACGTTTACTCCGTGTGAAGGGGCTAAGGAAGGGCAAAAGGTCAAAATCCGCCCACTCACAATAGAGGTCTATGTAGACCGCTAGCATTCTTTTTTGTGCGAGTGGTGTGTTCCCGCTCGCGCAAAAAAGAAGCAAGCTGCCCTTTCTTCAGGTGGATTCTGCGGCTGACGAAGCCACGGCGTCTGCCTCGCAACAGCACCCCCCGGACTAGGCCCATTCATTTGGGCTTACTCCGGAGCGGGAAGCCGCGACTGTCACCCAAAATCAGGACCAAAATACGCGGTATATAGCCCCGTGTGAACTAGCCCTAACTGTGCTCAGTGGGTAGTGACTTCCTGGTGTGATGTCAGAGTTGTACTATTTTATCTGACCAATCAGCAGCCTCTTCTCCTGCAGTCTCCCAGAGAACGTGATTCCCTTTCCTCTCTTACAGCATTAAGCAGGCTCAGACAGAGATATTTTAACGTGAGCTCTGTTCTCCTTTAACAGGATAAAGGTTACACACAGGCTGAGGCAGAGAGATGGTAATATGAGCCATCTTCCTTTTGTTTCACAGCTTGGGTTACACAAATAAATTGAGACACAAAGACTGCAACATAATCCCTCTTCGATTGCTGCAGCTTTTGTCTCGGTACTTTTCTTACGCTAGGTTCACACTTACGAGTTACAAAGCAGGAAAATGGGATATACAGCTCCCCAACAATGTCTAGATCAGAAATCCAGCCTCTGAATTACGGTGCACAAAACAAACAGATAAAAGCCGGACCCAGGGGTCAGAAAGTCCAAGTAAAAATGATCAGCACCCAAACCAAAAATTAGGATTAAAATAAAATATAACTTTTTAATCTTCAAGTTAAAAAATAAAAATATATCCATTGGTCCAGTAATCCTGAAAACTACCTACATGTTTCAAGGCACATGTCTCTTAGTTATGTCATGTGTCTCAAAATGCGTAGGCAGTAGGATTACTGGACAAATGGATATATATATTTTTTAACATGAAGATTAAAAGTTATATTTTATTTTAATCATAATTTTTGTTTGGGTGCTGATCATTTTTACTTGGGTAGGTTCACACTAGCGTTCGGCTTTACATTCCTCAGGTCCACCAAACGGTTACCCACGGAAACCCGCAGCCCCCATAGACTAAAAAGCGGAAAAATGCGGAGCGAAAATTTATGCTTGCAGGACTTTTCTCTACGCATTTTTTAAGTGGATTTGGGGACAGAAACTTCGAACAGAAATCAAGCACTAGTGTGAATCCAGCCTTACTTCTATTTTAGACTGATATAGGGGGATTCTGGAAGTCTGCAGTCAAGTTTATATTTATTTCAAAAATTGGTTCCACACTAAGGTTGACTCCACCTTATAAAGTCAATTGTAAAATAATGTTGGTTTAGTGTATATGGCTGCACGGAAACCCCCGGACTGTGCACGGGGTCAAAATGCTACTACGACAAAAAATGGATTTTCCAGCATGCCTTATAAAAAATCACCTTTACTTCATATAAAATACAATACACACACGGATCCAAAACATGTTAAAATCAGCAAAATTAAAATGTTTTGGATCCGTTTGTGTATTGTATTTTAAAGGATTGAAGTAAAGGTGATTTTTTTTTTTTTATAAGGCATGCTGAAGAATCCATGTTTTGTAGAAACTTTATATTTATATTTTTTAAAATCTAATAATTCAAGAACCATATTGCATGCATTAAAGTGAATTAAACAGATGAAGCTCACCGCAGACCACCCTTATTTCACATACTCTGTGTTAAAGGGGTTCTCCCTATCTATACTGGTAGCTTATGTAAATTGAAGACTTTTCCTAAGTATATTGCTTTAGAAATTCCGCTTTCTTTGCCTGCAATGTGACCTTATTCCTTCCATTGTTTTCCATTGCTATAACCATGGACCTGGGAGAGAGGACAAGTTACATCACTTACTCAGTGCCGGCAGGACAATCCGTTCAGATAATTGCAGTTTGCTGATAAAGCTGAGTCTGTTATCTCTCTATGTAAACACACAGATAACACTGAGTCCATTCTGTACAAGCATCTGCATATTATCTGACCTGCAGAAGGATTGTGTGTCCTGTTCAGCAGAGGGGAGGAGAAATACAGGAAGTGAGAAGCAGACATTGCAGCCAGATGGATGATAAAGACAAAACTGAATACTGTCCAGCAAAAGCAAGGGCATCCAAAAATTATAAAACGTAGCTTATAATAGAAAAAAATCTATAAGAACATTCACAAAGACAGTGAGTAAAAAATAACAAAATATAAACATGACATACCAAAATAGGAAAAAGACAAGACCTACGTTTACATACTGACACCGCTGATGCGTTTCAAGGCTTGTTGACTTCGCTATGACTAAAAGGCAACAAGCCTTGAAACGCGTCAGTGTTTTCAGTATGTAAACATAGGTCTTGTCTTTTTCCTATTTTGGTATGTCACGTTTATATTTTTGATTATTTTTCACTCCGTGTCTTTGTGAATGTTCTTATAGATTTTTTCTATTAAAAGCTAAGTTTTATAATTTTTGGATCCCCTTGCTTTTGCTGGACAGCATTCAGTTTTGTCTCTTTATATCATCTCAAGTCCGGGAGACTTTGTCTGTGCAGATTTTTGGGCCATTTTGTTCAAATGTAATATAGAGTTGGCTGTGGATCTCCCAGTGTGTTTCCTTAGATGGCTGATAAACTGAGATGGGAAAACCCCTTTAATATCATAAAGGGTGTGTGCCATCTACACTGTGCCTCTCACATACATGCATGTAGCAATGCAGTTAAGCCAGTGCTACATTTTCATGCTAATTTGATTTTTGTAATATGGGCAAAAAGCAGCACAAGCAGGCGGAGGATAAAGCATGAAGTCTGTGCAGATGTTGTCACATCAGAATTCAGATCCACAGCTCTGCACAGCCCCAGAACTGCAAGGCAGCAAATCTCATTCCAGGCTACAGATACAGCCAGACTGCACGCTGCATATTGTTTAGCTGTCTATAACAATAAGCTGGTGGTAAATGCTTATTATTTCCCATAAAATTCTTTTAAGGGCCACACTAGAAACAGAACCGATCACTATACGGAGGTATAGGTTCACTTGTGAAGTCACTTTAGATTTTGTGTATGGGACCGTGCAAAGGTATGACACTTGAATTTCACATTTCCCCTAGCCTTAATAGGGCTATTTTTAATATATTAGTTATAGTTATATTTTCATTTTAGTGATCTCCTGTGTGACATACCAATTGCTTTAAGGTCAGTAGTGGCATGCGAGCAATGGACGCTTTATCTGGTTGCTTTAAATTGTATTTGGAAATAAGACCATGAAGCGGGCATAACTAGGTTGTAGATTTCCTATACGTGTTTGACCTTTCACCACCTGTTAAATATCCCCACCAACTCCACATCTTCTGATATGTTAATTAAGATCTCTACTGTCAAGTGGGTGGAGTTGAGGAACACACTAGAGGGGGTGTGATTCAGAGTTTTCTGACACTTTCCATTTGGAGACTTGACACCATGCAATTCACAGTACAGAGACCAATTATCATATTAGGCGCCAAAACTAACAGAACCGATTACTCAGGAGTGATGGGTGTTCGAAAAAATGTGCTAGAAATAGTCAATGGTGTCTATTAAAAGTTGGTATCGTCTCCTCTTTAAATGGTTTGGCTATGAAAATCTTTGGTCACCTGTCCACAGGATACATGAATATAGTGACATAAGAGTCCTGAGGCTCAAGATTTACATGGAGTGTTAGCCACTAGAGATGAGCGAACAGTGTTCTATCGAACACATGTTCGATCGGATATCAGGGTGTTCGCCATGTTCGAATCGAATCGAACACCACGTGGTAAAGTGCGCCAAAATTCGATTCCCCTCCCACCTTCCCTGGCGCCTTTTTTGCACCAATAACAGCGCAGGGGAGGTGGGACAGGAACTACGACACCGGGGGCATTGAAAAAAATTGGAAAAAGTCATTGGCTGCCGAAAACAGGTGACCTCCATTTTAGACGAATAGTGGATTTCAAATCCGGGTCATATGAGAATGTGAACTTTGTGACTATGAGACAGGGATAGCTGTACAGGCAGGGATAGCTAGGGATAACCTTTATTTAGGGGGGAATGTTATTAAAAATAACTTTTTGGGGCTCTATCGGGTGTGTAATTGTGATTTTTGTGAGATAAACTTTTTCCCATAGGGATGCATTGGCCAGCGCTGATTGGCCGAATTCCGTACTCTGGCCAATCAGTGCTGGCCAATGCATTCTATTAGCTTGATGAAGCAGAGTGTGCACAAGGGTTCAAGCGCACCCTCGGCTCTGATGTAGCAGAGCCGAGGCTGCACAAGGGTTCAAGCGCACCCTCGGCTCTGATGTAGGAGAGCCGAGGGTGCACTTGAACCCTTGTGCACCCTCAGCTCTGCTACATCAGAGCCGAGGGTGCGCTTGAACCCTTGTGCACACTCTGCTTCATCAAGCTAATAGAATGCATTGGCCAGCGCTGATTGGCCAATGTATTCTATTAGCCTGATGAAGTAGAGCTGAATGTGTGTGCTAAGCACACATGGCTTCCATATATTAGTGACACCCTAGTTGGCTTCCATATATTAGTGACACCCCAGATGGTTCCTATATATTAGTGACATCCTAGATGGCTTCCATATATTAGTGACACCCTAGATGGCTCCTATATATTAGTGACATCCTAGATGGCTTCCATATATTAGTGACACCCCAGATGGCTTCCATATATTGCACTGACACCCTAGATGGCTTCTATATATTAGTAACACCCTAGTTGGCTTCCATATATTAGTGACACCCTAGATGGCTCCTATATATTAGTGACATCCTAGATGGCTTCCATATATTAGTGACACCCTAGATGGCTTCCATATATAAGTGACCCCCTAGTTGGCTTCCATATATTAGTGACACCCTAGATGGCTTCCATATATTCCACTGACACCCAAGATGACTTTCATATATTAGTGACACCCTAGATGGCTTCCATATATTCCACTGACACCCTAGATGACTTCCATATATTAGTGACACCCTAGTTGGCTTCCATATATTAGTGACACCCTAGATGGCTCCTATATATTAGTGACACCCTAGATGGCTTCCATATATTAGTGACACCCTAGATGACTCCTATATATTAGTGGCACCCTAGATGGCTTCCTTCTATACTTCTTTCTGATTATGCGCCTGACAGTAAATAATGCCACCACCTGCACTCACATAAAACTTGAGTTTGGGAAAGAATACAGTATATTAGATGCATAAACCTAAAATAATTTGGCACCTATTTTACACCACCTCCTCTCCACGCTCTGTCCTGGGGCCCCTCCTGTTCTCCATCTTCACCCTTGGCCTTGGCCAACTCATAGAATCCCATGGTTTTCAATACCATTGCTATGCTGATGACACTCAAGTATATCTCTCTGGACCAGACATTACTACACTGTTGTCCAGAGTTCCAGAATTTCTAGCAGCCATTGCCTCCTTCCCACCTCCTGGCGCCTCCAACTCAAGAACATTCATCGAATACACCTTTTCCTTCTGTAAAAATACTAGTCCATGGCCTTAAAATGTCACGTTTAGACTACTGTAACACCCTTCTCCACAGCCCCCCAGCAAATGCTCTCATCCCCCCTCTCAGACTCCATTCTGCTCTACATAGAACATCTCCAAGACTTCTTCCATGCATTCTCCATACTCTGGAACTCACTACCATGAAATATTAGATTGTTCTTCACAATCACAAGCTTCAAGAAGACTTTGAAGAGTCACCTCTTCAGGAAGGCCTACAACTCCATGACTCCATGGTCATGTTATGGACACACAAGTACACGGCTTGTTAGAAGACAGAGATCTGGTTACTGTGCCGTGTATGCAAGGAGTTGTGCGTCCATCACATGAGCATAGTCAGATTTCTATATTGGAAAATTTTGCTGAAACTGGCCATCCCTTTAATCATTATCAGTGATGTAAAATACATAATGCATTCTGAGCTTTCACTTTGGTTTCTGATCATGGAACCTCCATGTTGTTATTATTGTTAGATTTTTACTGGACATAAAGAAGCCTCAACTCATCAAGCACCAAATACTCAAAAATTTAAAAAAGTAAAAAAAAATCTAAAAATTTTGCAACAAGTTTTAGGATTAGTCAACAAGATTAACCCTTTCAGGCGTTTAGTTCAAATAACTTATATATACACCAACATAGAGAATGGCAGCGCTTCAGACACTGGTCCTCATTTCAATTCAGATAAGCTAATGTCGTCCGGGGAGAAAGAGGGGTTTTCATGTCCTGTTTTAGGATGTGGCCTCCAGCTTATATCTTCAATTTTTTCAGCCTATAAACAAGAAATATAGTTATATACAGTGAGTATAGGAAATTACAAATTAGGCAATTTAATGCACGGGTTCACAATCATTTTTTGCTCCGAGGACCACAATGTCAAAAAAATGCACACTTTTTTGCATGGTTTTGACACGTCTTTGTTTGTTGACTTTCTTCGTTTTGATGACTACGATGGATGCCATTATCTACGATATTGGCCATTGCTATGGGGGCCACTTATCAGTACCATTCTCTGTGCCTCTGTCATCAGTAGGCCACATATTTGCAGATCTGGTCCCTAACACTACACCTGGGACCGCTTTGCAGAAATACTGCTTTTTTTGGTTGCAAATTTTGCTGCATTTTTTTGAGCCAAGTCAAGTAAGGAGTCGATTTAGCAGAAAGTAGAAATTTACCAGCGCACAAAAATGGTGTCACTAAAATATACAATTCATCCCACAAAAAACAAGTCCTTAAATGGCTACATGGTAAAAAAAAAAAAAAAAAAGTTATGGTTTTTGAAAGACAGATAAGAAAAAAAAAATCAAAAGTTAAACCAAGTGCAGTAGGAAAATTGGTTTGGGTATCCACCGCTGATACCTCTGAAATAAACTCTCAAAATGTGTTTTCTTACCTTGCTTTTCCTACAGCAGGGAAACATGTAAAATATACTATCTTCTAATTTGTAGAGATAGTCAGGATTTATGTTCTGTTTCCATCCTCCTGTAAAATATATGTATATGTTTTATACATTAATGCCCACAATAATTAATTCTATATTCTACAACGTAACAATACAGGTGCATTGATGGTTGTACAACTGTGATATTACCATTACCCAATATCAATCTCTAAGCAAGTCACTGCATGAACGCACTCACTTTATACTGGAGCCCCTTTAAACCCAACATAAAATTATCATTTGTGTCAATACTATATTCCCTTATTCAGATATCAAACAAATACTAGAGCCTTGGCAGGAAGAAAATTAAGGATTTTGACTGAACCCTGATCTGATACTAGGAGCCCCTGCTTCCCTGTTACTGTACTGCCACATACTATATAAGACAGTAGAGCCGCAGGGAAGCATGGACTATAATGCTAGGAGCCTGTGTCCCACTTCAGGATATGAACTGATAAGTACAGCTGACATGCAGTTTTACCCTTGGTTTACATATGTGTTTGGTAATCCATTTGGGGAGTCCACATGGGGACCTCCCCGGACGGACTACTGAATGCATTTGCAAGCGTTGTGCAGTGAAAGCACACAGACCCCATAGATTATAATTAGACCAGCTAATTTTGTATACTTTACATTGTATTCAGTGAAACAGATTTACTAACATTGTCTAAGTTTTAGATGTACAGATGTACAGTCGGCACTCCAGAGAGTTTCTTGCTCTCCTTTTGTCAACATTTGCCATTCATCTACACTATACTTTCTATCTTCTCATTTCCTCCATTCAGCAATCTGTGTCTGAAGAAGGTCTTATTGTTTGGACCGAAGTATTAAATGACATGTATTGCTCTTTCCAACTATCAGTAAAGATATTTTCAGCAATTAACTCCGGAGTGCCGAGTGTGCATAATTTTCTATACAGGTACAACCCTATTCGAACTCCACTAACAACAGTGGAGTGACATGTATCCATACTGTGATTATCTAACTTGTCTAAGGGGGCGTTCACACTACCGTCGGTGTCCGACAGGTAGTGTCCGCTCCTAGTGTCCGCTCAAAATCTGGCACGGACATTAGGAGCGGACACTAGCTGTGTCCGTGACACCTGTCATTCACTTAAATGGGCATCGGGTGCGTTCTTTTGCACTCCGTGCCTGTCCTTCCCTGTCCGCAAGTGAAGATGTCCGACTTCTCAAGCGGACAGAAGAACCCTGCATGTCGGGTTTTTCTGTCCGCTTGAGAAGTCGAACATCTTCACTTGCGGACAGGGAAGGAAGGGCGCGGAGTGCAAAAGAACGTACCCAATGCCCATTTAAATAAATGACAGGTGTCACGGACACAGATAGTGTCCGCTCCTAATGTCCGTGCCAGATTTTGAGCGGACACTACCTGTCGGACACAGACGGTAGTGTGAACGCCCCCTAAGCCCCTTCCTCACAAAGTCACATCCTGTTTCTATACAAGTCATAAAAGTGTCTGAAAAGTGGAGCAAGACATGTTAGTTTTTTAGTACAAATCCTGCCAAAAATTGTGGCTCAATTTTCTTAGTAAATGTCCCTCAATATCTGAGCCACACTTTCCTCTGTTCCATGGGTCTGCTGCCTTGGATTAACCCTGGACTCTGACCTATCATTCAAGTCGCACGTTCAAACCCTCAGCATCTCCTGCCACCTCCAACTCAAGAACATCCATCAAATTTTCTCCATCGTCACCCCTGAAACTACAAAGATGCTAGTCCATGCCCTCATAATCTCCCTCTTGGACTGCTGTAAAACCTTTCTCCATGGCCTCCCAGCAAACATTCTTGCCCCCCTCCAGTCCACCCTAAACTGTGCTGCTCACTTAATAGACTTCTCCCTCAACTCTTCATCGGCTGCTCCCCTCTGCCCTTCACTGGTTACCCGTTGCCCAGGAAATTGAGTTCAAAATACTAATGCTAACATACAAAGCCATCCACAATCTGTCTCCTCCATATATCTCTGACCTAATCTCCCGCTACCTGCCCACACGTAACCTCAGATCCTCCAATGACCTCCTACTTCGCTCTACTCTCATCCGCTCCTCACACAACCGTCTCCAAGATTTCTCCCGTGCATCCCCCATACTCTGGAACTCGTTACTAAGGACACATAAGACTGACCCCCACAATCACAGGCTTCAAGAAGGCCCTGAAGACTCACCTATTCAGGAAGGCCTACAACCTCCAATAACACTATCACCACACCACCACCTGAGCAGTCTCTCCCCTCACCTTCTGTCTCTATCCCTCTTCTGTCATAGATTGTAAGCCCTTGTGGGCAGGGCCCTCTATTGTTAGTATTGTATTTGTTTGGTATACTTTGTTTACTGTATGTAAACCATCAAATGTAAAGCCCCATGGAATTAATATAATAATGTACAGCACCATGGAATTAATGATGCTCTATAAATAAATAAAAATAATAATAACTTTACATAAATGTAGTACTGTAATACATACCTGACAGAAGACTAACAATAATGCCAACTGCTACAGTAACAAGGGTCCCCAATATACTGAAGTATAAGTATGATAAAGAGTACCAATAATCAGCAAGCAGCGGCCTAAGAAGATACAAGGAATATTATAATATTATATGAAGTATAATCATATCCAATAGATTAATTAATCCTCCAGTAACGTGTTAAAAAGAAGGTTCTCATTAATAATAACTGGCATTACAGATATCAAACCAGATCCGTCAACCTAATATAAGTGTCTCACCTCTCACTGGCTTGAGCTTGGGCTTCAGAGACAATCGTTACTGGCATTTCCGTAAAAGTTGTGATGTTGATGTTCACCATTTCACTGAAATTACAAGCGGCAGTGGAAAGTGGTAGAGGTCTACTCATCTCAGGCAGTGGGGGGTAGATCTGAGCTCCTATTCCAGCCCATAGTGACATAGAAAAGCCAACAAGTAGCCCCACAATAGCTCCCTGTAGATGAAAATTCAGTGTTAAAGTAGATTAGTGTGCCAGGTTTGTGCCTGAGTAGTCAGCAATTACTGTATATGTAACATACTGTACCATCTAGTATTCAGACAGATATATTATGTAGCAGCTATACATTTGAAACAAGTTAGAAAGTCTTATTACTAGCAAATACTTACCTAGCATATACTCTCATATCCAAAAAAAAGTTGGGACACTCGGTAAAATGTAAGTAAAACAATAATGCAATGATATGGAAATTTCATATAACCATATTTTATGCACAATAGAGCACATATGTAGACAATTTTCCATTTTTTTTTTAACAATTTACTCATTTAGAAACTGATGGCAGCTGAACATCTAAAAGAAAGATGGGACTGGCTTAACAAAAAGCTGAGAAAGTAAGTATTAATAATGAAAGATCAGTTTTCAAGTAAGTCACAGGGCTGTGTATAAAGAGAACATCTTGCAGAGGCAGAGTTTCTTAGTAGCAAAGGTGGTCAGGGGTTTACGAATCTGTGAAAAACTACAGCTATGGAACAAATTCAGCAAAATGTTACTTAACGTAAAATTGCAAAGACATTGAATATCCCATCATCTACAGTATGTAAAGGATTCAGACAAACTGGAGAAATTCATCTAAAGGGATAAGACTGACACTCAATGTTAGTTGCTCATGATCTACAGGCCCTCAGATGACACTGCATTAGAAACAGGCATGAATTGGTAAAACATATCACTGCATGAGCTCAGGAATCCTGCCGTAAATCATTGCCTGTGAACACAGTTTGCTGCATGATCCACAAATGCAAGTTAAAGCTGTATCATGCAAAGAAGAAACCATATATCAACACAATCCAGAACTGCAGTGATCCTCTCTGGGCCAAACTTTATTTAAAATGGTCAATTCTTCTGTGTTCAGATTAATCAAAATGTGAAATTCTTTGTGGAGACCATGTACGCCATGTCATGCAGACTCAATTGGAGAGGGATTATCCAGCTTGTTGTCAGCGCATAGTTCAATAGCCTGTATCCCTGATGGTATGGGGTTGTATAAGTGCCTATGGCATGGGCAGCTCACACATCTTGAAAGGCACTATCAATTCTGAGCAGTATATAGAGGTTTTAAAGCAACATATGTTCCCACCCATTGCTCCCATCCCATCCATTTCAAGAAAGGCCTTGCATATTTCAGCAAGACAATGCTAAAGCATAGCACATCCAACACAATAGCATGGCTTTGGAGATGAAGAGTCCAAGTCAGAATTTCCTGGGCCCCAATGCAAAATCTGTAATGCCATTAGAATTAGAATTCTGGTATGTTTTACATGGTTTATGAGGCAGATTCACTTTTGAGGCCCTTTAGGGTCCAGGGCCCAGTAACAAGTTCTTCACCCATACTCCAGGTGTTGAACGGGGTCACCTGCCACGCTCTCTTTTCACAAATAGAAAGTATTTAGGGTATTATGATATCAAAAGTCTGGAAAGGAAGACCCAGGAGCATTGAGCAGCTTGAATACTCCCTCAGACAAGAATGGGACAACATTCCTCTCAAAAAAAAATCAAATGGATTTCTTGTTTTGCAGACTTTGACAGACTGTAAACATGTGGGGGTGGGTAATTAGGTAGGTCAATGGGTGATTAGGGGGTATAACACTCAATGCGGTTTCCTCTTCCTCTCATTTGGTGACAGCTGGACACGTATTGGGCAGCGATCTCCCAGTAGGATGTAGAGTTTCCTCTTGTCGTCTGCAGATGTGAAGTCTGGGATGTGGGCAGTGTAGCAGAAAGTGTGCCTCGTCTTCTAGGGCCCCCTGGTCACAGTGCTGGCACAGTCTGTTCTCCCGTGGCTTGTACGTCTGCCTGTGTCGCCCCGTCTCCATGCCCAGGCTGTGGGCGCTCAGTCTGTACTGGCTCAGGGCCTGTCTTTGTTTGGGGTGGGGTATTTTTTCCAGGTAGGTTACCATGGTATAATCTTTTTGCAGTGACTGATACACTGAGTTTCTTGGAGTTATTTATTGCGCTTCTCCATTCCTCAATGTACCACTCTTTGTCGCTCTCAATGGCCCCTTTTATTTGAGCTTAGTTCAGGGCATGTTGGGGGTTTTGGTGTGGCAGATGGTTGGTGCTTGGTTGGGGGGCGTCGGGTTTGCACAGGACTCTGTGGCTCAGCCAGGCTTGGTAGTGGTACAAGCCTGGGCTGCTGCCCTGTATGTGTGTCCAGAATGATAGTGCCCTCTTCTGCATGGTGAGCCATGGAGGGAGCCTGCCTAGCTCTGCCCAGCATTCCATGTTGGAGGTGCTGCGATGGACATGGAGGAGGTACTTGCAGAACTACAGGTGGAAGGTCTCTGTTGGGCTGGAATCCCACTTTGATTGGCTGGGCCCCAAACCTCACTGCCATAGAGAAGGATCAGGGCAATGACTGCATCAAATATCTTCAACCAGTCCTTCACTGGTGGTTTGAGGTGGTACAGCTGTCTTCTGATGGCGTAGAAGGCTCTGCAGGCTTTTCCTATCAGGGTTTCTATTGCTGCTTTGAAGCTCTCTGATTGGTTGAGCTCCAGCCCCAGGTAGGTGTAGTTGTTGATTTTCTCCAGTGTGGATCCATTTAGTGTGAAGTGTGGCATGGGGGCTTTATTGTGGCCCTTCTTCTGAAAAACAATGACTTTGATCTTCTTGTGGTTGATCGGTAGGGCCCATGTGGTGCTGAATTTTTCCAGTACTGCCAGAATGGAGTGCTATATATAGTTCCTGTATTCTGCTGACAGACTTAGAAGAGACATTTTTTGGAAGCAGATGTCGACTTCCTCATATAGAGACTGTTAGGATACCGGCTAACACCTATTGACTGCCCATATACTGTACTTCTACATCCTTGAATGCAGTGCCATAAACAAATTACTGGATTCTGCTGAAAGATTTGGAAGAGAAACTTTTGAATTTCCCTGCAGTCCCCTGCCTGACCACTTCAATGTCTGTTTTTTTTTGTTTTTTAATATGATATGGAATTTTATACCTCCCCTTCACAGCTAGCATTGAAGTAACGTAGTTATAGACTACTATTATTTATATTATATATAAACATGTGGTATATACAAGTTATTACCCAGGAACATTTCTTTTAAGGATACTCACCAAAGGATTGCAAAAGGGTAAAAACATTCCCAAGGAAAACAATCCAAGAAGGGGACCTCCTACCATAGCAAATATAGACAATGCAGCCTGGGGGTTAACAAAGAAAACACCATATTAATTTGAATTGCAAATATTGGTGAAAAAAATACATAGAAATGACTATTCTATGGTTTTATGAATATACTCAAAGACTCTATCATCAAATTTCAAGTTCTCACTTACCATTAAAGAGGACCTTTCACCACCTCCATCAACTCATATTCTTAGGATCTGCTAATAGGCGCCGTTCCACTGATTTCAGGACAGATGGAATTTTCTCTGTAGCTTTCACTGTTCCTGAGTAACAAGAGCAGGTAGTTTTGATGCCTGATGTGCTATTTAACTTCTGTAATGCCAGGCAGGGGTGTGATTCATAGCTCTAATCAGCAGCAGCCAATGTCAGGGATCAGAATCACACCCCTTACCTGCACCTGTCTGACACCGCCCTCCTGACAGTACAGAAACTAAATAGCATATCAGGCACCAAAACTAACAGCATTGATTACTCGGTAACAGTGGGGGCTAGAGACACAATTCCAACTTTGTCAGAATCAGTGAAGGGAAAACAATTAATTGATGTAAAGAGCTGGACTTACTGGAGGGGATAAACGGTCTTCTTTAATACATAACAATACACACAGATTTGTTTTATTGGACTATTCAAGCCCTTCAGGCTGTTTCTGAACATTCTGTCCACTTTATGGTTAATACTAATACACTTGCTATTGGTTTTGCTATTGAGAAGTTGATACATATGTTCTGAGGCTTGGACCCCAGGCCTTTAATGACCATAGAAATGCCCCTTTATCGGTTTTCTATATTTTGTTTTTATTTTTTACATCATCATTTACCATGCACTATAGTTATCATTGTATTATTATTGTATTTTGCTAGGGTAACATATGTTTGGAGGGAACATGTGACCTTTATGGTTTTTGCTGTCCCTGTACATAGATCACTAACATTGGTGATCTGTTACCTACAGCAATCTACATATACAGACATACATAATGGACACAGATTATGTTTTCTCTGCATGTCGCCAAGTACTTCCCATCATAAAGAATTCCTATGATCTTATAAATGACTTCATAAGGTTCATCTGCAGCCATCCAATTGCACTACCAGCTACAGTATGCCTGTATTTGCAAACAACGTTCAATATCAGAACTGTGTTTTTGGTTTCCATTGCCTATACAAGGAATTTTTCCATTTCATGTCATAGTATAGGACTTGGATGTCAGTGTTGACAGGCCAGTCCTGCTGATGGCACTATAGTACTGTCAAAGGCAGCAAATTAATAGACCAGTAGCAAGGTAAGAATCACACCACATTGGTAATAAAATGTAAAAAAAAATAAAAAAAATCTTTTATTTGGTATCATTAACTTTATTGCTGTCAACTTTTTTTTTTTTTCACATAGCCAGGATCAAATCCAACAAGGAATAGATATAAAGCCTTTGTTTCTGTCTCTTCCTTGTTGGATTTAGTCCTGAATTTTATTGCAACTGTGTGACCATAGCTCTACGTAACTTATAAAGGTGCCAAATATTTCAGTGTATGAATACAGGTGTTGTTTCTTGAAACTGAGTGTAGAGATTGATCATTAATAAGCTAAAAATAACCTTGACTTTGATCTCATACCATGGACAGTGTCTTCCCCTGGAGCGGATACTGAATGCTTTAGATATTTTTATCAATGCATTAAGAAGATCAGTACAGAGTTATCGATTACAAGAAAAATCACATCTTAGACAGCTCCCAACTGTCCCACATTCCGTGGGACATTCTCAATTTTATACTCCTGCCCAGAGGTCCCACGCGGCTTACCGCATGTTCTGCTCTGCCCTAAAGTGTTTTACTTATTAACAACCTTTCCCCCAATCACCACCCACTCTTTTAACAGATAATAAGGTTGTAACTGGGATAAGAGCGGAGGGTGATCAGGGGAAAGTTTGTACTACTGTATTCAGAAGGACCGCTGTGACGTCAGACGGTTACGTGACTAGGTAGGCATGTCTTTGTATCCCATGCATTAGGTAAGAGATGGAGAGATGTGTGGTCTAAGGTACTTGGGGGAGGGAGATATATGGGGTTCAGGGTGTACTGTGTGGTACAGAGTGTACTGTGGGGGGGATGTGGGGTGCAAGGTTGACTGAGGGGAAGAGATGTTGGGTGCAGGGTATAGGGTGCTTGGGTTGTACTGGGGGGTGGAAGAGATGTGGGGTACAGTGTGTACTGTGTGTGTTGGAGATGTGGGGTGCATGGGTGTACTGTGAGGGGAGAGGTGTGGCGTGCAGGGTGTACCTAACGAGAAATGGGTAGGAATGGGCAGGGTCAATTTAGAAGTTGGTGGAACTAAATTTCCCATGGCCCTCCCACATTTTGTCCCTCTTTCTGTCCTTTAAAAGTTGGGAGTTATGTCTTAGAGGATATATGGTAGCCTGTCTGAGAGAAGAATATTATAGGGACATGTCCATTACACTATTAACTAAAAGGGCACGATGAATATCAGAGTCGTAGTTATGAGTCCACTGTATCCATGAAAGCCATGCTGCCCTGCCCCCTCACCTGTGATTGATGTATCTGCATATATACACTTCAGACATAACAGACCTCTGTCACTATTGAGAAGGATGGAAGATGTGGTGCAAGAATACAGCCAGCTCATGATTAAACTGTGATCCCCCATCCAAAAGCACAAGCCAAATACAGGAACGTTGAACAAAAAACTGTAACTATTAAAAAATAGTTCAATGTAAGAAATTATACATGCCAATAATATACCTTGTATGTATGTGATTGTTTAGGACATGTGCTGTAGGTGAAAAGGGATATTTTAAACATGTTGCTTTAGCACATTCCCTTTAACTGTAGACAAACTCAGAATTTTCACCACCACAATGAAATAAATACATCTATTGGTGCAGAATCTCTGTGCTAAAGGGTGTACTTTCTACTTCAGAAAGAAATTCTGCAGAAAATTGCTCTTCTACAATGTAAATTGACTGCCTGCAAACATCCATTGACTCTATGCGTTCAGCTGATATGTCTTTGCAGAGTTTGCAGCTGCATTACATTGTGCCGCTGCAGGACTGGATAGATGGCTGTCAGCAACTTCCTCCTGGCCTGGGTGCTAGGAAGCTACACGAGTATAGTGTATATAATATATATATATATATATATATATATATATATATATATATATATATATATATATAGTAATGCTGAAATGTTCAATCACGGATCTATTATGACTGTATGAGGGGCATAATGTGTAAAACTAAAAAAATTATTCGTTAAGAAGTTGTTAACTGTATCTTATTAATAAATACAAATATAAAATGATTTAGTAGGGTATTTTACCTGGATCACACTTCCCATATAGGATGCAATTGCTGACATTGCTATACACAGAATCCCATAGAAGGCACCTCGAGAAAACATAGGAACAAATGCAAGCAAGTTCTCAAAATCATGAAATATTTCAGCATTATTTAACCCCTTCCCGACATGCGCCGTAATAGTACGGCGCGTGTCGGGTCTGTAACTATGGCGACCGCCCGGGAGCCGGGCGGCCGTCATAGCCGCCGGGTGTCTACTGCTTCCCGGACCGATCGGAGGCATTAACCCCTCCGGCGCTGCTGTCAAAGGCGCCGGAGGCGCCATCTTCCCGGCGGCGCATGGGCGCCGCCATTTTGGCAGGGATCGCCGGCTCCTGGAGCATGCTCCAGGGCCGACCCCCCGTTGCCATGACAGCCGGGAGCCTTGTTAAGGGCTCCCAGCCAGTCTGCAAATTCTCTCTTTTGCAGGCTGGTGTATACAGCCTGCAAAAGAGATGATGCTTTTTTGCAATGCATTGCAATGCATTAGCATTGTAATGCATTGCATTAGTGATCAGACCCCCTGGGGTTCAACACCCCTAGGGGGTCTAATAAATGCAAAACAAAAATAAAAAAAAAAGTAAAAAAAAATATAAAAAAATATAAAAAGTATTAAAAGTTCAAATCACCCCCCTTTCCCTAGAACAGATATAAAAGTAGTTAAAAACTGTGAAACATATACATGTTAGGTATCCCCGCGTCCGAAATCGCCCGCTCTACAAATCTATACAAATATTTTTCCTGTTCGGTAAACGCCGTAGCAGGAAAAATAGTCAAAAGTGCCAAACCGCCGTTTTTTCACTGTTTTAATTCTGCTAAAAATTTGAATAAAAAGTGATCAAAGCAATAACATTTCCCGAAAATGGTAGAACTAAAAAGTACACCCGGCCCCGCAAAAAAAGACGCCCTATGCATCCCCGTACACCTATGTATAAAAAAGTTACGGCCGTCGGAATATGGCGACTTTTAGAAAAAAAAATTTTTAACACCGTTTTGGAATTTTTTTTAGGGGTCAAAATGTAAATAAAACCATATAAATTTGGTATCCCTGGAACCGTACCAAAACACAGAATATAGGGGACATGTCATTTTGGCTGCACAGTGAACGCCGTAAAACCAAAGCCCGTAAGAAAGTCGCAGAAATGCATTATTTCTTCAAATCCACCCCATTCTGAATTTTTTTCCTGCTTCCCAGTACATTATATAGAATAATTAATGGTGGCATCATGAAGAAAAAATTGTCCCGCAAAAATTAAGACCTCATATGACTCTGGGAGCGGAGAAATAAAAAAGTTATGGGGTTTAGAAGGAGGGGAGTCAAAAACGAAAAACGAAAATCAAAAAATGCCATCGGCGGGAAGGGGTTAAAAGGGAAAGATTGGGGGGGACTAAATGAACCATCCAGTTACCCATTGCATTTTTCTATTTGTCCAAGTCCTCCTAATGGGGGCTGGGGACACACAGCCCCATTAAGAAAAGCGCAGAAAAGTGATTTGGCTGTCTTTAGATCCAAATGGTAGATATCCACTATACAAGGAGACTGAAGAGACTTACTCATTCCTTTGGACAGCCATGACAGTTTTCGTTCAGAGAGGTTGGTGTATGGTTTTATCAGGTCTTCTACAGTTACTGCAGCCAATGCATTGATACTTGATGACACTGTGCTAGAGAAAGTAAAGAATCATAGATCATCATGACAGTACTGTGTGATGAAACCTTATGGTCATGTACTAAAAAGAATATATAAAAAAAAAAATATAAAAAAAATCATTCTTTTATGTTCTGTATTGCCTTTTCAGTTTAAGGCCAGGACCCCATGTGGCTTAAAACCGCAGTATTTCGTAGTCACAGCAAAGCAGATCTGATTCTTGCAAATCCCTTCCCCACATTGCGTTAAAATACACGCTGCGATTTCCAAAACTGTTGCAGTTTTGGAAATCACACAATGTCAATTATGCCTACAGAAACGCCAGCAGTTTACCTATAGGTATAATTGAAGCAGAAAGGCTGCAGAGTCATATATAAATTTGCGGGAAATCCAGCTCAAAAAACCGCCTCCCATTGAATTCAATGGGTTCCTTTTTCCGTGAACAGTTTGTTCCTGCTCGCAGAAAAAAAGAAGCGACATGCCCTTTCTTGAGGCAAATTCCACAGCGGAATCCGCTGCAGAGTCCGCGGCGTGACATCACTCTGCCGACTAGGCTCATTCACTTGGGCCTAATCCAGAGCGGAATGCCGCGACTGGATGCTGGTACACTGTATGCACTGCAGCGGCATCTAGTTGTGGCTACCTGTTTTTTGGAACAGATTCTGAAGCGGCCTCCACGACAGAATCCAGTCCAAAAAAACCCTTGTGTGAACCCGGCTTAAATCACACAAAGTGCTGGGAGATAAGGTTGCTCAGTCGACCATACCAGAACTCGCAGCAAGGCCGGTTGGTCTTTGCAGGATTTTAGACCCAGGTTTTCACCCATAGAAACTTGATGCAAGAAATAAATGCACTACAAAAATTAAATCAAACCAGAATCCAACAAGAACTCAAACCAGGTCAAACCAAGCGGAATTAAAATAGGCCAAAGTCTGTGTTGGTAAATGAGAACTGGTGATGACACACAGTCCTCACATCCAGCATGCATTACTTGGCAGGACATGACCACATGAGAAAAGGCTAAAACTAGGAACAGGTTGAAAATAAATTCTCTATACATAATAAACATATTATGAATCTTTCTGACCCACCTAAAAGATTATATTATATAGTACCCAAGTAATATTGTGCTTATTTTGCTACAAAATAAGACTTAGATGGCTGTTTGTTGGTACATGCCACATTCTGACGTAGACAAAATATTTGCTTACCTCAAAGTGCCACTATATGCACAGGCTACAAAAAGACCGGGCACTCCAGGATAGTTTCGAAGAATATCAAGCACTAGATATGGCATTAGCTGCAATAAAAATTAACGTAATGATGTTATAATAGAAACTTGGAAAAATCGTCACATAGATCTCTATCTTGGTCATAAAGTGAACCAGCAAATTTTATATGAAAAGAATATTATAAATTGTAAAGATTAACTATATGAGTCACACAAGTGTCCTATCTGCTTGTACATTCCTTTAGGACAGGTAATGCTTTATGGGTGACAAGTTGTGACTGAAGGTGACAGTTGCGTAATCTTTAACAACACAACAATCACAAGTGTTTATCTAAGGAGAATATTTACGGGACTATATATAAAATATATAGGACTTCCAAAGATGGACATATTAGCCCTGTATTTACTGATGTAATTCCTGGGACACCCATCTGACACTCATGGATCCAAGAAGAACCATTATATAAAACCTAGAGAAAGGCACAAACGCCTGCCCTTTTATTAGTGTGTAGATGAGAGACACAAAGACATTGTTCTGTAGTTGGATCCTGGGACAGCTCACTGGGCATATACAAGTAGAAGACTTCCATATTACTTACCATTACCCGCCTACTTCATGAAGAGATACATATATTGAAAATGTCATTAAGGCCGGGGCCCCTTGTGGCGTAAACGTCACAGTTTGGCCATGGCGGAAATGCCACAGAAAAATCGTGGTGTTTTACAGTCTCTACATAGTGGATGGATTCTAGCAAATCCCATCCACAAACTGTTGAAAAATGCAGACACGCAGCGACTTCCAAAATTGTTGCAATTTTGGAAATCACAGCATGTCAATTATACCTACAGAAACGCCAGTGGTTTCCCTATAGGTATAATGGAAGCAGGAAGTCCACAGAGGAAAACTGTGATAACTTGCCGCCATGTTTTTTCCTGCAGCACCTTTTTTTTTTTTGCTGTGGCCTGCTACGTGGGGCTTTAGCTTAAAAAAGTGCAATAAATTCATTTCACATATGCAAAGATTTAGACAACCCCTAAGCCTTACAGGGGCAAACTAAGTGAATAAAGGGAACCCTTTCTTTTAGTTACAGTTTCTAATCACTAAGGGTCTAACAGCTGGAAACTCCAGCAATCACAAGAATGGGGACTCCGGAGTCCACTATGTAAGGGTTGCTGTAGTACGCATGCACTAACACTTTGGGACTGAAGTATTATACTCGGTTATATCCATCACTCCTAGTGCTCCCACTATTATATGATTACCACAGACAACTCAGGGCTCACAGACCCCCATTCCTATGAATAATGGGACCCCTAGGAATCAGACTATGTATGTACTTACAGGCTGCCCTCAAAGATTTTCTGTGTGCCTGGCATCTCCTGGTGCCTCTTGAGATTTATATTACCAAGTTAGATTATTATTTATAGTCTATGAAAAAGTCAGCTGAAAAATGAGAACAGCAGAATAATACCTGGTCAGGGGCGGACACACGTTTTGCAGTCCATGGGTCGCACTCTTTGTATACTGAGTACAGAATGAGGCCTGAAAGCACAGCGCATGCAAGAATGGCCCATAATCCAACCAGGTTAATATACAGAGACCTAGAAGATATATAAAAGAATAATATTAGCACAACCGTCAGAGCAGCAATAGAGATTGAAGGGGGTTACAACATACTACTTTTCTAACATAGTGCCTACAGTACTAGATTTATTTGTGATCTTTCTTTTTTTTGGGAGATTGTGAGCCCCATATAGAGCTCACAATCTACATTTTCCCCTATCAGTATGTCTTTGAAGTATGGGATGAAATCCACGCAAACAAAGGGAGAACATACAAACTCCTTGCCGATGTTGTCCTTGGCAAGATTCGAACCCAGAACTCCAGCACTGCAAGACTACAGTGCTAACCACTGAGCCGCATGTGTTGCCCCTGTTATTCATTTATTATTCTTCTGAACATCTTGAAGAAAACAGCGCTATGTTATCATAAAATAAAATCGTTTCACAATCTGCACCTTATTAAGGAAATAATCCTTAAACATAACAAAGGTGTTGTGTCTGCTTGACTTAATACACTTGACCAACTTGTTCTTGTTATGTTGGCAAATGAGTGCGACAGAAGACAGTGAATCATTGTCATGATCTGGAAACTAAAGACCGCAAATAACTCACAATTTTGCTTGAAATCTGCTCTTACAAGCAATGTATCTTTGCACTTGAGACTGATTAACCCCATAAATTCCAGTCCACAAGAATGTTCCTCCAATTACAATTGTCCAAAATGTGTGCCTTCGAAGAGGATGAGGATCAAAACTGTACAAAATAGAAGAGGACACAGAGTATTATATACATCAAAGGCATGAAATCTTATCCCATCTCTTCATGTGTAGCCAAATAACGAAGCTTTAATTCTGCTTCAGAGGATTGTGTCCTGGTGTCCTGAGGTGACTGCTATTGCTAATGTTAATTATAATACGGCTCTAGCCACTGGAGCCAACTGTATTTCCTGGGTCTGGGGGCGCAATCTTCTCTATTAGATGGGCTGTACCCAGTCTACCCAGTACCCCTAATACTCATTTAAAGCAAGTATTTTCACTTTAGGAATTGCTTCTAGGGGAGATTACACCTGTGTAACACTGTAGAGACTATGGAGGAGATTTATAAACATTGGCATGTCTTAAATCAGTCTTAATCCATTACCCGACACATGTAACACGTGCCTGAATTGCTGAGTGATTCTTGAGCAAGTAGATGTGTCTGATCTGGAACTGGCACAGATTTGTGGCATAACTCGCACTATTTCCTTGAGTAAGTTAAACAAATATGGTGTATTGGGGCACTCTAGCCCTGGACCACCTAGATTCCCACCCTGCTTTACCCACTTTCTAAAAAGTGACGATGAGGGCACAGAGGTGAGAGGCTCCATGGTGCACCAAAAATGCAACAAACTGAGGCACATTTTTAGCCACTTTCTAGGTGCATTGTAGATAGAAACTCTAGGTCTATGTACCACTGTATAGCACTGTTTCATAGTCTTTCCCCTGCAAAGTTACTGAGGAAGAATACCTCCATAATACAGCTACTAAAGGAGTATGGGACAATTTTTCCTTATAAATCTGATAGATGTGAAACAACTTAAGATGACAGGACAAGACATACTCTATGTGTAAGGAACAATACTTACTCCCAGAAGTTCAGTCTCTCGCCATAGTAGGCATCTTGAATGATAGTCTGGATTCCACCCTGCACCACAACACCTCTTATGATGACAGCTATAAAGCCGGCTATCATGATTATAATCTGGAAAGCATCTGTCCAGATTACAGCCTTTAGACCACCCTAAAAAGAATAACATTGTAAGCTCAGGCTTCATGTACAAAATAGGGGGAACAAAAATCACATAGACAATAGAAAACAGGTGACAAAAGGACATAAAAAACAGAAGGCCGGTAAATGGATGAAAAAGATGTGACACGATTAGAAAACGGGTTTTTACAAGGTCCATATTATATTTTTCAAGTAAAAGCACCACTCAAGTCTATGAGTTGTGTCCAGTATCACAGCTCAAAAAGATTTAAATGAATGGGGCTAAGTTGCATTACCAAACACTGCCAACAGGCAAGGGTGGTGCTATGTCTAGGAAAGACAAGAATGGCTACAAAAGGTATGGGAAATATATAAGAAGCTCTTATACTTCTCCCTTCTGCTCAATCCACTCCTGGCTTTGGATCAAAGAAACAGCAAAATATTCAACAACAAAAAAGCTGTGTCTCCGCATCGTGGGGGATCAGCTTGAAAAAAAAAATTATATGTAAGTATGTATGTGAAGGGGCCATAGAAAGGCTTTGCGCAAATCTAAAGTTTGTGTTTAACATGTTAGCAAAATCACAGACAAGTCAATGCTGACTATTAAGTATGCCAACCTCAATGTTACATAGTGGCCGATATAATGTAATAATGCTAATGGATACTTAATGGCAGTAATCACAGTCAGTAATATCATACCAGTGTGCAGTAGAAAGTGCACACCAATCCGGTTGCAATCATGGCTCCCCAAAGGTTAAATCCTGAAACTGCAAAAAAAATTAAAATAAATAAAAAAAATACAAGGTTATCTCCTACAGTATGTGTACTGATGTATTACTGAGAATTGAGTACATCTATTTATCTAGTTATATAGTCTGTCAGGCTGATGTCAGCACTAGCTAAACCTGGTCCAATGCCAGAGCCACTGGGTTTAGCAACTATGGCGATCTGGGGAAATATTCTCCTACTCGAGGTTTCATACAACAATTCTCAACATTGAAATGACAACACCAAGAAGGACAAGCCGTAAGGTTATGCAAGTGGAGGATGTAGCCGATGTTGCCAAGATCTGAAATAGATCAAATTTGCAATTACTGAGCTCCAATCTATGGTATGTGGGAAGGGCATAAAAGTCAGACTGAAAACAAAGCTTTTTAGCCACATAAAACCTCAAGAATTGGATTACGTGGTGTAGGATGATTGTGTGATGCCTCCTGTTTGTCAACTTTTTTTTGTTTTTACAGATATTGGCCTATCCACTGTCAGCTAGTCAGATCGCAACCTCAGAATTATTAAATAAAAAGAAGAATAACCATTCCATATAAAATATATCATTTAATTTGCTCCTATTAAAAACACCCATTAAAAGTCAGTAAAGGACACTAAACACCAATAGTCTCACAAGATAGGGAAGTCTAATCTAGTACATACATAAATTGCATCATAACATACTCTATAATACTATCCATATTCCGGTGAGTTTTCCCTTGAAATTATCAGGGTTTCACAATTCCCTTAAAGCTGTCCGCCGGATAAAGGGATAACACTATCCACTATGGAACACTTTGCTGGAAGGAACTGATACATTGGGGTCACTGCAGACATGACCCTCAACTTTTCCCTCTCCACTGTCTCTTAAGAATGTTAGACCTTGATGAATGTGAACAATGTTTAAGGTGTACATGTCTAAGAATCAGTGTTGCTATACACTTTGTGGATATTAGTAGTATAATTTTTTGATATTGTGAATGTATCTGATATGAGACAAATACTATCTAATTTTTATTTATCCCCTGGACAATGGATGAGTGTTATTTTATATGTATATTTGTGGTTATAAACCATTATTTGTGAACCTAACATCAGTAGTTACATATCTGGCATTGACGGTAGAATTGTTGAGCCTGATATGAGTTATTAATCGCTATTTTATCAGATATTATTTCAGTGGTAGAGTATATAAAGCTGGGTGTTACTAATCCTATCCCCAGGTGTTGGCAAGTGGTGTAATATATCTATTGAGTCATATTTACATCCTTGTTGTATCTACTAATTATTTGTTGTTTATTTTGGCTCAAACTGATTAGTTGTGGTCCCTGAGGCAGTTTGGTGTTTCCAGGGGGTATGCGGCAGACCAGGGATCTCTGAGTATATTACGGTGTCATTTATCTAGGTGTTAGATTAGGCTCCCCTATCTTGTGACATACTTGGAGCATGGCGTCCTTCACTGACATTTACTGGTTGTTATCAATTGGAGCTAATTAAAAGTCATATCTTATATGGAAAGGTTTGTTTCTGAGATGAAGTTATTGCCACATGTCACAAACTGAGAGCAATAGAACTCTTGATCTGAGACACCTTGGTTTATCACTCAGGTAGATCACTACACTCCAAGGTTATGTTGGCACTGTTCAACATTGCTTGTTCAGGTGGTTGAAAGAATATTAACAAACTGGAATTACAGCAAGAGGTGCATGGAGGCAAACCTCTGCATGGATGACTTGTCTGATGGGAAGAATGGAGCATAGTGATCCAGTCTGTACTGGAAGTGAAATTGGGTGTCATATCCAAGGGCTTGGGTGGCAAACAGCATCAACACAAACCATTAGATGGAATTTGTATGACACTGAGCCACGAAATGAAAAACATTTTTGAGAGAAATCCTCAGTAGTTGATACCTTTTTTAATGGCCATTAAAATAAAGTATCAACTACTGAGGACTTCTCTCAAAAAAAAAAAAACAACTTCATTTCATATCCACTGGCTAACACGGTACAAGGATATTTTTTCTTATACAAAACTGAGCCAAAAGTAAAAAATCCAGCTACCGTCCATAGACCTCTGCCAGTGCTCACAAAGGCTATCATGATGCACAGCAATAGAGGTCTGTCATGTTCATCATCATGTCTTCGATGCAATGATAGCCAAAGATTAGGCTGGAGACCATGTGGGCAACACCTTGAGGAGACCTTCACAAGAGAACATCACCCTGGTTCTACTCCAAGAATTGTGGTATGGGGTGGCATAATGTACGATAGCTGAACTCCTCTAGTTTTTCTTCCTGGTGTTGTGATTTCAATGTTGAGGCGTGTATAATTCTACAATAGTATCTGAAATATAAAGATTGAGTCTTCAGTAGTTGATACCTTTTTAATGGCTAACAAAAATGATAACAGATTACAAGTAGAGATGAGCAAGTACTATTCGAAACTCCGTTTCGAATAGCACGCACCCATAGGAATAAATGGATGCAGCCGGCACGCAGGGGGTTAAGCGGCTGGCCGCCGGCAAAGTCTGCATGCCAGCTACTTCCATGCTTTCCTATGGGTGCATGCTATTCGAAACGGCCATCTCGAATAGTACTCGCTCATCTCTAATTACAAGCTTTTGAGACTACTAGGTCTCTTCATCAGGCTTGCCTTCAGAAATTGTGTCATACCATGCCTGATGAACAGACCTAGTAGTCTCGAAAGCTTGTAATCTGTCATCATTTTTGTTAGCCATTAAAAGGGTATCAACTACTGAAGACTCAATCTTTATATTTCATATCCACTGGCAAATATGGTACAAAGATATATTTTTCTTTATACAATAATATATTTTAAAGGAATCTGTAACTCTCCTGTATGTGGTCTGAACATTTTAGGCAAGGCATCACCATCTTTTTCATATACCACGCCACTAGTGCTGTTGCTATTAATATGCTGTTATGATGGTATGTGTAGAAGATGGATGATGTCTTGCTGATACACAGATACTGTTTTATGTACTGATCATGTGTGAATTGGTTATTCATTGAAAGATTCAGGCATTTGGACTAACCTTGGTTTAGTGCCAGAGCAGGTGCATATATCACAATACCTGTATATAATATCTGAAACAAAGAACACAATTGTTATACATGACAATTGACATTTTGACACTTTACAGCATTTTTCTGCCAGTTTTTCCCACTGGGAGAAATCAGGAACTTAGATGTCACTGATAGGTTATACTGTGGTATAAAAATGCTGAACACTGAAAAAGTCTGCTCAAGACCAGCATAACCTCTATAATAACATCTGTGGGAACCTGCTCAAAACCAGCAATTATAAGCATGACTAATCCAAACTCTGCCAATGTCTCTGTATCCAAAAACTACCACCTGACTCCAGTACTTATGTAAGCCACAGCTGAAGATGGTGTGTAATAAGGCACACTACAATTAACTACTTCTATACCGAGCTTAACCCATTAAGGACAAAACCTACAACCACCTTAACCACCCCATGTTGCGGAAACGCAGCCTTTTTTGTTGCAGATTTTGCTGTGTTCTTTTGAGCCAAAGTCAAGTATGGGTACATATAGGAAGTCCTTATACTCCTTCCTTCTGGCTTTGGCTTAAAATGCAGCAAAATGTGCAACAAAAAAAGCTACATTTCAGCTACGTGGAGGGCTAAGGACCCACGTAGCTAAACGGCAGCAAAAAACACTGTGACAAAAATGCATTGGAAATGCATCATGTTTTTTCTGCAGTGTTTTTCATTGCATATTCACAGAGTTTTCCTCTTCAAACTTTTTGCCTCTATTATACCTATATGGAAAACACCAGTGTTTCTACAGGTATAATTCACAAATTCACAAATTAGAAAATTTGGTGAAGATGTAGAAAAAAAAATGCTGTTTTCAAACTTTGAAATTACATGCCTTTCATACTTCAGGAAGGCCTCTGTAGTAGAAATTCCCATAAATTACCCCAGTTTTAAAATTGCACTCATCAAAATTTTCAAAGCATTTAGAAAGTGTTTTATCCCTATAAGTGTTTCACAGGCATCAAAACAAAATGGCGGTGGGGTGACACAGTGGGTCAATGGTTAGCACTGCAGCCTAGAAGTGTTGAAGTCCTGGGTTCGAATTCCACCAGGAACAACATCTGCAAGGAGATTGTATGTTCTCCCCGTGTTTGCGTGGGTTCTACAAAGACATATGGATAGTCTGATATCTTGTTTCTTTTCTAAGTCCATTTTCGAACAGACATGGCAATTTTTGTAGGGTCACCTCTTTTTTCAGTACAATTCTGTTGCCTCACTCCCACGGGATAGGCTTGCAACCACTTCTGTCTGGGTGAACAGCAATTGTTTTATTACTTTTTTTAGGTATTCAAGATAGACAGATCCCGGAGTCTTTAACCTCATAGATATGGAATCTGTGAGTGTTCCTTCTTTTAAGGGCCCGTTCCCACGATGTAATGCAGTGCTCATTCTGACACGTAAACACGTGTCAGAGTCAGCGCTTCAAAACAGAATCCCATTGACTTCAATGGGTTCCGTCTTACGCGCGCTACACTTTGAAATCAATGGGAGGCTTTTTAACCCATTGATTTCAATGTGTTACTCGCGTTAAATCTCATAGAGAATCAACTCTCACTGCATAGGGTGGCATAGATAGGATATAGTAGGGGTCTGAGTGGCAACAACAATGCTCCAGGGAACAGAAGGCCCGCCTCCAGTGCACCAACTGCCTAATTTGCATAAGCCTTTGAAGTTGTTTTTCTCCAAATCTATAAAAGGTACTTACATAAGAAAGATATGTTGTTTATCTCTGTAATGTTCTCTGTAACATGGTGATAACAGTTGAGTATGTGTAGGGGAGGTGGTGGACTCCCTTTAAATAGCAGGATTTGCCTTATTCTTGCTTATCTACTCTATATAAAAATATACATTGTCACTTACCATCTCTATGATGAAAATGACTGTTCCAAGTATCCGCACAACTCTGTTAAATCGAAGCTCTAAATACTATAAGAGAGTATTCATTAGTCACACAGAATGTTTATACCACAGGCTACATTTCATATGGTTATGATTATAGATATGATAAAGGGCTTTGACTGGAATTAATATTACCACCATTTTACATATATGGTGCCTGTCATTTCTTAGAGCCTTGTCAGACCCAAGAGTATATCTTCTTGGATAACATGTCGTGCCGTGGCGCCCAGCAACCAAGATGGGAGAGATGCGGTTTGTGCATAATTGTGGTGTGAATGATGTCATATGGATGATAGAAAACGAGTGGAAAAATAAATACAGGTCACTGGGATGCCAGAAATTGACAAAGACAAACAAGAGATTGGGCACATATTCATAAGTCTTTCATACTCTGATGAAGCAAAGTCCCAGTCCAATTCTTGCTATAAGAGCCTGTGCTTACAAGTCACAGAAGGTCATAGACTTTATATGATGTTACTGAGATCCTTATTGTTTATTAGAAGTAAGTTCCTTGCACTGTAAATGCACGCTGGATTGATGACTGTATAGTTTTATAAAGATGATAGCATGGAATGGAGATAGGAAAGACATTATTGAGAATTTGGTAATGAGCTCCAATGGAAATATCTGTCTGCCATTGGAACGTGATGTTGACATATAGCTTTACAGTGTATAGACCATACAGTACGTCTGGGATACCTTGGTTAAATAGATGTTGTACCATACCTAAGTTTACAGCAGTGCTACTGACAAGATTACAAGTGATTTATATATACATTGTAAAACTGCATAGACTATGGCTTCCACGTGTTTGTAAAGAAGTACTTTGGCCACTAAAGCACAGTCCATCCCTCCCCTCCCCTACGTTTAAAGACTAAACTTTGTATTAAACTACGCTGCATGGTAGTCTGTGAAGACATTTATTTCTGATCCTATTAAATGGGTGTTTGCTCAGGATCCTCAGGTGTACAATATCATGTAGAGTTGTCATTCCTTACCTAAATACCGAAACAGAGACACAAGCCTATAATTGTAGGGTGACTATGCCAATACAGCATTACTGCCATAGACCTACAAAACTGAGGCTATATTCACATGACCAAGCCAATTCTGGAGCTTGGATTTGCATCTCATGCACTGACCCATTCACATCAATGGGTAAACCAGGTCCATAAAAATAGACCAGTTGGACTGATTCATGAAGGAATACAGCCATAAATAGCCAAAAATACAAAAATGGACTGAATAATATTGTATATACAGTAGAGTTTATTGAGGGAAATGTCCCCACTTCTTCCTAGATAGACTTATTAGTAGTAGTTATGACTCAAACTTCACACATATAAAGTATAACTTTTGAATCTTCTCTTAAGTGTACAACCAATTCTAAAACAACTTTTCACAAGTAATTAGTATAGGTGAATATAGGAAACTTTGCAATATATATATTTTTTTATAGAAATCTGTTTGCTATTTCACTTATTAAACTGTTTACTTCCTCCTTATGCCAGCCTGTTTGTCTACATAGAATCCATGCCTATATTCACCTTATACCTAGAACTGTATGGAGAGGGGAGGGGGGGAAGAAGATGATAATTGATTTATTGCCTCATTTTGCACACTGCTAGTCTGTTATCCTAAAACATAGCAGTGTTAAAAGAGCAGTGTAAGGGCCCGTTCCCACGATGTAAGGCGGCGCTCATTCTGACACGTAAACACGTGTCAGAGTGAGCGCTTCAAAACAGAAATCCATTGACTTCAATGGGTTCCGTTTAACGCGTGTAACACGTTGAAATTAATGGGCTAAAAAGCCTCCCATTGATTTCAATGTGTAGCATGTGTAAGACGGAACCCATTGAAGTCAATGGGATTCTGTTTTGAAGCGCTCACTCTGACACGTGTTTGCGTATCAGAATTAACGCCGCGTTACATCGTGGGAACCGGCCCTAACAGAGTATACCAGCAGCAGTTATATGTGTTTTCCATTATTCCTCTTTTCCTCATCCCCTCTCCATAGACTAATATGTAATAAATAAATCAGCCTGATAAGTGGAGAAGGAATCATATTTCTTAAATGAGATATATTACAAAGTTTCTTACATTCACCTGCACTAGTCATTTATGAAAAGTTGTTTTATAATTGGCGGAAAGCTTTAAGCCATCAGACCTTTGCGGCATTGTTCAGGTCTGTGTATTCTACCTGGGTTCTATTTACTTATGTACTGATTGATTTACTTCCAGCATCTTACTTAGTGCCAACACAGTTCACATGGTGTTGTACACACATCATGTAAATAATAAGAACATTTGCATAATTCATTGCTTTCCTTCTCACTGTGCCAATCTGCCTATCAGTATGTTTGGAAGGACACTGGTGTACCAGATCCATGAAAACATGATGGAAACGTACAAAGCCCATATAGGTTTCCCATGTTGGATTTTAACCAAGTTTTATATAACTAGAGCTAAAATACTAGATGCCATACTCAAATCTAATAATACATATTGCAGCAATTCTACCAATGTTATCATATACCTTCCACTACTTATTTACAAAGATACTCTTCCAAAAGTTATAATTATGACTATAGCCTTATTCAATCATCCCAGTGTATCTTCTACACGCCATTTTTGGTGACTATTGCTCATTCATTTTCCACTTTGACCTGATGTCACTTATTACTATGAAATGATGCGGGTTAGACATACCTCATATGTGCTGGCTATATTAAGCCTGTAAAACACAGGGAGGAAGATTTCTGCACAAATAATGACTACCAGCGCATATGATATAGCAAAGATGCTATACATTGCTCCATAGCGATATACATCAGCTGGTGTTCCAAGGATAGTCACGGCAGACATGAAGCTGGCAGTGAGGGACATTGCTACTGGAAGTGCCGTCATACTTCTTCCTCCTGTCAGAAATTCTTTGGAAGTGGTCTTTCCTCTTCCTGCAAAGGCATAGTAGATCCCAATAGCTGCCGAGATCAACAATACAGCAGCAAACACGACATAATCCCAAGGTGAGAACAGGCCAATTTCTGAAGAAGAAGCAGCCATGGCTCCTTAACACAGACTGCTCGGTACTATGACTTAAATCAGAGTCTAAGTATACAGAAGAACAGGTTTATACATTACAATAGACAGGGTAGGCTGGGTTACATTTCTGTGGGTGCCAACTTTGACGCAATAGCCAGAGGGAAATTGGGCCAAATAAGTGTTACGAGATACAAGATGGGATGGTGCAAATCACATGTGATGACAGTGATGTCAATTAAAGAGCATTTGCATTAGGTTAAATACATAGATTCTCTTACACAATTCCTGCACAATAGAATTGCATACATTCATGCTGAATCACATAGTGCTAACGTAAGCTCAGTGAATTTAAGGAGTTACAGAAAGCAAACATTTCGAAAATGAATGATACAAAGTGTCCTGATCTATATCATTCTGTTTTTATGTGATTATTGTGTAACCCCTCAATGCCTAGGTTGGTTGTCACATAAACAATTATGGAGTTTAACAGGGTATCATTGAAAATACAACTTGCCCAGCAAAAACAAGCCCTCATACACCTACACTGATGTAAAAATATGATGGGACCAAACAGGTTACCTTTAATAACTGAGTAAGTTTTTCACCTTTCCAAGAGCCATAAGTTTTGTATGATAGATGCTGAAGGAGTGTTTGTTCTGGATAAGTTGTATTTTCAATTCTACCATTTTGAGGTATATATTATGTATTATGTTTTTAGGAGAGAATACAAAAAAAACTCCATAATTGTGTTTTGTTTTCCGCTGTATAATATGGTAAAAATATTAAGTGCAATTCATTCTATATCGCTGTGTGCATTATCCTGGTACTGTGACATCGCTGTGTGCATTATCCTGGTACTAGTAACTCAGGCAAGATGGCTGTCCCTATAATTCTGCACAGAAAATAGAATACATCTATAATCCGAAAATAAAGACAATGGATTTAAGAAAAACATTAGAAACAAAAACATTCAGCAGGATCTGATTTTATTTGACAAAAATATAGGTAACAGATTCCCTTTAAGGGTCCTTACCAAAAGTCATTTTACTCTTTTAGTATAATAAAAAGGTATTTTCTTAACTTATTGTTGGTCAGTTCCCTACTATACAGTATATCTAAGTATATAAGTACAAAATATATTCCTTCTATCCCATTTTCAGAATGTTTTACTAACATTCCGGGAAGCTTATGATGAAGTTTTCTGTCTGTTGCCCTGATCCTATGATAGACAAGAACAAAGGACTTCAGTGAAAGTATTGTGAACTAAAGTAGTAGAAAGTATGTACCATACATTGCCATTAGGGACCCAACAGGAAGCTTGAATAGGAGTTTAGATATATATACTGGTGCACACGTGGTATCAGGTGTTCAGGGGTCATTCACTAAATGCTATAGCCCCCTCCTGAATAACACTGTTAAGTCATGTTATAACTGACCTAATATAAATATACGTGAAACCCTTGTACCCATCCATCCATTACTCATAAAACATGATGAGGGTGTAACTACATACATACAAATGCACAATATATATTGTACCAGAGATAGTTCATTTTTGCGTATGAGTGAATTCAATGAATTGAGCAATAATGACAAAACTCCATTATATTTACATTCTCTGCATATGACAATAATACAATAGAAATTCTTTATTTATACATTTCAGATATACATATCATTTGGGAAGGTTGACATGTGTGTTATAGATGATGTCCCTACTGTGGCTTCCACAGAACCATATACACAGTATGGTACAGTATCTGTTGTCCTGTGGTCATACCTATCATCTTTATATACTCTCAAGGGTTAATGCCGATAGGTTTCTCATTTTTTTCTGCGCTGGTCATTTCCATGTGAGTGAATGCAGGATTATCCGCCCCTTTATCTGGATATGAGTCACTGTCCCGAGTCTTCCAGTTCAGGACCTTTACTTTCTCATCCTGCTGTGACAAAATTAAAAAGAGAAAAATGAATATCAATGGAGAAAATATAAGTAAATATAAAAGTAAACCCATATGTAAGACACATATATACTTGCACTCCACAATACTGCAATACAAGGTACACTTAATATATTGCTTAAGATTGGCTACTAATACTATCACTTTGCACAATAATCCACAAAAATCAGTTTTTTAAAAAACTTACTAATTTTAATTCTTTAGGATGAACATTTAATGTACTCTATATGGCCAGCACCCATCTCTGATAATATTATACCATCTCCACCTCCCCCCACCAACTCTCATAAATTGTCTCTTGAATATACTTACTTCTTTACCCCAGCTGGAAGGAATCAATACTTTAAGGTAGTCAAAGTCTTGTGAATTTAATAGGAAATCCCGGTTTACATTCTGTTTTAAACCTCCTATAAGACAGTACAATATAATAGGTGAACATTTACCAGTGAATGAGATATTGATCACATTAAATATCGCAGTCTTCATATTTATCCAATAGGTCTCACTATGTTGCAGGATATCTATTTAAATCTGGGGCCCCACAGGCCGGAAACGCCGCGGGAAATATCGCAGCATTTTACTGTATCTGCAAAGTGGATGGGATTCATATGAATCCCATGCCAACTTTGCGGTTAAAATCGCAATGACGGTTTTGGAACCAGCGCGGTTTTGGAAATTGCAGCATGTCAATTATAGCCACGGAAATGCCAGCGGCTTTCCTGTAGATGTAATGGTAACAGAAAGTCCACAGAGGAAAACTCCATGAACTTTCTGTTCAAAGCGCTGCAGGAAGAACCGTGATACGTTCCCGCCACGGTTTTTCTCGCAGCGGTTTAGTGCTGTGTATCGTCCCATGGGGCCTTAGCCTAAAGGTTCTCTCACAATTATTATACTGAACATTACCATTTGCATGACAAAACCTAAATACACAAGTATTACTTCTATTTAAAAAAAAAATAAAAAATGTGTACTGCAAATTTAAAATCCTATGTAAGAATTGTGGGTAAGTTCTCACCCTTTTTGATCAAAATGATCAATTATGGAGATTAAAGGGGTATTCCAGCTATAAGCAATTATGGTACACATTCACGACCTCTAAGATTCCTTCTATCTTGAAAATGGGGTTATCCGATAGCTACTCAGCTCTATCATAGGCAGAAATTAAGAGCATCTCAGGTCCTGTTCCCACGGACTAACGCGCCACTTATTCAGACACGCAAACACGTGTCAGAGTGAGGCGCTTCAAAACAGATCCCATTGACTTCAATGGGTGGCTGCTTACGCGCGCTACACATTGAAATCAATGGGAGGCTTTATAACCCATTGATTTCAATGTGTAGCGCGCGTAAGCCGGCACCCAATGAAGTCAATGGGATTTGTTTTGAAGCGCCTCACTTTGACATGTGTTTACGTGTCTGAATGAGCGGCGCGTTACTCCGTGGAAACGGGGTCTCATTGTGCATAGCCACTTATCCAATTAATCTCTACCTGGTTAATGCAGTACAAAATTAGGATTAGGATTAGGGATTCACATTTTTTGTTAGATGTTCCAAAGAAGGGATCTCCATCTATCACATACTTGTAGCTTATCCTGTGGATATTGTATATATTTGAAGCATACCATCTGCCAGATTCTACCTAGCCAAACACTTGTTGCCTCCAGTAAATTTGCATTAGCTAAGACTCTGCTCACATCTACAGTCATGGCCAAAAGTTTTGAGAATGACACAAATATTATATTTTCACATGATCTGCTGCCCTCTGGTTTTTATGTGTGTTTGTCAGATGTTTTTATCACATACAGAAATATAATTGCAATCATATTATGAGTAACAAAAGCTTATATTGACAGTTAGAATGAGTTAATGCAGCAAGTCAATATTTGCAGTGTTGACCCTTCTTCTTCAGGACCTCTGCAATTCTCCCTGGCATGCTCACAATCAACTTCTGGACCAAATCCTAACTGATAGCAGTCCATTCTTGCACAATCAATACTTGCATTTTGTCAGAATTTGTAGGTTTTTGTTTGTCCACCCGTCTCTTGATGATTGACCACAAGTTCTCAATGGGATTAAGATCTGGGGAGTTTCCAGGCCATGGACCCAAAATCTCTGTTTTGTTCCCTGAGCCATTTAGTTATCACCTTTGCTTTATGGCAAGGTGCTCCATCATGCTGGAAAAGGCATTGTTGATCGCCAAACTGCTCTTGGACGGTTGGGAGAAGTTGATCTTGGAGGACATTCTGGTACCATTCTTTATTCATGGCTGTGTTTTTAGGCAAGACTGTGAGAGAGCCGATTCCCTTGGCTGAGAAGCAACCCCACACATGAATGGTTTCAGGATGCTTTACAGTTGGCATGAGACAAGACTGGTGGTAGCGCTCACCTCGTCTTCTCCGAATAAGCTGTTTTCCAGATGTCCCAAACAATCGAAAAGGGGATTCATCAGAGAAAATGACTTTACCCCAGTCCTCAGCAGTCCACTCCCTGTACCTTTTGCAGAATATCAGTCTGTCCCTGTTATGACCTGGTCTCAGCAGTCTCGGCCTGTTGGGTTTGGGTGCGGAGTGTCCGGACGGCATTCGGAGCGTGAATCACCTGATGCACGGCAGGGGAATGTTCACACCAGACATGCTGTTTCTGCTCTGGCACTCGGGCATGGATCACATGGTGAGTTGCCTGGTGGATCAGTGCCTGGTGTGTCTTGGCCTCTGAAGGGGTTAAGTTCTCCACAGTGCTGAATACCTTACAGGCTATGGGCGAGGCCTTCTCGTTACTACATAAGGCTGTTGTACATGCTATCTGATGCCGGTCTTAAACTTCTGTTCCTGTGCTCCAGAAATGGTCTGTTGTCTGAAGCTGCTACTATCTGCATCCCGGCCCATCCAGTTTCTTGCTCCTGTTCACACAGTACTGGTTTATTAAGTATTGAGCTCCTATCCAAGCATAGTGTTCCGGGCGCAGCGAGCCCTAGGTATTTTTCTGTTTGGAATTGTTTTTGGTAGGGGTTTTTTGGTGTGTGATCCTAAGTTCTGTTTTTCCTATCCCTTGCTTAGTTCAGTTATTCTGGGTTTCACGTTTATTTTCTCCCTATGCTTTGCGTTACTCATTTTCACCATTAGTCCAAGTCTGGACATACGTGGGGGGCTTGTTCTGTATCTGCCTCGCCTTCATAAACGTGAAGCTAGACAGGGGCTCTATTTCACTTTACAGGTTAGCTAATTCTCCGGCTGTGCTCATGCCCATTCAGGCAAGCTAGTCGGGCCCACGGCTACTTTTAGTTGTGCTAGGCAGGGTGTAGGAGGATCCACACTAGAAGTCCAAACTGCTCATACTTCCGATTTTCCTTTTTTTTTTGGTGTGTTTTTCCTTTACTAGACTGAGAAGTTATCAGTCGGGGGCCAGTCCATGGTCAGAGATCCCCAAACCATAACAGTCCCTGATGTTTTTTCTGGAGAGAAGTGGCTTCTTTGCTGCCCTCCTTGAGACCAGGCCTTGCTCCAAGAGTCTCCGCCTCACAGTGCGTGCAGATGCACTCACACCTGCCTGCTGCCATTCCTGAGCAAGCTCTGCACTGCTGGTAGCCTGATCCTGCAGCTGAAACACTTAAGAGACGGTCTTGGCGCTTGCTGGTCTTTCTTGGGTGCCCTGGAGCCTTTTTGCCAACAATGGAACCGCTCTCCTTGAAGTTCTTGATGATGCGATAGATTGTTGAGGTGCAATCTTTCTAGCTACGATACTCTTCCCTGTTAGGCCATTTTTGTGCAGTGCAATGATGACTGCACGTGTTTCTTTAGAGATAACTATGGTTAACAAAAGAAAAACAATGATGCCAAGCACCAGCCTCCTTTTAAAGTGTCCAGTGGTGTCATTCTTACTTAATCATGACAGATTGATCTCCAGCCCTGTCCTCATCAACACCCACACCTGTGATAATGGAGCAATCACTGAAACGATGTTAGCTGGTCCTTTTAAGGCAGGGCTGCAATGATGTTGAAATGTGTTTTGGGGGATAAAGTTCATTTTCTAGGCAAATATTGACTTTGCAAGTAATTGCTGTTAAGCTGATCACTCTTTATAACATTCTGGAGTATATGCAAATTGCCATTAGGAAAACTGAAGCAGTAGACTTTGTAAAAATTAATATTTGTATCATTCTCAAAACTTTTGGCCATGACTGTACATTGCAGGATCTAATCTGAGCCTCTATTGGCAATTCCTTTAGATTTAACAGTATGAATAGCACTACTTGCATAAGAATAATTGACAATGACTATGACAGTACTCCAAAATAATACACTGTATTTCAGTGGAGTCTGTCAGGAGGCTGATACCATCAACGTCAGGAGGATGTCAGAAGACTCATTAGATTACAAATGAAAGCCATGACACACATGTGAACATAGCGTAACAGAAGTCATAAAGGGCAGGGCCTCATGTACTCTTTAGCACTGAGTTACTGTAATTTATTGGGACATCTTTATCTGGATTGTTTGATACATATTATGTGCAATATAATGTAATATATAAATTACATTGATCATCCCATAAGTGCAGGCTACACATTATGGAAAATAATGACTCAGGAATCAGTGAGATTGAATCATGATTGTGTGTCAATGTTATATCAGTGAATCTACTGTGTTGCCAAAGGCCGGGGATCCATGTGGCGTAAACACTGCGGTTTGGCCATGGCGGAAATGCCTACAACGTGCATTCTAGTGAATCCCATCCACATACTGCGGGCAGATATGCGCAGCAGACATGCTGTAAGTTCCAAAACCATCGCTCCTGTCGCTGCCATTTTTTCCGCATTGCTTTTTTGCAGCAACTTGTTATGTGGGGTCTTAGCCTAAAGTCATTATCTAAGTCTCCCTGGTCTTCACTCTAACTCCTTTGCAGAGATCTGGACTTTGCTGCAAGGAGACTTATATGTCTCGGAAGTCTTCCTGGTGATGGTGACCTGGGGTCAAAATACACCGGTACAGGCCAATTTCTGGGCAAGCATACTTTGTGCGTAGTCTAGGAACAGGTGGATAAGTCAGGGTGAGCAGCACAGGTATAGTGTTCAGTAAGGAGCTGAAGTCAGACACTGGTATGAGGCAGGGTGAAATAGTACACAGGGATGCTAATAGTCAAGCCAGGGTCAATTCATAATGTCAGGTCAGTAGACAATACACTTTAAGCAGAAAACTAGCAAGCTAGAACCTTTGCTCAATTGTCCTGCAATGGAGTAACAGAAATATATAGACAGGGAAAGGCTCGGATTGGAACGAACAGTGAGTGCACATGCTGGCCCTTTAAGAAGCAGCAAGAAGCGGCACATTCACCCTAGCAAATAGCATTATATTATTCATCGGTTCTCTAAAGCGTTAAAATTCCTACAACCATTTTCAAGCAGTACACTATATCTACAATACTGCTATACTACATTTGTGATATTATTGCTGTCTTAATTAATATTGTTCTATAAAAGCAAGTTGTCTTACCAGATAACAGGCTGACTATTATTCCAACAATAACAGCGATGACTGTACCAATGGTACTGAAGTATAGATAGGACAATGAGTACCAGTTATCAGCCAGCGCAGGCCTGGGAAATAAACAAACCACAAATATGTCAAATATAAAACATTCAAGTCACAATATAATATACAAATATAATAGTTATCTGTAAAAAAAGAGCCTTTCCAAAAAGGCTTCATTTATCAAAACAAATAAGAATGAAATAAACTTGACAGTTCTGCATAAAGTATAGGACAATAGAACTGCAATTGTAGACAGTTATGATTTCTGATTTTGTGCAGTACCATATAAAGAATAATGTTATCTCCCAACAGTCAAAGAGTTAAAGAGGACCTTTCACCACCTCTACCAACTCCAGTTCTTAGCATTTGTTAATAGTCACCGTTCCACTGATTCCAGCATAGTTGGGATTTTCTCTCTAGCTCTCACCATTCCTGAGCCTGCTGTTAGTTTTGGTGTCTGATATATTACATACACTCTGTACTGTCAGGAGGGCGGTGTCAGCCAAGAGCAGGCAAGGGAGCGTATTTCAGAGTTCCAATCAGAGGTGGACAATGCCAGAATCACACCCCTTGCCTTCTCCTGCCTGATACTGCCCTCTTGATAGTACAGAGCCTAAATAGCACATCAGGCACCAAAATTAACAGCACTTAGAGAAAATATTCCAAATGTAATGGTATCAGTAGAGCAACTCCTATTAAATCAGGCTAAGAGCTGGACTTGGTAGAGGTGGTGAAAGGTCCTCTAAACACACCCCCAACCTACACACATTTACTACCACCCCCCACACACAAAAAAATAATTCTTCTTAAAGAAATCTCCACAAATACACAGACTTGTCAATCATCCATGAAACACAAAAGTGAAATTCGACAGTTAAATGAATCTTCTTCTGAATTATTATGAAAAAAATAGTTTGTATAGTTAGTCTGGCCTGGATATCTGTAGGTACTTGCTTCATCTTTATGTGCATGTGAATGTAAAAGGCATGAGTTATGGCTTGAGTTATTATGGTCATTATGGAAAATAATTGTCAGAAAGAAAAATGTAACTTACTAGAGATTTTCAGATTTGATAAAGTGTTTAGGATTACATGTACAGTGAATAAGTAGAGAACTTACTTAGACATAGTCATGATACCTTAAACAGTGGACAAGACCTCTGAGGCTTCATGCACATGCATCAAAACACCTTCGGTCGCACACGTGAGACTTACTATTATCTCAACCTTGGTAACTCTATACTCAATCTCTATGTATAAATCAATAACTTTTCTTATTTCCCTATTCTTAAAAGCCTCATTGAGTTTAATTTGCCGGTTAGGTCATACAGTACCAGATATATCACCTACCTGTCACCGACTTGTGCTTCTGTCATTGTGTCTGTTATTGTAGGATGTGCAGTTGTTAAGGTCCAGTTGGTAGCGGTAGTGCTAAAATTACATCCCTCTACAGACAGGTATTTGGGCAAACTACTTATAGGAAGAGGGGGGTAAATCTGAGATCCGATCCCAACCCACAACGAAACTGCAAATCCCACCAGGAGACCAACCAGAGCACCCTGAAAGCAAACACAATTGGATCTAATAAGTGTTCTGCCACATCCTACCACATTACAAAAGATATACACTGGAAGGAATATAGTAAGGAATGGTAATAGCAAGCACTAAGACATAAAATGAGAATGATATAAAATATACTATATATATATATATATATATATATATATATATATATATATATATATACACATATATATACACACACACACACACAGATATAAAAGCTTGTACGCTGTTTTCCCATCTATTATCAAGTCGGTCTTACCTAACTGAGGTAATATATAAATTGCTTAGTTGGTCCAAAAATGTATCAAAACAGCCCAGTAACAATTAACCCATAAATACTTTGTATACTTACCAATGAATTTACAAAAGGAAAAAGAATTCCTAACGAAAAAAGTCCCAACAGTGGACCGCCAACCATGCCGAAAATGGAGAGTGCTGCCTGTATAAGATACAGAAGCAAGTGATGAATATTGCTGACTGAGGAAGGACAGACAAGTGTTAACCATTTATAAACACAGTGCGTACATAGTCTTGTGCCTTGGTCACTGATCATGTATTATATTCATGATTTAAACATGATGTAAAACACGTCATACATAGTTACATGGAATAATAAGTATTTACTTCTAGTGGTGGGAGATTAAAAATAGCTCTACAAGTTTATATAAAATATGATATATAAGTTCTAAGTATAAATAATCCATTACCTGTAATAGGCCCCCCATTAGGGATGCCAAGCCAGCCATGGCAATACACACAGCACCATACAGGAAACCTGCAAAGTACACAAATCATTGAGAAACTTGCTGCTTGTTATATACTTATAGTAGGGAAGCCTGGGTAATGATATACGGTAGATTGGAGGTGCTATTTATTATTTTGCTCTCATAATTAAATAAATCAGTAATAATTCAGTTCCCTGCACTATACATCTATGATCACATATTTTTGTTCTTGGCCCCATGTTGTATTTTATTGATCCATTTTTTCAGACTGTACTGAAGGAGAGGGGGAGCATTTAAGCAGGTCATAAACACAAGACAACATTCTTAGGGTCCATTCACATGGAGGAAAATGGTGAGGAATTTGGTGTGGAATTTCAGCACTGAAAAATGGGTTCAATTGGTTCCTTTTTCTGCTAGCAGGAAGTCAATGGGAGACTTTTTTCAACGCTGAAATTCCTCACCAAATTCCTCACCATTTTCCTCCGTGTGGATCTGCCAGTCTGCACATGTTCAGTAATTCAGGAGCCTTTTCTCTTTTCAATATATGCTTTGGACCCTTTTAGGGACATCCTGAAGGTTGTATTGCAATTTCGATACATTTGTGCATAGAATATTAGATATTAAGTCAGGAGTTATCGTACTTGTTCCTTTGGAAATCCATGACAGCTTGGTCTCACTGAGAGATTTGAAGTAAGGTTTCACAAGGTCTTCTACTGTAACAGCGGCTAAAGCGTTAATACTGGATGACACCGTACTGGAAAACACAATAAATAGTGACTTTAGTGTGGATATCTTATCGTAATGTGGATAAGCACTAATAACATAGAGTCAAGATATGGCTATCATCCACTGTGACAGTATATTCCTACAAAACAGTGTGAAGCATGGGATTTTTCAAAAAAACATTCGGACCTTGATTGATGAAAAGAATCCAAGGAGTTTATTTCAGGAAGTCCAGTTTTAACAAAAAAAAATAATTCTTCAGAAAATTTCCATAGTGTATACAACAAACACCTTGTACCTCAGGCTGCTGTAATCTCACAAGCTATTCACCATGTGAACTTCACCAACACCCACCCAGCTTTCTGGCAATTGGAATCATTTTATACCTTAGACATTTCCCATAATCCTCTGCAGTTTTCCCTATAAAACCCTGGAGTTGCTGCAGACTTGCCTCTTATAACACACCCAGTGCAACTCCACTACTGCAGGTAAATATGCAAAAAAAAACACTTTATAAATGCATGTTAATGTGAACAGTTCCTTAGTGTTAGTATACGGTTCCCAGATGGTAAGACAAGAAATAGTAGGAAAATAGAGCATTAGGTGGCCAGCCTAATGAGGAAAGAAAGGAATAAGAAGCAGTAATAGCACATTCACACAGAGATATTACCAGACCTGGGGACTCCTGGACCACCACTAAGGTTACATAGAGGAAATCACATGTAAATATAACACAAAACAGTTTACCTCTTCACATTCCTTCACCCTTAAGAAGAAGCTTGTCCTTCTTCAGACAGCTTTCACTTCAGCACCATACCTAGACAAATGATCGGCATTTTGGTGCTTGGACCCTGACCGATGTTGTATCTCAAATTTAAATGGCTGTAATGCTAAATACCATCTAGTTATTCTGGCATTTTTGTCCTTCATGGTATGAATCCAAGTGAGGGGATGATGATCCGTCACTAAAGTAAACTCTCTTCCTAATAAATAATAGCGTAATGCCTCCAATGCCCACTTAATCGCCAGCCCTTCCTTCTCGATTGTAGAATACTTTTGTTCACGGGGAAAAAGTTTCCTACTTAAATAAAGAATAGGGTGTTCCTCACCATTAATCTCTTGACTCAGGACTGCCCTAAGTCCCACCTCAGATGCATCCGTCTGTACAATAAATGGTTTGTCAAAGTTTGGGCTTTGTAAGACTGGTTCTTTACACAAAATTTCTTTTATTTGTTCAAAAGCTAAATCACATTCTGTTGTCCATATCACGTCCTCTCTACTGCTCTTTTTAGTTAGGTCGGTTAAGGGAGCAACGATAGTAGCAAAGTTTGGAATAAAACGTCTATAATAGCCAACAAGACCTAAAAAGGATCTGACCTCTTTCTTTGTGGCTGGAATAGTCGCAGATTGAATGGCTTGTACTTTGGATATCTCTGGCCTTACTTTACCACTACCCACAATAAACCCAAGGTACTTTGTTTCTTGGAATCCCAAAGCACATTTACGTGGATTAATTGTGAATCCTGCTTTCCCAATTTCAGTTATCACCTTTTCCAAGTGATACAAGTGCTCTTCCCATGATTTGCTAAAGATTACCACATCATCTAAATAAGCAGCACTGTACTCCGTATGATCCTTCAAGAGTAAGTCCATGGCTCTTTGAAACGTGGCTAGAGCACCATGAAGACCAAATGGCATGTTTCTGAACTGATACAGAGCATTAGGCATCACAAAAGCAGTTTTTTCTTTTGATTTCTCATCAAGTGGAATTTGCCAGTAGCCCTTACATAAATCTAGGGTAGAAATATATTCTGCACACCCCAATCTATCTATGAGCTCATCAATACGTGGCATTGGGTAATTGTCAAAACTAGATATAGCATTAATTTTACGAAAATCTATGCAAAATCTTATTGTCCCATCTTTTTTCCCAACCATCACTACAGGTGATGACCAAGGACTTTTAGAGGGTTCAATAACTCCCAATTTAAGCATTTCTTGAACCTCATTTTCAGCCTTACTCTTTAATTTTTCAGGTATTCGATAAGGTCTCTGTCTGATAGGTGGATGATCTCCAGTATTTATTGTATGAGAAACTAACGATACACGGCCAGGCTTACTTCCAAAAATATGTGAACTGGACCCTATAATCTTCCTCAGGTCACAATGTTGCTCTTTAGATAACTTTGGATTCAATGTTACCTCTGACCAGTGAGCACAATTTTTCAACAAATCATACATTTCTTCAGACATATCTTGTGAAGACTGAGACAATAGTACACATAGTGTTATCTTTAGGACCAACCTCTGGTTCAATCCAACGGTTTAATAAATTTACATGGTAAACCTTATTTTTTTGTTTTTTATCTGGGGTTTCAATTTCAAAGTCAACAGGACCTGTTTGTCTAACCAGTTTATATGGCCCTTGCCATCTGGCCAACAACTTATTCTCACTGCTGGGAAGTAAGAGAGGAACCTTATCCCCAACTTTAATTGATTTATTTTTGGAATGTTGATCATACCATTTCTTTTGGTAAACTTTTGCCTTGTGGACATTATCATGAGCTACCTTAATCAATTTCATTAATCTTTCTCTCATTTCCAATACATGTTCCACCACATTCTTCTGATGACCATCTCTACCTTCCCATACCTCTTTAATAACATCCAAGAGTCCCCTGGGTCGTCTCCCATATAACAATTCAAAAGGGCTAAACCCTGTAGACTCTTGTGGAACCTCACGATAGGCAAATAACAGAAAGGGCAACCATTTGTCCCACAGTTTTGGATCATTGTGTGCAAATTTCCTAAGCATGTTTTTCAAGGTTTGGTTATACCGTTCAGTCAACCCATCAGTTTTTGGATGATAAGGGGTAGTCCTGAGAGGCTGTATACCAAGAAGCTTATAAACTTCTAACAGAAAGCAAGATGTAACGTTACTCCCCTGATCAGTAAGGATATGCTTAGGTAATCCAACCCTGCTAAACACATTCAGAATTTCCTCAGCAACTCTTTTAGCAGTAACTGTGCGCATAGGTATGGCCTCAGGATACTTGGTACAGTAATCTACAATTGTAAGTATAAAACGGTTACCTTTGGAACTTCTTTCTAGTGGACCGATAATATCCATACCCACAGTATTAAATGGTTCATCAATTATTGGTAAGGGTATAAGCTCTGCTTTGGGAGGAGCTGAAGCAGTGTACTGACATATTGGGCAACTACGACAGTAAGTAGTTATCTCATCATAAACTCCAGGCCAATAGAACCGATAGAGTACTCTGGCCAAAATTCTTTTATAACTCAAATGTCCAGCAACAGGAACATCATGCGCCAATTTCAAAATTTCTGGTCTAAACTTTTTTGGCACAACTAACTGTTGCACTTGCTCTCCTGTTTTTGGGTGACTACACACTCTATATAAAATATTGTTTTCCACCAGATAATAGGGTGTAACAAGCTGCTTACCACTTTCTGCAACCACTTTACTGTTAGTTAAACCTTGTTCATACAATGCATATAAGTCAATGTCCTGTTTTTGTTCAAATGTAATATCAGTGTCCCACAAGTCAGCATTTTTATACTTGCCATCCAGGGAAACTCTTCTCCTAGAGACATCCTGCTGTCCTGGAACTCTCAGAGGCTTGGATGATGGCGGCTCCATGATGTCCTCATGGAATGGGAAAATGTCCTCCAAAGTCTCACCTCTCTTGTGTGCCTTTGCTTTAGCTCTGGTAGTCACAGCAGACAGCTGGCTTTTCCCCATTAGCAAATCTTTGAATCCGGGTGTGGTTCTTCCAAGGATCACTGGTACTTGTAGTTCTGGAACAACAACTGCTGGCATGGTAAAACATTTCTCATCCAACTGCAGGTCAATATTTGATGTGGAGTATTTTTTTGTATCTCCATGAACACAAGTAATTGGCACTTTGGGAAAGTCCATCTTCTGAGTTATTAGGTCCTCCTTTACCAAGCTTAGTTTACTGCCAGAATCAAGCAAAGCATTCACAGTCTGTCCATTAACTTGGATTGGCAGAATGAAGTCACTGCTAGCAAAAAACGATCCAGACTTTGTGCCTTTAGCGCTTTTCCTGGGGCAAAATTTAGCTATGTGTCCCTTTTCTTGGCAAATATAGCACATTTTTTCACTGGTGACAGTTTTTAATGGACTTCTGGCTTCTTGACCTCTCCCTCCAGAGAAAGTTCTGAATGGTTTGGCTGGGCCAGTTGCAGACCTGCTTAGGTCTCTCTTTGCTAGGATAAAGTCCTCTGCTAAAGAAATAGCTTTGTCAGCATTTTTGGGCCGATGTTTTTTAACCCAAGCAAGAACATCAGCTGGAAGAAATTGTAGAAATTGTTCAAGTATGATCGCTTCACTAATCTGCTCAGTCGTCTTGTTGTCTGGTTTCATCCATTTCATGTATAAGTCTTGCAGGCGAGTAAAGACTTCTCTTGGACCATCAGTGTAGCTGTACTTGAGTTCTCTGAACCTCTGTCTATAGGTTTCCTCACTGATGTCATATTGCCTTAGAATAGTCTCTTTAACCAAGTCATAGTTATTTGCATCATTCATGTTCATGCGGCTATATGCCAGTTGGGCTTGTCCAGTAAGATATGGCGCCAGTCTTACCACCCACTGTTCCTTAGGCCACTGACAGGTATGTGCAATTCTTTCAAATGTGGTTAAATATGCTTCAATATCATCTTCTGGAGAAAGTTTTGTCATGCGAGGGTCTTTCCAAGCAACAGGCGGTCTCAGGGTTTGAAACAGCTCCCTCCAGCGTTCATCCTGACGTCGCAATTCCTCACAATTTCTCCTAGCTTCCTCCATTTGCCTTTTTTCTGTATTGAACTGCTGCACAGTTAACCATTTCATAAGGTCAGCAATGCTCTCTGGTAAAGTCTTCTCAGAAGGCTCAGCAACACTTGGAGTTAATGGAGCAGCTGTGGCTCCTTGCACTTCTGCATCCTCCTCTAGCAGTGCTCTCTGTCTGACACCTTGACTTTCCATATTCACCAGCTTCCTTGCAACAGTTCGCTTTGCAGACTTAGTTGGTGGCTTTGCATTAATACGCCAGGAACGTGTCTTGTACATAACTCCCTTGTTTCTTTAGGCTTGAGTACTTACAGCAATACTCCAAAAATCATCCCACTTCTGGCACCATATGTGAAGCATGGGATTTTTCAAAAAAACATTCGGACCTTGATTGATGAAAAGAATCCAAGGAGTTTATTTCAGGAAGTCCAGTTTTAACAAAAAAAATAATTCTTCAGAAAATTTCCATAGTGTATACAACAAACACCTTGTACCTCAGGCTGCTGTAATCTCACAAGCTATTCACCATGTGAACTTCACCAACACCCACCCAGCTTTCTGGCAATTGGAATCATTTTATACCTTAGACATTTCCCATAATCCTCTGCAGTTTTCCCTATAAAACCCTGGAGTTGCTGCAGACTTGCCTCTTATAACACACCCAGTGCAACTCCACTACTGCAGGTAAATATGCAAAAAAAACACTTTATAAATGCATGTTAATGTGAACAGTTCCTTAGTGTTAGTATACGGTTCCCAGATGGTAAGACAAGAAATAGTAGGAAAATAGAGCATTAGGTGGCCAGCCTAATGAGGAAAGAAAGGAATAAGAAGCAGTAATAGCACATTCACACAGAGATATTACCAGACCTGGGGACTCCTGGACCACCACTAAGGTTACATAGAGGAAATCACATGTAAATATAACACAAAACAGTTTACCTCTTCACAAACAGGAACATAACAAGTAACCATGCAGCCCCATAGCTAAATAAGTAATGGAGCCCCACTCTACCATGACAACCTTGAAAAGAACTTGAAAAGTATAGCATTATTCTTGTCTCCCTTACACACATTGTGCACATGGTGACTTAGGTTAAGATTTTTGTTTTGTTTCTATAATTATTAGAGATGAGCGAACACTAAAATGTTCGAGGTTCGAAATTCGATTCGAACAGCCGCTCACTGTTCGAGTGTTCGAATGGGTTTCGAACCCCATTATAGTCTATGGGGAACAGATACTCGTTAAGGGGGAAACCCAAATCCGTGTCTGGAGGGTCACCAAGTCCACTATGACACCCCAGGAAATGATACCAACACCCTGGAATGACACTGGGACAGCAGGGGAAGCATGTCTGGGGGCATAAAAGTCACTTTATTTCATGGAAATCCCTGTCAGTTTGCGATTTTCGCAAGCTAACTTTTCCCCATAGAAATGCATTGGCCAGTGCTGATTGGCCAGAGTACGGAACTCGACCAATCAGCGCTGGCTCTGCTGGAGGAGGCGGAGTCTAAGGTCGCTCCACACCAGTCTCCATTCAGGTCCGACCTTAGACTCCGCCTCCTCCGGCAGAGCCAGCGCTGATTGGCCGAAGGCTGGCCAATGCATTCCTATGCGAATGCAGACTTAGCAGTGCTGAGTCAGTTTTGCTCAACTACACATCTGATGCACACTCGGCACTGCTACATCAGATGTAGCAATCTGATGTAGCAGAGCCGAGGGTGCACTAGAACCCCTGTGCAAACTCAGTTCACGCTAATAGAATGCATTGGCCAGCGCTGATTGGCCAATGCATTCTATTAGCCCGATGAAGTAGAGCTGAATGTGTGTGCTAAGCACACACATTCAGCACTGCTTCATCAAGCCAATACAATGCATTAGCCAGTGCTGATTGGCCAGAGTACGGAATTCGGCCAATCAGCGCTGGCCAATGCATTCTATTAGCCCGATGAAGTAGAGCTGAATGTGTGTGCTAAGCACACACATTCAGCACTGCTTCATCAAGCCAATACAATGCATTAGCCAGTGCTGATTGGCCAGAGTACGGAATTCGGCCAATCAGCGCTGGCTCTGCTGGAGGAGGCGGAGTCTAAGATCGCTCCACACCAGTCTCCATTCAGGTCCGACCTTAGACTCCGCCTCCTCCGGCAGAGCCAGCGCTGATTGGCCGAAGGCTGGCCAATGCATTCCTATGCGAATGCAGACTTAGCAGTGCTGAGTCAGTTTTGCTCAACTACACATCTGATGCACACTCGGCACTGCTACATCAGATGTAGCAATCTGATGTAGCAGAGCCGAGGGTGCACTAGAACCCCTGTGCAAACTCAGTTCACGCTAATAGAATGCATTGGCCAGCGCTGATTGGCCAATGCATTCTATTAGCCCGATGAAGTAGAGCTGAATGTGTGTGCTAAGCACACACATTCAGCACTGCTTCATCAAGCCAATACAATGCATTAGCCAGTGCTGATTGGCCAGAGTACGGAATTCGGCCAATCAGCGCTGGCTCTGCTGGAGGAGGCGGAGTCTAAGGTCGGACCTGAATGGAGACTGGTGTGGAGCGATCTTAGACTCCGCCTCCTCCAGCAGAGCCAGCGCTGATTGGCCGAATTCCGTACTCTGGCCAATCAGCACTGGCTAATGCATTGTATTGGCGTGATGAAGCAGTGCTGAATGTGTGTGCTTAGCACACACATTCAGCTCTACTTCATCGGGCTAATAGAATGCATTGGCCAGCGCTGATTGGCCGAATTCCGTACTCTGGCCAATCAGTGCTGGCCAATGCATTCTATTAGCTTGATGAAGCAGAGTGTGCACAAGGGTTCAAGCGCACCCTCGGCTCTGATGTAGCAGAGCCGAGGCTGCACAAGGGTTCAAGCGCACCCTCGGCTCTGATGTAGGAGAGCCGAGGGTGCACTTGAACCCTTGTGCAGCCTCGGCTCTGCTACATCAGAGCCGAGGGTGCGCTTGAACCCTTGTGCACACTCTGCTTCATCAAGCTAATAGAATGCATTGGCCAGCGCTGATTGGCCAATGTATTCTATTAGCCTGATGAAGTAGAGCTGAATGTGTGTGCTAAGCACACACATTCAGCTCTACTTCATCGGGCTAATAGAATGCATTGGCCAGCGCTGATTGGCCAGAGTACGGAACTCGACCAATCAGCGCTGGCTCTGCTGGAGGAGGCGGAGTCTAAGATCGCTCCACACCAGTCTCCATTCAGGTCCGACCTTAGACTCCGCCTCCTCCAGCAGAGCCAGCGCTGATTGGCCGAATTCTGTACTCTGGCCAATCAGCACTGGCTAATGCATTGTATTGGCGTGATGAAGCAGTGCTGAATGTGTGTGCTTAGCACACACATTCAGCTCTACTTCATCGGGCTAATAGAATGCATTGGCCAATCAGCGCTGGCCAATGCATTCTATTAGCGTGAACTGAGTTTGCACAGGGGTTCTAGTGCACCCTCGGCTCTGCTACATCAGATTGCTACATCTGATGTAGCAGTGCCGAGTGTGCATCAGATGTGTAGTTGAGCAAAACTGACTCAGCACTGCTAAGTCTCTGCATTCGCATAGGAATGCATTGGCCAGCCTTCGGCCAATCAGCGCTGGCTCTGCCGGAGGAGGCGGAGTCTAAGGTCGGACCTGAATGGAGACTGGTGTGGAGCGATCTTAGACTCCGCCTCCTCCAGCAGAGCCAGCGCTGATTGGTCGAGTTCCGTACTCTGGCCAATCAGCGCTGGCCAATGCATTCTATTAGCCCGATGAAGTAGAGCTGAATGTGTGTGCTTAGCACACACATTCAGCTCTACTTCATCAGGCTAATAGAATACATTGGCCAATCAGCGCTGGCCAATGCATTCTATTAGCTTGATGAAGCAGAGTGTGCACAAGGGTTCAAGCGCACCCTCGGCTCTGATGTAGCAGAGCTGAGGGTGCACAAGGGTTCAAGCGCACCCTCGGCTCTCCTACATCAGAGCCGAGGGTGCGCTTGAACCCTTGTGCAGCCTCGGCTCTGCTACATCAGAGCCGAGGGTGCGCTTGAACCCTTGTGCACACTCTGCTTCATCAAGCTAATAGAATGCATTGGCCAGCACTGATTGGCCAGAGTACGGAATTCGGCCAATCAGCGCTGGCCAATGCATCCCTATGGGAAAAAGTTTATCTCACAAAAATCACAATTACACACCCGATAGAGCCCCAAAAAGTTATTTTTAATAACATTCCCCCCTAAATAAAGGTTATCCCTAGCTATCCCTGCCTGTACAGCTATCCCTGTCTCATAGTCACAAAGTTCACATTCTCATATGACCCGGATTTGAAATCCACTATTCGTCTAAAATGGAGGTCACCTGATTTCGGCAGCCAATGACTTTTTCCAATTTTTTTCAATGCCCCCAGTGTCGTAGTTCCTGTCCCACCTCCCCTGCGCTGTTATTGGTGCAAAAAAGGCGCCAGGGAAGGTGGGAGGGGAATCGAATTTTGGCGCACTTTACCACGTGGTGTTCGATTCGATTCGAACATGGCGAACACCCTGATATCCGATCGAACATGTGTTCGATAGAACACTGTTCGCTCATCTCTAATAATTATGTTTATGTGTTAATTTTCATAGCTTGTACAGGGTTTGACTGTTAGGGTTGTGTATGTTTGGGTATGTGGGTCTCATACAATGGTGTGAATGGCTGGGCTGGCCGCTTCTTTGTTTTCTGTTCTGGTTGTAGGAGTGTTACATTTGTACAATTGCTTTATAATATTGTATATTTTGTTTATAGTTAAGGTTAAGCCAATCTTGAGATTTCAGGATCGTTTTTAAAATCTGATTTCTGATCATTTTCTATTCAAACCCGTTCCCGATCCCAATTCCGATCCTAATGCAAGTCAATTGGATTTTTTAATGATCAAAAATCGGAGTTTAAAAACTATCCTATTCACTACACAGAGTGGAGTCCAAAAATTGAAGGCTTCAATTTTTGGACTCCATGCTGTGGAGTGATTAAAAAATCAGTCGGCTACTTAGTCCCCCCTGCTGTCCGGTTACCTGCACAGAACCGCTGCCGCTTCCGCTCCTGGTGTGTACGCCGCTCCCTTGAGCTCCATGCCGTTGTTCTCTGTCCGTTTCTCTCCTCTCTCATACTCTCCTCTCTCTCACTAGGGAGGCAGGGGCGCCATACGCACCCCCACCTCCCTAGTGAATCACTCACGTCTCCCCGCCCTGTAACCGCCCACACTCTCCTAAGCCACAACAAGCATCAGTAACACTAGCCTGGGGAGGCGGGGGCACAGACAGCACTCTGCCAGCGTGTGAATGAGAGAGGAGAGGACAGAGAACAACGGCCCGGAGAGTGGCAGCGGTTCTGTGCAGGTAACTAGGGTTGAGTCATCGGGATTGGAATTCCATTCCCGATCTTTTTTAAGCAGGATCGGAATCCGATCGCAATAGTGAAATTTACTTGATCGAGATCCAATCTTTTCCGATCCCGATCACTCAACCCTATTTATAGTGTATTGGTATGTTTTATATTGTAATATTAAAAAATACAGTACAGATAATGTGATGTCACAGTACCAGGTTAATGCACACAGTCTTGTCATAGCACCAGAATAATAAACATAATGATGTCACAGTAATTGGATAATGCACACAGTGATGTCACAGTAATTTGGTGAATAAGGTTACTAAATCTGTAATTTTGTTATATTGTACAATGGTGTTTTTCTGTGCCAAATACAAAAGCCTACAATAATCAGTGTATCTGAAAAAAATAATACTACTGTACACGTAAGTACACCAGGATGTGAGAGCAGAGTATAGTGATAACATAACCACTGCATGATCTCGACTGTTTTGTGATTTAGATTATCAGGGTCAATTTCATGCACTGATACAATTGTGAAAAATTACCCTATATTCACACAAATGTCATAATCGGTTAAAAAAAAAAAAAAAAAAACACCTACATTCATTCATGTGAATAGGGGGGCTATTCACATGACCAGTATTTTGCCAGTCAAGCTCTAGGTCATGCTTTATTTTTATTCAATTTCATTCACTCAAATATACGAGGGATGTATCAAAGCAGGTGCACCTCGAGTGTAAGATGGTCGTGATAAGTCTACATTTTTCTCAGTCATTTTGCACAATATTTGTGTGAAAGTGTAAAAGGGCGCATTCACATGACCTAGTTTCAGCTATGAGGCTTGATCCGTATGTTGGCTGCATTTACCAGCCCGTACCATATGATGGGAGAGGGACTCATAGCAGTATTATCTATAGTTCCTGCCTTTCAGCAATTAGGAGTCCTTGCTTTCCAGAGATTACAGTATGGGAGAGTATGTCGCTGAGATGCAGGGACTCCTAGCAGCATAGGTTACTATACAAAATTATATTAATATACCTCTCCCAGCGTAAGATGCAGGCTGGTAAATTCAGCCAACACACAAATTGATTTGTATGACTTAAAGTTGGTCGTGTGACTATTCCCTTAGACTGTAGTGGATTGACATAGCACTCTGCAGAAGTCCATGTAGTTGTCTAGAGATCGTAAAAATGACTTTGTTCTCTACTATCAGCACCTGGTATTAGTTTTCTACTACAATTTAAAGATGTTGAGTTCTGTACATACTGTAAGTGAAGTGAGGAATAAAAGAAGCACGGTTTACCTTAATGTTCCGCTGTATGCACACGCCACAAACAATCCGGGGAGTCCTGGATAGTCCCGCAATATGTCAAGGGCTAAGTAAGGCATCAGCTAAGGGTAAACAAGATAATATAGCCATGTGGTATAATCTACAATATACTATAAGAGTATTAAATATCATAATGCATTGCACATTTTATTGAAATGAAGGTGCTTCTTATGCTAAGGTCCCACGTAGTGAAATGCAAAAAAATGCAGAAAGAATGCATTACATTTTTTTCCACAGCATTTTTCATTGTGTTTTTGCTAAGTTTTCTCAACAGATTTTCTAACCTTCTTAAACCTATAGGAAAAATGCCAACCTTTCTGCTGTTATAATTGACATGTATTTCAAGATTTGAGCATTTTTGAAAACACAGCTTTTCTGCAATATGTGGATGGAAGTAGCCAGAATCTCATTCACTTTGCAGGTACTATAAAATGCAAGTTGTTTGCCACAGAAGTAGCAAAAATGCTGCATTTTCGCAACCTGAGGCTTCAGCCTAAAGCTGCAATAACATGACCGCTGTTAAAAAGCCTTATTCTGGAAACATCCAGCTTTACCATTTTTTGCTGTGGTTCCCTGAAGCCCCATGTTATGAAAACACAGCATTTTTGCCACTGTGGAAATGCTACAGCAAAAACCCTGAATTTTACAGCACCTGAATGATATTCTGGCTAATCCGATGGATACATTGCAGAAAAACTTTGCCACAGGAAAGCTACATGTCAGTTATACCAGTAGAAACCCTGGCATATGTATCAAACGTGTCAAAAGGTCCGCAGATGGATAACTTTCTTTTGGGCCCCTTACAATCTAGTTTTCATGCACTACAATCTACAGAAATGGCCCTTAGGCTGAGTTCCCATGTACTTTTTTGGTCAGGGTTTTGAGGCCAAAATCGCCTCAAAACCCTGACCAAAAAGACGGCTCCCATTGTGATCAATGATGTTCATTCTTCAGGCCAAGTCGCCTCACGATTCGGCCTGAAGAAACTCCACCCTCCGGACTAGGCCCATTCACTGGGCCTAATCTGGAGCGGAGTGCACGGCTGGATGCTGGTGCAGTGCACCGGCTTTCAGTTGCGGCGACCTGGCTTTTGGATCGGAACCTGAGGCGGCCTAGTGTGAACCCAGCGTAACCCTGATATCTGCATTTCTGTCTGTGGTCTTACTATAACATCAAAACAGCATGCCCGCTGTCTTGGGGTTGTATTTGATTTGGAATATCACCTTTCCCCCACATATTCTTATGCTTGTACGCTATTGTCACCTGCACCTCAAAAACATCTCTAGAATTCGATCTTTTCTTACTGTGAAAACATCAAAAAGCCTAATTGTCGCTCTGATTCTCTCTTGTCTTGACTATTGGAATTCTCTGGTAAATGAGCTTCCTCTTACTAAATCTGTCCTGAATGCACCTGCCAGACTCATCTTTCTGTCAATCTGGTACGCAGATGCATTTACCTTGTGCCAGTCACTGTAATGGTTGCCCATCCACCACAGAATACAATATAAGATTATCACACTCACCTATAAATCCCTCCACAGTGCCGTACCTTCCTACATCTCCTCCATTGTCACTGTCTATCGCCCTAACCATCCTCTCCATTCTGCCAATGACATTTGACTTGCATTCTCTGTTATCTGAACATCCCACTCCTGTCTCCAAGACTTTTCTGGAGCTGCACTGGTGCTCTGGAACACTTTACCCTGGGCAATCATATTAATTTCCAAACTACAGCAGCTTTAAAACTGCCCTAAAATCACATCTGTTTAGGCAGGCTTATGACCTGATCACATAGTTCTACATCTATATACACTACAATAAAATTTCTTATCCTGAGCTATCCTTCCTACTCTATTCCTCAGAACCTGACCCTTACATCTAGAAGTTACCCTGTGCACCCTATGGTGTCTGTATAGTCATAGATACCAGAGGTGACGGGCTCATACAGCTTCAGTTATATGACCTTACCTTAAAAAATGGCTGGACCATTGTATCAAACAAGCCAATTTTTAAATTAAAAGGCAAATATGCCTAAAAACTAGCCTTCAGCTTCACTACTGACCATTTAGATATAGTTAGACCTTAGGCTCAAGAATGACTTAACCTATTTCGGTTACTTACTTATCTAGATTTTTGGTTTATTTCTCACCTGGTCAGGGGCTGATACAAATTTGGCAGTCCAAGGGTCACAGTCCTTATATATAGAATACATAGCCAGTCCACTAAGTACTGCACAGGAAAGAATTGCCCAGAGTCCCACAAGATTTACATACAGGGACCTAGTAAATGGGTAATACATAAAAAGAAATACGTAAGATAAAGCCATTTTTTATGTTGGTTTTATTTTGGCATGTTTTTCTTTGTTTATATAAAAGAAAATGTTACTGTGTTTCAGTTGTAAACTAATGGCCATAAAATTGAAAACTTTGGGTTTTCAGCTGTAATACTCAATGAAATGTGTTATACATTACTATAATTTAAAAAAAAGCATACAGTTAAAAAGCATGGTGTGAACCTAGTCTTACACTGAGCAATTATAACTGTTGCTAGTCATTCAACCTGAAAAATTGACAAATACTTGGTTTTGGAGTGATTAAATCATATACAATACTATATATATTGTAGGAATATACAAATTGTCTGGGGATGTACAGTACAGGTGATCTTCTGCATCTAAATGCAGCAAACTTTTGGTTAACTTTGTAATGATGCACCCAAAGTTACCCTTCCCTCTAAGGGTGCTCATAAGTAAGAAAGCACTCGCAGAGGTGCTATCATGCAGTATTAAGCACTTGCAGAGGTCCTATCATGCTATATTAAACATGTACAAATATATATAGTATAAGTATATCAGACTTGATAAGTCTATCTAGGGCAGTGTCAGGAAGCTTGTTCTCTAGGCAAAGTCAGGATACTCATGTCCTAAATGTCATATATTCACATAGCTTCCAGCAAATGCCTGATGCTGAGTAAAATTGGTCCTCTGAGTGCATTCTTGCTTATGAGCACCTTTGGAGTGCTATTGAACTTTCGGTAGGGAAGGGTGACTATGGGTGCATCATTACAGAGTAGACCAACTTGCTTATCACGATCATTATATATTCATGTATATGATGAGCACCACATACACTCAGATGGGACACCCACACCCAGCTTATTATATATCTTAACAGTGTGGAGGCTCCGTGTCACTCATCATATCATCACATCTAGATTTTTAATTATCTTTTAATAGATACATATTAAAAGTTATGTTTCAGATGTTCATTTCTTCACTTTCATTTGTCATAGTTTATTACTCGAACATCCTATCTTACTATTACCATTATAATTTCTTGCTTTAAACTTTTGGTTAATGATCAGAAATAAACGTTCCTGAAGAATATACTTGTTTAGTCATTGCTGCTGGGGTGGTCTGTGTAAGTGTAAGGCCCCATGTAGTGGGCCGTAGTAAGAAAAGTGCTGTGGGAAAAACCACGCTGGCAAAGCATTGCGCTTTTTCCCACTGTGCTTTTCACAGAAAGTCCGCAGAGCTTTCCATTATATTTACAGGGAAGATGCTGTTGTTTCCATAAGTATAATTGACATGCGTCTCTGCTGCACGTATTTTTCCGCAATATGTGGATAGGATTTGCCGAAATTTGTATTTTTCTGTGGCGTTTCCGTCACAGCCAAACTGTGGCACTAACGCCATATGGGGCCCCGTCCATATTTGGCATGCATTCATTGCTGCACCTGTACTTTCGACACAGTCCAGTCATATTAATGTGACCACCACCTACTTTTGACATCAATGTTAAATAACCAATCGCAGAAGACACGTGTCATCAGCCATCTAGGTGCACTCATCACTGTGGAAGGCACGATGGATCAACACAAGTATGCATCTATCCTTGCGGACCATATTCACCCCTACATGCAAATTGTTTTTCCTCAGGATGATGGCATCTACCAGCAGGACTATACGACGTGTCATAAAGCTCGTAGTATACGTGCGTGGTTCAAGGAGCACCAGGATGAGTTTACCATACTGCTTTGGCCAGCCAATTCCCCGGACTTGATCCCAATCGAGAATCTGTGGGACCACCTCGATCCGGTTGTTTGCGCCATGGATGCTCAACCACATAACCTAGCGCAGCTGGACAAGGCACTGGAGTCGGCATGGCTCAACATCCCAGTGAACATCATCACAACATCCCCTCACTTCCTGCACGTCTCGCAGCGGTCCGCTCTGCCAAAGGTGGTTATTCTGGCTTTTGAAAGGTGGTCACATCAATGTGACTGGACTGTGTATTTGAAACAAGTAGTAAAAGTATAGGTGCAACCAAGCAACCTGAACCAGGAATTATCATATGCCAAATGCAACCAGGCCACATTATGTGAGGGCAACCTCATTTAGGCTAACTATTAGCAATGATCGATAAACATACTATCCATCATATTCCTAATTAATCATAAAAGGGATTATCCAGGTGTTTAAAATGTAGGTTTAGGCCATCAATATTAGATTGGGGAGGGTGCGTCTGTAGACACCCCTTGTAGCTTGATCCCACTCAAGTAAAAAGTGAAAAGCGTGGGGTTATACTAATGTAAGCCATGAAGAGAACAGCAGATTGCAGGGTTGCCAAGAGCAAAATCCCACCAATCTAACTATACTTGGATTGAAAAAATGTAATACTTACATTTTAGCATGAAATCTGCTTTTACAAGCAATATATCTCTGCACTTGTGACTGATTGACACCATAGATTCCAGTCCATGTAAAGGTTCCTCCAATGATAATTGTCCAGAAAGAATGCCGCTGCAGTGGATTGGGATTAAAGCTGGAGATAATAAACATATAGAATGACATGGTATACTAGTATTAGAGGTATGCAAGTAGCTAGTGTCACTAGGATGCTCATTGACACCCATGTTTTTGAAATGCTCTACCAATCTCAATTAATATTTTAATGAAACGACATGTACTGAAATATTACTTTTATTTATAAACTAGCTAATATTGCTGAGTATACAATCCCTGTTACAACATAACAGGTTAGAAACATGAAGAATAAAACAGGTAATAAATCTACTTACTCCCAGAAATTCAGTCTGTCTCCATAAAAGGAGTCATTCAAAATGGGGGCAATTCCACCTTGGACAACCACAGCTCGAATAATAACAGATGAAAATCCTGCAACCATGATGCCAACCTGGAATACATCTGTCCATACAACTGCCTTAAGACCACCCTGCAACAAATCACAACGAGGTCAATTTGTCACTTACTGGATTGTACAATACAGCATATGAGTGTAACGTCTCTGCCTGTTCGATCTCTGTGCTACCCTCTGCTCACACGCTTCAGTTCAAGAGCCGTGTTCAGTTTGATTCGTTGCTTAGAGGTTTTTTTGTTGCTCTGTATGGACACCGCTCTATTACCTATCCTCTGTAATTCAATTTCCACCACACGCATATCCTGCACCTTGTTTCCCTCTGTCCATCAAATTGTTAATCTCAGACTTGGCTGTGTGATTGACGGCCTGTCTGTCAATCAAGTCTGGGATGGGTTCTGGACTTCCTATATACAGGTCATCAGTCCACACAGGTTTGCTGCCTATTTTGACTATCCTGTGACTTTGTCCTCGATAGCTTCCTACTTTCTCTTACCTACTGTATTACTAACCTCTGACCTTTGATTTCCCTTTTACTCTTTTGGATTACGATTTTGTACTGCTTTGTCTCTCTGGCTTTTGACCCTTGCTTGTTGACTTCGCTTCTGTGTTTTGTCCTGTCTTGTTCTGTGTGACACTTATTTCTAGGAAGGCAAGTAGCCAGGGACAGCAGCTGGGTCAAGTCAAGGACTCACTGTCACTGTCTTCTCTTCTTCCTAGACACAGCAACAGCACTAGGGAATCGCACAACTAGCAATTCTGTTACAATGAGTAAGTCAAGTCTATGAATAAGTAGATGTCAGCCGTGGCATATCTGAACATAACTGACAGTAGATGAGCAGGTAAAGGGTCAATATGATCAAAACCTAATGGTTGTGCTGGTACATTGCAGATCTATAGGAACAAATAAAAAGTTGGTACTATACTTGGTCTATAATGTAGTGTTTGGTGTTAATTCTGCCAAGAGTTAGCAGTGACCTTTTCTACAGAGCTGTAATTCTGCTATGATCTGGTTATACATATTAATATTTTGCTACTTTTTATTAACTTGAATACGTTGTGTGACCTCATATGTCCCATAACAAAAACAACACAATAAATCTGTAGTAAGTGTCACTGTTGTGTGTTGTATGACGGAATTACTAACCATTGTGCAGTAGAAAGTACAGACCACTCCTGTAGCTACGACAGCACCCCACAAATCAAACCCAGTCACTGAAATAAATAGAAATTTTTACTACCATTAAAATAGAAGATACATAAATATTAGTCTATAGACATAATTACTGGTGTAGACACATTCTTAAATACAATATGATATATATGATATGACATATGAGCACTTACTTTATAGTTTCCATAATTGTGGCCATAGTAATCGCAGCTAATGCTTAGAGGGCTCTCAACTTTTATCAAATAGTGTGAGGTTAAATTGCAAAAACTTTCTAATTTTGCATATTTTAATAAAGGATGAAATTGTATCTTACTAATAGTCATGTACAAGCTGCACTAGCTAGACAAGAAGGGTCCCTAGAGCTCCTGACGCTCCTTCAAGCCTGATCACTCTTCATTTTTTAAGGTAAAGTTCTCCAAATCTTCAGGCAATTGTTCAAAGTCCTGCCATGGCATTTATATGAACACATCCATTGGCTGAGAGATACAGATATTTATAAGCTAAAACTGAAAAGCAGATGAAGCCCAAAAGACAACGGAGTTTACTTCATTCTATATTTTGTCTATCCTTGACTCTTACCTTGATTCAGGGCCAGAGCTGGGGCATAAATTACAATCCCAGTATAAAGAATCTAAAATGAATCAATAACAATTTGTTTCAATATACAAAAATGTCAAATGAGTTATTAAGATAACTACATTATAGAGCAGATCTCCAGCAAAGCTGATACACATGACCCAGCTGTCAATCACAGATGAGAAGGGTGGAGTTGGGATGGGGAAGCATAACCCTAAGGGTAAGTTCACACAGAGTTTTTTGGAATGGAACCAGAAGCGGAGGCTGTCTCAGGTTCCAGTTGAAAAGGTGGGTTGTCACGACTGATAGACGATGCACTCATCTGTATCCAACCGCACAGTCTGCTCCGGATTACGCCCAATGAATGGGCCTAGTCCGGAGGAGGGAGTGTCTTCAGGCTGAATCGCGAGGCAACTCGGCCTGAAGAATGAGTATCTCGCTTCTTTTTTTGGGGAGCCGGAAGAAACGGCTCCTGGAAAAAGCTCCTGAGCCGTCTTTTTGGTCAGGATTTTAAGGCGAATACGGCCTCAAAATCCTGACCAAAAAACTACATGTGAACTTACCCTAAGGCCAGAGCCACACGTAGTGGAAAACAGGCTACAAGAAAAACCGCAGCAGAAATGCAAAATGTTTTTTGCCCTCAGTACTTGTCACAGAAAGTCCACAAAGTTTTTTCTTTAATTATACCTACAGGGAAATTGACGGCATTTCCGTAGTTATGAATGACATGCTGTAATTTCCAAAATGCAATGATTTTGGAAATCTCAGCATTTCCAATTTGCCACTTTGCCTGTTTTTTTCTGCAATGTGTGGATGGGATTAGCTAGATTTGAAGGGACTGTAAAATGCCACAATTTTTGCTGCAAGGCTTCTGCCATTGCCAAACCTCGGTGTTTAAGCCACATGGGGCCCCGGCCTCAAACTGCATTCACATGACCATTGTTGACCCTCGTAGCAAGATGCAGCAAAAAAACCCAAAACTCTGCAGAATAAAATGTGGTGTCAGAGTTCTCCTTTGTAGACTTTCTGTCCCTATTATACCTATAGGGAAAACGCCAGCATTTCCTTAGATATAATTGTGATTTTTGAAAATGCAGATTTTTTTTCTGCAACGTATGGATGAGATTACCCAAAATCCCATACACGTTGCAGATACGGTAAAATGCAACTTTTTTTGCCACTGCGTTTTTGCAAGACTGGACCCCAGCCTCAGAAGCGGCCATTGTTGAAAGCCTTGTTCTGGAAATGTCCATCTCTGCCTTCCCAGACTGACGTTAACTTAGAGATGCAAGACTCGGCACAATAGACTACTCAACAGAACCTGCATAGACAGGAGTCTATTTATGGGTCAGTGACAATGGACAAAAAAAGGACATGTCCCATTTTTTTGACAGTTCATTAAAATAATCTGGCAAAAAAAAAAAAGTGAATAGACTGAATGAGTGAAATCAATGTGTTCTAAGAATTGCTGTTTGTTTTTTACATTCACATGAGTAATGCCCTAGGCCACTTTGATATTTGTATCTTTTTTTGTCTGTACTTGAACCCTACAAATTGTACAGTGCTGCGGAATATGTTTGCACTAGATAAATAAAATTTATTGTTATTATTATTATTATTATTGTTATGCTCAATATTTGATCAGTATTTTGGGTCAGTGTTTTGTCAGTCAAAACTATAAGTAAAAAGTAAAACTCTAGTGGAAAAATGTATACCTCTTCCATGTTGTGAAACCACCTCTGGTTTTAGCTTAAAGATACTGACCATATTCTGATTGTGTGAAAGTATCCTTAGGCATCATGCACACAACCAAGCATGCAGGCCGAGGTGGGGGACGATTTTATAACCGAATGCACTCGGATGACACTCAGAGTGGCGTAACATTTCAGGACAGATGTGTCAGACTTTTGGATGGATCTAATCCATCAAACATTGCGCGACATCTTATCAGTTTGGCACATATTACGCCGAAGCAGACTCCAGCAAAACTGCCATTAACAATTCCCCTAATGATAAATTTACCCTATTGTTCTTAAAGAGAGTCTATCAAGTCCAAAATGTCTCCCAAACCAAAAAGAGTGCCATATAGATACCTTTAATAAAGGTACCTGGTGGAAAAAGGAGAACTTGCTCTAATGCTACCTTTTGTAAGCTCTTTCCCTACAAATCATACCTGTTTTTCCTGAAACCTAGTGGAAAGATCGAGGATTAAAACCAAGCCTGAATGTCTCCTCCAAAAGAAAGAAAATTGATTTATACAGTAGACCGCTGTTTAAAGATTATTGCCCCCCCCCATCAGTCCAAAGCAGCGTGGCAGGCAGTGAGTTGTGAAACCACTCTGTCAACTAACTGGTTTGGCTTTGGCACGCTCCCAAGAACGTTGTCTATGTATTTACCCGTTAAGCCGCATATGGGAATCCAGCCTTTATTGCGGGGAGTCTGCCAGGTCACTTCCTCTCTTGATGCAAGTCTCAGCTGGTCAGGGACCAGAGAAACACTGATGTACAGCACCATATGTTGTGCTTTTATCCATTTCTAGATCCGTGATCCAGTTTCCACTGGGTACGTTTGTGATTTGATGACCAATTGTAAAATAAAGCTATTCAACCAACCCAAAAAGGCTGTCTGAGGATGGGTCTCCCTTACATTGTTTAAATTCCAGATCATCCAACTAGTCTTCAGGAAAACCGGTCATTCATCTATAGAGAACTACCTTTCAAAAGGTGGCCTTAGAACAAGTCCTCCTTTTCCTATCAATGGTGACTTATTTGCATATTGTTTCCCAGAATCCTTAGCAGACTTAAGGAGCCTTTACTAGGAGTGGAAACATACCTATGAGCCACACACTGTTGAAGGAATGCAGAGATAATCTTTTTATAATATGCAAACACTTGCATAATAATATAATAAGATCACTATCTTTGCAGTGTTTCATCAGGTTATGACCACAAAGTTATGTTTGTATTACTATTGAAGGGCCGTACACAGAAATATTATTGGGAAGCATTTTGGACCTGATAAATTACTTTTTAAATGAAAAATTCCACATTAATTTCTATCTACAGATCTTAAGTATACTATTACTATTATTGCACACATTTCAGTAGTTGCAAAAAGATCATAAATTGCCGCAGTTATACTAAAGGCACATAAAGTAAGGAATAGTTAGAGCAACTTGATATGCATTTTCAATACAGTTCTCATCCATACACCACATAATGGTCGCCATGTACATATATGGACCAATATCTTACACCAAAAAATCAAGGACACCTTTAATAAATTTGCTGCATTCTGAAACTCTATGCGCCATGACATTTTTGCACACACTTTTCAACACTGTCCAGGTAAAGTGTATAAAGCACATAATAAATACTAGTACAAACAATATACCGTACATCTACTTTTTTTTTTTTTACAACGATCTAGTCCCGAATCTATGTCAGCTATCTTACGTGCCTGTATGGCTTAAGGTTACACAGAATTAGCAAAATATGAACGCTTTCTTTCATAAACAGCGCCACACCAGTGCATGGGACACATCCGGTATTGCAGTAAATGGAGATGACCAGTTATATTAAACACAACCTATGAAGAAGTGTTTATGATAAAAGGCAATTTTCTATTCTGGACACGTCTTGGTCACTTATTTAACAGCAAGATGATGTGAGCTTCAAGGAACAAGCAGCAGAATTCATGCACGTCAATGATGATGTGCAAGAACAAGGCGATCTAGGTAATGCTACATTTACGGAAAATGATTTATCTTTGTAGAAGTGAAGATTTAGAAGTGTTCTTTATATCAGAATGACATTACTTACTGTTTGGATGATAAACAAGATTGTGCCAACAAGTCGTACGAATTTGTTGAATCTGAGCTCAAGGTACTGTGAAAATAATGAATCGATATGGTTGTTTAATAAGTAAACATTATTCATTATGTAGAAAATGATTTCTGATTAATTATAGCTTGTAGCATGGTTATAGTCACACACATATTACACGTAGTAATGTTTAATTTATATGGTTACCAGAAGCAATGATTAACCGGCTTCCTGAGAAGCTTCTGTAACTTTTAACTACACCTGAGTACACTTCACTATGCATTCCACCCAATGTGCAGTGCCATATACGCCATGCCTTTGGTCCTGTCCAGTAACACCTATGCCCCTATGAACTAACCTAACCTGAACTAACAGTGCTTTTGGGCCCCCATACAGTAAAAGTTTCCTCCGTAGCATACAGTGGTGAAGCCTCAGAAATGTATAATGCCCCCTTAGTAGCCCCACAGATTTAACGTCCCCTAAGTTCCCCCATACAGCATAATGACCCTTCAGTGCTCCCGTTTAGTATAATGCCCCCTTAGTACCATCATACAGTATAACCACACCGCATTTTCCAAAAGTTCACTCAAGATTCTACTTGCTGCGCCTTGAATCCACAGGCATGATATAGTGAAATTAATACGTCGAGTCTGTCTGTGTCCAAAACACTAGAAGCTGCAATAAGATGCGAATTGTAGATGGCTCCCAGCTTCATCATTCAATCCTATCAGCATCTAGAGGACACAAATAGATTTATAGTCGGTACTTACAGGGATAATCCACAGCACTCCTGAGTTTTGTTTCATCAATGTTTTATTAAGTCACATATCCCGACAAACACAGCAGTATCATATATGTTAGCAGATTAGTATAACCAGATGTTTCAGTCCCAAAAAGAAGATGGATACCACCAAGAATTCCTGATGACAGGACTATGCCCATTGATAAAGATCTTTTTGGGACTGAAACGTCCGGTTATACGCTACCTCTAATATTACTAATCTAACATATATAATACTGTCATGTAAGTCAAGATATATGAACTAATAAAACATTGATGAAACATAACTCAGGAGTGCTGTGGATTCTCCCTGTAAGTCCCAACTATAAATCTATTTGTGCACCCATCTAAATTTGGAACATTTGATTGAAAGTGAAATATTGCTGCTGAAAACAAGTTTAAAACATCCTTACAAATTCTGCAGCTGCAAAAACATCATTTAGCTGCAGGAGAGGGGAGCCGGTTGTGATAGCCAGGTTCAGGGCCGCCATCAGGAATTTTGGGGCCCCATACAGCCTAAGTGTCTGCCCCCAACCGCCCTCCCCCCGCCGCCGCCGTTTTAAAACTACTTTATTTTGCGACATACCCATTATGTATTACATTTCCCTTTATTTAGCAGCATTACAAGGCTTAATCAGATTCTATTTGCAGGTAAAATCTGCTACGTGTGACAGCGCCTATAGAGAGCCAGCACCATCTATAAGAGCCTCTTAATAAATCCTCAGGGCTTATTCACATTGTGTTTTTGGTCAACTTATCCCTGCACGAAGAACTGGCCGTTAAAAAAAAGGGGGGCCTGCAGTTCTCCATGCAGGGATAAGTGGGGAGCTGATTGTGACTGGTTACCAACGTATCCCAGCAAGGGAGGCCAAAAACGCAATGTGAACACTCCTTTAAAGTGAAAGTCCCACCCCCAAACAGGGTGCTATGCTAGTAACATAGCAGCCTACATCATTATTAATACAAAGCATACATACCTTTGGAGCTATTGTGTGCCTTGTAGTTCTCCAGCTAAAAACTTATATATTATATATTATTGCCCCAGACGTTCCCTCCCCGCAGTGCCGCACACCCGATGCCCCAACAATCCCCCTTCCCCCCCCGTCCACATTCTAACATCTTTCCATTGGCCCCCGTACCCATAATCCCCCACTTTTGAAGAACCAAAAGAGGGACAAAATGTGCGGCGAATTTAGCCCCACCCACTGTTATGTTGACTCCACCCATTCTCATTAATTTTTCATGTGCCCGCACACAGTATAATCCTCCTACAGTCACCCGTACATTATATGTCCCCCCTCTATCTCTCCCCCAGCTTCATATACACCCTTCATCTGCCCCCAGTTTCATGTCTCCCACCCAATCTCTGCCCCCAGATTCATGTCCGCCCATCCATTTCTGCCACCAGTTTCATGTCCCCTCCATCTCTGTCCTGTTTCATGCCCTCCATCTCTGCCTCCCAGATTCATGTCCCTTCATCTCTGCCCCCATATTCATGTCCCCTCCATCTCTGCCCCCATATTCATGTCCCCTCCATCTCTGCCCCCATATTCATGTCCCCTCCATCTCTGCCCCCATATTCATGTCCCCTCCATCTCTGCCCCCATATTCATGTCCCCTCCATCTCTGCCCCCATATTCATGTCCCCTCCATCTCTGCTCCCATATTCATGTCCCCTCCATCTCTGCCCCCATATTCATGTCCCCTCCATCTCTGCCCCCATATTCATGTCCCCTCCATCTCTGCCCCCATATTCATGTCCCCTCCGTCTCTGCCCCCATTGTCATGCTGTCCTCTCCATCTCTGCCCCCATTGTCATGCCGTCCTCTCCATCTCTGCCCCCATATTCATGTTCCCTCCATCTCTGCTCCCATATTCATGTCCCTCCATCTCTGCCCCCATTGTCATGCCGTCCTCTCCATCTCTGCCCCCATATTCATGTCCCCTCCATCTCTGCTCCCATATTCATGTCCCTCCATCTCTGCCCCCATATTCATGTCCCCTCCATCTCTGCCCCCATATTCATGTCCCTCCATCTCTGCCCCCATTGTCATGCCATCCTCTCCATCTCTGCCCCCATTGTCATGCCGTCCTCTCCATCTCTGCCCCCATTGTCATGCCGTCCTCTCCATCTCTGCCCCCATTGTCATGCAGTTCTCTCCATCTCTGCCCCCATATTCATGTCCCTCCATCTGTGCCCCCATTGTCATGCCGTCCTCTCCATCTCTGCCCCCAGTGTCATGCCGTCCTCTCTCTTCCCCCAGTTTCACGTTCCACATTACACTGACTGACTTACCTTCTCCTTCGTTCCCTCGCAGCTCTCTGCGCGCCTCTCTCTCACTGGCGCACAGTTATAGACGCGATGTGACGTCATCACATCGCGTCTACAAGCCAGTAGCGGAGGCGGCGAAGCGAGGAGCTGACACAGGTCAGCTCCTCGCTTCAGCCGCATATGTGACAGCGAGAGAGGCGCACAGCGGCGAAGCAAGGAGCTGACTTGTGTCAGCTCCTCGCTTCGCCGCCGGCTACTGGCTTGTAGACGCGATGGCTGAAGCGAGGAGCTGACCTGTGTCAGCTCCTCGCTTCGCTGCTGCCGCCGGCTACTGGCTTTTAGACGCGATGTGATCACATCGCGTCTACAAGCCAGTAGCAGCGGTGGTGGCGAATTGAGGAGCTGACACGTCAGCTCCTCGCTTCAGCCGCATATGTGTCAGCGAGAGAGGCACGCAGCGACGAAGCGAGGAGCTGACCTGTGTCAGCTCCTTGCTTCAGCCGCGTATGTCTTCAACTCAGATCTGCGTTTTCTGGATGCAGATCTGAGTTGAAATAGGACATACACAATGACTGCTACGGGGCCAGGGGGCCGGCACACGGTGGCGGGCCAAAACCGGGCCCCCCCCATTTTTCAATTTGGCCGGGCCCCTGACGCCAGTAGCAGTAGTACTGGCCTATCAGCGGCCCTGGCCAGGTTCCTCATAGAGAAGGGCCCCTCGTTTTTCTCTGCTACTCTACATAGTATATGGTGTCTTTCTGAGGGAAGCGACATGGATGGGACACGCAGCAGAGAAGAAGGACACTCTGCTCCTCAGAAAGATATACTGATTGATCAAGCGGGGCTTCTCTGGGCTGCTTTGCTGATCAGCGCAGGTACCCTGCACCCAGACCGAGCTGCCATTTCAGTAATAAAGTTCCTGCCTCACTTCACTGGATTGCTGTCTGAGTTTGTAAGTACATTGAATAAGTACGTACAGCTTCCTTGGGATTTTAGTTTATTCTCCCTTATGTTATTTTTGTGTGGGGAAAGCTAATGGCCACAGCATCGGTTACCAAATCCTGAATCGAATCCTCATGAGTAATGTGCTACATAAACAGTCTTATTAATGTGTCTGCACTGTGTTAGTCAGGTTGTGAATAACTGCCAAAATGCAAACCACAAAGACACCAGAGACCAACATCAGCATCTTCATGAAAGAAAGAAGCCTTATACATATCCTCAGTAAAGCTATATATGCTGCTTACAGTGAGGTTGTTCATCTGAGCAGCTTTAGTCACTCACCAGGGACTTACACTAGGTTCCCACTAGCGTTGCATCTTTATTGTTTGGGTCTGAACAATGGAAAGACAGACCAGTAAAATGGCAGTGGCACACGGAGCCCGTCAGACCCTATTAACTAGAAAGGGGTTTGTCAGGTTTCTGCCTTTTTAAAACTGAAACCAGCAGAAGAAAAAGTCCAACTTTAACAGACACAGTCTGACTTTCGTGGCCAATGGTCTATAGAATAAAAAAATGTTGACGTGCTCTATTTTTTTTTTTTGTCGATCACAGATCACTATTCTAATCTATGAGTCCCTGAAAATTACACGCAACCCACTGATGACATCAATTTGCTGTTTGTTCTTCACAGACCCACAGACATTGTAATGTATGTTAAGAAAAAAAAAACATCCAAGTGATCCGCTTTTTACATATGTGAAAGATGGACTAACCACAGACAGCACACAAATGAGGCAGGATGATGTGTTGTCTGTGATCAGACAGAATGTATGTCTACCAAAAGCGGACATGTGAATACGTCTTAATGCTGTTGGTCTGTATGATATGGTGGTATTATTTAGTCAATGCACAGTTGTATTATCCAGTCACTGTACGGTGATATATTTTAGTTACTGTATGGTGTTTTTATTCAGTCACAGTTTGATATGGTGGTATTAGTTAGTCATAGTTCAGTGGTATTATGCAGTCAGTATATGGTGGTTTTAGTCAGAAAGTCTATGCTGATATTATTCAATCTGTGCATGATCCAGTTGAGGTGTAGCGGTATTATTCAGTTACTCTGTGGCAGTATTACCAAGTCATCATGGTACAGTGATGTCATCTAGTTATTTTGATAACTGTGTTGTTTTCATTCTGTATGGTGGTATTATCCAGTCACTGTATACTATGTACCCAGGCTACAGTAAACACATACAAAATACTGTAAAGTGACCACTGCAGTGGTCCAACATATTTTAATGCCCCCCCAGCAGTGGCCCCAGATAATCGATTGTCCCCCAGCCAATACTTACCCGACTGCTTCTAAACCTGGAGCGCTCTCTTTCCCTGCTTCAGGCACACATACATGACAGCAGGGGAAGAGAGTGGAATGTGCTAGGAAATGGAGAGATAAACAGTGGCGTAACTACCGCGGAAGCAGCGGAGGCAGCTGCCACAGGGCCCGGGACATTAGGGGCCCGGTGACAGCTGCTACCGCAGCGTTTTTTTCTTTTTTATTAATAGGCCGTTATGGGCCCTATTTACTTACCGATCCTGGCTGGGCCGGGATTGGTAAGTGACACCACGGGCCCCACAAAGACTATTATTATACTCAGGGGTCTTTGCAGACCCCCGAGTATAATGATCGGAGGCCCGGGAGACGTAAGAAACATAAAAAACTGTGTTATTTACCTCTCCAGGCTCCGGGCAGGCTTCAGCCTAGTTGTCTGACGTCACATGAACCCGGCCTGCGTCCCGGGTCATGTGACGTCTGACGTCATTGAAGAAGGCTGACAGCGGAGGACTGCAGCGGAGCCGGGGGACAGCTGTATATAATACTGTGTGAAGGGGCCACTAAGGGACATAATACTGTGTGAAGGGGCCACTAAGGGACATAATAGAGCGCGCAGGAATGCGGAGGAGGGGGTCGGTCGAGGTCTTCGGCGTAGGTCAGGGGAGGGGACCCCATGTCAAAAGTTCGCCACGGGGCCCCGCCATTCCTAGTTACACCACTGGAGATAAGTATATATACTGAAGCTGACCCAAGCCTGTAGGCTGCAGATTTGTGACCTACAAGCTTGGGAAGCTTTACAACCAGGTTGGGGGTTCTTTTCGCCTTGATTTTGCCGATCCAGCAGGATTAAAATCTCAAGTCACGTTGTTCTTGAGACCCCTTTCCTAAACTGACTAAATACGACTCTGTTTTTGGTATGATACTTATTTGGCCCCCCATTTTCCAGTTTCTCTAAGAGCTCATTTTATCTTAAACTGGTCCTGTATGTAGTACAGAAAGCAGTTTTGATGCTTCCTGCTCCTGTCCTAGAGGTTATGTCTTTGCAGGGTAACTGCAGGAGATGCTATGTCCTAGCGGAGCCAGGTTAGCTCTGTAGTGAGTCTCAGAAGGTTATATTCACCCTGATAATGCCACTAGTCCACCCCTCAGCTTGTAGCACCACTTCCAACAAGAAAAAAATAGAAAAGATAATTTAGAAAACTACTGTATTTTAGTTGTATTTTGTGCTATTAGAAGAAAAGTGTGATAAAAATACTTTTTCCCCTTCTGTTTTAAATTTTCCAAGATATTATTTAAATATAAAATACTTAAAAAAAAAAAAAAAAGAAGCCTTTTGTATTACCAAAAAGGACACACAAAATATCTGAATAACTGAAGAAAAAAAAGCACATGATCACTTTCAAAATCATATATAATAATAAAGAAATTCCTGGAAAATGTGTTTGTTCATGGATATAGGCTAGTTTTGAATAGGTTAAATGAAGCAACAATTTCTATATACAGTGCGGCTCCATTTAAAATCAATGACACTAGTTTTATCCATCCCATGGAGACTGAATACAGCAGTGTTACACATACAGTATGTGACCATCATTCCATTCCAGAGGGAAAAACAGGTCCCCTATTCTTGTGATTAGTCGGGGGTCCCAGCAGCGAGTCTCCCACTGATCAGACACTTCTTTCTGGAGATAGGTGAAAACTTAGTTGTTGTAGTGGAATAACCCCTATGATTATGGTATAGGCAAATGTTATGCAGCTATCTAACTTTGAGTGTCAGTTCATTTCATGTTCAAGATCTGAGTTGTCAGAGAATAAGGACAGTTGGAATCCAACATATCCAACATGCACAATACTTTCCACATATACAAGTTTGTGGGGGCAACACGGAGGCTCAGTAATTAGCACTGCAGCCTTGCAGCGTTGGAGTCCTGGGTTCGAATCCTGTCAGGAACAACATCTGCAAGGAGTTTTTATGTTCTTCCCGTGTTTGCGTGGATGTCCTCCCATTCTACAAATACATACTGATAGGTAAAAAAATGTACATTGTGATCCCTATATGGGGCTCACAATCTACATTAAAAAAAAAACAAGTTTGCTACAATTGTATCCAGTCCAGGCAATACACTGTGACCCAAATATCAGGAGCACAAATTTGTTTAGGGTTTACTATTATGTCTCAGTCCATATATACATGTGTGTATCAACCTCACAGAGTATTGTCTAGACAGGATACATTTGCAGCAAACTATCATCTGTGAGAAATATTAAAGAGCATTCTGACAAGACATAGTGATGTACTTACCTCATAGGTGCTAGTGATGCCCAGTCTGTAGAACACTGGCAGAAATACTTCAGATGAGATCAACACAACCATGGTGTAAGTAATAGCGAATACACTGAACATGGCACCAAACCTGTATACTTCTGCTGGGGTACCCAAAACTGTAACAGCAGACATGAAGCTGGCAGTAAGGGATAGGGCCACTGGTACTGCGGACATGCTCCTGCCTCCCATAAGGAAATCTTTTGAGGTTTTCTGTCCGCCACCAGCAAATGCATAATAAATCCCAATGACAGCAGAGATGAGCAGCATTAGTGCAAAAACAACATAGTCCCATACTGAAAAAGTCCCAATGTCACCTGCCGTAGCCATAGTCGCTGTGGTATACTACTGCGAATGACTGAAAGGAGACGCAGATGTGTAACACAGGCAGGATGAGCAAGTAGTGATCCTACACTTGGGCTGGCTCCAAACTACCTCTGAACTGTTATATGCAAATACGGACTGTACTTAGTAACTGAGTAAAAGAAAAGGAAAACACCAAAGTACACAAAGTGCTCAAAGACTGGCAAGGAGAATAAGTAATTGTTCTTCAGGATAAGCTTGTCACTATCACAATGGACAGTAGGTAGAATAATCACACAGTTAGTGCCCTAAGGAGGATATACTGTATAATAAGAAACAAACTACAGACTACAAAACATAAAATAATGACAGTAGATAGAAGCTTGTACAGAACTAAGCCAAGATAGACTGAATACCTAGCTGAAAAGGATAGAGAGAAATCTGTGCACTAAACAAGGCAGTTTAAGGATCCTTGAGAGGGCAGTGTTGCAGTTCTCTGCAGAGAAGGCGATAGGAAGGCTGCTGTGAAAATCCGTGAAGGAGCCACACTGGTTAAGGGTTAGTTCAAATCTGCATTGGTATTCCGTACGGGGGAGTCCGCATGCAGACCCCCTCTCCTCCCCGCACGGAATACCAAACGCAAATGCAAGCGCCGTGCATTAAAAGCACACGGACCCCCATTGACTATTTTGGGGTCCGTGTGCTTGCCGCCTGATCTCCGCACAGAACATGCGGACAGGAAAGTAGTTCATAATTGTGTGCTTTTACTGCACAGCACTTGCAATTGTGTTTGGTATTCTGTTCGAGCGGTCCCCATGCAGACTCCCCCAGATGGAATACCAATGCAGATGTGAACGAAGGGTCACTTCACTGGGTCTCCTTAATTCAGATTTTTTGAGGGGGTCCTGACACTCAGACTCCCAGATATCCTAAAGTGATGGCAAAAACTAAACAAACAATAAACCATCACTTTATATAATGTGAAGAATCTTTTAATTTCTGTAGAATATTTTATGGAGGAATTTACTGCCCCATAAACTGGAGTAGATGGGGGTAAATGTGTCCCATTTCCATGCACAGCCTCTTCTTGCTTCAAAGATGTAACCCATTGACGTGGGCGAAGAGCAGGGCAGAACACCACTGCCTGACAAAGTTAATACCTCTTATAACCTCTTAATAATTCTGCTGCATTTTGCAAGGTCCTATGCTCTATTATTGAAATCTACAGGAGGGGTGTAGATTTTAGGTATAACTTACACCAGTTTTCTGACATGAATTATAGCATATCTATTGGGCTAAGGCATCGACATCTTCACAATGAACGCTATACTGGTCACATTCTGCCGTAAAATTCATTGGCATCAGACTTATATCACTTATATGTGGCTGCTGTTCAGTATATCACAGGAAATAGAAAAAAAAATCCACATTACAGAAAATAAAAACAGATCAGAATAAAAAGAATGCATCAGTATCTGGCTGTAATTGGTAAAAATATAGATATATTCATATACTTCAGGTGTACTGCACAGTGTAACTCCAATTATTTTGTGCTTTTGTATTGGGGGATGTTTAGTGAACATTTTTTGTAATGTACTTTATTATCCTATCTAACTTCTTTTATATTATAAAAAAAGGCTGTAACACATTTCTATTGTAAACATGCAGAGCTGAAGCATTTACCAAAGGAGGATGATCACTTCTAATGGCTGTATTTCTGGTTTTATACCACCTAGAAAATATATTCTGGTATCACAAGAAAGCTGTGATTCCCATATGCTGCCAAGATTGAAGTACTAGCCATAACAGAACCTGAGATATTACTAGTTAAAAACACAGTCGGGAATTGAACTTAATAGGTAGCAGCTCATGCTGCGTATACAAAAACATTCCTGACTGTGTTTTTAACTAGTGATATTTGTAATTGTTTTATACCATTACTTAGTAGCATAGTATTATAGTACATTTATAACATCTGAGCTTTCTTGTGATATCAGAACCATTTGAAGTGACCATCCCACTTAGGAAAATGTTTCAGCTCTACATGTCGCTTAGAGTACATAAGTACAGACAGAGGCTTCTTTACTAGAGATGAGCGAATTGTATTCAAAACTCTAGTTTCGAATACCTCCGCTCCCATAGGAATGAATGGGAGCGGCCGGCGTGCTGCAGGCGCCAGTGGCTGGCGCTTAACCCCTTTGTGATCGGCTGCTCCCATTCATTCCTATGGGAGCGGAGGTATTCGAATCTAGGATTCGAATACTATTCGCTCAACACTATTCCTTACATCATGTTCACACCTGCGTTCAGGTTTCCATTCTTTGGGTCCAATTGGAGAACCGAACAACAGAAACCTAACTAGCTTAAAAGGCAGTTACCCACGGAAACCAGCAGAGCCCATAAACTATGGTGGGGTAAACCCAATGTCTGTCGAAAAATGTAGCAGGACTTTTCACATTTTTCAAGCAGATTTGGGGGATGGAAACCCCAAATACAGAGCAGGCGCAGGTGTAAACCTAGCCTGAGCTAGAGCATTACTAATGGAAACTTTACATCCAGTTATTTATTTATTTAACTTACTTGTATAGCGCTAACATATTCTACAGCGCTTTACAGATATTGTTTTCTATTTAAAAGATATATATATATATATATATATATATATATATATATATATATATATTCCCCTGCTGGTCACTTACTTAACATGACGTTATTAAGTCATAGCAAGTCATGATACAAAAAACACCTGATCTTTATAAGGTCTTAAAATTATGTAAATACAACACACAACAGATTCATTATTTATTCAACAAAACTGAGGCCACAATGGATAAGCCATGTTTGAAGAACTAAGTGTCCCCCATGAATCACTAGCCTGTAGGACAATTGTTTTCTGTATGACTTTATCAGTCTTTCACATCATTATGCAGGAATTTGGCCCAGTCTTCTTTACAGTGTTGCTTCATTGAGGTTTGTGGGCATTCGTTTGCACAGCCCTCCTGCCAGCATCTCAAATAGGTGGAGGTGTGGACCATTGCAGGATCTTGATTTTTTTTTTTCTTTCAGCCTTTCTTTTGTAGATTTGCTGGTGTGTTTAGTATCATTGTCCTACTGCCTGACCCATTGTCAGCCAAGCTTCAGCTGTTGGATATATGGCTTCATGTATAACTCTACAGTAGTTTGGTAGACTAAGGAGTTCATGGTCGACTCAAAGGCTTCAAGTCCAAGTCCTGTGGCTGCAGAACAAGCCCTAAACTTGATCCTCCTACCACCGTGTTTTAGGCTAAAGCTCCATGGTGCAGAAACGCAGCTTTTTTAGTTGCAGATTTTATTGTGGTTATTTGAGCCAAGGCCAGGAGTGGATTGAGCGGAAGGCAGAAGTTTAAGAGCTTTCTTTATATTTCCCTTTCCATTTATAGCCATTCTTGGCTTTGGCTCAAAAAACCGCAGCAAAATCGGCAACAAAAAAAGCTGCATTTCCGCAACGTGAGGCCTCAGCCTTAGAGATGTTTGTTATGATGCTGTGTTTTGCTAGACATGGTGCTTAGCATTATAGCCAAATGTGTCCACTTTGGTCTTCTTTTTCCAAAGCACACTGTTGCAGAAGTCTTGTAATTCGCTCAGATGCAACTTTGCATGGCAACGGTGCTGCCATGTTCTTTTTAGAAAGAAGAGGTTTGTGTCCTTTCAAAATAGTCATAATTGTTTAGTATTTTTCTAGTTGTACTATCTTGAACCTGAACATTTAACATGCCGACTACGGCTTCTGCAGCTTAAGGCTCCGTTCCCATGGAATATCGCGCCGCGCATTCAGACACGTGTACAGGTGTCAGAGTGTGAGCGCTCAAAACAGATGCCAATCATTTCAATGTGTGTTGGCTCGTGTGCGTTACACATTGAAATCAATGGGTTAAAAAGCCTCCCATTAATTTCAATGTGTTACGAGCGTGAGCTGGTAAACATTGAAATGAATGGCATCTGTTTTGAGCGCTCACACTCTGACACGTGTACATGTGTCTGAATGCACGGCACGTTACTCCGTGGGAACGGAGCCTAAGGGTGCATTCACATGGAGGAAAATGGTGAGGAATTTGGTATGGAATTTCAGCTCTGAAAAAAAAGCCTCCCATTGACTTCAATGGGTTCTTTTTTCTGCTAGCAGAAAAAAAGAACCAATTGAAGTCAATGGGAGGTGCTTTTTACAGTGCTGAATCTGACACAGATTCCACATCAAATTCAGCGCCATTTTTCTCTGTGTGAATGCACCCTTAGGGAGCCTTCACACGGAGTATACGCTCCGCTCATTCTAAACGTAAAACATGTTCAGAATGAGCGCGTAAAAATGAGCTCCCATTGACTTGAATAGGTGCCGGCATACCAGCGCTCCCCATTGATATCAATGGGAGGCTTTTTTCCCTATTGATTTCAATGTGATACGCGCGTTTTACGTTCAGAATGAGCGGAGTGTATACTCCGTATGAAGGCTCCCGTAGATGTAGCTTTTGAGTTTTTTGCAATCTGTCTGAGCATTACATGTTGTGACCGTAAGGTGAATTTGCAGAGACGTCATCTGCTAGGAAGTATACTGGTGAGCAAAAGGGTAACAATGTTTTGAACATTTTGACTTTCAGGCTCCATATCTCACCATCCACTACAGCTTCCAACGTGAGAACCATTTTATAGACAATCATCTATCTCTTACATAAATCTGACTTGCATCTATTTAGCATACTATTAGTTATTCAGATTCTTGTGATGTAACTGCATTGTTACTGTTTTCTTCTAGTGGTGGAGAAATATTTTTCTTCTTCAGCCATGAAGCAGTTGAGTAGTGAAGGGCAGGCGATGACACTACCTGTAACATCACAGTCTCTTCCTGAGGCCTGCCAATGACCCTAATTGGCCTCAGTGAACACTGGAGCATCAGGGACAGGTGAGTATACATTTTTAATTTCTTTTCACCGCCCCTGGCTGATTTAAAAGCTAAAGGGGATGTCCAATTTTGCCTGGACAACCCCTTTAAATACGCCCAATATAATTTGCTCCAGTATATTTTGATATCTGAATGCATCCATATTGCCTTTAACTGGAAGAGTTCTTATCTCTCTCTGACAGATGTGGTGGGACAAGTTGACACCGTCATGCTCCATGAGAAACTTCATGCCACTATCTCAGACAATTGTCCACTGTTTGACATTTGGACCCCATGGAACAATAGTTCCAACATTCCAGACTTGCCATACTGTCTTCAGATGTGATCGGGTGCCATGACTAAATGGAGTGTTTCTCACCCCCCCCCCCCCTTTTTTTGCGCAGGGTCACTCCCCCATTCTATCTTTAACTCACTACATTATAGCGCTAATTCTCCCTCCTTTTTCTCCTGTTTGTTTTCTTTTGCCCCCCTTATATGTTGACAATTGGATTTTCTGCTTTTTTTCCTCCCTCCAGGTCATATACATGTGCTCACCTTGAACTTGTTATTGCTTAGTTTTATGAAATATGTGTTTCTTTGTATTCATGCACCGACCATGTGCTTGTTCTCCTGCTTAACTTCTGTTCTACACTTTTTGATATTGTTCAATGAATACTTTTTTAAACTCATTCCTATGAAATCATTAATATTATATTTATATAGTTATAAATATACAGTATATTACACGCTGCTTCTACATTTTGGCTTAGTTTCATTAAAGAAATAATTACGTTGTAATACGTCATGTGTTTATCTGAGGATGCATTTACCTTATTTTAAGACCTTCCAGTGACCAAATAATTTTTTTTATAATGTCCGGATACATAAAATGATAGGATTTAAAAAGGTGTACTATGTTTTCTAATGACTGAATATCTATTATACTTTACATAGCCTTAGGGAATATATCCCTTTTATCCCATGAGCAAGCAACCTACAGATGCATTTCGGGTCCCTGGTGGGAACATTCCTTTCCTTAAGTGCAAAGGCTTCTCAAAAGTGATCATATACTTTAAATGAATAGTCAGACAATATGTACATGAAGTTAAAACAGAGCGCCCCTCCTGGTGATGAATGAAGAGGAATTGCCTGTTGAGTTCATCAACTGCTTTTCATGACATGTATTGTTGAGCGAGACAGGTGAACCCTCTCAGGCAAACATACTGGTTCACATGAGACCTTCATTCCCAAGCTAAATGGAAGATCAGGGGTCATTTACTGTGAACTATAGACCCCTTCTGAACAAGCATGTTAGGGCATTTTATAACTGACTTAATATAAATATACATTACACCATCTTTACTATCTATTCACCTGTGATCATGTTATAAAACAACATGTGGGAGGATTAACTACATACGATACATACAAATGCACGTACCAGAATATATCAAATATATTGTATCACAATCATACCATTATTTACACAATGAAGAAAATAACTGCTTTATATTTCCGTTCTCCATTCAGTTCCGTATGACAATAATACAATGAGAATTCCTAATTTATAAATTGTAGCTATCATATCATTTGAACAATAAAAGTTGACCATAGAGTTTTAGACGACTTCCCAACTGTGGCATCCACACACCAATATACTCAGTATGGTACAGTTTCTGTTGTCCTCTGTTCATATCTATTATCTTAGATTAGACTTTTATAAAATCTCAAGAGTTAATGCCATTAGCGTTTCCAATTTTTTCTGCGCTGGTCATTTCCATGTGAGTGAATACAGGATTATCCGCCCCTTTATCTGGATATGAATGACTGTACCGAGTCCTCCAGTTCAGCACCTTTACTTCCTCATCCCGCTGTGAAAAAAATAAAAATAAAAATAAAGTAAAATTAATAAAATTCATTTGCCAAATAAATACCAATGCAGATATTATGTATTTCATAACACTACTGTCAATAAAGCTATAAGTATCTCATGTCTATGTGATTCTACTCAAAACATAGTGCCCTAAATAAAGCACTATTTTATCTCACTATGTTAGTGGCGACATTTGTTGTCTTGATCGGCTGCCAATGGATACGACCATGAATGCATAAACTTTCTACTGTCTGGGGCTTGTCAGGAACCCAGCCATGATTTCCTTATTGTAGCTGAGTTATCAGGCCCGGGACATTACATGTATGAGAAGATATCCCGGCCACAATAAGGAAATCATTGCTAATTTACTGACCTTAGAAAGGCCCTGCATTCATGGTCGTATCCAATGGCAACCATTCAAGGCAACAAGACTGTGACCACAAGATATTTAGAGAAAATCTTTAAAACTCTGCAAAATGTTTAGTTATTTGCAAAAATGTTTAACTTTTAATTATCTACAAATTTAAAAATAGTAATGTTCATGGGAATACCCCTTTAATGTATAAGATAAGATAAGAAAAGATAATCCTTTAATAGTCCCACAGTGGGGAAATTTCAACATGTTACAGCAGAATAGTAATACAGGTACAGGATAATGCGCAGTAATATATTACAGAAGTAGACACACATATGCTGAGAAGAGAAGATATACTAGGAGTCCATAACAGCTAAGGAACAGAAGAAGAAAGAAGGAAGACTTCATACTCATAAACAGTAGTTTTCTGTGCGGAGTGATCTTCTCTTGGACTGATGTAGATTATACAGCCTGGTCGGTCACTTACAGTGCTGCCAAGTCCCATCAAGGTCCCATACATGGGGTGGGATTTGTTCTCCCGCATGGAGGTCACCACAGACAGTATCCTTCTGTCACCCACCATCTGTACTGGGTCCAGGGGGCTCCCCAGGACAGAGCTGGCCCTTCTGATCAGCCTGTCAAATCTATTTCTGTCCCTGGTTGATATACTGCTCCCCCAGCAGGCCACACCGAAAAAGATGGCTGAAGCAACCACAGAGTTGAAGAAGGCCCTAAGAAGTGGCCCCCGGACTCCAAAGGCCTTCAGCCTCCTGAGCAGGTAGAGTCTGCTGTGGCCCTTTCTGTGCAGCGCCTCCAGGTGATCAGCCCAGTCTAGTTTGTTGTTGAGGAGCCCACCCAGATACTTATAGGTCCTGACTATCTCAATGCATGTCCCTTGGATCTCCACGGGGATCAGAGCACTTCTCCGTTTACTAAGGTCCACCACCATCTCCTTGGTCTTCCCAGCATTAATCCTGAGGTGATTCTGCTGGCACTATTCAACAAAATCCCGGTTTAAGTCTCTGTATTCCCTATCGTCGCCATCAGTGATAAGGCCTACTATAGCAGAGTCATCAGAGTACTTCTGTAAGTAACAGCTGGAGGAGTTGTGCCTAAAGTCAGCAGTGTACAGTGTGAAAAGAAATGGGGCAAGAACTGTGCCTTGTGGTGCCCCCGTACTACAGATCAAAGTGTCAGACACACAGTCCTGGGCTCTCACATACTGAGGGCGGATTGTCAGGTAGTCTAGGATCCAGTTGGACAGGTGATGGTCCACTCCACCAAGGTTCAGCTTCTCCCTCAATAGCCCTGGCTGAATGGTGTTGAACGCACTGGAGAAATCAAAGAACATTATTCTCACAGTGTTCCCGGGTTTCTCTAGGTGAGAAAGAGCTCTATGAAGAAGGTGGATGATGGCGTCATTTACCCCAATGCCCGGCCGATAGGCAAACTGGAGGGGGTCCAGAGTGGGGCTCACTAGGAGGCGTAGGTGTATCAGGACCAGTCTCTCTAAGACCTTCATCAGGTGGGATGTCAGTGGTACGGATCAGTAGTCATTGTAGCCCATCGGGTTGGGTTTCTTTGGGACTGGTACCACACAAGATGTTTTCCACAGTTGAGGTACCAATTCCAGCTTTAGACTCATATTGTACATGTGCGTAATAATACCACCCAGCTGGTCACTGCACATTTTAAGAACTCTTGCGCTTATTCCATCAGGTCCTCCGGCTTTGTCTGCCTTAATCCTCTTGATTTCTCTACCCACTTGAGACTCCTTGAGAATCAGATAGTTAGATTGCAGTTGACTGCAGGTCAGTGGGGGTTGGGTCTTGGTGTAGGGGGGAGGGGGGTTGACTGACATGCTGGTGAAGGGAGCATTGGCTTGGAGTCGAATCTATTGAAGAATAGATTAAGCTTGTTAAGCCACTTCCTGTCACCTTTTATCTGATGAGCTGCCTTTTGTTTGTGTCCAGATATAGCCTTAAGACTGTCCCATACCTTCGAGACTCTACCCTCCCCCATCTGTAGTTCCATCTTCCACCTGTAGTTGGCTTTCCCTTCTCTGATCAATTGTCTTAGCTGTTTCTGCACCTCCCCCAGGCCATTTTTGTCCCCAAACCTAAAAATTAGGGGCCTGTAAAGGGGAAGTTATTGTATGGTGGCCACTAAAGGGGGCACTTACTACATGGGGGGCCAATAAATGGGCAGTATACTTTATGGGGCACCAGTATAGGGAGATATTACTGTGTGGGGGCCAATAAAGGGTGCCTTATACAATGTGGAGGCAAGTAAGGAGGATGTTGTACTGTACAGGGGCCAGAAAAGGGGGTGTTATACCATGTAGGAGGCAGGAAATGGGATGTTATACCATGTGGGGACCAGGAAGAGGGCATTATACCATGTGGGGCCCAGTGATGCGGTTATTATAACATCTGGAAGCAAGTAAAGGGAGCATTTTATCATGTGGAGGCAAGGAAAGGATAACGCGTGTTTGCGGCCGCAAAATTACAGGCGCAAAATAACATGCGTGATACCATCGTAATCCCCATTAAAATCAATGGGATCTTTTTTGAGCGCGCAAACTCTGACACGCGTATACGTGCCAGATTGCGCGCCAGTTTACTCCGTGTGAACTGCCCCTTACACAGAAGTGTATAGCAAGAGAAGTACATGTATAGCCATCTCTCCATTCACAGTATTCACGTCAGCATGCAGTACCCATTCAGGAGATAGGTACAAGTCCCAGAGGAGTCTCGTACATCTGTGGATATCTCATAAATGTGTAAAATGGGAATAGCCCTTCAAGTAGTACAAACACAGTGATGCCCAAAATGTGCATGGCCAGGTTTATTAGTATATATTTCTAAAATAAAAAAGTGTCACTTTAGTATACTCACTTTTTTGCCCCAGCTAGAAGGAAGCAACACTTTAAGGTAGGCAAAATCTTGAGACGTTAAAAGGTAATCCCGCTTTACATTTTGTTTTAAACCTCCTATAAGACAGTACGGTATTATAAGTAAACATTTACAAGTGGGTGAGGTATTATAGAGAGTTATTCCTGCCTCTCACTGAGTAACTGTGTATGGAGTATGGGCTTGGGGTATGGACTGTATAAAATGCAGAGAAAATGAGGGTAGGGTCACTTCAGTGATGTGGGGTATCACAATAGGTTTATACATTATCACATTATGATGTCCAAAGAGTCATTCCCTCCTCTCTCTACACGCCATTGTTTTGTTTCCACCTTGGCTTGGCATGTTAATGTCTGCTGCTTTTAGCCCACTTTTTTGCTTAAATTCTTGCATATCTAATTTTCCATTATTTCAAGTGTCCTCTTGCCTTGTAGTTTCACAAACGCTATGTTACAATTTGTTATTTATTTCGACCATTCTAAAACATCGTTAAATGAAACTGTTTAGATAAAAACGATCACATCAACGATTGCTTCCCTGACACATAGGGAATGAGTCGAGATTTCCAAATGCTATACTAAATCTTTATGTTTAACTATACTTATTACGAGTATCTTTTATTACTAATATTATTAGTTATACCTTTTTATTATTAGTACAAGAATGTTTACCTTACCAGATAACAGGCTGACTATTATTCCAACAATAATAGTAATGACTGTACCAATGGTACTGAAGTATAGATAGGACAAGGAGTACCAATTATCAGCCAGTGCAGGCCTGGGAAATAAAAAGAAACAGACGTAAAATAACATATTCACTACTGATCAGATATCACTTAAAGGTTTAACTTGTAATTATAAAAAATAGAGCTACAAATAATACTAAAAGCGTATAAAGGAGGGCACAGTTATAAAGTACAGGAGAGAGAAGTCAAATGCAGGAGTATATGGTTAGGGTTAGGATTCCTAATTTCATGCAGGAGGCTGAAGACTAGACAAAGTACCATTCAAAGAACAACTTCTGAGTTCTATAATAACACCCAACTAAACTTACTCATATTCACTATTACAGAAAAGCCCCCTCCTACCCCCAGCATACCCATAAAGAAACCATGTTGAATATACAGTATATTCACTAATATTCAGATTGGTCAATTGTCAAATACAAAAGTGAAAGCCTATAGGTAAATGAATCTTGTTCTGAATTATTAAGAGATCAGTTTGTATAGATCAGCGTTCTCAAACTATGAAGTGGGCCTGGTTGGTGAGGAGCAGCTCACTGGCTGCGGGACACGGGTACCTGCCATTGTCATCTATGGAACAAAGCAGGGACTCTAAAGCAGAAACTGCACTAATAATGCTAAAAAGGCTGAAGGACCTGTGATAACATCATCACTGAGTGCGTAGGTCCTTCACATGCAAACAGTTCAACTGAATATTCTGGCTGAATGCTCTAATCTAGGGGCAGCCGGATCATAGACTGGTACTGGAGGGCAGAGAATATTATTTTATCTTGTCTCTCTGGGGACGCTCCTAACATGTCAGTAGATGTGGAATTGGGGAGTGATTTGTTGCAAATCTGGAATGGGAGAATGCTGCTGGCAATTAGCTAGAAGTGGAAAATGGGAGACTGTGCCTGTCATATTGAGAGGGGAAAATTGGGGGGCAATGCTGCTACCAGTGGTGCTGTACTGTGGTGTTGGGTGTTTTTTCTGAAGTGTGTTGTCTGCCTAGTGATATCAGGCAGTACTATGGTGAGATGTGCTGCACTGTGGAGTATGGCTCTTCTGGGAGATATTTTCTGTTGGACATGGGTATCTGTCACTGCACTGTGGTATTTGATGTTACTACGGGTAAAATGTTCTCTATAATGGTATGTCACCATTGGTATGTCACTACACATGGCAGTGTCATTAAGAAGATGTTACTCAAATGTTACAGTTATGATAGATCCTGAAGATAGTCCTGCAGATTCAATTTTTTGTATAAATCTATGACTTTTTGTGATTCTGGATATTTCTGTGATAGTGGATTTCTTAATTTCAAGTTGTTTGGCTTAGCATCTATATATCATATACATCACATACCTCTCACTGACTGGTGCATCTGTCTTTATGCCTGTTACTGTGGGAAGTGCAGTTGTTAAGGTCCAGTTGGTGACTATTGCGCTAAAGTTACATCCCTCTATGGAAAGGTATTTAGGCATAGTTCTTGAAGGAAGAGGTGGATATATCTGAGCTCCAATCCCAACCCACAATGCAACCGCAAATCCCACCAGGAGACCAATCAGAGCACCCTGCAATACAAAACAAGATTGGATCCAACTGGATGTTTTTCCACATCTGACCAAATTAATGCATTCATTACACAAAATCTATGTTGGAAGGGATATAGTAATAAAAGTAATTACACACATCACAGCATAACATAAAAACAATATAAAACATGAAAACAAGCTAACATTTTTCTCCTGTAATATTCTTATTGGCCTTACCTAGCAGTAAGATGTCTAATGAACAATTGTGACATTATATAACATTTTTTGACAAAATTCAACTATTAGCCCATAAACACATTGTATACTTACTAATGAATTTGCAAAGGGAAAGAGGATTCCTATTGAAAAAAGTCCCAGCAAAGGACCCCCCATCATTCCACAAATGGAAATTGCTGCCTGTATAAGATATAGAAAGAAGTCATCAATATGAGGCTGCATTCACACTGAGTAACGCTGGCGTTTTTTTGTGCTTATTTTTGCACATAGCGCCGCATTAACGCCGCGTTAACGCCGGTCAACGCCACCGCAAAATAGCGGGGCGCAAACGCGGCGTATACGCGGCGCTATGTGCAAAAATAAGCACAAAAAACGCCAGCGTTACTCAGTGTGAATGCAGCCTTAGTGAATGAGGGACAATGGACAATTGTGGGGTATTTATGAAACTGTCTAAAAGAGCGACCAATCACAGCATGTTTTATTTTCCAAGAGCACAACTACAAATGAAGGCTTTATTGTGATTTGGGTGAGAAAGTAGGCGTGGTTAGCCTGTGTAGCAGTCTGTACACTGAACGTGAAAGTGGGCGTGGTCAGCCTGTGTAGCGTTCTGTACAATGAGGGTAAAAGTGGGCGTAGTTCTCTGTACATTGGGTGTGGAAGTGGGTGTGGTTAGCCTATCCAAGTATCAGTATAATTCTCTGTGTGCCCCACACAATATAATTCTCCTACAGTCACCTTAATGTTGATATTATTATTAATGTTTATATAGCACCATTAATTTGATGGTGCTGTACATTTCAGTGTTTACATACGGTACACAAAGTATGCAAACAAATATAATTCTAACAATGCACAGTGGCTATAATGTTCTCCTCCAAATGCCCCCAAAGTATAAAGTCCCTCTCCTGGTGTCCCAGTTTAAACTGGCCACAACTAGAGGGGGGCATTCAAATGGGGGCAACTAGAGGGGGACATTAAACTGGGGCAGCTGGAGGGGTGTATTAAACTATGGGGAAGCTGGAGAGTGACAGGAAACTGGGGACAATTAGAGATGCACATTAATGTTCCCCTCCAGCTATTCCCAGTTTATTGTCCTCTTCCAGCTTCCCCCAGTTTAATGTCTCCCTCCAGCTACTCCCATGGTTTAATGTCCCCCTCCAGTTCCCCTAAGTTTAATGTCCAAATCCAGCTGCCCCAGTTTAGTGTTCACCTCCATCTACCCCCCAGTTTAATGTCCCTCTACATTTACCCCCCATAGTTTAATGTCCCCCTCCATCTTCCGCCCCAGTTTACTGTACCTCTTCATCTGTACCCCTGTTTAATGTCCACGCCTCCATGTGCACCTCCATGAATGACATCATCACATTGCATCTACAGCCCATAGGGCCAAGCACACAGGGGCAGAATAGTGAAGCAGGGAGTGGACAGCTCCTGCTTAAATATTGTTTTCAACTCATCTGCATCTGGAATCGGAACATGCCTCCCGTCGACCAGGATAACAGGACAGGACCTGGAATCCAGAACTATCCGACTGAATCTGGGACGGTTTGGAGGTACACTGTATTAGTACATCTGCCCCATTGACTAAATTATTTTGTTCAATGAATGTATGATATTCATTTGCCATAAACTTGATACAAAAAACAACTTCGTATAATATATTTTGCAAGCTGTAAATAAGAGTTTATACTTTGTAACCAAATTACATGGAACAACAAGTATCAATTTCTGCTGGCAGGAGGGAGCTTAAGCAAGGAGCTAAATGTTGGCATAACATATACATATAATAAATGTGAAATTATCTATTACCTGTAATAAGCCTCCCAGTAGGGATGCCAATCCAGCCATGGCAATACACACAGCACCATACAGCAAACCTGAGAAGTACACAAATCAGTGAGAAGCTTGCTGCTTGTGAAAAGCCAATGCTATATACTTATAGGAGGGAAGCCTGGGTAATGGCATTATAACATATCGGAGGTGCTATTTAGACTTTTGCTTTCATTAGTCAGCGGTTTAGTAATAATTCAGTGGCCCTTTGTTAGTTCCCTATGCTACACAGATATGATCTTGCTTATCTCACTGACCAAAAGTTAAATATCTATAAGGATGAGGATCTGCCAGACCCCAAACAATTAGAAGCTTGATCTTTAGGAGGCCACAAGTGAAATGCCAAAGGCACTTGTTACCAGGTCTGAAAAGCCCAATGACATAAATTATCTGATAGGTGCTGTCACCCTCAGCATTTGGTGTTTTGCTCATTCTCATCCCTTCTGCCATTCCAAACATATAAGTCCCAATAGTGTTGATGCATATTAGGGTATACTATACATGTGGGCGGTGACACTGCACAATATACAGAACATAGAGTCTCCACCCCCAGAGAAACCACAGTGTTACCACCCCCTTGGCTAAAAGATCCTAATTTAATATACATAATCACTTATGGAGCTTTTATCTTTGGAATTACTGAATAGATTCGGATAAACAAAGCACCAAAATGCTCAGGGTGAGTGCATACCAAATGAGGTATGTCCCTGGGCTTTTCCGACCAGGTGAAAGGTCTTCTTTAATACTAGCGAATTTTCTACTAAATTTCTAATTTTTCTTTAGACTTTCAGAGGGTCCAAGGATGTCATTCTTCATATAATACAAGGAAAATTATATATTAATGAATAACAAATTAGATATTATATCAGGAGTTATCTTACTTAATCCATTGGAAATCCAAAACAGTTTGGTCTCACTGAGAGATTTGAAGTAAGGTTTCACAAAGTCTTCTACCGTAACAGCAGCTAAAGCATTAATACTGGATGACACCGTACTGGAAAACACAATAAATAGTCGCCAATCTTACAATAATATGAATATAAACAAAATAGCATACACAAGATGTGACCATCCTATGCTGTGATAGTATAGACCTATAGCGGTGTGAAAAGAGGTTTCCTCTGCAGATTTTCTACTTCAATTATACCTCTAGGGAACCTGCCGCGTTTCTGTAGGTATAATTGACATGCTACGGTTTCCAAAAATTTCTGCAATGTGTGGGATGGGTGTGGATGGGATAGAACACTGGTAGTCTCCCTGTGACGTAGACTACATTCCAATACAGGGATTAAAGGTGTATAATGCCATTGGGGGTAACCCAATGTCAGACTGGTTAGATGGGACTAATTATGCCTTTATTCTATATTCCATCATGCTTGACACTTTTGAGGGAGGGGATTAAGAAGGGTTGGGACTAGGACACTTCAGCCAGTACTGTCCTATAAAAAAAAACCAAAAAAACAAACAAAAACACAGCAGTAGCGGCTGTCACCTGGCCCCTTAATGTCCCGGGCCCTGTGGCATTCGCTACTGCGGCTACCCTGGTAGTGACATCCCTGCAACAGATTTTGGATTTGAGAAACAACAAACTGTGGTCTTTTCGAGTGCCAAATAACTCAGTGTCAATAAATATGTGAGAAGGAAAATACTGTAAAGTGAGTGGAACATGGAGACAACCTAGGTATAGATTATGTACTGTTCATTTAATTGACTGATACACTTGTAAAGAGTTAAACTGTATGGGGCTAAAAACATCTTTTTATAGTACAAGTGGTTTCCTAGTAGCAAATGACTTATTATTGTATTATCAGCATCTATACACACCAAAAATATAGTTATTATTGTTATTATGTCTAATAAGTAATAAGGAAAGGAAGCATGGTTTACCTTAATGTTCCACTGTATGCACATGCCACAAACAATCCGGGAAGTCCTGGATAGTCCCGCAATATGTCAAGGGTCAAGTAAGGCATCAACTAAGGGTAAACAAGATAATATAGCTATGTGGTATAATCTACATTATACTAAAAGAATATTGGTAAGGCATCTGCTATAGGTAAAAAATATAATATACACTATTATATATCCTATCCTACTAATATTATAAATGTGAAAGTTTGGATGTTTGTGTGTTTGTTAGTCAATCACGCAAAAACTGCTGAACGGACTTGAATGAAATTTGGCACATAGATAGATTGTAACCTTGATTAACACACAGGCTACTTTTTATTCCGGTAAATGATATGAATTTATGTTCACATACTATATTACACTGCTGTAGCTGCAGCTTATCTCAGGTCCCAGGTCTGTTATTGTGTAAACACATGCTAACCCTCAGTGTACTGGATTTGCATATTATCTGATCAGCTCCAGGCAACATGCTCACACTGTAACATGGGAAAACACCTTTAATCCAAATTGGCAGTTTGCTACTTTTAAACGTGCTGGGAAAAAGAAAATCTAATTTGTTGCAAAATTCTAAAACAATCACAGCTATGAAGGAAGCCAGAAGTCAACAGAGTTTTCCTCAAGCGAAGCTGATGGAGATCATCGGCGCCAACAAAACGCTCATTATATGGCGTCCCAGCGAACTGCTAAGATGCCAGAACAATCACGGGCACAGTGTGAGAAATGAGTTCAGTGGCAGGTCAGCATAACAGCTGCCGAAACGCCGGAGCAGGCAGCTCATCAACGCCAACAACATGCTCATTATATGGAGTCCCAGTGAGCTGTGAACAATTACAGGCACGGCGTGAGGAACAAGTTCAGCAGCAGGACAGCTTAAGAGCTGCTGAAACACTGGAGCAGGCAAACCATCAACGGCAGCAATTTGCTGAATATAGGCGGATCATCGACGCCAACAACACGCAGACGAACAAACGACGTACAAAATACAAGAGTACAAAACTGGACAATTCTTATAGGGCCACTACACAAACAAAAAATGAAATATACCCGTGGGAAGCCGGGTCCTCTTGCTAGTACCTTATACTAAATAATAAGAATATTAGCTATCACATATTGTGCATTTCATTTATAGTAAAAGTGTTTTTAAAGCCAGAGCCCCACATGGTGTAAACGCCATAGAAAAATCCCATCCACACATTGCAGAAAAATACATGCAGCAGGTTTTGGAAATCACAGCATGTCAGGAATGTCCCCCGGTTTCCCTATAAGTATAATCGAAGCAAGAAAGGTTTCTTCTGAAGTCTTTTTTCAACTAGTGCTGTGGGAAAAAACGGGATACATTGACACCACATTTTGTCCCATAGAGTTTTTTTGCTGTGATCCGCTACGTGAGGTCTTAACCTAAACAGGTTTTCTACTTTTAGAATCTTAAAATACATATCATACACTTTAACAGTGCTGGGGTCGCTGATTCTATCACTTCTCAGTAAGTGAAACAACTACTATTTTCAGCTCAATATCATTACTGACTATGTGGTTTAGCTATTGCCGCACAGTGGTTCAATGCAGCTGACACCAACAGGAAAGTGAAATCATCGGCAGACCCAGCACTGAATGCAGTTACAGGAGCATTAGATACACCATAAGGAAGCAGGTTTAAATATTCCTTAGAATTGGCTAATGAATTGCCTAAAATTATGTTTCTCACCTGGTCAGGGGCTGATACAAATTTGGCAGTCCAAGGGTCACAGTCCTTATATATAGAATACATAGCCAGTCCACAAAGTATTGCACAGGCAAGAATTGCCCAGAGTGCTAATAGATTTATATACAGGGCCCTAAATAAATGGGTAATACACAGACATTTTAGCTCAATATTCTTTCAATGCAATGACAGACTAATGGTAAATTTATGTAATACTTTTGCTGTAAATACAAATGTATCAGTCATATATTAATTAAGCTGCAGTAATAAATGATCAAAATCAGAGAGAAAAACCATAGCAAAGAATAATAATCATTTCGTTTATCATTGACCTAATTCATCATCCATACTGTACATAATGATCTGTAGGATCTCCCATGCATGAATGGAGATACTGTATATATTTCCACTCCACTTAGCGCTCATTAGAATTTTTTTTTTTTTAAACTTTCTACCCTTTTTGGTCTTTAGCACAAGCCCCATGTAGTGTAAACGTTGCAATTTTCTCTTGGCGTTTTACAGTGCCTGCAAAGCGGATTGGATTCTGGCTAATCCCATCCACACATTGCACAAAGACATCTGTGATTTAAAAACCATTGAGTTTTGTATATCGCGGCATGTCAATTATACCTACTGAAACACTGGCGGTTTACATATAAGTATAACTGTCGCAGAAAGTCCACAGAGGAAAACTGTGCTGCGTTTCCATGGTGGTTTGTCCCACAGTGCCTTTTGGCTGTGGCTCACTGTGTGGGGCCTTAGGGTATGTTCAAACAGCGGAAAATGGCTTCCGCCGTGCAAAGTTCCGTACAGCTAGCCACAACGGGATGCCGATGCAGTGCATTGGCATTCCATCGCGGCATCCCATTCCTGATTAGGCCCGAATGAATGGGCCTAAACAAGAGGGTGTCTCAAGCCACGGATGCCGCAGCTCAATCAGTCGCGGAATCCATGGCAAGATAGGGCATCTCATTTCTTTTTTCTGCTACTAGCTAAATATAAAAAATAAAAAATAGGGTATAGGGAAAAGACTAATTCATTACATAACATAAAAAAAATCCCTATTAAAATGTAACCTTTAATAAATTCCAATAAAACGCAAATCCCCTTAGTTAAAAGTAAAGTGACTTGTGGTATCAGAGGACCATGGGAGTTATAGATACTATAGATAGCTAAGTAAGGGGTGCATAATAAGTGGGACTAATCCCTCACACTGTTTCATATAGTCACCACTATCCCTGTATGAGGTGCACCGCCACTGTACTTCTATCAGATAGCTCCAATGATGTCTGATACCACCAGTCACTTTACTTTTAACTAAGGGAATTTATTAAAGGTTAAATTCTGCTACTAGCTAGCGGAAAAAAAAGCGAGCGGTTCCCATTGAAGTCAATGGGAGCCATTTTTGCAGGCGGATTTTGAGGCTGATTCCAGCACGTCCCATGGAGAGTGAATTGGAGTGACCACAAATGAAAGTGGTGCCTCGGCAGGTGTACCTCTGCCCCAAGAGCAGCTAAGATCTAATTTGTATATGGAATAAAAGTTGAATTGAAAAGCAATTTTGGTGGTGTTAGACTCCCTTTAAAGGATATGAAGGAAATAAGGGAAACTGAACTAATTTGATATGGAGATACAGGGAGAGCTCTGGGGACTGTCCTTGTTAGGATAGGAGTCATTGTGGGACATAGGTGAGAGATTGGGTATATAACACCAATAAATAAGATAAGATAAGATAATCCTTTAATAGTCCTACATTGGAGAAATTTCAGACTACTAATAACACTAGCCCTTCATCTGCAAGTCCCATTGAGACCCCAATGTCTCTCAGTAGGTCCGGGTAAGACCATTCCTCTTTTATCTAGAGCACGGTTTGTTATGTGCACTTAAATTGGTGATGTTTTTGATCGTCTGAAATATTTATTGTTATAATTTATATTAAAAGTTAAGTTTATAGTTTCTAGGGTAATTGACTACTTACAATTTAGCTTGGAATCTGCTTTTACAAGCAATATATCTCTGTACTTGTGACTGATTACAACCATAGATTCCAGTCCACAAAGATGTCCCACCAATTACAATTGTCCAGAAGGAATGCCGCTGCAGTGGATTGGGGTTAAAACTAGGGATATTAATAAAAAAATATACATTACAATGGTGTACTGCTAGTGTTAGAAGCATGTCAGTAAGTACTGTAACTTATATGCTCAATGCTGTACATGTGCTTTAAATGCTCCAAGATCGGAAGCATCAATAGAACATCGATTTATTAAGGAAACTGCAATTACTGAAACATTTCCTGTATTCTTCATTTTGCTGAGCTTACATTCCATAATGCAATATAACTATGTAAAAAAGTGCAATTGAAAAAAAAAATTAGGAAATCTACTTACTCCCAGAAGTTTAGTCTACCTCCGTAATATGAGTCATTTAAAATGGGAGCGATTCCACCTTGGACAACCACAGCTCGAATAATAATAGACAAAAATCCTGCAACCATGATGCCCACCTGGAATACATCTGTCCATACAACTGCCTTAAGACCACCCTGCAAAGAATGACAAGGAAGTAGTAAAGTACTGAAGCAAGGCATCATTTGCTACAAATATATGGGATGTCTGAACAGGACCAACAGTAGATGAGGAAATAAATGGCCCATTGTGACCAATACCTTAATCCTGATGTAGGTCGATGGTAACAACAAGTATTTACTGTTAACTTTACATGCAATTTTTTTGTTGTACAGAGTTCTGATTTTACTATAATCAGTATTTTTAATCAATTTGCAGGGTATATGACCTCATAGTGGAAAGTAGAGGTAACTAAAAAAGTTAGGAAATAGTAATATGGCAGAATGACTAACCAGTGTGCAGTAGAAGGTACAGACCGCTCCTGTGGCCACGATAGCACCCCACAAATGAAAGCCGGTGACTAAAACAAACATAAATATAGAATGACATTAAAAGAGGAGACAAACAGATTAGTTATGGGCAAATGTACTGGTGCAAATGGGTTCCTACACTTAACTGAGAGTCCTTTTATAAGGCTACTATTTATCCCATAATGAGTAATAACTGGCTATATAACAAGTCAATGGGCTCATATTTAAAGGGCATATGCACTGCTTAAAATAGTCATTCAGCCCCTGTACAGGTTACATATCATACATGTGACGCTGAAAAATAGTGATTCTTGCAACTGCATAAAAGATGTTAAGAGACACCAAATAAGCACTTATGCAGGGCCCTGTTCATACAGACCAGCAGCTGGAAATGTGCATTTATGAAAACAATTATTCACCTGTATTAAAAGGGCCCTGAGATATTCAGTAACCTACTTACACTTTCCCCAACTTTATTGATAAACAGGGTCAATAGCCATTTTAAAGGGCTGCAATTTTTTTTTTCAAATAGCTCTCAAGTAAGGGTTGTAAGGTATTTGTAGGATACAGTACTTACATTAATATTGATGGACCAGCTGTGACATGTTTGAAGGGTTTCTATCATTACAATCCCTTTTTTAACTAAGTGAACGTCACAATAGCCTTGAGAAAGACTATTCTTCTCTTACCTTTCTCTTTCTGATGCGCGCCAACGTTCCTGAGAAATTTCTTATTTCTTCCATATGTAAATGAGTTTTCCAACAGCAGAGGGTATGTTCCCCTGCACTCAAACAGCACAAGGGGCATCCCCTGTGCTGTCTGAAAACTCTCCACAGACACCTCCATCTTCTTCTCTGGGCCACCTCCTCGCCGGGTCATCGACCACATCTTCATCCAAAAGTGCCGACTGCGCATGTATGTCGGACATTTTCCTGTGGCCTCTTACACGAGCGGAAAATGGCCAACGTACATGCGTAGTCGGCACTTTTGGATGAAGATGCGGCCGATGACCTGGCGAAGAGGTGGTCCAGAGAAGAAGACGGAGGCGTCTCTGGAGAGTTTTCGGAAAGCACAGGGGATGACCCCTGTCCTGTCTGAAAACTCTTTTACATATGGAAGAAAGAAGAAATTTCTCAGGAACGGCGGCACAGATCAGAAAAAGAAGAATAGTCTTTCTTAGGGCTATTCCAATGTGTACCTAATTAAAAAAAAAGGGATTCTAATTATAGAATCCCTTTAAAGATGTAGATATCCTCCATCTTAGCATGAAGTCCAAGAGACTATAGAGTTCCTTCTTACCTTGATTCAGTGCCAGAGCTGGAGCATAAACTACAATCCCAGTATAAATAATCTAATAAAAGAATAAATAACAATTGTTTTAAAGTAGCAAAAGTATACTACATATGTATACAAAAATTTCTAAATATACTGCATAGTTTCTTGTTCTATTATGAACATGCTGGACAACACTCTTAAATGAAAACTCAGCTTTTCAACATTATTTAACAGTAATTCATAGTAATATTCATCTGATTCATTACTGTCCTGAACACCGCACCGAGAGAGGGTCTGCTAGTATAATAGTTATCTATGATTCTAGCAGTCCTTGCCTCCCAATGACATACTGTCTGGTGTCGATTATAGTGTGGGACAGTATATCGCTGGAAGGCAGTGACTCCTAACAGCATAGATAATGCTATAATGCTTGGTCATGTGAATCTTGGGTTATGAGGAATAGTTTTGGGGCCTGATATGCTATTTAGCATCTGTACTGTCTCAGGGGGAGCAGATAAAGGGTGTTATTCTGAAGTCTAGCACTGGCTGAACTCTGAACAACACCCCCCCCCCCCCCTTAAGCTGGACCCCCCCCCCCCCTCCCATCCGTCATTGCCTTTCTAATATTATGACATTACAGGGCTTAAATAGAACATCAGGCACCAAAAGTATCTGCACCACTTGCTGGGGAATGGTGAGGACTAGAGAGAAAATTCCAGCTATATTAGAATCAGAGGAGAGACGCCGCCGATGAGCTGAATACATATGCGTTTAAAGCAGGAGCTGTCACAGCTCAGCTCCTGCTTTAATGCTGCGCTCCAGCATTTGTAGGCGTGATGTGATGACGTCACATCCCACCTACACCTATGTGTATGAGTGAAAGAGCGGAGAGAGCGGCGGGGTAGCGAGGGAAGGCGAGTGTGTTTTTTTGTGTTAAACATTAAGGTGGAACATAATGTAGGGGGCCCATGAAACTGGTGGCAGATGAAGGGGGGGGGGGGGAGAACGGCATGACTCTGGGGCAGATGAAGAGGGGGGGAATGGCATGACACTGGGGCAGATGAAGAGGGGGGAACGGCATGACACTGGGGCAGAGACGGGGGCCATGAAACTGTGGGCAGATGAAGGTGGGGGGGAGAACAGCATGACACTAGGGCAGATGAAGGAGGGGAGAATGGCATGAAACTGGGCAGAAACAGGGCTACAGAGATGGAGGGGGGGACATAAAACTAGGGGCAGATGAAGGGTGTATATGAAACTGGGGGAGAGATGGAGGGGGGACATATAATTTACGGGTGACTGTAGGAGGGTTATACGGTGTGGGAGCACATGAAAAATTTATGAGAATGGGTCAACATAAAAGTGGGCAGAGCCAAGTTTGCGCGCACATTTTGTCCCCCTTTCTAATCTTCAAAATTTGGGAGGTATGGGTTAGAAAGGTGTCCGGCTGTGAGTGCCGGTGAGCGTTTTGTGCTCTCCTGCACGAAACTGTTTTTTTTTTAAACCGGACACAGAGTCGGACTGTGTCCAGTTTTTAAAAAACGGTTTTGCGGCAGAGAGCATAAAACGCTCACCTGCGCTCACGGTCGGACCCAATCTGACAGCTTTCCTTCTTCTGCATGCAGAAGACGGAAACTCAGAATGGACTCCGGGCGCTAATGTGAACCTAGCATCACTAGTTAAAAAAACGCCTCAAAAACGCATTTTTAGGGATAATTTTTTCAAAAAATCCTGGGGGGGGGGACCTCCAGTTCCCCTGGGGGGTATTCCATACCTCCCAGACCCCCGGTAAGTAGGGCCCCGCCAAAGTCAATTGCCCAGGGCCCCGCAAAGTCTGGACCCGCCACTGAGTGGCGCCTATTCACAGATACTAAGAACTAGAATTGGTGGAGGTGGTGATATGTCCTCATTAATAGTTGAGAGCTAACTGATATGTTTTATGCTTCAGCATTTTTGGCTTGCCTTTGCACCTATTATGCACCCATTTGACATTAAATAAATGTTAGACATCACTTACCGTTTGGATGAGAAAAATGATTGTGCCAATAAGTCGTACGCATTTGTTGAATCTGCGCTCGAGGTACTGTAAAAATAATAAATAATCATGGATATTTTTTACACAGACATTTTTTAATTTGTAGGAAATTATTTATGATTTTAATATTACAGGTCGAAAATATGTAGAAAATATTTTTATAAATAGCAAGCAGGTATATACATATCCAGCTATGATTACATTAGTAGTACAAATCTGATGTTTCTGCTTGTGTTCCCATTGACTACAATATAAAAAAAATTACAGACATTTTCTTCCATCATAATTATTTATTTTTGTGACAAAAGAAAAAGCTCCGCATGCAGACGGATACCAGACGGTGAATGCAGATGGACATCAGACAGAGGGGGTCCATCTGCATCTGTCATTTAATGTCTGTTGCTCTCACCCTATTATGGATGCGAACAACGAACATTATTATTATTATTAGAGATGAGCGAACACTAAAACGTTCGAGGTTCGAAATTCGATTCGAACAGCCGCTCACTGTTCGAGTGTTCGAATGGGTTTCGAACCCCATTATAGTCTATGGGGAACATAAACTCGTTAAGGGGGAAACCCAAATTCGTGTCTGGAGGGTCACCAAGTCCACTATGACACCCCAGGAAATGATACCAACACCCTGGAATGACACTGGGACAGCAGGGGAAGCATGTCTGGGGGCATAAAAGTCACTTTATTTCATGGAAATCCCTGTCAGTTTGCGATTTTCGCAAGCTAACTTTTCCCCATAGAAATGCATTGGCCAGTGCTGATTGGCCAGAGTACGGAACTCGACCAATCAGCGCTGGCTCTGCTGGAGGAGGCGGAGTCTAAGATAGCTCCACACCAGTCTCCATTCAGGTCCGACCTTAGACTCCGCCTCCTCCGGCAGAGCCAGCGCTGATTGGCCGAAGGCTGGCCAATGCATTCCTATGCGAATGCAGACTTAGCAGTGCTGAGTCAGTTTTGCTCAACTACACATCTGATGCACACTCGGCACTGCTACATCAGATGTAGCAATCTGATGTAGCAGAGCCGAGGGTGCACTAGAACCCCTGTGCAAACTCAGTTCACGCTAATAGAATGCATTGGCCAGCGCTGATTGGCCAATGCATTCTATTAGCCCGATGAAGTAGAGCTGAATGTGTGTGCTAAGCACACACATTCAGCACTGCTTCATCACGCCAATACAATGCATTAGCCAGTGCTGATTGGCCAGAGTACGGAATTCGGCCAATCAGCGCTGGCCAATGCATTCTATTAGCCCGATGAAGTAGACCTGAATGGAGACTGGTGTGGAGCGATCTTAGACTCCGCCTCCTCCAGCAGAGCCAGCGCTGATTGGCCGAATTCCGTACTCTGGCCAATCAGCACTGGCTAATGCATTGTATTGGCGTGATGAAGCAGTGCTGAATGTGTGTGCTTAGCACACACATTCAGCTCTACTTCATCGGGCTAATAGAATGCATTGGCCAGCGCTGATTGGCCGAATTCCGTACTCTGGCCAATCAGTGCTGGCCAATGCATTCTATTAGCTTGATGAAGCAGAGTGTGCACAAGGGTTCAAGCGCACCCTCGGCTCTGATGTAGCAGAGCTGAGGCTGCACAAGGGTTCAAGCGCACCCTCGGCTCTGATGTAGGAGAGCCGAGGGTGCACTTGAACCCTTGTGCACCCTCAGCTCTGCTACATCAGAGCCGAGGGTGCGCTTGAACCCTTGTGCACACTCTGCTTCATCAAGCTAATAGAATGCATTGGCCAGCGCTGATTGGCCAATGTATTCTATTAGCCTGATGAAGTAGAGCTGAATGTGTGTGCTAAGCACACACATTCAGCTCTACTTCATCGGGCTAATAGAATGCATTGGCCAGCGCTGATTGGCCAGAGTACGGAACTCGACCAATCAGCGCTGGCTCTGCTGGAGGAGGCGGAGTCTAAGATCGCTCCACACCAGTCTCCATTCAGGTCCGACCTTAGACTCCGCCTCCTCCAGCAGAGCCAGCGCTGATTGGCCGAATTCCGTACTCTGGCCAATCAGCACTGGCTAATGCATTGTATTGGCGTGATGAAGCAGTGCTGAATGTGTGTGCTTAGCACACACATTCAGCTCTACTTCATCGGGCTAATAGAATGCATTGGCCAATCAGCGCTGGCCAATGCATTCTATTAGCGTGAACTGAGTTTGCACAGGGGTTCTAGTGCACCCTCGGCTCTGCTACATCAGATTGCTACATCTGATGTAGCAGTGCCGAGTGTGCATCAGATGTGTAGTTGAGCAAAACTGACTCAGCACTGCTAAGTCTCTGCATTCGCATAGGAATGCATTGGCCAGCCTTCGGCCAATCAGCGCTGGCTCTGCCGGAGGAGGCGGAGTCTAAGGTCGGACCTGAATGGAGACTGGTGTGGAGCGATCTTAGACTCCGCCTCCTCCAGCAGAGCCAGCGCTGATTGGTCGAGTTCCGTACTCTGGCCAATCAGCGCTGGCCAATGCATTCTATTAGCTTGATGAAGCAGAGTGTGCACAAGGGTTCAAGCGCACCCTCGGCTCTGATGTAGCAGAGCTGAGGGTGCACAAGGGTTCAAGTGCACCCTCGGCTCTCCTACATCAGAGCCGAGGGTGCGCTTGAACCCTTGTGCAGCCTCGGCTCTGCTACATCAGAGCCGAGGGTGCGCTTGAACCCTTGTGCACACTCTGCTTCATCAAGCTAATAGAATGCATTGGCCAGCACTGATTGGCCAGAGTACGGAATTCGGCCAATCAGCGCTGGCCAATGCATCCCTATGGGAAAAAGTTTATCTCACAAAAATCACAATTACACACCCGATAGAGCCCCAAAAAGTTATTTTTAATAACATTCCCCCCTAAATAAAGGTTATCCCTAGCTATCCCTGCCTGTACAGCTATCCCTGTCTCATAGTCACAAAGTTCACATTCTCATATGACCCGGATTTGAAATCCACTATTCGTCTAAAATGGAGGTCACCTGATTTCGGCAGCCAATGACTTTTTCCAATTTTTTTCAATGCCCCCGGTGTCGTAGTTCCTGTCCCACCTCCCCTGCGCTGTTATTGGTGCAAAAAAGGCGCCAGGGAAGGTGGGAGGGGAATCGAATTTTGGCGCACTTTACCACGTGGTGTTCGATTCGATTCGAACATGGCGAACACCCTGATATCCGATCGAACATGTGTTCGATAGAACACTGTTCGCTCATCTCTAATTATTATTATTACTACTACTATTGTTTTTTATATAGCACCATTAATGCCATGGTGTTGTACATTATTAGATTAATTCCATGGTGTTTGACATTTGAGGGTTTACATATGGTACCCAAACTATATAAATAAATATAATACTAACAATGACCGAGTGGCACAGTGGGATAGAGGGCCCTGCTCGCGAGGGCTTACAATCTATGAGGGAAGAGGGATAGAGACAGAAGGTGAAGGGAGAGACTGGTGATGTGGTGACAGTAGTGTTATTGGGGATTGTAGGCCTTCCTGAATAGGTGAGTCTTCAGGGCCTTCTTGAAGCCTGTGATTGTCGGGGTCAGTCTTATATATCTTAGTAATGAGTTCCAGAGTATGGGGGATGCACAGGAAATCTTTTGGAGACAGTTGTGTGAAGAGCGGATAAGAGCAGAGCGGAGACAATAAATAATGGCAGTGCCCACCCTAAGTTTATTCATGTTTAACTTCTAGACTCTAATAGACTTATATGGAAAAAGTCAGTCTTATGACCAATTGAGGACCCGTTCAAGAGCTATACAAAGGGGATGATGTGTCCAGTGAGTGGATACATTGTTCACTATACATGAAGTTTACTGGAGTGGGGCTTTAAAGGGATCCAATCATTGGAATATGATTTTTTTCTCCCTAACACATATGAATAGCCTTATGAAAGGCTATTCTTCTCCTATCTTTAGTTGTCTTCTCTGCACCGCCGTTCGGTAGAAATCGGGGTTTTCTTTGGGTATGCAAATGAGTTATCTCGCAGCACTGGGGGCGGTCCCCAGTGCTCAAACAGCACTGGAGGCGTCCCCAATGCTGCGAGAAAAGTCTCCAGCGATGCCTCATCTTCCGTCCTGGGTTTCAATCTTCTAGGCATGCGCAATCGGCTCTTCCATCGGGCCTTGGGTAGAGCTGGCTGCGCATGGCCGCGACCATTTTCTTGTGTCTGCTTACAGTAAATAAAACACCACGGCAGAAACACATCATGGCTTTTCCTGCTGCTCTTTTCACAGAAAGTTTACATAGATTTTCTCTGCAGACTCTCTGCTTCAATTATACCTATAGGGAAACCACCGGCATTTCCGTAGGCATAATAGACATGCTGCGAAATCCAAAACCACAATGATTTTGGAAATCTCAGCTTGTTCGTGCGCGTGTATTTTACCGTACTGTGGGGATGGGATTTACTAGATTTCCATCCACTACACAGTGACTGTAAAAAGCTGAGTGACATGTAAAAAGTTTTGCATGGGCAGGATGTATTTGTAGAAAAGTCTCAGATGTAAAAAATCATGAGACCAACAATTTTTCAGCCTCTCGGTGCAAAAGAGAATGTTCCACTCACTGACAGATCTTGAAAATGCATGAAAACCAAAACAATATATTAGGAAGCTGTATAATATTTCATTGAACAACCTAAAACCAAAGAATAACATACAAGTAAATGCACATCAGGCCAAAAAATAAATGTGAAAAAGCATCATATAAGCTGCACTTATAATATCCAGTAACTTGCACAGCACAATTCTGTGAACATATATATCTGTACTTACCTCATAGGTGCTGGTGATGCCCAGTCTGTAGAACACTGGCAGAAATACTTCAGATGAGATCAACACCACAATGGCGTAAGCTATACCAACTACACTGAACATGGCACCAAACCTATATACTTCTGCTGGGGTACCCAAAACCGTAACAGCAGACATGAAGCTGGCAGTAAGGGATAGGGCCACTGGTACTGCGGACATACTCCTGCCTCCCATAAGGAAATCTTGTGAGGTTTTCTGTTTGCGACCAGCAAATGCATAGTAAATCCCAATGACAGCAGAGATGAGCAGCATTAGTGCAAAAACAACATAGTCCCATACTGTAAAAGTCCCAATGTCACCTGCCGTAGCCATAGTCACTCTAATGTGCAGCTGAATATGAACGGATGCAAAGTATAACAGATGGGTAAACCGGCAGGTCGAGCAAGTAATGATCCTACACTTATCTACCTCTGAGATGGTGTGTGCAAATCAGGACTGTGCTTAGTAACTATAAGGAAAAAAGAATACCAAAATACAAAGAGTGATTAAAAGCTGGCAAAGAGCATCTGTGCCTCAGGGCAACACTGTCAGTATCACAATAGGTGCTAAGTACTGAATATATTCAATAACAAGGAAGCCTATGCAACAACTAACTAAAGATGGATGAGACTATAAAGTGGTTTAAGGAAGAGAATATATGTAGAATATACCAGGTAGAAAACTATGATGGATGGTCTAGCAGAAAAGAGAAGACAATGAAGAGAGGGGAGTAGGTATACTCGAGAGGGACAAAATAGGGGAGTAGGAATTCCCCAGTTGGTGGACGGCCAATTGTCCTGTCATGCTGATAGTTTCCACACTTCTAGCCTGCGAAATATGCAGGTTAGGATAATGTTGATAAATTTAATATAAAACAAGCAGCACAGTAGACAATAGAAGGAGAATAAAAAGTAGACTTCTACCCAACTTTTTTTCTATTAGTCACTGCAGAGGTGTTGCCAACACTTGAATGGGACTAAGCACTACCTCACAACTGCTGCTATGAAAGGCAAGTGAGTATTGTCGCTCCCGGCATGTAAACAATGTGTGCTCGTGTGAAAACACTTCATCTGTGGGAGTCCCAACATAGGACCTAATCAGACTCTCGCCAATCGAAAATCAATGACCTATTTTAAAGACTGGCATACACTTTATGAAAGTGGATAAGTCCTTTATGGAATTCTAGGACACCGTATACTCAATATTTGTATATCATTTCCAGCTATTGTACTAAGTCTTTGAACTTTGCTTCTTAAGGTTAAGGCATCGCACTAAAATCAACATGCTCGGTTTTTCCAACAGCAGCTTTTCTACAATGTGGGGATAAAATTAACCAAAATCTCATTCACTTTGCTGATATGTAGCTTTTTTTCCGATGCATTTCCTCAGCAGCCAAAAACAGGAAAGCAACATTTTGTTATGTTAGGGTCTCCCATATACAGCTGTTTTAGCCATATGTTTATTCCCCAGAAAAACCCATAAGGGCTAAGGTCCCAAGTAGTACCCTGTAGCAAAAAAGTGCTGCACGACAAATCGTAGTGGCATTGCATCGCGATTTTCCTACAGCGCTTTCTGCTTCATTTATACCTATAGGGATTTCTGTAGGTATAATTGACTGTGATTTTCAAAAACGCAACACTAGAATCCTATCCACTTTGCTGTAACTGGCAAACCACGGCTCTTACTTCACATGGGACCCCAGACTAATACTAAGGCCCCACATAGCAAGCTGCAGCCAAAAACGCTGCAGAAAAGACCACGGCGGAAACATATAACGCTTTTTTTTCCACAGCGCTTTTCAGAAAGTCCACAGAGTTTTCCTCAAGGACTTTCTGTTCCTATTATACCTACTGGTATATGGAAATATGCCATTATTTCTGATGATATAATTGACATGCAACAATTTACAAAAATTTAAGATTTTTTTTGAAATAGCAGAATTTCCGCTGCAGATATTTTTCTGCAATGCATGGATGGGATTAACCAGAATCCCATCCAATGCTGCAGTCTGCATGTTACATTACCATCAAAGTGAATGGGATCCTGGATAATCCCATCCATACATTGCAGAAAAATATCTGCAGCGGAAATTCTGCAATTTCAAAAAATTGCTGCAGCATTTTCCTTTACATGCGAAGTGGATGGGATTCTGGTTAATCCCATCCATATATTGCAGAAAAAAAAAAACGTTTTGCAAAACTTTGTTGCTTTTACCTGCAGAAATGTTCCTATTTTCCTTATAGTCTTAGCAAGGGAAGAAAAAAATGGAGCAAAAATAGAAGAAAAAAGAAAAACGCTGTGGAAAAAACCTCTTCTGCAGCGTTTTTTAGCCATGTTTCCTGAGGACTTTCTGTGAAAAGGGCTTTGTTTGCTGCGGCCACACTACATGGGGACTTAGCGTTTTACAGTCAGGGCAAAGTGGATGGAATTCTGGCAAATCCCATGCTCACTTTGCGGTAAAAACCGTGGTGCGGACACACAGCGGTGCGGTTTTGGAAATCTCAGCATGTCAATTATACCTATATAAACACCGGTGGTTTCCCCATAGGTATCATTGTAACAAAAAGTCTGCAGAGGAAAACACCGCCAAATTTCTGTCTAAAGCGCTGCAGGAAGAACCGCGATGCATTGCCGCTGCGCTCTTTTGCTCTGGGGCCTTAGTATTAAGCGGTTTATTCAGCCACAGCGTCCGCCTTGTGACACCTGCCGACTAGGCCCATTCATTTGGGCCTAATCCGGAGCAGAAAGCCGCGATGGAATATGTTTACGCAGAACCCCGTGTAAACTAGCCCTTATGTTTGCTACATGGGGCAGACTTTCACACACTATATTCTGTTATTAAATATCACTTTAGTTAAAATGTGCCATGATGTTGCAAGCTGTGAACAGAGAAACACTAATCTATTTGGCTGTGCGCATATCTCAGCAGTCATTGTGCATGCATGTTGTTATTTCTTCACTCTGGCATCTTGAAATCTTTGAGTTTCACATTAGTGGCATGTTGACCTAAGGCAAGGGCTAGGTTTGTAAAGGTTGCACAACCTCATTACCATCAATTAAAAGGTTGGGAACTTTCATTGTCTCCTGAGAATGTAGAAAATATTTCGCAAGATGAAGAATGATACGAGTATGAAACAGTAGGTAATAATAGACATGGAGCTGATTACTTAATATCTTCTTATATATTGAAGTGCACTGTAGATCAAATACATTTAATATTAGTATTAGTATTAGTACTGTAAATAGCAAACTTCCAATGATGCTTAAAGGGATTCTATCATTAAAAACTTTTTTTTGTAGATAAGACATTGGAAGAGCCTTTAGAAAGGCTATTCGTCTCTTACCCTTAGATGAGATCTCCGCCGCGTCGTTCCTTAGAAATACCGTTTTTTACCGGTATGCAAATTAGTTCTCTCGCAGCGATGGGGCGGGTCCCAGCAGTGGAAATGCAATGGGGGCGTCCCCACTGCTGCTTGAAAACAGGCTCCAGCGACGCCTCTATCTTCTGCTGGATCCTCCCCTTCCTTCTTCGTCATTCTTCGGCGTCACCTCCGATGCCTGCTCAGTTGGCTCTGTCAGTGAGATACATAGTAGTAGTACTATGGCAGCAGGCATGCGCAGTCAGCTCTACTAGTGTCTCACTGTCAGAGCCAAAAAAAAAAAAAAAACATCAGCCGCTCGCCGGGCCCCCTAATGTCTTGAACCCTGTGGCAGCTGCTACCCCGGTAGTTATGCCCCTGCATAATGGTTTCCTCCCTTACAAAGCACCCATAGAAATCTATCTATATTATATGCCTGTGTGCATATCATTTTACATAGAGGCAAATGGAGGTACTGGGAAAAAGAATAATGCTATATTATATTATGAATATATTATTCCATAGAGTATGAAATAACATAGAGTATGATAATGAGGCATTATAAAGTGACACACGGGGGTGTCGCTATCATGGACCTGAAAGCACGTCCTGTGCTATCGCACTGCTTTACATTGGTTCACACATGGGTTCAGTCGCAGTTGCTGAACTAAGACAGAACTGAGGGTCCCTAGGCTGAGGGTCATTGTCTTTCTAGAGATAATAATATGTACGTAGTTTAAATGCACCTGAACATCACATACAAAAGACTAGGGCCTAAATAAATGACCAGTCTCCTACTGAAGATCTTATCTCAGAAAATAAGATAAGAACTATGTAGCTGTAGTTTAGGAGTCTCATCATACTCACATCAATCTCTCTACTATCAGAACAGAAACCTGTCCTTATCTGATAACATGTATCCCATGTAAGACAGAATGGAAAGATGAACAAGTAATGATTGTCTCTACTGCTGAATGATTGTCTCATTCATTTCCACAAACAGATAAGATGGGATCTGTCACCTACCATGTGATACATTGAAAGGAAGAACGGCAGGGAACATTTGGTTAAAGGACTATGGAATTGTCTTGTTTTATCTGCACTGTACGAAGGTAAATAGTTGCATATTCTAAATAATAATCCTATTATTACTTGGCTGCTCACTGTGTGGTTTTCCACTAGCACCGATCATACACAGTTCATGGCACTCTCCTCAGACTCTATCTAACCCCTTTTGTTGTTGTTTAATAGAGATGAGCGAACAGTAAAATATTCGATGTTCGTTATTCGTTTTGAATAGCCGCTCAACATTCGACTATTCGAACGAATATCAAACCCCATTATAGTCTATAGGAGAAAATGCTTTGTTTCAGGGGATCCCACCAGGGTCACCAACTCCACTATAACACCTCTGCAATAAAACTGGGACAGCAGGGGAAGCATGCCTGGGGGCATCTAACAAGCCCAAGTCACTGTTTTACCCCACCATCACAGACTATCAACTACACACTTTCCACACTCCAAAAAACCTCTATCAAAGTGGGAAAATACCTGGAAACCTTCTTTCCTCCCCAAATGGATGGACACAAACCCAAATTTAAGCTAAACAAACATCAACAAGCACCCCTTTAAATCACGTTGCCCATGACAAGCACAGATGGAATAGGCAATGGGAAATCCATCAGTACCCACCTTGAACTGTCATTGTGGATGTGTATGTGTGTGTGTGTGAGTGATGTGGTAAGACCTTCCAAAATTCACTTTTCTAGCCCTTAACATGAGCCCTTCCAAATTAAGTTACAAGCCCTTAAGCTGAGCTACCAGCAGAGATTGAGGCCCTTCAGGTGACTTCAGCCTCTTACCAACAGAGTGTTAGCCTCTTTAAAATTCTTAGCCCCTAAAACGGTGGTTCTAGAACTATCACTCTCATTGTGTTGGATTGATGCAGTGGATTGGACTGAGGACCCAGACATTGACCTTGATTTGGATTGTGAAATTGATAACATTTTGGCATCAAGTTCTGGGGGTAATTTTTATTTAGAGGACCGCAAAGGTGGAGAATTGGCTGCAAACACTACTAGCGGTAATGGTCCTCTAATATGGGACTCTACATTACCTCTACAGGGTTCTGATCAGGTGTTAATAGTCCAAACAACATTCTCTAGTACTTTAGCTGTAGACAGGGTCGGACTGGGATGTCTAGGGCCCACCAGTGGAATTGTTTCTAGGGGCCCACCGCCAGGACCCTGCAGATCAGCGGTACCAAGACAGGGCGGTTAAAGGTAATAACATGTTGGGAGCCATGCTACTCACGCACTATACCATGTGCACTACATATACCTACTGCTACAGCCTGTATGGCAAGTGAACAGCATGGCTCCTAGAAATGTTACCATTACCCGTAGCTGAAGTGTCCTGGAAAAGCTGATCTGCAGATGTCCTGGCTGTTGTATCATCGCAGATGTAATATTGATGGCCTATCCTAAGGACAGACCATCAATATTAGAAAGATGGATAAATCCTTTAAAGTGGTTGTCCAGGAATTGGAGCAACTCATGTGGTGGGCAGGAGGTGTAAAATAAAAAAACAAATAAATAAAAAAAGAATACTCATCTGTCCTTGGCGCTCCGTTGTCCGCCGGTAGTGTCCATTCGGTCTCGTGCTCCTTACTGGGAGTCCTGCACCTCATATGATTGCTGAGACCAATTAGGTACAGGATTTCCAGAAATGAGGCCATGAGACCAAACAGACACTACCGGCGGACAACGGGGTGCTGAGGACAGGTGAGAAGGCTTTTAAAAAAAAAAAAAATTAAAAAAAAATTATTTTTACACCTCCCTGGCAGCCACCACAGTGATCACTCCAGTTTATAGACAACCTGTTTTAAGGGGTTGTCTGGGCCAAATATTTTATGGCCACTTCACTGGTCCCCCATAATGTATGGGGAACAGTGATGGGGCCATTATATTGTGTGGAGCAGTGATGAGGCTAACATATTGTGCGGAAGGGGGGTGTTATAATGTGTGGGGCATATTAAAGGGGTTTCCAGGGTTAAACTTTTTTATGGCCTATACTCAGGATAGGCCATAAATACCTCAAACCTCACATTGCAAAAACACAAAGTCTTTGGCTACTACAGAAAAAAAAAAAAGTTTTACGGAACCAGCAAAGTGAATGAAATTTAATCAAATTTACCTCATCCGCACACTGCAGGAAAAAAAGATGTGGAACAGCCACAAACTCTAAAATGTGAGCACTTTTAAGAACATGGCTGGTTACTTTCAGCTGCGCAATTGGGAGAAAGTGCGGGGAAAAAAACACTGTGGAAAAAATACATTGAGATTCGGCGCTATTTATTTCCACAGCTATTTTTTTAGCTGCGTCTCGCTGTTGGGCCTCATCCTTATTATCTCAATAGACTGAGCATTATACTATAAGGCTGAGTTCACACAGAGTTTTCTGGTCAGGAATTTGGTTCTATTGGGAGGCTTTTTTGGAGGCTGATTTTGAGGTGGATTCCTGACCAAATAACTCCGTGTGAACTCAGCCTTAGGGCTCTTTCACATCTGCGCCCAGTCTCCGTTCATGCAGGTTTCTGTTTCCTGCACAAAACAGAGGCAGGAGATGGAAACCTGCAGGACTCTTTCATACCCATTCATTTGAATGGGTTTGAAAGATGTCCGGCCGTGAGCGGCGGTGAGCGTTTTATGCTCTCCGCCGCGAAACCGGTTTATTAAAATCGGACACAGAGTCGGACATGCAGTACTCTGTGTCTGATTTAAAAAAAAACGGTTTTGCGGCGGAGAGCATAAAACGCTCACCGCCGCACCCGGTCTGACAGCTTTCCGTCTTCTACATGCAGAAGACGGAAAGCTGAGTACAGACTGCCGAACGCTGGTGTGAACCTAGCGTCAGGCTAAAGCCCTATGTAGCAAGACAAAGCAAAAAGCCCTGCGGGAAAAACCCCGGCGGCAACACATCAGTTTTTCCTGCAGCGCTTATTGCAGAAACTCGGCAGAGGTTTCCTCTGAGGACTTTGTTTCCTTTAGGGTAAGTTCACGCAGGGATTTTTGGTCAGGATTTTTAGGCCATATCTGCCTCAAAATCCTGACCAAAAAGACGGCTCCCATTGAAATCAGTGGGAGCCGGTCAGTTCTTTTTTCCGGGAGCCGGTTTGTTCCAGCTCCCAGAAAAAGAAGCGAGATGTTCATTCTTCAGGTCGTTTCGCCCCTCGCGATTCAGCCTGAAGACACTGCCTCCTCCCATCTAGGCCCATTCATTGGGCCTAATCCAGAGCGGAGTGCGCAGCTGGATGCCGTTGCAGTGCACCGGCATTAGGTCGCGGCTACCCGTTTTTTGGTCCGGAACCTGAGGCGGCCTCCGGTTCAGGTTCCGGACCAAAAAACCCCGTATGAACTTAGCCTTATACCTATAGGGAAACTTCAGGTGTTTCTGTAGATATAAGTGACATGCTGCAATTCCCAAAACCGCAATAGTTTTGGAAATTGCAGTGTGTCCGCCATGTGTGTTTTTCTGCAATGTGTGGATGGGATTGCACTCACTGCGTTCAGTAATGCATTCGGGGAGTCCGCATGGGGACCCTCCCAAACAGACTACCGAACGCATTAGCAGACGGTGTGCAGTGAAAGCACACATAGACTATAATGGTGTCCATGTGCTTTTTGTGCGGTGTCCGCATAGAACATGCAGACAGAAAAGTACTTTACAATCTACTTTCCTGTCCACATGACTCGTGGGGACACCGCGTGGAAAGCACACGGACCCCATTATAGTCTATGGGGTCCGCGTACTTTCACTGCACACCGCTTGCTAATGCATTTGGTAATACGTTTGGGGGGAAGGGGGAGGGGGTTTCCATGCAGACTCCCCAAACAGATCACCGAACGCAGATGTGAACCAGGCCTTATACATATACGATATATACTCACACATATACAATACTATAGCACATATACATTTATATACATTCATATACCATATAAGTCACTTGTATGAATACTATATATACACACACATATATACATACACATTATAGCATACTGTATATACTCACACATACCTATATACAAACATACAGTACTCACACAGTATACAAGACACATACTTTACACAAATGTACACATATATACATATTAAACATACAGATTTTACCAAAAGAATTTACTCACCATTGCAGCAGATAGCTCCTGTCTTCCCCACACGCTAAAATGTAAGAGGACTCAGTGTGAGAAGGAGGGGGGAGAGGGAGGAAGTGCATGCGTGCGTGCGTGCAGCAGGGGAGACCTCACAGGAGAGCAGCATAGCATCTGCAGGTAAGTGAAGGGAGAGGCCATTAGCTGATGCTGAAGATACACATGCTGTCCTTCGATGTGTACAGCTTCAGCATCAGCTAATGGGGGCCCCTGTGTGTGGAGGCAGATGCATTGGCCAGGTGCCCGGTTGGGGGCCCCTGGCCATCTCGATCGGGCCCCGACCAATGCATCTGCATTGGTAAAATCAAAACTTTCAGTCAGGGCTCGGGGGCCCACCGGGGGATTCCCCGGTTACCCGGCGGGCCAGTCCGAGCCTGGTTGTAGATCAGAAACCACTTCCCCTTCCAACACCAGATTTAACAAAGCTTCATCATTATCATCCTGCTGAGATAGAGCCACTAAAGGAAACCTGAGCCAAATCTAAACACCGAGTCCTGAACAAAATTTAAAGTGTCAAAAGACTTTAGAGACTGTTGAAAGTAATGGGATCCAGAATGAGGAGTTCATCACAAGGCTGACAGACCCAACTCCACATGCTGCTGCACAAGCAGCCAGCAGTCAGACTAAGATGGTCTCTTCTTCAAGCAAGACACAAGATTCTTTGGAACCAGAACAGGAAAACCCAGTGATTGTCATTGCAGCAGTGCCTAGGCCATCTTTCACAGCAGTTCATTGAGAGATTGAATTGGAGAAAAATAAGGACATTTACTGTGATCGAGTCTTCATGCTCTCACAGTATAGTGCTATAGGCGCTGCTTGTACAGAAGGACATTCCTGACAGAGTGTCAGAAACGCCTTTCTGAATGTAAAGAACTACGGTACCGGGACCGCTAGCTCTTCACCCAGAGCACAGATCAGGAAAGCCGACAGTGCGTTGAATTCAGCGCACTGTTGGCTTTCCAGCAGTATATAGAACTGCCTGTGCCCCAAACCATGAAAGGTCCTTTTTAAGGGGAAAACATTAGAACGAATGCTCTACCCTGGACAATCAGATTAACTCCCAATTTCTACAGTTTCAAACGCAAACTAAAGACCCATCTGTTCAGACAGGCCTATCACAATGTCTAACGTAAACCCTTAACCCTCCTGTCTCCGCTCCCACATTTCCCCACATGATATGATGTCATCTCATGCTAACTGCATAGGTCCAAGCTCCATCCACATGTTAAAGGACACGATTGTCGACGGCTCATAAAGTCTTATGTTTATGCAATGACAGTCACCTCTATTACAAAAGTGTCTGACCTCTGTATAAGCAATACCGCCCCTGCTACCTCGTGTCATCCCCTCTACCTCATAGATTGTAAGCTCTTGCAAGCAGGGCCCTCAGTCCCAGTGTGTGAAATGATTTTCTTTGTAATGTATCGTTCTGTCTGTATTTGAACCCTACAAATTGTACAGCGCTGCGGAATATGTTGGCGCTATAGAAATAAAATGTATTATTATTATATTATTATAGAACGAAATCCCAACCCACAGACATGCCAATGAGTGAGCTGCAAACATAGATGCCCTGACATACAGGAGGTTAACCTGGGTTATTCATTTTATTCTGTAACATATTAGATAAAATTTTTCCCCTAGGTTCATGTTTACATTGAAGTAGTTCAGATTTTACTTTATCTGAAAAAATAAGATTAAACTGTCTCAATATCAGAATACACACAGAACAGATTAAATGGCACCACTGGCATGCCGCAGCTGTACTCTTGAGATCCCTGTCTGATAAATGATTTTATGGAAGAGACGTTAAAAAGGAATCTATCATCATGTTTGGGGCCTCTTAAAGGGGTTGTCCAGTACTTTCAGAAGTCGGGGAGGGGGGCAGGGGAAGGTGAAACATTTAAAAATTATACTCAACTGCCCGCGGCTTCCGCTGCTGCTGTCTAGTCAGCACAAGCTGTGCCTTTGCCCTCAGTTGTCATGGGCAATGCAGGACTGCAAGCAAAGGCACAGCACACACTTGATCGGACAGCAGTGGCGGACACCGAAGCTCTGGGGAGAAGTATGTTTTTTTTTTTCTGTTTCGACTTTCCCGGCCTTCTGCCTGACTTCTAAAAATGCCTGGACAACCCCTTTAAAGAGGACCCTTCATGTGTAATACACCGCTAGAAAGCTCATTCGGCTTTCCCGTTCTGTGCTCCCGCTGAAGAGCTATCGGTGCCGTTACCATAGCTCTTCTGTGTCAGAAGGGCATTTCTGACAGTCTGTCTGCAACGCCCCTCCTCACAGTAGCCTCTATTGCGCTGTACTATGAGAGGGAGCATTCCTCACCACTCAACAATACTTTTTTGCTGCAGACCGCTACATGGGGCCTTAGCTCAAGGCCAGTTGCAGATGACCATGTACTGCCAGCTGGCCGGTGTGAATTAAAGGATCGGGTGGCGCATGTGGGACTCGCAGATGTTCTCCATGTGCTGACCATGCATGGGACGTGTTTCCGCGGCCGCTTTCATTAAATGAATAGGAGCCACGGAAGCAAAGGGCCGCAAAATAGGACAGGAATAGGACATGTACCATATTTTGGGGCCGGGACTGTCAGCTGTGGGACCGTGTAATTCACGGTCATATGTACGGGCCTATAGAAATGAATGGGTCAGTGTTCTATCCATGAAATATACAGATAGCACACTAAACACGTTCATGGTCATTTGCAACCTACCTTTCAGGTGCCATTATGAAATACAATTTGTCCCACAATAAATAAACCCTCAAATGGTTCTGTAAAGAGAAAAAAATTCCAAAAAACTGTCACTGTCTTTGGAAGGGATAAAAATGTAAGATCCTAGAAAGAAAAATGGCTTTGAGAGGAAGGTGTTAAAGTACACATATAAAGCCTTCTCAGTACTCAATAATAAATGCTTAGATATTATCTTGTTAAATGTTTTATTCTGCTTAAAGATATGTAGAGATAACTGTTAACCAATAGTTAATAGGTGAGAAGGATCCCAGAAATGATTGCCAGAAAGATAAACAGCGTACATACCTTTAGCCATCACTTAAATGTCACTATTCATTTGTGCCTTGTTTTTCAGCTTCAATTAAATAAACCTATGACCCTATGTACCTAGCAAAATATGACATGGATTCCTAAAAATCTGATTTTACACTTGGCACTAATAGGTGTTTGTCACATATTATATGCCTTCCTTCTAGAGAAATAATATCATAGTACCTCAATGAAGACCTGTACGGCAACACGCGGCGGCAGCACATTGTGACTCTTCCTGTAGCACTTTAAACAGAAAGTTTGCAGAAGTTTCCTGTGCGGACTTCTTGTTTCAGTTATACCTATGGGGAAACCACCGACGTTTCTGTAGGTATAACTGACATGCTGCTATTTCCAAAACTACGGCGGTTTTGAAAATTGTGGTGTGTCTGCATCGCGGTTTATACCACAAAGTGGGCATGGGATTCGCATCCACTTTAAGCTGACTGTAAAACACTGCGATTTTTCCCGCTGCGTTTATGTCCCATGGGCCTGGCCTAAAAAACAGTTACCCGCAGACCCTATGGACTATAATGGGGTCCACCAGGTTTTCGCCTGAAAAATGTGGAGAGTAAACTCCTGATTGCTTCTGACCCACAGAATACAGCTAACCTGTCATTTTGGCTGCCCAGTGAATACCATAAAAACAAAGTCACGCAAATGCAGTTTTTTAATAATTTCACCTCATTCTGAATTTTTTTTCCAGCTTCCCTGTATACCATATAGAATAGTAAATGGTACCATTATGAAATACAATGTATCCTGCAAAAATTAAGCTTTCATACGTTAGTTACGGTTTTGCAAGATGGAGAGTAAATTACAAGAAATAAAAATTGAAAAAATGGATGCAGGAAAGGGTTAAGAATAGATGAGAAGTGTCAAGTCTTATATGTGTCTTGAATCTATTTGTTTTTATTCAACACATACTTAGTACTTCTAAGAAGAAAACATACCTACTTCTTAACTGTCCAATCCCTGAGGCTGAACAGGATGTGAAAGTAACATTCAGAAACAGACAATATATATTTATAAAACAGATGGAATAACAGAAGAGGAAGAATAGGCTATTCATTCATTCACCTTAGAACACTCCCCCGAACAGTGAAAACAGGACAAATGTCTCAGAGTATCACAGGGGGGTAAATGGACTTACATCCATATTAATGGAAAATGGTAAATACAACTGGATACTCCTTATCAATTTATTATATAGAATTAGTATGTCAATTAATTTAGTTATTTAACCTTATTTAGTTCTAGTCTAAAGCGGTTGCACTACAAACATACAGGATGGGTATAAGAGACTGACTGGTCCATCCAACAGAACATGGGTCCCGAGCCCCCCAATTTGAACAGAACCACTCCATCTAACTCTATGGACTGCTGAATACTAATATCATCATTGATGGGGTCCCAATAGTCAGACCCCCATAAGACACTTCTACCCTGATAAGTGTTGTTTGTGGTAAAGCCCCTTTAAATATTTGGCTTATCTGAAACTCAATAAAATGATGCAAGTAACTGGGTCTGAAGATTGTTTTGTGGGTGTTCCATTGTACTGTTTTGCAATCCTTTTGATTGGTACACCCTTCTACAGCTATACTGAGTTGTCACATACAACTGCAGAAAAATAAGCTTGGGCCCATTTGATCACAAATTACGTAATAGTTATTTTACTATGTTTATGCAAGTAGTTTAATAAGTTTAATCAGATGCTTATGAAATCGATTTACTCCTAGCCCCAACCCTTATAAGCCTCACTGAGTAGTAATATAACCCTCCACCTTTTACTTATACTACAGTCCTATGAAAAAGTTTGGGCACCCCTATTAATCTTAATAATTTTTAGTTCTAAATATTTTGGTATTTGCAACAGCCATTTCAGTTTGATATATCTAATAACTGATGGACACAGTAATATTTCAGGATTGAAATGAGGTTTATTGTACTAACAGAAAATGCGCAATATGCATTAAACCAAAATTTGACCGGTGCAAAAGTATGGGCACCTCAACAGAAAAGTGACATTAATATTTAGTACATCCTCCTTTTGCAAAGATAACAGCCTCTAGTCGCTTCCTGTAGCTTTTAATCAGTTCCTGGATCCTGGATGAAGGTATTTTGGACAAACAATTCAAGTTCAGTTAAGTTAGATGGTCGCCGAGCATGGACAGCCCGCTTCAAATCATCCCACAGATGTTCAATGATATTCAGGTCTGGGGACTGGGATGGCCATTCCAGAACATTGTAATTGTTCCTCTGCATGAATGCCTGAGGATTTGGAGCGGTGTTTTGGATCATTGTCTTGCTGAAATATCCATCCCCGGCGTAACTTCAACTTCGTCACTGATTCTTGAACATTATTCTCAAGAATCTGCTGATACTGAGTGGAATCCATGCGACCCTCAACTTTAACAAGATTCCCGATGCCGGCATTGGCCACACAGCCCCAAAGCATGATGGAACCTCCACCAAATTTTACAGTGGGTAGCATGTGTTTTTCTTGGAATGCTGTTTCTTTTTGGACGCCATGCATAACGCCTTTTTTTTATAACCAAACAACTCAATTTTTGTTTCCAAAATGAAGCTGCCTTGTCCAAATGTGCTTTTTGATACCTCAGGCAACTCTATTTGTGGCGTACGTGCAGAAACGGCTTCTTTCTCATCACTCTCCCATACAGCTTCTATTTGTGCAAAGTGCACTGTATAGTTGACCGATGCACAGTGACATCACCTGCAGCAAGATGATGCTGCAGCTCTTTGGAGGTGGTCTGTGGATTGTCCTTGACTGTTCTCACCATTCTTCTTCTCTGCCTTTCTGATATTTTTCTTGGCCTGCCACTTCTGGGCTTAACAAGAACTGTCCCTGTGGTCTTCCATTTCCTTACTATGTTCCTCACAGTGGAAACTGACAGGTTAAATCTCTGAGACAGCTTTTTGTATCCTTCCGCTGAACAACTATGTTGAACAATCTTTGTTTTCAGATCATTTGAGAGTTGTTTTGAGTAGCCCATGATGCCACTCTTCAGAGGAGATTCAAATAGTAGAACAACTTGCAATTGGCCACCTTAAATACCTTTTCTCATGATTGGATACACCTGGCTATGAAGTTCAAAGCTCACTGAGGTTACAAAACCAATTTTGTGCTTCAGTAAGTCAGTAAAAAGTAGTTAGGAGTATTCAAATAAATAAAATGATAAGGGTGCCCATACTTTTGCACCGGTCAAATTTTGGTTTAATGCATATTGCGCATTTTCTGTTAGTACAATAAACCTCATTTCAATCCTGAAATATTACTGTGTCCATCAGTTATTAGATATATCAAACTGAAATGGCTGTTGCAAACACCAAAATATTTAGAACTAAAAATGATTAAGATTAATAGGGGTGCCCAAACTTTTTCATAGGACTGTATATAGGTCGTAAAGTTCAATAAAAACAATACCTATGAATACTGCTATCATCCGAACCAGGTACGGATTATTGGGTGGGAAGGCACTTGAAGTAGGCGTCCTGGTGCCACCATCCCATAAGGGGTCAAACTCAAGGTATAGTTCTTTGACTTTCAGATAAAGTGTAGTATCTGTTTTTATCAGGGGCTACTACTGTAATGAATAGGTATGTATTTGTAATGTATGTTACACACAGAGCTTCATAGCAAAAAAACTAAGCAATACAACCAAAGAGATCCAAAACTGACAAAACCTCACTGCAGCAATAATACCCTGTACTAAAATATAACTTTTATTATTAAAAACACTAAAATATTGCTAAATAAATATGTTCCCCATCAAAAATATGCAATGATATCCTCGACCATTGGCTGCGTACCAACAGGCTAAAAACAAAGCAAATAACAGAGTTAGACAGAGTACACTCACATTGATGAAAGATCCCTAGTAAAATGAACTCCAAAGACATCAATGCACCTTTAACCCGTTCCCAGCAGAGGAATTTTTAAATTTTCGTTTTTGACTTCCCCCTCCCCCAAACCCCATAAGTTTTTTTATTCTTCCGCTCTCCGAGCCATATGAGGTCTTAATGTTTGCAGGACACATTTTTCTTCATGATGCCACCATTAATTAGAGATGAGCGAACACTAAAATGTTCGAGGTTCGAAATTCGATTCGAACAGCCGCTCACTGTTCGAGTGTTCGAATGGGTTTCGAACCCCATTATAGTCTATGGGGAACATAAACTCGTTAAGGGGGAAACCCAAATTCGTGTCTGGAGGGTCACCAAGTCCACTATGACACCCCAGGAAATGATACCAACACCCTGGAATGACACTGGGACAGCAGGGGAAGCATGTCTGGGGGCATAAAAGTCACTTTATTTCATGGAAATCCCTGTCAGTTTGCGATTTTCGCAAGCTAACTTTTCCCCATAGAAATGCATTGGCCAGTGCTGATTGGCCAGAGTACGGAACTCGACCAATCAGCGCTGGCTCTGCTGGAGGAGGCGGAGTCTAAGATCGCTCCACACCAGTCTCCATTCAGGTCCGACCTTAGACTCCGCCTCCTCCGGCAGAGCCAGCGCTGATTGGCCGAAGGCTGGCCAATGCATTCCTATGCGAATGCAGAGACTTAGCAGTGCTGAGTCAGTTTTGCTCAACTACACATCTGATGCACACTCGGCACTGCTACATCAGATGTAGCAATCTGATGTAGCAGAGCCGAGGGTGCACTAGAACCCCTGTGCAAACTCAGTTCACGCTAATAGAATGCATTGGCCAGCGCTGATTGGCCAATGCATTCTATTAGCCCGATGAAGTAGAGCTGAATGTGTGTGCTAAGCACACACATTCAGCACTGCTTCATCACGCCAATACAATGCATTAGCCAGTGCTGATTGGCCAGAGTACGGAATTCGGCCAATCAGCGCTGGCCAATGCATTCTATTAGCCCAATGAAGTAGAGCTGAATGTGTGTGCTAAGCACACACATTCAGAACTGCTTCATCACGCCAATACAATGCATTAGCCAGTGCTGATTGGCCAGAGTACGGAATTCGGCCAATCAGCGCTGGCCAATGCATTCTATTAGCCCGATGAAGTAGAGCTGAATGTGTGTGCTAAGCACACACATTCAGCACTGCTTCATCACGCCAATACAATGCATTAGCCAGTGCTGATTGGCCAGAGTACGGAATTCGGCCAATCAGCGCTGGCTCTGCTGGAGGAGGCGGAGTCTAAAGTCGGACCTGAATGGAGACTGGTGTGGAGCGATCTTAGACTCCGCCTCCTCCAGCAGAGCCAGCGCTGATTGGCCGAATTCCGTACTCTGGCCAATCAGCGCTGGCCAATGCATTCTATTAGCCCGATGAAGTAGAGCTGAATGTGTGTGCTAAGCACACACATTCAGCACTGCTTCATCACGCCAATACAATGCATTAGCCAGTGCTGATTGGCCAGAGTACGGAATTCGGCCAATCAGCGCTGGCCAATGCATTCTATTAGCCCGATGAAGTAGAGCTGAATGTGTGTGCTAAGCACACACATTCAGCACTGCTTCATCACGCCAATACAATGCATTAGCCAGTGCTGATTGGCAAGAGTACGGAATTCGGCCAATCAGCGCTGGCCAATGCATTCTATTAGCCCGATGAAGTAGAGCTGAATGTGTGTGCTAAGCACACACATTCAGCACTGCTTCATCACGCCAATACAATGCATTAGCCAGTGCTGATTGGCCAGAGTACGGAATTCGGCCAATCAGCGCTGGCTCTGCTGGAGGAGGCAGAGTCTAAGGTCGGACCTGAATGGAGACTGGTGTGGAGCGATCTTAGACTCCGCCTCCTCCAGCAGAGCCAGCGCTGATTGGCCGAATTCCATACTCTGGCCAATCAGCGCTGGCCAATGCATTCTATTAGCCCGATGAAGTAGAGCTGAATGTGTGTGCTAAGCACACACATTCAGAACTGCTTCATCACGCCAATACAATGCATTAGCCAGTGCTGATTGGCCAGAGTACGGAATTCGGCCAATCAGCGCTGGCCAATGCATTCTATTAGCCCGATGAAGTAGAGCTGAATGTGTGTGCTAAGCACACACATTCAGCACTGCTTCATCACGCCAATACAATGCATTAGCCAGTGCTGATTGGCCAGAGTACGGAATTCGGCCAATCAGCGCTGGCTCTGCTGGAGGAGGCGGAGTCTAAGGTCGGACCTGAATGGAGACTGGTGTGGAGCGATCTTAGACTCCGCCTCCTCCAGCAGAGCCAGCGCTGATTGGCCGAATTCCGTACTCTGGCCAATCAGCACTGGCTAATGCATTGTATTGGCGTGATGAAGCAGTGCTGAATGTGTGTGCTTAGCACACACATTCAGCTCTACTTCATCGGGCTAATAGAATGCATTGGCCAATCAGCGCTGGCCAATGCATTCTATTAGCGTGAACTGAGTTTGCACAGGGGTTCTAGTGCACCCTCGGCTCTGCTACATCAGATTGCTACATCTGATGTAGCAGTGCCGAGTGTGCATCAGATGTGTAGTTGAGCAAAACTGACTCAGCACTGCTAAGTCTCTGCATTCGCATAGGAATGCATTGGCCAGCCTTCGGCCAATCAGCGCTGGCTCTGCCGGAGGAGGTGGAGTCTAAGGTCGGACCTGAATGGAGACTGGTGTGGAGCGATCTTAGACTCCGCCTCCTCCAGCAGAGCCAGCGCTGATTGGTCGCGTTCCGTACTCTGGCCAATCAGCGCTGGCCAATGCATTCTATTAGCTTGATGAAGCAGAGTGTGCACAAGGGTTCAAGCGCACCCTCGGCTCTGATGTAGCAGAGCTGAGGGTGCACAAGGGTTCAAGTGCACCCTCGGCTCTCCTACATCAGAGCCGAGGGTGCGCTTGAACCCTTGTGCACACTCTGCTTCATCAAGCTAATAGAATGCATTGGCCAGCACTGATTGGCCAGAGTACGGAATTCGGCCAATCAGCGCTGGCCAATGCATCCCTATGGGAAAAAGTTTATCTCACAAAAATCACAATTACACACCCGATAGAGCCCCAAAAAGTTATTTTTAATAACATTCCCCCCTAAATAAAGGTTATCCCTAGCTATCCCTGCCTGTACAGCTATCCCTGTCTCATAGTCACAAAGTTCACATTCTCATATGACCCGGATTTGAAATCCACTATTCGTCTAAAATGGAGGTCACCTGATTTCGGCAGCCAATGACTTTTTCCAATTTTTTTCAATGCCCCCGGTGTCGTAGTTCCTGTCCCACCTCCCCTGCGCTGTTATTGGTGCAAAAAAGGCGCCAGGGAAGGTGGGAGGGGAATCGAATTTTGGCGCACTTTACCATGCGGTGTTCGATTCGATTCGAACATGGCGAACACCCTGATATCCGATCGAACATGTGTTCGATAGAACACTGTTCGCTCATCTCTACCATTAATTATTCTGTATAATGTACTGGGAAGCTGGAAAAAAAATTCAGAGTGGGGTGGATTTGAAGCCAAAAAGCATTTGTGTGACATTTTTAGGGGCTTTATTTTTATGGCGTTCACTCTGCAGCCAAAATGACATGTCACCTGTATTCTATGATTCAGTACAATTCCGAGGGTACCAAATTTGTATGGACATCGCGCGGAGACCGCACAGACTCTTTTATAGCCTGTGGAGTCCGTGTAGTTTCTCTGTTAACCACTTTTTAATGTGTTCCATATTCCGTTCCCAAGCGGGCTCCCCAAACGGAATACCGAATGCACATGTGAACCAGGCCTTACATGAGAACGACTAGACAGTAAAAGAGCACTATTGCAAACAGTTGCACAAATAATATATCCTCATCTGCCCCTTGGAACACAAATAAACTTGATAATCCATTGCTACCAGTCTTTCACCTGCAGAAATCTACGATGGACATATAATTCACACATCAATAAACTACTAACTAGTGCAATCCAGTACATTTCACTGGAGGAGGTGTGAAGTACCCAATACGATGGCACTTGAAGGACATAAAGTGCAATGTTCTTTTTGGCTCCAACTAATACAATACCAGTGTTCCATTTCTTACTTGCCAGCTATATGAGTGAATCATTCACCAACAATAAGGTCCCGTTCCCATGGAGTAATGCACCGCTCATTCAGACACGTAAACACGTGTCAGAGTGAGGCGCTTCAAAACAGATCCCATTGACTTCAATGGGTGCCGGCTTACGCGCACTACACATTGAAATCAATGGGTTATAAAGCCTCCCATTGATTTCAATGTGTAGCGTGCGCAAGACCGACACCCATTGAGGTCAATGGGATTCTGTTTACATCAGTCAATCTGACACGTGTTTACGTGTCTGAATGAGCGGAGCGTTACTCCATGTGAATGCACCCTAAAAGGCAGTGAAGGTTTCTTTTGTAAATGCAAATGCAGGTGCACATAAAGTTGTAGGCAGAGTGTATACTATTCCCTAGAAGCAGATTGGTATCTAATTGAGGATATCAACTTCTGTACAGTATGTCTATGGTAGTTGTAAACTAAAGAGGCCTTAAAATCAAAGGGGAATATTTACTGGGTTCATACAGTTTTATATACCGCTAGAAGGCCGACAGTGCACTGAATTCTTCATGCCAAGAAGAAGGAACGAGATACGTTCTGAAACGCATATCCGCATTATGTCAGTACATCCTTATTTTACTCCGCATTATTACCATGTAACCTTTTTACAAGAGAAGAATAAAAGTTATATTTTAATTATATCACCTGGACGACGCTGGATTCCTCTGTCCTTATTGATATGAGCTGGTTGGAGTCTCCATTGCATCCGGCTTCCCAGTAGGATTGTCAAGATAATAGGGTGAGATGGATGTACACTTTGACTTTGTGGACATATAAAAGTACTTAAAGGGGTATTCCCACGTCGCATACTCACCAGTCTTCGCTGCTGTAAAATCTTCTTTCTTCCTGCTTTGTTGCGTCATTGGTGGGCTGGGTTACATATGCAAAGCCAGCGGCGAAATGACGTCGCTTCTATGCCACTGGCCCTGCGTGTACGCTCCCGATGCAGCTAGGCATTGGTGAGACCAGTCAGTTCCCCAGCCTTCACAATGCCAATACAGACCCGGCATCCGCTGTCATAGAAAGGCGGATGCCGGGGAGGGTTAGACGCCGGCACAGGTGCCTGCGACATCGCTACGCTCCTGCCCTGCATGAAGCCAGCAGCAGCAGGAGCGGTGCTGCTATTCCGCTCCTCCGCCCCCCCTCGGGAATAGCAGCATCGCTCCTGCCGCTTCTGGCTTCATGCAGGGCAGGAGCGTAGCGATGTTGCAGGCCCCGGCACCTGTGCTGGCGTCTAACCCTCCTCGGCATCCGCCTCTCTATTACAGTGGATGCCGGGTCTGTATTGGCGGCCCCTTTCCTCCCAGTCGCAATAGTAATATCCAGAAAGTCCCAGAGACGGCAATACAGTTGTATTGCCGTCTATGGGAATTGCAATCTAATGACTGCAGGTTCAAGCCCCCTGAGGGGTAACGGACTAATAAAATAGTTAAAAAAAAAAAGCTTTAAAAATATATAATAGCTCCAGCACTCATTTCCCCCCTCCTTTATCTGAAAGCAGGAAGCTAGGTCACGTGGTGTAGACACAGGAATAGTTACAGACACAGGCTGGCTCCTGTGCACTTAGCCCCTCCTCCCTCCCCCCTGAGAGCAGGCAGATACATAACTTGACTTTTGAGCAGATAAGACAAGGGCTTTGTCAATAATGAATTGAATAAAGTAAGATAGTGGACAAACAAAGCAGTTTTGCTGAAGCAGTGTATTTAGGAAAAGTCTTACATCCACATTAACAAGCAGTATAGATAGGATCCTTGTGATGGGACAACCCCTTTAAATACTGTAAAACACCTACACATCCCTGTGTCTGAAAACACCCGCTCTACATATCTATAAAAATATTTTTTCCCATACGGTAAACGCCGTAGAAAAGTCAAAAGTGGCAAACTGCCGTTTTTTAACTGTTTTACCGCTGATAAAAATTTTAATAAAAAGTGATCAAAGCAAAAGACAATCCCCAAAATGGTATAACTAAAAATTACACCCTGCCCTGCAAAAAAAGAAACTCTATGCATCCCCGTACACAAAGCATAAAATAGTTGTGGGTGTCAGAACATGGCGACTTTTAGAAAAAAAAATTTTTTAACACAGTTTTGGATTTTTGTTAAGGGGTAAAAATCTAAATAAAACCATATAAATTAGGTATCCATGAAATCGTACTGAAACATAGAATACAGATTACATTACATTACATATAATTTTGATTACACAGTTAACGTCATAAAACCGAAGCCCGTAAGAAAGTCACACAAATGCAATTTTTCTTAAAATCTTTGAATTTTTTTCCAGCTTCCCAGTACATTATACTGGGCCTAATGAAGGCCGTGATAAATCTGCCTCGCAGTTAATCCATATTAAAAACATAAGTGCTACTTCCAGGCCCACATGTACATCTATAATAATACATCTACTATACACAGGAGAATATGCTTCTGCATAATGCCAAACAGCCTATCAACTATCTGCGATATACACAGCCTACTGAAGCGCATGCGCTGTTTTCAATCTTCGCAAACCGATGCCGCCAATCACAAGATGGCGACCGCCGCCAGCACACACGCTACAGTGGTTGGCAACTAGAGTTTCCGGAAATCCTGTTTGGTTCTTTGAGGCAACATGGCGGCTTCCAGTATCTAGCAACGTGTTTATGCTGTACACGAGAACGTGTAATACAGTAATATACTAAGGCACAGTCACTCCGCCATACTTGTAGTGATAGAGATCCGTACATCTCATCAACCATGAAGACAAAGTCGTCTCACCACAAGACCGAGAACACGTTTAAGGTAATGTAATAGTGACTGTGGTATCTACTGCCAGGACACACACAGATTGCTGAGAATCGCAATTAAATTAGACTCTAATGGGGGACACGGAAGGATTGGATCTGCAGGACTACAAGTCCCAGCAGATGCCGAATAGATCATGTGTTTCCTGCCTTAGTAAACAGTGCACGTGTGTACTTACCTGCAGGGATATTGTGGGGATACACGATTGTATAGACTGGGTGCAGATGATCTCACTGGTATATAATGTACAATGTAAGCAGGCTCCCTTATAATGGTGTCTTTTGGACAGAGTGCTGTAAGATAATTTACCTGTTAAAGGGACAGCGCTATTTGTTTTTGTACATCATGCCCATACTAAGGTAGGTGACTGTAAGTCTCTATGGATATATTATTACTCATAGACATATTGGTTGTGAAGAAAGCGCACAGCTGCCTTCTGAGTTCTGCTCTTGGGGACTGGACATCTTCAGAAGGTATAGTCCCTTTGAAGCGGTCACCCACATTCTTATCCTATACCTCCAAATATTGAATTCAGTGTTTAGTTTTATGGAAAAATTGTGTATGGGGATAGGTAAAGAAAAGATATGAAAAGTTTTTAATGGCTCATCCTGTGAAAAACTCTTATCACCAATCCATAGGCCCAGGGGTCAGCAACCTTTGGCACTCCAGATGCTGTGAAACTACAACTCCCAACACGCTCCATTTACTTCCATTGGAGTTCCTAGAACAGTGCAGCAAGTATGCATGCTGGGAGTTGTAGTTTTACAACAGCTGGAGTGCTGAATGTTACCTACCCCTAGGATACATGTTAAATATTTTATCATTGGGGGTTTGAGTGCTGAGATCCCCACTGATCATGAGAATGGGGGTCCTGTGTCCAATTGTGAATGGAGCACAGGTCATTCGTGCGCATACTGTTCAGTCTCTTTGGTAATTTTTGCTTTCTCCATGAGTCTTTAGAGCTTAGTTTACATCTGTGTAGGAGTTTCTGGAGACTCCATCGCAGTGACTGCTGAAAATCATAACACAAAAAAGTGCTGCAAGTCCCTCTTTTTTTGTCTGCCGTTATCAGTTTAAAGAACAGACATATGTTGGTTTCCATTATAGTAAATTGAATACTGCTGTTTTAGCGATCCACGTGTCTGCTGTTCTTTTCCTCTGATGGACCAGAACAACGGACAAACGGTTGCAAATGTGAACAAAACTATGGCATTTGAATAGAATTTTGGTATGATCACTGCGACTTTCAAGTGGGCAACACTGAGCCCTCATTCTTATGTTTTGGGATTTTTCTAATCCCCAGAACATCTGCTTCTACATTAGCCAAACTGTGCATGTGACTGAAATGCCCAAATACCTTTTTGCTACAGTTGCTATTTGGGGAGTGATCATCGCAGCAGTTGTATCTCCTCACATATAACATTTTTTAACCTGTCTACTGGATACTTCATAGATGTTAGTAGCTTGAATCCCTCTAATGTTCTTAGACTTTATTATTTAATCATACGTTTTATAACTGCTTGTATGTTTGACTGATGAGTTACTAATATACTGTATAACATGTTTGCAATGTGTTGCACAGATTTGACATTGTCTATATTTTTCTCTTCTATTTTTGTTCAGTTTCTGACATTTTCTGAAAGATTAGCAAATGTGAACATTGACATCATACATCGCATTGACAGGACAGAAAGCTATTCAGAGGTAAGGTGGAGTATTTATCTGTAATCTGTTTGATCAAGTAGGTAAAACATTTTTTGTATAATGTAGTGTAACCTCTGTAATAGGATTATGGAGAGCAGCACTAACCAGCTACTGAAGAAAGTCAGAAATACGTTTCTCTACAGGCCTTGTGCAGTGGGCGGGCAAAAAGTAACTGCCACTGAGAAAAATGACTGACGTTTTGATAGTTGTTCACGCTACTATTGTTAATGTCTCTTGCTGTCTTCCATCATAGGATGACAGCAATTTACATTAAAATATTGCAGAGAATGGTCACAGACTGATTCTGTGTCCATTCCCATTGACACTTTTGTAAACAACATGACAGAAGCTGTCTTCCATGATGGTCGTTTACCTTTGTAACCAAAGATAAAGTCCTGCATGCATGATGATGGGAGACAGCAATGGACATTAACAACGGTAGTGTGAATACCCTCTTAGGACTGAGAGACTGGAAGGCTAAGCTAAGACATAATTCAACAAATCCAATGAGTCTCATGTGAGTAACCTCATCCTTGTATGTTATTAGCAGAGGATCCTGCCATCCATTCTTAATCTCTTCTAGAATGCCCGAATGCCCATAAACTATTTACGTCCGGGCGGTCCCTGTCTTGTTTTACAAGGATGTACCGGTACGTCGATGCAGTTTTCAGCAGCTGCAGGAGGTCATGCAGTTGCTGAAACGGGGAGCCGGCCAGGACTTCAGCCAGAGCTACCCTAGGGAAGGCAGGGGCGGTTTATTATTGTATACACAGCTATGGGCGCTGTACTGACGCACTATAGTTAGTTTTATAACTAAACTAGGGTACTCCAACTCCTACTGGTAGTACTGAAAAAAAAAAATCTGCTACTGACTCCCTTTGAAATGAATGGGATATAAGTGATGCAGATTTTAAGCTGGATTCCACCTCAAAAATCCATCTACATAAAGATCTGTGTGAAATTACCCTTACTGTGATTTATTTACATACTAATAAAGGATTGATCATCTTGGGTCCATGTTTGTTTCCTGATCAGCAGACTTTAGACCAGGGGTAGGGAACCTTTGGCTCTCCAGCTGCTATGAAACTACAACTCCCAGCATGCTCCATTCACTTCCATGGGAGTTCCCAGAACAGCAGAGCCAGTATGCATGCTGGGAGTTGTAGTTTTGCAACAGCTGGAGAGCCGTACGTTCCCTACCCCTGCTTTAGAGCATTGTCAGCCTGCCCATATGTAACTGCTTTTTCCTTTACTTTTTTTTTATTGTTAGTCGTTAAACTGGTTATACACATCAGATCAACAAAATACTCATTATTGTCCAACATAAACACGCACACTTGGCTCAGCTGAGTGTACATATTTCTTTTAATAGGAAAGGTAAATAAATTGCTGCCCAACTGTACCATACATCCTTTAAAGGGGTTTTTCAAGCACTTCAAAAATTTAGGTAAAGGCAGATAGAAGTAACGAAAGAAGCCTTACTCATCTGTAAGGTAGCATGTAAAAGTATTTACCGTACATGTTTGTTGCTTAAAGACTACAAGCATACCACCAGTTCCAGGAAAATACTGAATCTGTTTTCAAGACACACACCTCCCCCCCCAGTTGGGTGAAGCTGCAATGATGGCTGTAGTAGATTCTATGAAACATGGTTTGCATCTTAGTGCTGAAAACCCAATAATGAAAATTCCAATGTGTCTTTTCTAAAACTGGAGGTATACCATTATTATTCTATGTCTTTAAATAAAATTCTGTATTTTGCTTTTTTTTTTTCTGGTGGAAATAGGATGTCGAGACTTATTTCTATGAAGGGCTTCAGAAATGGAGAGATCTCAACCTCACTCAAAATTTTGGTATGTACATGTTTACGGTTTATATTACAGTACGTTACTTTGTTAAGCGAAAGTTGCAACCTATAGTGACACAAAAAAAGAGAATATGTTAGGCCACACATAATGACAACAGGAACTAGTGTTTAAAACAGAACTTTTGAAGGACCAGCAATGATATATAGGCCATAAGATGACGTACATCGTGACTACAACCTATCTGACTATTATCTGATCCTACAGCCACTCAGACATATATTGTGCATGTCTGTGTGATAGATTACTCTACCTCTTTCTAAAGTTAGTACTGTTGTAACTACTGATGCTGTACTTACTACATTTGTAATGATATTGTATTACTATAAGTAATGTAGAAACATCTATGTTCCCTAGTATCTGTTCATTCTTGTCTAGGTCATGGTTTCTATTATAAGCCATTAACAGAGCCTAATTTCCCAGACCCCATTCACCCATTGAAGGCAGTGGGTTAGTTATTATTAGAGGGCTATAGCATCTGTGGCCGCCTATTTTGCTGGTTTTCAGGTGACATACCGTAATCCTGGTAAATAGTAAGTGGATTGACAGTAAACGGGAAACTTCAGTACAGCATAGGCAATGAATCATTAAGCTGATTGGATACATTGTATTCAGCCTTCATTTATGTCAGAACTTTGTTGACTTTATTTAATTTTCATGTACCTTACCTGCTGACCTGCATTATATGAAATGGCTCCAGTCATCCTGTCTCTTATTAATACAGACTAATTGTTTATTGTTCAGTTACATTCTACAAGGAAGTGTCCAGCAAATGCCAGTCATTCCACCTGCTGGTCTACCACCAGAATGCCATAGTGCAAAGCTTGAAGACACACCTGCAAGTGAAGAATAGCCTTGCTTACCAGCCCCTGCTTGAGTATGTACAAACCATCAAAATCTATTATGTACTTAAGGGGCTCAGTCTTCTTTTCTCTGTAATAATGAAACTGTACTGCTTCTAAGATCCATATTCATGAGCTGACTCTAATTCTAAATGGTGCTAACAAGTACCAAACCCTGTGTTAAAAGGCTCATTTGTTGCCTTTTTGCATATGCCTTCTGTGCACTATTTTACTATGTCCAATAATTGGCACCCAGTGCTCACAGAGAAATTGACCACATGCTCTTGCTGATATCAGCTTATCTCCATGGTATATAGACTTTAATGATGAATTACATCCTTACATAGAGCTTACATATTACTTGCTTAAATTGATCTTAGACAGTTCATCCTTTTTAATTTGTCACTTGCTACTTTGTCTTGCGAAATCCTCCATCAAAGGGGTTTACCTCAAGCCCCACTCTGGATATTTATAATATATTTTTATCCCTGTAGTACAAAGTATACAGATGCCTAGTCTAGTCAATGATGTAGTTACTCCTGGTGATCATTATTCAGCTTTAGAGAGGGTTCCTCATGTGGTCATATGATTGGCAGGCTGAGCTGCCTATTCACACTCCAGCTGGGAGTCCCTGGTTTCTATGTAAGTCTATGAGCGCATTACTTCCAGGCTCTCATAGACTTCCATAGAATAAATTTGCTGTGTGAGATGGCATATTAGACTGTCGATCATTATTAACTATGCACCAGGTAAGGGGCAACATGGTGGCTCAGCGGTTAGCACTGCAGCCTTGCAGTGCTGGAGTTTTGCGTTCAAATCCTGCCAAGGACAACATCTGCAAGGAGTTTGTATGTTCTCCCTGTGTTTGCGTGGTATTCCTCCCATACTCCAAAGAAATACCTATAGGAAAAAAGAAATGTACATTGTGAGCACTATATGTGGATCACAATCTACATTTAAAAAAACAAACAAACTATGCACCAGGTGAATGACTATACATTAGTATGCCTTAAACTACAGGGCTAAAAAATCATACAATGTGCTGGAGTGGGGATTTAATAAGACAGCATAGAAACAGAGTCCCCAAGCTAGACTGCCCTCTTTAATAGAAGCCCCGAGAGAGCTGCTCCCTTCTTATGACTGCAGCATGTAACCTTATTGTCACTTAAATCACATTATCCACATCATTTGTAGCATGTACATAGTGTACACTTCTCACACATTCCTATACATAAATGACTATACTGTGTACTTGTGATGTATTCTTTATTGTCGTTTAACAATATGTTCTTCTTTTACCATTTAGTCTGGTGGTTCAGCTGGCTCGAGATCTTCAGGCTGACTTTTATCCACATTTTAAAGATTTTTTTAAAGCAATTTCTGCCTTGCTTGACACAAAGGACACTGAGCGAATAGAATGGGCTTTTACATCCTTATCTTACCTGTACAAATACCTCTGGAGAATGATGGTGAAGGACATGCCAGAAATATACAGGTATTTACCTGCTACTTGAGCTAATGTGATCTTGTAACATAGTTGGTAGTATTTAATTTATTAAAGTCTCCCTCCAGACTTAACCTCCTGTACAAACTGAACTTGGCTGCACTGGACAGTTGCCAAAGAGCCCTATGAGGCATTTTGAGTATTGTGTATGGGTCATACCGTATATTAAAGAGGACCTTTCACCAACTCCAACTATTTTTTTACATCCTTCAAAAGGTTCCGCTCAACTTATTCTGCCACACTTGACTTTTTATTTTATATATAGCTTCCAACGTTCCTGAACAAGCATTTTATGTTATTCACTTTCATCGGGGGTGGTCCTTGTCTGTCTTTTCCAGCCAAGGACAACCCACCTGGTAGTAGAGAGCATTATTGTGTTGAAACTAACATCATTGGTTGCTCAGGAACGGATGCAAACAGTTGGTGGAGGTGGCAAATGGTCCTCTATAACAAGTACGACCCATGCATGGTACTTGCTGAGTGTCATATGGTTATTTCCTCAGCTATATTAGCAACAAGTGCATGTTTGATGTCATATGGACTGAGAGCAGAATAAGACTATGTTAACTTATCTGTTTTTCAGTTCTAAGATCAAATAAAATGTAAATCCGGCCCCCAAACAGCTCCTGAAATACACAATTGACTTTAATGGGGGAGTCTGTCATTTTGCATGTAGGACCATTTCAACTACAATTTTTGACTGAATCACCACTGTAGGATCCTAATGGAACCTCCAATTCAGATGTGAACACGATTTCAGTCTTTAATATAAGTAGGCAGAACACAGGCCTAGGAGTCTTCAGTAGGATCGGTGCCCTTGGATCTTGTTCCAGGCACAACGATTTCATCAAACATAGTGGTGCCTATGAGTTGCAATAAATAGATGTCATGTTTGACCAAGGCATCTAATGCTGGAGCACGTTAGGTAAATCTGCCATTGCAGGAAGAGGTTATAGGTGTGAGGTGCTCAATAGAGAAGCATTTAGGATACCGCTCACCCACCAGGTCTGAACTACGATATAGATCTTATCTTGCACTATGACATATAAGTGAGGTTTTGTTTCTTGTCTATATGTTTTTAATAGTGCTATAAAATGTTGTATAGTACCTTGTTACATTCATTTGTATGCGTGGAGAGGGGGCTGGTGGTGGTTTATACCTGCCTTGGTAATAACACGTTACGTCACGAAACATGTAAGCCAGTGCTCAACAGAGGTGCACTGAATGGGTTCTATATGTTTGTGCCGTTCTGCTTGTATGTATGGGTTTTAATGGCTTACAAATAAGTTATTGGACTTTTAACAAAGTGTTGGATTGCTGCTGAAAAATAGAAAAGTAAGGGGGCATTCACACTACCGTTGGATGTCCGTTCTGATAGGGTTCGTTAAAAAAAAAAAAAAAGAAAAATCATAACTGACATTAATGGACACTAGCTGATATGTTAACATTTTAGTTTTTTTTAACTGATCCATTTAACACATTAATATCAGTTAGTGTCTGTTGTTGTCCATTTTTTGTAGTGCCCCTATTTTTGAATAATTATTTTTTGTTCTGCTTTCCGACCATGTGCAGAAAAAGACACTTTACATCCGTCATAAGTCTGGTATTTTGAATGAACACATTCTGTTATGTCTGTTTAAAATGATGGACATGTGACAAAGTTGATGAAAACAAACAAAACAGATTCATTCTCATTGAAAACAATAGGACTTGAATGCATTTATGACTGTTAGCGTCCGTTGTTAACATTTTGTAACGGATGTTAGTAATGGATACTACTAATGGTAGTGTCAACTCCCCCTTACAAATTTTGGAAAGTGGGTAAGGAAAAAGTCTCCAGGCCTTAAGGCCAAAACTACCTTGTACCCTTAAAGGGGTTGTTCAAGCAAAAATGGACAACCCTTTTACAGTTTAAATAAGCTGGGGGCAGTGGAAAAAAAAAAAAAAAAAAGTATACTCACTTTTCCCCATTGCTCTGTTGTCCTCCTGTGCTGGCCGGGTTCATCTGCTCCCGTGGTGTTGTGCTGAAGCCGCTGATTGGCCTCAGTGGTCACGTGACCACTGAGGCCAATCAGCAAAGGTCCTGTTTATCACAGGCGTTAGACATGACAGGTCCTCTTCCTGAGGCCTGCTTCACAACAATGCCAGAAGAGACCCGGTAGAGTAAATAAACTCGGAGGCGCAGGACGACAATGGAACAACTGGGACATGTGAGTATGTATTATTTTTATTATTTTTTTTCACTGCCCCCAGTAGATTTAAACATTAAAAATTTAGCCTGGAGAACCCCTTTAAAGTGTTATTTTATTATTTATTTATTTATTTATTTATATTTAATTAATTAATATTCCATTAAACTTTAAGCGTTTGATATTTATTGCCTCCAGAATCATAGACACTTCTCTTTCTTTTAGCTTATCCAGTACACTGTTGGCTCACCAAAAAGAGCACATCCGAAACTTTGCAGCAGAAAGCTTTGCATTCTTAATGAGGAAGGTAAGATCAAGATGATCTGTTATAGTCATATGGCATGCATTTACTATGCTGTCTCAGCATCTTCCAGATTTTTACTGTTGTGTAAATTGCCAAAGAACGGAAAAAACCTTTATCTGCTATGCAAAGCAGACATTTATGCCCGCCCATGGCCTGAGAGAAGGCTTTAGAGTTGTGTGGCTTTACTCTCTACTTATATTGCTACACTTATGTATCTTGTGTTCCTATGACTGCACACAGTCGTCTGCATTGTAAAAGTTTTAGAGAATTCCTTTAAGTCAAAGCCAGAACTAAAGGAAATCCATCAACAAAGAGGTTGTGATTTGTTACTGCAACTCAACTGTGTCAGATTATGATTCGTTCCACTTGGCATCCTTCCCTTTAATAGACAAAGCTTCTCTGTGTGTATAAGTAGTATATTGCACCCAGGGATACCAGGGATAGTAACATTCATTGTGTTATGCTATGAACCTTTACCAAGGTACAGAACCAGTCCAAATAAAGGGGTGTCAACAGAGGTGACAATAACATGAGTTCCGGCATTATAGACACCTGTGAAAACATTTTTACGCATTGAAAAAAGTCCCGGCATTTCAACACTGTCCGCTTTGCCGGGGGTCTTCTGAACTGGAGGCTCCTTGGCTGGGTATAGGAAAATAATATATAGCGGTAAAAAAAGATAAAAAAAAACTGCTTTGCCATCCAAAAATAAAGTATGAATAAAAAGTGAGCTTAAAGGGGTATTCTCATCTACATAATTATTTTTAAATTTGTAGATAATTAAAAGTTAAACATTTTTGCAAATATAAGTAATTAAAAGTTCTGCAGAGTTTTAAAGATTTTCTCTAACTTTCTTAGCGGTGACAGTCTGTTATCTTGATCAGTTGCCAATGGTTACGACCACTAATGCAGAGACTTTCTAAGGTCAGAAAATCAGCCAAGATTTCCTTATTGTGGTCGGGATATCTTCTGATACATGTAGTGTCCCTGTCTGATATCCCAGCTACAATAAGAAAATCAGAGCTGGGTTCCTGACAAGTCCCAGACCATAGAAAGTTTCTGCATTAGTGGTCGTAACCATTGGCAACCGATCAAGATAAAAGACCATCACCACTAAGAAAGTTAGAGAAAATCTTTAAAACTCTGCAGAATTTCTAATTACTTATATTTGCAAAAATGTTTAACTTTTAATTATCTACAAGTATAGATATGATTATGTACATGGGAATACCCCTTTAATAGTAGAAATGAAAACTAGATTTGAATATATAGAATATGAAAATGAAAAAAATTGCGTTTTTTAAAGTTTTGGATATTTGGAAACCTATTAAAACATAACAAAAAAGGCTATGCACATTTGGTATCGATGAATATAAGGAACATGTCATTTTTGCCACACATTGAACACTGTAAAAACGAAACCCTAGATTCTCTACTTATAAATGGAGATGATTATAGTAATGGTTTCCCTGCTTTTCTAGTGACTTCTTAGCATTATGTCTGTTACTCTTCCGGAAAAAAATGTAGTGTCAGTGTTTTCTTTGTGTTCCATTACATTTCAGGTTTTATTTTCCAAGTGCTGGTTAGAAATCAAAGATGCTGTTAGGCTACACAAAATTTTGTTAAATAAAAAAAAAAGGGAGAAATGGTTGAGGTCTACGTGGGTTCTGGTTTTTCTCATGGACCTGTTCACATCAATGGTAAATCAGGTGAAAACACATCTGAGAGTCCGATCCGTGAAAAAATAGAGATTATTGTGTTTTTCATGGATTCCATTCATCCAAGGAACTTTATCCTGCAAATAATATCTGACCATACCTATTTTGAACATTCTAGTAAGTGATGTTTATAGGTTACATAGTTATGTTTAGGTTACATAGTTGTCCATTTACTGTTGACTTGTATTACTTTTACAGTGCATAGTTGTAATATGTCCCATGAATGCACTTTCTATCTATGCGTCCTATGACATCCATTAGGAGGGCTACTGCTTCTTATATCATCCATGTATATGTTATCACATTTCTGTATTTTTCATTTTGACCCTTCTACTGTATTGTAAACTGGTTTTCTGTTTTTAGGTGTCTGATTTGAATGGACTACTTAACTGCATGCTCTTGGATCTCAAGGAACATCCCCAGAAGGCTGATGGTTTGGGGCAGCTGCTATTTGAGATGTGTAAAGGTGTCCGAAACATGTTCCACTCTTGTGCTAATAAGGTAATGAACTGCCTCAGAAAGAAATGTATGTTCATGTGCTCATAGTTCAGTATGTAAGTATTGCCCAAGGCAACAGCTATGAAATGAAAATTTCTATAGAATGCCTCCCTCTCCTAACTATTATCTTACTCAAATACAGTACTATAAAATGTATTATAAGCATTATATAATAAGTAACCCTTTACACTGTATGATTTAAAGGGAATGTCAACTTTTTTTTTTTTAATCTTTCTTTCACTGTGAGTGTGGTTTTTAATCAGCACAAAATTATGTTCTAATGAATTTTATGATATGGTATATTTTTATGGAGCGAGAAACATATACACATAATTAAATGATTAATCCCGTCTCATTGCTAGGATATAAAATCATTTTAGTTTTGACTGGGGGGGGGGGTCTAACTTCTGGGATCTTTACCAGTTGTGAGCATAAAGGGGTAACATAGTCATAGAATGTTGTGTTGCCTACACAATCTTTACTTGAGCAGCAGTGTCTACGGGCACTAAATTTGGAGCAAATATTCAACTCCGTTCCATTTAAGTGAATTTGGCCTGTAGAGGAAGGCAGAAATCATGTAGAGATCATGTAGCGGAAGGCAAAAATGGAAAGCAGCACACTCCTGGTTTGAACCATAGGGTAGTAAGTTAGTCCAGTGTGACCCCAAAATTCCTCAAAAATTGGGGGACACTTCACTGTTTCCGGTAAGGGCTAAATCTTTGTAGTAACAGCAAAGAGCCTGACATGGGGGTTGCATCCAGCTGGATAACAGTCTGTCCCAAGGACTGTGGCCGCTGTAGTAGTATATGGGTGGAGATTACGGTATGTCTTTAGAGACATACAGTGTATCGTCATATACGCTGTGTAGATAGAAGAGCGCAATATTTAGAATTACATTCTTTCCAGATGTGTACATAGTCTGCACATGTTTAATTGATTAACCGTAGATCATGCCTAATAAATGTTACTTTATCTGCAACTTTCTGACTATGTTGTTTGGTAGGCAATGCAACTCCTTCTGCAGAAGATGGGACCGGTAACCGAGAAGGAGGAGTCGCTTCCTTGGACTTTGGTGGGAGAGGTTTTCAAGCATTTTGTGGATTCTGCAACATTATATATCCACAAAGAACAATTTGAACCCCTTTTTAGTAACATCCAGGTATGATCTCACATGAAGCAATAAAAATGTAATTTACAGATTAGAAACCATCAGTTCAACTATCAAAAGCATAGACCACGCCCCTTTGTATGTCTTCACGTTGATGGTAGACATTTGCTAGTGGAGCAGTGAACCTGTGATATTATACTCACACCAATTCCCATCTCTTTGTTAACCAAGCATTCTATTTTCTGGGAATGCATTTGCCTTACATGCTGTTATATGCAAAGTTTTGAACTAGTTGTATGTTCGGAGCTATATTTATTTTTAGAAGCATAGCAAACTCTGCTTATTATTTTACACTACTTCGGGAGATGTTTTTTTTTCAGCAAATACATCAAACAAGGCAAAAATGTCTACCGAGCTGAAGTTATTTTCTAAATGTTAAGGCTAGTTCACACGGGGATTCCGCGTGTGAACATTCCGTCACGGCTTTCCACTCTGGATTAAGCCCAAATGAATAGGCCTAGTCTGGAGGGTGCTGTCATGAGGCGGACGCTGAATCAGCCGCGGAATCCGCCTGAAGAAAGGGCAGCTCGCTTCTTTTTTACACTAGTGGGAACAAACCGCTAGCGGAAAAAAGAACGTTAACGGTCTACGTAGACCTATATTGTGAAGGGGTGGATTTTGAGGAGGATTCCGCACCAAAATCCGCCCCCTCTTGCCCCGTGTGAACTAGCCTTAATGGACGTTGTGGTTAGTGGAGAATATCGCAAATCTGCTCTTGTAAGTGCTTGTTGTGGAAACTGTAATGTACAGGGATGAACACATTGTGTGGAGTATAGTAGTATTAACATGTGTTTCTCTTCTTGAAGAATACACTTACGGAACTAGCTGGAAAAATGACTCTGGATCACAGTGCTGAATGTTCAGATCAAATCGAACGGGTACTGGACGCCTTAGCTATTTTGGTAGAACATGGCAAGGGTTCAAAGGTCACCCATCCAGAGCGCGTATGTATGGTAAGTCCATCCTGACTCTGTTCAGCTTGCTAAACCTTTAATTTTACTAGAACTGTGTATGATTGATTTTTATTTTGTTTTCATCTTCTTAGACCTTAACAGACATGCTGCGAGTCCCACACATCTCATCATCTTGCTGCAGTAAACTTCTCTCCATTATATCTACTTTACTTCTCGATGAAAACATCTCTCTGTCAGCCTCTGACATTGAAGGAGCTGTTAATAAGGTATATTACATGGCTCAAAATATTCATCTCTATATTTCTATATTAAAATTTCAGCAAATTAAATCTAACAAGGTAAAGTTTTGCAAATTGTGTTGTACATAATGCATTTTTTTATTCTTCTACTTTATATTGTTAGTTTTCCATGCCAGTCACTCATATCGCACACTATGTACTTTGGGGATCACACAGTCATATTTTCATATTATGCCTGAGCTAGTTTTATAGGAAATGAATCAACCTATGTTTGAGCGGGTGCCGTATAAACATGAGGAAACCATACAGATATACTGTATGCAGATGTTACCCTGGTGGGCTATGAAGCCACGGCCTCTGTGTATCTGCAATGAAAGCTGTATAGTTAGCTCTATGTATATAACTAAATATTCACATTATTTTCACAATTTTATGGAACAATCAGCTAGAGGAGTGATAAAGGAATCAAGTGCAATGAATAACCAGAGTGCATATTGCATTATGTGAATTTCCCCAAGGTGGGACTATTAAAGGATTATCTTATCTTCTCTTGTAGGTTCTTGAAAGTGACTTTCCAAGGGTGTTACTTTTGGATTTTTGTGAAAAAATGTTCAACATGAGGCAATTTGAACAGGCAAGTATTACTGATAAATGTGTGATTGGTAAGCGCCTACCGCTGGGGACGAAACTCACAGTGATGGCCACCGCCTTGGCTAGGCTATTATTGTAGGCTAACTACAAAGAGGAGCTTAAATGGTAGGACTGATGTTTGGCTGAATACTAATGACTGCTAGATAACATGCAAGACAAGATTATAAAAGACTGGTCTGCCAGGATACTTGCTTCTAAACCCCTGAGGATGGTGCTTGCTCAGTAAACATGGTAGTGGTAGTATTCATCATTATAGGTTCCAGCACCTTCCTCTGATATTAGTTCTATATAGACCACAGTTCCTGTGTCTTACTGCCAAGAAAAACAATAATACTTTGGCAGCCATATCAGCATCATATTGTTTTGCAAGCTGAAACAATGATGCTGATATATTAATGGTGCTAATACATCAACATTACAGGGTAAATAGTTGGCTACAGGCAGAATTTCATTCACAGAAATTGTTAGTTATGAGCCAATGTGGGCTCTATGGTTTTAAATGCGTTTACCCAGGTTTACACCTTACAGATCAGCTGTTTAGAATTCACTTGTTTATGTAAGCACTGGGGTCTTTTTAATGGAGGGCACAGGGCTGTACATTAACCCCTTAACGCTAAATCACGTACATGTACGTCAGGGAATGTGGTTAGTTCCCGCATTCCCACGTGCATGGAAGTGATGGAGACCTCACGGGCTCAGAAGCAGAGCCTGTGCGATCTCCATGGGAGGCCGACTGTATCTGACAGCCAGGCTTCCCCTGTAGCAGCAGGGACGGTGCGGTGATTGCACCGACCTCCACTGTTTAACCCTTAAGGTGCCATGATCCATAGTGATCATGGCACCCTAGGGGTTTAGCCGGCTATAAAGCATGCTGCCGGCTGCATAAGGAGTCTGTGTTGGTTGTAATTTACAGCTACACGCTGCTTCTTAATCCCTCCTCCCATCGGAGCGAGCTCAGATGGGGGGAGGGTTAACCCCTTGGGTGCTGGGATGAGAGGAAGCTAGTCTATGCATCTGCATAGCTAGCTTCCTCTATAGACTGCAATACACGTGTATTACAAGTCTATAGTTAGTATAGAACCAGCAGTCCTTTCTGATCGCTGGTTCTAGTGTGCTTACAGCACAAATAAAAAAATGTAAAAAAGGTTTTTTTTTTAAAAAAAAAATAATAGTGTGTAAAACAAACAAAACAAACATAGTTATAAAACCCCACAATCTCCCTTTTTCTATACAAAATGAATTACATAAAAAAAAAACCAAAATATTAATTAAAACAATACATGTTTGGTATTGCCGTGTCCGTAACCACCTGTACAGTAAAAGTGAAACAATATTTAACCTGCTCAGTGAACGTCGGGAAAAAAAAAAAACCGCCAAAAAAGTTTTTTTGCACATTTTGCCTTACAAAAAATGCTAAAAAAAAGTGATCAAAAAGCCATACATCCCCCAAAACAGTACTAATGGAAAGCACAGGATGTCCCGCAAAAAATAAGCCCTCAACCCTGTAAACCGAAAAATAAAAACATTACACATCTCAGAAGATTGCGATGCAAAAATCATTGATTTATGTCCCCAAATGTGTTTTGTTCTGCAGAATTAGTAACACATAAAAATATAATATAAATGAGGTATCGCCGTAACTGTACCGACCCGCAGAATAAAGATAATGTTACTTATACTGTTTACTGCATGGCGAAAAACTTAAAAGATAAAATGCAATGCCAGAATTGCTGTTTTTTTTTTTTTTAATCCACCAAGAAAGAGTTAATAAAATTTATTCTATAAATTGTAGGCACCCAATAATGGTGTCATTACAAAATACATCTCATGCCGCAAACAACAAGCCCTTATATGGCCACGTCACCAGAAAATTAAGAAAAATATAGCATCTAGCAATGTGAAGACAAAAAAATCACCAATCATTAGAACACAACTGGCTGTGGCAGGAAGGGAATATATAAACTGTGTGAGTGTATATCAGGGGACACCCCAGATTTACAGCTTACAAGGCAAGACACCAGAGGTGACCCCCAAAGTGACCCGCAGAGTGACTCCCCCAATCATAGGAGTTACTGGGACATAGTAGGGAATTTGGTGTTTTCAATGTCCTCCGCACAGCTTACATATTCACTTTTCACCATCCGCTGTGCATTCCCGCCTGCAATACTAATACTCACTACACCCATTGGTAAATTCTTTCAGGGGTGCAGCTTTCAAAATGGGTAACTCTTTGGGAGTTCCACTTTTCTGGTACCTTACAGGCTCATGACAAACATGACATGACGTCCAGATTCCAAACCTCTAAATCTCCAAAAGCCAAATAGCGCTCTTTCCATTCTGAGCCCCGCCATGTTCCCACAACAGATTATGGCCACATATGGGGTATTTCCGTGTTCAGGAGAAATTGTGTAACAAACTGTGGGGGGCTTTTTCTCCTTTAACCCCTTGTGAAACTGAAAACTTTGGGGATAAAGGGACATTTTAGTAATTTTTCATTGACACATTCCAATGTTAGTGAAATCTGTGAAACTGCCATAGGGTGAAAATGCACACTACACCCCTTGTTGAATTCTGTGAGGGGTGTAGTTTCTAAAATGGGGTCACTTTTATGGGGTTTCCATTGTTTTGGTACTCTAGGAGCTCTGCAAATGAACATGACGCATTAAAACTATTCCAGCAAAATCTGCTTTTCAAACTCCCTGTGTCGGAGCGACACAGGGAGTTCCCTGTGTCGGAGCGACACAGGGAGTTCCCTTCCCTTCCATGCACTGCCGTGTGCCCAAAAATCAGTTTACACCCACATGTGGGGTATTTCTGTGCACGGGACAAATTGTGCGATAAACTGTCAGATGCATTTTCTAGTTTAACCCTTTGTGAATGTGATAATTTTAGGTCTAAATGAATGTATTAGTGAAAAAAATGAAATGTCTAAATTTCACCCCCATATTATTTTTATTCTTATGAAAAGCTTAAAGGGTTAACAAACATCCCAAATGCTGTTTTGAATAATTTGAGGGGTGCAGTTTTGAAAATGGGGTGATTTGGGGGTGTTTCTATTATATAGGCCTTTATAATTCCTTTCAGAACTGAAGCGGTCTCTAAAAAATGCGTTTGGAGAATTTTCTTGTAAGGGTGCATGCACACTACGTAACGCCGGGCGTGTATGAGAGCCGTACACGCCGGCGTTACAGCAGGGCTGCCGAACACTTCCCATTCACTTCAATGGGAGCGCTCGTAACAGCGGCGTTTACGAGCGCTCCCATTGAAGTGAATGGGAAGTGTTCGGCAGCCCTGCTGTAACGCCGGTGTGTACGGCTCTCATACACGCCCGGCGTTACGTAGTGTGCATGCACCCTAAATCTGGAAAATCGCTGTTACACTTGTAAGCCTTGTAACGTCCAAAATAAATTAAAATACAATCAAAAGATGATGCCGATATAAAGCAGAGATATGGGAGATTATATTTATTCATGTATTTGGGTGATATTGTTATCTGCCTGAAAAGCAGAGAATTTCACATTTTGAAAATTGCTATTTTTTTCCAAATTTCCATCAAATTTCCTATTTTTTTTAATAAGTAAATACAAAAATATTGATTAGTGTTTACCACTAACATGAAGTATAATGTGTTATGAGAAAACAATCTCAAAATCACTTGTGTAAGTTAAAGTGTCTCAAAGTTATTGCCATTTAAAGTGACACATGTCAATTTTGAAAAAATAGGCCTGGTCCTTAATATACTTTTGGGCTGTGTCCTTAAGGGGTTAAATAGGAATTTAAAAAAATCTTTGTCTAGTACTAACACTCTTCGTTTGGAAATAGCTGAACAAGTCAATGAAGTCTCAAATCTACTGCAACCTGTTTTGAATGTACCAACTTTTGTAAAGCCAACTTAGCTTGGAAAAGGGGGATTAACTGAAATACTTTTCTGTAAATTAGAGGCTTCAATAAAAGTAATAATTTTGGAGTACTTCTGCTTGACCCGTTTCCCAATTATGAGGGTTTGTATCAGACCAAGGTTTTTTCCTTCCTTCTTCAGCCTATAGGATTCATTTATTTGTTGGACTACCCATGCCCAAGATGGCAGCACCTCACCTGACAGATTACTCCAAAGACAGTTCTGTAGTTAGTGATAATACTTGTATTTCATATAATGAGCACGGCTTTGATTGCATATAGTGTGACCTACTTGTGATACCTTACTGAGACCACTCTGTCCTATGAGTAGCTCTGCCTTTTTTAATCGCTATACAGTACTAAGGGTTAGACATTGATACGTATGTCCTGGAAAGTCTTTTTTTTTTTTTTTTCTCTGTATTTGCTAAAGGTTGTTTTCCTTTTACTAATCTTTAATAATAAAAGTTATCTTTAATAATTGTTAGAGGAAAAAAAAAAAAAAAAAAAAAAAAATATATATATATAGTCCTATGAAAAAATTTGGGCACCCCTATTAATCTTAATCATTTTTAGTTCTAAATATTTTGGTGTTTGCAACAGCCATTTCAGTTTGATATATCTAATAACTGATGGACACAGTAATATTTCAGGATTGAAATGAGGTTTATTGTACTAACAGAAAATGTGCAATATGCATTAAACCAAAATGTGACCGATGCAAAAGTATGGGCACCTCAACAGAAAAGTGACATTAATATTTAGTAGATTCTCCTTTTGCAAAGATAACAGCCTCTAGTCGCTTCCTGTAGCTTTTAATCAGTTCCTGGATCCTGGATGAAGGTATTTTGGACCATTCCTCTTTACAAAACAATTCAAGTTCAGTTAAGTTAGATGGTCGCCGAGCATGGACAGCCCACTTCAAATCATCCCACAGATGTTCAATGATATTCAGGTCTGGGGACTGGGATGGCCATTCCAGAACATTGTAATTGTTCCTCTGCATGAATGCCTGAGTCGATTTGGAGCTGTGTTTGGATCATTGTCTTGCTGAAATATCCATCCCCGGCGTAACTTCAACTTCGTCACTGATTCTTGAACATTATTCTCAAGAATCTGCTGATACTGAGTGGAATCCATGTGACCCTCAACTTTAACAAGATTCCCGATGCCGGCATTGGCCACACAGCCCCAAAGCATGATGGAACCTCCACCAAATTTTACAGTGGGTAGCATGTGTTTTTCTTGGAATGCTGTTTTTTTGGATGCCATGCATAACGCCTTTTTGTATGACCAAACAACTCAATCTTTGTTTCATCAGTCCACAGGACCTTCTTCCAAAATGAAGCTGGCTTGTCCAAATGTGCTTTTGCATATCTCAGGAGACTCTGTTTGTGGCGTGCTTGCAGAAACGGCTTCTTTCTCATCACTCTCCCATACAGCTTCTCCTTGTGCAAAGTGCACTGTATTGTTGTCCGATGCACAGTGACACAATCTGCAGCAAGATAATGCTGCAGCTCTTTGGAGGTGGTCTGTGGATTGTCCTTGACTCTTCTCACCATTCTTCTTCTCTGCCTTTCTGATATTTTTATTAGCCTGCCACTTCTGGGCTTAACAAGAACTGTCCCTGTGGTCTTCCATTTCCTTACTATGTTCCTCACAGTGGAAACTGACAGATTAAATCTCTGAGACAACTTTTTGTATCCTTCCCCTGAACAACTATGTTGAACAATCTTTGTTTTCAGATCATTTGAGGGCGGGCTGTCCATGCTCGGCGACCATCAAACTTAACTGAACTTGAATTGTTTTGTAAAGAGGAATGGTCCAAAATCCCTTCATCCAGGAACTGATTAAAAGCTACAGGAGGCGACTAGAGGCTGTTATCTTTGCAAAAGGAGGATCTACTAAATATTAATGTCACTTTTCTGTTGAGGTGCCCATACTTTTGCATTGGTCACATTTTGGTTTAATGCATATTGCACATTTTCTGTTAGTACAATAAACCTCATTTCAATCCTGAAATATTACTGTGTCCATCAGTTATTAGATATATCAAACTGAAATGGCTGTTGCAAACACCAAAATATTTAGAACTAAAAATGATTAAGATTAATAGGGGTGCCCAAACTTTTTCATAGGACTGTATATGTATATATATATATATATATATATATATATATATATATATATATAAAATATTATTTTTTGGCTGATATTAATATGGATTTCGATTGGAGCCATAATGCAGTCATGTAAATAAAACCTCAGTCTGTATCTTTGTAACCCTTCAGTCTGCTTTTATGTTTCAGCATCTCCTGCCAAGCCTTTTGCAGTATATTCTCCAATTCTTTACTGAGGATGATATCACGGCTAGATGTGAGGCTATGGCAATCTTGACAAAGCTCATTCTGGAAAAGGCTGAACCCCCTGCTGTTGCTTCACTGGCATTCGAAAAATATCCACTTGTATTTGTGGAAAAGTCTGAAGTGTAAGTTTATGTAGATAATATTAGTCACGTGGAATGGTATCAGTTTTGATTGTCCTTCATTCTTTATGCTAAAAAAATCCACATGTTAAAATGAATATTTTTACATGGATAAAATACCATTTCCACTGCATTGTGTCTTTATATACACATGGTGCTGTGTCCCCCAGTGAAATAAGCGAGAGAAATAAATGCTGATTTCTAAATTATTCATATTCTGTTGTAGGGGCTGTTAGTGGTTTAGTGAACTTACCTTTTTTGTGTCAAAGTATAATCTTGCTGCCTCCGAAAATGAGATATTCAGAGATCCCAGTTTTATTATTTTACACAAAATAGATCAGTCTCTATAATGGCATATAATCGGGTTAAAAGCGATGTTGGGTGTGGTGGACTTTCTTTAAGGCTAAATAATACTAAGCTCAGATTTGTGTGGAGATATTAAAAGGGTGACCTCTGGGCCCTACCTTGCCACATATGCGTGCAGCTTTGGCCATTATAGTTTATGGAAGTGATGGAAAAAATTGCGGTCACGCCCACAGACTTTGGATAGACTCAGGATGGGTTCACATCTGCACCCAATTGCTCCGTTAGACAGGTTTCCGTTTCCTGCCTGAAACTGGACAGGAGACAGAAACTTGTAGTCATTTTTCAAACCCATTCATTTGAATGGGTTTGAAAAGTGTCCGGCCGTGAGCGCCTGTGCGCGTTTTGTGCTCTCCGTTTTGTTTTTTTTTAACCGGACACAAAGAAGGACATGCAGGACTTTGTGTTCAGTTAAAAAAAAAAAAACGGTTTAGCTGCGGAGAGCACAAAATGCTCACAGCCGGACACTGTCTGCTAGGCTTCTGTCTTCTGTCGGCAGAAAACGGAAACCTGAAAATGGAGTTCAGGCGCTTGTGTGAACCCGCCCTTTGTGGTAAAAGCAGTTACTGCCATTAAGTCAGCAAGTCACAGTTTCCTTTTCTCCCAATAGGTATATCTCTCAAATGTGTGTGCTATAAATACTTCGTGTTAATATCTTTTTATATGTGAATATTGAATTGTCCCTATTCTCTCTTCCGTTTAGTGCACATCTAAAAAGTCAAGCTGGCAAGCAATCCCCAGTGCTAGACCATGTATTGTCTTTGGTTACACTGTCTTCGCATGAGGATGTCCGTGAACTGTCCTATTGTTGGGCTGCTCTAGTGATCCTACCCCACTTAAGGTAAATGTCATATGGAAATAGTTGGAAAAATTTAGTAGCCAAGAGCAATTATACACTTATATAAAAAAAAATTATATGTAAAAAAAAAAAAAAAAAGTCAAAGTTATGAAGTCTAAAACTTAGCCATTATGGTCTTCAAGATGCTGAACTGAAAAAAAAAATATATTTTTCACAAAGATAACATTAAAATTGTTTTTTTTTTTCTTTTTTCTCTTCAGGCCTTTTGAGAAGGATAGAATCGTTCCCGTTTTAACCCAATTTATAGAAAATCTTTTTTCATTGATGAACCAAACACAGTTTGCTCGAGGTAATTTGCAAAATCTAGAAGCTAAGTGTAGTATGAGAGGTCTTCAATAGATAAAGAGGCTTCTTCTGCTTCAATGGTTCAGCTAATATTATTTATAAAATCAGGTTTATGGGCTCTGTTTCCCATGTGGTCCCATTGTAAAAATCTGATTTATATTTTGCTTTAAATAAAAGATTTATTGAGAATTTCATAAGGTATAATATAAAAAAATGTATGTTTAACATACACCTTTTCTACTGGATATTATTCTATAGAGTGTCGTAGTCTACTATGTTATTTCACACCGTTTTATTTTTGTATTTATTTTTTTGGTTTACTGAGTTATATTGACTAGACGGAGACCTAAATAATAGAACTCTTTTGGTCTCTTTCTGACTAACATATTCCTATGGGTGTGGCTGGGCAATTCATCAAAAAATAATTGAAATCCAAACTTATATAATCAATGTGAATGATTATTTCATTTATTTTTCATTTATGCCATCCTGTCTCACACTGCCATTGGATAAATAATGTGTCTCTAACTGTACGCTGTCCAGTCAGGATTGCAAGTATATGAATAACTGATGGTGTATAAGTAGGCAGTGTGGGATGTAAAAATGGGAGAGTCCTAAAATAATTGTTCATTAATTGTAATTGTAAACTGTTCAATCAATCGTGATTTTGATTTGCGTCATAATCGCCCAGCTCTACCTATGGGCACATTTAGTGTGTACAATGGAAGCTTTCATAGTGTATACGCTGAATGTATATCACAAGCATGATGTGACCATAGTTATACATTTATATGACCAAAAACTGGATGCAACTAATTGCTGTTTTTGATAAGGCTTCAGAGTTTGCCCCAAGCATTATGGTCCTGCAGACAGCTGACCAAGGGGGTGTTCACACTTGTGCCCCTGTCCATCCATTGTGTTTCCGTTGTATTTCCTGGAGAAACTGGATGGATAGGGGGCGGCTTGCCGACGGTCAGTTTTAAAACCCATCTATTTGAATACCCCCGGTGTCCGTATGCAGCCTCTCCGCCTGGAAACCGTTTTTTTTTTTTTTTTTTGCACGGACACAAAGTTGGACATGCAGGACTTTGTGTTCATCCCAAAAAATGGTTTTCAGGCATAAAGGCCGCATATGGACACTGATGGTCACCTTGAAAAACCCATTCAAATGAATGGGTTTTAAAACTGACCGCCGGCAAGCTGTCCCCTATCCAGTTTCTTTGGGGATTAGGATGGAAACCCCTTGGCGGACAGCAGGTGCTAATGTGAACACCGCATGACAGGGGTGGTGGCCTGTCCTAAGAGAAGGCAGTCAATGTTGTTAATCTGGAAAACCCTGTGTCCTTTGTCCAGCAGTAGGATGGCATGGGCACGGATAATGATTTGTGATGTGGTTGTGTTTGACTTACCAGCATGTTTCTCTCTGCCAGATGTCCTGTTTGTAGCCTGCCAAGCTGTGAGTACTCTACTTAGTCTGGACGACTCTGCTGATGTTCTGCAAGTGCTGCCCATGGAACGAGTGAAAAGCTTGTTACTGTAAGTCTCACAAATTTTTGTTGTATAGTTAAATTAATGTTCTAAAAGGTTTGATGATGGTTTTGATAGTTTAGTGATTGAAAGGCCTCTGTAAAGTTCTGTAACCGATTAGACAAGAAAGTTGACTGTTCTAATTTATAGCTCTTTATGAGCCCCATCTTTATACTGTAGGGCCAGTGGGGCTTTGCCTTATTCCCCAAGTCCATGCTGGTGTTGTTGTGACCATTTGTCATTGTTTTGGATGTTTCTTTTTTAGCAACATTTTTCTTCCAAGTATTATGCTCTTGATTTAAGTGCAAACCTGTGTGTCCGTGGTATGGATCTGCATTTTAGATATAATTTGTATGAAGTTACCTGCACCTTGTTTTTTGCTATTTGTCTAACTTGCTATGATTCTTTGCTTTTAGTGCTGCTCCCTGTGATCCAAGTGCATTATTGCTGGCTGATCTTTACCTCACTAGACTAGTTTTCTGTGGCTATCAGGAGCAACTTTCTTATGACATCCTTCTGGAGATTTTTTCCAAGTTACAGTATAATTTGTCAAGCAACTCATCAAAGGTAAATAAAGAGTTTTTTTTTTTTTTTTAAAGTCAATTCTCATTTGTATCAAACCACTTTATGAATATTAAGGGGGTTGGTCAAGAAAATAGTAATGTATTATACCGTATGTTATTAAATAACACTTCACTGCAAATGATCATTATGCAAAGCAATAAATAATTTCTGGTGTTATTTAGGTGCGGCTCTTGACTATTCGGATTTTAAGCCACTTTTGCAATCGACCGTCTGCTGGGCTACAGGTAATGGAATATTTCAGCAGCACTGTTTTAGTCTGAACTGTATTTATATTAGTTTTTTTGCATTCTAATAACATACATTAAAAAAGGAGAAGGTGTGTGGATAAGTATATGATCTCGCCTAAGGGGACAGATACTAAAAAAAAGTTGGGAACAAATAACAGAACATGAAAACAAAGCAGCAAGTGTACATAGACTTCAAGGGATGGTAACCTTCAGGGAGTGCAAACTCAACAGCGGCTCCAAAATTATAAGCATAGTACTATAACAGACACCGTAAACAAAACATTCCGAAAAGCTATGTGACCAGTAAGGAGGTTCATCTCCCACAGATAACCAGACTGATCCATAAGACAAGGGTATATACAAGGGTGAAGGGATCCATCACTAGGACTTCTGAGGACTCTAATCATTTTCAAACTCCACTACAGAAACAGCTGAAAATTGGTGGAGAGAGAAAAGTCCTACACGAGAACTTTTCTGTTCGCCGGCTTCGGTATAAAATGGTGGAAACCCGACTGACACCAAGCAGGACCCTATTGTAGCCTATGCTGTCCGCGAGTAACCGCAGTTTTAGCGGTCCGGTTCTCTGTCATTGGGGTCCCCCTGAGAATCTGAACAACGGAGTACCCAGCACAGTTGTGAGCCCAGCTTTAGAAATCGAGAGAGAGGCAGTGAGGTGTTCCAAGGCATGAATCTTACTCTTCCTAGAGAGTAGCACCATTCTGTAGGTTTATCATGAAAGGAGGACTAACCAGTACTTGTCTGATTTCTAGGAACCGAGAGAAGATGAGAACTTGACAGTGTTTTCCATTCTCCTTCAAGCTGAGCTTGTCCCGGCTACTGTCCATGAATATCGAGAAAAATTGCTACAACTTAGGAAGCTTAGGCATGATCTTGTACACTCAATTACAAAGGAAGATTTTAAGGAGGTTAGTTGGACATGCGTCTTCTGGATATCCAGTCCATGTATGCATTCTGTCTGTTTGCTTTGAGCCTGCCCTATCCCCCTCCCACCATTCCTTATTCTTGTTATTTCTCTACCGCTCATTTCTTATTCTCATAATTCCTGCATTGTCTTGTTTTCACCTTTTTTTTTTTTTCTTTCTTCGCTTCTTACTTCTACTACTTTGTTTTGTTTTCAGGTACCATTGAGATATTTAATGGCGATGCTTTATGTTAACTTCAGTCCTCTCTGGGACCCTGTGATTGAGCTTATTGTGTGAGTATACATATATTATGTATATAGCCTTGTTTAACCCTTTCCTGCACCACACCATACTGTTACCTCTTGGACAATGGAAACCTTGCTTACAGCACCTGCCATAGACGATAACCTGATTACAAGTGTTTATTCCTTTCGGTGCTGTAGCCAATAGCAACCTAAGGGTTCCCCTATCTTCTGCATGACCCTCCCATCCTTTCGTATCACCAGAAATGTTATATTAAGTGGTGAATTCATGCCCATACATTGGACTCGGTTTCTAATATCAGCTACTGAGCTTGAGCTGCGGCATGTGGTCAGTGGGCTCACATATTAGTTATGTGACTTTATTTATTAAAAGGCGGCTGGATCATTGTACCATACAAGCCCTCTGACCTCTGATGTCTTTCTCTGTCCTCATAGACAGCAAGCTGTTGTAAGCCGGGCCTTCACTGCTATTGCTTGATATGTTAATTCTGTGTCAATTGTTATGTCAAAATCTGTTCATGTTCCTTCTGATTTGTAAAGTGTTGTGAAATATGTTGGCGCTATATAAATAAAGTTGATGATAATAAATATTATTATTTATAATAATAATAATAAAGGTGTTGTCCGTGAAATACAATTTTTTTTCCTGGAGGCCAGGGAAGGTGAAAAATTAAAAAAAAACCTTACTCAGATTTTCCCAGAGCACTGGTGTTCCCCCTGTTGGACTGGACAGTGGCCTGGAACATTGGGGACAGATGAGTGGTTGGGGGGGGGGGGGGGGTGTCTTGTGTTTTTTTTTTTTTTTTCACCTTCGCTGACCTTTAGTTAAAAATGAGTATTTATGGCTATATTCATAGGATATTCTATTCCCTAAAAGTGAATTGAGACAGGTACAAATGTGTCGCTCCATTCCCTTGTATGAAAATAGTTCTGGGTGGAATAGTTCAATACATCACACTTGTCCTATTATAATTCCATATGCTAAGTGTTCGAATGCATTAGTGTTGTTTGCTACGCAGAAGGATAATCTGTCTGTGGGAATTGTGAACAGATGACTAGCTCACTGCTAAACCAGTAAGATTATTACCATGCCCACGTCTTGTCGAGGGCAGGGGTCATAGTGTAACATGTTAGGTGTGTTTCTAATTAAAAAGAATATATGGACTACTACAGAATAGTTGGATAGGGAACTGCTGACTAATTTAGGGCAGTGATAGCTCACGGGAGATATATTTGCCCTATAGAGTCGAAGCCCTTTTTTATTTACCCCTCGCCAGAGTCTGACTATTAGAAACGGATGCACAGGCTTAGGTTTAAAGAGGATACAATAACATTCACCTACTTAAAGAGGACCTTTCACCATATCTGGGCACATGCAGTGTTATATACTGCCCAGAAAGCTGACAGTGCGCTGAATTCAGCGCACTGTCGGCTTTCCCGATCCGTGCCCGGTGTAAAGCGCTATCAGTCCCGGTACCGTAGCGCTTTACAGTCAGAAGGGCGTTTCTGACCATTAGCCAGAGACGTCCTTCTGCCTCGCGGCGCCTATCGCGCTGTGCTGTGGAGCCGGGAGGAACTCCCCCCTCCCTCTCCTGATAATGCTAGTCTACGGACAAGCTGTGTGAGCAGAGGGAGGGGGGCGTTCCTCCCGGCTCCACAGCACAGCGCGATTGGCGCCGCGAGGCAGAAGGACGTCTCTGGCTAATGGTCAGAAACGCCCTTCTGACCATAGAAGAGCTACGGTACCGGGCCGTAAGCTCTTCACACCGGGCACAGATCGGGAAAGCCGACAGTGCGCTGAATTCAGCGCACTGTCAGCTTTTTGGCAGTATATAGAACTGCCTGTGCCCGGACATGGTGAAAGGTCCTCTTTAAATGGTGGTCTTTTCAGGCAGCCATGTTTTATAATTGTTGAACATTTACCTAATATAATACATTTATTTATACAGCACCAATATATCTCATTTGTTTAGTTGTAAAATACTAGGAACAACGACGGCAGTATGTGAATTGTAAACGTCCGGTTAATGTCACATCGTGTTCTGCTTGGTTCACCTGAGGCAGGAATGAATTGTCAGACGTCAGTGATTTGGAAAATGTCAGATACATTCTTTGGCTTTGGTCCTAACGTGAAAATCTAATCTTATTTCTTGTTCGCAGTTCTCATGCAAATGAGATGGAAAACAAAACGTTCTGGAAGGTGTTTTATGAGTATTTGGAAAAGTCTGCCGCTCATGCTGGTAATGTACCTTGGATTATACATTAACTCCCTTTTCCTGAAGATGTGCAGTGTTTACTATATGCATAAGCCATAATTTGACTAGGAATATATTACTCTGCACATTTACAGGGTTGTTTTTTGATGTCCCATTTTCTGAATACCTAGCCACTGCACTGATCAGCTATTTGTGACTGTCTGCTGGGTCCTATGCTATAGTGTATGGAGCCGCAATGAGAGAGGGCTCTGTACATTGTATTATTGTCCACACAACTTTACTGCAGCTTTGTACCCCTTGAAAGTGAATGAGAGCTGAGCTGCAGCGTCACATGGCCACTATATAGGATACAGAAACCTCTGTATATATTATAGTATTTGGTACCAAACAGTTATGGAGTTTGGATATTAATGGCCTATCTTGAAGAAAAGCCATAATAAAAAATAAATAAATAGGGAAATCCCTTTAAGGTTGAGTTCACTTCGGCATAATGATTTCCTGTTATAATGGTGCTATGATGTCTATGCTGGATGTGGATTTTAAAAGAATATTGGCATATTCCAATGAACTTCATTGACTTAGAATTAAAAAAAAAAAAAAAAAAAAGTGATAGTAGAACCCTGGTGGATACTGCGTGCCAGTGTACACAGTGCCTAGAAATACTTTTGGAAATACATGAAATGTTAAGATAACTATGTCTTACTGGTTTATATTCCTTCATCCATTCATTTTAAGTTTCACATGTTTGTTCTGCATTTCATGAGTTTTTGTTTCCCTGCAGAAAGAGAACTACAGGATGAGCATAAGGATGAGTTAGCCAACAACCAGACCAAGGACTGCGCTGGCTTCCATGCCGGAGAAATTGGAGTTTTATATGATGATATGGTGAAACATAGAACAGATGTCAATGACCGGACTGATTATACCAATTTCCGGTTTCTGCTCTGGAAAGCAATGTCACTCTTCCCTCACAGGGTGGAACCACGTTCAAGGGAACTTTCCCCTCTTCTCCTGAGATTTATAAGGTAGAAATATGGTCACTTTACTAAATGTGAAATCACAACTTTTTCTAAATGACTTGAATCTTTAGCACGCCAGTTAAGAACCAACCGCCGATAAATTTTTTTTTACTAAATCTGCCTCAGCCACTTCAGAAACTTCAAAATGGAGGACCTTTTATAGTAACAAATGCATTAAGTGAAACGTTTCTCTTAAAGGGATTTATGTTGTTTATAGGACTGACGACCTATCCCTTTTTTATCTCTCGAAGATCTGCAGGGATCTAACATTTGAGACCCCCACAGATCAGCTTTTTTAGCGATGTCACAGGCCATGTTACATGGCTTGTTTACAGCTCAGCCCCAATCAAGTGAATTGGTCGGAGCTGCAAAACAAAGCACAGCTACTGTGCAATGTTTGGCGCTGTGCTTGATTTTCAGTGAAGAAGCCGCAGCACTCGTCCATATGCTTATAGTCCCTTCAATCATCTGATTTGGCATAGGGGGGATGCGATTGTCCGATCTTCACCCATTTTCTATTAGCGAAAGAATAAGTTATCAGTCATATAAACTCAGAAACCCTATTTATATATCATAGTTTGAGGGAAATTGTATGAGGGATACATTGTAGCTTCATCCCCTATACTGCTCCCTTCTTTTTTGTACTATTGTGTAAACTAGCTATTTTTTGGGGAGAGAACAAGGTTTTTGGACATTGTGTCAGTAGCTGCAGGAGAAGGTGAACTATGCAATTCTGGAATATTCACTTTATATTTTTTTTTAAATACCGTATTTTTCGGACTATAAGACGCACTTTTTTTCCCCAAAATTTGGGGGGAAAAGAAGGTTGCGTCTTATAGTCTGAATGTGGCGCCCGGCACCCGCCGTAATAGAGAGGTGAATGCCGGCAAGGGATAGACGCCGGCACAGGTGCTGGGGCCTGAGACATCGCTGCGCTCAGCCAGCAGCGGCGATGCTATTCCGCTCCTCCGTCCCCCCGCCGCTGACTTCATGCAGGGCAGAGGAGCGCAGCGATGTCTCAGGCCCTGGCGTCTATCCCGTGCCGGCATCCGCCTCTCTAGTACAGCGGATGCCGGGTCAGTATCGGTGGCCCCTTCTCCCCCAGGGCCGGTCCCCACCGGCCCCGTACCTGTAAAGTTGCAGGCCGGCTCCTGCGTGGCGATATCGCAGGAGCCGACCTGTTCGGGTGACAGCCGGGAGCCTAATGAGGCACCCAGGCCTGTCACTGCTATATATTAGTATTGCGGCTGGGTCTATGACCAGCCGTAATACTAATAGACAGAATGTCCCATAGACGGCAATACAGTTGTATTGCCGTCTATGGGACTTGCAATCAAGTGACCGCAGGTTCAAGCCCCCGGGGGGGGGGGAATAAAATAGTAAAAAAAAAAAAAAACTTTAAAAATATAAAATAAATAAAAGTTCTAAATCACCTCCTGTCCCTAGAATATATATATAAAAGTAGAAAATCATATGTCATAAACCACTGGGTTTTTTTCAATACAAGGTGATCTAAGCAATAGATATTCCCCAAAATGGTAAACTAAAAAGTACTTCTGGCCCCGCAAAAAAAACCACTCTATGCATCCCCGTACAGCTGCAGGGTCACCTGTCAATGTGGCCTTGCAGCTGTTGCAAAACTACAACTCCCATATATTAAATATTTTACCAGTTTTTGCTTCAAATTTTTTTTTCCCTATTTTCCTCCTCTAAAACCTGGGTGCGTCTTATAGTCCGAAAAATACGGTATATTACAAAATCTTAAGTATTACAATAGTTACAGTTCACAGTCTTACTGACGTATGTTTAAAATGCATCACATACATGTAATTTGTTGGCATTATTGTTTTCAGCAATGAGTATTACCCAGCAGACTTGTTAGTGGCTCCTTCCGAAGATCTTAGGAAGTTTGACAAGGTAAAGAATTGCTCTGGGGAGAAAGCCGTTGATGAAGAAGTACCAATGGAAGAAGAAGGTAACGCAGAATCAGATGAGTTTGACAATGTTGGATCACAGACAAAGAAAACCAGAAGAGCTGCATCAAAGTAAGTGTCTGTTGTCAGTGCTCTTGAATAGTCTTTACTGAACATCTGATGTGTCTGGTATTGCAAGAGAGACGGGTTCAGTATAATTAGGCATCCGATAGGGTCAATTGAGGCTCGAAATTGGCGAAACAGACATCAGGATCCACACTTTATACCACTCATTAGGTGAAAAAGACTAACCAACGGTATGATTTATTTGATCAATAAAAATGTCTAGGATTACACGTTTCGGGGATGCAACCGCTTTGTCAGATCAGCAAACATATAGCCCTACATGTGATACAAAACAGACTTAGTTCATGTTATTGAACTAATTAGCATATTTCAGGAATTAAAAAATGAGTATAAACAAAATTATTCATTATAGAATAGAAAGCCCAAATGAAGGTAATTAATGTAATAGAATAATTTATGCATAATATAAAAATAGACAAAATGTACAAATACCAAGTGACTTGATAAAAAATATGCAAATCTATTCTCCAGGATGTAATTAGGAGAACAGTGCCTCTGTATGCTGCCGTCTAGGGGCAGCCCCCTTAACATCATGCATGACTCAGTTAATATGCCTACTGACATGATGTGGGGTTTATTGCCAAACTAGTATTTCTATTACAAAAGGGGTCAGGGGATAATCATACACATAAACCCTGCCTCATGTCAGTAGGCTTATTAACTGAGTCATGCATGATGTTAAGGGGGCTGCCCCTAGACGGCAGCATACAGAGGCACTGTTCTCCTAAGGACATCCTGGAGAATAGATTTGCATAGTTTTTTACCCAGAATCCCTAGCGAAGCAGGAATGACTTGTAAGTCTCCGTACGCCTATGTAAGCACACACTCTCCCTAATGGAAGCTACGTCCATTCATTTCTATGGGAGCGTGCTATTCGAAACTGCTGTTTTGAATAGAGTTTGCTCATCTCTAGCCATAACTTGTTTCTGATGAAAATACATATAACTTACATATAAACACCTCTTCAAGTAGTAAGCTTTGTACTTAAAGGGTCAAAAGGTTTGTCCAACAATGACAACATATCACTTATCCGTGTGTTAGTACTCAAGTATGTACACTAAGACTATTAATATTTCAAGTGGAGAAACCACTGAAGGGTTCTAGTATTGTAAGGGAGTCTGGTTGCATATAATGGCTGACTATTCAAGTTGTTATCATTGATCACTTATCCATGTGTTAGTACTTTAGTATGTAAACTAAAGCTATTCCAATTTCACATGGAAAAAATCATTAGATCGTTCTAATATTGTAATGTATAGTACAGGAAATTCCCAGCAGCCTCCTCTCTTCTATTATCTCCTATGTGTATGAGGCAAACAGGAAGCTGAGTCATCATCATCAGCAGCCTCCCATAGGAAACAATAGGAGAGGAGTGCACGATGTATCGTGCACCAGTCTAATTAGCATATGAATGAACGGACTTATTCATAAACCATTGAGGCAATCTACATACTAAAGATAGGTGTGGAATAGCATTTCTAAAGCCTATGCAAGGATGTGATGATTTTTCCCAGTGATAGAGCCCCTTTAAGGTTGTTGAGTGTAGCAATTTTAAGGGTTATGCTATAACGGACTCTGATCGATAAGTATCACACTTCTGGAAGTCCATCTTCCTCTCGAGCACCAGTTTACTTGTGTGACGAGTGTTCCTTTTCTTCTCTAAAAATTTGGGTTTCCGCACTGTGGAGTCTTAGTCTAAGGAGATTTTCCCATATCCCCAGGATGGGAACCATATTTTATATATATAATGGAAAACCCTTTTAAGGGTTTGTAACACAATTTATCTTCTGACAATAATCACTTAGTACTCCAGTAATAATACTGAGACTGGTGCAAGTTTAATTGAGACTTCCTAATAAAAATAAATGTCAATTTAAAAGGCAGAGTTGATGTATAATAATGTATAATGACGCATGAAGGTGTAATCAAGAAAGAAGATGCAGCTTCTTATTCCTCACACATTAAGTGACTTCACTTCAGTGATTTCCACTACGCTACTATGTGGCTGGTAACTATTGTCAGCTAGCCAAGTGCTACTGCCATGCAGTCACCTATGTCCGTCCTTCAGTCTGTCCAACCAGTAGCTGACACTGCAGCACCTAACCTGACATCAGAGATGTAGTCACATTTTTACAAAGCAGTATATGAATTGTATTCAGTAACACTAGAGGACATAGGCTTATTGTCACGTTTCATGAATAATACCGTGGTGGTCTTGGTAACACGAGCGTAGACAGATTAACCATGAAAATGCTTTCAGTGTGCAAGTAATATTAGAAACTTATAGTAAGCCACAAATATGAAGTGAATTGCTGTGTAATTCTGTGTGTATAATTCCTTGGTATTGTACAGTCATTAGAACATGCGTCATAGACCGGCATCTGCAGTCAGGTTACTGTTTTCACACTTTTCTCCCTCATCTCACAGCCTCATTAACTTACGGCATTTTTAGGTTAGTTATCTCCCGAGTCGCACACATATTTTCCGAATGAGCAGTTTTAGCTCAGTTTCTGTGCTTAAGGCATTAACTTTCTTATGGTTCTTAGTAAACAGTTACGGTACATATCCACATTTCAGATGCTCACCTAGACCAGGGGTCAGCAACCCCCGGTGCTGGTGTCATTTGGACACATTAAAATGGGCGTTTGATCACTTAAATAAGGTTAGACAGATTTGTATGGGCTTATTCAACTTGTGCGAGGGGTTTCCTCTACCCTCATAAAGCAAAGCAAAATGTAAGAAACACTGCAGAAAGTAAACGCAACGAAAACAAGTCTTTTTTTTTTTGGCTGCGTTTTTTCTTTTTCTTCTATTGAATAAATAGGTAATTGGTCACAATTCTATTTCTGAGATGAACATTCTGGTTTTTTCAAACATTAATGTGTTTTTGAAAGCTCAGATTTCCGTAGCTCATTTGTTTCCATAATGTGTGGATGAGATTAGTGAAATTTCATTCCCTTTGCTGGTATTGTAAAGCGCAGTGGTTTTTTTGGGTTTTTTCCCACTGCGTTTACAAAGCAGCTAAAAACATTGTGAAGCCTTCTGTGTTCAACCAAAAGCCATATCCAAGAATCATCTTGGCAAACAAAATCTGGAACAAGGATCACCTTGAACTGGAAGTTTTATTATTGGTTGATGATCTGAATTGTGTTCTATGGCTTTCATGTGACCTAAACATCCTTACAATTCTTGCTTGGCACACGGACTACTTCATCTTTGACTTTTAAAAAAAAAAATACAGCATGCCATTGAAAAAAATTATGGGGCCCCCCGCCTAGACCTAAGCTTTATAGCACAGGAATCAATTGTGGCGAAATTGCCTTTTACACTACTTTGTAATGGGAGACCCCTCCTCTTTAACATCTATATATCTTGATAATTGAGTTGTTGTTATGCCTTTCTGGGAACTTAGGGGTCTCTGTGAAGAACAGGATCATGGCTTTATCATGGGAGTCCATCATTGCCGTCACTATTTAGACAGGCACATATAGCTCATCGGTATATTTGCTGCGCCTCAAATTACAGTATTGGATCCCTTTCTTTTAGAACTCTGTTGTGTAGTTTCTCTGCTCCACTGATAGCAGTGACTGGACAGTATCAGGGATACATCCCCATATGGTCACCACTGTCTATGTATTCAAACAATTATAAAAGTTAAATGAATAACTTAAGCCATTAAACACAATTAGGTTTTGTCACGTTTGGTTAGAAGTATAAGTAACGAGTAAATTAATTTTTTTTCCCCCACAAAATCTGCGTTAAAGTACACCTTGCTGCAGGGCTATAGAGATGGAGTCAGAAGTCTTTTCTATCAAAATAAAATGATTGATTATTTTGATTATATTATACAATTATTGATATTTTATGATTAATCCGATGCATAGTTTGTTTATATACTTTGTGGGGAATCGCTCAGGTAGATGCTTGCAGCAGTGCAGGAAACAGGGACACAGACACTGGATTGCACACGAGTTCAGGCTTTATTCACATGTAGCGCATACACTGCTTTTGCAAAGCCACAGAATAAACAAAACAAAACCCTTCTCGGCTGAGAAACTAACTTAAACGTAAGGAAACTTTTCCCTGACTATACAGGAGACTGGCTACCAGTCTCCCATCTTGGCAACATCAACGGGTGGCACAGTACCTGCTTTGGAGTTCCGGTCTGGACAGGTCAGCTTTGTCTGTGTGGTACCACCCTTCACAGTCTTCACCCTCAGACTGTTATTAGGGCCTGATTAGTCAGCTGACCTCCCTGGTGTGGGTCTCACCACACACCCTTTAGCTGCCTGGCTGGAATATACTTGTCCTCCCAGACTACACCCTTCACACTCTCACAACTTTCATAGGAATTCAGTCACCAGATTTGTAATGAGTTACAGGATCTTTACTGTTTCTGAATAACTGCGGCTGTCAGTAATTTATGAATAAGTGAGAATTGGGCGCATAGGAAATAGAGGAGTATATGGTTGGGCCTACTAACTCCACAGCACTGCCCTGCCGACGTCCAATAGGAAACTATAATGTATATGCTGCACATTTTCCAGTGATTGAAATTAATTCCCGATTCTTGGGAGAAAATAGCCGCCTGACTTTTCTTTTCATGATTTCAGTGCTGAAACCAGGGTGGGGGACACTCACAGATTAATGCCATTGAACAGTTATTAATATCCATACCTAGGTGTACAGATCGATAGGTTAGGGCCACCTGAAATACATTGGGTTTTCTCCTTTTGAGTCTCTACCTCTATTGTCTAGAAAGTTGCTGTTTTTATAGGGGCAAATGAGCTCTGTGAATGAGCAATGGGGGTGGTTTCTGTTACTACTTTGGAGTAACCGTTACTCCAAAAAAAGATATCTGAATTTCTGCAATGGAGGGTTCCAATTACAAGGAGAAAACAATGTTTGAATCAGATTGCCCTCATCTATCTATCTGCAGGGCTGAGTTGATATACTGGGTTCTGGTGTTAGACCCCCTTTTGTGTTATGTCTGCAAAATATGGTAATCTACTAATTTATCCTAAAAATTGTCTTTTTCTGGAATTTATCATTTTTTTTTAACCTTTTTTTTCCCTTAATTTGTAGGCAACTTATTGCTCATTTAGGAGTTTTTTCCAAGTTTTCAAATCCACGTTCATTATATCTGGAACACAAGTTACATGAGCTCTATACGCAGGTAATGGCCCAGCATGACATCCATGTATCCATAACTGAATTTACCGTATTTTTCGGACTATAAGACGCACTTTTTTCCCCCCAAATTTCGGAGGAAAATGAGGGTGCGTCTTATAGTCTGAATGTGGGTTTGCAGCAGGGCCGCGCTACTGCCACCGCTGGTTTTCTTCAGCGGCAGTAGCGCGGCAATCCGCAGGCCCCGGCAGCTAAGACACTCCCCGGCATCTGCTGTAATAGACCGGCGGATGCCGGGGAGTGTCTTAGCTGCCGGGGCCTGTAGATTGCCGCGCTACTGCCACCGCTGGTTTTCTTCAGCGGCAGAAGTGTGACAATCTGCAGGCCCCGGCAGCTAAGACACTCCCCGGCATCCACCGGTCTATTACAGCAGATGCCGGGGACTGTCTTAGCTGCCGGGGCCTGCAGATTGCCGCGCTACTGCCGCTGAAGAAAACCAGCGGTGGCAGTAGCGCGCGGCCATGCTGCAAACCCACTCCTCCACCGCAGGTCCTGGCAGTCAGTTAGCCCCCCCCCCCCCCCCCGGCCTCATACCTTTAGTGATGCAGGCCGGCTCCTGCACGGCGAGGCCGCAGGAGCCGACCTGTTCCGATGACAGCCGGGAGCCTAATGAAGGCTCCGAGGCTTGTCATAGATATATATTACTATCGCGGCTGGTCTATGACCCTCCGCGATAGTAATGTATAGAATCTCCCATAGACGGCAATACACTTGTATTGCCGTCTATGGGACTTGCAATCGATTGCAGGTTCAAGCCCCCTAGGCGGGGGATATTAAAATAGTAAAAAAAAAAAAAAAAAACACTTAAAAAAATATAATAAAAAATAAAATAAATAAAAGTTCACCTCCTTTCCCTAGAATACATATAAAAGTATAACATTACTGTGAAACATATACATTAGGTATCCCTGTGTCTGAAAATGCCCGGTCTACACCTGGCCCCACAAAAAAACGCCCTATACATCCCCGTACAGCTGCAGGGTCACCTGTCAATGTGGCCTTGCAGCTGTTCCAAAACTACAACTCCCATATATTAAATATTTTACCATTTTTTGCCTGAAAATTTTTTTTCCCTATTTTTCTCCTCTAAAACCTAGTCCAGTGCGTCTTATAGTCCGAAAAATACGGTACTTCTTTTAACGTACCTGACAGCATACCATTTACTCAGCATTAACCCCTGTCAGGCGCCAGCACGTGACCTCCAATGTTGTCCTGTGATTGATATTGCTGTATAATTTTATTACCCTCACTGCTGTGTGTCAATAAAGATATATGAGCCCATTTAAGTTAATGCCATCTGTGCACTTTAGCTATACTGTGATGTTTTCCAGTTTGAGTTTAGAGAATGTATAACTCTACCATGTAACACACATAATAGTCTACTACTAATGTTTTAAGTCCAAGTTTAGTCCATATGTGCAGTATATTACTGTACTGGTTTGTTATATATTAATCTCTAGTATAAGTATCATGAATGAAAACAAGTGTAGATTTTATTTGCACTTTTCATAATTTCTTTTAATATAATACTAATATGGATCGGGAGTTTCATGTCGCCCAGCCCTGTGCTAACTGTTCCAGGATTTGTTGAGACAGTCCTGGATTCCTGAGAATACATACAATATTTCAGATCCGTATTACATGGCTTGTCTTTCCCAGTGTAGAGCATACAGCACTGCAGGTCCATGGAGAATAAATATTGGGTTAGAGGGCTGCCACATTTGTGTAGACATTAAAAAAAATTGTCTGGAGTGTATAACTAAGGTTGGTTTTTGTTCTTTGTCATGTTAGGGAGCCTTCACACGATGTAACGCTGCGCTCATTCTGATCGTAAAAACGCGTTCAGAATGAGTACGTAAAAAGCAGCTCCCATTGACTTGAATGGGAGCCGGCATACGTGCGCTCCCCATTGAAATCAATGGGAGGCTTTTTTCCCTATGCTTTCAATGTGATACGCGCGTAATATATTGAAAGCATAGGAAAAAAAGCCTCCCATTGATTTCAATGGGGAGCGCACGTGTGCCAGCTCCAATTCAAGTCAATGGGAGCTGCTTTTTACGCGCTCATTCTGAACGTGTTTTTACGATCAGAATGAGCGTAGCGTTACATCGTGTGAAGGCTCCCTTAGTAAGAAATGGCATAATTGTCAGGCTTGTAAGAAAAATGACTTATGCTTTTATGGCGGCTAGTCTTTGGCACTCATCTTGCCATGAAATATAACTTTTACCAGTACATTATGCAAATTAAATCCACTGTTGGTGTCCCATTAAATTGGGTTAAACTGTGTGCGATTTGCAGTAGTAACCATGCCTGAAGCCGAATGCTAATTCAGATATCTGCCGCAGACACCACAACAAAATTATACATCCTATAAGCCTTTTTTTGATACATAAAAAACTAAAAAATCTAACAGAATGTGTTAGTTTTACATAAAACAACTAACATTAAAATAATTTTGGCTTCCTGCAGAGGTTATAGAGCAAAGATGTGGCAAATATTTTCTGGTGCTTGATTCACTTCTCACCTTTTCTCTCCAGCTGTTGTCTCATCAAGATCAGAACGTACAGAAGGTTGCCTTGGACTGTGTGCTGAGCTACAAGCACCCCCATATTCTACCCTACAAGTAACTATTTCTGCATTGTTTATTGATTTGAGAGCGTGAAAGCGCATGAGAGAACCATGCAGTCGACGCTTCTTGTTACTAAAATACCTTTTTATATGATTTTTTTTTCCATTTTACTGTATTGTTGTATGAATCTTACAGTTCCATATCTTGTGTTCCTCCTCTCACTATGGACCTCTACCCCATCTCTTCTTCTGCAAAGTATTTACTTCCATCCACCTAGATTTAAGGCCCAAGTCCAACCATCCTCCTGTCCTAGTCCCTTTCTAACCTAACATTTGGTAGTTATATTGCCTAATGTAATCTGATAAAATGGCTATTTTTAATAGTTCCACATACTGTATGGATTGCTGTATAACCATTTGTGTTTGCAGAACATAATGAATTGTTTGCATTTTTATTGTCCTGAAATTTTGGTAAAATGTGTTTTCATGTCTTACAGAGAAAATTTGCAAAGGTTGTTGGAAGATAAACATTTTAAGGAGGAAATTGTCCATTTCAGCATCTCTGAGGAAAGCTCCATAGTCAAGCCTATGCACAGAGCAGACCTAATGCCTGTGCTCATGAGGTAAGTCCTAGTAGACTGACAACAAGTGCAATACTCCAATAGAAATGCTCTAAATGGCTTTTTCCCTGCATTCTGCAGTTCTTATATATTGCCATTCCTACTAATGTGGTCCTTCCTTAACACCTGACTTTATGATTCACTTAATGGTTTTAAGAATGTATTTACTCTCCCTTCCCCGGGGGACTGAGCTTGTCCTTCTAGAATTTTGTCTGTGGCATATATGGTGGCTATAGTTCAAAGGAATCACCAGAGCAATCTAAAATGCATAGTGTACCACATATACGGTATATTAGCTTTTGCATTAAACTCGCCAAAATTTGCTGAGTCTTCTCCATAAGCAGCAATGAATGTTTGTCCCTTTACCTTGTTAACCTTTTTATAGGACGAAGGGTTAAATGAACCGCAAACCATATTCTTGGCATGTTTTTTGTGACCACTACCCATAAATACACAATCATGCTTCTGATACAATGCAGTTACGAACATTATATATGCCACGTTACCCATGGATGATTGTGTATTTTTCTCTCCCTTATAGAATATTATATGGACGTATGAGAAGTAAAACTGGTAGCAAAACCCAGGGCAAGGCAGCTGCTGGCACACGAATGTCAATTGTTCTTCGTTTCTTAGCTGGTTCCCAGATGGAAGAGATTCGGATGTTCCTAGATCTTCTGTATGAGCCAGTGAAACATCTGAAAGAAGGTATCATATTGTTCACTGCATGCACATCTTTTATTCACCTGTTGTTGGCATACACCCATTTTGCAACTGAAGCTTGCTATGACCAGGGAAGGCTGTGGCCAACCAGACGTTGTAGGCAATGTAGATAAAGACTTAGTGGCCCTTCGCTCTGAGGGGGTCATGATTGTAGGACACAAGGAAAAGGATCAAACACAAAACTTGCTGAAATTTAATGTGGATCAAATCTCAATTTTTTTTTTTATTTTTATTTATTTTTTTTTTAAGGTATGGTATCATCAGACAATACCCAGCGCTTGAACACAAAAATTGTTTTATGCCATGATATAGAAGTCTCATCTCCTCTTTTATTTCCCGGTTGATATTTAGTTTCTTTCTACTTTGCAGGAAGCTGTCTGGCTCTGGTGCAGCAGTCTGTAGAACAAGTGGACCTCTCTAAGGTTCTTCCTCTTGGACGGCAGCATAGCATATTCAATAGTTTGGAGGTTGTTCTTAAACATTTAGGTCACCTGATCAGCCCGTACTTACCAGAAATACTCCAGATTTTACTTTGCATGACAGCCACCGTATCTCGTGTTCTTGAACAGAAGGAAAAAGTAAGTTCTAGTTTTATAACCTTTATACTTTTAATAATCCTTTGTTTTCACCAAGTCTACATAGGGTTCAGATAATATAATCTGTATTCTGTATTGAGATTACATGTACTGATTGTTAAAGGGGTTTTCTAGCTTTCAAAAATGATATGCATATACATCCACAGCCATGCTATATACTTACTGTTCCCTTGTGCATCCTTTGCTTTATTTTATTTGCTGCTCCTTTAATGACTGTTATATACATGCGGTGAATCTGTGGACAAACTACATTTCCTATAATTCATCTGCCTGCTCTCACTCTGTGTGTACCCCTCCCTTGTCCATTCTCCCGTACAATGAAATCACCGGTAATAAATCATTACAGTATCTGAGGTCACATGCTTCTGTGATGCTTCGTTTGCTGCTGGAATTGCTTTCAGGGTGGAGTTCTGAGCTTACAAACAAGACATCACTCTAAGGTCTAAGACCTGAAAATAAATCAGATAAACTTTGCCAAATTTAAAAAGGATATATATTAGGAAATGTTGTGTATTGATTCATCCTGCTGTTTTGACAATATTTATTTTAAAAAAAACTGGATAACCCCTTTAAAGTGGGCTAGCGCCAAACTGATAGGTCCTCAATATTTGATCTGTGGGGGTCTGACACCTGGACCCTGCACATATCAGCAGCGCTAGCAGCCTGTAGGTGCGGGAAGGTGTTAGTTGACAGGGAGCTTGTGCAGCACGACTGCAGTTCAAGTAATAGGAGTGGCGCTGCACTTCCCTGAAACCATTACGGTGCAGTGGACAGGACTGTTTCAGTAGTCCTATTACTTGAATAGAAGTGGTGCAACATGTGCTTCCCTTCCACTTGCAGCATCCGTCGCCTGGAGACTGCGGGAACAACTGATCTGTGTGGGGTCCGGGTGTTGAACCCCAACAGAATCACATACTGATGAGTCTTTCTGTGAATATGTTAATAGCATAAAAATTAATTTGGGCCTGAAAACCCCTTTAAGGGCATTTAATATTGGTTGATAATCAGCCAAACAATTCTTCCCAGTCATTGCCCAGTGTGAATTGTCCAGCTTTCAATTGGCAAGTGGTAAATTACTTATTTTCCATTGACCACATATTTGAAATTGACATAAATTCATTGTTTGTCTGCAGCATATACCTTCCTGTAAACAGGCGATATACTGTAGATTGTAATGTAAACTGTTAGAGGGGGTGAAAAACAAATTGCACAAATGATCATTCCTATCAAAACCTCCTGATAAGAAAAGCATGCACTTGCTGTCTCGGTGCTCAGCAATTTATGTGCTGGTGTGAAACAAACTTAATAGATCTACTGTTATCGATTTTCTGTCTGGGTGCCCACTAAATAGTGCTGATATTAAGATTGTACTTCTCAGAATGTAGCTCATGAAAGTAAAGGCCCATTAACTGCTGGTGGAAATGCAAATGAAGCCCTTCGTTTTGGAAAAGCTGTCAGGTTTTATTCACTACAGACACTTATTCTCTATCCACATGATGGTGGATAGGTATCAAATTGCCGGGGGTTCAACCACTGGGACCCCAGTGATCAAGCGAACAGGGTCCGGAAAGTTCCCCTGGACAACACTCTATTCACTTCTATGGTGGTTCTGGAACCTCCGGCAACCTCATATAAGTGAATGGAGCGAGGGTCGGACAAGCAAACTCTCTTCATTCACATGGAAGATGCAGGGGGACCTTCCAGGTCATGTTCTCCTGATTACTGTGGGTCTCAACGGTCAAACGTCCAGTGATCTCATACTTATCCCCTATCCTGTGGATGGAGAATAACTGGCTGTAATGACAAAACCCCTTAAATATAGCTAACATACCAGCCTAAAGTGCAGACAACAAGATCTGTATTGGCTACAAAGCAGTTTATGAATGTGGCTCATGACCAATTCCATAGCAGTCTGTCGCTAGTCACACTGTAGGTGTGAAGCCTCCTGGGTTCTCTATGGTCTGCCCAAACAGCCACAGAATGATTGACAACAATATGTTCTTTAATTGTTTTTTGTATGTCACTGGTCGATTATGGCAGCTTTCTGCATGACTATAGCAGCACTGCCTGCTGCACAGGCTATGGGCATTAATTACGGAGGACCTTTCATGTCCTCAGAGATGGGCAGACAGCGCACTGTCAGCTTTGTTGGTATGTGCCATAGATATCGCTGCTGTTAGTTTTGGCACTGATATCTCTCCACTATCAGAAAAATTGGCCTTACAGCTTAGCGTCATCACTGGGCTGTGAAGAATGCATCCATTCACCCCCTTACTCCCCTGAACCATTCAAGGCTATAGAACGGTACTTTCGGGGAGGCGTTCATCACAGCCCAGTGGTAAAGCTAGACTGTTAGGCCCGCCTTTCTGACAGTGGAAAGACATTGTTGCTGAAACCAATGGCAGCGATATCTCCAGCACCCAGTTGCATACCATAAAAATTAAGCACACTGTCATCTTTCTAGCAGTATTTAATACCACCCATCTCTGAGGACATGAAAGGTACCCTTTAAAGGTGGGGCTTATATACTAAATTAATTTGTGCACCCCATTTAGTATTTGATACCTGTTTTGGAAAGTTTCCTCTTAGAAAATTTTGTTGTATTTTTCTGTGCCGTCCAACCTCCTATAGCCAGTTAATAAAAGAGTTAATCTAATTTGGAATGGCGTGAATGGGATTTGTAAAATTCACTTGGACGTGTTTTTTTAGTTCCAGTAATCACTACATGTTACTTGTTCACAGAACTTTTATAAACATTATTATAAACAGCCTTACATTGAACTACATGTAATGTCTATACTCAGAATTGTTTAACTTTGTTTTACAAGAGGTTTTCAGAGTCAGTAACTTGTAGATATGTGCCTCGTATGCCAGGCAGTCATTTGTGGCGGTCATTTATCGCTTCATTAGACAGCAAGGTGTAAAAAGTTCAATAAGTTAAATACCACAGGCTTCAATGTGGGTAATGATTAGGGAACTGGCTCTAGCTAGATCAGGGAAAAGATGAATTAGTTACATTTCCACTTTTTAGAGCCAGTTTCTTACCGACCCCGAGAGTCTAAATGCTGAAAATCTTTAAACTTTGTCATTGTGTTTATGACCCCAGTAGGAACTTATTTACTGAGATGCAGCTAAGGCTAAGTTCACATCTACATTAGAGACTCCATAAGGAGCCTCCATTGCAGAATCCTTTAAAGTCCTGCATTCCCTGGTCTTTTCATTTGCTTGTTCAGCAGCTAAGGCTCCTTGAGTTCACGTTACAGCCATTGTTTCCTATTCTTTATTTCCTTTTGACTGTGGCATCTAAGGAGATAAACGACCAAAAGTGTTGGCTGTAGTATCCATACCATCCCCACGCTGTATACTTACAGTACATAGCACCAGAGCTGCAAACAAATGTTCTTATTGCCCCATGAGGTACTTTAAATGGCGCCAACAGATGTTCTTTCCATTTGCTATTAGAAAGTCCACCTATTATGTTCAGTGTAAGGTGGTCGCACGTGCATTGGAGCCCACATTTTGGTGCCTTTGTTTTTTGGAAATAAAACCAGTTAATGAATCCAGCACATCAACCTTCAGATAAGTTAGGATCATTTGAATCAGGAGTTTTCCCTTGTGAAAATGTTGCCAAGATATCACTTTTTACTTCAATATGCTTCAGTATTGCCATTCATTGCTCCAAAGGGATCATTTGCATATTGACAAAAATAATGATATCTCTTCAACGGAGGCACCAGTTCCCAAGGGGGAAAACACTGATTCTGGTGAGCCAGACTTCTCTGTCTGTATTTGCTGTGCTGGGTTTGGGTGACAGACTCCCGTTTAAAGATATCTGTTCCCTTCTCCACTTATTAGACTGCTTTCCTCCTCATCTTCACTCAGACTTGCTTTATATAGAAGTAGCCTCTGCCTGCGACTTGGTCTGCGTGTTGTTGGTGTCGATGATCCGCCTATAAAAGGGGGAGTTGTTTATAAATGGTGGTCCGCTTTAAGACTGCCTAATTTTAGGTTTGCACTGTCTCACTTTTAGACGGCATTGGTAAACCTGCCCCTTCTAATACTTTGGAACTTCAGATTTATTAACACATAGAGCGTTTTAATATTTAGATATAAATCCTATTTCATCAGTCATATTTTTAAAGAATACTCCGCCCCCCAATTGTAATAAATACTGAACATAAATGCGATTTCATATTAAATGTTTTTTTTCTTTATCTCTTTCCTAGATACAACTTAAATTTATTAATCCGCTTAAAAACTTGAGGCGTCTGGGAATGAAACGCATAGTAGAATTCTTCAGTGATTTTGATAACTATTCCTACACTCCGGAGGAGATTGATGCTGTATTTTTCGCAGTGGTTTGGCCTACGGTAAAAATTATTTTAATAATTTACTACGTTCCTATTGAGAATGGATTTTAGGAATTATGCTTTAAGCTGATGTGAATTCTCTTATTATGTATTACAGATTTGCAGGCTTGCATTGGAAAGTCAGCATTCTCCTTCTTTTGTTCTAAAGCTGAATCTTGTTTGGAGTCAGTCCTCCAGGTAATACAGTTGAACTCAGAAATGGGTTTAGTGTGTTTTTGGAAATTGTTTTCCTTATATAAGGTATTTTATTATTGGGACTGTCTCAAGATAGATTGGATCAATAGGATATACTACTAATTTCTGACTGGTGAGGGTAAGGGCTCGTTCACACGGAGGGGCGGATTTTGACCATATTTTGACTCGGGGAGCCAAGTCAAAATATAGTCAAAACCCGCCTGCCACGATATCGCGGTCGCGGCTTCCCCCATCCTGGAGTCGGCTCAAATGAATGGGCCGACACCAGAGGTTGCGGCTGTCAGGCGGAAGTCGTGGCCCAGCGAGCCGCGGAATCCGCCTGAAGAAAGGGCAGCTCGCTTCTTGCCGATAGCGGGAAAAAAAGAACGCTAGTGGTCTCCATAGACCACCATTGTAAAGGAGCGGATTATGACGTGGATTCCGCTGTCAAAATCCACCCCTTTGGCCCAGTGTGAACTACCCCTAAGGCTTTTTTGGTCAGGAAACTGACTCAAACTCCTCCTCCAAAAAACACCTCACCGTACAGTCCTATGGTGAGGCGTTTTTAGGAGGAGGAATTTGAGTCAGTTTCCTGACCAAATTCCTGGCCAAAAAACTCTGTATGGACGCAGCCAAAAACTCCCTGTGAACTTAGCCTAAGATCACTGTGATTCAAAGACGAGGTTGCACTGTGCTTTCTTATGGATATGTAGGATCTCCATGCTGATCAGGAACTATATGCTACTGATTCTCATCTTGAGACACTTTATATGAAATCTGTTCTTTTTTTGTCTTTTTAATTTCTTCGTTAAAAATCTGAGTCAGGGATGAACACATCGGCATTTAAATGGGGCCAAATGCATATGTATACCACCATAAATCTGTATTCACTATGTATTTCAATAATATATCTCAGTAAATTCCACCAGAACTGAGCATACCATCCCGCAAATAGGTAAGTTAGGGACACTAGAATCGGTGTTTTCCCTTTTCTATGCCTTTGTTGCCGAGATATCACAGTATTTTTCACTGTGCAATTGAGCTCTTTGGAGCAATTAGGGTATTGCCATTGCTCCTAAGAGGTAACACCCTCATTGCTACAAAGGTCTTATTTGCATATTGTTAAAAACAGCGATATTTCTATAATGGAGGCATCAATTCACAAGGAAGGGAAAAACACTGTTTGATTCAGGTGACTCTGACTTCTATGTCTGTGGGTTGATACACTGGGTTTTGGTGATGCTCCCAAAACCAAACCAAAATGATCTGAAACCTGACATGTTTTTCTTTCTATGATCATGCAAATGAGATGAATTTGTTATGAAATATTATGGTTCTCTGTTTCTGTAGGTATTTTCCTTTACTTGCTAAGCAAAAACCTGGGCAGCCTGAGTTTGATGTCCTACTGAATACATTTGCTCTGCTGCGTGCAAAAAACTTATCAGACGCAGCAGCCGGTATAGTCATAGATATAACTAGTAACCTGCTGAACACCCCTGACTTTGAAGAAACTGAAGCTCTTCCTTCTCTGGTTGTCAATGGCTGTGCTGTGTGTGATGCCCCCGATATCAATGAGGGTAAGCAAGACCTTTATTAGTACTCTAGCTGGCTATGCATACCTGGTAGCCCACCCATATTAATGTGAGGATATTTTATTGAATTTAGAGTTCCTAACCTTTGGCGTGAAGCTGGTTTTACCCCATGTGCCGGTGCTACTTCAGTATCTCTGCAAGAGCATGCAAAAGGCAGAGAAACTGAAAAAGAAGAAATTTAATGAACAAGTCAGCAAGGAGCTGAGTATCCTGTCAAAGTAAGTTGATTACGAGATATTCTAAAGAAAGAGTTTGGAGATACTTAGCATAAAGATAATTTCAGCATAATACTTTTTCCAGGATGCATTAAAACTATTATCCATTGTAATTACGTATTAGGGATTCCATAGTGAATAATGTATGGACCTTACTGTTTGCTAAGCAGCTGTCGGGTATAGTTAGACTTCTTAATAATGTTTTGTTGGGCTGAGCGATCCAGTATTTTCACTCCAGAATTGAAAGTTTTTTTTTCCAGAATGCATCTTACTAGAGGTCTAAGATCAATTTCAGGAACATTGTAATATTAGGCTACTTTTACTCTCTTCATAGTTCTGATCACTCAGGCACTTTTCTCTGTGTCTCGTGTTCTGATCCTCTGAACAATTTATATTGACATTTTAGTATGAAAGTAGTCTAAAATGGCATTGGGTTAGATTGTAAAGTACATGGGCGCAGTGAGGGCGGGATCACACCTGCGCCCAGTCTCCTTTTTGCAGGTTTCCGTCTTCTGCCCAAGAAACTGGACAGGAGACAGAAACCAGCAGTCAGTTTTCAAACCCATTCACTTGAAGTGTCCACCCGTGAGTGTCTTGTGCCTCTCCGCGGCAAAACCGTTTTTCTTTTTTAACCAGACACAAAGTCGGACATGCAGGACTTTGTGTCCGGTTAAAAAAAAAAGAAAGTTTTCGCCGCAGAAAGGCACAAGACGCTCACGGGCTCACACTGACTGCCGGGTTTCCGTCTGCTGTCCAGTTTCTTGAGCAGAAAACGGAAACCCACAAAGTGGAGACCGGGTGCAGGCGTGAACCCGCCCTGAGACCTCCAGAGAGCAAGTCACTATTCACTCTTCTTCCCTAATTACAGAGTAGTTACAGGTAAATAAATACTAACTTCATTTGTTTCGGTTTTTTTTGTTGTTTTTTTTGTTTTTTTTTAAATCCACAGGATTAGCAAATTTATCCAAGACAAAGAACAGAGCAATCTCCTTATTGGGCTTCTTATATCCTACTTGCATAAAAGTAACCTGGCTCAGGTTAGTGATAAGTTATATTGTCATTCTGTATAAAATTGTGTTGCGTGTTACTTTAGCATTGAGTTGGATCTATGACTTTCAACCTTATGGGCAAGGATGATCTAAATTAAAAATTATAAAGAAATCCACGCCAAATACTGGTCTTTGTAGATTTCCAATGCATGAGGTGAATGGGGTGGTGTTTCATTGCAGCTGGTTTAATAATCCTGCATCTGAATATTTAGCCATCACTCAGCCATACAGGATGAATACTGATACATTTATGGATGATCTAAGTTATAACACTGAATTTTACAGAAAAGGGGTTCAATCACAATTTAGATTTATTTTTTTGTTAAAAAATATCAGAGGTGTGCTGCCTAACAACTCGGGTTTTTCTTGTATTAGGACACTGAAGTGGACATCCTAGAGACTGTGCAGAACCTGCTAAGACACTGTTTAAATCCTACCAGTTTCTTAAAGCCGCTGGCCAAGCTATTTGCTATTGTTCAGAATAAGTTATCCCGACAAACCCTTTGCACTACCTTTCAGGTACAGTATGCACCACGTGACTTGGTTTCTGCTTATGAACCTCTATCTCTATTTAGTACTAATATGTTTATTGATTGATTTCAGGTCCTATCTGAACTTGATCCTCAGTTGGAGTACATCACTGATGTTGCTGTCAAGGTCTGTAGCGATGTGTTTTTGAATGATCCTTGGTTTTCATATGATGATGTATGACTTGAACTTACTTCTCTCTTTTTTTGTGTGCAGTTGAATGCGTTTGATCAGAGACATTTGGATGATATACACTTTGATGTCAGATTAACAGCCTTCCAAAAAGCAGCTTCCTATGTTAAAGAGCTGAAATCAATAGATCTGAACTACATTCTCCCACTTATGTACAACTGTTTCTACACAATCCAGGTAAATTGTGCTTCTCCTTTTTAGGGTTCTAGTTCATTCTATGGATTTAACATAAAAACAGTAATTTCATTGCTAAGTCCTCCTCATAACATGGGTGAAGTAGTTTAAACCAGCTCCCTAGTTTTGTAAGGCTTATAGCGTAAAAGTCATAGTATGTTTTAGTATGTTAGGGTGCATGCACACTACGTAACGCCGGGCGTGTATGAGAGCCGTACACGCCGGCGTTACAGCAGGGCTGCCGAACACTTCCCATTCACTTCAATGGGAGCGCTCGTAAACGCCGCTGTTACGAGCGCTCCCATTGAAGTGAATGGGAAGTGTTCGGCAGTCTGCCGTAATGCCGGCGTGTACGGCTCTCATACACGCCCGGCGTTACGTAGTGTGCATGCACCCTAATGCTGTAAGTTGTTTTGTGTTTCAGCTTGGCGATATGTCTTTGAGTGACAATGCAGGGCTTCTCCTTACCGGTATTATGAAGCAGTTGGCAGCAGTAAAGCACACGGAGGAACAATTTAGGGAGATCATTCAGCGCACTCTGCTTGAGAGCGTGAAGACTGGCCTTAAAAGTAAAGTTGAGGTATGTAGTTGTAATATTTTGGTATTATTAAGTATATATGTTTATGTATAGTAATGTTTATTTAATTAAACCTGCAATATTTTATTACTGTAATAAGGCCAATATATATCGCTCACTGTGTCTTACGGTATGTTCACACATCGGAAACCATTTCCGCCATGTGAATTCTCCGCACGGCTAGCCGCATTGGGATGCCGTGCATCGGCATCCCACTCCTGATTAGGCCTGAATGAATGGGCCTAATCAAGAGGGAGTCTCGAGCCGCAGACGTCGCACCTGACTCGGCAGTGGAATCCGTGGCAAGATAGGGCATGTTGCTTCTTTTTCCTACCACCTGAAAAAAATCGCTAAAAACTCGCAGTTTCCTGCTATTAACAGAACCCCCTAGTAATCAAAATGTATAGGTCGGTGCATGTCATTATAGTGAGACTTCTTTGTTTATAATTAGAGATGAGCGAGTACTGTTCGGATCCGAACAGCACGCTCGCATAGAAATAATGGACGTAGCCAGCACGCGCGGGGTTAAGCGGCCAGCCGCCGTCAAAACGGAAGTACCAGGTGCATCCATTCATTTCTATGGAGCGTGCTGTTCGGATCGGCTGATCCGAACAGTACTCGCTCATGTCCATTTATAATGCATATCCGGTAGAATACAGTACAGCTTCTGCTACATCTCCAGCAAAGGGAGCAGGGATAGAATTCAAGCTGGTGATAGGCTTTCCACCTGCATTTCATGGAGAAAGCATGGGCAGCAATATTTATAACATTAAAAGGTAGATGTCATGATACAGATTCCTAGCAGTGAGGGGAAAAGCAAGTAAATAAGCAGCTCCCCAGTCCATGCTCTGTCCTGAGAAGATTGTTCTTATCACTGTCTGTGATGAGCAGGGTAGTAACATGGAGTGGTGAGGTCCTATCTTATGAGGCCTACCAATGACTATCTGGCCGACAGCTAACTCGTGTAGCCAGCCTTAGAAACAAATATCTTTATGATGTTGTGAACTCATTCTAGATATCTTTTTTTTTTCTTTTAACAGACTATTCAGCAGGATTACACTACACTGCTATCAAATTTGATCCGAATATTTCCAGAGCATCCAGAGTTCTCAGACTTAGTTAAACTCACAGATTACAATGATCCTGAAATGGACTACTTTGAGAATATGAAACATATACAGGTATGTGTACTGTTTTTATATATCTATATTTTCACTTTTGAAATTTCTTAGACTTTTTGGGAAAACTGGTATAACATTTTTCTTATTCATCAATCTTCTTTCTAGATTCACAGGAGAGCACGAGCAATGAGAAAGCTAGCAAAGAATTTGACTGAAGGAAATATAATGCTGTCCTCCAAATCCCTGCAGAATTACATAATGCCATATGCAACCAGCACTATATTTGATGAGAATATGCATAAGGTATGTCGTAAGTAGTATGTAGCCTTGATTTAAAGGGAACTTTTCAGCTGCTGTGACTTCAGGCAGGAGATGCAGGATGGCACTCATCATAATGAGCTACGTCTTCGCTCTGTAACGCTGCTGTAGCACTCCTTGGATTGGTTGACAGGTCTCTTCCGAAGGAGAGCTTGACAGACGTTTCTCTCCTGTCCGTCAAATTTTAAAAAGGTTTCCTCTAAAACGCAGCAGTGTTTGAATAAAACATAGGTTTATGAATGAATGCATGAATCTGCTTGCGGGTTCCCTAAAAACCTTCTTTCCCGAATAGACTGCCTTTATATTACCTACAATTATGCCATTGTTTGAGCAGGATTGTACTGTTAATGTTTATTATCTTTCTGCGGTATTACCATTAGCTCTTATTATCATTACCATAATTGCTTGTACCTTCACTATCCCTTTTGTGAGGCTTACTTGTCTCTCAGTATGTGTGTGGCAGTCACCTGCCAGTCTTCTGTTTCTTATAGGTGATTAATATCTTGCAGGTTATTGTATTTCTTTAGGTTACTGCCATTAAAGTGCAACTAAACTGTCCGACAACTTCTGGCAGTATTTGTATCAAAAATAAATTTTGCAATATGTATTATTTGGATCCTGCATTTTTTCACTCTTTCCCTTGCTTCTGTACTTCTGTATATTTTCTGCCTCTCATTGAAAGTTACTGTGTACGGGAGTACGTGGCTATGGTATATGTAGAGACAATGAGGGTAGGAGAGGAGGGGTCACTTCAAACCGTTATATCTTGGACATTATAAAATGGACAAACTCTTAGTGTGATTTTAAAGGGATTCTACCACTAAAACACATTTTTTTCTAGTTAACACGTCGGAATAGCCTTTAAAAAGGCTATTCGCCTCCTACCTGTGGAAGTGCTCTCCGCCGCGCCGTTCGTTCAAAATACCGGTTTGTACCGGTATGCTAATTAGTTCTCTCGCAGCGATGGGGGCGTCCCCATCGCAGGAGCAGCGATGGGGGCGTCCCCATTGCAGCTCGAAAACCGACCGCAGCGCCGCCTCTCTGGTCTTCGGTGTCCTCCCCTTGCTTCTTCAGCGTCTGTCAGACGCCTGCGCAGTACGCTCTGTTCGGCGAAGATTGCCGAACGTACTGCGCATGCGCGAAATTGCGGTGCCCGCACTATGGCTGAGCACTTCCACAGGTAGGAGATGAATAGCCTTTTTAAAGGCTATTCCGACGTGTTAACTAGAAAAAAATGTGTTTTAGTGGTAGAATCCCTTTAAACAGTAAATTCTATTTTTTCAAATGACACTGAGGTGACAGCGCTGTCTAAATTATTTCTAGAGATCACTGAAAATACAGTTGGGATTAGGAGATTTACACTCTATATATCGTACAACAGCATAGAAATCTCCTAATCCTGACTTTGTTTTCGACAAGTGATATCTCTTGAATTAATTAATAGCACTGTAACCTTACATGGAAGAATCTCCTGTATCATATGACACTAAAAGCAAGTTTGTACATTTTATGATCTCTGAGATATAACTGTTTGAAGTGACTCCCTCCCTTCATTTTCTCAACATTTCCTCATTCTAGGTATAGAGAAGGGGACATATACGGTAGTTAGCTTGTTAGTAGTTATCCCATATGTGTTACCTATGGAGGGAATCTAGATAATGCAGAAATGACTGAACATTATGTTAGGAGTTATACAAAAAAGGACAGCACGGACTTCTATTTGCTATTATTTGGTGAAGATTTAGTAATGTTTAATACGTTGTGTGGAACGTTCATGTGTATTTGTTATAGAATCCTGTCACTCTTGTATTCTTGTCTTTCAGCATGAAAATATGGTCAACGCCTCAGTGGAAATGATTGGCTCTGTATGTAAAAACTTGTCCTGGTCTGCTTACATGTATTATTTAAAACATTTTATTCATGTCCTCCAAATGGGAAAAATCAATCAAAAACTGGGAGTCAGGTGAGGAGTTTGGTGATTTATTTATTTTTTATATGTTTTATTTTACTTGGCGTAGGTTCCCTACAATTTAGTAGGCATTACAGAAATGCGAAAAATGTTTATCGGTTTATAAAGGTCTAATGAAAAGGCTGATAAAGGCATAGAAGAGCTGAGCAGCACTGCGTAAGGACTGTTTCACATGTTCTGGCCAGGAAAAACATTATATTGACTAAAGATTGAATTTACTGGACCAAATGTGACTCGTCTAGACTGACATGCTGTGTTCTTTTTAGTTTAGTTGAGCCACATTTTGGCAGATAAATATGGCCAACCCAAACACTGTATTTCCCAGCCCAAACATGACTATATGAAACGGCCTGTAGAGTAGTTTGTCCAGGACTGGAGATTTTTGATACTGATGACTTGTCCATAGGATAGGTCAGCAGTGTGAGATCAGTTTGGGTCTTACACCCGAACCCTGGATTGATCCGCTGACGCAGCTGCCCAAAGCCATATACTGAGTACACAACTGGAATCAGTCTTGATACGATTTAAGTTTCAGGCGCCACCGCTACAGTGTATGGACTGGAAACATCTGGAACTGCAACCCCACTCCCATTCACTTGTATAGGGTCAGCATTAGATGATTGGTTCAAGTGTCCTGTGAATAGGTCATCAATATTAAACATCCTCAGGACCTGGACAACCCTTTTAAAGTCTTTCAGAGGGCTCTTATATAGTAAGAGCTCTGTGTGCCTGCTGATTTAACCTTGTAGAAACTGGGTTGTTTAAAAGGTGGGGTTATAAACGTTTTGTAAGAACATGAGCGGTTTGGGGGGGGTAAAAAGGCTGATATAGTTTCTGATTTTCATGTTAAGTAAACTTGTCAAGTCACAAATGTGAAACGTTGAGAAATGATTAATATTATTGGTGTCGTCTGTACAGCTTATTGGTGACTGTGCTCGATGCTTTTCACTTTGACCATGCAACTCTGGAGAAGCAACTTCAAGCAGTTGAGACAAAAGACAGTAACACTGGTAGGCATTTTATATTTCACAAACACTATTGTAGTCTTTCAATTCAGTCAGCGATGTTTTTGTCTTTTGGTACTTGATATTTGTGACCCTCTTCTTGCTGGTTTTATAGGTATAAAAGATTCAGAGAACAATGTGGAGGATGAGCTAATGGAGTTGGAGCACGTGGATGAGGATGAGCAGATGGACACTCAGGATGTGGCTTCTACCAATAAAGATGATGAGACCCCTTGTAAGAAGCCAGGCAACAATCCCAAAAACAAGCATTTCTTAAAATCTCTTCCAAAAAACAAAGAAGATCTGGCATCACTTATTAGTCATATTCAAGAGACTGTGGCAAACAGCATCATGCCAAAGCTGCAGAAATGTCTTGATGCAAAGGTTGGTTTCTTTATGTTGGATCGTATGAGACTTTCCTACTGTAAGGTCATATTCCAGTGTCCCATTTTTTTCTTTTTTTCTTTTTTTTTTTTCTAGTTTCCCGATCTGTGATCACTTTACCTTTTTTGTTCCCCCCACATTTCTTATAATATTAGCCAGCACTTATTTCTCATTATCCTTTCCAACTGCACATTGATGCCTATGTGTGTTCAGTTACCGCACTTGGAAATGGTTTTTCGGAAGTAATAAATGTGACACATGTATTTCATGAATCAGAAATTATTCCTTATTTTAAAGTTGTATTATATTGACATGTTAATGAGCGAATAATCTCTGAGTGGGCACAGAGTGGGTTAAAAAAGTAAAACAATCTATATTCACCTGACTGGTTCCCCATAATTGCGTTCCAAGGCAGCCCCGGTTCTCGGTGGTCTCTACTTCCTGGCCCCTTCTGAACGCACAGGAAATGCCAACTAAACCAATCTCTGGCCATGATGGTGAATTAACTCACCTAGTGATGGGCTGAACTGGCATTTTCTGTATGGTGAAGCTGGACTGCCCGTCTAACCCTACTGCCACCAATTGTAAACCCCCATTAAAGGTTATCTGAATCTAGTGGTTTTATTGTACTCATCTACATACATTATCATTACAGGTTCAAAGGGATGAGGAGCACAAATTGGTGAAATCCAAAGTAGTTAATGAAGAAGAAGTGGTTCGGGTTCCATTAGCCTTTGCATTAGTTAAATTGATGCAGACGCTGCCACAAGAAGTTATGGAAGCCAACCTACCCAGGTATAAAGATCTAGAAATATACTGATACACAGTAGTGGGCGCCTCTGCGTTCATTGATCTGGCTTGACACAGCATTAAGCTGCTTGGTGTTTAGGTCAGCAGTGTTTCTGTTGATTTATTTTTCAGTCTTTTTCTGAAAAGTAACTTTGTATTACAGTTTCTGGGCATTGCAGCACTACCTGGTGCAAATGGTACAAAGTCTGATTTTTTTTTTTTCCCCAAAAGTTTTTCTCCAAGTAATACAATAAAGAACAATGTTTTATATGGAGTGATCCACAAAACTGCTATATCTTTTTCTAATGTTTAAGTAGTATTTCATGTTGTATATTATTTCAGCATCCTGTTGAAGGTGTGCATACTCCTGAGGAACCGAGCACAAGAAATTCGTGACATCGCCAGAAACACATTAATAAAGATCTTGGAAACACTCGGACCTCGCTATCTGCACTATATATTAAAAGAGATGCAGACTGTCTTAGTTAAAGGATACCAGGTAATGGTTGTCAGTTGTGAATGCACATGGCTACCTAGAACACAATAAGGATGATTTATCATCCCCTGTGCCAGAAAGATGAATTAGGCACAAGTTACTGTAACGCACAGGGGATTAAGATGGGCTTATGTAATACCAGTTTACATGAATTTTGCTTAATATTATTGGGACTTAAGAAATTTATAAATTATATGATTATTCCTTATACCATGTCTGCTTCTTGTAAAATTTATAGGTTCACGTACTAACATTTACAGTAAATCTACTGCTCAAAGGCCTTACTTCCAGACTTAAGAGTACGGACTTGGATGGTTGCATGGAATCTCTGATTCAGGTAATGAATTTGCCGGATATTTCTTATTTAATTTTACTTGGAGGGCTATATGGTGAAAAATGATCTTCTCTCTGTATGGGATAAATATTTGACAGTTTTATAGTTTAGGCAGGAATACCCATTTTTTGGTATATATATATATATATATATATATATATATATATATATATATATATATATATATATATATACGGTATATAATTTAGCCTCCCTATGGGGCTTAACCATGTGATTATTAGAGCTTCAATAGAGATCTAGTGATGACAGGCATAGGGGCCTTCATAAGGCTGTCATGGAGACAGGGCAGCTCCTGCAATATTGAGGGAGAATGTGGGTGGCACAGAAGGTGGGTATGGGACAAAATAGGGCTAAATGAAAGGGTTAATGGGTGCAATCAGACCAGGCTCTGATTGTAAGTATTACCACCTGGTCTTTGCTGTATGTATTTAAAGATACAAGTATATCAGATATCGGGACGGGGTTAAAGAGATTTTTCTATCTGGGTTAGGCCTCAAATGAAATATTCCATTTCACTTAATATGTGCATTTTCTTTTCTATAAAGATATTTAATCATGAACTGTTCGGGGACATTGCGGAAGAGAAAGAAGTGAAAGGAATAGTCTCAAAAGTCATGGAGGCCCGAAGCAGCAAGAGTTATGACTCATATGAACTTCTTGCACAGTTTATTGGAAAGGACCATGTTATAAAATTAATCCTTCCCTTGAAAGAGGTAAGATGTAGTTAGTAGATGGCAGTTAGCTGATGGCATTCTCTATAGAGAGGTGATATCTGTATTTCTTCATGTAGCTTACTCTGTTTCAATGTTCTTAATGTGCAGGTGTTGGAGAAAACCACAAGTTTAAAACTGGCCCGTAAAGTGCATGAAGCTTTCCGCAGAGTTGTTTTTGGCTTAATAGCCAATGAAGACATGAATGCACAGTCCATCCTTCTACTCAGTTATGGTCTCATCAGTGAGAACCTTCCTTTATTAACGGATAAAGAAAAGTAAGTTTTAGTCACAGACTTGTGTGAAATACCCAGGTTAGCAAGCTTTCTTTCTCCCTCTGTCTTATGAAACAACTATATTTTACTGCGATTTCATCATGGATACATTGCATTCTTTATAACCTTTAGCTATATATTTTGCAAGTAATAACCCTCTCATCGATCATAGATCACTACCGGCATATCAGTTTCAAGTGCCCAATTTTTTTTAACCCTAACTTGTACTATACTTTTAGGAATAGCAACTCTGAAATGCTTCCTCCTGATCCTCGCCTTCAACCAAAAAGCTGTTTGATAATCCAACCGCCTCCTCCACGTGGTGGTGTGAAAGCTGCTGTTAGCACCAAGACTAACATGCATATTCTAGTAGACACTGGACTGAAGGTTAGTGGTAACAGTGTTGACAATTTTTTGATAAACTGTTTAGTCACTTTGATGTTTGTGCATCTCTATGTATTGCTTCAGATGTATATTATATGTTTATGGTTATGGCTTGAATATGGAGGAATAAAAGATCACCCTGTAGATCAGAGGTATACATTCTTTTATTGCCTCTTACAATTCTGGGGCTCCTGCCTATACTGAGGTTTGGGGTCCCCATCTCCCTGAGTTAAAGGGGTTCTCCCTTCTCAGCCTTTCAGCCAGGCTGTATTCAGTGTCTGCTTCTCACTTCCTGTATTTCTGTCCCTCCTGTGGAAAAGGGCAAACAACAATTCTGCAGGTCAGATAATATGCAGATTCTTGTACAGAACAACTCAGTGTTATCTGTGTGTTTACTTAGAAAGATAAGACTCAGCTTTATCAGCAAAGTGCAATTAGCTGAATGATTGTCCTGCTGACAGACTAAGTGAAGTCATTTGCCCTATCTCCCAGGTCCTGGTTATAGCAACGATGTGTAAACAATGGGAGGAGTAAGGTCACATAACAGACAAACAAAGCAGGATTTCTAAAGCAATATATTTAGAAAAAGTCTTCAATTTACATAAGCTACTAGTATAGATAGGATCCTTGAGATGGGACAACTCCTTTAAGCAAAGAGACAAGATGGATGCTCATATATGCTGCTTTCTACATTGTAGTTTATGTGGAGTTACGTAAACCATAGTGGAAAGAGGCACATGCTTGTTTGGCCACCTCTCTACTTATCTTTTCTGCTTTATGGCTATGTATTAGACCAGAATACTGTTTTTAACTAAACACATTTGAGTAAAATGAATGCACTATGTTACATTAGTGCAGGGTTTGGTGCATGATGCAGGGATTCACAGAGTATCAAGGATACCTCTTGCGGTCTGCTCTACACATAATATAGTTTTACCTTGATGGCTTCTTAGTTGCCTGTAAGTCGTATAATAAAACCCATACAGTGCCACTCACACAATGAACACTGATCTCTGCACTCTGTGTCTGTTGAGAGTGCAGAAAACAGTGGTAAGTATCTTGCCTGTGCTGCCTGCCAAGGATAAGCATGTTGGGCAGTGTACTGGTCTAGGTGTTTGGCATTGGCAGAGCAAGACTGAATGAGAATCGGGATTTACGAGTTTTTTACTTTCAATCTTTAGTCGGCATTTTTTTTCCAGACCGGTGCCCATATAGCATATTTTTTCTACTCCAACCTCTTGCTCTATTACTCTCACTTCACTGACAGAATTAAGAAATATAGGATCAGATCCACAACACATGATCTATATAAAAATACTAAAATGAATTGGTTTCTTGGGAATATGGCTAAAAAGCATGCATTCTCTAAGACATGTTTAAATATTTTTCAATGTGTTTTTTTTATGTGCTTTTGACTATTTTTGATATTTTCTTATGATTCAGCTTCTGCATATGAGCTTGAGAAAATCCAAAGTTAACTCTTCTGAGGAAAAAGCATTGGAAATGTTGGATCCCTTTGTTCAGATGCTGATAGGCTGCCTGCAGTCCAAGGATGTCCAAGTTAGTCATTTTACTTCTTTGATTTCTGTTCTCTGTTAAAAGGGAAATAAAATGGAGTAAGGGTAAGTTCACACAGGGTTTTTGGTCAGGATTTTGAGGCCATATCTGGCCAAAATCCTGACCAAAAAGACAGCTCCCATTGAAATCAATGCGAGCCGGTCAGTTCTTTTTTTCAGGAGCTGTTTCCTGAACCGGAACCTGAGGCGTAGATTTTCTGCTGGCCCTATTTGTAAGGCTATTTGCAAAGTTGCAATCTGTTTGTTATATGATTTAAGGCTGCTTTCTAATACCTAAGAAAGTGCTACCAGGTCAATAAGATTGCTGCTGAAGGAGGAACCTCCTATACACACTGTGCATGTGTGCTACTACTGTGCACAGTGGTCTCATAGGGGGTTGCTGACTGACACGGGCTTTTTCTATTTATGGATGCAGCCACATTGACATGGTCCAATATAATCTGCATGAGAATACACATGGGTATACAAGAAGTAATATATAACAAAGTGGATCAGATCTTAAGAAGTTCCTTTGAATGTAAAAATGTTTCATTTAAATGTAGCTTTGTATTGTGTTTTCTGCTGTATATAGTTCAATACAAGAACAACTGGTTTCTCTGCAGGTTATCACGGGCGCTCTACAGTCTTTCATCTGGATGTTGAAGTTTCCTTTACCATCTGTCCAGGAGAACACACAGGAGCTTATTAAACAGCTTTTCCTTTTGTTGAAAGATTACGCTAAAGCAGGCGTAGGCAGAGGGCAGAATTTCCACCTGGTAGTCAGTTGTTTTAAGGTAAGTTGTGCAAACCTCCTTTGTGTCTACTTTGCAAACCTATGTTCTCAGTAGAACACATCTTTATATAGAAGAGTTTTAAGTGCCACTTGTAACTGGCGTTATTATGATGCCTTCGCCACCTTTCTAAAAAGAGGACTTGGTTGGAAGCAGGTTGTGTCTATCGGCTCTGATTAGTTTTATCATCACTTATACCAGTTATCTGACATAATAATACTACATATAGCACCAACATACGCCACAATACTTTACAAATTTCTAATGACTGAAATTTCTGACAGACTGGGTACACAGACTTGAAGAGGATGCGCCTAGTGTATGAAGAGGCATGGGCCTTGTTATAAATTAGGCTTACAGTCCTATGAAAAAGTTTGGGCACCCCTATTAATCTTAATCATTTTTAGTTCTAAATATTTTGGTGTTTGCAGCAGCCATTTCAGTTTGATATATCTAATAACTGATGGACACAGTAATATTTCAGGATTGAAATGAGGTTTATTGTACTAACAGAAAATGTGCAATATGCATTAAACCAAAATTTGACTGGTGCAAAAGTATGGGCACCCTTATCATTTTATTGATTTGAATACTCCTAACTACTTTTTACTGACTTACTGAAGCACAAAATTGGTTTTGTAACCTCACTGAGCTTTGAATTTCATAGCCAGGTGTATCCAATCATGAGAAAAGGTATTTAAGGTGGCCAATTGCAAGTTGATCTCCTATTTGAATCTCCTCTGAAGAGTGGCATCATGGGCTACTCAAAACAACTCTCAAATGATCTGAAAACAAAGATTGTCCAACATAGTTGTTCAGGGGAAGGATACAAAAAGTTGTCTCAGAGATTTAACTTGTCAGTTTCCACTGTGAGGAACATAGTAAGGAAATGGAAGACCACAGGGACAGTTCTTGTTAAGTCCAGAAGTGGCAGGCCAAGAAAAATATCAGAAAGGCAGAGAAGAAGAATGGTGAGAACAGTCAAGGACAATCCACAGACCACCTCCAAAGAGCTGCAGCATCATCTTGCTGCAGATGGTGTCACTGTGCATCGGTCAAAAATACAGCGCACTTTGCACAAGGAGAAGCTGTATGGGAGAGTGATGAGAAAGAAGCCGTTTCTGCAAGCACACCACAAACAGAGTCGCCTGAGGTATGCAGAAGCACATTTGGACAAGCCAGCTTCATTTTGGAAGAAGTTCCTGTGGACTGATGAAACAAAGATTGAGTTGTTTGGTCATACAAAAAGGCATTGTGCATGGCGTCCAAAAAAAACAGCATTACAAGAAAAACACATGCTACCCACTGTAAAATTTGGTGGAGGTTCCATCATGCTTTGGGGCTGTGTGGCCAATGCCGGCACCGGGAATCTTGTTAAAGTTGAGGGTCACATGGATTCCACTCAGTATCAGCAGATTCTTCAGAATAATGTTCAAGAATCAGTGACGAAGTTGAAGTTACGCCGGGGATGGATATTTCAGCAAGACAATGATCCAAAACACCGCTCCAAATCGACTCAGGAATTCATGCAGAGGAACAATTACAATGTTCTGGAATGGCCATCCCAGTCCCCAGACCTGAATATCATTGAACATCTGTGGGATGATCTGAAGCGGGCTGTCCATGGTCGGCCACCATCAAACTTAACTGAACTTGAATTGTTTTGTAAAGAGGAATGGTCCAAAATACCTTCATCCAGGATCCAGGAACTGATTAAAAGCTACAGGAGGCGACTAGAGGCTGTTATCTTTGCAAAAGGAGGATCTACTAAATATTAATGTCAATTTTCTGTTGAGGTGCCCATACTTTTGCACCGGTCAAATTTTGGTTTAATGCATATTGCACATTTTCTGTTAGTACAATAAACCTCATTTCAATCCTGAAATATTACTGTGTCCATCAGTTATTAGATATATCAAACTGAAATGGCTGTTGCAAACACCAAAATATTTAGAACAAAAAAATGATTAAGATTAATAGGGGTGCCCAAACTTTTTCATAGGACTGTATCTCTTACCACTATAGAGGAAAACAATGGTCTTGTTAAATCCTACCTATACTTTAGGCATCATTTTGTCTTAAATAGATCTGTCTTGGTTTGTAGTAAAAACGCATTGTTATTCACACTGCATTATAGTGCACTGGAAGCTTATGGTAGATACCAGTAGATACCATATATATAAAAACTATGGGAAAAAATTGGTCATACCTTTCTGTCAAACAACAACAATTCGCGCTCTTATTATTGGTTAAGTGGTGTCGCTGCACTGATTCCAACACAATTTTTTTTTTTTAGTCCCCACCATACTTGAATAAAAAGTGCAGATAGTTATGGTGCCTGATGTGCTATTGAAGCTCTCTAATGTCTGAAGGGCAGTGGCAGGCAGGGGGGTGATTCAGAGCTCCAATGGGAGGCAGCCAGTGTCAGATATCAGAATCACACCCTTTCCATGCTCCTGCATGACACAGAACCTAAATATCATACACCAAAACTTACAGAAGTGATTGCTCGTGAATAGTGGGGCAAGAGGAAATAATTCCAACTGTGCCAGAAGCAGTGAAGCAGTGCCTATTAATTGATGCATATAGCTTGTGATGAAAGGTTACTTTTAACTGTTAAAGTGGTAGAAAAGCCTAGATTTATCATATAAATATAAAATACAATTGGTGCAATATGTCATTTGTCATTTAATGGGCTACAGTTCCATGGTTTATGTTTTGTCCTGTTTTCTCTGCAGTGTGTTACCAAACTGGTACGAAACATGAAGGAAACCATCACTGAGAAGCAGCTTCAGGTCCTACTTGGATATGCAGAAGAGGATCTGTACGATTCATCTCGTCAGGCCACAGCTTTTGGATTGTTAAAAGTAAGCAACTTGCTAATCATTTGCAATTCCTAATTTTATAGTAATTTTTACACACAGACACACACACACACACACACATTTCTATGAAGTCGCAGACAGTCAGGCGTTTACTCTACAGTGGGCATTGCAGGGAAAATGTAGCAGCTGGATAACCATACACATAATAGAAGGGTGACACATAACCGACAGAATGGGAGACATTCCTACAGACTGAATCTCTGTTCCGGCTCAAGGGAACATACAGAGTGGGGGACAGAGGTTGTCTGCATGAGACAATTGTTAACCCATCCAATTTTTATGCCTCTAATAGTATAGCGAATATTGAATTTAAATATGTTGAATGTTTAGTGTAAAAGATTTATACACATTTTTAAACAAAATCAGATAATATTAATACATGTTTCTTTTCCTTTTTAAAGGCTATAGTATCCAGAAAACTTATTGTTCCTGAGATAGATGATGTGATGAAGAAAGTAGCCAAATTATCTGTCACCTCCCAGAGTGAGCCGGTCAGACTCCAGTGTCGTCAGGTGAGTCTTTTACCATATCAATACCCTAATTCAAGATGCTTCTGCCGAATATCTGTTACAAAGAAATCCCCTCTCAATTGTCCTTCCAGATATACTTAAAATATTTGCTGGACTATCCACTAGGAGAAAAACTCAGATTCAACTTGGAATTTATAATCGCACAATTAAAGTAAGTTTATGTTCATCAGTGTCTTGTAATGCTGAACGTATGTGACTTTGGTCTTTTTTCATGTTATGAAATATTATGTTATGATATGCCCGAATATGCCACAGTTATAGAAAAAAAAAACACATGGACTGCACATCCACACTTTATACAATGATTTATTGCGAAGTAGCAAAATTGTATAAGCACAGTTTTTCATTGCAAGCAATACTGCATGGTTGGTTAACCCCCTTAACATACACGAGATACAATGACATTATTTGTATATATGTGGGCCAGTTAGCTATTGCATGTAGGGAGTTGAGAATTGTTAGACTTCTATAGGCAATAAATGGGAAATACAGCAACAGGTAATCTTAGGGGACCAAGTCAAAGCTTAGCCCTCTGACATAAAGTATAATGTTGGACATTACAGTGTATGGGGATGGATAACCAGCAGATTAAGTAGTATAGTGCAGTAAATGTAGATAGTTCGAGCAGTGATAGGACCTGTAAATGCTTATAGGTTTATTATGCTTCCTATAACCTGGTTTACTATACAGGTGGGGAACTGGCACAATTGCTTTATGGGTACAAATAGAGTGAGTTTCTTTGTGTGGAATATGATAAGAATATGTGTAGTGTACACTCCATCTCTCTCCTCTGTATTTTATGGTGGACCATGATGACCATGTGTTTCCTTTGACATTGTAAACATAAAATTCAGGTGTGAAGAGCAGAATTGGTGATAATGGCACAAGTAAAATAAAATGTATTTTTATTGTCCATTTTTTTCTCGCAGACAGACATCTACATAATCTTTTTAGTTGGCTTTAAATTGATTCTCCAGCCAGCTGAAAACAGTAGACTGTATATTAACCATGTATGTATATTTACCTGGTGCCCTCAGCTCTGCTGCCACTCCATTCAGCTCCATATCTGTTTTGTTATATGATATCCACTGACTACCTCTGCAGTGTTGTCTGTAAGTCACAGACACAGGGGTGATAGATATAGTGCGTAAGCCTGGGATGGGTGCTGTGACCGACTCAGAGAACGTAAGAGCCTATTATATCATAGAACAGACGGGGAGCCAAACAACGCAACGCATGAGGGGCATCGGGTATATACATTATACATGTTTAATGTATACAGGTTTTTTTGTTAGGCTGGAGAATGACTGTCCAGTATTATAACTCATCTTTTATAGCTATAGTGGAGTTAGTCATCTTGCTGTTCCTTTATCAACATATATGTTTGTCTTTTGTGCAGTTATGAGTATGAAACTGGAAGGGAATCTGCCTTAGAAATGACCTCTTATCTGTTCCAGACTTTCCCCAATGTAAGTAGAAATTATGTAATATCTCATGCCCATAGCATACATTGAGGATATGCTCTTGTGTTTGAGTGTACACTGGCTGAATAGGATGTCAGATATGAATATGATGTCAGAAGCCTCTGTCATAGAGTCAGAAACAGAGCAACGTACTGCATTATTTTTTTCCAGTAACATTACTCACCATATAACGGAATCCCCATGGACTACAATCTATTGGTGTCCATTAAATTGTGGATTTTCTGGCTTGATTTCAGTTTATTGGTTTCTGTGACAGAACAGAAAAATGGAATGACCATTTTTTCATATTTATCATGTTATAATGCCATCGTTTTTTATTCTTTTTTTTTTTTTTTTTTTTTTTTTTTAGAAAATACTCAATCAGTACTGTGGACTTATGTTTGTGCCCCTTGCTTTACTGATGGTGAATGATGATTCAACAAAGTGTAAGAAAATGGCCGCCTTGGCAGCAAAAGGCCTTCTTGAAAAGGTCGATCATCAACAGAAGAACCTGATGTTCTCATTGGCTACACAATGGTTAAATCATAAAAAGGTAATCCTAAAGCTTTACAGCATCCAATGATAATACATTTGATGATCTTCTTATAAGTAAAGATAATCCTTTACTAGTCCTACCATGGGGAATTTCAGTGTGTTACAGCAGCATGGATATTACAGTAATATATTACATGAAAAAACACATACAAGCTCAGAATAGCAGATAGAAAATATACTAGGAGTCATAGCAACTAAAAAGAAAGAAAGACTTCAGGATCATTTAGTTCTCTGCAGAGTGATCTTCACTTAATCTGATGTTGATTATACAGCCTGACCGCGGTTGTGAGGAAGAACCTCTGATAACGCTCCTTCTCACACTTTGGGTGAAGCAGTCGGTCACTGACAGTACTGCCCAGTGCTATCACAGTCTCATACATGGAATTGGAGTTATTCTCCAGCATGGAGCTCACCATGGACAGTATCCTTCTGTCACCCACCACCTGTACTGGGTCCAGGGGTCTGGCCCTTATCACCTATTGACAGGATAAGTGATAAATGGGGGCTCATTGATCACTAGAATTGACGTCCAAAAGTTTCAATGGAGCTTCAGTCATGCTTGCATCCATAGACATTGAGTGGAGTGACAGGGAGCTTCTCCTCACAACTGTCACCTGACATTTTTAACCTATCCTGTGTCAAAGGTGGAGAAAATCCCTTTTAACGACATTTTTGTGAATACAGAATAAAGGCTTAGCTGCAGGTATTTAGGCCATGTTAACATTATGGATTTTTTTCACTCGGATTCAGCTCCAAAATCCATGTCCTTTTGTCAATGGGAATTTAAGGGCAGCAATTTTTGCTGCAAATTTTAAATCTGTGTCAGTAAGTGACAATTCAGCTCAAGATATGTTATAGTATCAGATCTTCAGTGCGGGCATCTCTGATGTGCAGTGTTATGTAATGTTACAGTAAGTCTTTATGCACATGACCGTCACACGGCCCTTTTGAGAACATATTGATTTCAATATGCCTATTCATATGTCCATTTTTTGAGAAAGCATGTGTCACGGCTGTTAAAAAAAACATACTCTATCTTTGTCCATTTTGATTGCCAAACTGACCAGATGAATATCAATGGATACATTTTTAATGGATGTAAAATGGATTGACATCTGTTTTTCGCCCATTATGAATGAATCGGTTGAGTCACAGAAAGCAGACTAATGAAATTCATCCGCTTTTTAATTGGGCCGTTATAAAGGATGCCATGTGGATGACACTCGGTTGTTAAAAATGGAAGAACAGAACAGATGCAAAACTGCCATCGAAAGGGACATGTACATCTGTTTTTACGGCCATTAGATCCATCAGAAATGTCACAGTTGTGTGAATAAGGACCTATGGATCTGATTCCAGTCTTGCTGCTTCGTATTGTTTCTTTGATTGATTTGTGCTTTTTTCTCCCCTTAGTCATCTCACAAGAGGTTGGGCGCTCTGACCTGTGGATTGTTTGTTGAAGTAGAAGGGGTTGAGTTTGAGCAGAGACTTAAAACTGTTCTTGAGAAAATCGAACATGAGATTGACCCTGTTCACTTTGAGGAAGTAAGTATCTTAATGCCTCCAAATTTTTAATTAAAAAAGTCCCGTATAGTCATCACTTAACACACAATTGCTTTGACCTTTGCAGTTAAAGGAGGAGACAGAAGAGAAGGCAGCAGACAGGTTACTCTTCAGTTTACTGACACTGCTTACCAAGCTGATCAAAGAGTGCAATGTCATGCAGCTGCCAAAGTACAGAGAGATCACACACAAAATCTGTGGTAAGGACACGTCTCGGTTGTAGACTTACAGTTGGACACCAGGGGGCACCACCTTGATTTTCTGTAAAATACCACCCCATGAAATCCAATTCTAGGATCTAATGCCAAAATTGATTTTAACCTCTGCAACATATTTTAACCAAATTGGCAAGAGTTGGGTCACATATGGAGGGGAGTATATCAGCAGGATCTGCCTTTAGGGGGTTCGGTTGTCAGTATGGCGATATGTAGGTCTGGACATGAGCTATAGATAATAAGATATGTGAACATTGGCTGTGATGTCACTGCCTGAAAAGAAAGAAAGCAGCCATGTTTTCTAATGCTGGATAACCCCTTTAATTAGATTTTCTACTACTTATGGCATTTTATTGGTGTCTGTAAAGAAGACATAAACGTAGTTGTCTTAGTTGTGTCTTCAGGATGCACATTAACTTCAGATGGGCACCATACCTAAGGTAGTGCTGATGCTTCCTTACTTCCATTTGTCTGCAGTCTATATGTTGTGGTTAATCATGAAGTGTGAACACAGTCTAATTGTTTTGTTCCTTTAATATTTCAGCTCATGTTCAGTCCCATTTATGGTATCCCCATAGCTGGGTCTGGCTAACTTCTTCCCAGGTTTTTGGACAGTTGTTTTCCCTTCAAAAACCAGAAGAACTGGTTAGTAAGTGGATGGCTAGGAAGGCAAAGAAGAAGGGGAAAAAACAGACTGAACCCTCCGAGTTGTTCTTAGTTGAACAGCTGGAAACAAAGGTAACCAAACTTCTTGTGTTTTTAGGACACATTTTCTTTTGCTTTCCTCTTTCATTGATTTTTACCTGATTAAAAAAAAACAATAATAAAAAAAACATATATATATATATATTTATATATGTATCATACTTATATCACTGTTATTTGTCTTTTCATAGATGAAAGATCTTGCTCTTGCCTTCTGCCATCAGTTGCAGTCCAAATATCTTGACCAAAGCCTGGGGGAACAGGTATGTTTTGTAGAAGGTGCAGTATTAAATAACACACACAGTCGAATAGTCATATCCATGTCTGGAGTTAAAAAGAAAATTGCATTGAACTTTCCTTTTTTACTCAGTGCCATTATTTGCTGCATAACCCTGTGGCTTCATTGCATAAAACCTGTAATGCCATTGGGTATGACATGAGGTCAAATTATAAAATTATTGTCTTGTATTTGGCTACAAGAACATTGCTGCTTCTATACTAGAAGTGTGTGCCTACCTATTCAGACCTATTATGATGATATGTCAGCTGGTTAGGTTTTCTTTATATCCCAGAATGTTGCAACAGACTTTAAGATAAAGGTTTCTTTGCTCCTGGAGTACATTAATCTCAAGGAGGCCGTAGCTGTAGGCCAAATACATGCTCGGCTGACAGCTATTCCTCCTAACTCTCGCATACAAGCTTGGCTCAACCAAATGTGCATGTGTTCTCCATGGGGAGAGAGGAGTACGATGCTGCCAGACACCACAGGTGGTGGGTTACCTTGTATGTCTGAATTGTCTTCACTTTAGATTTAGGAGACACTCATACACACTAGACAGTTTGGTGGTTTGTATGGAGACCTCCAGCAATAGTGGTCCTTGGTGTAGCAATAAAAAGAGAACCTGTGCTTGATATTGTTCTCTGATTCCTTATTATTTACTTTGCGTTGGGACGTTATAGGAAATAATTCTTTAGGCCACTTTCACACTGTGTTTTATGTGTCTGCATAACATGAGACTGGTAGATCCACACTTAAAAGCCTCCGTTCTGGTGGTATCTGCCATTTCTTGTGTTTTTTTGCTGCATGGAATAGCAGGACATCTACTATGGGTGCATGAGAGACAGATGCCACACTAGATGGGATTTATTTTATGTCATTTTAAGTTGACTTAGATGGAAACTTTAACAGTGAATCTATTAAATAGGCACATAAGATAGAGGATGAAAGTAGCCGAATACAGCAAGATTGTAATGTATGTACATTGTCAATGTTGGGTTCTCAAGGATATTTGGGGAAGAACTGCATTGCAACAATACAAAGTCTCATCACAAATAGTATTTTTTTTAGTCTTAATCTTTAAGGTGCTTCTTGTTTTCAGGTCATAAAAAATTTGTTATTTGTGGCAAAAGTGATCTATCTCCTCCACCCTGAAGTGGAGAACGTTGAAAACAATACTGAAGAGCAAAATGATGATCAGGGTGAGCAAGAAGATGCTTCTGATGGTGAAGAGGGCACCGAGAAAGAGACTGAGGATGAGAAGGCTGCCACCTTGATGTGGCTTATGAAGAAGCTGTCAGTACTGGCTAAGAGAGAGGCCGCGCATACACCTAAAAATCCATTAAAAGTGAGTTTTGGGTTTTTTCCCATTGCATTTATATTATGTTACGCAATTGGATCATGGTGGCTTCTCCATTTTTTGTATTCTTTCTTTCTTTCTTTCTTTCTTTCTTTCTTTCTTTCTTTCTTTCTTTCTTTCTTTCTTTCTTTCTTTCTTTCTTTCTTTCTTTCTTTCTTTCTTTCTTCAGCCCCATATAGGGCTCGCAATCTATTTTTTTTTTTTTCCCTATCAGTATGTCTTTGTAGAATGGGAGGAAATCCATGCAAACACGGGAAGAACATACAAACTCCTTGCAAATGTTCTTGGCAGGATTCGGACCCAGGACTCCAGCGCTGCAAGGCCGCAGTGCTAACCACTGAGTCACTGTGTTCCCCATGGGTTCTCCATTTTTGCCAGTCATTTCATACTATAGTACAGCTCTAAATCCCTTCTACAGTCATATACACTCACCGGCCACTTTATTAGGTACACCTGTCCAACTGCTCGTTAACACTTAATTTCTAATCAGCCAATCACATGGCGGCAACTCAGTGCATTTAGGCATGTAGACATGGTCAAGACAATTTCCTGCAGTTCAAACCGAGCATCAGTATGGGGAAGAAAGGTGATTTGAGTGCCTTTGAACGTGGCATGGTTGTTGGTGCCAGAAGGGCTGGTCTGAGTATTTCAGAAACTGCTGATCTACTGGGATTTTCACGCACAACCATCTCTAGGGTTTACAGAGAATGGTCCGAAAAAGAAAAAACATCCAGTGAGCGGCAGTTCTGTGGGCGGAAATGCGTTGTTGATGCCAGAGGTCAGAGGAGAATGGCCAGACTGGTTCGAGCTGATAGAAAGGCAACAGTGACTCAAATCGCCACCCGTTACAACCAAGGTAGCCAGAAGAGCATCTCTGAACGCACAGTACGTCGAACTTTGAGGCAGATGGGCTACAGCAGCAGAAGTCCACACCGGGTGCCACTCCTTTCAGCTAAGAACAGGAAACTGAGGCTACAATTTGCACAAGCTCATCGAAATTGGACAATTGAAGATTGGAAAAACGTTGCCTGGTCTGATGAGTCTCGATTTCTGCTGCGACATTCGGATGGTAGGGTCAGAATTTGGCGTCAACAACATGAAAGCATGGATCCATCCTGCCTTGTATCAACGGTTCAGGCTGGTGGTGGTGGTGTCATGGTGTGGGGAATATTTTCTTGGCACTCTTTGGGCCCCTTGGTACCAATTGAGCATCGTTGCAACGCCAAAGCCTACCTGAGTATTGTTGCTGACCATGTCCATCCCTTTATGACCACAATGTACCCAACATCTGATGGCTACTTTCAGCAGGATAATGTGCCATGTCATAAAGCTGGAATCATCTCAGACTGGTTTCTTGAACATGACAATGAGTTCACTGTACTCCAATGGCCTCCACAGTCACCAGATCTCAATCCAATAGAGCATCTTTGGGATGTGGTGGAACGGGAGATTCGCATCATGGATGTGCAGCCGACAAATCTGCGGCAACTGTGTGATGCCATCATGTCAATATGGACCAAAATCTCTGAGGAATGCTTCCAGCACCTTGTTGAATCTATGCCACGAAGAATTGAGGCAGTTCTGAAGGCAAAAGGGGGTCCAACCCGTTACTAGCATGGTGTACCTAATAAAGTGGCCGGTGAGTGTAGATAAAGGATACAATTCAGGCAGCATGTAGCCACCACGAGAGAGAACGTCACACTATCAAGAATTTTATCATTTACCTCTTTGGTTTTAGTATCTGTGAAGATATATTGTGACACTAAGTATAACATATACTGAAACAATTTAGATGACTATATGATAGATTAGTGAAAATACTTGATGTCTTCTATTAGGAAATAGTCTTCATCCCACTTGGTGAAAATAGTTAAATGTTTCCATGTCTTTGTGTATCTTTTTTCTTTTTTTTTTTCTACATTGTTTTTTCTTTTGTTCAGATGTTGTCTGTAACCATATTGATTTTTTCTGTTTGTCTTCCATAGAGAATATGTGTGTTTAAATTCCTGGGAGCAATAGCCGTAGATCTTGGAAAGGAGAACGTGAAGCCATTCCTGACAACTATCATTGCCCCACTATTTAGAGAACTCAACAGCACGTATGCAGACCAAGGTGAGAAGCAACCATATGACAAGTCATTGTTTACTCAGGACATACTAATATACTATGTGTGCAATAAAGCTAGGTCCAGACTAGCGCTCACTATACATTGGGGGTTTCCATTTCTGAACCCACTTAAAAAATTGGAGAGAAAAGTCCTGCAAGCACTTCTTTTTCTCCACGTTTTTCGGGCGGAAATCTGTGGACCCCATAGACTATAACAGTGTTTGCCATATAACTCATTAGAATTTAATAAAGTTTGGTGAAAGTAGCAGACAGTACTGCTGTATGACAAGGGTGTTACATTCGGAATAGTTACAGTATTAGGATGTGTGCTTTATTTAAAATACAGCACCACGTCTGTCCAGTTAGTATATGGCTAAACCCTATTCACTTTTATGGAGTTACAGCACCTGACACAACCCATGGACAACTCCTTTAACCATTGGTATAATAGACGAGTCTGGAAGAAGCTTATTATGTAGTCTTCTAGTGCACACCAAGAATTCTGCCAATTTGGAGTATTGGAACTAACACTAATATATTCTGATTTTCAGCTTATCAGTTCTTGTGGACATTTACAGCTTTTCTTAAACATTTGACTTATCATCATCATTATTTTATATATTTTAGACCCTACACTGAAGAACCTTTCTCAAGAAATTATAGACCTTCTTAAGAGCTTGGTTGGATTGGAGTGTTTCTCCTTGCAGTTTTCTAGTGTACAGAAACAAGCCAATCTAAAGAGGGTTATGAGAAAAAAGCAGAGAGCACTACAGGTAAGGTTTCTATTTCTAATACCAAACATGGGCTGGACGTAGAGGGGAGATGTTCCGAAATCTAATTTATTCCTGCTACTTGGTTAGGAAAGTTGTTTGCCTTATCCTGTACATCACATTCTGTTTGTTTTTTAGGCAGTGGCAAACCCTGACGTGGCAGCCAAGAAAAAGTTAAAGAAACACCAGAATAAAATTGAAGCAAAGAAGAGGAAGATAGAATTTTTGCGACCTGGATACAAAGCTAAAAAGCCCCGCAGCCATGCTCTCAAAGACTTAGCAATGGTGGAATAGTGGCTACAATACATGGCAAACATGTTTACTTAATGCTATGGGGGCCGTGTATAAAGACAAAGAAAAAAGAACAATTGTTGGCATTCATTTGTGAAAAAGGATGGAGACTGGTTTCTATGGATGTTAACTGCAGTTTATACATGACTCCATATGTGTTGTGTTGCTATGATTCATAGAGAAGTACAGTTTAATGTACGCAGTTATGTTTTCTAATTAAAAATATTGTAAACAAAAATTGTCATTTTTAGATTGAGTATTTAAATATTTGTGACTATAACCACACACTTTCAGCTTTTATTTTGCTATGAATTCTGGGACAGTTTGCACCATATAAACTGCTGGACACTCCCTGCACCCCATTTATTTGTTTTAAAGACATAGAAGATTGATAGCAGAATAAGATCGCATGGTCCATTTAGTATTTCAGTGAAATATTTCCTGACATTGCTTCTAATCTCTACCAACTATTTTCACATTATGTCTTCTTATTGAGTTTTAGGTTTTTTTCAATTAAAAACCCTTCCATCCTGAACCTTATACTTTTACCATATGTAAAGGCTTAAATAATGTCCCCCGCCGGACTTGTTGGGCTCCGCAAAGGTCAGGTGGGCTGGCAGCGCTGCGAGCAGTCACCACGTTTGCCGGCTCGCACAGTCTCCGGCGGCCACGCCCACTGATGCAAGAGTACCTATTGTGCAGCGCACATCAGCCATCGGGACGCCCCCACACTGCCGTGCACCTATTGGAGCACAGCTGGATGACTTCAGCCCAGGTCCTGCAACAGAGCCGGAGCAGACTTTCACTGGTACCGGTGGTGATTTCGGGGGATGGAGCCAGATAGACTACTTCTTATGTTTCCTTCCCGGGGAACATCTAGGTATGTGGAAAATCTCAGCCAAATACATTCCACCGTTTGGCTGTGATTGAGGAACAAACATCCAAACACAGAGATCACCTTCCACAGTTCTGAGAATGGGGCCGGACTAAAATTCCAGCTAGTTTGTTCACAGAATTGTTCTGGCAGTAGTAACCCTCACATATCAAAACATGATGCTATATCCCAGCAATATGCCATCACATCTATGGTGGGGGGGATCAAACTATAAATATACTATGGCAGTGCTTGAATACCATGTTCACATACAAAACATTTCCTAAACTGCCTGCACAGCTGTAGTTGTACATTTAAGTCTATTTTCTAAAACTCTACCCCCCTCAAATAAATTACTTATAATAGATATTGCAACAGACATGAATATTCCAATAATAAATGTTTATTTTATACAGATGGATTTTAGAGTAGATTCTTTACACAGCCGAGGGCCATTCTTCCAGCTGGCCGTCATCTAAATCAACCGGGTTTTCACATCATAAAAAATTTCACATAAGAGAGAAAGATATGTGACCTTGAAACCAAGTTGTGCAATCCCCAAATAGTATTTATCATTACAAAACAGTCATAAATAAAGCAGAACTACACTACAGAACAGGCACACATAATAGTGCAGTATGGTACAGTGCTAGTGGAGATGGGGACAGAAGGGAGACACCCTTGTCAATCATTGTTGGAGCAGAGCTAGCCATCAATGGTGCATATTATGTACATCCAGAGCCGTTCTTACAGTGGGACAATGAAGAAGAAGGAATGTGCTGGGTAGGATAACATTACTGCCTGCTCTTCAGGGACTCCACTAACCTGCAAGACAAGGATAACACAATCTCATGAATAATGGGTTAGGTCTCCAAACTTTAGCCCTGCCAAGTAAAATGACATTTACCACCAAAATATGACCTTAAAATGTTCACTTTGTCTTCTCTTAATGTGGGTGGAGCCGGCAGCAAGTTTTCTATTTCAAGCAAGTGAATGGAGTTTTAATCCCTCCCACTTCCCCATTAACTATATAATATACTATATATTTTAGTGAATATAATATACTATAATAACTAAGAGATTCCATTTCCCATTCTGCTTTAAAAATTTTGGGCTATAAAAGCAGCAGGAAACAAATACCTTATGGATTCCCCTTAGAGAATACACTTGTTTTGCTTACCATTCCATAGCTTCATCAAGGCCAGTGCCTTTTGTAGCTGAGGTCTTGAAAATCTGCCATTTGCGATCCTTTAAAGCAGGTAAACCTAATGAATTTGCTACCTCTGTGGGGGTCATTGCCTGTTCCATATCTTGTTTATTTGCAAAAACCACTAGAATTGCCTTCTTCAGCTCTTCCTCCTGAAATATAAATAGAATTGTCAGTTCAACTTGCTTTTTATGTATGACAAGAGAAGAGTGAAGCTTTTAGCATTGCATTCATGATGTTGGTAGCTACACAAATAATTCCATTCAATAACTATCTGTACACCAGATGCACATGTGAATGCAACCTTAAGGTAAAGCCACAGCAGTTAGAAAAAGTAAAACAGCAAAAATGACCTTACACTTGTTGACTGTAGACCCAACATTACTTAAAGATGTATACTTCTATAGACCCTGCAATGTATTCATATTTCATTGTTACCTCTAACATTGCAACCAGTTCAGATTTGGAAATCCCAATCCTGTCTCTGTCACAGCTGTCTACCACGTAAATTACAGCATCTGTATTGGAATAGTAGCAACGCCAATATGGCCTGTAAGAAAACAAAATCAGAATCAAAAATTGGGGCAGTAGAGAGGATCATAAAATAAGATATTATTACCTGACAGAACAAAAAGAGCTGATTGACATGCCTGTGTTTAATATGGACAGCACATCCTGTTCATTTTTGAGTCGTGTGCTGTCCATGGTTGGTCCATTTTGTACTTCCATGAAAAAGAGCTTAACTCTCCCCCCCTTCCCACTCATATTTTGTGTACTTTTCTAGGTCCCTGAAAGACAGATAGTACACAGATGACATCTGTGTTCTGTCTACGGACTCACAGACTTCAATGTGTATATGTGGCCTGCAAGGAGAACAGTGACGTCACCAGCTGTGCCTGCCTACTGCATATACTTACAGTGATGCCGATATCCAATTACAGATGTTGTCTGGTCTCCAGTTATCACAGCACTCATATTGCTACTAGAGAGAAGCTGTCTAAAAAATCTTGACTATCAACAATTATCTTTTAGCAGCTAGTGCAAGCCTATAGAAATATCTCAGACCTACATATAGCTTTTAATACCCAACCTATATAATTGGACAGGCCTTTTAGGCCGGGGCCCCCTGTGGCATTTTACAGTCACTGCAAAGATGATGGGATTCTAGCAAATCTCATACGAGCAGTAGACACGCTGCGGCTTTGGAAATTGCAGAATGTTAATATTACCTGCGGAACCGCTGGCGGTTTCTCTATAGGAATAATGGAAACAAAGGCTGCAGAGGAAACCTGCAAACTTTCTGTGAAAAACACTGCAAGGAGAAAACGTGATGTGTTGTTGCCATTGTTTTTCCTGCAGTGCGTTTTTTGCCTTAACCTTTAATCTAGCTTTTATTCACCATACTGCTCACAGAAATCTTTGCTATATGATGGCAAAACAGTATTTGGAGGGACATAGATGGCTGCATGTCAATAGCTTGAATTTTTCTCCAACACTGCAACTCTATAAACTTCCAAATATTTCATTATTTATTATTATTACCTGATACTGGTTTGTCCTCCAAGGTCCCATACTTGAAATTTCAGATTCTTGTAGGTGACAGTCTCAACATTAAACCCAATAGCTGGAGAGAACAATATCATGTCACTAACAGCAAGGTTATGTTTACATTGCAAAACAGCTAAAATACACCTAGTAGACTACTGTAGTAGATTTCAGAATGCCAGTGCAGAACCGTTCTACAAGGTATAAAACTGTGAGAGTGAAGGAAACAAGTACAAAATATTACACACGCAGATAACATATTTCACAATACTACCATCACTTCAATGCCTATACAGTATTACTATACAAGAACATCTGTGATACATACTTGGAATGGTGGTAACAACTTCTCCCACTTGTAATCTGTAGAGTATTGTGGTCTTTCCAGCGCCATCTAGACCCAGAATCAAAATTCTCATCTCCCTGGTTCCAAACAAGCTGGAGAAGATGCTGGAAAAGAAACCCCCTAAAAGGAGAGTGGTACAATCATTAGAAACCAATACTGTATGTCATTCACACTTTCTGGACCGAACACTGAACAGGGGCCCGGGTTCCAAGCACGCATCAAAGTCATCTAAAGGTAAGAGAAGAGTCTCTTTACCGTCCCAGACTTTAAACATGTTTTCAGGACAGTAGTCTCACAAGGAGACAGGAACTCATACACCGTTTCTCCATAAATAAGCCCTACCTTGATTTTGCCAGGTTTTTGGAGTAGGTTTCAAATATAAGCCCTACAGTAAATTGTTATGTAACTGACGTCAGAGACAGAGAATAGGCATACCATAGATCCCAACTGTCCAGGACAACTGCCCCACAACAGAGCAAAATCTGCACACTCGCCATCCACCTCCTGGCGGCTACTATGCTGTGGGCTTTGGCTACCTACATGACTAGATGTCAGGTGTCACCCCTGCTCACTCCCACAGACGCAGCCACTCTACTACAGAACCTCCCTTTTAGCATAAAGGTGAGGAGATAGAAAGGGCATGGTGCCACTGCCACACAATGAATGAGAGAGTGCCAGTAAGATTGTTTAAGACCCATCAATTGTGAATGTAAATTAGGGTTAGTAACCATAACCATTTCACAAGATTCGCCTGGAGCTCCAGTACTTTGCTCCAGTGCCTGAAAAAATAAGACCTACCCAAAAAATAAGCCCTAGCCCTTTTTTTGTCAAAAAAAATATTATAAGATCATGTCTTATTTTTGGTGAAACATGGGTAGCATCACAGATGACAATGATGCTTGGAGTCCCTGCTCAGTGTTTGGTCTGCAAAAATACAGATAAGATACTGTCCATACTTCACAGACAGAACATAGACGCCTGAAATGAGCCTAAGAGTGGTTTTAGAGACTGCAAAAAAAAAAAACAAAAAAAAAAAAAAACGGTTTTACTGAAAATACTATGCTTTTCAATGCACTGGCCTCAGTGGTGAGCTGTGCACAAAAGCATATGACTGACTGATCTCAGTCACCAACATTGGGGATGTCAGCTCTTTTCTCTGAGCTGAATCATTTGGCTCCACTCACTAGAGAGAGCCAACCCTTTATGAAATGTTACTGTCTGTGCTCTGTAGTCAGTCAGCCCCTACAACTCCACCAACAGTATGGCCCCCGGATGCCACAACATCTGATTGGATGGAGAAGCTGTTCAATGCAAAAGTCACATCAACAGTCAGATTAAAAAGGGTGAGGGGTTCACTGCTTAGGATGGTGCCACATGACCATATTGGAAGTGGCTATAGCTGCATCCTGTCCCCGAGCCACCAGTAAGTACTTTCACTTCTTAGTAAGTAAAATGGTGATTAATATCTGCTGAATATCATTAGAGGCTGTAGTAATATAAAGCTGAAATTAATCAGAATTTCACTTCCTGAGAAATGAAAGCACAAGCGTCTGGGAAATGGATGCAGCTATAGCCACATCCAATCCATCATGTGACACAATCCTTAACTGAGCTTTATAACTCCTGTTATACAGATGAAAGAGCCGTCTTACACACAAACAACACACCATATTCTGTTTACAGATCCCCACAGTGGCCAGTAATATCGGGAAAGCGTCAAGCGGAAAATAATCCGGGACATCCCGAAGCACCGCTAACAGCTGCCATCACTGGGATACTGCACTGCAGAAGCTGTGTTAGCTCCTTCTTTTTCCTTCATGACACCATTTTCAGACACTGGGTAAATTATACTATGGAGTCAGACAACTCCTTTACAGCTAAAGCCCCACGTTGCAGAAACACAGTGTTTTTTGTTGCAGATTTTGCTGCATTTTTTTTTTTTAATCTCAGGAGTGGATTTCATAGAAGGGAAACATCTAACAGTTTCCTTCATATTTTCCAATCCTTTTCAGGCCACTCCTGACTTTGGCTAAAAAAAAAAAAAAAAAAAAGAAGCAAAATCTGCAATAAAATCCACTGATTTCTGCAACGTGGCTTAGCCTACAGAAGTTATGCTGAGGAATTGAATACAAACAAACCAACCAACCTGCCGCTGAAGACAGAGGCCCAGAGAGACAAAAATACTTTTTTGTTAAGGTTACTGACCCCTAGAAGCAAATAAAATAATAAAGATATGTCTTAGGATACTCGTTTAGGCTAAGATCCCATGAAGCAGGCCGCAGCCACAAAGCACTGTGGGAAAAACCATGTTGGCAACGCATCGCAGTTTTTCCTGCAGCACTTTTCACAAAAAGTCTGCAGATGTTTCCCCTATGAATTTCTGCTTCAAGAATACCTATAGAGAAGCAGACAGCATTTCCATAGGTATAACAGAAATGCTGAGATTCCCAAAAATGCGACAGTTTTGGAAATTTCAGCATTTCCACTGTAGGAATTTTTCTGCAATGTGTGGAATTTTTTTCTCTAGCCCCCACCGTTCCTGAGTAATTAGTGCAGTTAGTCTTGGTGCCCGATATGCTATTTAGTCTCTATACTGTCAAGAGGGCGGTGTCTCTGACAGGAGCAGACAAGGGGTGTCATTCTGAACTCTGACACTGGCAGCCTCTTGTTGAAACTCAATCACCCCCCCACCACCACCACCACCACCTGCCTGACACTGCCGACCTGACATTACAGAGCTTAAAGGGGTTGTCCAGGCAAAAATGACCACCAATGAAGTTTTAAATCAAACGGGGACAATGAATTTTTTTTTTTCTAAATGCACACCTTTCCACAATGCTTTGCTGCCTTCCACTAAAACTAACTGCGCCTGTTGCTTGAAAATGGTGAGAGCTTAGAGAGAAAATTCCAACTGTGCTGGAATCAGTATTGCGGCACCTATTAACAGAAGCTATTAACTTGAATTTGTGGAGATGTGAAAGGTCCTCCTTAAGGATAGATCGAGAATTAATAAGCCTGGAAAACATTTCATACCATGGCTTCCCTTTCGTTAACGTCACACCGGCGTTCGGGTTTACTTTCATGGGGTCCACTTTGGGACCCTACAAATGAAAACCTAATCTGGTTAAAAAAAATCGGTTAGCCGCTGAAAACTGCGGACCCTATAGACTATAATGGGGTCCGATGGGTTCCTGCCAGAAAATGTGGAAAACCGCAGAGAGCAAAATCCTGCTTGCACTTTTCTTTCCATATTTTTAAGCAGAATGAGGAACAAAATGCAACAAGTGAGGTGTGAATCCAGGATTAGACTGTGTTCACATCTGACTCTGTTGCAGGTTTCATCAAAAATGGTGGAAAAAAAAATGACAGCATACTCTCAACTGAGTCCATAGGGAACCAATGGCATTCATTTATGTAAAGGAGCTGACAATGCCATTAGTTTTGATCCTATAGTTAAGCAGACCATCAGGATTGGCTACAGCGGATATGGGCAGAAACTGCAGATAACTAAGATAGTCACCAGGTAGGTTCTGTTATCTTAGTCCCACTGAGATGTCCCACTGAGATGTCACATGATCCTGCATCCGAGCTACAGCAGCCAAGAGAACCAAGGCAGATAAGAAAGTAACGTCGTCCACTGGGAAATCTTCACCATTATTCACAGCGAATCCTCAAGGAAATCCTGTCTATTTAATGGGCAGATACCTACTCTATATAGTGTATAATGCCAGCCACTGCAGTGTGCCAGGGTAACCCCTGCCAGTCACCCAAGCTACAGACATATTAGCTCTATGATCCGAGGCATACTTCTAACAGGGCAGCGGTCCAGTGCCTGGCTGTATGGACACAGGTCAGCTCTCCCCAGCCCCCTGCTCCTATCACAGTGTGCCCTTTAATAATGGATACTTCCTATATACCCCCACACACGGTGACGACATATAAACCTTACTGTGCGCACTCACCCATGCTGTACAGAGAAGCTGCCGGGCCGCAGACTACTGATGCTGCCGCTGAAGGCTCTATCACTCCCGGAAGCGGAGCTCACAATTCCACGTCACACACAAGAGCTATGGCGATTAATCGCAGCACATTCGTGACCACAGCGTTCTACAAAAAAACATACAAGTACATTTGTAAACTAATAAGAACGTTTAAAAAACGACATATTTATTGTGTACAGAGAATAAAAGCCGCGTAGCCCGCCCTGTATTCCGTGCGCAAAACTTAGTAATTTTGGCGAATCTGTAGTCTGGTAATGAGCTGCACATTCCTGCGCATGCGTAGTGTGCAGCTATGGTTGGCTTCAGTTAGTTGCAGTGCAGGCAGAGCCTGTTACTCCTGATGCTGTTTGTTAGTGACAGAATTGTAAGGAGTGACCTTTATACTGTTTTCAGGCTTGTTATGGAGTGAATGTAGTAGTGCTAATGGATATAGAAAGCTTAAAAGGAGATACTTCACAACCTTTTGGAGTTGCCACTTATAGTTCACTGCTAGTTGGTCCAGTTAGGGATCAGTTTCTGGAATAATATAGTTGAGGCTAAGGGTTCATTCACACAGGGCAAGAGGGGGCGGATTTTGATGCCGAATCCATCTCAAAATCCTCCCCCCTCACAATAGAGGTCTATGTAGTCTGCTAGCGTCCTTTTTTCCGTGCCGCTCACAGAAAAAAGAAGCGAGCTGCCTTTTCTTCAGGCAGATTCCGTGGCTGATTAAGCCCCGGCGTCTGCCTCGGGACAGCAGCCTCTGGACTAGGCCCATTTATTTGGGCATACTCCGGAGCGGGAAGTCGCGTCAGGCGTATCTTGGTTCTATTCTTACACGGCTTCCAGCATCAAAATCAGGACTAAAATACGCTGACACTAGCCCCGTGTGAACTAGCCCTAAGTTCACATCTGCGCCAGAGATGTACATACATTGGAGACTCCACTGAAGAAAGCAGTGGAGAAAAAAAACTCTTCACCATTTTCATACTTCATAAAAGTATGCCACTGTCTGCATTTAACCAATGTTTTAGCGGTCCATTTCTCTGTCTTTTGGGTCCCCCAGTGAATCCCCAGATGGACCTTGTGCTCTACAGGAACCCCACTGCCTTTGTTAATAGACAATGGAGGTCCGGTAAAGGCCCCTATCAACTTGCCTATCCCAACTTCTCCTCACTTTAGTCTTCCTCTTCAGCCTCCAGGTGGCCCCGTACAGTTCACATTACGTCATCATGATGTGCAGCGGACAGGGCACTTGAATAAAGGAGGCAAGTGAATGCAGCCACTTCTAATTCATCGTGCTGATGCGGTTGTTAAAAGTACAGCTGGATCACAGTATCATGGAGAAGTGGCAACCGACCCGGTTCTGCCACTTCTTCCTGCTGTACCACTTCACGACTAGTAAGCCACTTTGAGCCTGTGGCCTATAAGCTGCAGTGGATAAGGGATAAGTATGATACTTACCTGTCAAATCTCCGACCCTTCCCCGCATTCCTACTCCGGGCACACAGTTGTAACATCATGTGCGCCCAGAGTAGTAAGGTGTTGTGAAGAGGTCACTGTATAAGCCATATGACTATTCTGCCCCATACTTTGGCCAATTCACTGCTCCCCCTTATACAGTGGCTGACAATCGACGTTCTAACAAAAATTAGGCCAGGACAACCCATTTGAGGGTAAGTTCAGACTGGGTTTTTTGGTCCAGAACCTGAGGCGGAGACTGCCTCAGGTTCCGGTCCAAAACCCGGGTAGCCACGACTGAAAGCCAGTGCACTGCACCGGCATCCAGCCGCGCACTCCGCTCTGGATTACACCCACTGAATGGGCCTAGTCTGGAGGAGGGTGTGTCTTCAGGCCGAATCACGAGGCAACTCGGCCTAAAGAATGAGCATCTCGCTTCTTTTTTCCGGGAGCCTGGCTCCTGGAAAAAGAACCTGAGCGGTTCCCATTGATTTCAATGGGAGCCGTCTTTTTGGTCAGGATTTTTAGGCGGCCTAATCTTCCCTCCAATGCCTTACACATTTTAATGTCTCCCCACAGGATGTTAGCCCCCATCACTACCTCTACACAATATAATGGCCTCATCACTGGTGCTCATACAGTAAAGGATCCCCATACCAAAGCCAGGACCTCTGCAGATCAGCTATTTCAGGACAGTGCAGCTACAGGTAATGTTAATAATTCCAGGAACCATGCTGCTCGCTTGCCATACAGAGTGTAGTGATGGGTGTAGGTAGTGCAACAGTGCACATCATATGGCGGGTGAGCAGCATGGCATTATTACCTGAGGCCGCTAATCTGCAGAGGTCCTGGCAGTGGGCACTAGACATCCAAGTCTGACGCTGGTAGCTATAGAAATCATTTACGGAAATGAAGACTAACACTGGCCCCCTTTTTTTTAGCCTGTAGGAGCCACTCTATAGGGGACCAGTAGACTTGGGGTGACCAAAACTCTTAGGGAAGCTTCTGTAGGCAACTCCAACCAACAGTGGTCATTTTTTCCTCCCTCTTACAAAAGCCATAACTTTGTTTAGTTTTCCGTTCACATAATCATATGAGGTTTTTTGTACTTTCTAATGGCACTGTTTCATACTTTGTACAATGAGGCAGATTTATTAAGAATGGCATATTGTACACCAGTCTTAATAAAGGCCCTGACAAGCTCAAGGCTCGCCTGATTTATCAAGAGGCTTTGGCCAGAATAGAAATCTATGACAGTCAGCAACTGCATAACTCGGAAGAAAATAAATAATATGTTGGCCCGAAGCATCTCTGACCCGTGTCGCTAGACTCACATTGAAAGAAAGTGACAGGAACAGAATAGGGGATGTGGTGCATTTATGGTGCCAAAGATGTGCCACATTGTCACACATCTGCACCTGAAAACTGGCGTAGATGAATCCCCCTTTCCCGATGTATTAAGAAGCTACAAAAAAAATTGTGCGTTAAGTTATTTTCTTTTGTGGCTTTACTGTGTAAGTAACACATTACTTTTATTCTGCAGGTCAGTGCGGTCATGGCAATTATATAGTTTTTGTTGTTTTAATACCTTTTTCAAAATAATATTTTCTTTGCATTGCCTTATTTTAACCCCAATGCTTTTTAATTTCATTTTTCACCTACAGAGCTGAGTAGGAACTCAAATTGAAAACTAAGTTGAAATACTCACAGGTCTGCCAGACTGACATTCCCAAGGGACAATGTCTATAGCATGAATGCGGGGAATGTCAGTGGAGTCAGCAATGATTTTGCTGGGGCGAAGTGGATGTCTATGAGGCATGAGTGGGTTTTCAACAGTGATTCAATGAACTGGGCAGGGCTTAGAGATGCCCAAATGACTCCCTGTACTTCATTTATATACAGTCAGGTGCTGTTTCAAAGTTTTATTTTGACAAAAAGACATTGCTCAAAAATTTACAAAGATATGATTGATTTCTGCGCAGGGTGACCTGCAGCACAATGCCTTTAGAACTTAGTGGAAGGTTCCCTTTAAAGGCTTAAAATACTGCTGCCATTTCTGTGTATGCTGTTATGATGGATTGCGGAAAATGGTGGTGTCACTAAAATTGTTTTCTTGAGACTATTACCTCCCACTGCCATCGCCCTCTATGTACAGCTTTCCAGTTTCTCCAAGATGGTGGTGGTCTTCAGAGTAATTCTCTTCACCAGTCTTACCAATGCCCTCTGATGCATAGTATAGTACAGGCATCTGAAGTGGCCCTGAACTGCTGATACGTGCATAGGCCATAAATCAAAATTCCTGGACAACCCCTTTAACTTGGTACTTCTATTAACATGGTATTTCCTTCTTATGTAAAGCAGTCAATCAAGTGAATGCACTATCAATTGTCTAAAGTGTCCAGTAAAGTTATTTTTACTGCATGGATTATTAATGGAACAAGGTGATGTGATTTTGTGTCACACCCAGAATACTTATAAATTTACCATATAATTATGACCTACCTACTTGGCTTTGTTAGGCAACACTTCATTCATTTCTTTAACATAAATCAACATATGAATTAAAAATATATACCGTATATACTCGAGTATAAACCAAATTTTTCAGCACAGTTTTTGTACTGAAAAAGCCCCACTCGGCTTATACTCGAGTCAAGCAAAAAAAAAAATGTTTTTTTTTTGGGGGAGGGGGTGGGTGATCTATGACCAGCCGCAATAGTAATGTATAGATTCTCCCATAAAATAGTGAAAAAAAGAAGCTTTAAAAAATATATAATAAAAAAAATAATAAAAGTTCTAAATCACTACTTTCCCTAGAATACATATAAAAGTAGAAAATGACTGTGAAACACAAACACATTAGGGATCCCTGTGTCTGACAGTGCCCGGTCTACTGAATATAGGGGATCTGCAGTGCTCCTCTTCTGTCGGGAAGGGGTTAATAGGAGCACTGCAGATACCCTATATTCAGCCAGGCTGAATTCCAAGTGGGGGAAAAAAAACTCAGTCCTCAAGCTCAGGGAAGGGGCAGACAGACAACCAAAACATCCCCTCCCCTTTCCCAGCACGCACCCAGCAACTACTGCACCCAAAAACTCTGACCATTTTCATTTTTTAAATTTTCCAGTAGCTGCTGCATTTCCCCCCCTCGGCCTATACTCGAGTCAATAAGTTTTCCCAGTTTTTTGTGGTAAAATTAGGGGCCTCGGCTTATATTCGGGTCGGCTTATACTCGAGTATATACGGTAATACATTAATAATAATACATTATAATACATGAGTAATACATTATGACTTGTAGTGGATGCTATTTTTATGTTGTAATGCAGTGTCACCAGATATGAGAGTCAAGTAGGCTTCTAAAGGTATGTTCACACGGTGGAAGACAAATTCCGCCATGCGAACTCTCCGTGCGGCTAGTTGCGACGGGATGCCGATGCAGTGTAATAGCATTCAGTCGTGCTATTCCGCTCCTGATTAGGCCTGAATGAATGGGCCTAATCAAGAGGGAGTCTCGCGCCACGGTGGTCTCAGCTGTAGAATCTGTGGAAGAAGGGGCATCTCGCTTCTTTTTCCTGCTAGTGGAAAAAAACCACTAGCGGGGGAATAAAAGCGAGCAGCTCCCATTGAAATGAATGGGAGCCTTTTTTGCAAGTGGATTTTTAGGCAGATTCCGTGTCAAAAAAACACCTGCAAAAAACTCTGTGTGAACATACCCTAAGGGTAAGTTCACATGGGTTTTTTTTTGATCGATACCTGATTCGGCCTCTGCCAAAAACTAGGTAGCCGCGACTGAAAGCCTGTGCACTACACCGGCATCCACTCCGCTATGGATTAGGCCCAATGAGTGGGCCTAGTCCAGAGGAGGGAGTGTCTTCAGGCCGAATCGCGAGGTGAAACGGCCGGAAGAATGAGCACCTCGCTTCTTTTTCCAGGAGTCGGAAAAAACTTTCCCTGAAAAAACTCCTGAGCAACTTCCATTGATTTCAATGGAAGCCGTCTTTTTGGTCAGGATTTTGAGGCGGATACGGCCTCAATATCCTGACCAAAAACCCAGTGTGAACTTACCCTAAGGGGGTTTCCGTAACTCCCATAGAAGTGAATGGGAGTTACGGAAAATTGTTGTATGCTGTTTTTGTAATTTCCATTTGCTTCTATGAGAGATACAAAAACGTCATAGCTCAAAGCTTGTAGTTTCCATAAAGCCTGACTATAACCGAAATGCCTCTCAGATAGGTTGCGGCTGGTTAGTCACAGGGCAGGGGAGGGATAGTTGTTGGGCCCAGAGGTGGAACCAACAACTGACAAACATTTATGACATATCCTATGTGAATAAATATCCTATGTGGGAATTAACCCTTTTCAATTCATGTTGTTACACAACTTTCTTAAAATCTGTAACACCCTCTGTAAGCTCACTAAACATATAAGGGAAAATTACTACTATTATTACCTCTATAGCATAAAAAGTGGCACAATTTCCAATTGGATATTAAAGAATGTGTGAGCTATCTTGAGACAGGTGTAAATGTGAGGAAGGCAGTCTCTCCCTATGATCCTCAAGAGAGGCAGCAAATGATAGAAGTGTCACTTTGAAAAAGACTGTTTTTGCGCTATTGCCTTCTGCCACTTCACATTTTCCCCACATTTTCTTTGAGGCTCCTTAGGCAGCAAAGAAGAAACCAAATTCAAGGAGCACACAAGACAAAGTCTTTCTGAGCATCACCATGAGTACTTTGCATGCCCCCATGATGTTATAACCTCATGTCCAAATTTGTCCCCTAATTCTTTACCATCAGCTGACAGACATATCTTCATATATAGTTGCTCCCTCGCTTGTAATGGGTTTTTTTCTTAGGATAAGCCATACTGGGTTTTTTTCCATAGAGTAAATCATAAATAACTTATCAGTGGCCCAACAATCGCCCCCGCACTGATCAGCTCTTCAGGGGTGTCTTTACTATATAGTTCTTAGAGGTAGAAGCAGACAGCTCCGTGCCTAGGCACCATTACTGCAGCTTGGTCTAAGGATATCAATGGGAGCAGAGCTGTTGGCCCTCCTTGATCTTAAGAAAAGTCAATATAAAAAATCTTGAACAATGCCATAAAACTATCAACTAATGTTTTTCTTATGTATATAGTATGTATTTCTTATGTATATATCTTGCTGGGCAGTCTGTTCTCTGGCTGTATAAGCCTTTGTACTTGGTGTCCTATCAATAATAATGCTGCTATTAACGCCATTATGGCTGCAACACATTGTGCAGGGAATGTGTACAATGCAGATCAGCCTGCCACACCTGCCCATTACTCCTATTGCTTTGTTCATTCTGCCAGGATTAAATGTACAATAGCAAGCAAATAGCTGGAAAAAAAATCCAAATGAACATAATATAGGATATTAAGGGTAGAATAATATAGGATTTTCAGGGCAGGTTATTATGCAGCTTAAATGAGCCCTGATAAAAAAAAAAAAAAAAAAAAAAAAGGACAATCAGGAAAGCTGCTTGCTGTCTATGACTGACATCCCATTAGCGATAACATAAGCATTTATTCAGAAGTAGATGGACTCTCCTTGCTTTCTGTAAGCTGCAGAATCTGCTCTGTACATCCAGGGAGAAACATAATAGACTGAAAAAACTGCCTCTCCCCCTGCACTAAATGTGTTCCTGTAGTGAACCTGCTGACTTCTAAACACGGGTCTTCCCTAGTAACATGGAGTGAAGAGCAAATTATCAGGGAGCCGGTCGCCTAGTGGCAGCTACTTTAGAGAGGTCTTTCAAGCAGAAACAGCAATATGTTTTTTTTTAAATAAAGTGCATTACATTTTGGTCCAGAATCACATGCTCTATTAAAGCTAGGTTAGTAATTATGTAAGATACTTGGATTTTGTCTCTTTTTTGTAAATTGCTGTGCTGAAATTCACATCTGTCCCTGCGCTATTCTTTGCTTTGTTTCTCTCACTGGAGCACACTTTATGGGCAGCTTTTTACATTTTCATTTTAGACTCCCCGTTTTGTAAACCCCATAAGTTGTTTATTTTCCCGTTCACAGAGCTGTATGAGGGCTTAATGTTTTGCATTTTTGTTCCATTTAATATTCCACACAATGCCCTGGGAATCTGGAAAAAAATCTGAATGGGCTGGAATTGGGAAAAACTGTGTTTGTGCAACTTTCTTATGGACTTCATGTTTAGAAATTCAATGAGCAGCCTAGATGACATGTCAACTGTTTTCTATGAGTCAGCACAATTCCAGGAATATCAGATATATATAGTTTTATTTATGTTATGTAAAATTTTGCAAAAAAAAAAAAAAAAGAAATTTCTTGAAGTCGCCATATTCTGACACCCGTAACTTTTTTTTTACAAGACGTCTTTACTTTCAGGTTCAGATGTACATTTTAGGGTATGTTTTTTGCTTTGATTGCTTTTTATGGTTTACAGCCGGTTGGCTCTTTTGATTCACCATATAGGAAAAATTTTCAAGAAGTTTGTAGACAGGGTGTCTCATTCACTTATTTTTTTTTTACGTTTGTATGTGTTCTAGGAAAAGGGGGATTCATTTTAATACCTTTTATTATTTTTTTACTGTATTTATTAGACCCCAGAGGGTCCAATCACTAATGCAATGCTATGCTAATGCTATACTATGCTAATGCATTGCAAAGAATTGTGAGAAGGCGGCATTTATCAGCTTTACTTTTTATCATATTGAAAGACATAGTGTTATTTTTTACAATGGGTATCAAGGGGCAAAGTGTCCAACTGTATGTCGCTTGCATATGCCAAGGCAATATACGTTCATTATAGTCTTTGGTAAATTTTCCTGGAATATTGGCAAATATACAAATAATAGTTATATTAATGTTCAACATAAGGTATTCTGTTACCATGTAATAAACTTTCTCCACTAGGGGGCAGGCTCAGCCTTCAGTAGACACAACCAGCAGTGACTTTCCAGCCATGGTCTTCATTAATTTTTTTTTTTTTTTTGGCACTGATCAACAATCAAAGTAGTCTTTAACTTTATAGAGCATTGTTTCTCAACCAGGGCTCCATGAGCCCTTATCAGGGGTTCCCCAGAAGTCAAAAGACCTGTCAATTTAACGTTAGACAGTGAAACTTGAAGTTGTGATTAAAGTCTAAGGTTACGGAAAAGTAGCTTCATATTTCTGTTAGCAAAATTCAAGAATAGTTTGAATAGGACTGGGAAGTATAATGGAAGCACGTATACTTTTTCCTTTCTGATAAATCCCCTTCTGGATTTGGTTCTAAAAAAACAGCAACATATCCAACAAAAAGCAGCTTTTCTGCAATGCAAGACCTTATCATTAAAGGGGTATTCTGGGCTCCCAACATTTTTTTAAGTCATCGGTATCAGATCTGTGAGGTTTCAACTAGAGATGAGCGAACAGTGTTCTATCGAACACATGTTCGATCGGATATCAGGGTGTTCGCCATGTTCGAATCGAATCGAACACCACGTGGTAAAGTGCGCCAAAATTCGATTCCCCTCCCACCTTCCCTGGCGCCTTTTTTGCACCAATAACAGCGCAGGGGAGGTGGGACAGGAACTACGACACTGGGGGCATTGAAAAAAATTGGAAAAAGTCATTGGCTGCCGAAATCAGGTGACCTCCATTTTAGACGAATAGTGGATTTCAAATCCGGGTCATATGAGAATGTGAACTTTGTGACTATGAGACAGGGATAGCTGTACAGGCAGGGATAGCTAGGGATAACCTTTATTTAGGGGGGAATGTTATTAAAAATAACTTTTTGGGGCTCTATCGGGTGTGTAATTGTGATTTTTGTGAGATAAACTTTTTCCCATAGGGATGCATTGGCCAGCGCTGATTGGCCGAATTCCGTACTCTGGCCAATCAGTGCTGGCCAATGCATTCTATTAGCTTGATGAAGCAGAGTGTGCACAAGGGTTCAAGCGCACCCTCGGCTCTGATGTAGCAGAGCCGAGGCTGCACAAGGGTTCAAGCGCACCCTCGGCTCTGATGTAGGAGAGCCGAGGGTGCGCTTGAACCCTTGTGCACACTCTGCTTCATCAAGCTAATAGAATGCATTGGCCAGCGCTGATTGGCCAATGTATTCTATTAGCCTGATGAAGTAGAGCTGAATGTGTGTGCTAAGCACACACATTCAGCTCTACTTCATCGGGCTAATAGAATGCATTGGCCAGCGCTGATTGGCCAGAGTACGGAACTCGACCAATCAGCGCTGGCTCTGCTGGAGGAGGCGGAGTCTAAGATCGCTCCACACCAGTCTCCATTCAGGTCCGACCTTAGACTCCGCCTCCTCCGGCAGAGCCAGCGCTGATTGGCCGAAGGCTGGCCAATGCATTCCTATGCGAATGCAGAGACTTAGCAGTGCTGAGTCAGTTTTGCTCAACTACACATCTGATGCACACTCGGCACTGCTACATCAGATGTAGCAATCTGATGTAGCAGAGCCGAGGGTGCACTAGAACCCCTGTGCAAACTCAGTTCACGCTAATAGAATGCATTGGCCAGCGCTGATTGGCCAATGCATTCTATTAGCCCGATGAAGTAGAGCTGAATGTGTGTGCTAAGCACACACATTCAGCACTGCTTCATCACGCCAATACAATGCATTAGCCAGTGCTGATTGGCCAGAGTACGGAATTCGGCCAATCAGCGCTGGCTCTGCTGGAGGAGGCGGAGTCTAAGGTCGGACCTGAATGGAGACTGGTGTGGAGCGATCTTAGACTCCGCCTCCTCCAGCAGAGCCAGCGCTGATTGGTCGAGTTCCGTACTCTGGCCAATCAGCGCTGGCCAATGCATTCTATTAGCCCGATGAAGTAGAGCTGAATGTGTGTGCTTAGCACACACATTCAGCTCTACTTCATCAGGCTAATAGAATACATTGGCCAATCAGCGCTGGCCAATGCATTCTATTAGCTTGATGAAGCAGAGTGTGCACAAGGGTTCAAGCGCACCCTCGGCTCTGATGTAGCAGAGCTGAGGGTGCACAAGGGTTCAAGTGCACCCTCGGCTCTCCTACATCAGAGCCGAGGGTGCGCTTGAACCCTTGTGCAGCCTCGGCTCTGCTACATCAGAGCCGAGGGTGCGCTTGAACCCTTGTGCACACTCTGCTTCATCAAGCTAATAGAATGCATTGGCCAGCACTGATTGGCCAGAGTACGGAATTCGGCCAATCAGCGCTGGCCAATGCATTCTATTAGCCCGATGAAGTAGAGCTGAATGTGTGTGCTAAGCACACACATTCAGCACTGCTTCATCACGCCAATACAATGCATTAGCCAGTGCTGATTGGCCAGAGTACGGAATTCGGCCAATCAGCGCTGGCTCTGCTGGAGGAGGCGGAGTCTAAGATCGCTCCACACCAGTCTCCATTCAGGTCCGACCTTAGACTCCGCCTCCTCCAGCAGAGCCAGCGCTGATTGGCCGAATTCCGTACTCTGGCCAATCAGCACTGGCTAATGCATTGTATTGGCTTGATGAAGCAGTGCTGAATGTGTGTGCTTAGCACACACATTCAGCTCTACTTCATCGGGCTAATAGAATGCATTGGCCAATCAGCGCTGGCCAATGCATTCTATTAGCGTGAACTGAGTTTGCACAGGGGTTCTAGTGCACCCTCGGCTCTGCTACATCAGATTGCTACATCTGATGTAGCAGTGCCGAGTGTGCATCAGATGTGTAGTTGAGCAAAACTGACTCAGCACTGCTAAGTCTGCATTCGCATAGGAATGCATTGGCCAGCCTTCGGCCAATCAGCGCTGGCTCTGCCGGAGGAGGCGGAGTCTAAGGTCGGACCTGAATGGAGACTGGTGTGGAGCGATCTTAGACTCCGCCTCCTCCAGCAGAGCCAGCGCTGATTGGTCGAGTTCCGTACTCTGGCCAATCAGCACTGGCCAATGCATTTCTATGGGGAAAAGTTAGCTTGCGAAAATCGCAAACTGACAGGGATTTCCATGAAATAAAGTGACTTTTATGCCCCCAGACATGCTTCCCCTGCTGTCCCAGTGTCATTCCAGGGTGTTGGTATCATTTCCTGGGGTGTCATAGTGGACTTGGTGACCCTCCAGACACGAATTTGGGTTTCCCCCTTAACGAGTTTATGTTCCCCATACTCTATAATGGGGTTTGAAACCCATTCGAACACTCGAACAGTGAGCGGCTGTTCGAATCGAATTTCGAACCTCGAACATTTTAGTGTTCGCTCATCTCTAGTTTCAACACCTTAGACCCCACACCAGTCAGCTAATCCAGATAGAGGGAAGCCAGAAGTAGCCTTACTCCGTAATTGATGCAGAAGTAATAGGAGCAGAACTGTTTCCTCAGCCAGATCATCTTATTGGTGTGGGGTCCCTGAAATAGGTCATTAGTATGAAAAAAACACTTTTTGGCTGGGGTCCCACGTAGTGTAAACCGCAATGTTTTATAGTAACTGGAAAGTGGTTTGGATTCTGTCTAATCCCATCCATACATTGCACATAAATATCCGCAGTAGAATTGCTGTGATTTAAAAAACATTGGAGTTGTCGTAAATCGCAGCATATCAATTACACCTATGGAAATGCTGGCGGTTTCTGTATAGGTATAATAGGGACAGAAAGTCTTTTTGTGATAAGCTCCATGGCAAAAACCGCAATGCGGTTCCACCGCTGTTTCTCCCACAGTGCTTTTTGGCTGCAGCCAAGCCTAAGGCCCTACGTTGTGGAGGCACAGCTTTCTTGTTGCAGATTTAGCTGCGAGTTTTGAAGCCAAAGCCAAGAATGACTGAAAAATATATAGGAAATATATAGGAAACGGACCGCGCTGGGAGGACACTTTAGCACTGGGGACATGTGAGTACGATTTCATTCACCTCTCCTGACCTATTTTAAAAATACTTTTTATGTCTGGACAACCTCTTTAAGTTTGCTCAAAATTGCTTTATGCATATCTGATCCAAATTATTGGACAAAAAGCATAAAATGTTTTACTTTTCTCCACTTTTAAGTTTCCTTAAAAGAAACATTAAGCATTAGAGGTTTAGCAGGAGTGAAAACAATTTTTAAGGATTCCTCTGCACTTGCGCAGATCTCATACACACTACAAAAGTTGAAAATAAACAATTGAAAAAACCAATCTGTAGCCATAGACCGATTCACAAGTGCCCTGGATTTGGTACTTTGCTCCATTGTCTTCCCCATTAGCCCTTATTTGTGGATGGGTGATTGTATATTCTTATTATATACCCTATGCGATGGCAGAAAAAGCTATAGGTGAAGATGTTGAACTGAAGTATATACAGTATTTAAATTATGCTGCAAGTAGACAAAATGAGTGAAACCTCTCCCTGCATACACTTATACAAGGTTTTACATGAAAATACTGAATCTAGTCAAAGAAATCTACACCTTTACAAATCTACAGATATGTGATGTTCCTTAATGTCATAACACTATGGAGAGGATGGTTTTATGAAAACTTACGTAATAATGGAAATCATGCACAATAATCTGATGCATGATCGTGATGTCAAAAAAAGTACAGGAGCAAAAAAAATACAAAATTATGAATCTGAGAAAATGATTGTCAAATAAATACACAGATTTATTCAGCAAATAATGGTAAGGAAGCAATAATCATTAAATAAGCAATTGCCTAAGTAAGTGAAACAAGTAATACATGTAATCAAGTGTATATACACATTAAGCAAATAAAGCTTGTATGTGATACCACTCCCAATGTGTGTTTTGGTACTTCAGGATAAGTATTTATGCCTCACATTCTCATCAAAGATGGCAGAAGTGAATAAATCACCAGTGTGTTCCACTCCTGATATTAGTACTAATAGAGATACAGGGATTGGAGGGGGGTGGGGGTTGCTAAGACCACTGTAAGGGGGGTGGAGGTAACATGGGTCAATCCTCATGGTGCAAAGTATCAAAAGGAGATTATTCAAACAAAAAAGATAAACCAGTGTAACATCAATACATATGTATGATCAAAGCTCATATGTACCATGGCCAATATTGTACAGTAAATGAACACAATATTGTAAAGAAAAATAAAACATCTACCCCATAATAAAGAACATTTTATAATAGTATATATGTGTGAGATATGTGTGATAATATTAAACACCACAACCTAGTGGGGAAAAGATATAATAAAAATATGAAATGAATAAAAGAACATTGTAGAATGCTGAAAAAATACTATGTATTTATATATTAACAACAGTCATGTAAAGGCCTAAGGATGAAATTCAGGAACTTAGTAGCGAAAGACAGAAAAGGGTATGACTGTGACAGGGTCTGCAGGGTAGGGGGCTTGCGTCCAGCTAGAGGTGGCCAAGACCCCACCCAGGGGTGAACCTACCCCTTTCGCCGCCCAAGGCGAACTACAGAAAGCGCCCCCCCCCCCCGGAAGGAGGGGGCGGAGCGAAGGGACGTGGCCGAGCAAAGGGGGCGTGGCGGAGCAAAGGGGGCAGGGCTTAGCGCCGTTCGCAGGCAGAGAGCGTGAGGGGAGGCTGCTGGAGCAGCGCTGCTCCAGTGGCCTCCCCAAACCACTGTTCGGTGCTAAGCTTAGGTAATCAAAAATGCCGCCCTCCCTGGGGTCCTGACATAGCGCCGCCTGAAGCGCTCGCTTCAGGTCGCCTCATGGGAGGTGCGGCGCTGACCCCACCACATCAATATAACAATCAAGGAGAGCCTGATTCCCCTGACTGCTGTATGCTATATAAAGCTAATACATGTCTGGTAGTAGAGATTGGCATTCGTCTCTGTTGCTTGTGTAGATCACAGATGAATGAGTTCCCATCTCTTCTGCTGGAGGTGTATTAGTTTTACATAGAAGACAGTGGGGTGTTGTCATTGGTCATATTCAAACCCAGGACCCGAGAACTGTAAAGCAACAGTGCTTACCACTCAGCCACCATGCTGCCCCTGTACACTATGAAAGTGATCAAATTTATTTGACTTTTTTTTCTTTTCCCGATTTGGACAGCTGTGCTACATGAATCTGAGAATTTGGAAGGAATGCATCAAGCAAATTATTACATTGAGTGCTTAGTTATTTAAACATTGGATTTTGATAAAAAGGACTTCTCCATACTCATAACTCTAGCTAATAGTCCAAGTGTACATAATAAAAGAGGAAGCTTTTATAGTGATAACTACCATTCACTGCAGAAGCTGTTTGTCCTGTAACCATATTATTTTATATAGTTTGTATTGGTTACATTTCTTTAGGTTTCACTTTGGTATTTGTATCAGTTTGAACAAAATTGGGTTGTAGATCCGGGACAAATTGTACTTCATATATTACTATGGTGAAGAGAATGCTTATTCATTTTTCTTTATTTCACAGTGTCGGTTACCTGCAATTTTTCCGTCACAGTCTGTTGCTTGGTATATTATTCTTCTACATGTGTTATTTGAATAGACTTCATTGCTGTGTTACTTGTCCACTCAATGAAAGAACAAAAGTAAATGCCCTCTACTGTTCACTAAGTTCACCAGAATTATTGAGAGGTCAGAGCCTCCTCATAGCTTAGGGTCAGTTACCGCCAGTCAGGGACATCATTGAGGGAGCATTCACGTTTCAAGAAATGTCAATGGAGACTAACATAGACAATAAGGTTATGGTTGATCACATTTAGATCAAATTTATACTGTGTAGTATGAGAATGTTTTAATGCATTTTACCCAAACCATACCATGTTAGCCAGTCCCCTTAGTGAATAAAAGAATGGTTTCTAAATGGACTGAAATTAGATATAAAACTAGTAGGTTGCAAAGATGGTTATGTAGTAAAATCACAGAATTTGCTAAAAGATAAGATGTCATCTGTTATACAAGTCAACAAAACCTTCATCTAGCTCTAAAATGATAAATAATATTTAAAATCTAGGGATTTGTGTAGCAGTTAATGATCATTGAGGAAGCCTCAAGAACAGAAACACTATTTTCCAATAAAACTTGTCGCAATACATAAATATTAGAGATGAGCGAGTAGTATTTGATCGAGTAGGTAATCGATCGAATACTACGGTATTCGAAATATTCGTACTCGATCGAATACTACTCGCTATTCGAATGGAAAAATTCGATGCAGAACCATACCTACCTTTAGAAGTCTTCTCCGTGCAGCGTCCCCGCGGCGTCTTCCGGCTCTGAATTCAAGCTGTCAGGCATCGGCAGACTGTAAGCAGCCATTTTCTTGTAGTGCGGGCATGCGCAGTCGGCTCTGCCCAGACCCGATGCCTGGCAGAGTGAATTCAGAGCCGGAAGACACCGCGGGGACACTGCACGGAGAAGACTTCTCGGAGAATCCAGCCCGACCCTCACTTGTGCACTTGGTAAGTTCAATTTGATTGAATGTTGCCTACTCCTGAAACGAGCATTTTTCCCCCATAGAGTATAATAGGATTCAATATTCGATTCGAGTAGTTGAATATTGAGGGGCTACTCGAAACGAATATCGAGTATTTACTCGCTCATCTCTAATAAATATATTATTATTATTTTTTATTATTTTTTATTTTTTTTAATAAATGTGGTCAAACTATTTTTTCCTCTAAATCACAGTTATCAAACTCTGGCCTGTGAGCCAAATCTGGCCCGCAATGTAAATATATTTGGTCCACGAGAACATACCAAATGTCTATTAGAGTGTCTAATAGGGTAGATCAGAGTGCAGCAAACTCTACTAAACTTTCCTTATTCCAGATTCTATTTAAGCAAAACTTATGTTTGTTTCCGTATGAAAAGTTCATCCTTATATCTTATGAGAAGGAAAAAGAATTTTTAGTTGTAGACATTTTTTCAATAAATATCAGGATTGGCTCTTAACTTTGTCCAAGTTTTTAATTTTGGCCCACTGTATCTTTTTATGCAGAGACACACAACTTGGCAGTAAATTACTATGGAGCGCTTTGCCAGCGGCCACCGCACCAAAAGGTTAATATTTTCTTTGGAAGTCAGGTAGTAATGTTTGTTTTTATTGTACCCTTATAGTTGTAAGTAATGTTGCATAATATGTGATACCTTAAAGAATAGTGACCTAAAAAAGGACATTGAACATTATATACCTACATTTACCTTCTCTGGATAATGCCCTCATTATTTCACATAAACTGTAAAAGGAATATTCCAGAAGATTTGATTTAAAACGTGTCCACGGGATAGATGATAAGTGGAACAGAATGGAATAGATCAGAGGGGGTCTGGGCACTGAGGTCACCAGGATCCATAGAGCAGGGGACTTTGGTCCTCCTAACCCTTAGGGTGCGTTCACATGGAGTAACGTGCTGCGTGATCTGGCACGTATACGGCGTGTGAGAGTTTGCATGCCGTAAACGCTCCCATTGATTTCAATGGGAGTTAGGATTGTATACGCCGCCTTATTTTGCGGCCGTGATTTTGCGCCCGCAAAATAACGTGGCGTATACGATCCTAACTCCCATTGAAATCAATGTGAACATTTGCGGCGCGCAAACTCTCACACGCCGTATATGTGCCAGATCACGCGGCACGTTACATCGTGTGAAGGCAGCCTTACTGCAACATCAAGCAGCAGAGTTCAAATTGTTCATTGTCCTCTTACAAACTAATTTCCTTATCTCTATGCTTGTTACATCAATATGACAGGCACAGTTTTCTAGGAAGCCATTAACGGTAATTCCTTTCTGCCTTGGTCAGATTCGAACCCCTAGCTCCAATGGTGACCTACTAAGTACTGTAGATGAACTACCCTGTTAGTGATTGAAACATATAAAGGCACGCGCAGTGACTGGAAGCATTAATGCTTTTTGTGAACTTACCCATTGAACAACAGCAATGCAAACATATCACATGAAATCTCTAAGCCTAGGTTCACACTAGCGTTTCGGCTTACCATTCTTTGGGTCCGCAAAGTAACTGCAAGGTGGATGGGATTCTGGCTAATTCCATCCACACATTGCAGAAAAATATCTGCAGCAGAAATACTGCGATTTCAAACACAATGTGGTCTTTTCTGCAGCGCTTCTTGGATGTGGCTCGCTATGTGGGGTCTTAGTCCAAGGCTATGAAACTATCACATGCAAAATTGCAAAAAAAAAAAAAAAGAGGTTCTAGTCATCTGAGTTAAAAATACTCCAGTTGTTAAGGAGTTAAAATCTATGTTCAGTCTGCAGTATCATTGAAAATATGTATAATGTTAACATGATGAAAACACAATACGTGGCAATAAAGCTTTATTTGGTCATGTACCAGCAGCGATTTGACCATAAGATTAATGGTTTTTTGTAAGTTACGCTGGCACTTCTGCTTTTTATATACTTTACTACTAAATATTACTATGTTCAGCATATTAGAGATTCTATCTGCACGTTCAGGAATGTCATTAGATGGAAGTCTAGGGGACAAATGTGACTGAGTTTGTTGGGTCCTCTTAGGCTATGACACTTTATTGGGCATTTGTGGCTGACACTTAGGAGTAGAGATGAGCGAGTACTATTCAAAACTCCTGTTTCGAATAGCACACACCCATCAGAATAAATGGCCGCTTCCATTCATTCCTATGGGTGCGTGCTATTTGAAACGACCGTTTCAAATAGTATTCCTTCATCTCGACTTAGGAGGGAATCTGATGCTGTAGGACTGTATGTTGGAAACTGAGACAATGATGGACTCCAGAGCTTCATGAAATTTATACAATTTTCCATATAATTTTTGTATCAATTCCTCATGGTTTTCGAGATCTCTGCTTGTTGCCGTTCTTTGCTTCCCTCTAATGGATGAAGTCAGTCCGTGGTCATGTGATGGACACACGGGTGCATGGCTCGTGACAAAAAAAAAAAAAACACAGATCTATAAAATTGTGAGGATTGCTGCAAAACTCAGCATGTAGTTATGTGTCAGGGAGCCATGTAAATGAGTCCAGATGTGATCTGATTAGACACTTGAGGGTGAAAAAGTACTTTCCCTGCGGTCCTTTAAAAAGGCTCACAGAGGCTACTGTTGGGTAGTGTATCTCTTGGTAAGAGAGTATTGCCTGTGAGACATACCTTTATAACACACTCAAAAGTATTTAGTTCAACAAATTGTCTGCCATGTAGGCTGATCTGCCCTGGCTGTTAGAAGATGTTGGGAGCAATGGTTACGCGAGGCATGCACCTATAGTGAACAGGCTCTGAATGATCCAGTTTGACCACCTACAGAGAGGATTGGTTCATTCACTGAAAAGCACGAGAAGCTAGCACAATTTCTTTGTCCACCATCCAGATACAGACGGCACCTTAATGACACACCCCTGTCTCTGTCCAGACTATTTCCATGTGCTTAACCCATTTATGCCAGAGGTTTCCATTTTTGAGTTCTAATAATGGAACTCTAGGCATAAATGAGTTAACAGAAGGAAATTTGGTGTCACGATTGACTGTAATGTCTCATTCTGTACTTGAAACCTATGATTTGTAAAGTGCTGTGGAATATGTTGGGACTATATAAATAAAATGAACCCATCGATTCACACTAATCTCTTGATATGGAAATTCAGCAGGGATGTAGGGTAGTCCTCAGTCCGAGGCTGCTATTATGATAAATAATTTAAAGGCGTTTATCTCTCTCGCTCACCAGCTATGTCTTTTTGTTTTTCTTCCCACTTACTTTATTCTTCAACAAGCTGGTGGGTGGGCTTTGATTGTTTAATGGACAGGACATTATGGTAGATATAGATATTGCTTTTACCATGAAAGATAACTTATGATGACTATTAAAAATCTAATATACAGTGCTGTGGAAAAGTATTTGCCCCTTTACAGATTTCTTTTGTTTTTGCTTTTTTTGTCATGCCTACATTTTTCAGATTAGCAAATCATGCAATATTTGTATTTATTCTATTTATCTTTGTCTGATCTTCAAATTTGTTTGATAATCTGAAACATTTAAATGTGACAAATGTGAAAAAGACAAATGAAATGTGTAAGATGGTAAATACTATTTTGCAGCACTGTAAATGTAGATTGATTAATGTGCACGGTGAAGACATATTACATTACACAGGTTCGGAGAGAAAAAATGCTACTTACATGCTGCTAGGGTGGACAATGGGCTTTCACTAATCTCAACACTGTTACCTCAGTGTTTACAGAGATAATAGTCACTGAGCAAGCTCATTGTCCCAGCACTTATCAGCAAAATTCCATTAGCTGACCTTATTGCCCATGTCCTAATACCAGGAGTTAACAGCTCTGAGAAATTAGTGATAAGAATAGATAAAATAAGAATAGAGAACAGGCGAGTAACCTAGGCAACTTTATGTAAACAACAAGGAGGAATAATCTCACCTAGCAGGTAAACAAAGCAATATTTGTAAAGAAATTTATTTGAAAAAACCTCTTTAAAAACTCTTGACTTTACATAAGTTAGTAGTTTGTATAGGATCCTTGATATATCAATATCCCTTTAATAAAATCTCAGCATGTCAATTTTACCTACGGAAATGCCTGAGTTTTCTGTATAGGTATAATAGCAGCAGAAACTGCAGAGGAAAACTGAAATGCAATGAAACACATTGTATATTTCTGAGTACGGGGTTGCATAGGGCATTTTCTTTTTGCAGGGCTAGATGTACTTTTTGGGGATATGGGCCAAATATTCACGATATGGGCCAAATATTTTTAAAAGTTTGTAGACTGGGATTTTTTGACATAGGGATACCTAATGTGTATCTGTTTCAGAGTATTTTTTCATTTTTATCTGTATAAAGGGAAAGTTGGAGTTACTTGAATTTATTTTTTTTATACTTTTTTTTTATTGCATATATTAGACCCCCTAGGGGTCTAATGCAATGCATTATCATGTATTCAGTAGGCTCCAAGCTGTCATTGAAACGGATTGCTGGTACCCAGATCTAGAGCCGGCGATCCTCGGAAAAATTGCGCCTCGGTCAGCTTTGACAGAGGTTTCGGGGACCTTAATGTATACAATCAGTGCGTGCACTGATCACAGGCATTAGTGCTGGCTTTTTGCTGTATAAGGCTAATGCCTCACATTGCAGAAACGCAGCTTCTTTGGTTGCAGATTTTGCTGTGGTTTTTTGAACCAAAGCCAGGATTGGATTAAGTAGAAAGTAGAAGTATAAAAACTTCCTATATAATTCCTTTTGTAGGCAGCAAAATCAGCAACAAAAAAAGCTGTGTTAGGGCTCCTTCACACTACGGATACGCTGCCTGATTCTGAACGTTAAAACACGGTCAGAATCAGCGCGTATAAAGCAGATCCCATTCATTTCAATGGGAGCTGGCATACGAGCGCTCCCCATTGAAATGAATGGGCTGCTTTTTACTCTACGAGCGCTCCCATTGAAGTGAATGGGAAGCGCTTGTGTGTACGGCTCGAACTGAGCCAAGCGCCGGGCCCCTTCACACGGCGAGCAGTACATGCGGGCACTTCCCATTCACTTCAATGGGAGCGCTCGTAGAGTAAAAAGCAGCCCATTCATTTCAATGGGGAGCGCTCGTATGTCGGCTCCCATTGAAATGAATGGGATCTGCTTTATACACGCTGATTCTGAGCCTGTTTTAACGTTCAGAATCAGGCAGCGTATCCGTAGTGTGAAGGGGCCCTTACTGTAACATGGGGCCTCAGCCTAATACAGCAGAGACCAGGTGGCTAGGACGGCTGCTCAGCTCCTGAATATTGATTGTACAGTATTTGAATACCTGACGTTTGCCGTACTATTACGGTGAATGTCAGGAAGGGGTTAATTCGTTTTCCAGTCAGTACTCCATTGATTTAAATTTGTTTTTTGGTTTTTTTTAAACCACTGAACAGAGAAACATAGCATGCAGCACACATGTAGCTCTGTGTTCTTACACGTAAAATAACTGAATCATGAGAGAAAGTGATGTATACCAATAAGTAGGGACAACTGAATGGAGTTGCTGTGTTAGTAGGTTTCAAATCCTTAAAAAAAGAAGAACTGCTTTTATTAATAAATGTCAAATTTCTCATATTTTTTTCTTTCCACTGTAACTTAGTCATGAATGAATTTCCCACGATCCTATTGGCTCATTCTAAAAATACGAATACTACAAAGGAGTGTGTGTTCTTAATGGCGATAGCTGAGCTAAGGATTTTCTTTCATTTAGTAGAAATTCATTGATTTGGTGGACTAAGAATAATCATTTAAGTGGTTAAATTGTTTTATAGAATTATTACTTGTAGAGAACAAATAATACACAAAACATGTTCACACGAGGTATAGGTGGTGAGAGGGAAGTTTATTTGCTGTCTGCTTATACAGTGTTCTATAAACTTGATATGTCCTACAGGTGGGAAGAATCTCGGCTTCAGTGGTCTCCTCAGTTTTTAAAAAGATCCTGTGGATCGGCGCCATGGAAGACCTGCTTCGCCAGCTGATTCAGTGAGTGAAGTAGTGAGGAAGAATGTCTCTGGAGATGCCACCAGAAGCTTGGTGATATTGCTTTCTCCACTTCATCTCCTTTTGTAACTGGGACATGGGTTAAACCTTCCCATAATACAGTTTGTTCTCTTTTCATAATGTAAATAGTTTATCTGTGGTTTGTAGTAGTGCTGCTATGTAGATACTGCTCTTAGTCTTCCATTGAAGTGTTCTGGCATTGTTGGAACTTTTCTTAAGGAAGTTATTGCATGTCAAGTATTGCTGCTTGGTTATCTTTCAAAGGGGTTATCGAGTTTCTAAGATTGATGACCTATCCGTTGGATAATGAAGGTGTGATCCAGCAGCCTCGAATTCTAAAATCCACTTTTTATTATATATCAAAATTAAAACATGAATGTTCTTTTTAATTGTGACAAGGTTTCCCATTGAGTGAGGAATGCGTCCCAAATTGGCTGACGCCTTTCAGAACAGTAGTTCCTTAGTTGTAGCCTAGCCTTTGGATAGGCCATCAAGATTATATCTGCAGGGATCAAATAACACCTAAGACCCTGCAGGTCACTGGAGATCCTCCCTCCCAACCGTGGTCAGACTGTATAATCAACATCAGGCTAAGCGAAGATCACTCCGCACAGAGAACTAAATGATCCTGAGTTTTCTTTTTTCTCCTATTTTCTGCAGATTTCTTTGCAACAATCCTCTCACTTAGCACACTGATGATCACAGCTATCATGTACAGTCCTATGAAAAAGTTTGGGCACCCCTATTAATCTTAATCATTTTTAGTTCTAAATATTTTGGTATTTGCAACAGCCATTTCAGTTTGATATATCTAATAACTGATGGACACAGTAATATTTCAGGATTGAAATGAGGTTTATTGTACTAACAGAAAATGTGCAATATGCATTAAACCAAAATTTGACCGGTGCAAAAGTATTGGCACCTCAACAGAAAAGTGACATTAATATTTAGTACATCCTCCTTTTGCAAAGATAACAGCCTCTAGTCGCTTCCTGTAGCTTTTAATCAGTTCCTGGATCCTGGATAAAGGTATTTTGGACAAACAATTCAAGTTCAGTTAAGTTAGATGGTCGCCGAGCATGGACAGCCCGCTTCAAATCATCCCACAGATGTTCAATGATATTCAGGTCTGGGGACTGGGATGGCCATTCCAGAACATTGTAATTGTTCCTCTGCATGAATGCCTGAGGATTTGGAGCGGTGTTTTGGATCATTGTCTTGCTGAAATATCCATCCCCGGCGTAACTTCAACTTCGTCACTGATTCTTGAACATTATTCTCAAGAATCTGCTGATACTGAGTGGAATCCATGCGACCCTCAACTTTAACAAGATTCCCGATGCCGGCATTGGCCACACAGCCCCAAAGCATGATGGAACCTCCACCAAATTTTACAGTGGGTAGCATGTGTTTTTCTTGGAATGCTGTTTCTTTTTGGACGCCATGCATAACGCCTTTTTTTATAACCAAACAACTCAATTTTTGTTTCCAAAATGAAGCTGCCTTGTCCAAATGTGCTTTTTCATACCTCAGGCAACTCTATTTGTGGCGTACGTGCAGAAACGGCTTCTTTCTCATCACTCTCCCATACAGCTTCTATTTGTGCAAAGTGCGCTGTATAGTTGACCGATGCACAGTGACACCATCTGCAGCAAGATGATGCTGCAGCTCTTTGGAGGTGGTCTGTGGATTGTCCTTGACTGTTCTCACCATTCTTCTTCTCTGCCTTTCTGATATTTTTCTTGGCCTGCCACTTCTGGGCTTAACAAGAACTGTCCCTGTGGTCTTCCATTTCCTTACTATGTTCCTCACAGTGGAAACTGACAGGTTAAATCTCTGAGACAGCTTTTTGTATCCTTCCCCTGAACAACTATGTTGAACAATCTTTGTTTTCAGATCATTTGAGAGTTGTCTTGAGTAGCCCATGATGCCACTCTTCAGAGGAGATTCAAATAGTAGAACAACTTGCAATTGGCCACCTTAAACACCTTTTCTCATGATTGGATACACCTGGCTATGAAGTTCAAAGCTCACTGAGGTTACAAAACCAATTTTGTGCTTCAGTAAGTCAGTAAAAAGTAGTTAGGAGTATTCAAATCAATAAAATGATAAGGGTGCCCATACTTTTGCACCGGTCAAATTTTGGTTTAATGCATATTGCACATTTTCTGTTAGTACAATAAACCTCATTTCAATCCTGAAATATTACTGTGTCCATCAGTTAATAGATATATCAAACTGAAATGGCTGTTGCAAACACCAAAATATTTAGAACTAAAAATGATTAAGATTAATAGGGGTGCCCAAACTTTTTCATAGGACTGTATATAAAGAAAAGACACAGAATCCACCAACCACAGTAGTCACCAGTCACAAAATAAATGGGTGCTTCCACAGTTTACCTACTACTCCCTCTGTGCAATGACCTCTGCCCTGGTCACAGGGCATAACCAGAAAACTCTCCCATACAAGTAAATAGGGTCTGCTCCAGTTCATTGTGTCTATGGACCGTGATCATTCTATAAGAAACAGGAAGTCACAAAATGATCTTGTTCACGGCAAAAATAACGCAGTTTCCAGCCCTCCCCAAACTTGTCCCGTTAAACCAATATGAAATATGGACTTGTAGAACTCAGAGCCAGTTCGTTCATGCTGATCTGTCATGTCTATTTGGCATCTGGAGTTCTGCACTGCACATGAGTTCATGAGCGCTGGAGTTCATTCGGCTGGCTCTCACTACAAAATAAGTGAAAAAGGGTTGCACCTACACATAGGCAGTGTTCCAGACATAAAATGCATGTATATTTAAAATTCAATGGCAGTATAGCTTAACTATCCCACGATATCAGGCTAGACTCATCTTGGGGAGACTTTCTCCTTCCTCGGTATCTATTTCTCATTTGCCTTATAGATATTTAAAGGTATAAGGCTAAAATATTGACTAGTTCCTGCTATATTCAAACCAGAGACTGGATCAAACTTACATACTCATATGGTATAATATCACATAATAGAGAGAAACAATTGTAATGATTGCAAAGAAAAGGAAAATAGATGAAAAAAAAGATAAAAATAAATAAATAAAAATCAAAAAAAGTGAAAAAAGGAGAAATAATGCAAAATAAGAAAAGGAGAAGAAAAGAGGAAACCACTCAAAACCAGTCCACGTGCTGGGAAACAGCCTGACTGTGGACGGGAGGAAACCACGTGCCCCATATAGATACACATTTCACAAAAACAAATACAATGCCATATACTTAACAAAAATAATAATAATAATAACAATAATAATAATAATCCACATCTGATTCTAATCCCTTCGATTTTAACATATCAAAGTCAAAAAATCATTTGCTTTTCCACTTGGGACATTTTGGCTATTTAACATACCGTAAATCATTCCAAATGTACTGCATTGTTAATAATAAACGTATTTTCATCTTAGTTGAAGGTCTTACTACCGCTACTTCTACTTGTTTTTCTAGGAAAACTGGTTGCTTTACAACAGCTGCATATACTGCACTGCCAGAAACGCAGGATTTTACAGTCCCTGCAAAGTGGATGGGATTGGTCAGAACATTGCAGTAAAATATCCACAGCAGATATGCTGCGATTTCCAAAACTGTTGCATTTTTGGAAATCGCAGAATGTCAATTTACGCCAATGGTTTTCCTATAGATATAATTGAAGCAGAAAATCCGCAGAGGAAAACTGTACATACTTTTTGTGAAAACTTCTGCAGGAAATACTGTAGCGGAATCGCATGTGACCTGAGCCTTCACGATATGCATGAACCTATGGAGAGTTTTGGTAAGGGTATGAGCACTGTTGGGACAACCTTCAAGGAAAAATTTGGAGAAGTGGAGTCAACATTTTGGCTCAATAAGTATCAATGTTTTTGAATTATTTTTCCAATGTTGTAGGGCAACAACATCTTGGTTTTCTGATATTGTTCAGAAACAGTAGTTCTCTATATTTCTGGGTAAATGCAACTGGGCTAATCTGCAGATCTAAAAACTACTGAACTTGAACTGATATGTGGTGTGAACTCTAAATTCAACTAATTTGCATTCAAATAAACATTAAAATCTTGTTATAGTGGTAATGTAATATATGAAAGCATAACTTCTCTAAACTCAATGGAACTTATGTATGAAACTGTCTAAGGGTGTTCCCATAGGATCAGAACAACGGAGTATAATATTGACATAATGAAGGCAGTCGGAGCACCTTACAATTGTATTCATCCATCATCATTCACTCTAATGTTGAAACAAGGAAGAAAGATTACTCAGTCTTCTTTGTTACTGTTATAGGCGAAGCCCCATGTCTCAAAACATAGAAATAAAATGCTGCAGAAAAAAACACCCAGCATAAATGCATGAGTTTTCTTCTACAGCCTTTCTGCCCCTTGTTATACCTATGCAGAAAATGCCAGCGTTTCTGCAGGTATAATTGACATGCTGCGACTTTCAAAAACGCAGATGTTTTTGGAAAAGCAGCTTTTCCGCTGCAATTTTTTTTCTGCAAAGACTGGATGGGATTTACCAGAATCCCATCCACTTTGCAGGTACTGTAAAACGCTGTGTGTCTTCCAGAGCGGACAAAATGCTGCTTTTTCACAACATGGGGTTTCAGCCTTAAAAGGAAGTCCTTTAACCCCTTCCTGACATGTTGGGTATTTAAATATGACGGCCGCTCAGAGCTGAGCGGCCACCAAAGCTGCCAGGTCTCTACTGTAATCTACAGCAAAGACGCAATGCTACTGTCCGTAATCAGTGCCTGCAGTGATCGTGGGCGATAAGTCCCTCAACGCATAAGCACCATTTTCCAGGAGGACACATGGGCTCCACCATTTTGGGGAAGATCATTGGTCTCCGAAACAAGATCAGTGGCTATGACAGCCGGGAGCGTATTGAAGGGTCCCAGACTAATATTGGCATTACCTCTGTTACAAGTTGCTCTAAACAGCCTTGAATAGAAGTAGTGGTATTTTGCAATACATTGCAAAGCATTACAATTGCAATACATTGCATTAGTAATAAGATCCCTAGTGGATCTATTAAAACCAGTATATAAAAAAAAGTCTATATATATAATATATATATATATATATATATATATATATATATATATATACACAGTCCTATGAAAAAGTTTGGGCACCCCTATTAATCTTAATCATTTTTAGTTCTAAATATTTTGGTGTTTGCAGCAGCCATTTCAGTTTGATATATCTAATAACTGATGGACACAGTAATATTTCAGGATTGAAATGAGGTTTATTGTACTAACAGAAAATGTGCAATATGCATTAAACCAAAATTTGACCGGTGCAAAAGTATGGGCACCTCAACAGAAAAGTGACATTAATATTTAGTAGATCCTCCTTTTGCAAAGATAACAGCCTCTAGTCGCTTCCTGTAGCTTTTAATCAGTTCCTGGATCCTGGATAAAGGTATTTTGGACAAACAATTCAAGTTCAGTTAAGTTAGATGGTCGCCGAGCATGGACAGCCCGCTTCAAATCATCCCACAGATGTTCAATGATATTCAGGTCTGGGGACTGGGATGGCCATTTCAGAACATTGTAATTGTTCCTCTGCATGAATGCCTGAGTTGATTTGGAGCAGTGTTTTGGATCATTGTCTTGCTGAAATATCCATCCCTGGCGTAACTTCAACTTCGTCACTGATTCTTGAACATTATTCTCAAGAATCTGCTGATACTGAGTGGAATCCATGCGACCCTCAACTTTAACAAGATTCCCGGTGCCGGCATTGGCCACACAGCCCCAAAGCATGATGGAACCTCCACCAAATTTTACAGTGGGTAGCAAGTGTTTTTCTTGGAATGCTGTTTCTTTTTGGACGCCATGCATAACGCCTTTTTTTATAACCAAACAACTCAATCTTTGTTTCCAAAATGAAGTTGGCTTCTCCAAATGTGCTTTTGCATACCTCAGGCAACTCTATTTGTGGCGTACGTGCAGAAACAGCTTCTTTCTCATCACTCTCCCATACAGCTTCTATTTGTGCAAAGTGCGCTGTATTGCTGACTGATGCACAGTTACACCATCTGCAGCAAGATGATGCTGCAGCTCTTTGGAGGTGGTCTGTGGATTGTCCTTGACTGTTCTCACCATTCTTCTTCTCTGCCTTTCTGATATTTTTCTTGGCCTGCCACTTCTGGGCTTAACAAGAACTGTCCCTGTGGTCTTCCATTTCCTTACTATGTTCCTCACAGTGGAAACTGACAGGTTAAATCTCTGAGACAACGTTTTGTATCCTTCCCCTGAACAACTATGTTGAACAATCTTTGTTTTCAGATCATTTGAGAGCGGGCTGTCCATGTTCGGCGACCATCTAACTTAACTGAACTTGAATTGTTTTGTAGAAAGAAATGGTCCAAAATACCTTCATCCAGGATCCAGGAACTGATTAAAAGCTACAGGAAGCGACTAGAGGCTGTTATCTTTGCAAAAGGAGGATGTACTAAATATTAATGTCACTTTTCTGTTGAGGTGCCCATATTTTTGCACCGGTCAAATTTTGGTTTAATGCATATTGCGCATTTTCTGTTAGTACAATAAACCTCATTTCAATCCTGAAATATTACTGTGTCCATCAGTTATTAGATATATCAAACTGAAATGGCTGTTGCAAACACCAAAATATTTAGAACTAAAAATGATTAAGATTAATAGGGGTGCCCAAACTTTTTCATAGGACTGTATATATATATATATATATATATATATATATATATATATATATTTTAAGAATAAAAAATTTGAATCCCCCTCCCCCCGTCCTTAGAACACATATAACAGTTAAAAGAAAGTTTTGAAACACATACACATATTATATCTGTGTCTGAGAATGTCTAAAAACATATAAAAATATTTTTCTCATACAGTGAGAAACTAAAGATATCTTGCTCTGCAAAAAAAAAAAAAAAAAAAGACGCCCTATGCTTACCCATGAACGGAGATTTTAAAAAGTTATGTGAATCAGAATATGATGAAATTTGGGGGGGGTTTTTTGCAAAGTTTAGGATTTCTGTTAAGGTGTGAAAAGATAAATGTGCCCTGTGTGCACTGACCCTAAATTTGATATTATGTCATTTTGGCTTCACAGTGAACCCCATAAAAATGAAGCCTGTAAGAAAGTCGCACAAATCTAATTTTTCTCCAATTTCACCCTATTCTGATTTTTTTTCCCAACTTCCCTGTACATTGTATGGAATATTAAATGGTTGCTTAGAAAAAGAAAGGTATGTCGTAATTTGTTGCTATGGGCAACAAAGACAATTCTTATAGACAGCTTGATAAATATGCAATAAAATATCTTTCAGACAGCAAACACAACAATCCTGCTCATTTTCATTAGTAAAGTTCAAACTGGAACAGCAGCTCATATAATACATTTATGCATTCATTAAATAATTAAATATTTATTATGGTTATTATATACTGCTCACAATTAGCAGGATCATTATGTTTGCTGTCTGATAGATATATTGGTAAGGACAATTACATGTCTTTTTGTTGTGAAGTCCATACAACAAGCACAAGAGTAATATATCCCTGGTACTTGACCTATTGGAGGAGATCAAATATATGTCCTTGTTTTATTTCTATTAATATATGTATTTGATTACATTATATTTGTCTAAGCATTGGCATTTCAGTTCTGTATAATACTTTTACAATCAATTTTATATTCTTTGGAATTGTAATATATTGAATAAATGGATATTTAGAGAGACAGGTTTTATTCTACAATTTGCTTCTCCCAGGATGTTGTTGAAATACCTGAAGTATTCAGCTAACTATATTTGCCAAGAGGAAGTAATGAAGCCATGTTAATCTTGCTGTTGGTGGTTTCCACATAAAACTATGCAAATTCTAACAATTAATATTTGCTTTGGAAGGCTTCAATGAAATTGTACATATTAAAATGATGTGAGAACAAATTTAAGAAACACTTACAATGTAACATATCATAAAACTTGGACTTCATCATTTAATATGTAAAACATTAAAATAGATGTTCTCTGTTACATAATAAGTATACTTTTAATACTATCTATTTATGCCAAGTACACTGGGAGACACAGTAAGATGACTCAATGTATTTACCTCTATTGCTTTTTAGGAGAGATGTATCAAACCCCCCAAAAAAACGGAGTAGTTTCCCCCATTGTTTTGCAGATGTTTGGACAATTGTAAATTTTACCAGAATACAAAAAAGTAATGAGCAATAAAATTATAATTTACAGTGGATACAAATAGGTTATTTATACATAAAAATGATATTTCCTCACTATCAAATGAATGTTCTTTGTCCAACTTTTCCTAGAAAACGGAAAATTAGAGCTAAAAAGAATGGACTCATAGCTTGCTGGACTGGGCACTAAACTGATGAAAGGCAACTGACTACGACCTTATTCACACGGCCAGGGCATTTTCCACGGACCAATGATTGTGGCTCAATGCAATGGAACCCATGTATGTGATTACGTCTATTTAGATGGCTCTAGCTATGTCCATTTTGACAAACAAAAATAGAGCATCTGTTGTCAGGTTTTGTTTTGTTTTCATCAGTGAGAAACAGGTCATCAAAAAACAGCCAAGTGAATGGACATGTTGAACTCAATGCGTTTTCTAAATAGCCATGCCCTCACAAATTGTTCACACAAGCAATCAATCCTGGCACACCAACCTGACTAAAAAACTGAGACATGCCTCGCGGGTTGCAGAACGCCTCTGGAAGAATAGCCATTCCCAGGAAGACTTCCTCAGTTACAAAGAGGCACTTCTCACATTTAAAAACGCACTCACCTCCGCAAAGCAGGTCTACTTCACCATACTCATATCTGCACTCTCTCGGAATCCCAAACAGCTATTCACCACCTTCAACTCCGTCCTCTGTCCTCCAGCGCCCCCCCCTTCCTGACTTCAGTTATCTCAGCTGATGACTTTGCCTCTTACTTCAAAACTAAAATCGACACAATCAGAGACAGTCTCACTCTACTCCCCCGGCAACCCCTCTATCCAACTGCTCACTGCTCATGATCCTTGATCTGTTTCTCCACCATCACTGATGAAAAACTCTACTCCCTAATCTCCAAATCCCACCTCACCTTCTGCGCACTTGACTCAATACAGTCACATCTCATCTCCAAACTCACTGAAGTCATTACTCCGGTCCTAATCCATCTCTTCAACCTATCCCTAGCCAATGTATCCTTCCCCTCTGCCTTCAAACACGCCACAGTCACACCTATACTTAAGAAACCGTCCCTCGACCCGTCCTCTCCAGCCAACTACCGTCCCATCTCACTGCTCCCGTCCGCCTCAAAACTACTTGAGCAACACATTCACTCAGAACTCTCCTCCTATCTCTCGACCAACCTGCTCTTTGACAGACTACAGTCAGGCTTTAGACCCCGTCACTCCACTGAAACTGCCCTAACAAAAGTCACTAATGACCTTCTAACCACCAAAGCCAAGCGCCATTACTCTGTCCTCCTCCTCCTTGACCTCTCCTCTGTCTTTGACACAGTCGACCACTCCCTATTGTTAGAAATTCTCAAATCCCTTGTTATCTTAGACCTGGCCCTTTCCTGGATCTCCTCATACCTCACCAACTGCACATTCAGCATCTCCCAATCGCACACCACCTCCTCACCACGCCATCTCTCTGTAAGTGTCCTCCAAGGCTCTGTTCTAGGACCCCTTTTGTTCTCCATCTACACCCTTGGCCTGGGCCAACTCATAGAATCTCATGGTTTCCAATACCGTTTCTATGCCAATGACACCCAAATATACATCTCTGGACTAGACCTTACCTCCCTGCTGGCCAGAGTTTCAGAATGTTTAGCGGCCATAGCCTCCTTCCTCTCCTCCCGCTTTCGCAAACTCAACATGGAGAAAACGGAGTTCATCATCTTCGCCCCACCCCGTATGGCCCCTCCACCTGACCCATCTATCAAAGTTAACGGAACCACACTTATCCCTACAGGCCCGTTGCTTTGGGATAACACTGGACCCCAACCTATCCTTCAAGTCACACGTTCAAACCCTCAACACTTTCTGCCACCTCCAACTCAATAACATCCATCTAATCCGCTCCTTCCTCACCCCTGAAACTACTTAGACGCTCGTCCAGGCCCTCATAATCTCCCGCTTAGACTACTGCAACACCCTTCTCCATGGACTCCCAGCAAACACCCTCGCCCTCCTCCAGTCCTCCTCAAACTGCGCTGCTCGTTTAATTCACCTTACCCCCCGATCTTCATCAGCTGCTACCCTCTGCCAGTCCCTCCACTGGCTACCCATAGCCTAGCGAATTGAGTTCAAGCTACTAACGTTAACATACAAAGCAATCCACAACCTGCCGCAGGTGCATGTGCAGTAGCATGCTGCTTCTACTACTGCTACTGCGCATGCGCCCGCACCATTTTTTATCAATGTCAGTTCGCGAGTTAGACGGGGCCTGAGGACATCACTGGAAGAGGAGGCATGGCTGAAGATGACGTTGGACCCTGAATGCCCGCCCCCCGTTCACGTTCGGTAAGTTGAACATATTCTGTTTTAGGGTTTTATTTTAAAACAGGGGGGTAGTTTAATATAACTTTACCGGTGCCTGAATAGCCTTTTTAAAGGCTATTCACGCATATGTGGGGCTCTATCAGCATAATTTTGCTGACAGAGCCCCTTTAAGCTCGGACTAATTAAATATTTATACAGCTTCCTCATTAAAATAAAGCCAGTATTTAGTCCTGGTATAGCGGTCAGCTGGTGATGTGACGGTATTTAGTCCTGGTATAGCGGTCAGTGGCTGATGTGACGGCATAAGGAGGTAAGCCCCAGCCCATGTGACGTCTGTGACATCATCAAGTAGGCCTGAAGCCTTCCAAAGCCAAGAGAGGTAAGTAACAGCATTTTTTTTAATGTTCTCTAACCTCTCCTAGCCCTCCGATCATTATACTCAGGGATCTGAAAAGACCTCCTAGTATAATGATAGTTTTTGTGGGATTTACGGCCCCGCGGCCTTATTTACCGATCTTAGCTTCTGCTCAGAGCCACCTCCGCAGAAGGGGAAGCGCCAGCAGCCGTGAGCAGGAGCCAGGATAGGTAAGTAAATAGGCCCCATTATTTGCTGGAGTTACTTCAGCAGGTAACGGCCTATTTAAAAAAAAAAAAATAATAATAATAATCTGTAGCATTAGCAGCTGCCCCTCGGCCCCCTAATGTCCCGGGCCCTGTGGCAGCTGCTACCGCTGCTATCATCGTAGCTATGCCCCTGGAAATGTCCATGTTTTGCCCTAGATTCTATGTGGTATTACTGGTTATTTGGGGAGGGGGAAGTAGCAATTCTCCTTTCCGAAACACTGGCACCTATGGCATGGGTGAGCAATATATATTACTGCTATGTAGGTCAGGTTTTTCTTCATCCAGAGGTGTAACTGGGAGCCCTTGGTGCTCCTGCTACCACCGCACCCTCTACAGTTACATCACTGGTTTTATCAATATGAAACTGAGTAAATATATTTGTGATGGAAATAAATATACAGCTCTTGGCAATCCCTCACTTCCTAGAAAAAAATCTAGTGAAATATAAACTTGGACTTCATAGAATGAAAATAAATATGAATGTGAAAAGGATATAGCACTTTTTTGCTGCAGCCTGCTATATGGGGCCATAGCCTAATACTGATTATTTATCCTTATCATAGTTCGGTCAATATTAGATCATGAGTTGAGTCCCAGCACCCCCACTGATAAGCTGTTTGCACTAGCAGAGCTGTGTAGTGGCCAAAACATATACTGCAAGCAAGTGGCGTAACCAGGAATGGCGGGGCTCCCCCAACCGACACCGACGCCGAAGACCTCGACCGACCCCCTCCTACGCACTCCATTATGTCCCTTAGTAAGCCCTGCACACAGTATTATGTCTCTTAGTGGCCCCTGCACACAGTATTATCCCCAATAGTGTCCCCTGCACACAGTATTATGTCCCACTGTGGACACCCATAAACAATTATTATACTCTGGGGTCTTTTCAGACCCCAGAGTATAATAATCGGAGACCCGGGGGAATAAAAACATTAAAAAAACCAGTTGCTTACCTGTTCCCCAGCTCCTATGCTGTCGGCCGCCGCTCTCGTCCTTCTTTAATGATGTCGGACGTCACATGACCCGAGAAGCAGGCCGGGTTCATGTGACGTCAGACAAGTATGAAGGAGGCCTGGCAGGATCGTGGAGAGGTAAGTAACAGTAGTTTTTACGTTCCCTTACCTCTCCCAGTCCGCCGATCATTATCCTCGGGGGTCTGCAAAGACCCCCAAGTATAATGATAGTATTTGTGGGGCCCGCGGTGTCACTTGCCGATCCCGGCCCAGCCAGGATCGGCAAGTAAATAACAGCCTATCATAAAAAAACAAAAAAACGCAGCGGTAGCGGCTGTCACCGAGCCCCCTAATGTCCCGGGCCCTGTGGCAGACGCCTCCGCTGCCTCTACGATAGTTACGCCCCTGCTGCAAGCTCAGTCCCATTCACCTGCTTATATCACACATAGGGTGCGTTCACACGATGTAACGTGCCGTGTGATCTGGCACATATACGGCGTGTGAGAGTTTGCGCGCAGTGGCGGATCCAGGCTTTGCGGGGCCCTGGGCAATTGACTTTTGCGGGGCCCTAGTTACCGGGGGGTCTGGGGGGTATGGAATACCCCCCAGGACAACGGGGGTCTGGGGATTCTCCCCCAGGATTTTTTGAAAAAATTAGCCCTAAAAATGCGTTTTTGAGGCTTTTTTTTACCCCCACCCCACTGTATTATATGCACCTCAGTACGGTACCCCCACCCCACTGTATTATATGCACCTCAGTACCCCCCCACTGTATTATATGCACCTCAGTACCCCCCCCCCACTGTATTATATACGCCTCAGTACCCCCTCACTGTATTATATACTCCTCAGTACCCCCCACTGTATTATATACTCCAGTCCTCAGTACAACAAACACATCATACTGTCATACACTGACTTACCCATGTGAAGAGCCACAGGCCACAGCTGAGCGTCCTCCTCCTTCAGACTGCACTGCAGGACTGGAGCGATGACGTCATTGCGCCTGCGTCGGCCTGGCTACACTGACAGCTTTCAGTTCTATGTCTGTGCATAGAACTGAAAGCACAGCAGCGATCCGCTCACTATCAGGGAATCGAATCGGATTCCCTGTTATTTAGTGAGCGATCCACACAGTGGCATAACTAGGAATGGCGGGGCCCCATGGCGAACTTTTGACATGGGGCCCCCCCGACACCGAAGATCTCGACCGAGTCCCTCCTACGCATGCCTGCGCTCTCTATTATGTCCTATAGTGGCCCCTGCACACAGTATTATGTCCCATAGTGGCCCCTGCACACAGTATTATGCCCCATAGTGGCCCTTGCACACAGTATTATGTCCCATAGTGGCCCCTGCACACAGTATTATGTCCCATAGTGGCCCCTGCACACCGTATTATACCCCATAGTGGCCCCTGCACACAGTATTATGCCCCATAGTAGCCCCTGCACACAGTATTATGTCCCATAGTGGCCCCTGCACACAGTATTATGCCCCATAGTGGCCCTTGCACACAGTATTATGTCCCATAGTGGCCCCTGCACACAGTATTATGTCCCATAGTGGCCCCTGCACACCGTATTATACCCCATAGTGGCCCCTGCACACAGTATTATGCCCCATAGTAGCCCCTACACACAGTATTATGTCCCATAGTGGCCCCTGCACACCGTATTATGCCCCATAGTAGCCCCTACACACAGTATTATGTCCCATAGTGGCCCCTGCACACCGTATTATACCCAATAGTGGCCCCTGCACACAGTATTAGGCCCCATAGTGGCCCCTGCACACAGTATTATGTCCCATAGTGGCCCCTACACACAGTATTATGTCCCATAGTGGCCCCTACACATAGTATTATGTCCCTTAGAGGCCCCTGCACACAGTATTATGTCCCATAGTGGCCCCTGCACACAGTATTATGTCCCATAGTGGCCCCTACAGGACTAAATACTGTCACGTCACCCGCTGACCGCTATACCAGGACAATTGTGGATAAAAAATCTGGTCATGTGCATTACAATTTAGTAACTCCATGTGCCTCATATTAATAGCAGTTAACCCCATCATGTCCCCCTCACATTAACCCTTGTGTACCTCACATAAGAATAACTGATATGTGAGAGACATGGAGGTAATAATAAAGTATCTTCATTATTAGTACCCCCATATGTCTTACATATCAGTAACTCTTATGGTGAGGCACACAGGGGTTAATGTGAGGGGCATGATAGGGTTAACTGCTATTAATATGAGGCACATGGAGTTACTAAAACAAAAGTAATCACCCCAAATGCCTGATATTAATAAGTAAAGTCAGAATGTACCTGTTACCTGTTTTCTTTCTTCAGTTTCAGTTTCCTGGAGCAGCTTCTTCCTCTCTTCTGGTGTGCAGGACGGCAGGAGCTCGGCAGGGATAAGCCCTGCCCCCTCCTCTCATTGGTGGGCAGAGGACAGGCAGAGAAAGGGAGGGGGGAGAGAGGGGTAGCGTCCTGAAGCGCTGACAGGAGCCAGAGCTGCAGCTCCTGTGTCTCAGCCGTTGCTGCAGATTCAGGGCCCCCTGTTGGTGGAAAGTATTCCACCAACAGGGGGCCCCGATCATTATACTCCCCCTGTACCACCTCCCCCCTCTCTAGGTATCGCTGCGCATCAGATACTTGGAGCGGGCGGACGGTGGGCATCTGCAGGCAGCGCTGATGAGCTGACTGTCTGTCACTGTCAGTGTCTGATGCCGCGGGGCCTCGGAGGTGGAGGAGGGAGGGTGCAGGGCGCTTCAGGGCCGGGCCCGTCCGGCCTGTGTCGTGCCTCGTATGGCGCGGGGCCCCGTTAGGCGTGGGGCCCCGGGCGGTTGCCCGGCTCGCCCGGCCCTGGATCCGCCCCTGTTTGCGCGCCGTAAACGCTCCCATTGATTTCAATGGGAGTTAGGATCGTATGTGCCGCGTTATTTTGCGGGCCATTTATTATCTGGATGTTTATATATGCACATTTATGCAGAGTCCTGCACCTTTTAATACATTTCTTGCAAGCCTCTCTAAAAATCAAAACTTAAAGGGGCTCTATCAGCAAAATCATGCTGCTAGAGCCCCACATATGCGTGAATAGCCTTTAAAAAGTCTATTCAGGCACCGTAAATGTTATATTAAACTACCCCCCCCCCCCTGTTTTAAAATAATACCCTAAAAAAGAATGTGATCTACTTACCGAACGTGCACGCTGGACTGGCATTCAGGGTGCGCCGTCTTCTTCAGCCACGCCTCTTCTTCCTCCGATGTCCTCCGGTCCCATCTTCCTCCGGACTTTGATTAAAAAAAATGACCTGGGCGCATGCGCAGTAGCCGTAGTAGAAGCCGCGTGCTACTGCGCATGCGCCCAGGTCATTTTTTTTTTTAATCAAAGTCCGTTCGCGAGCGCTGGAGGAAAACGGGACCGGAGGACATTGGAGGAAGAAGAGGCGTGGATGAAGATGAAGACACACCCTGAATGCCCGCCCAGTGTGCACGTTCGGTAAGTAGATATTCTTTTTTAGAGTATTATTTTAAAACGGGGGAGTAGTTTAATACAACATTTACGGTGCCTGAATAGCCTTTTTAAAGGCTATGCACGCATATGTGGGGCTCTATCAGCCTGGAAATGGTAGTCCAGGTTTTGTTATGGGACCCAATGGCGACCTTTTGTGTTTGCCACCTCTTTAGTTTGATTCCTATTTCTATACAAGACCCCTGGTGTCGACTGTATTATTTGGGTCTTGGTGTTGACTGAATTGTTTGGGTCTTGGTGACCCCTGTCTTCAGGCTTCTTTGAGGTAATATGTTGTGTATAGAAGAGAAGACAGAAAATGTTATTGTCCCCATCACAGAGACTAACCTCATAACACAGTCAACATTATGAGATGGAGTTATGTGTTATCTGCTCTTGGTATATAGCGCCCCCCATAGTTTCCAATTCTGCAGCAGCTGCCACCATGTGTGTAGGAGATGATACATTTTATTATATACTGGATCAGCAGCCGAGTGTAATTCTGCAGCGATCACTCTCATCATGGCCATGTGTAAGTAGAGATCTAGACAAAAGACAAAAACTATAATATAGAATATTATATACTACAACAGGGGTCAGCAAACCTTTAGCACTCCAGCTGTTGTAAAACTACAACTCCCAGCATGCATACTTGCTCTGCTGTTCTTGGAACTCCCATAGAAGTGAATGGAGCATGTTGGGAGTTGTAGTTTCACAGCAGCTGGAGTACTGAAGGTTGCTGACCACTGTGCTCATACTAGACGTACATGAAATTGAAGATATGACCCCTGTTGTCTACTGTATTCGGTGGCTTTTGGTGACCCAGTCTTCTTTGAGGTAATATGTTGTGTATAGAAGAGAAGACAGAATATGTTATTGTCCCCATCACAGAGACTGACCCCCCTAACACTTAGGACAGGAATTGACATTATGACATGGAATTACGTGTGATCTGCTCTTGGTATATGGCGCCTCCCATATTCCCCAATCCTGCTACAATGTATGAAGGAAATGATACACTTCATTATATACTGGATCAGTAGCCGAATCTAGTTCTGGATTACTGAGCGATCACTCTCATCGTGGCTAGTGTGTAAGGAGAGATCCAGACAAAAGACAAAAAACACAATATAGATTATTTTTTATTTTTTTATTGAACAGCAATAAGCAACATTGTAATAAAGTTATTACTGGCCCTTTAATATACTATAAAAGGGGTCACTGACTCAAAAGCCAACCAACCCAATGATCCAGAGGAAGGTGAAACGAACTCCCCGGAACGTTATACCTCAGGGTGCATTCACACTGAGTAAACGCTAGCTTATTTTGTAGAGTAAAATTACACTTGTAAATTTTGCTATACCATTGACTTCAATGACATTTTACAGGCGTATTTTTACAGGCGTATTTTTTACAGGCGTATTTTTTACAGGCGTATTTTTACACTTGTAAAAAAATATCATTGAAGTCAATGGGATAGCAAAATTTACAAGTGTAATTTTACTCTACAAAATAAGCTAGCGTTTACTCAGTGTGAATGCACCCTCAGGGTGCATTCAGACTACGTAACGCCGGGCGTGTATGAGAGCCGTACACGCCGGCATTACGGCAGACTGCCGAACACTTCCCATTCACTTCAATGGGAGCGCTCGTAACAGCGGCGTTTACGAGCGCTCCCATTGAAGTGAATGGGAAGTGTTCGGCAGTCTGCCGTAATGCCGGCGTGTACGGCTCTCATACACGCCCGGCGTTACGTAGTCTGAATGCACCCTCAGGGTGCAAAAAATTCCTTCCTGACCCCACATGTGGCGATCGGATATCTCCCTGGATCCAAACTGTCCTGCTGCATATTGCTGTGTATATTATTATTTATTCTAGAGAGCTGACCCTGTAAGGAAAGAAAGAGACATCCTGCTCCTAAGAGCTTACAATCTAATACAATACATCATTATATTAATCACAATCGCACAGCGCTGGCAGGCATTAGTTTCAGGATAAAGTCTTATGACACCTCTCTTCTTGGAGAGTTCCTTTATCAGAACACAAAGTGCTCGCCTGTCACAGAAGGGGATTTCTACCGTGAGATTCAACCCTTCTTTATATTCTCGCACACTCGGCCCTGGGACACTTATGAGAATGTCCGCAAGGTTTCAATCCCTTATACACAGTCACACTTCAGACACTCCAGGGCACAGGCACACACAACAGTCAGGGATTCTTGTTTCCAACATTCACACAGTATCACTATGGTTAGTACAAGTTATGGGGGCTGACAGTACTCGCTGACATTGCTGGACGCCCAACAACCGCTAGCCGGGAAACGCAGCCCAAGGACAGGAGTCACCCAGCCAGGCTGGCCATGATGAGGGGATCGTGTGGAAACTGCCCACTTGCACACTAAGGCTGTATTCACAAAGAGTAACGCCAGGCGTTTTTTGTGTGTTTTTTGCACATAGCGCCGCGTTTACGCCGCGTAGCGCCGCGTTAACGCCGCGTATACGCCGCGTTAACGCCGGGCAACGCCACCGCTAAATAGCGCGGCGTTAACGCTGCGTATACGCGGCATTAACGCGGCGCTACGCGGCGTAAACGCGGCGCTATGTGCAAAAAACACACAAAAAACGCCTGGCGTTACTCTGTGTGAATACAGCCTAACGCTTACTTATAGTAATTCTTATACTCTATAGAAGTGCAATATACAAGACACAAGATTATTATCTCATGGAATCTAAAGTGAGGCACAGCATGTAAATAAACTACCCTGAATTTCTCTAAGGGGGCATTCACACTACCACTGCTGCCCACCCTGGGGTTACCATCCTAAACCCCGGGGAAACTGGACAGGGGACACCTTGCCAGTGGTCAGCTTTAAAACCCATTCATTTGAATAGATTTTTAAAGGTGACCCCCAGTGTCCGTATGCACCCCCTAAGATAATATCTCCCTTGTTATAATAATAATAAAAACAGAACAAACCATGAATAAGACGTCCAGGTGTCTCCAGGTAAAGCGACAGTACATGTGGTAAAAAAAGAGGAACCAAACATTAGAATTTCTCACAAGCAACATTAAGAAAGACAAACAGACAGACAACATGTAATGAAAACCAAAAATAAGAACCCAGCAGAATAGAACACACTGGCCTCAAAACAAATACAAGAATATAATTCAAACCACTTGAGACACAAAACATAAAAAATATATATAATTTTTATTAATAAATATCACATAAGACAATACAATACGTAAACAAACAGGGGAGACACATGGGGAAAAGAGTAAATTTCCCCATTAAATCGCAGAGGAGTACCATAATCCTCCCACCGGCAATCACACAGAGTATAGCCCCAACTATGAAAAATAATGAAAAGATACTAGGAAAAAAGTCACAAGAGTCACAAGAAGGGGAATATATTCCCTAGTATAAACTGAATAGCTAATATTAGACACCAAACATAGGTGAGAGGACTAGATATCAAATGTCATTTGATATCTAGCCCTCTCACCTATGTTTGGTGTGTAATATTAGGTATTCAGTTTATACTAGGGAATATATTCCCCTTCTTGTGACTCTTGTGACTTTTTTCCTAGTATCTTTTCATTATTTTTCATAGTTGGGGCTATACTCTGTGTGATTGCCGGTGGGAGGGTTATGGTACTCCTCTGCGATTTAATGGGGAAATTTACTCTTTTCCCCATGTGTCTCCCCTGTTTGTTTACGTATTGTATTGTCTTATGTGATATTTATTAATAAAAATTATATATATTTTTTATGTTTTGTGTCTCAAGTGGTTTGAATTATAGACAACATGTAATGACAGATCATAGACGTCTAACAGAACCATCTTGTACATACCAGCATGGAGCCAAAATTATTACCTGTAGCCCTTCTCACAACGGCTTTGGACTTAGTCTTGGGACCTCCTGACAATCTCTGCAGGAAAGGAGTAAGGGCTTCTTAGGCGAGGTTCACACTGAGACACCTGACAGTCACCCAGTGGACTCCATGATAGTCAATAGAGTCCGCCCGTGTACGTATGTTACCATGGAAACAGTGGTCCGGCTCTCTGTTGTTCGGGTCCGTCAGCAGACCTGAATAACAGAGAGGACAACACTAGTATCAACATAACGTTACCAAGATATTTGGGAGCTAATGGTTTCGTTCTGTACTGCACCATGCAACGCCGGCCATATCAGGTGTGAACGAAGCCTCAGCCTGGACTAAAGAGCCGCCTACCTGGACATAGCGTCCTCTTCAGGCTACAAGCTTAAGTGACCCATTCCTATTGCAATGTCATGTGGAATCTGTGATGTCAGCTGCCCGGTCATGTCGTCATAGCTGCCACTGTTGTTGTTTTTATACGTTCTTTATTTATAGTATACAAATAAATCAAACAAACAATATAAACAAAAAAAAAAAAAAAGAAGAAGAAACAAGCAGGCCGGCCACTGTTGTTTTATGTATTCCCTTGCCCAGGGCCACACTGTGTCTGAACCCGTCCCAGTGTGGGGGCAATAAGCGGGCATTATACTGTGTGGAGGGAGGAGTAAGAAGGAGTTACAAATAGAGAAGCAGCCAGCATGGCCATGGAGCTGTCTCTGCAGGCCCCCACGGTAGCCTATGAGGCACTGTCGGACATGGTGTAGTCCTTTACCTCAGCTGATATGAATGGCTTTTCTTCAGTAGCATAACTAGGAATGGTGGGGCCCCAACATGAACATTTGACATGGCCCTTTCTGCGCACGCGTGCAAACACACAACCCGCATTCCTGCACACACTATTATGCCCCATAGCGGCCCCTGTACATAGTATAATGCCTTATAGTGGCCTCTGCACACACTATTATGCCCCATAGTGGCCCCTGTACATAGTATTATACCCCATAGTGGCCCCTGCACATAGTATTATGCCCCATAGTGGCCCCTGTACATAGTATTATGCCCTATAGTGGCCCCTGCATACACTATTATGCCCCCTAGTGGCCCCTGCACATAGTATTATGCCCCCTAGTGGCCCCTGCGCACAGTATTATGCCCCATAGTCGCCCCTGCACACAGTATTATGCTCCATAGTAGCCCCAGCACACAGTATTATGCTCCATAGTGGCCCCTGTGCACAGTATTAAGCCCCATTATGGACCACCCATGAACAATTATTTTACTCTGGTTTCCTTTCAGACCCCAGAGATCAGAGAACCCAGGACAGAATACAAAAATAAAAAACACTGTTACTTACCTCCCCTGGTCTCTGGGGCACCTCCTGCTGATATCGGCCATCTACAATAATGGACCAGACATCACTTGAGCCAGCCTGCGTCGCAACGAGTAAGGATGCAAGCCTGACCCACGTGAATGTCTGGGACATCACCAAGTAGGCCCGAAGTCTTCCGGAGCCAGGAGAGGTAAGAACAGTGTTTTTTTTATGTTCTCTCACCTCTCCTGGGGGTCTGAAAAGACACTGTGAGTATAATGATAGCGGTGTTTGTGGGGTTCGCTAGGCCCACTAACGTCCTGGGCCCTGTGGCAGCCGTTACTGTGGTAGATACGCCCCTGGTCCTAAGCTTCATTTGCGTGTTTAAACTGTTAAAATTGAATGTGTTTCTTTTGTGTGGGCCGGGGGGGTGGGGGGGGGTTGGAGACACAGGCTTTCCGAGCAGCTTATGATGACTCCTAGAGCACAGGGAGGCCTTTCCCTTCCCAATTTAATTTTGTATTATTGGGCTGTCCAATTGTGCAGGATTCCAGTCTGGACCACTCTCCACGCCTACTCCAAGTAGATGGAGATAGAGAAATTGTGGTTGGCCCCACAACATTCTAGCTCCCTGATTTCATCCAATCCACACCTTGCCCCAGGGACTGGCTCGTTTTTCCATCTCTTCCTGGCATTCTTCTGCTTTTCTCTTCCACCCTAACTACCCGCCTGGACTCACTGGGCCTGTGGCTGGCCCATGGCTTCGGGCGGGCCTATTTCGGCTAGCTGATATTATTGATTATAGGACCCGGGCTCTCTTACCATTTGCCGAGCTACGATCCGGATCCAGTGAGTTTACGTATATCTAGATCTCCCTTCTGGCTTCCTTTATTTTCCAGGGGCTGGTAGCACCTATCCCCACACTTTTTGAGAGGCTTTGTAAGCCTGGTGCTGGGACGCAGGGGTTGATTTCAGATACATATCGCCTTCTCTCAGATCCTACCCCTGATGCTTTACTAAATACCCCTATGTGTCATGATGGGAGACCTATCTGGGACAGTCTATCTCAAGCGCTGATTGGGCCCTTATTTGGAACAGGGCACCTAAGACTTCGGGATGTGTTGTTCACAAGGAGAATTTCTTTAAGATGCGGATGCACTGGTACCACACACCGGCTCTCCTCCACTCTTTTGACAGGTCTGTCCCAGATTGCTACTAGTGTTGGGGTACCCATCCTGCGCATATTTTTCATCTTTTTTTGGACTTGTCCTTCTCTCCAGCCTTATTGGTGCCAGGTATGCTGTCTTTTGGAATGAGTGTTGAGGGTCAGTCTTCCCCTGTCTCCCAGAACCTACCCCCTTAATCTCCCTCCTGTTAAATTGCGCAAGCATGCTTTACACCTACTGTTACTTCTCCTCACTTCTGCTAGATGCTTGATAGCCCGCCTGCCAGTGTCCGGAGATGACTCTCAGCCTGCACTGTGAACAAGCAGACACCGGGGATCCTTGCATCCCGCGATCGACCCATACGTCCTTTGCGATCTACCAGTAGATCGCGATCGACGTATTGGGCACCCCTGATGTAGATGAATTCTGATATGTGCTAGGTATGTGCAGTTAGGTAGAAAGTATAGGATGCTGCTGCTATGAGGGTGCATTCACACACTACAGTTATGGTTCAGTTAAAACTAAATCAGAAACAAGCATGCAGTACTAGGGTTGAGCAATCGGGTTCAGAAAGATTGGATCCCGATCGGCGATCAAGCAAACGTCACTATCGGGATCGGCTGGAAAATGATCGGAAATCGGTTTTTGAAATCTCAAGATCGGCTCAACCCAAAAAGTGACTTTGCCCATAGAGAAGCATTGAGTAGGGTTGAGCGATCGGGATCGGGAAAGATCGGATCCCAATCGGCGATTGAGCAAATTTCACAACTGGATTCAGATTGGAAATCGGATTTTAAAATCGATCCTGAAATCTCAAGATCGGCTCAACCCTATGCAGTACTGATGTGGTTGCTGAGGGATTTTTAATTTTAAAAGTGAAACAAATTTATTTTACAAATTTCAGCTGTAAATTCAAAAACTGTGCTGACAAAAAATTGTCTTTTAGTAAAAAATATTTGGTAAGTTTGCCCCAAGGAAACACTGGTTTACAAAAGATAAGGAAACATGGTTTACACATAAGATTCAGAAGTTTTGGAGCAGATGTATAAAGGACTCAACAGGAGCAGAGCACAAATCATTTGAACTCCCGTTAACCAGAATGGAGATCTACGCCAGTTAGGAACAGCTATATTAAATATGCCTGCACAATGTGGCAAGTGAGATCAGGCAGAATAGTGGTTGTGGTGTACATTTTGCACAAGAAAGGGCCTTGCGCCCAGCCAGACCACAATGGAGTGACATTTGATGATCAAGGAAGCCATTAGATAATACAATCGATTACCCCTACTAGTGATACGAGGGACACTAACATCTCAGCAATATGTACTGGACATGTGGTCATATGTGTTACCCAATTGTAATAGGGCCCCAATCTGTTTTTGTCATTTTGAATAATGGTATATTTTATGTGGTCCCCTTAGGATCCACCTTTTGGGACTTAGATTGTAGTCTGTAACCCCTGCAGCCCCTATAGATATGACCCTGGATCCAAACTAAGGCCGGGGCCCCACGGGCTGGAAACACCGCGATTTGCCCGTGGTGGAGACGCCGTGGGAAAAATCGTGGCGTTTTACAGTACTTGCAAAGTGGATGAGATTCATGCGAATCCCATCCACACTTTGTGGAGATAATTGCAGCGCGGACACGCTGCGATTTCCAAAATCGTTGCGGTTTTTCAAAATCGCAGCATATCAATTATATCTACGGAAATGCCGGCGGCTTTCCCGTAGATATAATGGTAAGAGAAAGTCCGCGGAGGAACACTCCGTGAACTTTCTCTTCAAAGAGCTGCGGAAAGAACCGCAATGCGTTTACGGCCCATGGGGCCTTAGCCTAAAGAAGGTTGTGAAGTTCTTCTTCTTGACTGTAAGTTGAGAAGCCAAGGAAATAAGTATATCCCCAGATGCACTTCTTTATTATGTGATACTAATAACATTATGGCCATCGGTCTGGGTCACCAATACTGTTTGTCTAAAACTTATCTAAATCAGAGAACTGTCACCTAGATTGGATTCATGGATGATTCTTATTATTTTTGATTTTGCTAAATTAGTGTACAATTTGTGATCTTACACGCTTGTCATGTAAGATATGTATGACCTGTCATTTCTTCTGACTTTCAGACAGGCAATCTCATTGTGTTATTCTGATTACAAGGCAGGTGCAGATAACAAGGACCATTTACATACAATTCTTTCTTGGGCTATATCTATAATAATTTTTCTTTTCACATCAATTACGTTTTCAGGGAAGTAGTAACTGACAATGGGCACCTTTTCAATTCACCATCAACTTTGCTTTCACTTTTAAGAAAAGACTTTAAAAAGAGGAAGGTCACCACTTTGGTTATCGCTTTACTACTTCCCTATAGCCTGTGGGCAAAGAACATACACAAAGAGTAGTTTTCGATATACTTTAGCCAAAACAAAGATCATGGAATTCCACATGTTTAAAGGGGTTGTCTCACTATAGACACTTATCCCATGTCCACAGGCCTTTGACAATGAGGTCCTATCCCTCTGTGTTGCACGCCATTCATCTCTACTGGACTGCTGGGGATTGCTGGGAAACGTAGCTCACCTACCTCCAGCAGTCCTATAATGATGATTGAAGGACAACAAACATGTAACATTTATCCAGAGAGGAACAGCACCCCCATTCTTCAGATCAAATGTTCTCAAAATTTTAGCTTTGAGGGAAAAGTTCAGGTCTTGTGTTAGTCACCATTAAATGGGTTGTTGAGGCAAATAAAAATGAATTTTAAAATAGCTCAAAATGGTGTACAGAATTAAAAAAGGTGTAGTATTCTCACCAATTGCTCAACAATTCCCTTCCTACTTCCTGTGTCAGCAATGAAGTCCCGACACAGGGACATGTTGTCATTGCAGAACCAATCACTAGACATTTTCGTAAACATAATATCAGCCAGTTCACTGTAGTGTCTAAATATGCGAGGGTCCAATACCCAGCACCTCCTCCAATCCATTGTTTTCAGTAGCTGATGCACAGAGAATAGAGCAGGAAGCAGACAGCTGAGTTTTCTGTGTAGTGGCTGCACTGAGTTACTGCAGCTTATTTACCTTTGAAAAGAATGGAAATTAATCTGTAATATCTCATCTGGTGAGTACACAGAGAACAAATCTGTTTCCTGCTCCATTCTCTGTGTATCACCTGCTGAGAATAGCAGATTTGATCGGGGCCCACAAGACTTTAGTTATGCCACTGATAACCTATTATGACCTAATGGCATAAATAGTAAGAATCAGGAGATACTGACTATTACTATACATTTCTGCAGTGTAAGACGTGTGCTAGCAATATGCTAGTGTAAGAAGAGACTAAAAATACATAGCAATTTCTGGTAATGTTTGTAATACCATAAAAAGAAGACTTTATCCTATGTCCAAATGAATAAGAACATAGCAAAAATACATTACCACTGGCAAAAAGCCCATCAACAACAGGTAAATATCTGCACAGCATTTATTTGCATTGGGCACTTCTGGATTTTGCATATCTTTTTAGTGAAATCCTTGTCAGTTACTGTAGTCTGATGTGGTTACAGTCAATGGAAGAATTGTTTTCCATTCATATCAAAACTGAAAAAAAAAAAGATTTATCGAGCGTACAAGACCCATATTTGTTATAGACTATACATAATTTATAAAAAAAAAAAAAAAATGAAGTGGTATGCATACTATTTAGACCAGACCTGTAGCTAGAGGTGTAGTACAGGGTGGATTGAACATATCCAAGTGGGCCCCCTAACTCAAGTGTATGGATATTATAAGTATACAGTCACCATATAGTGATCTGCAGACCGTTAAGGTGGATACAGTACAGGAAAAATTGTTTGACTTTCAAGTGATTTCTATGTTATGTGATGTGATCTCTTTCTGCTAGATTGCCACGACCAGTTCTTCCAACTGTGACTTCTCCATGTAAGGGTAAGTTCACACTGGGTTTTTTGGTCAGGATTTTGAGGCCATATCCGCCTCAAAATCCTGATCAAAAAGACGGCTTCCATTGAAATCAATGGGAGCCGGTTAGTTCTTTTTTCCGGGAGCTGTTTGTTCCGGCTCCCGGAAAAAGAAGCAAGATGCTCATTTTTTCGCCTTGTGACATCCGCCTGAAGACATTCCCTCCCGACTAGGGCCATTCATTTGGGCTTAATCCGGAGCGGAGTCTGAGATGGAGGCCGCCTCAGGTTCCGATCCAAAAGCCGGGTAATCGCGACTAAAAGCTGGTGCACTGCACCAGCATCCAGCCACGCACTCCACTCTGGATTAGGCCCAATGAATGGGCTAGTCAGGAGGAGGAAGTGTCTTCAGGTCGAATCGCAAGGCAAAATGGCCTGAAGAATGAGCACCACGCTTCGGAAAAAGCTCCTGAGCGGCTACCACTGATTTCAATAGGAGCCGTCTTTTTGGTCAGGATTTTGAGGCGAATACGGCCTCAAAATCCTGACTAAAAAACTCTGTGTGAACTTACCCTTAAGCTTTGAACACTGACATCTTCAGCTGCTCATGTTCCTTGCTTCTGACCCACATTTTCCTCACCTACACAAAGTGCCCACCCTGCTTTAACCCTCAGTTATAAAAATCCCCTGGAAATGAATAATACCCCCATGCACATCTTCAATATACATAAAAAGAACATGGCATTAAGGGAACGTGAAGCAAAACGAACATGATATTAAGGGAACGTGAAGCAAAACGAACATGGTATTAAGGGAACGTGAAGCAAAACGAACATGGTATTAAGGGAACGTGAAGGGGACGTACATCTTAAATACAATGAGGTCCCTGTTTCCCCCTTTTAATTAATAGAGTCCCTAAATGAATAATGCCTCCTAAATGATAATCTGATTTATAATGACCCCTGTGTACATTATACCCAGATTGTCACTTAAAATGAATACTATCCAACTCCCATGTTATTAATAATGTATTAAATTGCATTAGAAATACAGCTGATGTCCTCTTTTACTCTATAACTCTATTACTAATATACATCTCAGTCCCCTGAAGCCCGGTTTACTACATTTGTGGAGAGCAACTGGAGATGCAGGAATTCTCATTCCTCTACTTTCCCAGCTGATGCTCACGTCTCAGTTACATGACCAATTCCTCTCTACTCCACAGTCCTGTAGCCTGACTGGAGAGGAGTTTGTGACGTGAGTGACAGCTGGAGCCTCTGCAGGGGAGGCAAAGCAACGAGAGTTCTGGCCTCCACAATTACCCTCCACAAATGTAGTACACAGGGCTCCGAGGTGTACATTAGCAATATAGTTTAACCAGTGCAGGAAATGCACTTTATATTTCACTGGAAAAAGAATTTAATATTGCCCCAATGGCCCCTTACATGGTTTATGTCCCTTATATTTGTATTGCCCCCAATTGCCATCACTTATAACTTATGCCCGAGATCCTTACATTATTTGCCTGACTATCTAAGGCCACTAGGTATACTGACATTAAACCTTTCACTATTCTGTATAACCAGGCACAATATACTAATATTAATCCCTAAAATGCTCTAGACCAGTGAAAGTCCACACATTAAACCCTTTACTACCATAGACCATCAGGGATTTTGACAGTAATCCCTTCACTGCACTAGATCACTATGAATCCTTACATTAACGCTTACTGTCCTAAACAGTGAATATATTAACACTAACCCATTACTGTTCTAGATGTACTGTATAATAAAATGAGTCCCTACACTGCTATAGACGAACGCTCCCATTGAAGTGAATGGGAAGTGTTCGGGAGCCGTCCGCAGCGCTCGCGTGTACGGCTGTGAATGAGGATTTTTACAAGCCTGACGTAACTCTGTGTGCATGCAGCCTAACACTGCACTAGACCACTGATTCTGGATCATATGTTCTTAGATCTCTTTGTTGTGTTGTTCCTTTGTCTACTTCCTCCTGAAATATAAAAGAAAAACATTGACCACTGGATGGTATCAGTTGAAGATGTTGACAAGGTCAGAACATTCCCTTTGACAAGGAGAATTGACAGCCACTTGTCAATTTAACCCTAAATTTTTAGGAGGAATAAAAGAGGAATGGTACATCACAGAGTTCTAATAAAATATGTTCCAGAAGAGAAACATAGAAGACTGATGGCAGAAAAAAAAACCATATTGTCCACCTAGTTCGTCTTTATATTATTTCCATTGGATCTTTGGATAGATATGTATTATTCCAGGCACAAGTAAATTCACTTAGTGTAGATTTCCCAATTGCATCTGCTGGATGTTTGCTCGAAGTCTAAACTACTCTTTCAATGTAATAGCATTGTTACTTTATGCAGAATACAAGTATTTACCCTGCCAGGTTTAATATACTGCATGGAGTTTGAGCAAATACATTACCATTAATTCCATACAGGAAATGTTTAGTGAAGCTCCAAAAGTAACAGCCACTTAAAAGGGCTCTAGCGGCTCTCCAGTGTTAGACTCTTAATCTTTTTTTAATGCCACAAGTCTTGACTTTAAAATAAGACCAAGATAATGACTGTATCCTCAGTAGATACATCACTGTTTGAAGTGGAGCTGCATATACTCACAGTTTATTCTTCAACTAGTGTACAAGGGAACATGTGCAGCTGCAGGGAGAGGAGAATGATTCCTCAATGTCCTGTTCTAGTGACTTCAAATAATCCCAATGAAGGGGATACCATGGACTTTTGTGCATGATATCACCCCCATCCTCAGAGCATACTTTCAATTTAACCACTTAGATGCTGTGGGGATGACCAAAGTGATTTTACAGAAAAAAGTAAAAGTAGACAATTTTTTTGTTTGATAATTTTTTTTTTTAAAAAAACTCCACTAAACTTATAATGCTACACCTGAAACAAGTTACATAGTTACATAGTAGATGAGGTTGGATGAAGACATCAGTACATCAAGTCCAACCTATAACCCTACAGGTCCCTACAGTGTTGATCCAGGGGAAGGCAAAAAACCCCCATGAGGCTCATGCCAATTGCCCCATTTCAATGGAAAAAAATTCCTTCCCAACTCCAATCTGGCAGTCAGTATAAAAACCCTGGATCAACGTGTCCTTAAAATCTAGAGTCCATAACCCATAATATTGTTCTCTTCAAAAAAGGCATCCAGGCCCTCTTTGAACTTACTTAATGAATCCACCATCACCACTTCCTGGGGCAGAGAATTCCAGAGCCTCACTGTTCTTACTATAAAGAATCCCCGTGTAGGGCGCAACACAGTGTCTCAGTGGTTAGCCCTGCAGCCTTGCCGCGCTGGAGTTCTGGGTTCGAATTCCGCCAGGAACAACATCTGCAAGGAATTTGTATGTTCTCCCCGTGTTTGCATGGATTTCCTCCTAAGACATACTGATAGGGAAAAAAAATGTACATTGTGATCCCTATATGGGAGCACACAATCTACATGAAAAAAAATAAAATAAAAAATCCCCTTCTATGCTGCTGGTGAAACTTTCTCTCCTCAGGACGTAGAGGATGTCCTCTTGTCACTGACACTGATCTAGGAGTAAAAATATCCTTAGAAAGTTCTTTGTATTGTCCCTTCATATATTTGTACATTGTTATTAGATCTCCTTGTAGACGTCTTTTCACTAAACTGAATAACCCCAAGTTTGCTAATCTATCGTTGTAATTCAATCCGCTCATTCCCTTTTGGTTGCCCGTCTTTGCACTAAACTGCTAAAATAAAAATAGCCCATTATTATTTATTGGTAAACACCATAAAAGATAAAATTCAGATGGCAGAAATAATATTTACTTTTTTCTTTTTTTCTTATTTCAAGTATTAAAAACAAAAATAGAAATTTTCTAAAAATTCATATGTACCCATAAAATAGAAGGTCTTGTAGAGCTACATTTAATTAAAATTTAAAGTGGGAATGTACAAAAGGATGAAATTTTACTGTTTTGAGGGTACAATGCATTTGATCAATAAAGGGTTAAAATAAGACATCAGAGTTATGTAATATTTACTTGAGTCATAAGTTCAAAATATGTAATAAAAAAACAACAATTTGGGGAGGGTTTCTGCCATTTTATTATGACTACTAGCGGGTTCACAGTCTTGTAGATGTGGTGGCAGGTCCTCTTTAATTCTATGATATGTGAAGTTAAGAAATGGAACTAAGTGATAGAAAAATTGCAACTTATAGGCAAAACTAAAGATTATCTTTATTTTAGATAACAGAAGAGAAAAATATTTCTGTAGTTTAATATCTTGTGGATAGACATACAAAAACACTGAAATAATAGAAGGTGCAAAAAAAAAAAAAAAAGGAAAACACTTTGGAAAATCTCAGTGAAATACTTCCCCAAAACTGTTAAAAACCTATTCAGGCTTACTAACACTGAACTCTAACTTATGAGATCTCTTTAGACAGCAGTAAGAACTAACCTGTGAAGAACTGATTCACGTCTTAAGAAGGTAGGACAAGCATATAAAAAAAAGTCTTATTTCTTCAGTGCAATACAATGACTATTTTACAACAGATTAATAGAATACCACATATTACAATGGAAAATTATATCTGCCAGCTGGAGCAACAAATATTGTGATGTTAAGCAAATGAGTTTGGTGAAAGGCAAAACTTCCATCCTAAAGCTGGCAAATCATAAAAATACTGTATGCATAATTTACAGTAGACACTCTGACTCCTATAGAACTGATTTTTATTATAATGTATGCAAACGCTGGCAGCTGATAGGACATATGTACACAGTGTTTCATGGTGAATTGCACTGAACTTGTTGAGCAGCTCATTGTAATTTTCTACAGTTTTCTCACTTTCTCTATAACTTTTGCGTGTTTGCCCTGATTTCTATTACACAATGCCATTCACCAGCTGTGACTAGCCTTATTTTATTATGTGTAATAAAGCCATTAGGCTGTCTCCTTGCTTTGATACATTTTTTTTTAATGTCATCTGTTGTAATTGAAAATATTAAATTTATGCATAGAAAAATACGGACCATATCCCTAGTTGCCCACTGGTGACATTGGCTTTTTTGTAGAAGTCCTGTGATAAGAACAGTCTCTTTCCCTACATGTAATATTAATGCTGTAATTCTTGTCCAGTAAGAAATGGTTGCAGATGCTCAAAAAAGTATGTCCATTTTCAGCCTACTATTAGGATCCATACTGTATGGTTCTGTCTATTCTCCAGAGGCATAACTACCAAACATGTAATTCCCAACCTTTCCCAGAGCATTGGTCAGCTGTATGGAAAAGAGAGTTTCTGAAAAAAATGTAGGATGGGAGGCATAAAAAAAAATTAAAACCTCAAAATTAATTGAAACCTCATTTTATATCCCTATATTAATTCAGATCCTAAACCCCTAAATCATATCCAAGACCCTAGCATCAGACCCAGACTAGACCCCTTAAATTGATTCATACCTTAGACACCCCTACTATAATGAGATCCCAGAGCAGCTCATAAAAAATTCCAGCTCATTATCAATTTTAAAATTAATATTTGGAGTTAATTTTATTATAGCATATAAGTTAAAGAACAAACAGAGGTCATATGTAGTTAATCCATCCAAAATGTAGACAAATATAGTCAATACAACAGATAAGCAGTACACAGATCATGCCGAGGGGGTTTTATAACTTGTTAGCATGCGGGAGTCTTGTTTGGTATCGGAATTAACCAGAGAAATCGCTCCACCAACAAAGAACACAGAAAACCTTACTCAGCCTGGACATGGAAAGGATAGACAGATTGATAGCTCTTTCGCATCACATCACATCAGCCATATAAATAAATAGCAGGATGTGGGCATTAGGGCACTCAGTGTGTCCCTATAATTTACTGTTCACTCTTTTGTTACTAAGGAAGTCCGTCTCTAGATACTTTCCTTCTCATCTTGCTTATCTCTGTGAATTTAGTGGGTGGTCCTTTTCTCTCTTCACACAGTAAGGCTAGGATCACATTTGCCTACAGCTCTTCTTCATTTGGATCCACCTTTGACCCTTTAGACCACTAAAACAGCGCTTACCTGCTGACATTAGCAGACCCCACAGACTATAATGGAATTGGAGAGTTCTCTGTGTATGACTTTTCTTTGCAGATTTTCTGCAGTTTCTGCAGCAGAATCTCCAATGGAGACTCCAGTGCAGAGATGAACCTAGCCTGAATTGAGAGGAGAAGGGGCGATTCTGATTTTAACCTGCATAGACATATCTTCAAACTGTTGCCTTGTGCAAAAGACTGGGAATTCTGCAAATCTCACATCTTTAAGAAAAGTCTTCACTGCACATGTATCTACTTCTGGCTGCTTGTGTGATTACTGATGGTCTCCTTGGTTGCATGTATATGCAATCCAGAGTTCCTAGATTTCCTATTTTATGGTCATTTGGACTTTTATCAGATATTTGTTTGCAATTGTATAGATATTCTTGGCAGTATGATAGAACAATATCAGCAATGGATAGGGGAGGGGGGCAGCCTGCTTCTAACTGTACGTGCTCACAGCCTCTGACAGAAATGCAGCCGTGCTTCAGTCAGAATTTGATTATTTAGAGGAGGGAAAAAAAAAAACCTGATAGGACATTATATATGAAAGCATGTATAATAGAACAGACTGTGCAGTAAGTCTAGAGCCTTAGATGATTTCAGAATCAATGCATTTTAAATAAAACCCCAGACTCCGAAATTAAACCCCAGACTCCTAGACTAAACAAATACATTCATTCATTCAATTTTCTTGATGTTAGGGATAGTTTACTTCCAAATACATCCCAGAAAAAATTCCCAGATCATCTCCAGTAATCTAGTACATATAACTTACAAACGGATTTATAGAGTCATCGAGGGTTGGGGGGTTGTGGTACAGGTTTTTCTTTAGGAGCCAGAATCTTTAGGGCTAACTCACACGTAAAAAACGCCTGGCTTATTTTGGTCCCAAAAAAAAGGCTTCCTTTTTTGGAGCGTTTTCTGGAGCAGTTTTTGTTAAAAACTGCTTCAGAAAAAAACAGGCAGTTTTTCCCTCCCCTAAAGTGAATGGACCGTAAAAAACGCATCGCGTTTTTAGTTATGTTTTTTGCAAAAAAACGCAACTTTTTATTTGCAAAAAATTCAACGCATTTTTTGCCTTCTATTCACTTCGATTGCTTTCCTCAGGCGGAATCCGCCTGAAGAAAGGTCACGTTGCTTCTTTTTTCTGCTAGCAGCAAAAAAACTGCTAGCAGAGAAACAAAAGTTAGCAGTCTCCATAGACCACCATTGTATGGAGTTGGATTTTGAGGCAAAATCCGCTGTCAAAATCCGCCTCATTGCCCCTGTGTGAACTAGCCCTTAATGTCTCTCAGCCTAGCTGCCATAGTAAGCATGTACTGCAATCTATTTGCTTGTATGCTCACTGCATCCCACTGGAAAATAGAAAGGGTCTAGCTCAGCTTGTGTTCTTATCTCTTTTTTGCTGTGATCCCCATTTTTGTACCAATGAAGAAAATAACTTGTTACTCTGAGTATTCTCTAAAAACCGCCTCAATATCTAATGTGCTTTCCCAGTGTAACATAACGGTATAGCTGTTCCTGCCTTATGTCTTGCACTATATATTAGGTGTTTTTGTCGTGCTATATTTTCCTTATATTGCTGATAAATATAATCTTGAATGTGTCCTCCACCTTTCTTCTACATGACTAGAACTTTCGCCAATGGACTAACTGTAAAATATTCTTCAGTATATGTAACAATGTATTGGGTGGTACTATGTCCATTATGTAAAGGGAAAAAAGAGAAAGTAACATTATAGCAGAGCTAGGGCCATAATGGAATTTCTTAATCTTTCTTGCAAACAATCCAGGTGATAGCCGGCAGTTTTATTGAAACGTAAAGCTGAGACAATACATGGAGAACATGTGCTGGGATCCCATATTTACATTTAGGCTATTGTCTTCCAGCCTATGCTTAGAAACTTCAAGGGACAAACTGCTGCAAATTTAAATAGGAGGACGTGGTAGTGACGTATAAAAGGAGAAGTACATAAATATCTGCCATCTCACTCTCAATTTATGGAACCCAGCAACAAAGGTAAACCAAAGACTTCTGACTAGTCTGCCACTCTAACTCAGATGCATCATGAAATAGCCATTTATACTATCCCTTTATATCCTTCCCAGATCATTGTGCTAAATATTGCATGCAGGAATACCGTGCGTGAATTCATTATGGTAAGCGAAAATCTATGTATGCTCTTATCTTAGTGAGTAAAAAAAATTAAATTGTGTATTTCATTGTAATAAGATATTTTATTTGTGTGTTTAGCTATTTTAATGATCTTAAGTTCATAATATTATAAGTATGGGTAATTATGGCTAAACAGATGTAACCTGAGGAAACCCAAGAATACACGAGGAAAATATACAAACTTCATGTACATGTTGTCCTTGATGGGATTCAAACCCAGGATCCCAGTGCTTCAAGGCAACAGTAGTAGCTATTTAGATGGAAAGAGCAGGATACATTGCTACCTTCCAAATGTTAGCAGAAAATAAAGCTACGTTATTTTGATAATTTTTTTTTAGTAATTATAAAGTTTAATGATTTCATTTAATTATTATATTACAGATTACTACATTATTATACCCAACACACATTGGGCTTCATATAAAACACAGAATAACCTATAATGATAATCTATTGAGTCTATTGATGTTAGTATTAAGGCGTTGAGTTTTTTATAATATCCTTGTACTAGACAGAGAAATGGAGATGCAGATTGAACAAACATAGAAGGGCTGCACAACCAAAGGCAGATATAACAATCAAAGGGGTATTCTGACGTGAGCCACTTATAGTATATCCACAGTAAATGTCTTATAGGTGGAGGTCTCACTTTTGGGATTCCCATCTAACTGGACATTGAGGATACATTGCTTCCAAATTGGCACTCCAGGAGAAATAAAATAAGTGGTTCCATATTGATATATTGGACAGTAAAGGCCATAATACTTCTGTATTGTAAGGACAGCATTACAGCTGCAAGTTCCATCCTGACCTTGGGTCTATTGACCCAACCTAGTTGCATGATAGATGCCTATGATGCTGATATTTTGGGTCATTATATACAGTAGTTGTTTACTAGTACTAGTAATACCCTGATCTGTCCCTTTGGTCTTATGATGGTCTACTAGACATGGCCATCTCTAAGCATTAACTCATGCCTACCATTAGTGGGATTTAAAGGGGTTGTCCCAATAAAGATACTTATTCCCTATCCACAGGACAGGGGATACGTGTCAGATTAGCACCAATGATCAGGAGAATGAGGGACTGAGTGTCCCCCTGCATTCTACCTGTGAATAAAGTGCCAGTGGGCTTGCTTGATCGGCTGATCGCCTGAAAATCAGCCTCCAAAAAAAAGCCTCCCAATAGAAATCTATTGAGAGGCGCGTTTTATGGAGGCGGATTTTGACGCGGATTCAGCGTCAAAATCCTAACCAAAAAACTCTGTATGAACTGACTCAATATCTGATAACGGATATGTTATACTGGGAACATCTCCAGCTGTGAATCTCTTGGCAAAGCAAGGCATGGTTACAAATATGTGCATTGAGACACTAAAATCCTCTTGATCTCACTATAATTATTATCCTATTCAGAATTTTATGGAACCGGACATATTATGTGAAGACTTTGAAGATGCCCTAGAGGTACTACAGGGAAATTCTACCTACATCAATGAAACTCTGCAACCAACAGGTAGAAAATTGTTGTTTTTTTCATTTTGTCTTCCAAATAACATCAGGCAGATCTGAATAATCCCCTAAGAAAATCCAAACAATGTCTCCTTAAAAAGCATCCAGTTATAGTCATATGTAGCAGATTTGCAACTGTTCTATACTTATGGATGTACTTTGAGTAATTGGTGTACCTTCTGCAGAAACAACACAATTCACTTGTATAGAACTAATTTTCTGTTGCAGAAAATTGTGCAACACATATGCTGCATGTGAATATACCCTATGTCTTTCTAAATAAGAGAAATGTAACTGTACATAAAATGATATGATCTTACTATACTAGCCAGTCATAGACATGAGCTGGCTTTCAGCTGAACGGCCAGCCATCTAATGTCTATAGGGTCCTGCTGACTCTCCCCTGATGGCAGTTGTCTACTTCTTTCTCCTATTTAGAACACATACACTGCTTTGTTAAGCTAAATGTGTGCATGTGTATGAGGGGGGGAGGTGTGATAGATATCAGTCAAATGGTCATCCATGGCCAGTAGTATGGCCTCACAAAAAAAATATTGTCCAGGTTTATAAAATACAAAAACAGAAACTGTTACCCCCAAATATGTGCATTTCGGCAGTAGTGAAAAGAACTAGTTTAGAATATATGACCTGCTCCCATGGCACAGATTTTCTCCCTTAGGCTCGGTCCACATCTGCGCTTGTACTCTATATGGGCATGCTGATCCCCTCTCTACATGCAAGCAGCTTTTCTCTTTGTATTTTTTGCCCTTTTTGGGTGGAAACTGAACGGAAACCACATGGACCACATTATAGTCTATGGGGTCTCCTAAGGGTTTCCTAAGGCAACTGCAGATGTGAATCTATCCTAATTTGCATCTATATTTTTTTTATTATAACCAAATATACTGTATTATACATAGCATAGAGCATAAGGATGACATATTTGACCCTCAGGTCATGCATTAAATATAACAGTGTACAAGGGTTCCTAGTGTATTCCCTAACTAACTGGCACCATTATCCTAGGGATTTTATACTATTTGCTGATTTGGGTAACGTTTGGTTAAAAAAAAAAAAAAAAAAAAAAAATTATATTCTCACCAATGCAATTCACTTAAAAAAATCTTTGTCATGCAGATGAAAGCAAAAATTATCCGAGCATCTTCAATAGCCATCCGCAATGTAACATCTGTATAACAACACCTTCTGAGGATATAATTACACATATGTGGATGGATCCAACTGTGAGTAGCTATTGTGTTCAGTGGTAATCCTCCTTACTTTATGGCTTCCCCATACTGAGGCTTTCATTCAGGGGCGTAACTACCGTGGTAGCAGTGGTAGCAGCTGCCACAGGGCCCGAGACATTAGGGTCCCGGCGACAGCCGCTACCGCTGCGTTTTTTTTTTTTTTTTTTTTAATAGGCCGTTACTGGTTGGAGTTACTCCAGCCGGTAATGGGCCCTATATACTTACCGATCCTGGCAGGGGCCAAGATCGGTAAGTGATGGCGCGGGCCCCACAAGCACTATTATACTCGGGGGTCTTTTCGGAACCCCGAGTATAACGATCAGAGGTCCAAGAGAGGTAAGATAACATAAAAAACTGTGTTACTTACCTCTCCAGACTCTGGAGAGGTCAGTTGGTCGGGGTCTTCAGCATCGGTCGGGGGGCTCCATGTCAAAAGTTCGCCATGGGGCCCCACCATTCCTAGTTACGCCACTGCTTTCATTTATGTATGACTGAATGTGATATCAATAGAAAATCCCATATAACAATTGTGGCATCAACTGGGACTCCCAGAGTTAAAGTGGCAGTATACTGAAAAGTATTATGCATGAATACTATATAATTAATAGACAACATAACCAATACCATTGAAGTCAATGGGATTTTTGACAGATCTGTTAGTGTCTGTTGCTAACTTTTTCTGACATATTCTAACAACGAATATTAACAACGGTATTGTGAACACCCCCTAAGGGTCCATTCACACAGAGTATTTTGGCGCTGATTCTGGTGCGGAATTGAAGTCAATGGGAGGCTTTTTTTCCACGCTGATTCTGCTGCGGATTCCGTGCCAGAATCAGCACCAAAATACTTCATCTGAATGGACACTAAGGGTGAATTCACACTGAGTAAACGCTAGCTTATTCTGAACGTAAAACACGTTCAGAATAAGCGGCGTCTAAAGCAGCTCCATTCATTTCTATGGGAGCGGGGATACGAGCGCTCCCCATAGAAATGAATGGGCTGCTTCTTTCACTCTGTGCAGTCCCATTGAAGTGAATGGGGAGTGCCGGCGTATACGGCAAGCTCTGCTCATGCCGGAGCGTACACGCCGGCACTCCCCATTCACTTCAATGGGACTGCACGGAGTGAAAGAAGCAGCCCATTCATTTCTATGGGGAGCGCTCGTATCCCCGCTCCCATAGAAATGAATGGAGCTGCTTTAGACGCCGCTTATTCTGAACGTGTTTTACGTTCAGAATAAGCTAGCGTTTACTCAGTGTGAATGCACCCTAAGGGTGCATTCACACTGAGTAAACGCTAGCTTATTTTGTAGAGTAAAATTTCACTTGTAAATTTTGCTATCCCATTGACTTCAATGACATTTTACAGGCGTATTTTTACAGGCGTATTTTTTACAGGCGTATTTTTTACAGGCGTATTTTTACACTTGTAAAAAAAATATCATTGAAGTCAATGGGATAGCAAAATTTACAAGTGTAATTTTACTCTACAAAATAAGCTAGCGTTTACTCAGTGTGAATGCACCCTAAGAAAGAATTATTTTAACAGAGTTCTTTGTTGTTACTGTAATGTCCACTAGATGGCACCAAATAGTTTCGAAGACTTTTAATAGAGAGCCTTTGAAGTATAAGGGCCATGTAGTATAAGAAAAATTAGGAAAAATTGAGGCGGACTTCTGCATCAGATTCCTCTTGATTTTTTGTCTCCCCGCAGCGGAAAGCTAAGATCAAGCAGGATATTTATTTTTTAGATTGTTTTCAATGTGAACATATCCTAAATATTCAGCATGAATTTTCACATGATGATATTAGTCAAAGTTATTTTAGTTGGTTTTCTCAGAGTTTGTGTTTCTTACAGGTAAATCCTAACTCATTTATGGATTATATGCAGGACAATATGCAGTATGGTCATGAATATTACCTAAATGACACATGTCATTCTTCTAGAGTCCCTCAAAAATATGGTAAATATGTCAAAATAAGTACATATAAAACATACGTTGGTTGAATGATTGTAAAACTCTCAGTAAAATAGAAATAAGAGGTGAAAGGGAGGTAAGGTTTCTCTACATCTTAATGACCATATGGTGAACTGATATAAAGCTGTCACTTCATTACAGTAGTGATCAGGCCATTTAGTAGCTTTGACTATAATGCAGAGATTTTTATTTATATGGCCAAGAACAGTCCAGGAAATACGACCGGCTTGTTTATTCTGTACAACTCCTCCGTATAAATGCAAACTTGTTTTGTCTAAGCATGCATGTGTTGTGACTGTGGAGAGATAGTCGATGCCATTTACCTCTGACCGTGACTTTTCTTCATCCAGAACAATATGATTGGGTGTGGAAGTTTGACGTCCCCATCCATTACCTGTTATGTAACAGCTATGAGGTTCCCGAAATTTATTATTAAATGGTTGACTGTTCTCGCTGAAAGTGTCAGGTTTTACTGACAACAATCTAAAGCTTTGTGTTTCCAAACTCTTTCAGACTCGTGGTACCCCGGAAAAAAACTCAGGGTACCCAACCAAATAATTTTTACCAAACAAAAAATAGCTGTTTTGATTAAAAAAAAAATTGCGCAGCTGTTGAATTTATAGCTGGAACATAAAATCTCACAAAAATACACTTCAAAACTGCATGTATTTTTTGGATGCAATTGTAAGTGTATCATAACTGCTACATGTGAATGCACTGTAAAGGTACACCAACCTATACTCCCCAGTACATATAAAAATTCACCTTTTACCATCACCAGTCTCAGTGACACCTCATAATCATATCATGTCAGTAACCCAACACATACTCCCTAATACTCCCCAATTTATAATGCTCCCCAATGGCCACCAGACACCAAATAATGGCCCCCGTGCAAGTCAGAATGCTCCCCAATGGCCCTCAGACAAATAGTACTGTTCTCCAGTGGCTCCAGGCAAATGGTAATGCTCTCCAATAGCCCCCAATAACCCCCCACGCAAATGGTAATGTTTCCCAGTGGACACCAGACAAATAATAATGCTCCCTAATGAACCCTAGGAAAATCATATTCTTCTCCAGTGGATCACAGGAAGAAAGTAATGTTCCCCAGTGATCTCCAGGCAAGTAGTAAAACTCACCAGTGGCCACCATGCAAGTGGTAAAGCTCCCCAGTGACCCCCAGGCAAGTGGTAAAGCTCCCCAGTGGCCCCCAGGCAAACAGTAATGCTTTCCAGTGGCTGCTAAACTGTAGTTGTGACATATAAATAAAAAAAACAAGGAAAACTTCCTCATTCCCCCCGATATCTACTGCTCTTGTCTGCGGCTTGATGCCGACAAACAACCCACTAATAATTCTGAACTCTGTTATATATACTTGCTGACTAAACTTTTGGACAACTTTTGATTCTCTAACAAATTTTGGATCCTTTCTGTGAAATCCTGCATTTTATTACTCTTCCCCTTGCTTCTTTATTAAGAGCTCTCACTGAGTGTTAAGAGAGGATAACATACCAAACACGTATAGACAGCATAAGAGCCTTGGCAGAGGGCCGCCTACAAGCAGTAGCCACTTATACTACATTTTCCCTGCAGCAGTCTATGTGGGAGAAAAGTCTGTGTCTCCGCAGTTTCTACTTGCATTGAAATCAGCAGTTGCCGGGGTCCAGGAAACTGCGCCAGTGCACAAAACCATATCACCAATGGAAAAAGCTCATATGGCATACATTTTCTTTATCATTCATTATCGTATTTGCAGTCCTGCGACTGGATGGTTTGAAAGCCCCCTTGGTTCATACATATTTCTCTGTTGCTTGTAGTCTATTAAAGGAGTGTAACTGTTCGTCATGTCCATATGGAAACATTTCTTATCTACCTGGTATTCATATTTTATCTTTTTTAAGCAGGGAAGAAAAAACTCCGTCTCTATGAGTATCTTCATGAGGCTCTGTATGACCCTGACATGTTCCATTGTATTCAGTGGGTGGATGAAGCCAATGGTGTCTTCCAATTTGTCTCCAAAAACAAAGAAAAACTGGCTGAAGTCTGGGGAAAGAAAAAGGGAAATCGTAAAATCATGACCTACCAGAAAATGGCCAGAGCTCTACGGAATTATGGCAGAACTGGGGAAATTATTAAAATCAGAAGAAAGCTAACATATCAGTTCAGTGAGCTGGTCTTACAGAGACTGTCCCCTGCCACAGCAATGGCAAAAGAAGCTGTATACTGCCAATATGTGCAGCCGGGCATGGAGTACTGGAGTAGCCATGAGTGCGGGGAGCCTGATAAGTATTCCTACAACAGTAATGTATATCATTACAGCCATCAGTACACATAAAGGGAAGTCTTCATTGCAGTCCTTAAGTACATAAAACTCAAAATGAACTATAATACGGTAATAACCCGCCCAATAAAACTTATAACAATAATCCAAAAGTTATACAATGTATATAAATGTAGGAAATCTTGTGGTCCTAGGATATGTTATGCTTCTAAAAAATGTATAAAGCAAGTTGGAGATGATATATCAGATTGTTTCAGACACAAAAATGGCTCAGGTTTATTAGAAAATAGCCTTAAAGGGAGTGTGTCACCAAAGTGAAGGATATAAAACTAGTAACATAGATATATAAGTCAGGCTCACCTGAATGTAACATCCTTTTCCTCATAGAAATCTGTGCCACTGCTACTGAGATATTAATTTATTTCACAATATGAACATATGAGTCTGGAGCATAAAAGGCGGTTCTGTTGCTCCAAACAGCTACACCCCACATTACTGTAATATGTGCTGCTTCCCACCTTCCTTCATTGAATGACAGGGGGTAGGGACAGGGTCCCATAGGGACCATAGGGACCTTTGCTATGGCGTATCAGAGTACTGTGGGCCTAGCAGTTTGGAGCAGCAGAACCTCAGAGTCCAGGCTGCTCATTTACATATTGCTAAACAAATGCTATCTCAGAAATGGAGGCACAAATTTTCATGGGGGAAGAAGGGTGTTTCAGATGAACCTTACCTATCCAACTGTGTTACTGACTTAGTATGCTTCAGCCTGGTGACAGTCTCCTTGTAATGTGTACCATATTTTTCATGCCAGCATAGTTGTACAGCATTATAGATGATGCCATCATAAGATATAGGAAATGGGGAAATATTACTAAAATCAAGTACCACTGTAAATGCATAAGGAAAATGTTTGTTTTTGTACCGTGTTAGCCAGACATAGTGGTTTTATTAACATTTCTACTCACGCAATTGTTTCCTGTTTGATTCGGTTTATTATCTGCAAATACAAGGTTGTTCTATGGAGGCGGGCGGTACTGGGAGGGGTGATGCACTCACGTCTCCCCACACACTCTCCTAAGCCACAACAAGCCCTGCCTACTCCCATCATCTCTAACACTAGCCTAGGGAGGTGGGGGCATGCACGGCGCTCTGAAGGCATGTAAATGAGATAGGACCGGACTGGGAAGAACGGGGAGCGGCAGCAGATCTGTGCAGGTAAGTGGACACCAGGGGGGACTAATGAGCCGGGGGATTTTTTTTTAATCACTACACAGCGTGGAGTCCAAAAGTGTAAACAATTTTTAGACTCCCTGCTGTGTAGTGAATAGGATAGTTTTTAAAATCATCTTCGATTATTAGAGAAAATACCATTGATTTGCATTGGGATCGGAATCGGGATCGGGTTCGAATGGAAAATGATCGGAAATCAGATTTTAAAAACGATCCTGAAATTTCAAGATCGGCTCAACCCTACTAAGGAACCCCAACAGAGGTGGTTAGGTTATACAGGTAATGTTTAAGTTGTAGACTGTGCCACTTGATGTGCAAAAAATACCATTTTCATTTCTATAGTTACAGACAGGACATTTCCTATTAAGAGTTATATAAACTGTGAAAGTAGGTTCATGTTCACTGCATTTCCTGCAATGTCCGATATGTGAGTTGTACATGCCGCATCTTGTATGCACGAGTTGCAAAGCACATTGCAGAAGCTGTAGTGAGCACTACAATGAATGTCAGAAATGTGCTCGGGCTTCTAAACACTTTGGAGGTTGTCATGTAGGTTAAACTAGTACCATTCAGGTATGTGGTATAGAGAAGGTCCCATGCCCTAAAAGGGAATTAGCAAGGGTAAAAGCAATTACTTATCAGAGAAGCCTTTTGGACTTTAACTTTAGACATCTGTGCTCCCAAAGGGACGAAGTACATGAGATATTGAGAACTGGTGTTCATTCTTTGCCTCTTATGCTATGAGTAAGGACCGAAGGTACTACAGTCCAAGATATGTCAGAGGGGCTCCACTGATGTACTTTTTGTCTAAGTATATGTATGTTTTTTTGCTTTCTTGATAACATGGATTTTAAAGGCAATAAATATTTTTTTTTTTTTTAATATATATTTTTAACTACCTGGATCGTTGTTACATTTTTTCCATATACACATATCTATCTATCTATCTATCTATCTATCTATCTATCTATCTACATACAACATATATAGGTTCTTTTTTTAATGGTTATTACAGACTAGCATACGATGTTTTTTTTAAAAAAAAAAAGTTATTAACAATGTAATAGGTGGTGACAGGCAGTTGCCTACACAAGATCAATGACAATATGGCGGCTCCCTCTGGGCTCTGTTGCTGGCACTGCACTCCTCCTGTGGCCACTACACCACAGTTCCTGAACTGCCCTCTCTGAGCTGCTACAGTCACTGACCTTCTTCATTACCTTGAATAAAATCCCTATAATTCTATTACTTCCCCAAAATGGTGACACCCATGAGCCAATGAGAAAATGGTACTTTGGTAAGGTCTGACCAAGGCATCAGAATGGCTCGTGCATACGAAGTCAACACGAGCGTATTTTAGCATAATAAACGTGTATAGAATATACGTGTAAAAATAACACTCCCATTGACTTCAATGAAATTTTTTACACGTGTAAAAAAAACGCATCAAAATACGGGCCAAAAAAGGTGACGCGTTACACGACGCATTGCGCGTCGTTTTTTTTACTCGTGTAAAAAATTTCATTGAAGTCAATGGGAGTGTTATTTCTACACATGTATTCTATACACGTGTATTATGCTAAAATACGCTCGCGTTAACTCCGTGTGCACGAGCCCTATTAGTATGGTGGATGTTGGCAAAGGGTTAAATAAAAATTCACTCACACCTGATTGTCATCCCAGTGATTGAAAACTTGGACTCCAGGACCAAGAACATTCCCACTCTGTTAAAAGTAACTTTTAGGTTGCGGCCTCATGTTGCAAAAGCACAGTGGTTTGGCTACCACAATAACATTACCTGCAAAGTGATTGGGATTCTGGCTAATCCCATCTACACATGGCAGAAAAAAATCTGCAGTGGAAAAGCTGCAACTTCAAAAATGCTCCGTAAAGATAAAATAGAGAGTTCCTCTTTGGAGTTTCTATGAAAAACGCTGTGGAAAAAAACGTGATGCTTTTCCATTTTTTGGCTGTGGCTCGCTACATGGGTCCTTAGCCTTAGGCCTCACTTGCGGATAGTGTGCTCTCTGTGGTTTATCTGTTTTCCACATCCATGAAAAGGACATCAATTTTTTTTTTCTTTCATTTTCTACATATTGTATGTCTCTGGATCCAAGAAAAACAGTTGATATATGGATGTCATCCATTTTTTTCACGGACCCATAGACTTTATTGATGTGATACATCCATAAAACAAAGGATTTGTTACGGTCCATAAAAACACTGAATATGTCCGAATAAGCACATTGAAATGAAAAGTGTGGACGCCATACTATGTGAAATGTGGACATCTGAATAACGCCTGATACTGAAGTGCTAAAAATCCATACGTCACACACGTGGATTGTTCACGTTTGTAGATTGAGGCGTCCGCTTGCATGTTCCAGATTAGTCCTTAGTCATAGATTAACTCATGAATCTTATTTCACTGTCAAATTTTCTGCTAATTCTAGAGGTTGGCATACTTTTGCCATTCGCAGATATATGATATTAGATCATTTTCTTCTATAAATGACCAAGTTTAAGTATTTTTACTGATGTAGTTACAGGTCAAATTTACGCAGAAAGCTTCACAAACTGTACATCCAGATTTTGCTGAGGATTTAATTCTGCATGGTCAATGTGGCTTAAAGAGGACCTTTCATGGTTTGGGGTACAGGCAGTTCTTTATACTGCTGGAAAGCAGACAGTGCACTGAATTCAGCGCACTGTCGGCTTTCCAGATCTGTGCCCCGGGTAAAGAGCTATCGTTCCCGGTACCGTAGCTCTTTACAGTCAGAAGGGTGTGCCTGACAGTCAGTCAGGTACGTCCTTCTTCAAAGCAGCGCCTATCGCACTGTACAGTTTGAGCGGGGAAGAACTCCCCCCTCCCTCTGCTCACAGTGCTCATCCATAGACGAGTATTATCAGGAGGGGAGGGGGCGTTCCTCCCCGCTCACACTGTACAGTGCGATAGGCGCTGCTGTGGAGAAGGACATACCTGACTGTCAGGAACGTCCTTCTGACTGTAAAGAGCTACGGTACTGGGTACTCTATGGTACTGTTACTCTACAGTTGTGTACTGTTGACCCCATGTACTTTTCTAAAGAGGGTACCTTTGAAAGGAGCTTTCTTGTCCACGGCACATATTGCATCCAGAGCCCTACCTGTTACTGAGAAGCCTAAGGGTAAGTTCACACAGAGTTTTTTGGACAAAATACTCTGTGCGAACTTACCCTAAGCTGGTTTACCAATTTGACAATGAATAGGAGTCCCCCACCTCAATCCAGCCATCTGTTTCTTTTCCAGTTATATTTGGTCTGTCCATTTCTGAGAATAATTGATCCACAGTTTGGTTTCTTTACCAAGGACCCTTTGGCTCCTGTACTTACTGCAAATTTTGCACCTGTTCTAGTGGTGTCTGAACTGTCTTGTCAAGTTTCTGGTGCCAAAAATATGCTGTTTCCTTTAAATAAGTTATTCGTACTGCAAATAATGGATCATTCACAACTAGGGAAGGTGAAGACAGCAGTCACTTACGTTATTTGGTGCAGTTGTCACAGATGGTGTGTACAGTGAATAGTCCTGTAAGGTATAAAAAAAACCATTAAAAAAGCTGGAAACAGTGTATTAACATCATATAGCATAGTCCCATCCTCTGGATATTTGTATATACTCTCACAATTTATTAATATTCCATACAAAGCATATCAGCTAGCACCACACTTTAACATAACTTATTGTAGCACAATCCCCATAAGTGATATCTACTACTGTATTACTTACTTATAAAATCTAAGCAAAAATGTTTAAGTGGAAAATGTTAAACCCCCAAAACCTAGATGTGTTATACAACAGAAGCAGCAAGAGGAGAATGTGATACTGTCTCTTGTTTACCCGAACACATGTTGCTTGCTAGCAGATTGAACAAAGCACTTGTCATGGATTAGGTATGAAACAAACAAAACCGGCATTTGTTTTATAGATGTCCCAGAATAGCCGCAGCAAAGTACTTTAAAGTCCGCTGGATGTCAAGGGAATAATTACCATGGGTAGATATTGCTATTGTTTTTGGTTGCACTATACAGTGGTCAGGGCTGAACGAAGACTCTGTGTTGCCTGAGGCCTATGATTGAAAAGCACCCACCCCTACCTCCCTAAAAAAAAAAAAAAAAAGGTTTACACATTCCTAGCATAATACAATAAGTGTACCCAATAGGATATAATGAAAAACTGCCAACACTAGTTAACATTTTGCACCTAGAAGTGGCGGTCATGGCACACTAGGTATTGAAATGTGATACCAATCACCAACACAACAGAGTGACCCTGTAATCTTTGGTCGTGCAACCAAAGCTCTGCCCCAACCGATAAAAAATTAATAGGTCATGCCCCCTCTTTACTTGCACTGCTCTAACGTACAGATCAAAAAAAATCCACTTATTTGGCTCCCTCTCAGTATGACACCCGCTTTTTTAGCTCCCACAGTAAATTACCTCCTTTGCTGGCCCCATGCAGTATATTGCTCCCAAGCGGTGTAACTAAAGTCGTGGGCCCCAATGCAATCTTTTTCCCGGGGCCCTCTACCTCATCCCTACAGTGAATTCTTGATAGTGATGGTTACGGGTGCTAAGGAGTTTAATCAACCTTAGTGTGGTTAGGGTAATCTGGTGATCTCCTTGGTCTATGGCCAGATGGAAGCTGCAATTTCAAAACTGATGCCAGTGCCCTTTACTGACCTCTACACATAATATTGCCTCCTTATTTTCACCCCACACAGTATATTGCGTCCTTTTTTTGGCCCCCACAAAGTGACATTTAGGCCTCCACCTACTGGATTATTCCAGCAGGCAGCGGCTGATATTTTACTCACATTTCCCTGCTTCTGTCCATTCCCCCCTCTACTTGGGCCTCCAGAGGGGACTGCACTTACATCCTGGTGAGCTTCAGTGCTGGGACATACTGGGCAGAGCACCCTGAAAGCTGATCTGGACCCCCCCCCCACCACCACCACCTGTTTTAAAATACCCTAAAAAAGAATCCGACGTCATCTTTAGCCACGCCTACATCTTCTTTCTTCTTGCAGCGATGTCCTCGGGTCCCGTCTTCCTCGTCTTCTTCTTCTGGCGTCATTGCTTGTAATCCTGCACCGGCGCAGTAGCAGGGGAACTGAGCATACTCAGTTCCCTTGCTACTCCTCGGGTCCCGTCTTCCTCGTCTTCTTCTTCCGGCGTCATTGCTTGTAATCCCACGCCGCCGCAGTAGCAGGGGAACTGCTACTGCGCCAATGCAGGATTACAAGCAATGACACCTTAAGAACAAGACGAGGAAGACGAGAACCGAGGACATCGCTGCAAGAAGAAACAAGATGTAGACGTGGCTAAAGATGACGTCGGACCGTGCATGCCCGCCCAGTGTGCACGATAAGGTATGATTATCATATTCTTTTTTAGGGTATTATTTTAAAATGGGGGGGTAGTTAATTATGCTGATAGAGCCCCTTTAATAATAAAGAGTTCAGGTAACATAAGCAAGAGTAACGCCAGCACACACAAGGCAACAGCAAGCACCAATGTGAATGTGAGCAAACAATAAATAGGGAGGAAGAACCCACCCTGGACTTGATATGAAGATAGGCATTCAATCGCACAGATAAGGCTAAAATTAACTTTTGCAGGAGTAGAGGGAAACCAAGGCGAAAGAGGTAGGTGTGGTGCAAAATCAATTACTAAGGTGAGGGAATAGGACAGTGTTCAGACAATACAAGAAGAACCCAAAAGATAAGATCACAGTTGGACACGTCTCCTGTGCCGCAGCATGCGACTGAAGGATGACACCAAAGCCCGGACAGGCAAAGATGTTACACTTACTGTATTTTTTTCTCTCACAAAAACGACTAAATTTGAAAAGAAGGCACCAAATTATTCCAACAGAAATGTGAATAATCAGTCTAATACTAATGTTTTTATGTTACAGAATTTTAATATTGTAACATAGATATTAAATCATTTCTGTGACACTGTCTTCATTTTAGATGTTCTTGGTGTAAAGTACAGTTCTCCTTTAATGTTGTTTTCTAAGCAACAAGTCCACCACCGCAATAACTATGCAGCCCCCTAGGGAGGCAACAGTGCTGTATCCTGGAGTCTGTTTCTGGATGCTTTGATTGGGTTTCTCACGGGGGATTTTTGACAGGTGTTGGCTCCATACTTGGACTAGTCAATGGTTCTGCAAATGATATCTTGGTAAGTGCTTCAAACAAATACGTACTGCATACAGCTCCTCCACCCCCACTTTTGTTGCCTATCCTCACATGTAAGTGGGGGAAATTTTATTGCTTTGTTCATATGAAACGACTTGGCATCTAAACAACTTGAAAGCTAAAGGTCATGAGTCAAGGTTTGAAATAGATCATACAAGCAATTAATGGTGTCACTTTCCAGTGCAAGATAATATAATGTACCTTAATTTATGTATATCACTCCAATGAAAAAGCTCCATACCTGTTATGGATCCCCTATGTATATAATATCTATTGCAGCTATGCCTCAGAAATATTTTCATAGATCAATATTTTTAAAACACAAATGAAATCTAACTCTTAGTGAAGTCATAGACAAAATTCTTTGAATATACCAATATAAGGGTACCTGTCATTGTATGTCAAAATCTTGGAGTGTCTAAGTGCTGAAGCTCTAACTGATCACTTAAATGAAGTGACAGACATGTTTGGCATAACATTCACTCTTGTCTACATTATTTCCTCCGCTCAGAGGGCTATGTATAAGTAGAAGTATACCATACATACATGTAGCTACATTCCTAGGAACAGCATTTGCCTGCAACCTCCCCTTGCCTCACTTAGATACTTCTATTGAAGGAGAAGTGGTAAATCAGTGGACCTATCAATACCAATACCAATAATTATAATAAGGCTTCAGATTTAGTTGCTCCATTGTTTGGCAAGAATACCAGCCAATAATTGCAACACAGTGGCTCAGTGGTTAGCACTGTAGCCTTGCAGCGCTGGAGTCCTGGGTTCGAATCCTGCCAAAGACAACATCTGCAAGGAGTTTGTATATTCTGTTGTGTTTGTATGGATTTCTTCACATACTCCAAAGACATACTGAAAGGGAAAAATGTACATTGTGAGCCCTATATGGGGCTCACAATCTACATTAAAATAAATAATTGCAGCACGCTAAGCTATTTTCTCCCATAGAATTCTATTATAGTCTTTAGGATCTGTTGGTGCCTACATGTCTGTCATAAAACAGATCCGGGGCTTCTATTATTTTAATGAAGAATCAGATACTGGTGCAGATACTATGTCAGGAAAACCTAACGCTCAAGTGTGCAGTAATTTGCAGCATATTTATTTTGTAAATTTATTTTCAAGAATTTTTGCAAAGACAGTGACCACTAGGGTAAGGAATTATTCCATGAAGTATGGAACAAATATACATTTAAAGGGGTATTCCCGTGTACATAATCATATCTATACTTGTAGATAATTAAAAGTTAAACATTTTTGCAAATATACAGTAAGTAATTAAAAATTCTGCAAAGTTTTAAAGATTTTCTCTAACTTTCTTAGTGGTGACAGTCTTTTATCTTGATTGGTTGCCATGGATACGACCACTAATGCAGAAACTTTCATGTGAAGGCTCCCTTACAGAAAAGTGAAGGTACTGGCGGCTGAGGACTAGATGCAGCATCCAGGTACATAGGGTGTGACCCCCTACAGGTGTTACCTCACTTTGTACCAGCCATATACATTTACCACTAATTGCAGATTACATATGTACTTACATTGCTTCTAATGGAAAACTACAGGTGTATCCAGGCAAATAGTGGTAAACACATGTGGCTGGAAGCACTGTATGACAGCACCTCTATGTTACGGTTTGTGCTATATGTCTTTAGTATAGGGGTCATCAGCCTTACCATTATTGCGCGGCACTCCAAGGATCTCATCTTTGATTTTATAATTTAAATCAGCACGCCGAACAAAAAAGGTTGCCTATCCCTGTTCTACAGTGTAAAGACATAGGTTGCCAACTGTTATAAAACTTTTAAATAAATTTATATTACAAAAGTGCTTGATCTAAGATTATATAAACATATAAAAATAAATAAATAAATATGGTGAAAATTTAAAATCATCTCAAAAGACAATGGGGCACTCCCTTTCAGAACGAGCACGTAAAAAGCAGCTCCCATTGACTTGAATGGGAGCCGGCATACGTGCGTTCCCCATTGAAATCAATGGGAGGCTTTTTTCCCTATGCTTTCAATGTATTACGCGCGTAGATTTTGTTGCATTTTTTTGAACCAAAACCAGGAGTGGACTCGGCAGAAGGGAGACTCATAAGAACTTCTTGTGCATTTACATACCCTGTGTAGCCATTTTTGGCTTTGGCTCAAAAAAACACAGCAAAATCTGCAACAAAAGAATCTGCGTTTCCACAATGCACATTGCAGAAACGCAGCTTTTTTTGTTGCAGATTTTGCTGTGGTTTTTGAGCCAAATGTGATTCTAAATATTACCAATTTCTTTGTAGCCATTCTTGGCTTTGGATCAAAAAATTGCAGCAAAATCTGCAAAAAAAAATGTTCCCCTTAAGGGAGCAACACATGACCAGTGTCATACATACATACAGTAATTGACATGGGCAGAATGTCACTGGGAGGCAGGGACTCCTAGTATCATAGATGACTATACTGCTAGGAGTCCAGCACGTTCAAGCCAGTAAATCAGGCTGATACACGGATCGGATTTCACATGTGTAACACGGTCGTGTGCTGCTCTCCTTGGGGCTCCTGCACAAAAACGGCACAGATGTGGTTTTCACTGACTTATACATTAAAATTTAATTGACAGGGCTGCAAATGAAAACACATATAGGACCTGCTCCATAATTTGCAGCTTTTCCATTTTGGCCCAGATACAGAGCCATAAAAATGGTTGTGTGTACGGGACTATTAAAATATAATAGTCCACAATATTATCCCTAATTGTGGATAAAAGGTATGGCCATGTGCATTACAAGTTAGTAACTCCATGTGCCTCATATTAATAGCAGTTAACCCCATCATGTCCCTCACATTAACTCCTGTGTGCTACACATAAGGGTTACTGATATGTGAGACATGGAGGTAATAATTAAGTAACTTCATTATTAGTCCCTCCATATATCTCACATATTAGTAACCCTTATATGGGGCACGCAGGAGTTAATGTGATGGACATGATGGAGTTAACTGCTATTAATGTGAAGCACATGGTTTTACTAAAACTAAATTAATAACCCCAAATGCATGACATTAATAGGCAGAGTAACGCAGCATCTACCTGGTATTTTCTTTTTTTACTTTCACTTTAGCTCACAGCTCCCCTCTCCTCCGTCTCCGACGGCAGGGTCCTTGTGCTGTATAATGTTAGCTCCACCTCCTGGGCTCTCCTCTCATTGGTGGACACAGGGCAGCCAGAGAAGGGGGAGCGTCCTGAGAGCAGTGAAAGGACGCTGCCTCACAACTCCTGCAGGTCTTATAATGCCAGCGAGATATGCCACACGTGCCACACTTGGTTGCCGACCCCTGCTGTAGAATGATATAGCCCAGGGACAAGGCAATCTGTGCAAAGTGTACATGAACTAACTGAATAGGAATAGACATGGTGACCTCTCCCTGTGCATTTACGCACTTATCATCCTCATGTGACTCTTGGCATTTATTAACTGTTAAAAATAAAGTATGCAGAGAGGAGACAGGAAGAATGTGAGGAATATTATGATGCAGACATGTCTACTCATCTGTTTTTACTGGAAGTCTTCCATTTTTTGGCCCTCTCACTGGAACAATATTGCCTTCTACCTGGCTGCAGGCCGCTTCAATAGTATTCACTGTACTATCACATCACAGTCAGTATATACTAATAAGGTTGTTGCTCGGGGATCGCCATCTATTACATTTATTATATTTAATTTTTCATTAAGTCATTCCAGGGTCTCAAACCCATGACCTTGTGTGTGAGGGATATGAAAACTATAGTTGAGAACAGTTTGTCGGCGGTAGATCTCACAGCGTTTACCTTTGCATGAGAAAATGACTTTGTAAAAATCCCACATTATACAGTAAAGGCTTCTGGGAAAGTCAAGCATGATGTTCAGGGTGCTTCCTGTAGAGGGCAGCATAATAGAGGCACTGTCTTCCTATTTACATCTTGAGAGGCAGATTTGCATATTCTTCCCATGATCCCTTACAATGGAGCGACTATGGCTGTCTAAGTCTCTACACACCTAATAGGTGGTCTCTCCTTATGGAGTGACATTATCCCCATAATCTGTTCTACCTCAGTATCTTTGTATCTTTATGCTTTTAGACAAGTGCTATTATATCTAAGGAGGACTTTAGATTTTCCTGGCTGAGGAAATCTGAATATTGAATCAAGTTTGTTGAGATGATTAAGGAAACAGAACAGATGATATGGATGATTTATTGATCAGATTTAAGCTAGACACATTGGGGCATCTTTATCAGTAGAAGTCTGACACCTTTCTGTCTACATTTGAACCAAAATGTATGTGGTGCATAGCATTCACAGAACAGTATGCACTAGAAAGAACAGAAAAATATGCCTGGTTTGACACTATTGAAAAATGTGCACCAGAATGGGTGAGGTTTAGAAGTGTCTAACTTTATGATACATTTATGAAACAGAAAAGAAGGAATTATGGTGCAGATTTTCTTGTGTAAGGTTAAGGTCCCATGTAGCAGGGAACAGCAAAAAAAAGTGCAGTGGGAAAAACTGTGGCGGCAACAAATACTGGTTTTTCTGCAGTGCGTTTCACAGAAAGCATGCAGAAGTTTCCTATATTGACGTTCCACTTCCATTATACCTATGGGAAAACCGCCATGGTTGTACGTATATTTGACATTTCAGTTTGGGAATGTTTATCCACTGCACATATTTTTTGACAATGTGTGGATGGGAATCACTAGAGACTGTAAAATATTTTTACATATTTTTTTCTTCAGCGTTTCCCCTGGGGCCCCAGCCTAAAGTAGATCACATTTAAAATAGTGTAAAATTATGAATGTACAACAATTTGTTTTGTACACCATAAATTTCCATCTTAAGTCACATTTATTCTCAATAAATGAGAGATGATTTGTATCTGGTTATTTTGCAGCAATAATTGTAGGGTATCAAATATTTGTTCCTTACAGCTTCAACTTAAGTATTTTGGCGACAGATTGGTCTACATGTTTTGCAACAAATATTTGTCTCATGAAGCTCAACACTATTAAGACTGGAGCCCCACATTGCGTAAAAGCCATGTTTTGGCCAAACCTACAAACTGGATGGGATTCTGGCTAATCCCATCCACACATTGCAGAAAAATATCCGCAGTGGAAATGCTGTGAATTCAAATACCATTTTGGTATATTGCAGCATGCAATTAGACCAATGCTGGCATTTTCTGTATAGGTGTACTAGGGAGAGAAATGTATTTTTAATATTATGCAGACTTTCTGTGAAAAGGCTGCAAAAATTACTGCGATGCATTTCCACCGTGATGTTTCTACGCTTATGGACTGCGGTTCACTACGTGAGGGCCTTAACCTTAGTCGGATGGTAGTTGAGTCAGAATTTTGGAGCTGCTAAAAACATTCCATATTTATTGAGGTCCACACGACAGATTCATAAATAGGTCTTCAACTACTAATGGGATTTGTACTTTGACAGCACAAAGTTCAACAGTATTGATAAATGTGCCGTACTAAGTACAAGAACTTTCCCATAGCCCAGTTTGAACATCTGTTATGGAAAAATCCATATGAAAGCACCTCATCTCCAGCCTATGATCAGTCCTGTGCCACAGCATTTATTTAACAACTAGAAGCCAAAATACAAGTCCGCTTAGTCTCTTATGTTCTCCAGAATATCCTACATCCATTGTTTTTGTTGGCTGCATGGTTGACTTTGACTTCACTGATTTATTGTCTTCCAGGCAGAATGTGACCCTAAGCCTCAGTGTCCAGTTTCAAAGGAATGAGTATTTCGTTTCATGCCACGGCTTTTATCCAGTCTAAATTGTACATGGCGTCTAACATTTATCTACACAAAGTGGTCATCTCTATAGTGATGACTTCTCTCCATGTGTAATACTATATACCTTCACATCATATTTGGATTACAACCAATTTTATATTTCAATGGTAAAACTGAAAAGAACAGAAATGCAACACTACAGTTTAATATGTAAATGAATTGCATAAATGTATAAAACACTAACGCAAGACTATGTTGACCTTGAGAGTTGTATTTTACATTAAACTTTGTAAAGATATATTATTGGATTTCATTTTATTACTGGTGTTTTACCATAATAAATATCATTGATGGATCTGATGAGTAATACAACTGTTATGTGTCTCGGAATAACATGTAAACTCTACTTGTCAACACCTATTAGCGAACCGCAGACTCTAGTGCTGGAATTTCATCAAATCATGTTTGCAATAAAACATTACATCTGTGTTACATGTTGTATAATACACGCATGATCGTCAGAGTTTTGTATCTGCATCTTGAAATTCATTCAGAGTCACTTCAACCATTTGACATTAATAGTGAATGCCAAAATGTAATCCGATTTAAATCTCTTAAAAACTTCAATAAAATCTGTCAGCTGTTTTTTTCTGTATTTGTCTTTATGTACCAATAGGACACCAGTAAATAGGTAACAACTAGAGATGAGCGAACACTAAAATGTTCGAGGTTCGAAATTCGATTCGAACAGCCGCTCACTGTTCGAGTGTTCGAATGGGTTTCGAACCCCATTATAGTCTATGGGGAACATAAACTCGTTAAGGGGGAAACCCAAATTCGTGTCTGGAGGGTCACCAAGTCCACTATGACACCCCAGGAAATGATACCAACACCCTGGAATGACACTGGGACAGCAGGGGAAGCATGTCTGGGGGCATAAAAGTCACTTTATTTCATGGAAATCCCTGTCAGTTTGCGATTTTCGCAAGCTAACTTTTCCCCATAGAAATGCATTGGCCAGTGCTGATTGGCCAGAGTACGGAACTCGACCAATCAGCGCTGGCTCTGCTGGAGGAGGCGGAGTCTAAGATAGCTCCACACCAGTCTCCATTCAGGTCCGACCTTAGACTCCGCCTCCTCCGGCAGAGCCAGCGCTGATTGGCCGAAGGCTGGCCAATGCATTCCTATGCGAATGCAGACTTAGCAGTGCTGAGTCAGTTTTGCTCAACTACACATCTGATGCACACTCGGCACTGCTACATCAGATGTAGCAATCTGATGTAGCAGAGCCGAGGGTGCACTAGAACCCCTGTGCAAACTCAGTTCACGCTAATAGAATGCATTGGCCAGCGCTGATTGGCCAATGCATTCTATTAGCCCGATGAAGTAGAGCTGAATGTGTGTGCTAAGCACACACATTCAGCACTGCTTCATCAAGCCAATACAATGCATTAGCCAGTGCTGATTGGCCAGAGTACGGAATTCGGCCAATCAGCGCTGGCCAATGCATTCTATTAGCCCGATGAAGTAGAGCTGAATGTGTGTGCTAAGCACACACATTCAGCACTGCTTCATCAAGCCAATACAATGCATTAGCCAGTGCTGATTGGCCAGAGTACGGAATTCGGCCAATCAGCGCTGGCTCTGCTGGAGGAGGCGGAGTCTAAGATCGCTCCACACCAGTCTCCATTCAGGTCCGACCTTAGACTCCGCCTCCTCCGGCAGAGCCAGCGCTGATTGGCCGAAGGCTGGCCAATGCATTCCTATGCGAATGCAGACTTAGCAGTGCTGAGTCAGTTTTGCTCAACTACACATCTGATGCACACTCGGCACTGCTACATCAGATGTAGCAATCTGATGTAGCAGAGCCGAGGGTGCACTAGAACCCCTGTGCAAACTCAGTTCACGCTAATAGAATGCATTGGCCAGCGCTGATTGGCCAATGCATTCTATTAGCCCGATGAAGTAGAGCTGAATGTGTGTGCTAAGCACACACATTCAGCACTGCTTCATCAAGCCAATACAATGCATTAGCCAGTGCTGATTGGCCAGAGTACGGAATTCGGCCAATCAGCGCTGGCCAATGCATTCTATTAGCCCGATGAAGTAGAGCTGAATGTGTGTGCTAAGCACACACATTCAGCACTGCTTCATCAAGCCAATACAATGCATTAGCCAGTGCTGATTGGCCAGAGTACGGAATTCGGCCAATCAGCGCTGGCTCTGCTGGAGGAGGCGGAGTCTAAGGTCGGACCTGAATGGAGACTGGTGTGGAGCGATCTTAGACTCCGCCTCCTCCAGCAGAGCCAGCGCTGATTGGCCGAATTCCGTACTCTGGCCAATCAGCACTGGCTAATGCATTGTATTGGCGTGATGAAGCAGTGCTGAATGTGTGTGCTTAGCACACACATTCAGCTCTACTTCATCGGGCTAATAGAATGCATTGGCCAATCAGCGCTGGCCAATGCATTCTATTAGCGTGAACTGAGTTTGCACAGGGGTTCTAGTGCACCCTCGGCTCTGCTACATCAGATTGCTACATCTGATGTAGCAGTGCCGAGTGTGCATCAGATGTGTAGTTGAGCAAAACTGACTCAGCACTGCTAAGTCTCTGCATTCGCATAGGAATGCATTGGCCAGCCTTCGGCCAATCAGCGCTGGCTCTGCCGGAGGAGGCGGAGTCTAAGGTCGGACCTGAATGGAGACTGGTGTGGAGCGATCTTAGACTCCGCCTCCTCCAGCAGAGCCAGCGCTGATTGGTCGAGTTCCGTACTCTGGCCAATCAGCGCTGGCCAATGCATTCTATTAGCCCGATGAAGTAGAGCTGAATGTGTGTGCTTAGCACACACATTCAGCTCTACTTCATCAGGCTAATAGAATACATTGGCCAATCAGCGCTGGCCAATGCATTCTATTAGCTTGATGAAGCAGAGTGTGCACAAGGGTTCAAGCGCACCCTCGGCTCTGATGTAGCAGAGCTGAGGGTGCACAAGGGTTCAAGTGCACCCTCGGCTCTCCTACATCAGAGCCGAGGGTGCGCTTGAACCCTTGTGCAGCCTCGGCTCTGCTACATCAGAGCCGAGGGTGCGCTTGAACCCTTGTGCACACTCTGCTTCATCAAGCTAATAGAATGCATTGGCCAGCACTGATTGGCCAGAGTACGGAATTCGGCCAATCAGCGCTGGCCAATGCATCCCTATGGGAAAAAGTTTATCTCACAAAAATCACAATTACACACCCGATAGAGCCCCAAAAAGTTATTTTTAATAACATTCCCCCCTAAATAAAGGTTATCCCTAGCTATCCCTGCCTGTACAGCTATCCCTGTCTCATAGTCACAAAGTTCACATTCTCATATGACCCGGATTTGAAATCCACTATTCGTCTAAAATGGAGGTCACCTGATTTCGGCAGCCAATGACTTTTTCCAATTTTTTTCAATGCCCCCAGTGTCGTAGTTCCTGTCCCACCTCCCCTGCGCTGTTATTGGTGCAAAAAAGGCGCCAGGGAAGGTGGGAGGGGAATCGAATTTTGGCGCACTTTACCACGTGGTGTTCGATTCGATTCGAACATGGCGAACACCCTGATATCCGATCGAACATGTGTTCGATAGAACACTGTTCGCTCATCTCTAGTAACAACCCTTTTGTAGAGGCATGCTTATATTAAATACAATTAAAAGGTAGCCAAAAAGCATGACCAGAAATTAAATGGGTTATACAGGATTAGAAATTTATGATTCGTACCTTCTTAAAATAACGCCACACCTGTCCCTGGGTTGTGTTTGACAATATAATTCCCAGAAGTAATGATTTTTGGTTGTCTCAATCTCAAAAAGTGGAGTAAAAAGTGATTAAAAAGTTGTATTTTACAAAAAACTATAACACTATTTCTTTTGCTTATTTATTTGGTTTACTTATATAGCGTCATAATATTCCGCAGTGCTTGACAGAGATAGTCAACATTGTCCTATATAGGGCTCACAATCTAAATTCAGTATGTCTTTGGAGTGTAGGGGAAACTGGAATACCCTAAGCAAACCCAACCTATCAAAGGGAGAAAATACAAACTCCTTGCAGATGTTGTCCTTGTAAAAAGTACAAATCCACCAAAAGAATAAGAAGCCCTCAACCAGATTCATCAACAGAAAAATAAAAATGAAGAATAAATGATAAAGATGATGAGTGTAATTCTATTGACAAATAGAACAACCTGCCAGAGAAAAGGTTAATAAAGTCTAGTCAATAGGTTATAGGCCTTTAACCCCTTCCCGACATGCGCCGTAATAGTACGGCGCGTGTCGGGTCTGTAACTATGGCGACCGCCCGGGAGCCGGGCGGCCGTCATAGCCGCCGGGTGTCTACTGCTTTAAGCAGTAGACAACCGGCTCTCATGTCTCCGATCGGTCCCCGGACCGATCGGAGGCATTAACCCCTCCGGCCAGTGCCGCACCTCCCATGAGGCGACCTGAAGCGAGCGCTTCAGGCGGCACTATGCCAGGGCCTCAGGGAGGGCGGCATTTTTGCTAACCTAAGCCAGTCCAGGACAAGCTGTCCTGGACTGGCTTATCACCGAGCGATAGTTTGGGGAGGCCACTGGAGCAGCGCTGCTCCGGCAGCCTCCCCTCACGCTCAGGCAGAGAGCAGGCAGTCTCCGGGCCTACTCTCTGCCGGCGAACGGGGCTAAGGCCCGCCCCCTTCACTCGGCCACACCCCCGATCCACCCGGCCACGCCCCCGATCCACCGGCCACGCCCCCGATCCGCCCCCTCCTCCCGGCGGGGGGGGGGCGGCTTTCTGCAGTTAGCTCGGGCGGCGAAAGGGGAAGGTTCACCCCTGCCTCCGGCGCTGCTGTCAAAGGCGCCGGAGGCGCCATTTTCCCGGCGGCGCATGGGCGCCGCCATTTTGGCAAGGATCGCCGGCTCCTGGAGCATGCTCCAGGGCCGACGTCATGTTGCAGTGACAGCCGGGAGCCTTGTTAAAGGCTCCCAGCCGGTCTGCAAATTCTCTCTTTTGCAGGCTGGTGTATACAGCCTGCAAAAGAGATGATGCTTTTTTGCAATGCATTGCAATGCATTAGCATTGTAATGCATTGCATTAGTGATCAGACCCCCTGGGGTTCAACACCCCTAGGGGGTCTAATAAATGCAAAAAAAAAAAAAAAAAAAGTAAAAAAAACATATAAAAAAAAATATAAAAAGTATTAAAAGTTCAAATCACCCCCCTTTCCCTAGAACAAATATAAAAGTAGTTAAAAACTGTGAAACATATACATGTTAGGTATCCCCGCGTCCGAAATCGCCCGCTCTACAAATATATACAAATATTTTTCCTGTTCGGTAAACGCCGTAGCAGGAAAAATAGTCAAAAGTGCCAAACCGCCGTTTTTTCACTGTTTTAATTCTGATAAAAATTTGAATAAAAAGTGATCAAAGCAATAACATTTCCCGAAAATGGTAGAACTAAAAAGTACACCCGGCCCCGCAAAAAAAGACGCCCTATGCATCCCCGTACACCTATGTATAAAAAAGTTACGGCCGTCGGAATATGGCGACTTTTAGAAAAAAAAATTTTTAACACCGTTTTGGAATTTTTTTTTAGGGGTCAAAATGTTAATAAAACCATATACATTTGGTATCCCTGGAACCGTACCGAAACACAGAATATAGGGGACATGTCATTTTGGCTGCACAGTGAACGCCGTAAAACCAAAGCCCGTAAGAAAGTCGCAGAAATGCATTTTTTCTTCAAATCCACCCCATTCTGAATTTTTTTCCTGCTTCCCAGTACATTATATAGAATAATTAATGGTGGCATCATGAAGAAAAAATTGTCCCGCAAAAATTAAGACCTCATATGACTCTGGGAGCGGAGAAATAAAAAAGTTATGGGGTTTAGAAGGAGGGGAGTCAAAAACGAAAAGCGAAAATCAAAAAATGCCATCGGCGGGAAGGGGTTAATATGGTCTCATTAAAAAATGCATCTCATCCAACAAAAAACAAGCACTTTTATGGCTGCAATGAATGCAATTAATTGACGAAGTCACATATGTATTTGGTTCATTTATATAAATAACTGCTTTATTTGCCCTTGCACTTTGTTGGAGAAAGTCTCAACCTTCAGCCTTGGAACTGAAACGTTGCACATGAAATAAACTACACTGGTTTTTCACTTTCAGGCTAAGGCCCCATGTAGCAGGCCACAGCAAAACAGCACTGCGGTAAAAAACGCAACAGCAATGTTTTTCCCACAGCGATTTTCACAGATAGACTTTCTGCTTCAGTTATACCTACAGGGAAGCCAACGGCGTTTCCTTTAGGTATAATTGACAGGCTGTGATTTCCAAAACCCAGCAGGTAACGGCACAATAAAAAAAACAAAAAACAGCAGGGGTCCACTAGGCCCCCTAAGGTCACAGGTCCTCTGGAAGCCACTACAGCGGTACTTACACTACTGATGACACCAGAAAACTATTCAAGTAAAATCTGTCTTCCAAAAGTCCAATGGCACTCCTACCCTTTTATGCCCTGCCATGTGCCCACGCAGCAGTTTATATATACATGACTTCAGGAGAAACTATAACAAATTGTTATACATTTTATTGTAATAAACTACATTTTATTGAAAAAAAATAACATTTGTACAATTTAATTCTGGTAAACACCACCGGGATCAGAATGCACACTATACCCCATGATACATTCCATGTAGGGTGCATTTTTTTCCTTGAACCCCTTCCTGCACTAGTATTATGTCATGCTGAGCCTATAGTTAATTCTTAGTACCGTAATAATACTTCATTACTTCTGGCTCTCAGCTGTGTTACATAGCCATGGGTCAGGACTAGAGATGAGCGATCAGCCGATCCGAACAGCACGCTCCCATAGAAATGAATGGAAGCACCTGTGACGCTGACTTTGCCGGCGGCCGGCCGGCGTCACAGGTGCTTCCATTCATTTCTATGGGAGCGTGCTGTTCAGATCGGCTGATCCGAACAGTGCTCGCTCATCTCTAGTCAGGACCACTTTTTAGAGACAGAAGATACTCCAATTCTCACAGATTGACCCCCTGGATGCCATGATCAATGGTAATTGAAAGTGCAACTCATTAAGCAAAGAATAAGCCCTCATATAGCTATCTGGACAGAAAAAAAAAAAAAAAAAAAGTTATCAATTTTGGAAGACGGAGAAGGAAAACGTGATTGAAGTTGAGAATTAAAGGTTAATTCCTGGTAAACTTGCAAATTTTAGGATGAGAATTTCTGTTTTGTTTTAAATAGTGTATTAAAGGGTGAACAAACTTTCTAACTGCTTTTTTTTTTTGTTATCCTTGTATGTATGTATGTATGTATGTATGAGTACATGCACATAGTAAGTTCAACCACTGGAGTCCTAAACCCGGAATGAACAGAGATTTGAATGAATAAATTAGACACAGATTCCCCCCCACCCCCACCCCACACAAATATGTACTTCCAAGGAACTGAGCTCATAGAACCTTCACCAGCCAATACACAGTGTAAAGAGATGTACTGTATGGTTCCAATACACTGTGACTCCGGCAAACAGCTGATCAGCTGGGACGTCAGGAGTTGGATCCAGCTGGTATACTAATGATGACCATAGTAGTCATGGACAATCCTCTAATGAACACTAGATGACTAATGTGACCTCACTTTCTAAACTTGTTGTGAAAGACACGTGCATAATCTAATTTATTTTTTACATATAGACAACATAACAACAAACACCATGTGCTCTGATACCTTTGAAGACTGTGTTAAGAAAGATTGCACCATGAAGTCATTGTTTTGGAAAACTCGCATTTCATGCATATGTCAGTTATGTCTGACAGTGTCCTAAGTTCATTGTTATATCCAATGTCATGTTGTACACTGTCATATGAAACACTAGGACACCCCAAGGAAAGGTTTTGTGACCATTTCCATTTTTAATCTTCATTCACACAGTATATAAAGATAAAAGTGATATAACCAAATAAAAAATATTAAATTAATTTACAATGATTTATTATGAGAAAAAATAAATATACCAATTCCTTATGTGAAAGGGTATGGTCACTGAGGTAGAAACAACCACTGTCATGCTTGAGGGGTTCCTTCCATGCACAGCGACATGTGGACTGATATCCCACCTCCATATGTCTCACCACCGTTAGAAGGGCATTTCTTACTGCCCAGCGATGACACCAAGCTGTGAGGAAGACCCCCCCCCCCCAACAGTACTCATCCATAGACTTGTACTAGGGCGGTGTTCCTCACAGCTCAGTGTCATTGCCCCATCATGTCTCACATTAACTCCTGTGTGACATTATACCTGTCTGATATGAATAGTAATAGTAATTCCAGCATGTTGCTGTTTTTTTTTACTTTCCCTTTGATGAACAAAGCTCTCCTCCTCCTACTTCTGCTCATTTTTGCAGGGATGCAGCCAGCAGGAGCTCATCACTGTACACAGCAAGATGATGCTGCAGCTCTTTGGAGGTGGTCTGTGGATTGTCCTTGACTGTTCTCACCATTCTTCTTCTCTGCCTTTCTGATATTTTTCTTGGCCTGCCACTTCTGGGCTTAACAAGAACTGTCCCTGTGGTCTTCCATTTCCTTACTATGTTCCTCACAGTGGAAACTGACAGGTTAAATCTCTGAGACAACGTTTTGTATCCTTCCCCTGAACAACTATGTTGAACAATCTTTGTTTTCAGATCATTTGAGAGCGGGCTGTCCATGTTCGGCGACCATCTAACTTAACTGAACTTGAATTGTTTGGTAGAAAGAAATGGTCCAAAATACCTTTATCCAGGATCCAGGAACTGATTAAAAGCTACAGGAAGCGACTAGAGGCTGTTATCTTTGCAAAAGGAGGATCTACTAAATATTAATGTCACTTTTCTGTTGAGGTGCCCATACTTTTGCATCGGTCAAATTTTGGTTTAATGCATATTGCACATTTTCTGTTAGTACAATAAACCTCATTTCAATCCTGAAATATTACTGTGTCCATCAGTTATTAGATATATCAAACTGAAATGGCTGCTGCAAACACCAAAATATTTAGAACTAAAAATGATTAAGATTAATAGGGGTGCCCAAACTTTTTCATAGGACTGTATAGCATCCCCGCTTGTTTTTTTTTTTTTTAATTCTGCACAAGAAGATAACCCAGCCATAATAGAGAATCCAGGAGTTACCATTCTTTCAGAAGCAGGAGTCCCTGGATGTTCTGGGAAAGTTGGCAAGTATGGTATAGGCTTACTTTACACCACCTATTAGCTTATTCATTGACAGAATTCTGTCATCTATTAACACATTTTAAATGATGCTTCTTTGATATTGAAAACACTTAATACATTTTGTGCAAAGTATTTAGGACATTTGCTTCAAATTAAGTTAGAATTGTACATTTAGCTCAGTAAATCTGCCCCTATATATTCAGTGGTGATGGATAAAGTTATGCATTTTAGTTATAAATGGCTTTTCTTTTCATCTTATAAGATAATCCTTGAATAGTCCCACCATGGGGAAACTTCAGTGTGTTACATCAGTATGATAATACGGATACAGGATAATACAGTAATATATTACAGAAGGAGACACATATAAGGTCAGAATAGCAGATAGGATAAAAATACTAGGAGTCATAGCAGCTAAAGAAAAGATGACTTCAGGATCATTTAGTTCTCTGTGCGGAGTGATCTCCGCTTAGTCTGATATTGATTATACAGCCTGACCACAGTTGGGAGGAAGAACCTACGATAACGCTCCTTCTCACACTTGGGGTAAAGCAGTCGGTCATTGACAGTACTGCCAAGTGCGGTTACGGTCTCATACATAGCCTGGGATTTATTCTTCAACATGGAGATCATCACGGACAGTATACTTCTGTCACCCACCACCTGTACTGGGTCCAGGAGGCTCCCCGGGACAGAGCTGGCCCTTATGATCAGCCTGTCGAGTCTATTTCTGTCCCCGGTTGATATACTGCTCCCCCAGCAGGCCACACCGAAAAAGATGGCTGAAGCAACCACAGACATCTTTTTTGGTGTGGCCTGCTGGGGGAGCAGTATATCAACCGGGGACAGAAATAGACTCGACAGGCTTATAGCAGTAATCAGTGCAAAGTAATAAGTATTCAACTAATAATCCCTTGAAGTGCCCATGTAATGTTGCTTAGTAATACTACCATAAACTACTTACTGACATAGGGTGATTTAATTAACCCTTAGTTCACCATCCTTTTGGGCGTTTTGGGGCAATGCCCAGTTTTCCAACACCTAAAGCTGTCACTGCCTCCTTCTATAAATGAAAAAAAAGTTCAGCGGCACCAACCATATACTGTGAACAATTATCATCATAGTTGGTACTGCAGTATACACTAAAACTCATTGCTTTTAAATTGTCTTTTTACAATGTGCAATGGGTTCTTATGTGGACAGAGCTTGCCATCCTATTACTTTCCAAACATGCTCCTTTCCTTTAATATAAATTGCTAAGCTGTACTGATAGTATCCACCAACATAACTTATGGGTTAATTCTTATACCTTGAATATAAATATCATCAATCCAGTATATAACAAGAAGTTTGCTAGCTGTCATAGCCTTATGACTTAATGTATTGTAGTGCTGTGATAGCTAATGTGTCCACTCTATGCTGACAGAAGTTAGACATATGTTGCACATATTTCATCAGCCATTACCTGGCGTGACTGGTACATTTGGATGCTTGTCTGGCTGCCAGTAGGTGGCTTCAAGGCTTTCTATTTCTTGAAACAATATTCTTAAAATAACTCAGCGAAGATGAAAAAAGTCACCGAGCTTGCAATAACAATGGCATGACCACATTGTACATGAATGCTCTAAGGCCTCATTTGGTCTCATGTTTGTATTGTTATCGTTCCACTCGACTAAGACCATAAGCCTTGCACTGCCTCCAAAGGGACCATTTATTTTTAGGGAAGGAATCTTGTACTAATAGAGAAGACAATGTGAGTTGGACACCATATTCATTTATTTTTTTTTATATGATTTACATATATTATAGTATAGCTATACTAGTTATTTGGATTAGTTAATTCATTCATTTTTTTAAGACATCATGTCTTACTCTCAGCACAAGTTTTATTGGTGCCAGTTATCAAACCAGATCCAAAAATAAATACAGACCCCCAGATCAGGCCCCTGAATACATACAACTTTATACTAGATCCATAAATAAATAAATAAATAAATAAATAAATAAATAGAGACCCCTAAACATCTATGGGTCCCATATTATAAAACAGATCCCAGAATAAATATAGATCCTGAAATTAAAGAGATTATACAGGGAAATTGATAATATTATACTGTATAGGCTAGGGGGTTGGTGTCCTCTCAGCACGGTCCTGCTGATCCAGCACACCCACTTGTGACATCACAGATCCCTTCCGCTGAAGCTGCCAAATGATCTCAGTGGTCACATGTGGCTGAGACTTCCACCAGACATTAACACTAGATCAGGAGGAAAGGACCACAGTGGGAGGCACTGAAGCATGGGGAAAGCTGGGAATTATTTTTTTATTTTTTTTAAAAAAAATTTCACTGCCCCCGACCTATTTAAAGATTAAATTTAATATCCTGGACAACTCCTTTAAGTACAAACCCCTAAATAAATAGAAACCTCACTTTAGACTAGAGATTACAGACCCCTGAATAAATACAGACTCCAGATCAGAACCCAAAATGACTACAGACCCCAGGTCAGTCTTCCAGGCCATACCAAAACACAAAAGCATTCCAGACTAAATACATAACTCAGAATAGACCGCAGAATACTGACCACTAAATAAATACGTACCCTAGAATAAGTACAGATGCCTGTAAATAAATACAGAAATGTTGCTAGTCCTTAGGTCGAGTTCACATCTGTGCTCACTGAGCGTTCAGGGTTTAGTTTTTTGCAAGCAGAACTTTTTTCTCCGCACTTTTCAGGCAGAAACCTGGCACCCATTATAGTCTCGGGGGTCCATGAGTAGCTTTTTAAGCAGATTGGGTTTCTGTTTATAGGCTCCACAAGCAGACCTGAAGAATAGAAACCCAAATGAAGGTGTGAACCTGCCATTATTCTGGTCAGTGAAGCCTCAAAGTAGAATAATAAGATCACAATCCTTGCTAGTTTTTAGCAAGGACGCCCTAACAAAGTCTGTAACTGCACAAAGACCATGCAGCTTTAAAGAGAAGGCCAGTCAGCTGTCAAAGACACACAGATTATTACCGTCACTCAGTGCTCAGTGAGAGCTGTACATACAGTTCAGGAAGCCCAACAAACAGATGACTGATTACTGGGTAATTGCAGGAGCTTCTGGGTCCTAAAAGACAAGTCAGCTTTACATTGTATCTCAGCAGGTTCTATTACTCCTGTAACTGGCGCTAATAGGTCAGCCACAGTTACAAGGGATATTACACATTTCAGCCTGTAATAACATTGCACAGCCCCTATGAAACAGATGGCAGGTGGGCAATGTAAATTGTAAAGGGGACTCTTCAAACAGCTGATCAATAAGAGTCCTGGGTGTTGGACCCCCCACTGGTCCCCCATCTATTTTGAGACTAGACTATCAATAACAGATAACCCCTCTAAAGGGTTATTTCAGTTATCTCCTGATAGGTTCCCACTCCAACTTCATGGTCCAAAGTAAGGGAAATCCTGATGCCTCAACTGCTCTCTCCTATGTAAGGCTAATACACGCTCATCTCTGCGGCCTGGAGATGTATTAGCTTTACATAGGAGACAGCGGTCAGGAGGTCCAGCTTTCCCTGACTATATTCACAGAACAAAAGCCATTTTTTGAATTTTTCTCACAAGGCTGTTTTAAAACCCATAAATGTCAATAGATCTTTTCACATATGTAAAATTTATTTTTCCATGTCAACACTGTCCACGGCCTTTAAAGAGGACCTTTAGCCACCTCGACCAACTTCAACTCTTTGCATGCTTCAATAGATGCTCCGCCATTGGTTCCCAAGTAGTAGGAATTTTAACTTTAGCCACTATAATTCCAATGCAATCTTTTCAGCAATAGGACCACCCAACTGACTGTAGAGAGCTTAAACAGCATATAAGGCATTGAAACTAATAGCACTGAAACAGTAGAGGCTAGAGAAAAAATTCCAGCTATGCAAAGTCACCAGTTGCAGGTGGTGAAAAATCCTCCTTAGGCTAAATCCCCATGTGGCGTCCCATAACAAAAAAGCGCTGCAGGAAAATCCATGGCAGCGACACATTTTGTTTTTTTCCCACAGCACTTTTTACAGAAATTCTGCAGAGATTTCCTCTGTGGACTTTCTGCGTCCATTATAACTATAGGGAAACTGTCAGCATTTCCATAGGTATTATTGACATACTTCAATTTCCAAAACTGTGTCCGCAGTGTGTATTTTGCTGAACAGTAGAGATGGGATTCGCTACAAACTGAATATAATGATTGAAGGGCTAGGAGGGGTGAGGGAACATAAAAAACATACCTCTACTGCACTCCGGAAGTCTTAAGGCCTATTTGGAGACATGCCAGACGTCACACGGGCCGGGCCGGCGCCATTATTCATAGCGATGCAAGCCCAGCTCACGTGACATCTGGTCTATCATTGATGATGGCCAACATCAGTGGTGAGTGCACTGGAGCCCAGTAGAGGTAAGTAACAGTATTTTTTACGTTTGTATCCCTATATTCTGGGGTCTGAAAAAACATCTGAGTATAATAAGTGTACATGGGTGGCCCATAATGGGGTGTAATACTGTGTGTGGAGGGGCCACTATGGTGCATAATACTGTGTGCGGAGGGGCCACTATGCTGCATAATACTAAGTGCAGGGGTCACTATGGTGCATAATACTGAGTGCAGGAGCCACTATGGTGCATAATACTGAGTGCAGGGGCCACTATGGGGGATAATACTGTGTGCAGGGGTCATAATGGAGCATAATGTGTGCAGGAATGCAGTTTGTGTGCGTGCGCGCGTGGGAGGGGAGGCTATGTCAAATGTTCACCTTGGGGCCCAGCCATTCCTAATTACACCACTGTCTGTAGACTTATCCCTACGTTTTAATATGAGGCACACATTAAATAATTTGAGAAATGCAGTATACTGTATGTATAAAGTGTTATAATAAAGCAATATTCTTATGTTTTGTGTCAGTTAATATAACCGCTCTACACCTCCCTTAAATAGCCTTATACTAAATGTTCTGCCAAGTCATCAGTTCAGTGGACATTAAATTATTGCCTGGGTATCAAAGGCTTTGTCTTTGGCAGAAGTGAGAGCTCATTATATGAGATGGGGTCTCAGCTGTCAGCACCTGGACCTGAGCTGCTCGCTGGAGCTCTTCTATCACAATAGTGAAGTATTTGCAAGGCAAACCATGGTGGCCACTAGCCAGATCATTATGTTGCTTATAAACAGGTGAAAATGGGTGCGGTGACAACCTGAAACAGCGGACAGCTTTATTATGGCAATTCATATTTAACATTTTGTCATATCACTGATGAATTATTTCTGATTTACAAAATTGTTTTGAGCACCTGATATTTCTATCTATTCACTGTAGACATAGCAGCACATCTGCAGTGAATGTCAAATGGCTGACCACGTAATGCATGACAGATCTTCTTTCTGGCTGGAATAGAGGGGTAAAGGGCACCCACAATAATGACATCAGTATCCCCTAATAAAATATATAGGAATTGTTTCAAATAGATATCCCTGGGACCTGCACTTCAATAACAACCTTTCCGGCACGATCCTGTCTGAATGCAGTAGATAGGAAAGACTTCTCCAAAAATGTTTTATTTGATTGCAGTAGTTAATAGTTATAGAAGCAGCTGAGCAGGCCGTGCACGATCCATAGAGGTAAATGGGAAGCAGTACTGGTAGCAGAAGCTGCACTATAAGGCCGAGTTCACAGACTTTTTTTGGTCAGGATTTTGAGGCCGAATTCACCTCAAAATCCTGACTAAAAAGACGACTCCCATTGAAATCAATGGGAGCCGGTCAGGTCTTTTTTCCTGGAGCCGTTTGTTCCGACCCCCAGAAAAAAGAATGGACATGCTCATTCTTCAGGCCGAATCGCCTCGCGAATCTGCCTGAAGACACTACCTCCTCCCGACTAGGCCCATTAATTGGGCCTAATCCGGAGCAGAGTGCATGACTGGATGCTGGAGCACTGCACCAGCATCCAGTGGCGGCTTCCCGCATTTTGGTCCAGAAACTAAGGTGGCCTCCACCTCAGTTTCCGGACCAAAAATCCCTGTGTGCACTATGATTTGTGCTGCAACACTTTTTTTTATAGCACCCATTCACTTCTATGGTACTTATGGAAACAGCGTAGCAAAGGCTGTTTCTGATACTCTCAGCCTTGTGATCACAAAGTTGCAGACATTTTAATAAGTAAAATTTGAACATTCTCATTTAGTCCATGGGATCTCCCCTTAAAACCCACAGAAACTTTCTCTTTGAGTGAGGATTGCAAAAAAAAACCCATCCCTTTCTGACCAGAATAAGCCAAATGTTATGGTACTTAAATCAGTTGGCAAGTATGTAGTCAGGACATCCAACCATGTATTTGTATCTCACCAATGACTGGCTGAGATGGGAATACACCTTTAAGATCAATGGTTTAAGCTGTCAAGCTATGAGGAGAAGGCAGCTGCATGCGGTCAGTATAACTCACATGGAATATTACAATTATCTAATAACCACTCTAAGCAGGGTCTCACATGACAAGTCTCAGAAGATCTGTTTTGTGAGTCCTCATTAAAAACTATATGATTTACAAGGTAATTTCTTAGGCTTATTTTACAGCATCTTTCCAGTATTGTATGTTCATTTCTAGCCTTCAATAGTTATTGCATTTCTAAATATGACATAAGTATGCTTCAGAAATAAAAGTAAAGTAATACCTGAATGAATTCTGCAATTGGACAGGGACTACCCCTGTATGATGTCCATGCTGTATGCTCTAAGGGTCCATTCTCATGGACTTTCTTGGCGAGGAAAAAATCCGCTTCAGGAGTTAGGAAATTGTTTTTCCTCCAGCACAGTGTATGGACCTTGAAAAAACCGCTAGCGGTTTTTCCATGCAGTTTTTGCCTATTTCACATGGATTTTCCACCTCCCATTGACTGTGTTGGTTTTTGCAGGCGGAATCCAACTAATGCTAGGTTCACACTAGCGTTCTCCTGTCCGTTCTGTGGTTTCCGTCTTCTGCATGCCAGAAGACGGAAACCACAGACCGGGTCCGGCGGTGAGCGTTTTAGGCTCTCCGCCGAGAAACCAGATTTTTTTATCCGGACACAGAGTACTGCATGTCCGACTCTGTGTCCGGATTATAAAACCCGGTTTCGCGGCGGAGAGCCTAAAACGCTCACCGCCGCTCACGGCCGGACATCTCTCTCACCCATTCAAATGAATGGGTGAGAGAGACTCCTGCAGGTTTCCGTATCCTGCCTCTGTTTTAGGCAGGAAACGGAAACCTGAAGTACGGAGTTCACAACGCTGATGTGAACGAGCCGTAAGGCTAAGGCCCCACTGGGCGGATATGCAGTGCTAAAGTGCTGCAGGAAGAACCGCGGCGTGAATGCATTGTGGTTGTTCCTGCAGCGCTTTCAGCAGAAAGTTCACAGAGTTTTCCTCCGCGGACTTTGTTACAATTATATCTATAGAAAAGCCGCCAGTGTTTCCATAGATATAATTGACATGCTGCTTCCATCCACTCTGCAAGTACTGTAGAACGCCGTGATTTTTACATTTCCAGCCAGTGGGGCCCCAGAATAAAGGAAGCTTTTTTTCTGCTAGCGGAAAAAAAAAAAAGCTAGCGAAACCCATATGGGGAGGAGTTTTTTCCACATGGATTCTGACACGGATTCAGCACCAAAAAACTGTGTGAAAGAACCCTTATAAGGAGTGTGTTGTCTCTCCTTATAATGCCCCAAGTAGTGTAAATGCCACAAGAAAATCTGTAAAGTGGATGGAATTCTGGCTAATCCTATGCACACATGGAAGAAAAATATCCACAGTGGAAATACTGCAATTTTAAAAACTATTGTATTTTTGCAAATCGCAGCATGTCAGTTATGCCTATGGAAATGCTGGCAGTTTCCCTATAGGTATAATAGAAGCAGAAAGTTCAAGGGAAAACTCCTGTGAAAAACTGCAGTGATGCTTTGCCACTGCAGTTTTTCCCATAGTGCTTTTTGGTTGCGGCCTGCTACGTGGGGCCTTAGGGCAAGTTCATACGGGGTTTTTTGGTCCAGAACCTGGAGGTGGAGGCCGCCTCAGGTTCCGGACCAAAAACCGGGTAGCCGTGACTGAAAGCCGGTGCACTGCACCGGCATCCAGTTGCACACTCCACTCCAGATTAGGCCGTGTCTTCAGGCCAAATCACGAAGCGAAACGGCCTGAAGAATGAGCATCTCGCTTCTTTTTCCGGGAGCTGGAAAAAACGGCTCCTGGAAAAAAGACCTAAGAGGCTCCCATTGATTTCAATGGGAGCCATCTTTTTGGTCAGAATTTTGAGGCGGATATGGCCTCAAATCCCTGTGTGAATTTACCCTCAGCCTTGTACAATTCCCCACTTGTAGATCAGAATAACTGATACTAAAGAGGAACAACTCGCACATGTTCAGAAACCATACTTAAAACTACAATTCATGTACGTCTACTTACACAGCTTGAGAATAACATACTTTACCTTCCTGTAATTTTATCCTTAAGATGGGACAGTGCCGCACCTTCATGCTAGGTCTAGTGTAGTCAGTATCTTGGTTGTTATCTGCCAGAAAGTGAACTAATGGCTCCAAAGAATGGGCCATGAGGTAAAATGCTTTCCCTAATTTTTTTTATTCAATGGATAGGCCCAGACAAAAGTATAGCTCCTCAGTACTGATACAGAATCTGTAATAGGGTCTATCAAGTACTATGCGGCATTTACCATACTGGTGCCTTATTATCTATTGCATGTGACTGCTACCTCGCCATCTACAGCTATAGTCCTATGAGAGCCTAAATGTGGCACTCTTATAGACTTGCAAAGAAACCAGAGCCTTCTGTCAGGTGTGTGAATCACATGACCACTCAGGGGACCCATTTTGGAGCTGAATAAAGTGAAACATATGGCGGGTGAGTGCCAGCACTATTTACTACATATTGCTATGCTACAGGAGAAGTGTCCCTGCGGTTTACAATATATAGGGGAAATATAAAGGAAGCTCTTATACTTCTCCCTTCTGCTAAATCCACTCCTGACTTTAGCTCAGTAGACGTTACCTGCAGCAAGACAGCAGCTTTTCCACAAAATGGTGCCTTAGGTCTCATTCACATCACTTGTGGGAGGTATACTGTGGTGAATCCTCTTTTTTCATTTTTTTTTTGCTTCATTTTCTATATTTTGTATGTCACTGAGTTCATGAAAAATGGGTGACACAGATTTCACCCATTTTTTTCACAGCCCCTAGACTTTCATTGATGTGATGCATCAGTAGCTGTGAAAAAAGCAGCATCTGTGAATAAACACATTGAAGTGAACGGGTATACATGGCATACATACGTGAAATGAGGAAGTGTGAACAAGGCCTTAGCTTTATAATGAACTTGGTACCACAGGGGAGTGAAAGAGAGCAAAGCAAAATTGAAAATTTTTGGACTCTGATCACATTGGACTGATGATGATAGTTGCTGTTACTATGGACATGTGAGAGAATCCAGTTTTACTATGGGGTAGGTAACCTTCAGCTCTCCAAACTACAACTCTCAACAGGATGTGCAACACAATGAGGTGAATTTAACCCAACTCACTTCCACTAGTACTTATTCACTTCCACCTATTTCTATTCATTTCTCTTTGTGCCCCCATACAATATAATGCCCCTACAGTCACCCTAACCTGTGCCTCACATCATAAAGTCCCCCTCCAACAGCCCCCATAGTATAACTTCTTTCTCCTGGTGCACCCACAGTTTAATGTACCTCTCCAGCTACGCCATAGTGTAATGTCCTCTCTCCAGCCTCCCGCACAGTTTTAGGTTAAGTTCACATGGGGTTTTTTTGTATCAGGATTTTGAGGCCGTATCCGCCTCAAAATCCTGACCAAAAAGATGGCTCCCATTGAAATCAATGGGAGCCACTCAGTTCTTTTTTCTGGGAGCCATTTGTTCCGGCTCCTGGAAACAGAAGCGAGATGCTCATTCTTTCAGGAAGATTCGCCTCGCGACATCCCCCTGAAAACACTTCCTCTCGACTAGGTCCATTCATTTGGGCCTAATCCGGAGAAAAGTGCGCGACTGCACCGGCCTCCAGTTGCAGCTACCCGTATTTTGGACAAGAACCTGAGGCGGTCTCTGCCTCAGGTCCCGGTCCAAAATACCCTTTGTGAACTTACCCCAATGCCCCTATCCAGCCACCCCATAGTATAATTTCCTCCCTCCAGCTGCCCTCACAGTTTAATACCCTCCCTTCAGCTATTCATTCATACCACTCAACATTTGGCTTTGGCTAAATAAACACAGCAAAATCTGCAAGAAAAAAAGCAGCTTTTCTGCAACGTGTAGCTTTAGACTAAACGTTTCTTTTTGTCATGACTAATGTCTTTCAGCTGTCTCTTCCATAATATTTAATGCTACTTGAAACTTCACCTATGTAAGACTAGATGTCTTGTGTTCCCTCCCACACGTTTCAATATCAATTTGTGAATACAACACCACTCCCACACTGCAATCTCTTTACTTTGGACCATGTCCACATTGCTCTGGTGTTTCAGCCTTCAATCATGTCACCTTCACTTAAGGAAACAAGGTCTAGGGGCAGCGATCTGTTTCCTTGACAGTCAAGCGTCTAGGCTCCCAGGCCTGTCATTGCTATATCTCTATTTCAGGCTGTCTCACTGCAATTCATTAGTATTGCAGTATATTGTAGTGGAGAACTAAATCACTAAAACTAAAGAAAAAAGATTAAGAAATAAAAAAAATATGAATAATAATATCCAGAAACAAACATAAACACTGTAGGCACCTCATTGTCCAAAAATGCCTGAACTCTAAATATATAAAACTATTCATCCTATAGAATGAATACCATAGCAGGAAAAAAATAAATCAATATGTCTGAACTGCTTTTTTTTAATGTTCTGCCTTCACCCACAAAAAATTAACAAAAGGCTATCAAAATGTCAAACAATCCACAACATAGTATAAATAAAAAGTACAAAGTGCCCATCAAAAGTGTTAAAACGTAACAAAAACTGTATAAGGCTCAAACCCCACATTGTGAAAATGCATCATTTTTGTCACAGTGGAAACACTACGGCAAAAAATGCTGTGTTTTATAGTACCTCAAAACCCAGAATCCCATCCACACAATTCAGAAAAAAATTTGCAGCAGAAAAGCTTAAAGAGGACCTTTCACCACTTTTGGGCACATGCAGTGTTATATACTGCCAGAAAGCCGACAGTGCGCTGAGTTCAGCGCACTGTCGGCTTTCCCGATCTGTGCCCGGTGTAAAGAGCTTACGGTGCCGGTACCGTAGTGCTCTATGGTCAGAAGGGCGTTTCTGACCATTAGCCTGAGACGTCCTTCTGCCTCGCGGCGCCTATCGCGCTGTACAGTGTGAGCGGGGAGGAACTCCCCCCTCCCGCTCCTGATAATGCTCGTCTATGGACGAGCGCTGTGAGCAGAGGGAGGGGGCGTTCCTCCCGGCTCCACAGCACAGCATGATTGGCGCCGCGAGGCAGAAGGACGTCTCTGGCTAATGGTCAGAAACGCCCTTCTGACCATAGAGCACTACGGTACTGGCACCGTAAGCTCTTTACACCGGGCACAGATTGGGAAAGCCGACAGTGCGCTGAAATCAGGGCAGAAGGTCTGCAGAGGAAGACTTTGCAAAATTGCAATGAAATACGCTGCACTACAACTGAGGCCCCCTATTGAACAAAAACTGCTTTCTTTTTGTCATTGCAAATCTTGCTGCAGTTTTTTGAACAAAGAAAAGGTGTAGATACAAAAGGAATGGAAAAACATAAAAGAACTTAAATTTTTCCCTTCTACTTAATTCACGGCTGGCTTTGGTTTAAAAAAAGGGTCAAATCTACAACAAAAAAGCAGCTTTTCTACAACATGGAGCCTTAGCTTAAAGGGGTTGTCCAGGATAAACTAAAAATTAACCCCTAAAGTAAACTCCTCTCCCCGCTTAACTTCTAATTTACTTCAATTTTAAAAAAATCTATAGTTACACATATCACTGAAGCGGTCATGTGATCATGTGACAAGTTCCGAAACGGAACTTCACCATCACTCTTCCTCCTCCCTTTCCCCTGCAATACTTACCAGTATTCCTGTGTCCAGAGAATGGCTCCTCCCCCTCTTCCTGTCTTCTGGTAAAGGGCAGAATACGTTAGCCAGGGAGACGGGGGAAAGGGTGAGAGGGGATAGTAATGGGCAGGATCGCTAATCTAAAAAGAGATAGGAGAGGGTGGGAGGGGCTAGTAATGGACAGGATCACTATTCTAAAGAGAGATAGTGAATAGTGGGAGGGGCTAGTAATGGGTGGGATTGCTAGGTTACTGAGACAGGGAGGGGGAGTATAGGAGTGAGAGAGGAGGGGGGCTAAGTGAGAGGGAAGTAGTACAGCAGCTACACAGGAAGGTAACATCATGTAAACAACACAGAGGATGCAGCAGCAACCAGAGACACCCAGAAATCACTCCAAACACTGTTAAAGGTATATGGGTTCACTTCTTAACCCATTACTAGCACTAACAGACTTTAAAAATAATAAAAAAAACTTTCTATCCGGAAAACCCCTTTAAATATGGTATAGCTGTGTTCATACCAAGCTTCTGGAATATAGGTAACGTCATTTTGGCTTTGCTTTTTTTTTTTTCTAATTCTACACCATTCTAATTTTTTTTCAGCTTCCCACTACATTGTATGGAATATTAAATAGTACCATTATGAAGCACAATCTGTCCTGCAAAAAGTAAGCCCTCGTATAGCTCTGTGAACAGAACAGAAAAATAAAAATGCTTCAGCTTTTGGAAGATGTGGATTAACAAATGAAGATGAAAAAGGAAAACCACACCCCCAGACGAAGTCTTGTGTTGAAACGCACATCGGGGTCAGCTAGGTGAGTTGATATTGGGGTTTTCCATCCTGATTTATTGCAGTATTGATGCTTCTTTATTGCCTGTTTATACCTTTTGTACACTGTATACTACAAATTGTTTACTATATGGCACTTTGCCTTGTATCTACTATCTATCATGGTGGCCGATCAGGTATCCTCATGCAATGTTCTAAAAATAAAATCTGAAAAATAATCTGTAACTTTATAGTACGTTAGTCTGCTCAGGAAATATTACTGTAATGGAGTGTAATTGGAAAAATTTGCTATGGCATTCACTGTGCAGCCAAAATGAAGCCACCTGACCTGTATTTTATAGGTCGGCAGGATTTCGGGGATACCAAATTTTGAGCAATGTCTGATGTTTTGTTCACCTTTATTCCAATTTATATGGCAGGCTTATGGGAAAAAATATTTTTATATGTTTGTATAATCTGTTTATGTTTTTTGTTTATTTTTATTTCAAATCTAGGGAAAGGCCTAGATTGAATTTTGAATTTTTAGAATTGTCGCTTCATTTTTCTGCTACTAGCTAGCGGAAAAAAATTGTGAGCGGCTCCCACTGAAGTCAATTTTTGGCAGGCGGATTTTGATGCAGATTCAGTGTCAAAATACGCTGTCAAAAAACTGCGTGTCAACTAGTCCTTAGGGGCCTTTGTGGGGATTACTTAAAACAATGTTTGTGATTAGAATGAACTGAAGCAAAGTGGCTGGCAACTTTAAAGCCCTGGCTTATGCCATACTATAATAACTGATGTTGTGTGTATGGGGATTGGTAGAGGAGCAATTTCCCATCAGCTTCTGGTGAACCCTGGAGGTAGGGGCACGACAAGACAGTGAACCCTAGGCTGAATCTTCCCCTCCTGTCCCTGCCTACTTGCCTGAACTGTAACAGAAATCCCTCAGGGTCTTGGATCAATCGGGGTAGGGAGGTATGGGGTGGAGCAGGCACAAACAACAGTAGGACCGATGATCTCTCGAAAATTTTATTTGTAACCAAGCACTACACATTTCGGGCGAGATGCCCTTTCTCAAGTGCAGAAACAACTGGCTTGCAGCCTTTCTAGTGTGCCTCCGATATGGCGCTGCAGGACATGCTCTCTTTTAGATCCATATCGGAGGCACACTTGAAAGGCTACAAGCCAGTTGTTTGTGCATTTGAGAAAGGGTCTCCCACCCAAAACGCGTAGTGCTTGGTTAAAAATAAAATCTGCAAAGATCATCGGTCCTACTGTTGGTTTGTGCATGCTCCACCCCATACCTCCCTACCCCAATTGGTCCAAGACCCTGAGGGATTTCTGTTACTGTTGTTTGTGCAAATCTGTTTGTCACAAGGGGATAGCTGCTGCCGCCATGTTCCTTTATTTATATGCGTATATTGTGTTGTGACGTATCACAACACACCAAAGTTAATGGCTTCCCATTGGTATAAACACCACCAATTGTCCTTGAAGTTACTACACCATATTTGGCACTCTCGTATCTCTCCCCTTTTTGTATTTACTTGCCTGAACTGTCCTAAGTGACAGACGACAACTTGGCAGAAAAACCCTACCTAGATATAGGTGATGACACAGAATGCAGACAAGACAAGACAAACAACAACAAGAGGAAGTTCAGCTAGCCAAAGGTTCAGTAACAGTCGAGCAACACAGTACAGAATCGAAACACAAGAGAACAGTCTAAAGGTAAAACCAGAGATCAGGAATAAGACAGGTAATATATAGGTAACAAACAGCAGGAGAAAATAGTCAGCACGCATAAGGCAATAGCAAGCACCAATGTGAATATGAGCAAACAATAAATAGGAAGGAAGAACCCACCCCAGACTTGATAGAAAGGTAGGCTGTCAATCATACAGGTAAGGCTAAAATGAACTATTAGAAGGACAGAGGGAAACCAAGGTGAAGGAGATGGGTGTGGTGGAAAATCAGTTACCAAGTTGAGAGAATATGACTGTTCAGACAATACAAGAAGAACCCTAAGCAAGGAATCAAAACTGAACACACCTCCTCTGTCGCAGTTGGCGCAGAACATTGAAAGGGTGCGGATGTGACAACAGGAAAGGGTTAAAGGGATTTTCCTATCTCCCCCGCTCACCAGTTTTCCTGCTCTCTCTTCTTATTTCTTGTATTGGTGAGGAATAATCTAACACAGTAGGTAACAAAGCAGCATTTCTAAAGCAATGTGTTTAGGAAAACTCTTGAATGTGCATAAACTAGCAGTTTGGATTAAATCCTTGAGATGGGACTACCACGTAACACTATGGCTGTTGCTGTTCTCCAACTCACCTTCTCAACAGCTAAGAATTGACCTGTAAGGCCCAGCTTCTTTGTTTATTTAACTTTCAAAGTCTATTTACAGCCTATGACTTTTCTCCCAAATGGCAGCTCTGTCAGAGTCCTTATTTTTGTGTCACACATGTCTAATTTCATCCACTGCAGCCTTCATCCATCTATTGGTTTCCCCTTCTGACAGCTGGGATATGTCTTTCCAAGATGGGACTGACTGTCACTGCTTTGTATAAGAAGTGTAAAAGTTGTAAACCTCTGTTTTGTTTTCTGCGTTGTGTCAGCTCATTTACAAGGCTTGGGCTTGCACATACTTCAGCCATTTTTTTAGGAGACATACAGGGAATCTGATCACTGTCAGTTTTCTGTTCAGGTCTTCAATCCAGTGATGTCATGACACCATAAAAAACCCCAGTAAAAGTTATGTTTTTGCTAATATTAACTTCTGCCCACACTATATTTATTATTTATGCCAGAAAAGTGGCAAAAATGATGGCAAGAGTGTCAAGCGGAAGTACCAAATTCATGATGGCGCCAGTCTTGAATCCGTGCATTCAGAGTATCACCTATTCCATTACTGTGTTGAGATGATAAATGATCAACTGCTTTGGCATTGACTATCACCTGCCTTCTTTTCAGGGTTACATACTTGTTGCCTTTGACTGTTAAACATTTCATGGATAACAGCCCCCCATCTAGACTGAAAACAAATAACACCCCTTTTACATATATAGCAGTGAGGGGAAGGAAACTGACATCTCAGTCTATCTGCAGCGCCACAACGTGTTGTACTCAGTGGCCCCACTCAGGCAATGCCCACTTCCACTTTTAAAAAAACACCAAATGCAAGTATTTTAGCAGGAAGTGGCTTTCAATAGTCGTATTCTCCTATTTGCAACTATTTTACACCATAGAAAAGTGCATAGGGGATTTATTGAGCCCCCCATAGAATCTGATCATATACTGTAGGTACATATAATATTCATACTGTCATATCTGTACTTTATAAACTAAAATTTCTCATCTTGACAATTTACAATTTTCCGCACATCAGTAATGCATGTAATGTAAATGTCATTTAAAGGGAACCTGTCACATGTCCAATAAATCTATTGGAGCTAGTAGACTTGTGTATAGGTTTCCAAGAAAAGATTCTGTATAACCTGGCATCTATTGAAATCTCTGCTGCATGTTGAGAGGTCAATAAGGTGGTATTATCAGTGCCTGACAGCCTGCCCATATGACTGTGCATACAGAGATAGCTGAGGTCACTGACAGGACCACCTGCATGAATTCTTAGCATAGCAAAAGCAGAGATTTTAATAGATCAATGACAAGCTATATTGAATCTTTTCACACAAAACTATATATCAGGTTTCTCAGCTCCTTCCACATTATAACTTGTTTTTTTTTTCCATGTAAATGGTTCCCTTTATCAATATACTAGCAGTCTATAGTTCCTTTCACTAATTGATGCCTCTCTATAAACTAACAGACACCTTAGTACCCCAAAAATTCTATCAATATTAATACAGTAAAGTGAAAATGCAAGAGGGATGTAGCTGCATTTTCTCTTTGTCTTTGTCTGGATTTCCACTCATCTACTTTGAATTTCAAGATTTTTTTCGTACACGTCATGTCTTGGTAGGTGATTACTTATAAGACTGGTTTCATACTAGTTATTCGTTTTGTGAACTAGGTAAAAATGGACGTTTTACATCCTAGAATATTTCTGGTTCCTACTCATTGGCCACAGAAGAAAGGACACAACTGTAAGTAAATATAATTGTATATCGCTTTTTTATATTACTAATTTTTTTGTATGCAGCTTCAGGTTTCTGGATCCTTTGGATTACATCAGATTCGTTGATCATTTGATGATTATCTCTTTTTTTAGTGGTCAAAGTGGCTAGTCTGGTTTTTTTTTCAATACAATGTTTTTCTGATGTCTCTGTTTTGAGTTTGTTTTTTAAATATTTTATTACTGCATTAGTAATTAGAGATGAGCGAGTAGTGTTCGATCGAGTAGATGTTCAATTGAATACTACGGTATTCAAAATACTCGTACTCGATCAAACACTACTAGCTGTTCGAAGTTTAAGGTTCGATGCAGAACCAGCGTTGATTGGCAGAATGCTATACATTCTGCCAATCAACGCTGGTTCTTCTCTTACCTTTCCAAAGTCTTATCCGCGCTGCGTCCCCACCTCTTCTTCCGGGTGAAATTCACTCTGCCTAGGCATCCGGCCTAGGCAGAGCCGACTGCGCATGCGCGGGCATGCACGCGCATACACGCGCATGCGCAGTTGGCTCTGCTCAGGCGTCTGGCCTGGGCAGAGCCGCACGCGCATGCGCAGTCGGCTCTTCCTAGGCCGTATGCCTAGGCAGAGTGAATTCCACCCGTAAGAGGACGCGGGGACCCTGCGCCGGGAGAAGACTTCAAGCAGAATCCAGCCCGACCGTCACTCATGGACTTGGTAAGTATAATTTTATCGAATGTTACCTACCCCTGAAACGAGTATTTCCCCCCATAGACTATAATGGGGTTCGAAATCCGTTCGAACAGTGTGCGGCTGTTCGAATCGGATTTCGAACCTCGGACACTTTAGTGTTCGCTCATCTCTATTAGTAATGGCCACTGTCTGTCATAATATATTACTGAGGTGTGGCCAATGAAAAGATTACCACTAATCCCCCAATTAATACCCCAGCAATCAGGTGTGATGGGAAGAGCTGGGTATTGTTCAATATCCTGCCATTTAAAGTAAGGGCCAGGTACTGAGCCAGAAGGCAAAAAAATGTTGCCAGCCTTGGTAACACCAGGTTGCTACAGCTTTCTATATTTGTCTGATTCTGGAGGGAGATAGGAAATTTGGGGGGAACCAGGTATTACCAGGGTGGGACAGTTTTTGGCCCCTCCCAGCCTGGTAGCCATAAAACCAGCCTGAAGCTGCCCCAGTACCCAGTCATCACTGAAAACATTGAAGTGTAGGTAGTGCTGGTGCGGCAGGGAAGGCAGACGCTGCTCAGATATTCATATGAATTGCTGGGCAGCTACTGCATTTACACCAGGTGTTGTTCATTTGAATTGATCCGCATCTGCTACACTTAGTGGAGGAAAGATACATGTGCAAAATATCGCACATGCATCGCCCCTCCACTAACTCTGTGACTGCAATTTCTGCTAGTCACACTGCATAGGAGTAGGTGTAGGAATGTATGTGTGAATACAAATATGATTGGTTTTCCATGTCTCTACGGCCGTGAAAAACAGCAAACGTGATTATAGTCTGTGTGCTGTACCTTTTTTATTTTGTTTTTTTATTTTTTCACGAAGAGCACATAGATAGCACACAGACAGAAAAAATCATTAGTGTAAGAGTCCTAAAATTTATTATTTCATCCAAAATTTTGTGTTCTTTGCAGGTTTTTACCAATACATTCACAGTACTTTTTAACAAAAAAAAACTTATGGACAGATTTGTGAAAATGTCTATAAAAGATAAGCTCTGAGAGAATTGAGAATGCAAAAACCAGCTGCAGGAAGCGTTAACAGCAAACTAAGTCCAGCTAAAATGAAGATCTGACTGTGCTTCAGAACCATTGTGTGTAGTCATTGCATGCCATATTTGTTTGTAAGAGTTGCCATTATGCTCTTGCCTAAAATTGTTCTTGTGTGTCTAATTAAGGAGGTATTCTCATCTTACGAAGTGAAGGCTTATAGTCAGGGGTCTAGATGGGGTCCGACCTCTGCAGTCCTTTCAGTCTTATACTGGACAGTGATAGCATATTGCTAGGATATATCATCACTTTACTATATGGAAATATGTCAAATTCATGACTGTTTCTTTTTTTATTCCTTTTCTATCACTAGATATCAGATTCACCATCCTATAACACCTTACCTCCCAACATCAAAATTTGGCTGTAGTGACCCACTTTCTATTCTTGAGTCAATGGGTATAAACCTTTATCTCTCATATATGTATATGTATTAAAACAATGGTTCTAGGAAAGAATACTGTAAGAACGCAGAATAATGTGGGGCTCGACATACTGATGTACAGGGTTCATGCACACAACTTAGTAATATGTAGCAAAAACTAAACCTAAAACAAACTATAGCAGTTTTACTATAGCCCAGAAAGGAATGAAATGAGGATACAGTATTAAGTGGAGATAATGTGGGTGACATTTAGATTTATTTTTAAAAGGAGCAAACAAATGTTTATTGTAGAGATGATAAATGTATGATCACTGGAGTCTACTACTACTGGGACCCCATGGATCTTGAGAAGTGGGGTGTGTGGACAGAGAAGTAGTGCAGACTTCTGTAGGATGGTTGGAGATAGTGAGATACAGTGTTTCTTCAGTCCCATAGAAGTGAATAAAGTAGTGGTTACTACTGCTCCATTCAAACAGCGGGCTATAGAACCCCCATTATTATGACTGCAAGGGTCCAAACAATTGGATGCCAGTGGTCATACATTTACTAAATGTCCTGTGGATAAGTGATACCCGTTTGTTATGGAAAAGAATCTTAAATATAATGTACTTGACAATAAAATGAAATAAAAATGTCATGCAAATCGAGATAAAAGTACAATATCAAAGCTCTGCAGCAGGTAGAGTCAGAATGAACTTTCAGAGCTAGGGATGCTTTGTACCCTTTAATACCATCACTGATTCCTATCTGTTGGAGTGAGCAGCTGAATATAGAAGCTCAGAGATGTTCTCATCGGCCACATGAGATGCAACAAAGATTCTTTCCAAAAGCTGAAAGAGCAGAGCGTTCAGACAACAGATGGGCGAGTTCCCATAACTGTCAATTTTCTAAATATTTGCATAGTAAATAGAGGAGGGGCCATGTGATTGATAGTTCAATGCTGTATATAAAGTGGAGGAATTCCTCTCCCCCTCTGCTCTCAATCTGATCTTCCTCTCTCTTGTGTGTCTACCTGGTTGCTGGTTAACTGGTTTTGCTTTTGTGGAAAGTTCAATACTCTTTGGGAATAAAGAGTTATTGATAAAATGCCAGAACCAACACAGAAAACGGGTGAGTATCTATGAATGCCACATTTACTAGTCTGCACACCAGACCACATTAACATTTCCATTGCAAATTCCAATGATTAATGTTGCATTTGCATGTATTCCATAGATTCATCACTATTAATAGACTATTAATACTATTGCTGTGTTGTCAGTCCATCCACTATTAACCACAGCTTAACTGCAAGATCAGAACAACGCACAGCATCCTATGGCATAGCAAAATAATGACTTTAATACAGCGTTCTTCCTACTGTTGCAATAGGTTTTTCTGTACAATATGCCAATACTTGTACATCTATCTGAACATATACATCTTTATACCCCCTGCACCGGTAGTGATGGAGCATGGGCTGTTAAATGTCAAATCTTCTATGGCTTTAAACTATTGATAAGTGCATTAAACACATTGTATTGTCATTCCCATCCTGCAGACACCTCCAAGCTACCCACTAAATTCCAAACCAGTGATAGCGATGATGATGTGTAATGTAGTTCAAACTTTTCATGACATTTTGTAATATTTCATCACACTTGTACAGTGTATAAGTGCATTATAAGAGATGTGCTTATATGCTCTGGCTATAGGGTTAGTATTACATTATTAGTAGTCACAAGTCTTGTAATTTGAACCCGTGAAAAGCGATGAAAAGATAAAGTGAACAAATTGTAGCAACTGATGTGACAGTCTCTCTTATGTAGCTCAATATTTACCATCTACTGGGTGGTTATGAGACAATAGAATTAATATTGTATTGATAAAATATAGAGTAATATTCTAGGGAGAGTCAAAGAGGGTTAATTTTTTAGTTGAAATTGCTAAATATCAGACTAAATATCCATGTCCATCTAAATGGCTGCATATAATATCTATCTATATCTACAGTAAGTTTCAGATGTGCTCTGGATTTTCAGAGGATCTGTTTTACGTTCTTTTATGCGTATATAAAGCAAGAGCATTCTGATCTGAGTGATCTTTCAGAACATGCCATTGGGAGTATCTTCCACTGCAAAGCATTCCAGGAGATTATTTCAGAATCCTTATATCCCACGCTGGAACTTTAAATATTCAGCTCCAGCTTTGTGACTCTGAAAATATCTGTAACAGGCAATCTCTTGGCTCACAATTCTTACCAAACATAGCCAGGTTGATCACTATTATAGACATCGCCACATTGTTCTTCTCATACACCCCGTGGAGGGATTGTGTCCTGGTATAACAATAGCAGGGTTTCCTATAGGACCACAGAAACAGGTTATATTCTGATGTTCTACATAGGGACCCATATTTACTAATACTGCATAATGATCAGACACTGCAAATGTAACCAGGTAGTTACAAAATGTGCCTAATGTATCGCAATGGTGTCCTGTGTGATAGATTGGGCACATCTTTCATGAAGTTACAAACTTTTTCTCTTCATAAGCCAACTCTCTGTTAGGTTACATTACATGTTTTATCACATCTAACAAAATGTACAATTTGTACATTGGTAAATATAGAAAGATTAGTAAACCACCCATTGGGATTGTGCTAGGTGGGTGCTCTAATTCATTTAGTATAATTTGGGAAATATAATATGAGAGCACATAAATAGATTACAAAATGTGACTGACCTTTGAAAGCCCATACATTGTTGACATAGCATTGTATATTAAGCAAATCTCTTATAGAACTGCTTTATACAGTATATTCATTATATGTAGACTGAAATGGCTGAAGAAGCCGCTAGCATTGAGTATCTTGAATGGTAATTGAATATGTAAATAGTATTATTTTCTTTCTTCCTTCCTTTCCTTATGGCATATACCCATACTGGACTGTTATGGATTCTATAGGGTAACATTCTTTCTACAACTTAAAGGGGTATTCCGATGAACATTATCATATTTGGATTTGTAGATAAATAAAAGTTAAACATTTCTGAAAATATAAGTAATTAAAAATTCTGCAGAGTTTTAAAGATTTTGACTAACTTTCTTAGTGGTGACAGTCTGTTGTCTTGATCGGTTGCCAATGGATACAACCACAAATGCAGAAACTTTCTATGGTCTGGGATTTGTCCAAAACCAAGCCATGATTTTCTTGTTGTAGCTGGGTTATCAGGCAGGGACACTACATGTATGAGAAAATATCCTGGCCACAATAAGGATATTTAACTTTTAATTATCTACTATTTTAAAAAATAGTTATGTACATCGGAATACCCCTTTAAGGCTGTAGCCCTAGATTGTGGAAACGCAGCATTTTTGTTACAGACTTTTTTTTTAGCCAAAGACGGGAGTCTTGAAAACAAATGGGCAATATATAAATCCACTCCTGACTTTGGCTCAAAAAAACGCAGCAAAATCTGCAACAATAAATGTTGCCTCTCCACAACGTGGAGCCTAGATGTAGCATGGGGGCATTCAAACGGAGTAATGCGGCGCTGATTCTTGCACGATAACTCGTGTAAGAATCAGCGCTGCAAAACAGAATGCCATTGAGTTCAATGGGTTCCATTTAAAGCGTGTAACACATTGAAATCAATGGGAGGCTTTTTAACCCATTGAGTTCAATGTGATACGCACGATAAACGGAACCCATTGAACTAAATTGGATTCTGTTTTGCGGCGCTGATTCTTATGCGAGTTATCGTGCAAGAATCAGCGCCGCGTTACTCCGTGTGAATGCCCCCTTAGATGTAATAATAAAGTCAATCACGCTACTACATATAGCCAAATAGATATATATTAGAGGACCTGTCACCCCTGCTGACTTGTCTGTTTTAGTAAATACTTACAGAATTACCCCATAGCATCTTTTCTTAAAACCCAGTGCTGTTCCTCTGTTGTTCCTCCTAGAAGTGTATGAATAAATAGACAAGTGGGTGTTATCAGTGGTGACAGAGGTACATAAATGGCATCTCATCCAGCCAAGCAGTAACCCGCTCTGTGCTGGAATAAATGAAACATTGTGCAGTACGCCCATACTTTCTGGTTTAGTTCCAGGCAGACAGAATTTATATAGAGACGTAACACTATTTTCCATAATGTAGAAAGTGAAGTCATTTATTCAGTCTACAGTGAGGTGTATAGATGGAGCTGGGATTTACAACTGCAGAGCTTCCATAGACATTGTATAGCTGAAGTCACAAGTCTAGCAATACCCATCCCAAACTATGCAGCTGCCATGGATCTCCACAGCTTCAGAGGCCAAATATCAACTGGAAAGCTTACACATCTCGGGGCTTTCATTACGGTTGCTAATTCATTCAGTCAGTCATGAGATATGACAGCTGCTATTTAGACTCCATGCTCAGATTAGTTAGAGCGCGATAAGTGCATTTTTATTGCTAGGGAATTATTTGGTGGGTGCTGGTATTTTATAAAATAATCATGGCTCCTCTAAAATGTAACTACGTATGGTCACGTTCCATCTGGGAATTGTTTCCATACAAATAGGACACAACTGTATTGTAATGGTATTTAGCATAAATGATAAGAATTAGTATAATCTGTATGTCTTCTACTCCAACAACATTTTTATGCTGCATACTAAGGCGTAAATGTTCACTGCTATTTTGGGAAAAGATGGGGACAATTCCAGGAAAGATCTGACTTTATTCAGTATTATGGGCGCTGTGTTGGAATACAGTACACATTATGTTACAGACTGCCATTAAAGTGAGCAGGTACATCAGTCTATACACGTGACCTCCACTGAATATATGGGTTATCAAACACATTTCATGTAAGTATGTTTAAGCTTATGTTGTATACAACTGACAGAGAGGTGCATCCAAAGGTGAGGCTCATTTATAGATGCCTGTGAATTGTCAGCACAGAGAGGGGTACATGTTGGCTGGATGAGATACCTGTGATGTCAATCTTGGAAGGTACGGCTTCCTTGCAAAAATATAAGCTGGTGTTGGGAGTCTTAGGGCCCGTGCACACGGAGTAAACGTGTGCTCATTTTTGCATTATACACATGTAAAGAATACACGTGTAAAAATCAGACTCCCATTGACTTCAATGACATTTTTTACACCCATCGCGTTTTTTTACATGTGTAAAAAATGTAATTGAAGTCAATGGGAGTCTGATTTTTACACGTGTATTCTTTACATGTGTATTATGCAAAAATGAGCGCGTGTTTACTCCGTGTGCATGGGCCCTTAAGGGTTCATTTACACGGAGGAAAATGGTGAGGAATTTGGTTTGGAATTTCAGCACCGAAAAAAAAAGCCTCCCATTGACTTCAATGGATTCTGCTAGCTTTTTATTCCGCTAGTGGAAAAAAAATCCCAAATCAAAAATATGCCATAAATGGAAATCTATGCCAACTATGAGCTGGCACAGATTTCCCTCCAGGACCACTCATTGTACAAATGCTTGTTTGGTTGATATCCCAAGTCATGTTTCAAGGTTCTTTAATGGGTAGGACATTCTCTTACAGGGTAGTTACCTAAAGGTGGTATTAGAGAGACAGTTTTCTTCCTTCTGAAGTAGAGCCTTTTTTCCAGGGAGCATTGCCAAATTAAACAACTGTGCCACTTTAATAAACCTCAGACACTGTAAGATAAGGACATAGTTTCTTGTTATCTGTTAGACAGTTAGATCAACTTTAGTGACTAATTTTTTGTTATACAGAACTGCATCACATGAAGTCACATAATGGACAGGGTGCGCCTTTTTATAATAGGGACATTAAAATTACCAGATTGCTGGATACAAATAGCTGACATTTAACATGTGTATCTATCTTCATTGACTGCAATGTTAATATATAAGTGGAAGGTCCCTTTGTCAGCTTTCCATTTATTTGGGAGAGGAAAAAGGCATCATGTTGCATTTTTTTACATCGAAAAAAAACAAACCGGAAAGCCAAGAGAAGTGTAAACCCATTTTTTTTGCCTCTTGGTTCATTAGAAGCATGTACTACTTCAGGACTAGAGCTACAAATCAAAATTATGGAACTGTAATGATATGAAAAAGTCACGATTTTAGTAAAACGTTAAAATTGCAATAATTCTATGACTGGAGCCTTAGTCTACAAAAATAAATGAATACATTTCAAATATCTACAGCCTACAGTGAAGTTTGAAATAACTGATATGAAGATATATTGCACAATTTTAATTGACAAAAAACAGTAAATTATAATGAAACATTAAGGAGTCCTTTAAATAAAAGCAAAAGACTGTAGGCTTCTATTAATACTGCTGCTGCTGCAGAATTTCTTTTTAAGGATAAAGCCTCACTTTTTGGAAATGCGGGACGTCCCGCAGCAAAAAAGCACTGCAGAAAAAATCGTGGTGACAACGCATCGTGGTATAGACAGAAAGTTCGCAGAGTTTTACTTGCTGACTTTCTGTTACAACTATACCTATGGGGAAACTGCTGGCGTTTCCGTAGGTATAATTGACATTTTATAGCTGTGGTTTGGAGCCTAAGGGCCAGTTCACACAAAGTTTACGGGCGCACATTCTGGCACCTATACACGTGTCAGAATGTGAGCGCTCAAAACAGATCCCATTCATTTCAATGGGTCATAACGGGCGTATAACGCGCGTAATTTTATCAGCCAAATTTACTGGCTTGAATGGCTTGGCTGAAATACTCATCATGTCAGTTTAGTTCAGTCAAGCCGTGCTTGGCCGGCCTGGTAAATCTGGTTACTACATGGAACATTTTTCCAAACAAAATGCAACCATGTGAAACTAGCCTAAGGTCAGTTTCACATGGCCAAGTTTTAACTGGTAAACCTGGTCCATTTATTTTCTGGGTTTAACAGAACCAAACTCAGTTAAACTTATCTGAACTGCCGTGTTGGGGGCATTCACAAGGAGTAACGCGGCGCTGATTCTGGCACGATAATTCACGTAAGAATGAGCGCTGCAAAACTGCATTGACTTCAATGGGTTCCGTTTAACGCGCATAATACATTGAAATCAATGGGTTAAAAAGCCTTCCACTGATTTTAATGTGTTACACGCGTTAAACGGAACCCATTGAAGTCAATGGGATTCTGTTTTGCAGTGCTCATTCTAACGTGAGTTATCATGCCAGAATCAGCACTGCATTACTCCTTAGGGTCCATTCACACTGAGTTTTTTGGCAAGGATTTTGCCGCTGAATCTGTGTCAGAATCCACGTGGAAAAAACGCCTCCCCATAGAGTTCTATGGGTTCTGCTAGCAGAAAAAAAAGCTTTCTTCAGGCGGATTCTGCCTGCAAAAACCAACGCAGTAAATGGGAGGCAGAAAATCCACGTGGAATTGGCAAAAACCACGTGGAAAAAACGCTAGCAGAGGTGAGTTTGGGGAAGTAAATTTATCTGATACACAGTCCAAGTTTCCAGGCTTCAACTTGGCCTGTGGCCAAAAAAACCTGAGAAACCCTAGGAGCTTCATGTCAATGACTAATTAAATAACATGACTAGTTCCCTTTCAATGGGAGTATCTGCCTTCAGGGCATGCTTCCAGTACAGTGAAAATTAAAGTTTGTTCAAAGCCATAATACAATTTGTTAGTTACAATGTCCTGTAGAATAAATCACAGTCCTCTCATTGCCAGCCAGATTGCACCAGAAATGAAACTGTGACTTATTGATGCCAAAACCCTGGAGCAGCAGGTTTAATAAATATTCTCCACTTTCTCTTGTTTGTTACAAATTAGTGGCCACGTGTATGTAACTTGTGTCTGAAGTTGGTGCAGTTTTAAGACTTCAGGTGATAAACCTTTATTAATAATAGTCATATGGTAGCAATAAATCATATAGCAGGACTTAAAGGGGTTTTCCTGGCAAAAAATGTTGTTGTTTTTTTGTTTTGTTTTTTAAAAAAAGGTCTATTAGTGCTATTAATGGGTTAATAAATGCACCCAAATACCTTTAGCCATGTTTTGAGTGATTTCTGGGTGTCTCTGGGAGTTCCTGGCATCTTCTGCATTTGTTTACTTGGTTCATCTTTCTTCTATGTAGCTTCCACCCTAGCTCCCTCTCACCTCACTCCCATGTCTTCTTCCCTCCCTCCCATACACTCCCTCCCATACACTCCCTCCCTGTTTCTATAGCTATCCCACCCACTACTAGCACTTCCCAACTATCTCAGCCCACCCCTCAACCCCATTATACTTTCCTCTCTTCCTTCCAGACTTCTTCCTGTGGGGCAGCCCCTCCCACTTTTCTGACTGTCAATGCCCGCAGTAGTCATCCCAGCGCTTCTCTGTGCTCTGCAGCTGACGATCCACCTCTACTACACAGGCATGGGAGATGCACTGTAGAGGTGGATTATCTACTGCAGAGCACAGAGCAGTGCTGGGATGATTATTGCATGCATTGACAGTCAGAAAAGTGGTAGGGGCTGTCCCACATGAGGAAGTCTGGAAGGAAGAGAGGTAGATATAATGGAGTGGATGGGGAGGAGAGGTTGTAGTGACATTCTTTTTCCGGAAACAGGGAAACGGGTTGTCACTGGATAACTAGAAAATGTCCCTGGGGCAGTCACATGACCACCCCAGGGATATGGGTAAATATACATTTTTGATAAATTATGTTATTTAGAAAGTAGGCGGAGGAGGATATTTAGATTAGTGTAGGAATTGGCCTTTATCCCGGACAACCCCTTTAAAGAGGTTGGCCACTTTCAGACCAATATTGAGAACAGTGTTATGATTTGTATAATAAAAAATTGTCCAATTTTCCAATATACTTTCTGAATAAATTCTTTGCATGATTACTGGGCTGTGACAATAAGGAGCACTATACCTGTGTATACATCACATGACCATGGACTGTACATCACATGACCATGGACTGTACAGTATATCACATTACCATGGACTGATTTTTATCCACTTAGAGTAAGCAGAATGAATGATAGTAAAGATCTATAAAACTGTGAGCAATTGATACAGAAAGTGTATTGGGAAATTGTGCAACTTTTTGTTATACAAACAATAACATTACTCTTTAAATATTGGTCTGAAAGTGGCCAACTCCTTTAAGACATATTCAAATGAGTGACGTTAACAGCCGTGTGACTGCCTTTTATTTTAACAGCAGTAACACGTAAATTCAGTACATGAGAATGGGGAAAACAGGTGCCCCTGTTAAATGGGAACAGTCCATTTTAACAGGCTGTCAAAAAATAGGTCAGAATCTATTTCTGGCTGTTTTCACAGATCCCTCAATAGACTCAAATCTGTGAAGGATCCAAGAAAACAGGTGCCCCTCTGATTCAAAACAGCTGTGAAAAATGTAGATTTTTCAAGTCTGTTTTGTCCATAGGTCATCTGAATAGAGCCTTATTGCTGCAGATTTCCACAATTGGACCATGAGAATTATTCAGCAGTAATGAAACTCGAATTAGAAGGGTCCCTAAATAGAATATAGGCAGAGGTCTCCCAGAATAACATTTTCTGCTGACATGTCTCAGATCTAAAGCCAAGTGATTACTAAACATCTCATTAGAGAGATCTCTGTGTTACATTGTGACAGATCTGGTCTAAATCTATTCACCTGGGATGTGATAACTGACATCTGTGTACCAAGTAAAATGAGATGATCTTTGATGTCGGCGCATGTGCACAAAGTATCTTCCTATGATATTTTTCTTATATACAAAAGATAAATAACTAGAATTAAGCATATAAAGTTAAAATTGAAACATATATTAATAGTCGATAGAGGTAAGCAGGGTTGAAATAATCCCATGATATGAGTAAAGTACAATAAAGATCATGTCAGATTTTCCATTGGCCTCTGTGGGATATTGGACAAGACCTACCCTATTAAGTCAATAGGCCCAATGTTACTGTGCAGAGTAATGTGAGTCATACAATATAGAGTCTTTTATGATGAGAAATAGATGAGGTTTGTACTTTTGTCATCTGTTAACTAAACGCTGCTCAACCCTACAACTTTTCCCAATAAAGATAAAAAAAAGCTTTAAATACAATATTCTGGTTTATTTTAACCCTTGTTTGAACAAGTTATAGGGCAGTGGGGGTGAACCATACTGAGATAGTAATACACTATATTCATGCTGTGTCTATCATACTACTAGCTATCAGTCCTAGGAATAAGACCCTCAAACAGAAAATGTTTGAGACAATAATAACACAATAATAATTAATAGCCACCTATTGTTTACACCAGGACTTAGAGTTGGACTTGGTGTACTAATGGCCACTAACGCAATTGGTTCTGGTGTCCCAAGCTAAATCTACATTAAAATATTAAAACTTTTGTTTTAAAAGGATCTCCCCCCTGGATATTGCTGGCCTATCCCTAGGATAGGTTATCAGTATAAGATTTGTGGGGTTCGAACACCTGTCAATCAGCTGTTTTCAGAGAAGTGTCCATTTTACACTGTGTTAGGGGTTCACACACACATATGTGATTATGCACAGATTTATTTGGGGTAAAGAATACAAATAAGACCTCATTGTTGAAAAAGAGGAATTGGCTCTTAGCCTCACTTATTGGAAGTTAGCTCCCTATAAATTAATATCAAATAAATCGAAGGGCATATTCTAAGGGCAGTATGACTCTTCCAGAATGAAGAGATTCCCTTCTTCAGACAGCCTTGGGTTTTTCTGTTTTTTTTTGTTTTTTTTTGAAAGCCCAAGATCACACACTCTTTGACCCATGTGCCAAAAAAGTGGGGACATACCACACTAAAAAAAAGGGTACAAGGATGCAATCTACTACAAGCCCTCTCTAAAAAAGAGAAGGGCCCCCGAGTAATCCTGAACCCAAAAAGCCCTAAAGGAGTCAGGGCACACATGGCCTCCCCATGCTGAAACAGGGGAGGTCCTTCTTACTTCTGGCCTCCACATAGGCTCTTTCCCCAGTGTACTACCAGGAGCCAATACAATACCTACTTCCACAAAAGCAGAGGTAGCAAGGGAGGAAGGAATGGCCATGTAACTCATCGCCATAGACCTCAAAAGGGTCCCAAAAGGGCAACAGCACCCCTCAATCCAAGTTGCAAAGTGTGACAAACAAATGGTGAACATGCAAAAAAATAAATAAGTGGGAAGAGTGCCATGATACGGATCAGTCTACTTGCCAATTCTAAAAAAATTCCCCATGCAAGGCAGAAAGACTGAGAATAAAGGGTGAATGTTCACTAACTGTGAAGTGCAAGTGTAGTGCTATGTGCCAAACGCAGTGGGATCATCCTCAGTGAGTTCAGATACCCCAAGAGTCACCATCCACAGGGCCACGTCAGAGATACTGACTGGCTGTGGTTTGAGAGGTCTAGATATGGTTCAGAAGAGGTAGTGTTTGACCAGGGAGAGACTGGTACAAGGACTTATTAGCATGCCCTGCTAAGAATTCTGGGTAAGGAATACATCATTGTGATAAAGAGGAATTTGCTCCTAGTGTCGCCTATTGGAAGGTAGCTCCCTATAGATTAATACCTAGTTTTCAAAGAAGCCTAAAGACATAAAATTCACCCTTGATTTATATTTCATATGAAAGTGCGGCTATTCAGTTTTGAACTGTATTTGACTGATGCATGTGGGTGAGATGTACCAACCCCATTTAGAAACACGCTCCACAATTCTCCGGAGTAATTTAGGAATGCTATTTTCCTGCAGGTTTGATATTCTGACACATTGGCAACGTTGTAAAAGTGGTTTGCCCACAATTTTAGACTGGCACAAGGTAGGATAGGGTAGGGATCACCGATTTAGTACAGGTGGCCAGGACAGCCACCAGTATAGGCCGATAGATGGATTACCTCTCTTGTACAACTGTTTCCACTAATCACAAGTGGTGAATTGTAAAAAGGGGGAATTTTCCAATAAGTAAGGGTATAGCCATTAGGGTAACAGGCTATAGGTGAATGGGGGGCATACAAGGAATGTAACCATCCCTCTTTGTATCTCTTAAAAACCCTTTGCTAGTAGAATAGGAAATGTTTCCCACTTTCAAAACATTCACAAGTCCAGAAGCAAATGTCAGTTAGTCTTAGCACTTATTATTCTATTACCAACCATACAACATACCTCACCTTATTGAATTGTTTTGCTAATGTGTTCAAAATCTCTAAGAATACTGAATTAAAGTCCTCTTATACAGTGCAATTATAATGGATAAGAGAAGAGATTAAGTGTTACAAGACCAATTATTTGTTCTGGTTTTTGCCCCCTGGCAGTACTTTGGCACTCCTCATAGACTGTACACAGTCTATACTATTTGTGTGAGAAGTGTATATCAGTTACAGTAACTATAATTCTGTTGTGTTGCATATTTTTCCTTTGCAATAAAAAAAAAGAAGCAACAATTGTCACTAAACATGAAGCTATGAATGAAAGTATAGCTCAAGCTCATAGCTCAATTGATACCATATATTGATTACTTAAAGAGGACCTGTCACCTCTCATATGACAGGTTTGTTAGAAGCCAACACTGACCTCAGGGAAATTGACAAATCCTCTTTCAATAGAAAATCTATGGTGGTGTCACAGAAATCTTCCACTTGTGTATCAGCATATGATATATTTTATGTGAATATAAATAATATGTGTAGCATTTAGTGTTATGGCAGTATAAAATAATTATTATTGTCTTATCATATTTCTCGCATAGCTGAGAACTTATTTATCATTTTCATGTATAGCTGTGTGCAGTACAGTTGTTTTTATGCCGCTAGGAGTAGCTATGGGTACAGTGGCGTAACTAGGAACGAACTTTTGACATGCCCCCCCCCCCCCCCCAACGTCGAAGACCTCGACCGACCCCCTCCTCCGCACTCTATTATATCCCTTAGTAAGCCCTGCACACAGTATTATGTCCCATAGTGGCCCCTGCACACAGTTTTATGTCCCTTACTGGCCCCTGCACACAGTATTATCCCCCATAGTGGACACCCATAAACAATGATTATATTCTGGGGTCTTTTCAGACCCCAGAGTATAATAATCGGAGACCCGGGGGAATAAAAATATAAACAATTACTGTTTCTTACCTGTCCCCCGGCTTCTACGCTGTCTTCTCCGCTGGCGACCTAATGAAATGACGTCAGACGTCACATGACCCGGGATGCAGGCCGGATTCATGTAACGTCAGAGACGTCAGAAAGGAGGCCTGGCAGGATCGTGGAGAGGTAAGTAACACTGTTTGTTATGTTCCCTTACCTCTCCCGATCCGCCGATCATTATACTCGGGGGTCTGCAAAGAACATTAAAACAGTTTTAATATCGATGTTGCTATATGGTTATTACCCCCTCTCTGTATCATGGATGCCCTATTATTAATAAATACACTGAAGAGATTCTAATAGAAAACATTTATTCTCTAGCTGGGACTTGTGGTTCGCCAGCTAGACTTGCATATATCCATAGGAGCACTAATGAGAGTGCCTCCACGCCCCCTGAGCGTCATATGACATCTACGTGGGTGTAATCCTTTGGAATCACGTGATGCCTGCATGGGCGTTGACTGGGGGTGTGGTTAAGCTTTAAAAGGCTTGACTGCCGGCGCGCTCGCTGGCAGTCTAACCTAATACCACGTCCTACCACCAAGGACGTGGGAAGTGCAGTTTTCACTGCAGCTTTCATCTTTCCTTAGAAAAACCTCCTGATGAGCTAGAATATCAGCTAGTGAAATACGTATAGAGGGTATTAGGAAATAGTTTTCTCTCCATGTAATAGTTCAGGGACTTACAATACATTTAAATTGAACCAGAGGATAGATAGGACTGCTGCTTAACCATTTTATACTGGCTATATCATTACCTGGTCAGACCTCTGAGCACTGTTGGGAGCTAATGCTGCATATTAACTCTTGCTCCTCCAAGTCCTGCTGAACAAATGGAATACTTATCTATTTTTTCCTGCCAATTGGAAAGATAAAGGGGAGAGTTTCACTTTATCAAAGAGATAGAAGCCATATCTACCTAATCTCTTTATTGGTTAGTGAATCTCCCTATTGGAATATTTTATGCTATAATGGGCACAATTTTAATATATTAAAAAATAAAAGTTATGTTTTATTTCTACTCCCTCAGCTGTATATACAAAATATTTTGAGTAGAATACCCGTCAGTGAATTGATGTTCTGAGTATGGGAGTGATAACAATAGGAGCTCAGTCATATGACTCTGTAAGATGCAATAGATGCAATTTTGCATTTTTTTTTTTAGCCAAAGCAAAAAATGGCTACAAAGTGCGTCTCATTCTCTAGACAATTCATTTACTCCACTAAGAGAACTATGTAATGCTTTATTTTTTCTCTGGTGGTGCTGCAGGGAATTGAAATACTTGCTGCTAGATTGCCAAGTAAGCTACGCCTGACTGCTGAGGGTCACAGCAATAGACCATTCTGTGATCAGCTTATTATCAAAGCATCAAACTTTAGGGATTTTCCAAAGCAAAGTTTCTGTTTAAGGTTAAGGCCCCACATAGTGTCTGGCAGCAAAAAAGTGCTGTGGGAAAAATCATAGCAGCAACATATTGTGGTTTTTCCTGCAACGCTTTTCACAGAAAGTTCGGAGATGTTTCCTCTGCAGACTTTCTGCTTCAGTTATACCTATAGGCAGTGGCATAACTAGGAATGGCAGGGCCCTGTGACGAGCATTTGACATGCCCCCCCCCCCCCCCCGGCCAACGCCGAAGACCTCGACTGACCGACCCCCCCCCCCCCCTGCATTTCTGTGCGCTCTATTATGCCCCATAGTGGTCCCTACACACAGTATTATGCCCCATAGTGGTCCCAGTATACAGTATCATGCCCCTCTGAGGACACCCATGAACAATTATTATACTCTGGGGTCTTTTCAGAACTCAGAGTATAATAATCGGAGACCCGGGGGTGGGATACAAGCATAAAAAATACTGTCACTTACCTATCTCTGGCTACACTACAGTCCTCGGTGGTGTTGGCCATCTTCAATGACGTCTGGACGTCACATGACCCAGGATGCATGCCCCGGTCATGTGACGTCAGGAATGTCACACAACTAGGCCCGAAGCCTGTCTGGAGTGCAGAGAGGTAACTAACAATGTTTGTTATGTTCTCTTACCTCCACTGTGCCTCCGATCATTATACTCAGGGGTCTGAAAAGACCCCCAAGTATAATAACAGTGTTTGTGGGGCCCGTGGTATCACTTACCAATCCCGGCCCCTGCCAGGATCGGTAAGTAAATAGGGCCCTTTACCGGCTGGAGTAACTCCAGCCGGTAACGGCCTATTAAGAAAAAAGAAAAATGCAGCGGTAGCGGCTGTCACCGGGCCCCTAATGTTCCAGGCCCAGTGGCAGCCGCTACCCCGGTAGTTACGCCACTGTCTATAGGGAAACCGCCACTGTTTCTGTAGGTATAATTGACATGCTGTGATTTCAAAAACCTCTACGGTTTTAGAATTCGCATGTGTCTCCGCTGCAAATATTTTACCACTGTGTGAAGATGGGATTAACTAGAATCTCATTGACTACATAGTGACTGTAAAATGTCGCAGTTTACACCACTTGTGGCCCTGGCCTAAAGGAAGACTCCAAAACTCTTGTTTAGCTATAAAAGTTAAAGGGAATCAATAAGAGAATTAAATTGATTGACTCGTACACAGCTTAATGCTCCAATCACTTTGTCTCTACATAACTCTAGGAAAAAACAAGCTAAAATTACTACATTCATATAAATGCATACTAACAGCTCTCATCATAACAATCTACTATTTTTGTCGTAAAGATCACAAGACAAGTAGCATGTATTCAGAACAGCCCTGTCTGAGCTTCTTTGTAATTACATCAGTGTATCTATCAGAATAGCTGTCATGAAAAAGTGAATTTGGCACTTGTCTGTGCTGCACCTGTCATAAAGACTAATAGAGCAGACAATCCTTTTGACGCTTAAAACATCTAAATATAGTACTGAAAAAAAGCTTGTGAAAACACAGCTCTGTCCCTTCTGTAGGCAACACAAGGACTTTCTTTTTATATTTCAGGATCTACTTTCACCGACCAACAAAAGACTGTTCATGTAGCAGGTGGAAGTAGAACTGAGATCACAACCCAGACCGTCAAGACTGGGGTACAAGTCAAATGGCAACAAGATGGAAAAACAGAAAAGACAGTAAGCCAAACAGAGCACACAAAGCGCACTGTAATCGTTGATAATAAAGTCACCCATCAGGAGGAGTTTACAAGTGTAAGTGGAGACTCTAAAGTCGGCCATAAAGAAGGTATGGATACAATCGCACGCAAGGTTTTATAGTCATATCTCCAAAGTCACGTGTACTGCTTCACTGGGTGGAATCTAAAGTGCATGTATATCTTTGCAAACTGTTCTATGATGATATAATAATATAATATATAATCCACATAAAACAGTGCTTTTTATAAATGTATCAGATTACTTAGATTGTACTGATCATTTATAGTACAGAGGTGCACTCACAATTCTACTGGTTGCTATTTGAAATTGCAAACAAGTCTTATGGCATCTGTATTTGTTTAGCTTCCTAGAAATTAAAATCCAACTATTATTCATTCACCTTGTCAATAATAATGTGACGTGCAACAGACAGTGGTTTGTGGATCCACAGTCTCTTTGGATCACTTCAAGAGCATTATTTAAGTAGCCTCCCCTGAAGATCACCCTTTAAAGAGGACCTTTCATGTCCTCAGGCCCATGTGGTTTTATATACCTGTTATGTGACCCGGGGCTGGAGATACCCTTGTCGTTATAACTGCAACGATCTTTGCCCACTGTCAGAAGGGCGTTCCTGACAGTGTAGCTGGGCTGTGAGGTACGCCCCCCCCCCCCTTGACAATACTCATCCATAGCCCTGTACTGTCAGAGAGGACGTTCCTTACCACCCAGCCATGATGCTAAGCTATGAGGAATTATTCCCCCCCCCCCAGTACTTATCTACGTACTGTCAGCTACACTGTCAGGAACACTCTTCTCAAAGTGGACTGAGATTGTTGCCATTATAATGGCAAAAGTATCTCCAGCCCCGAAGCACATAATGGGAAAGCCGACAGTATGTTGAATTCAGTGCACTGTCAGCTTTCTAGCGGTACATAAAACTGCATGTGCCTGAGGATGTGAAAGGTCCTCTTTAACTCCCATATGTTTATCTGGACTCTGCTGCACTGCAGAATAGAGTCAAAATCAGTGACGGAGTCAGAAACAAGCCAAGGTTTATAAACTGAGAATCAGGAAGAAATAAGAGAATATCCTCACAGGAACCTATATCCTCACATGCGAACCTATATTGCTCAGATACTTGGGCAGGAACTTATACTTATATAGGCAGGGATTGTTAGATATATCTTGAGAATGGATTTTTTTTATGCAAACATTTGCCTTTTAAGAGATCACGATGGGCATTGCATGACCCAAAGGGTGCAGGAGGCTAGGTTCACACTAGCATTGGTCTCTACATTGTTTGGGTCCACTGGGGGCCATCTACTAAAATAGTGGTTACCTGCATATCCCATAGACTATAATGGGTTCCCTCCGGGTGTCCGTCAGGTTTCCAACAGTTTTATATTGGGTGGAAGATGCAGGAAGGGAAGAGATATTTGGCTTAGAGTTGGTGCCAATAGAAGGAGAAGAAAGACTATGGTGGCTATACCACCAGAAAGAGCAAGTCTTGCCGCCATTATGAAGTCACTCAGAGACTAATTCAACAATGATCATTGAACACCTATTAGAACAAGTAAAAAAAGACACTATGTAAAATTAGTACACTATTTATCCTACATGATAAACACCATAAATCCTACAATTCAGGTGCCAGAATTGCTGTTTTCTTTTTATCTCACTTCTCAAAAACAAAACATAATAAAAACTGATGTAATATCCATATGCACCCAAACATTTTACCAATAAAAATGAAAAGACATCCTATAAATACAAGTCTTATTGCAGCCATGTTAATAGAAAAATAAAAATGTCATGGGTCTTGGAATACGTCGAAAAGAGTGTTTCCATAGCACCATCAGGATCACTGAAGTTTAGGGCTGTGGTGATGTTACCACAACAAGGCGAAACCAGAAAGTGAGCTCTGGCACAGTGCTATGGGGTTGAGAGATGGAACAACCCCTTCAAGGGTGAATTCTGTGGTATGTACATAATGTATAAGGGTTGTAAAAGGGGATTTTGTAGTATGGGGCATTGATGTACAATGCTAATCTCAAAAGCGTTCAAATACTGTTCATGGTTTCATCTGAATGTTAGAGTAGAAATTCCAAGATGCTCTCCCATTATAAAGACATAATGGGAACAGAATACTTGAGTATTATTGGAGAAATACACATACTGCATTATGGAATGGCATACGTAACATAGCTGAGAAAGTTGACAATATGTTGACAGCAGTAAGGGTTATGTATACACTTTCACAATTTCACCATGGATAAACTAACACAACTGCTGTCAGCAGCGCGCTGTCATTACTTGTTATCACATAGCACTTCATGGCTGTATATTCTTTTGTGAAGCCAATAAACATGCTTTTTTCTTAGTAAGAAGTCATATGAACGGACAAAAAGATAGAATTACAGGATGGAATTATAAAGTCACAAAAACACCTTAGAGATAATAATACTGTGCTACAAAATATATGTAAAAAAATGGAGATATATTAGGAAAGGAACATTATTAGCCAGTTGTCTATTTATTTATACATTTTCAGGAAGAGTAACAGAGGAATGGCACAATGCAGAGAAAATATGTGTCGTTATTTCAAGAAAAGTCTAAGTATTTACTAATCCTTGGCCAAGTCTTGAATGTCATTACCGCATATTTCAGGCTGGTCACGAAAATAAGATTTCACCGCAAATTGCCACAATTATCATTTATTATCATCATCACACTTGTCATTTATTATTATCACAGTTATCATTTAAAGGTCAAATTTGGTACTTAACTTAGGATGGTCATTCACTAGTGATCCAACTTCTGAATCCCTTCATCACATGTTAAAATGACAAGTTCTCAATCAATCCCTGCCATGAGTTATGGCCCGCTCTGGGCATGGGATGCAGACTGGGCAGGAGCGACTTTCCAATGACTTTGCCAAACAACAGTTTAAAAAAACCAACACAACAGATGAACTTTTTAATAAGCATCTGCATCCAGGTAGCATTAAGTAGAAAGTGGCCTAAAAAATCTATATATTACAAGCTTCACTACATCACACATCAAGTATGGGAAATGCAATACACAAGCATGAAATAGTATCCGTAAGCTATAAGTCAGGATGGCAGAAGTGTGGGCTATACTGTACCTGTCAGTCATCTCTAAAACTGAATTACAGAAAAATAATAGTAATACCTCTTACACATAAAATGCTTTGTTGCTCATAGTATACTCTTTTTAGGAAAGAATGTTCGACAGTTGTTATATGGGATCTATAGAATAACAATATTGTTCATGCAATTTCATGTCTGTTTCATAGATGAAGGGTGTTGATCAAATTTTGGGGCTTAAAACAAGAGCAATCGTATGTTCTAAATTCATAAACATTTTTTGTTATTTGTTGCAGAGGGGAAACTTAAAGAGAGTAATGTAATTCCACCACCTCCTAGAGAAGGTCAGTATACATAAAAACTACAGTATGTGCCATTGATACCAGTTTGGAGTCAGACACCGTATCTAATGATTTCAATTACACAATTGCTTTAGTTTGTTTTCAGTCATATGAGCAATTTATTTATCAGATTAGACAATAAAATTAAAATTTTACTTGACAATGTACATTGTGTAATTGTGTAATTCCAAGATCATATTCGAATAACTAAATATACACTATATAATTGTTGTGCAATAAATAAACCATAAAAATAGTAAAAAAGCAAACTTAGCTTTCGAATGTGTGGTGGTGGGCTCCCCCATCTAGGACCTCTCAAGAAGTAAATATAAGCCCTTGATTTTATCTTCCGTTACAAAAGTAAACAAATGTGATGGAAGCTAGCGTCCGCCATGTTGTTTACATTAGTGTCCATGTGAACATATATAGAATCAGTCTGTGACAGTTTTAATGTCCGTTGCTGTCATCCTATGTTGGAAAACAACAACGGACATTAGTAACGGTAGTGTGAACTTCCCCTATATCATAGTAAAAGAAAAAAAAAGCTACAAAAACTATCTCTTTCTGTTTAAACAATTATTTATTTCTATAAACATGAATATTATATACAGTTTTATGTGTTATTAGAGTCACCGGTATTTGATTTGTTCTCTTGGTGGCATTTTTTTATGGTTTGCTACTAGAGACCCAATATTGGGTGAAAAATTGTATGTACATTGTTAAACTTATTGTGATGTAGTGATGGGACATACCTTTCAGATAGGCATGCATAGGCTGAACTACAGCCCCAACAATGACATACAGGTTTCAGTAGCAACTGACTACAATTAAACTCCATGTAGTCTGTGTCAGCAATCATACTTTATTCCATCTGTTCCTTATTCCTAAGGCTGGTCTTACACGACCGTAATGTAAGTCCGCAAATGGTCCGCAATTGAAGGTTTTCAATTGCGGACCATTTGCAGACACATTATATTCAATGTGACCTCTTACACCATATATCTTATCCGCGATGTGGCCGGGCCGCAACCATGTTCCGCAATTTATAGGACATGTCCGTAATAGCCATGAATTGCGGCACTGCACGGACTCGCCCATAGAACTCTATGGGTGAGTGCGGCAGGACAAGGACGTCTGTGGAGCCTATGTTGCCGATCAGCAACTAGTGTTGCTAATCAGTCACTTGCGGACTGTACATTCCGTACGGTCGTGTAAGACCAGCCTTAGTAAGGTAAATTTGGTAGGTTAAGAAGTAGGGAACAGAAGGATGGCAATATGATTGTCTAAAAAAAAGTCCCATCCATAGAGTTTATTTGTAGTCACACAGGTCACTGTTCTGACTGCAGAAGCAACAATGCAATAATTGGATGTAAAATTGTAAATAGCCTTTAAATGATAACTCATTCTTCAAAAAACTTTGCATAAATCAGTAATTAAGTAACCTTTTAATAAATATCATCAGAGACGTATCTTCCTCTTTTGTTGCCTCTCTCCATTAAAATGGCTTTACGAAATTCATCTTGATCTAGCAGAATGTTACAAAGGTGTCAAGTAAGAGCTCACAATAGAAGTCTATGGAGAGGGAAGGGGAAAGTAAGCAAGAGCCCAGTGACAGAGGACAGATTGGACATAGAAGGGACTACAAAGGGAATTGCTATCTCATCTCAACTGCTTTATTTACACCAATACCGATCAGTACTTAAACTCTAGAATGATGGAAACCCTGCTAAAATGCAACATATAAGTCATATATTGGCCAAAAATAGTGTTATTCCTCATATACACACACTGTACTATTTTTATACAGAGTTTGTTGAAAGGTTAGGTAGACTGTCACGAGCTTGGAGTACATGTCTATTGCTCTCTTCCATATAGCAGTGAGGAAAGACAAGAGAGATATTACAGTATTAATAGCATCCATAGTTCATTGCATCCACATTAGCAGTATTGGTCGAAAGGTTGCTAGGGTCATTTCAAATGTAGTGTCTGCTTGATGTACGCACCATGAGCACTCCCATTACCAATAACAATTGTATCCATTGGCCATTGACTTGACATTTGTGAACAGAGTTCAGCCTACATGGGCCAATGTACATCAGAATACTCTTTCTTTGTCAGTTCTGGAATAGCATAGTTGACTAAACTATTGAATACAAAAGTATCCAGTACATTTTCACTAGAGAGATTTGCAAAAGAACACTTGCCGCAAAGAAGCAACCATCTAAGAAAAGCCTGTCTTGTGTTTCTATGTGAAATATGAACCTACTGTAAATTCTTTGTACCAAAGCCAAAAATATACAAACTTGTGGATGACCTGAGTTCCTAGAAAACAATTGTATTAGCACTTCTATGAATGGCATTGTTGGATAATTGACATATTATCAAACACCATAGAGCATCATTGGTAATGATTTTTCTGTTTAACACCTGCTAGATTATCTGCAAGAGTAGGCATAATAAAAGTTTAGCATCACATGTCTGGTTTGTTACTTGTGAAGCAAACCTATTAATCCCATCTGAGAAATGGCATGAAACATGAAAGCATATTTGTTGGCTTAATCCAAGTGCCAGTTGTCTTATCGGAGACAAGTATCTTATAATGTATCCCGTGTATTTAGTTTACTGTTTGATGTGTTAGATTAAGTGATCCTGAGACGGCACATAAAATGGCAACTTTTTGTATCATTTCGTCCAATGCTGATATTGGAATAAACAAAAAGATAACAAATGATATGCTCCAATGAGATTAGAGACAAAATTACGTTTGTGTCAAGTAGCAAATTCTGCTTACTTAGAATTTCTTAAAGCGTAACTAAACTTTCGGACAACTTTTGATTTTCTGGCAATATTTGGGTCATTAATAAATTTAGTAATATATTTTATTAACAATTTTAGTCCTTTCTGTGAAATCCTGTATTTCTTTATTCTCTCCTTTGCTTCTGTTTTGAGAACTGTTTCTTCCTCTCACTGATTGTTACAATGTATGGATGTGTAAAATGTAGAGAAAATGAGGGGAGGGGAAGGGGGATCACTTCAAACAGTTATACCTTGGGCATTATAAGGTTGCAGTGCTAACTAAATTATTTCCAAAATCACTGCTGCAAATAGATTAGGATATTTATATGCAGCTGCAAATATATATGATATAAATATCCCAATTCCGATTGTGTTTCAGATGGTACAACCTTAGTGTCTCATGAAAGAAGAGAATCTTCTCTTTCATATGACACTAAAGGCAAGTTTGTATGTTTTATAAGGCCTGAGATATAACTGAAGTGACCTTCCGCTACCCCCATTTTCTCTACATGTTACACAGCCCATACTCCATGAACAGTAACATTCAGTGAGAGGCAGGAACAGATCTCAATACACAATCAAGGGGACCATGTGACTGAAGTCAGAACACTAGTGATGAATACAATCATACCACAGCATCTTGGCAGTGACACCAGTACCAGCACTATAAAGGTAACATGGTATGTGTTGAAGCCAAATTATACCAGTTTACTGATAGAACAGATGGGGGATGAGTGCTGTAAACTACTTAATATATTGCTGACCAAGTATGTTCTGGATATTTTGTGGGTTTTCTGCATTCTTTGCAAATAAGAAACATCAACCTGTATATTCAGCACAAAAAATTCGTATAGTGTGTAAATTCACAAGACCAAAAGCAGAAGACTGAATAAAGATGACCAATTTAAGAAATGACTAAGCAAACATATATTTGGTTTTGATAACAATTTTATTTTGGGGGTTTCTTCTTGAAGTGTCTCCTTTACAAGTAAGTCTTAATTTAACTAATAAGCACAGATCCTCCAATATAATATGCAATAGATAAAACATAACTTTTATTGAGTCTCAATAAAAAAACAACCCCATAATCAACAAAAAATGTGTAGTAAAAATAATGGAACATTCTTATCACTTGCAGTAGGTAATAAAGCATCATGCACTAGGGTCACGCAGCTTAGCAGCAAGGGAAACACATTGGGTACAGGAGAACAGTACTAAAATACCCTGACATCCCAAAAATAGCCCCAGCCCTAACCACTGTGAGGTTAGTATGAGCTCCCCTGCACTCAGGGCTTAAAGCTCTGCAGCCTGGATCACCAGCTACTTCTTCTAAATATCTCCTGATGAGCATTTATGCGAAATGCATCGGCAAGGAGACATAAAGGTTTTATATATTGTATATTATATTGGAGGATCTGTCCTTACCAGATTCTGAGATCAGTGAGGAAGTTAATGCTTCTTTGGTTTTTGTGCTTTTTCATTTAAGTCTTATATTATCCAATAGTTTAGAATATTCGATAACTTGACCCCGGTGAAAGAATATTCAAAGTAGACTACGTGGCCTCAGCAGTGGTTATATGACTATTATTGTGGTGTATCTTTGGGGAAGCTGTAGTGATACATGGGTAAGACATTCTTTAAATACAACTGTGCAAGAACTTCTTTTACAATGTTCTCATGGAGAACATGAGTAAAGATTAAAGCAGGACCGTCGAGCCAAAAAAATGTGTTAAAAATGTGTTCTAGCATTGAAGGCCCCTGACTATGATAACTAGTTACTGCATGAAGTTGTCAGGTTAGATTGGAGTTTCCTGGCTTGAATAAGTGTGGAAACCACTAATCTAAGGAAGACATATTATTATTGATAAAATTTATATCACCGGCAGCAAGAATGACTGAAAATAGAGACCGGTGTGCTGACAGAAGGTTAAGTAATGGGGCTCTTGTTCCTAATGGGAATGGTTCATATGAAAATTGCTTTTTATGCCGTTCCATAATCATTTCCATAAATACCTGTGTTCCCTGTTTTATACTTTTGTTCTCTTAAATAAAGCTTTAAACACTTTACATGGCGGCAAACTGGACTTTGTTACGTCTGGAGGATCTTAAAACTAGTCAGGCACACCATGCCTTGCTTTGGTGTACACATTACCTCTGCTTCATGTGGTATGTATTTCCTCCTTACGCAAATTCCTTTTGTGTCTATGCACTTGCCTGCCAGTATCTTGAAGATAATTTTGTTTGCAGTCTTCTTGTCAGTCTTGTTAATACATATCACCTTCAACCCTGCGCGAAAGATGATCTAGTGTTCGCATGCTTGAAACTGTGGCAGGCTGGAAACTTGACAGATACTTCAAGGTTGAAGGCACAAGAATATACCAGGCAATTAGAACTATCATAGACAAGCATGTTACATCACCTATAATGTAGAATATCGCATATTGATTCAAATTTCACTATAGCTGGAGGTAGGAATACACCTTGTACAGATAGCAAAAAAAAGAATGAAGTATATTAAAAATGTTGGATCATGAAGTTGACTCTCGTCCATATGTCCTAATACATAATATGGATGTTATAGAGGTGTGTTCACCACTCAGAGCCTCCTTTATTCAGCCAGAAAGGAAAGCCATTTTGTATGAGTTCCTCCCAATCTAACATCTTAGTTGAGTTGTACATGTATTACATGGATATAGTCATTCATGAACAGCATTTAATGCTAAATTTCCCCCCTACTGTCCATTGAGAAGGGTTCCCACATCAAAATCAGAAGTGCTGGGTATAAGACTCAATATGAGATAATGCCCTTTAATGAAGACAATGACATACCTGTCTATGTAAGTTCTATCAAGATTTTTTATTAATGAAAGGTGTACTCTTAAACTGCTGTGTAGAAGCAGCATGGGGACTTCATGGTTAGCATTTTTGCCTTCCATTTGTGCACATGGTTTTACTCCAGCGATTTGAGCTCCATCCCAAAAACTTATAAAAGTTGGCCTCAGTGTTTCCGTGCCTGAAATGTGATTGTGAGCCTGACCAAACATAGGAACCGACATCTGTACTAACACATTTAGTGCTGGGGTCACTGGACTGACTATGCCTCAGATTCCTTATGGCAGCTTTACTTCAGAATTATTGTCATATTATTGAAAGTGTACAGTTTCATACAATGCTACACTATTGTATAGTTTGCAACTTTGCAAGTATACAAGATTATTATTTTTTTCTAAATCTGCAAACATAATTTAATCCCAGCAGAGGAAATCAAACCCAATAATGAAGAAGTGAAGAAAGAGCAAGGTGAGTGGTGCCTGGCATGGTACACTAGACCACATAAAGGGCAGTAGAAAGTTAGTTGGAGTTTTTGTAGAATTCTTGTAGTTATGCATGGTGTTGCAAAATTGAAAGGGAATCTGTCAGTAGAACTCAGCATATCAACCCAATGAGGGTGCTCGTGTATATTGACAAAAAATGTGATATTTCAGCAATGGAGATAGCAATTCACAAGAGGAAAACTCTATTTGATTCAGGTGACCCTAACTTGTCTAACTGGAGGCTTGGCTCGCTATGCCGAGTTCTGTTGACAGGCTCCCTTTTAGGGAATGTTATGCATCTTTCATGCATTGTCAGTTGTTCGTATTTTTCCTTACTGGGTGTTCACTTTATTTTCTTTTTTACATTTATGCCTCATCCATGAACAATAGGCGCTATAAATAGGCCTTCTCTCATTGATTCTGCTAATCTTATAGACTTCAGTAGAGTAATGACTGCTCATGCAAGAGATCTTTTTTATGTTTACAAAGAGCATGTGGAAATAAGCCTGAATTTTCTGTTGAACCATATCTTTATATCAGATACTGTGCAGCTTAAAGAACAGTGGTTTCTGTTGGCCTTTGCTTAGTAGCCATTCATGAAAAAAGAAGCAATAGTCTGAAATATCACTATTGACCCTTAGGTATCAAGACATGTAACAAAGGCCAGGATCACCAAGAGAAAACTTAACCTTTAATAATAAATATATTAAAAGGAGCCCAAAAGAAGAACCAAAACATAAACATATAGTGCGAGTAAGTGAGCTTTATTGACATTACTGTAGGTAGAGTATTTGGGTCTGCCCTTATAAAGGCAAACATTTTGGGAGGGGTATTAGGGTTAACAATAGGGTAACATTAATCCGTCCATATTGACATGACCTGGTGACTCCTGCTTTATTTTGACCTCTCCCTTGCATGTATGAGTAAGTCAGATCCATTTATATTTACTCGCACAATAAGTTTTATTGTTTCTCTCGGCTCTTTTTAATACATTTATTATAAAAGGACAATTTTTATTTTGGTGATCGCGGCTTTTGATACATGTTACTAGCCAGTCACTGGCTGTCTTGTGCCACACACTCAGGCAGCATGAATGAGGTCAGTGATTTACTGTATAGCACTCAGGTTTGTATAGAAGACATCATCTCTGCACTCAAGTGAAAATGTCCAACCAGGAAACTCAGATTTGCGGTTCTGGAACAACAGGGGATTCACCAGATAAGCAATGGGGCTTTTAGTTTCGTATGGCATATTATGTGGGATACATTTTAACCATTCTATAAAGGGACTCTATCATTCAGAAAACGGATTTTGAGCTAAGCATATGCCTGAATAGACTTTAAAAAGGCTATTCAGGGGCTGCCTCCAGTTCTTCCAAAGACCCCCTTCCCTGTGCGTCCAAGCACCATTTTAGTGTAGCTTGCTATAGAACAGCATAATGAGCAGTATGCTGAGTTCTATTGGTAGCTACAAGAAAATGGCGCTTGGGCATGTGCAGTAGTGCTCAGAACAGAGTGTTGACAACAGAAGATGTAGGCGGTACAGCAAGTGTGGAGGAGGAGGGCATAGCGGATCACAAGCCACAGAGGGGTGTTACTGAGGTATGACGCGGGGGTGCTTGCTGGCCCTGGAGAACGCCCAGTGTGCTTGGTGAGCCTCATTAGCATATCATTTTTACTGATTTTTACTAAAAACGGGGGGGGGGGGGGTGTCTTTGGAAGAACGGGCTATTCAGGCATATGCTTAGCTTAAAATCCATTTTCTGAATGATAGAGCCCCTTTAACCGATCAAAAGTCCTATCCTGACCTCAGGTCTTATGATCCAAGTTAGCAGTATCATCACTTTAGTACAGACCATGTAATATGGATTTACTGTATATAGAATAGAAAAGTCTTTCCTGAAACTGCCTAGCATTATCTACCAAGCAATGAAAACTTATTACCCATCTATAGTTTGAGAATTTCACCCACTGATTCCATGGAATTGTTCCCCATGGTCTTTGTTCAGTGGCCACACAGAATACCTTACCATTCTTAATAAATAACCATGATAGTCAATCACTGGCCAACCCATTGACTTACTAGCCATATAGACAGCCAAACGTTAAATCGTATTATTGCTGCAGTTGGATAAACTAAGCCAAAATGTTTTGTAACATGGAAAATAATTATTGTACCTTCTGTACAGAGCAAAGCAAACCTAAAGATGCTGAGCCTGAAAAGGATAAAGGTGAGTAAAACATAGTTGTGGGTTGCCTGTTTAGTGGACTAGTGCTTGCCTTAGGGTTCCTTTCATGCACTATTCTGAATTTCGTAGTATTAGGGCTTGCATAATCTGAATTGTCTGTATTTTTAGCATGCTTGACTTTAGTAGAAATTCTAGCTCACTGTTTTTATTATTGTAAGCTTTGTAGTTCTGCAGAGCTTATTAAGGGTACATTATATCCATACAGGACTGAAACACTGTAGCCTATCTTGTGTAAATCGGCAGCAGGAAAAAAGCCAATGGTGTCACTTTCAATACAGAAATGCAGGTGATTTGTCACAGACTTCATCCTTTCCATGGTGAAGCGCTAACTCCATGGTGAAAACTGTCACCATATTGATATTAAAATCCACACCTTGGGGAATTTTTGACACATTCTTTGTGGATCTTTTTTTCAGTACGTGGATAACATTTCTTCTATCCATGTTCCTGCCTCTGAAAAAAGCTGCTTATTTTCTGCACAGAAATTCTACAGTATTAAAGTCCCCTCTTTATCTATAGTACCATGAGTCCAGTCACCAGATTTTACACTTGATTAGACACCATGTTATGCTTTAAATGTCACTTTCTTTGTGCTCTGCACCACTATCTCTCTCTGCAGTGCATAGTGTGAATATCCTTTTCTCTTTATAGTCTCCTGCATAATCTGAGACCTGAATATACAGTCAGGGACACTGAACTGTCATCTCCTTCACTATAACTGGGTGACAGGAGTTGTCTTATCAGCAGTAGCTAGGGATAGGAGTGTGTGCCTCCCTGAGATTAAAGAGGATCTTTCATGTCCTCAGACACATGCAGCTGCAGCCTCCTTGCTCTCACACACACACAACAGAGCGTGCTCGCTGAGACTTCCAGGTGCACGCTAGAGGCTAATTAGCATATGAATAAAAGTGGGCTCATTAAAAAACGACCGAGGGGATTAACATACAAAAGGTATGTGTGGAATAGCCTTTTTAAAGGCTATGCAAGTATGTGCTTAGTTAAAAATGAGTTTTCCCAATGATAGAGTCTAGAGATGAGCGAACACTGTTTGGATCAGCCGTTCCGAACAGCACGCTCCCATAGAAATGAATGGAAGCATTCCATTCCATTCATTTCTATGGGAGCGTGCTGTTCGGAACGGCTGATCCGAACAGTGTTCGCTGATCTCTAATAGAGCCCCTTTAACAAATTCATTAAAATGTGCGCAATATAGAACCACTGGAGGCATCGGACATACTAGTAGTGATCAAATTTATTGCAGAACTTTCCGAAATTGCCGCGTATGCTGCTGAAACAACCACATGAAACACATATGTGGTAATGAACCTCACTTACAGCAATTTCTGTAACTAATCTGCATCCTATGAATAACCAGAATGAAGATATGTATGGACATATGATGCTGGATTAAACCTACGTTGAGAGAGTTACTGATACCATAGAATACTATGATTTCACTAATAAATCTAGAAAGTGAATTGATTTGTATGAAAACTTCAGTCTGATAAAACACCTAAATATTTTGCAACAAGGAAAATAATTGTACTTCCTGCACAGAACAAAGCAAACCTAATGATGCTGCACCTGAAAAGGCAAAAGGTGAGTACATTGTATCTGTGGAATGCCTGTGTACGGGACTAGTGCTTGCCTTAGATTTCCTTTTTTGCACCATTCTGAGTGTAATAGTAATAGGGTTTGCATTGCCTGAATTGTGTGCACTTTTTGCATGCATGACTTCAGTTCAGTCTTGATTGTTGTATATCTTTTTTTTTTTTTTTATTCTTTGTGTTCTGATTCTACTTCTGTGTAGCATCACCGAATCACAATGGATTTATTTACACATATGATCATTATGAAATCACCTGTAAAGCTTTAATCATGTCTATTATGTGACACATCCATCATAGCTTTTAGGTCGGGGCCCCATGCAACGTAAACGCTGCAGCAAAATCTGCAGCATTTTACAGTACTGGCAAAGTGGATTCTGGCTAATACCATCCTCACATTGCAGAAAAAAATCTGCAGTGGACAGGCTGCAATTTCAAAAATGCTGGGGGTTTTGTAAATTGTAGCATATCAATTATACCTATGGAAATGCTCTTGGTTTCTGTATAGGTATAACCGAGGCTTTTCTGTGAAAAGAAAAATGGGGAAAAAAAACTGCAGTGCATTTCCACCGTGGTCTATTTCACAGTGCATTTTGGCTATGGCTTGCTGCATGCAGCCTTATGCTAAAGGAGTTTTCTGACCCTAAGTGCATTTTTCATGCTGATGACCTATCCACAGGAGCAGAAAGCTTGGGGTTTCCATAGGACAGGCCATCAGTATCTGTTCTCTTAGGGTTCAACATCTGGACCCTGCACATATACACTGATGTAGCTGCCTCCACACCCTGGAAGATATAGCAGTGGGCAGGGAGTGGAAGCAGTATATCCTATTCAAATAATAGTAGAGGAACTGCTAAACAGTGGGCGGTGGTCCTTCATTGTAGAGTTGAGGGGCTATAGAATTGTAGCCCTGCTCCTATTGCTTGAATAGGAGAGGAGTGCTTCCGCTTCTTATCAACTTCTTCAGCTTCCACTACCCAGAGGCAGCCGGATCAGCAGATCTGCTAAGGATAGGTCATCAGTATTAAAAATCCATTTTGTACCGGAAGATTCCTATTATTCAGTTTTCTTCTCCAATGGCTGAAAAACCCTAAATGAATCCACTGTGTCTTATTGTAGGTACTGAATGGAAACCTTAAAGGCCAGTTAGAAGAATTATTTTAAAATAAGGTGCCCTGTATGACTGAATATACAGTATGTAAGGTTATGCACTATAGGCATTGCTATTGATGAATGGATTTTCCAGCTGATGTTTTTTTAATGTATTTACATATGTTCCATTATAGGCCTTTAGAATACAATGCATGAGCATGTGAACACATAAGTCTATGGTATTGATTCTTTACACATAATAAAGGCACGTAAGCAAGTTTAAAGTATCTCAATGTATCTAGATGAAAAATGCTTTCTTTTTATCAAACTTTGTATCTTTGTGTAAATGGAAATTTATTTTTGTGTAAATTGATTCAACTTGTATTGAGACCAGATAAATAAAGCACATCCTACACATCCATTCCTAAGCCCTCGCGCAAACAAAAGTGTTATTGCTTTGTATATGCTTTAACGTGTAGGCCATAACCTTCCTATTACCTTCTTTGGGACCTTAAACCTCTATATGTTTTCAATTTGACACAGATACAGATTTTCTTGTCAAAATTCTGTCTCCAACCAAATGTGTGTGTTTCATCAGACATTATATTATGAAGATATCGTTCCCTAGACGTCAGGGCTGTTTTGACACATTAGCAATGAATAATAGGATATACAGTATGTGTAATGCATTGTACAGAGCATCATACAGGAGTGTGTGTAAGGTGTAAAGGTGTTTCAATTATTATTATTATTATTATTATTATTATTATTAGTAGTAGTAGTAGTAGTAGTATTAATAATAATAATAATAATAATAATATAGTATTATTTATATAGTACCCATAAATGCTGCAGCACTTTATAATCTAATGGCCACAGTAAACTATGCTGTTAGTGTAACACGCCAGCTGTGGACTATAAACCTAGCTTGCAATTTATAACAATGCATTTAGGATTAGGTTTCATCTCTCATATATACCATATTGCTGGCGTTGTTGCTTAGTGATGGGAGCCATGATGCCAATACTCCAACATAGACTGCTGCTGCCATTGAATGACTGCAGTCATGTGCTGTGTCCATGTACACAGATTGGTGGACAATTGGCACTGGATCATTGGGAGAACAGAGAGGTGAGTACTATTATTTTTTTATGTTCAATTTGCCACTGAATTTAGATTCTTTGATACCAGGATAGCCCCTGTATATATTATGATATTATGTTTATTCTGTTTATCCACTGCAGCCATAGCTATCTTTCATATGACTTAATTTATAATAGTGGTTTCGCAGCAGCCAGAAGTTGTCATAAGGGACCTGATTTGCTGTGACATTTTCTAGTGGATGGGTAACTCGATAGATTGGTATTGTTGGCACCTTCTTATGGGGCATAAATCACTGACCTTTGGTTCAGGCTTTCGCTAACATTCCAAAATATCACTTACAGTCGCCGCTTTGGACTTGTATGTTTGTTGGTGACACACTTGTCAGAAAATGTGTCCCTGGATGCAGCCCCTCAGTTCAAGGTTAATCTGTTTGTATTGCATTGTACCAATAATAGTCCCATAAAAATCTTGGGCACTTGTGGCATGGAAGCGAATACACTGGTTATACATATACCCAAATAAGTTTTGGCTGTCTTTTCAGCCACAATGTTGGATTCATTCCAAGGATTGAGAGGATAAGATCATGTGAAGATGGTTGAGAGAAATGAGTTCATCATCTTGTCATTCAGCTTCCTGCAGGATATGACATGCTTAAGTGCTCTCTATATGATCTTATTAATGCAATGTAATGCAGGTCTCCGGTCTCATCGGGTTTCTTGATTTGATTTTCTAATTTTAGAAAGAGTACCCACGAACACCAGTAGTTTATATACAGGAATGTGCACTGTATGCATTATTAGTGATGTATGCTGAGGATCAGATTTATACAAACATGTCCGACCTTAGATTTTTATTATACCTTTACTTTCACATTAGAACTTTTTGCAGGAGGGTTTGGTGCACAGTATGTAGCTGGGTATAGAGTATCAGTTTGGAAAAATAATTTCAGATTTTCAATAACCACAATAAAGATATGAAGAACGTTCTTGTGCATAAATATCATCAATTGAAATTACAGTCCTAAAAAAAATGTATTCACCCTTTGAATGTCTCAGGTGCATTGTCACACCTGTAAGCACCGTTTTACTTTGCCCTGGTCATTGTCACTTGACTGTTGTAGGCAATCCCCTGGCCTCAGAGGTCACATGTGCATAAATGGGACCTGATCACTGAGGCCAGTGATTGGCTGCAAAAGTCACATGACAACATGAGGATTGGGGGCTGCAATGGTGGGATCTTTAAAGGGTGAGTACAGCTATTTGCTTTATACTAAACGTTTTCCTTTGGTCGATTCCTTAAAAATATGTCAGACATCCGGTTTCATGAGCAGTAGGTAAACACTACGCATAATGCTTTTGGTAGCTCTCCATATATTATTGTGTACAATAAGAAAGCTCTATTACTTATATATACTTTATAAACCTGATAATACAAACTACATGTTGTATTTCATTTACATCAAGAACCCATGGGACCAATATGTGTTTTCCTAAAGTTATTGTAAAGGTGTGTTCTGTTACGTCGAAGGCTTGGGCTCAGTGGAGCCATCTAGTCACAGGAACTGTAATGCCATATGGCATAGGTAGATGCTTATAAACTAGATCAGTGTTTCTCAACCTTTCAAGCTAAGTATCCCCTTACGAAAAAAGTTGCAACTCAGCAGCCTCAACTCATGTGACAAATCCTGTTTCCAATCTCAAGTGGGGAATTAAAACAGGCACCAACTAAAAATTCTATACGTTTTTAGCTTCTGACCAGTTAGATCAGAAGCTATTGGTCTATTCAGCACAGATTACCCACTGCTGTAGAGGAGCCCCCATTAAACATGATGTATTCTAATGTTTGCTTGTTAACGTATGTGCCTCAGAACCTGAGTATTTGCTGAATGTCACTTCCAGAGCACTACATGAGACTATATGGCATACTCCCTTGGGTGCACATAGCACAGGTTGAGAACCACTGAACTAGATGGATCAGATTATGTTTTATAAAAAGTATAAAACATAATTTGAACCAGAATGGAAATTATGTTACTTGTATTTCATTTCTGAGATTGCTTTATTGTGTCGCTATGTGCCAGAGAAGGTATAACACATGTAAGGGCTCGTTCACACGGTGTAACGTCCCGCGAGATTTGGCACGTGTACGCCGCGTGACCCTTTGCGTGCCGTACACGCTCCCATTGAGTTCAATGGTAGCGGGGATTGTATGCGCCGCGCTAGTTTGCGGCTGTGAATAAATGCACGGCCGCAAACTAGCGCGGCGCATACGATCCCCGCTCCCATTGAACTCAATGGGAGCGTGTACGGCACGCAAAGGGTCACGCAGCGTACACGTGCCAAATCTCGCGGGACGTTACACCGTGTGAACGAGCCCTCAGGCTCGATTCAATGCATGTGTTTTACATTTGTTTAATGGATGCAAAAAAACAGGCAGAAGCAAATGGATCCTTCATTGATGTCTATGGAAACAGATGGCCACCCACATGCCTACCTTTTTTGCATCTCATTTAGTACATATGATGTTACAATATGATGCCCTAAAGTGGTCATGGATTTATTGTTTATGTTTCTGTTTGACATGATTCTAAGTAGTTTCCATACTCAGAAATACTATTAAGCTACAGTATCATTCATCAGTACAGTAAGGCAATTAACATAGGAGAATATTTGGTTTCCCACAGTGTAGTTTTGTAGCAGATGGGACTGAAGCCTCCAGCCGTAAAAGATATCTTGACAGCTATAGCTGTCCAGTATGTGGCCTGTCAGTAAAGATCAGAGAGGTTTAGTTCCAGATTATCACACGGCGCCTTTGCCTTTGTAAAATATGAACCACTCCTGGATGACATGTATTTTTTATTAAAATTATTATATTCCCTAATATAAAAAGATAACAAGGATTGAACTAGAAACATAAGGAAATTAAGAAGAAACAATCTCCCAGCAGGAATGATATAGAAACTTTATTAGTTATTTACCGTATGTGTATGTTAATATGGTGAAAGATGTTATTTAATTCATTTTACCTGCTGTACATCCTTGTTGTCTATGATGACAGCTGCACAATTCACCTAAAAATGAAGCACTGAATTAAAAGACGACAAAATACGGCTGCTTTCTTCCAGAAAGGGCACCACTTCTAACCATTGACTTCAATAAGGATAAGTTGCAGTATTGGACATAACACGTGGCTGAAACCATTATGGTTCTGTTTCATTTTTTAGATTAGTTACATCAGAGAAAAAAAAATATTTATAAGGTAGGAAACACAGTTACTAAAGATGATATTTTCTTCCCTAGATATACAAATACATTTCCAATATTTGGTTCTTTAAAACTACTACACACCTTTGACTAATATTACTTTTACCTAGTAATATCATATGTACTCTACATACCAACAGAGCTTTACTATAAATACATCTACTGCTAAAGGGAGGGGGGATAAAATCATTAATGAAGAGTAAAAAAGCGTAGTTCCTGTCTCTCCATCACTGACCACCAAGAACACTCCTATGATATTCTACCACATAATGTAAAAGTGTTGTGTGTAGTCTACCTTGATAATGTTACATGTGCTTAATATGTTGAAGACCCATTCATTGTGTATATGGTACACATTTACTTGCAGACATGGAAGACAGTGATGTGACGTCGTCTTCAGAAGGTCAGATGTGTGGTTGACCATCATTTCAATGTGTTTTCTTTTCCTTGCTTTTGTGAACATTCCTAACATTTCCAAGACTCTGGAAAGCTTCCCATGTTCTCATTTAATCCTGGACCACTTGGTGTACATCTCATTTTTGCCTTCATTTTCTCCTCACTGATGGCTTGTTTCTCATTTCAGCTACTGAAAATTGAAAGCTTTTCCCCATACTTTGCAGCTTCTTGAGTGTTTCAGGCTTCTGCTACAATTCTGATTTCTTTTTTTCAGGATGTTTACAATTTTTTTTTCCACTACAAGGGAAATGCCCAACCTATAAACTAGATATATGCATGGATCATTAACTGTATTTTATGTTTTCAGATGAAGATGAGTCTTCTTCAACTAGTACTCCTCCTCCAGGTAGAATTTTATTTACTTACAATAATATGTTCTTTCTTTTTTCTATCCATCACCTTTAGAATCAATCTACTGCAAGTGATACACAAATTCTACTTACAGACAGCTAATAGTAGAAGCCATTCCATATAACTCAAATAGGTTTTCTCAGTAACAAAATGTAACCAGTATCCAGAGAAAAGGGATAAATATCTGAATGATGAGCCCCTCGGCAAGCACAGACCAGTCCCCTGTATGGGGAAGTTGTAGTACTCAACCACTGATACATTCACTTTTGTAGGGCTGACAAAGATAGCGGAGTATATTGCTTCATCAGTTCCATGAACGTGGAATTCAGGAACCCCAATTCTTGTGATTGATGTTGATAGAGACTAATTGTTGTCAGTGAGAGAACTTCTTTAAGATAGGGACCCATGCGGTTTGGCCACTGCAGAAATGCTGCGGCAAAAAACACTGAGATTTACAGTCCCTGCAAAGAAACATTGCGGAAAAATACACAAAGAGGAAAGGCTGTGTGTGAAGGATCTCGCCTCGCCAAAGCCACTTTGACCCAGCCTCTGGCCTACCTGGTCTTGTGACGAGCAAAACTGCCATCACCTTCTTACCTTTACCATCCGCTCTCACCCTGAGAGAGAGACCGGATCTTATAGGATAATCTGAGATGAGCGTTCTAAAGTTTTATATTTATTAACCCAAGAGGGTCGATACAAGACAACCAACATACATAGAGATATATGCTAGCGGATACAAGCTTATATGGTTACAGAAAGGTATGTTACAGTGCAGTAAGATAAAAAGAATAAAAGATTAGAAACAGAATTATAATACCCAGTGGGTCTCCGGAGTTCACCTCATGAAATCCAGGGCACAGTCCTTTACAGTCCATAAGTAGTTAGAGTCCATAAGTAATCCTTAGGTGGTAAGGGTTTAACTCCCCATTAGCAGAATAGTCCAGGGTGCATGGTATCTCCATAGGCAATAGAGACCTTAGTCCAAGGGATTAGCTTCCACAGCATCACAGCACTTCTTGACACATCCCAGCAGTCCAGGAAGAACAACAAGACCCTGGGGCCTAGTCATGTGTGACAATATATTTCCACTCAGCCCCCCTCCCACGATGATGTCAGCAAGGTGGGCAGCTCTCCCCCTCACCTTGTACCAGTATAACTATATACGGTCATAACTCTTTGAAAGTCTCTTATGAAGTCAGCTTGTCTGCTAAAAGGTGATAGCATGGCTCTCAGTCCACTGATCCCAGACACCCCTTGCTAAGAATAACGAAGTTAGCACAATCATGACAATGCTGTGCCCAGGTTGAGACAAAGGGATGAGCCAAGCTACCTCCAGGGAAGAATTAGGCTTGGACAATTGGACACTATCTCTGGCATCTTGCTAATTAGGTCAAGTAAATTAACAGGGCAAAAGGGAAATATATCTGAGAAGGCAGTGAAAAAACCCCATAACTCTGGGCCATTCATCACACTGTGATTTCCAAAACCAGTGCGTTTCCAGTCAGTTATACTGACGGAAATGCTTGCAGTTTCCCTAAAGGTATAATTGAAGCAGAACGTCCGTAGAGGTGAACCTTCTGGACTTTCCATGAAAAGTCCATGTGGGAAAAACTGTGATGCATTTCTGCCATGGTTTTTCCTGTAGTGCTTTTTCACTGCAGCCTGCTACATGGGGCCTTTCCATCTTTTACTTGTATCTTCTCATGTCAAAGCCAGAATGGCAATCCTAGAATATCTTTTGTATCATTCACATATGTCAGATGGCACAGATACCCTCAGGTCCAAGAACAATAAAGATTTAGAATTTATTGACTTTATGTACAGTCTTACACCAGTGATTATAAAGACATAACGCTTATGATGAGACATTTTTTAGTAGATTTGTATTGCTTGAGGACAGGTACTGAAAAACATTAAAATACAAACACATCTATGGAAAGAAATGTGATGCTTACGGAAATTTAGATCCAAGGAATTAACACCCAAGTCCACCAGAGAAAGGATTAAAGATGGGCTACGTAAACCTCACAATAGAACAGCAGGAAATGAGGTTCCCATTATGGCACATCCTATCTCCAGGACTAGGCTGTCACTAAGTAACTTCTAAGAGATCATTCCTGTACCTAACAATACAATTTCTTCACTATGTATATAGTTATAAATAAAGAAGTTCATTACAACAACCTACTTTCATTGACCTTATACTAACAGAAGTGAGTTTACATTCCAAATAACTAGAGTTAACTGAAACAATAGTATTGATGTTTTGACATATTAGAGTATGTTCACATAGCAACCTTTTCCGATTTGTGAACTTTCCACGTGGCGAGCTGTGATGGGATGCTGATGCAACATTGGCATTCCCTCGCGGCACCCCGCTCCTGATTAGGCCCAAATGAATGAGCCTAAACAGGAGCATGTCTCAAGCTGCGGATGCTGTCGCTGACGCAGCCGCAGAAGCCGTGGCAAGATAGGTCATTCCGCTTCTTTTTTCTGCTATTAGCTAGCGGAAAAAAAAGCGAGCAGCTCCCATTGAAGTCAATGGGAACCATTTTTTTTTAATGGTATTGTCATTACTTATAAGGCCTCCATAGCCATAAGAGAAAAACCTGCCAATTATAGTGGGACTGGTTGACTATCTTAAAGTATATGTATGGCGGCCTCCAAATTTTCCCCTAGATGATGATGGCGAAAGAAAGAATTGGGCATTTTAAATTTAACATGCCAGTTTCTTTGTTTCCTCAGTCAATAAGCTACCATCTGAGGTGCCTTCTATTCAACCAATAGTTATTGAAGGTGTCTAGGCACCTATAAGATATAGGTTTTGTCTTGACTCTACTACAAGATTATTTTATTTTATTTTGGATCCAGTTATACCCACTCCCCTGATATACATGACCACTGTAACTAACATTATTCTTAACCATTAACAACCAGGGACCAAATATATCTCTTGTTGGTGGTTGCTCATTGCTGCTCAGCGAAGGAAGTATCTCCTGCTGGGGACTGCCCAGTGTAAACACAAGATTTAAGAATAAGTGCATAGTGCTGATGGATTAACATGGCAGCAGGGAACATTAACTAAGACATCCAGGTCTGATATCTGTATGTGCTTTTCAGGCAATGATAGAAGTTTGGCCTATAAGACTGCCTATAAGTAGACTGAGTCTAAACAATCACCAGGAAATGATATAAATAAATATATAATTATTAGTCATATTGTAATTTTAGTTTCAGGTTGTCACACAAAACATTGCTGGACATAACTACAATTTTCTTTTCACTATTTTCTATCCAGTTTTAGAAATTTGTACGATTTCATATTCAAGCTATTAAATAATTTTTCTTCCAGATGATTCTCGTTCTTCGGATAGGAAAGGCTCTGGTAAGTCACGGTGATATCTTCACAAAAACATATCTCATGCACCACCAACCATACAGTCAAACTATAGCTGATATACAGGTCACACTACTGTTAAGAAGACAGAGGTTGGTTAACAACAGACAAATACTTACTCTGTACAATTTTACATGGATAAGAGTGGAACAGCTGATCTTAATGCCGGTCCACAAAAACAATTTTTAAATAAATACCCATTTACAGAATTCCAACTTAAATAGCGGAGCCCCCTTTACAGGACTTTCCACTACTAGCCAGTGGGTATGACTGTCATGAACAGGTGGAGGGCATGTGCATTATATATAGTACATTGATTTCAATATAAAAAAACAAAATACTTGAGAGTCTTCAGTAGTTGATACCTTTTTTAAAGGCTAACTAATAATGATGGTAGATTACAACGTTTCAAAGCTCTCGGCTTCTTCTTCAGGTATATCCTTCAGGTATATTCAGGATATACCTGAAGAAGAAGCCGAGAGCTTCGAAACGTTGTAATTAGAGATGAGCGAACAGTGTTCTATCGAACACATGTTCGATCGGATATCAGGCTGTTCGATGTGTTCGATTCGAATCAAACATCACGTGGCAAACTCCAAAAAAATTAGATTCCCCTCCCACCTTCCCTGGCGCTTTTTTTGCACCAATAACAGCGCAGGGGAGGTGGGACAGGAACTACGACACCGGAGGCATCGAAAAAAATCGGAAAAAGTCATTGGCTGCCGAAATCAGGTGACCTCCATTTTAGACGAATAGTGGATTTCAGATCCGGGTCATATGAGAATGTGAACTTTGTGACTAAGAGACAGGGATAGCTGTACAGGCAGGGATAGCTAGGGATAACCTTTATTTAGGTAGGAATGTTATTAAAAATAACTTTTTGGGGCTCTATCGGGTGTGTAATTGTGATTTTTGTGACATAAACTTTTTCCCATAGGAATGCATTGGCCAGCGCTGATTGGCCAGAGTACGGAATTCGACCATTCAGCGCTGGCTCTGCTGGAGGAGGCGGAGTCTAAGATCGCTCCACACCAGTCTCCATTCAGGTCCGACCTTAGACTCCGCCTCCTCTGTCAGAGCCAGCGCTGATTGGCCGAAGGCTGGCCAATGCATTCCTATTGGTAGCAGTGCTGAGCCAGTTCTGCTCAACTACACCGTGTGCCGGTCAGCCCATCTGATATAGCAGAGCTGAGTGTGCACACTGGGCTCTGCTACATCAGATGTAGCAGAGCTGAGGGTGTACTAGAACCCTTATGCACACTCGGCTCTGCTACATCAGATGTAGCAGAGCCGAGTGTGCACACTCGGCTCTGCTATATCAGATGAGCTGACCGGCACACGGTGTAGTTGAGCAGAACTGGCTCAGCACTGCTACCAATAGGAATGCATTGGCCAGCCTTCGGCCAATCAGCGCTGGCTCTGCCGGAGGAGGCGGAGTCTAAGGTCGGATCTGAATGGAGACTGGTGTGGAGCGATCTTAGACTCCGCCTCCTCCAGCAGAGCCAGCGCTGAATGGTCGAATTCCGTACTCTGGCCAATCAGCGCTGGCCAATGCATTCCTATGGGGAAAAGTTAGCTTGCGAAAATCGCAAGCTGACAGGGATTTCCATGAAATAAAGTGACTTTTATGCCCCCAGACATGCTTCCCCTGCTGTCCCAGTGTCATTCCAGGGTGTTGGTATCATTTCCTGGGGTGTCATAGTGGACTTGGTGACCCTCCAGACACGGATTTGGGTTTCCCCCTTAACGAGTATATGTTCCCCATAGACTATAATGGGGTTCGAAACACGTTCGAACAGTGAGCGGCTGTTCGAATCGAATTTCGAACCTCAAACATTTTAGTGTTCGCTCATCTCTAGTTGTAATCTACCATCATTATTAGTTAGCCATTAATAAAAGGTATCAACTACTGAAGACTCTCAAGTTTTTTTTTTTTTATATTTCCTACCCACTAGCTAACACGGTACAGAAACAAACATTTTCCTTGATTTCAATAGGAACTGTGTATTGCCTAATCATGGGAATCCCACAGGGAATTTAATCACTTGCCACTGAATTTTCCCAAAGATAACGTCAGATCATTGGGGGCACCACCGGCAGGATACCTTGGGAGTAGCCATTTATCAGGGGTAACTTCCTAGAAAAAATCATTGTCTGGCACTGATAGACATTTTAAGGTCTAGCGTTATACAATTCTTCCTGTCAGTACACAACCTATGAAATATGTTCATGCTAGCAAATGTGATTCCCTGTTACATTCTAGTGGTCTTCATTTATGTGTAACAGGGACCGTGCATCAACTGGAAACCTATAATACAATAACAAAGCCTATGAGTCTTTTACACCATAGCACATAACATTTTTATTGCTTTTGCAGGTATTTCTTTCGAGACTTGAACGTAGAAAAATTAAATCTTGAAGTTAATTTTCTTTTGAATCCTCTTTTTCCATCAGTATTCTCACTTATGACCTTGAGTGGCAGTGATATAAGTGGCAATTGGTCAAAAACTCCATGACACAAGTCTACTATTAACATATCATTTTGTCACATTTTGCATAGCCTGGTCTCTTGGGGAAGGACAACCAGATGATGCGGACAAGAGGGATAATTCTCAGCGATCAACTTTATTTATTGAGAAGCCAAATAGTGGAACCGTAAGTGTGGGTAAGTTGTTATTTCATGTCTTAGTGTTTTAGATTAATTTTACGTATAAGGCACATTAAGATTTCAGACTTAAATGTTCATTTCTTAGCACTAGTTTATTTTAGGCCCAAATCTTTGTAAAATATAAATTAATAATACCATATAGAGGTCAGTTTTTCACCATGTTTCTTGATGCAGAGCTCCCATTACCTATCAAAAGAGCAAAGTATTACAGATATACTCAGTTCCAATTAAATATAATAATAGATATTCATGCAAGTATTTCTCAATGCAGGTACTCTGGAACAATTGCAAAGCAGAAACCATATGCAGATTAGAGGTTACATAAGGCTCGGGGATCTGAAGATTAAGGGTTGGTTCACACTAGCGTATGTACTCCATCCGGGGAGAGTCCGCATGGGTTCGTGGCATTATAGTCTATGGGGTCCATGCGCTTTGACAGCACAGCGCTTGCAATTGTGATTGTATTCCGTCCGGAGGGTCTCCATGCGGACTCTCCCCGGATAGAATACCTATGCTAGTGTGAACCAACCCTAAGACAGAGATAGGTGGAGGGGTCAGGTTGTGACGTGCTTTATATGCTAGAGAGAAAAGCAAACATAAGCAACAAATGTTCATAAACAATTGCATGTCATACATTTTATAAAGGTGGTGATATAAAATTTGTTGCAAAAGTGGAGGCCAAGGATCTTCTGCGTAGACCAGTTGTAAAATGGTTGAAAGGCAAATGGATGGATTTAGCAAGTAAAGCTGGAAAGCATCTACAGCTGAAGGACACCTTTGATCGTGTTAACAAGGTATGGCTTTCTTCGGTATATTTATCTCCAGTAACAAAGAGGCCAATTTTGCCATTCCATGTCAGACAATGATGTTTTATATGAATAAGATTTTATAAAGATTTTAAAAGAGGATTTTGTTAGTTAATCTCTTGTTAGTCTTACTTTATTCTTCAAATCTGCTGGAAAATATCAACATATTTCAAGGACATAAATTTACAATTGCTATATTTTTAAAAATACCCTTAAATGGCTTTTTAAAAATGAAATATGTTTGTTATTGATATTAAAAATTGTGCAGCCTTTATTTCTAAAAATCCTACACATGGCCATGCCTGTATATGAACATTGTGACCCTAGCACTTAGAGGGCTCCACTTCTCTATCCATCTGCAAAGTGTGGAGCACAACTCTAACTAATAAAAGTGGCCATGTGACGGTCGCCAAACTGCTGTATCGAGTATCGAGAGTGTAGGAAGCCATTTATTACTGACAGTATTTATATGCAACTGTGGTCAGCTGAAGGTCATATAAAATAATCGTACACCACCAAAATCAGGTCTGGAGTTGGTAAAGGTGGTTAGAGGTCCTCTTTAAGTGAGCCCTAAAATGCTGCAGTTCCCCCCCATTTTTGAATGCTACATATTAGACCTATATGATAAAATTCTAGCTCTAAAATGTTTGAATCTCAATATCTAAGATTAAAAAACATCACAGAACACTATGAATACCATGCAGTATTTTTCAATGTATATTTAAATATTGATTAAGGAAAGATACATCCCCCAGCACAATGCACAGGTTAAAAAAAAAGATGAGAAAACAGGTGGGAATCTGTCTTTCTACTTTATTGACAGCGCATATGTTCATAGAAATCACAGGTCATTACGAAGGTTCCTCTAAAGGTATTCCAGTTATTCTAAGGTCCACCTGTCAGTCTATTTCTATATTATTAAAGATAAAGAGTGATTGCTTAGGAAAATCATTCGCATTCATTCATGCCTTCCTATAATCTCATATCATGACACAATAAACTTGTTCTTTCCAGACATATACATTTGAAATGCAAATCATAAAAGCGAAAGAGAACTATGCTGGAAACTATAGATGTGAAGTGACTTATAAAGATAAATTTGACAGTTGTTCATTCGACCTTGAAGTTATTGGTAAGTACGAGCATGACTATAGTGTGTACCTAAGACTCATAAGAGTTCATATGAAGATAAAAACAAAGCAACATATACACATCTACAGCAGAAAAGGTTACAACTGTATACAATTTTATACTTATGAAGGATCTGTGTAGCTTTTTCAATCAAAGACGTATACAGTTAGTATCTATTTTATATATGGTCTGAGTTTTTATGAAAAAGCAACATTTGTCTGTCTTTGTATATATCATTTTCTGCAGTATGGAAAAAATCTGATTTTCAAATCCACAATATGTCGAAGATGAATTGTCACTAATTTGATACATATTACTTTGATATCTGCATATCTGCAGCAAAGTCCATAGATATGGAGAATTGTAGTATCAAAATGCAATTAAAAACAAAACAAAACTATGCTTATCTTCCCAATCTACTGCCACTAACGTTAAACTGGTCCCCTGCTGGTCTCTGTAGTATTGAAGTGTGGTATGGACATGTGACCATTGTAGTCAATCATTGGCTACCACTACATGTATTAACATGTCATTGGTCGAGGCCACGTTACAGACAATGGTAGGGGATTAGGCTAATGTGTCCAAGGGAGAAGGGATGATTGGGGGGTGAGTATACATTTTTTTCAATTTAGTCAATCTGCGGCATCAAATCCTCAAGCCAATGTGCACTAAAATCAACACAATTTGGTGCAGATTTAACACTTTGGAATTGCTTGCACCATACTCCAGATTTGCTCTGGAACTTTACTGCAATAAATCCAGTACGCATGAACCTATCCAAATAGCTTGATTTTTTAGAATTTAATGACTGCATTAAACAGCTGTTCTTTGATGTTTATTTGTGTACAGCTTTTACGTGCTACATAACATGCTATTTTTTCTACTTAGCTTCTTCTGATTCATCTCAAGCTCTAGACATCCGATCGGCTTTCAAAAGAAGGTAAAATATTGCGCTTGTCTTTTAAATGCAAAATGCCATATAAAAGAATATTAGAATATTTTGGGAATGAGAACCTCAGGTTCCTGGGCAGGACAGAAAACTTTAGATCTCATTTTTAATTTAATAATTAATATGGGTGAATCCATCAGAAACACGTCTACATAAAATACAACTCTCACCCACCTTCCGAACTTCAGCGTGAATTGTGCAAAATCAATTTTCATGGGTTCTACCACATTACCCATTAGATATGCCTTGAATTGGGCAATTACATTTCATTTCACTTTCCAAGAGATGAAACAAGAGTAGAATTAGTAGAAAAATGTATTTTCAAATTTTGCCTGCTTTTCCCCAGATGAAGTCCTGATTTGGTATCAAATGGAAAACTCTGCAGTATGTCCTTTACGATATTCTTTAATAGCACGTTGCACCAACAATGAAAAACTCCTGTTCTCCTCAAAGCGTTGTTCAGGTTTTTCATTTTTGGGTGACTTTCCTCACTTCAGTTTGTGCTTGTAACACAAATTGGAAAGAAGCTTTCCTACATACAAAGATCTTGTGATGGTATCTTGAATGGCCACAATATAGAAGAGCTTATTTATGTAGAGCCAAGAGAAAACATGTTTTCTTTGGAGCCAGATATTAGATTTTATCCATTTCTTATCTAGAATCTAATATCTGACTGTTTGCTATTGGCTAAAACATGAGTTCTGCTTGCACTATTTCCTTAATAAGCCATATTGTGCTTACTTTTTATAAGCAACAGAGATGTTCCTCTCTTATCTCAATGTTTCTCTCGACATCTCTGTGTGGTCATATGTTCTTGATGCGTGTTGTGAATGTCCCTTTATTGACCTCTTTATATTAATAACAGTGGTGAAGGACAAGAAGATGCAGGAGAACTTGACTTTAGTGGTCTCCTGAAACGTAGGTGAGGAATGAAGTGATGCAGTGCACCGCAACATCTGTTACCACCTATTACATCACAGGTTTTCACTCCTCAGATCTCCCTTTCCTTATTCCCCTGCTAACTGGATACAATAATATAGCATATTTAGTTCACTATATGCTACTTACACACATCTAAAATGCATGAAGTTGCATATCTAATTTTCTGATTCCACTATTATATATGTGTGTGCCTAGTATTTACTAAGAATCTCTGTGTCAGGCTGTAGTGACACCAGCAGTAACACCATATAATACTTTACTACTAGTAAGTAGCATAACTGATGCACTAGTAATAGCTGAAGGTTCAGCCTCTGATTCTATGGGGTCTATGGGGCCTGAGTTGACCTCTCTATGCATTTAGTTTCATACTGAGGCATCTTATGAGAGTCATACATATTATATCAGGTGCAGTATTATAAATTTTTCCCTCGAAGCAAGGGTTCTAGGGGAGAATATCTCTATATGCTACAGTATGCTTTATGGAGGCACCATGCAGCAACAGATTTGTTGAATTCTTAAGGCTTCACAATATGAGTCTATAGCAATGCAAAAGCTCATGCACAGAGAAAGAAAGTCCCTGCAAATTTTCATGAGCCCGTACATTTACAGATTCACACAGACAATTATTCATAGAGACATCCAGTTCCAGTATATCAAAATTCTTAATATACATTAAATGATTATTTTTAGGTTCAGCTTAGGTGACCATTTATTTCAGATTTCCTTTTCATCTTTTATGCTACTTTATACTACTAACAGACAAAAAATGTGGAATTTCCTGATAAAGGTTTATTTATTCACATGATGTAAAAATCTATTGGTCAGTAATGCAGAGCCAATAAGATGACTTATAGCCAGAAATGTTGCTATCAATACATTAGTTGTTATGTTCTGCATCATGTTATTAAATGACCGATTTTTTTTTTAATTTTTCCAGTATTAAAAAACTGGAATAATGGTTGTATCCAAGACGTTTTATGGGCTCAGTCTTTGGATCACAGACTAATATATACTATGAAACTTTTACCCATATAAAGGAACAACCAAGGTAAAATCTGATACACTGTGTTATGTCTATTGAAGTTGCTCAGGGGCGGTGAATGACTAAGGTATTTAAAGAACATCAAAGATACATAGTCATACAGCACTCCTTCAGACTGTGCACTAGGTATAACACACTATATTGGTTTTTGCTACAGTGTTCCTTTAACTAGACTATCTGTTCAATGAAATGACTGAACATGACTGCATTCCAGATCAGATTGCCTTATTACCTAAACAACAATATTCCTACATATTCATTGCATAAGGCGATTGTGATCAAATGGAATGCATTACCATGTCTCTCAGATCTGAACAATATTCCTATCACATTGACAACAAATGGAAATTCTTGTCAATACATAGAGGTTGAAATAACTATTTGAATATGTACGGCTACTCTTCATTTCTTTCAATTGAGTTACCACAAAATATATACAGGATTTCATATCCCTCCTATTGTCTTAGTAAGCTCCTCTGCAATACAGGGCCAAGATTGTAAAAACCATAGTTATGATACTTTACGGCACCCCTGTGCATTTAAAAACTATGATATGCCTCTCAACATGTTGCATGTATTTTTTATTCCTGATATTAGAGAGGTTAAACCCGAGGAAGGTCCAGAGATTGATGTGTGGGAGATTCTGAAAAATGCAAGTCCCAATGAGTATGAGAAGATTGCATTTCAGTATGGCATCACTGACCTAAGGGGCATGCTAAAAAGACTGAAACGTATGCGCAGGGAAGAGAAGAAGAGTGCCGGTAATAAGGATTGAGTAAAAATTAAAGTAATAGTTATATACAATATGTAGCTGCCTGTGACTAATGTGATACACACTACTATATAGTGAGGTGATAGTTATGTGACAGACAATGTGGTACACACTAATAAATATTTTTGTAAAATGTGTAGCTGCCTGTGAACAATGTTGTACACACAAATAAATAGTAATGTGATAGTTGAAGAGTTCCTTTCACCACCTCCAACAAGTCCAGTTTTTTACACCATATAATAGCTGCTGTACTACAGATTCTGGCACAGTTAAAAATGTTTCTCTAGTCCGCGCCATTCCCGAGCAATCAGTGCTGTTAGTTTTGGTGCCTGATATGCTATTTAAGGTCTGTATTGTCAGGAGGACGGTGTCAGACAGGAGCAGACAAGGGGTGTGATTCTGAGCTCTGACACTGGCTGCCTCTTATTGGAGCTCTGTATCACACCCCCTGCCTGACACTGCCCTTACGACATTACAGAGCTTAAATTGCACATCAGGCACCAAAACTAACTATGCTTGTTGCTCATGAACTGTGGGACCTAATAAAAAAAATTCCAACTGGGCTGGAATCAGTAGAGCCGCAGCTAATAACAGATGGTAAGAGCTTGAATTGGTGGACATGGTGAAAGGTCCTCTTTAAGACATCTAGTTGCCTGTGAACAGTTTGGTACAGACTTATAAATAGTGATGCAATAGTTATGTAAAACATCTAGCTGCCTGTGAACAATGTGGTACACAATAATAACTAGTAATGTGATAGTTAAGTAAGACATCTAGTTGCCTGCGAACAATTTGGTACTCACTTATAGATAGTGATGTGATAGTTATATAAGACATCTAGCTGCCTGTGAACAATGTGGTACGCACTACCAAGGAATACTTGTAATTGGCTTTTATGATTGCCAAGTCTGTCGCTCTGTATTTATTATATGGTATAATAGAGTATCAGTATACTGAGAAAAGACTGCATTCTGTTTTTTATCTATTTTGCGTCTTCAGCATTTTCCAAAAAATTAGACCCTGCTTATCAGATTGACAAAGGAGGTCGAGTAAGATTTGTTGTTGAACTTGCTGATCCAACAGTGGAACTCAAGTGGTATAAAAATGGCCAGGAAATCCGTCCAAGTACCAAGTAAGTTGAGAGTCCTCTTGCTTTCAATAATCTTAAAGAGTAACCATCTTTTCCACTTTTATAATGTATGTGGGAAGTGATTGTAAATATCTTTTTAACATAATTTATTATGAAAATTTGCCAACTTTTATTTAAAAAAAAAAAACCCAGTCCCTGTTTTTCCATAGCAATGCTCTAACACTCTTCAGTGTGTTGCTTTTCAACCTGCCTCTGGCCTTTACCTGCATACATGTATATAACTATATAGGACACGGTACTGTAAGTGTAATACTTCTTACTAACGCTCTGACTTTTGTAATGAATATCATCCACGCTCTCCTGTATCTTCCCAATGCACTCACAAAATAACTAGCTGTCGGGACATGTCTGGGAGATAAAGGAGAGTCAAGCTGTCACAATGTCACAGTGTAGAAGACGAGAACAAATATTAGATTTACAGGATAGATTGTTCTGTATAGTTATATGTATGTAGGTAGCCAGTAGCAGGGGGAGAGGAGGAAGGGTAAGAAGCCTGGCTGTGGATGTAACAGTAAGGGGGTGTTCATACTACCGTTACTAATGTCCATTGCTGTCTTCTGTCATAGAATGACAGCAATGGACATTAAACTGTCACCGATTCTGTGTCCGTTCCCATAGACACTAAGGTAAACCACATGACAAATGCTAGCAAAGCATAAATCAGCATAACTTGTGATTTATAGCTCAGATATTTGTATTTATGTGTGAAGTGAACAATATATAATTGTATATACATGGTCATAAGGTGTTTATTTCAAACAGGTACATATTTGAGCACAAGGGAAATCAGAGGATATTATTTATTAATAACTGCACATTGGCTGATGATGCTGCTTATCAAGTGTGTGCCGGAGATGAAAAATGCTCTACAGAGCTGTTTGTCAGAGGTAAATGCTGACCGATTGTTTTACTAGTGGGATTTATAGCTCATGGGTCCATATTAATGAAGACTGGCATATTGAAGAAAGTGCATATCTTTTCATAAATGCTATGGCTTCTCCGCCAGGCCATGAACTTATGCAGAAATCTATGCCAGCATGCAGCGTGTGTATGTTTCAGTGATCATTTGCCCCATTAAATGTATAGCAACTCCTATGCACTTCTTTATTTGCACCAGATATGTGACATAAATTAATAATAAATCTCCCCAAATGATCTTCATCAAAGAGTGTTGGCGACAAAAAGTTGGCTATACTTTTTTTTTCTTTTCTTTTTCATTTTATTCATTGAAAATTCATTGTAGTTTAGAAAATGGAAGCTGAATTCCAATTAGTAACTGGTAGTAAATAGTAATTGGTAGTAACGCAGTTGGAACCCTCAATGCTATTCTAGTGGTCTAGACCTCATCAAGTTCATGTCTAAAGACAAAAAATCTAAAAAAAAAATTTGGTTCTAAATTAAAATGCTGTTTTTTCTGTCAGAGCCACCAGTACTGGTTACAAAAGAACTGGAAAATATTAGCACATACTGTGGAGAAAGAGTGGAAATGGAATGTGAAGTATCTGACGAAGAAGCAAATGTAAAATGGTAAATTATTTAGATGAAATATACAGCAATCTTATAGAAATAAGGTATTTACTATTATTGTTACTAATGGATATTTATGATCATTTTGGTGTGTATAACTATAACCGGGTTCTGTACAATTGTGTGACGGGGAAAGAATTGTAGTTGAGTCATTTTTTTTAGTGCTAGTTATTGTGATACAGTATTCACTGTATTTGTGATTATTATGACAATGTTAATGAAGTGTGAATTTGTCTTTAGTACATAACACCTTCTCAACACCCACCATACATATATGGCAGATGGCAGGTCTTTATGAATAATCAAAGAAAACATTATTCAAAAAACAAACAGGAACAGAGGGCTGCACAGCAAAAAAAACTAAAGGAAGCATAACATTAGCAAGTCCAAGCAGAGTATATAACAATGAATCAGATAATGAGGTGAACTTTAGCTCTAAGGCCCGGTTCACATCTGGGTTCTTGGGCTTGGGAACCCCCGAACGGAAACCTAATCCACATAAAAAAGCAGTTACCTTGGGAAACCCCCAAACCCCATAGACTATATTGGGGTTCATGTGGTTTCCAGTCTGTTTCCATAGTGCAAGCACTGGTGTGAACCCAGTGAAAGGCATGAAAGTAGGATGCTGCTGGAAGCAAATATACGAAAATTATAGCAACAAGGAGAACAAAACTTGATGGAGAGGAAAGGAGAGAAAAGGGTAAAAGAAAAGAACGAGAGAAAAAAGGGGTCGGGGTAGGTATTAGTCAAACCATGCTCAATGCAGGGGAGAGCGGAACGGAATGTGTCTGACTCCTGACACTGCAGCTATGTAGGCCATGTGCACAAAGTTGTCCTGAAGACCCCGACGTTGGGTCTTTACACATGGTGCTGGCTTAGGAGCTGAGCCCATGCCATAGCTCCCAGATGCCTGCTGTTTTACACAGTAGAAATATGCTGGCAGGGCTTAATAGGAAAATAGAGACTTTAGCATAGACTGTAATATGATAGCATTTCAGTCTGTGGTAAAAGTGATCTAATAATCCCATGTTCAAACACCCTGATGGTGTTTGAAATAAAATAAATTTTAAAAAGTTGTGTTTTTTCCCAATTTTGTGTCTGTTGATGGAAGGAGATAATAATATAAGTCACATAACATTTCCCTTTATGTTTTGCACATGTGTTGGAAAGCTCCAGGCATATAAATGAAATGTATACATAGGCCCACTTTTAGCTTAGGTATGAGCTTTCCAATACAGTGAGCCACCACAAAAGAAAAAAAGTGTACAACATGGTATATATTTTTCTCACGTGGTCTATAGGCGACATATACCACTGTAGATGTAAAGAGTGAAGGGAAAACAGTATTGCATATGAACAGAGCATTCTTGAGATTTGTTTTTAGCTTGACAACTATATATGGAGGAACATTACAAAACAAAATGAAGACATAAATGACAAGAAATATTGCTACATACTCAAGCAGACCTCTTCTCTCATACTACTGCTGGTGTAGCCAGCAGTAATGCAGTCATCCTGTATACACATGTCTTTGCATCCACCACTTATCATTGATGCTACCAACAAGTCTAGGTCTCAAGCTGTTGGCAGGGTGCAGGCCGGCACGTATGGCTAAGTGATGCAAGGATTATTTCTACTTTTCAGGTTTAAAAATGGTGTGGAGATTACAAATGAGCCCAGGTCAAGATACAGGCTAAAAGTGGATGGAAAAAAGCACACACTAATAATAGACGAGGCAGACAGAGGAGATTCCGCCACCTATTCTGTGATGACCACAGGAGGTCAATCAGCCGCACAACTACAAGTGGACTGTAAGGGATTTTCTTATATGTCTCATATGTCTGATTTACAACATTATATCTCATATGTAACATTTATGCCCTGTTACACTGTTTATATTACTGTTTTGTGTCACATTCCTTATACGTAACCAGTTACATGGATAGTAATTACATTTGATAGTATTAAAATGAAACCTAATATTCAGTTATAGCTCAGAAATTGTCTCTGTTTCTTGTTAAAGTGCGACCACTGAAGATATTACAGCCCCTCACTGATATGACTGTGAATCTTGGCAAGGAAATCAATCTGAAGTGTGAAATCTCTGAGAATGTGCCTGGAAGATGGTACAGAAATGGACAGCTCATCCATGGCAGTGACCGTGTGAAAATATTCCACAAGGGAAGGTGAGACCAGCCTAAAAGTGCTGAATATTTCATCATTGTTCAAACGAGAAAGTTCCAAGAAAATGTTGATAAATACTGTGTGACTCTCTACCCCATTGGGTTTGTTTATTTCATTTACATAGGAATCACAGACTAGTTATACAAAATTGTCTAGTGGAAGATGACGGTGACTACGCCTTTGTTCCAGATCTTTATTTAATCAATATTCCAGCCAATGTCCATGTCATTGGTAAGGAAATATTATTACCTATCATACTTTACGTGAAACTGAATACTTTAAGTCACTTAATTTTTTAAAGATTTTGAAATGAAAACATGAGATTAAATTTCCTAATTTCCTAATTTCATTCCAGATCCTCCAAAAATCCATTTTGATACTCTAAATTACCCCGATAACACTGTGGTGGTTGTAGCAGGCACAAAGTTGAGACTTGAGGTGCCTGTTACTGGTGAACCGGCCCCCAAAATTATTTGGAGCAGAGGAGATAAGGTAAACTGTGTTTCTGTTACCATGTAGTAGTTATATTGCCTAGGTGAGGGCTCAACCACTGCAAACATATTGGATCCATATAGCCTTAATGGTAATGGGCAAGTATACAACACAAGAGTATCACTGCTCGACCAAAGTCATTAGACTTAAATTCAAAACAGGATTAAGAGTTATATTTTATATTGACGCTGGAATTTTTTAATATATTTTTTTAATCACCAAGTATCCCTGATATCCACAGGGAAATGTATAAACAAAATATAAAAAATATTGCCTAGAAAAAACAAGAGTCATACTAAACTGAATGGGTCTGGCCTTGTCAGATCACAGATATTACACAGCTTCAGGCTTGGGACTCTGGCTGGGAATCCCTGGTTCTGTTGACCCTTCTTAATCCTTGTTTTTATTGATCCCCTATCTTAGACTCTTGTTTCTTGGCATTTAGGAGAGATTCTATATTTATTTTATGTATTTTTAGATTTATTACATTTTATTCTGAATTATTTTTAGATTTTGATTGTTGATAATAAACCTAGGAGTAGATATTGAGAGGAGGCTGAATCATGAATATTCTTTCTAAACATGTAGTAGTTGTACAGAGTCTTTACTACACTCAGCATGAAAGCATTTTCCATTTGCAGTATTGCATATATTTTCTATACAAACTCCTTACCTGTCATTATATCGTTTCAGTGGATCACGGATCTGAGCGGTCGTATCAGAGCAGAATCATACCCTGATCATGGGCTATTGGTCATTGACTCAGCTGAGAAAGATGATTCTGGAACATACAGAATAATGGTAAAAAATGAGGCCGGTGAAGCTGTAGCCCACATCAAAATTAAAGTTGTTGGTAAGTCATTCATGTAATATGTATATGGATACCTTATGTACACTCACTGACCAAAAAAAAAAAAGCACACACACCTAGATTGCTGCATGTCTCAGGCAGATACATAAATGTATCCAGGTAGAATCTGCTTAGACCCTGAGTTTTGCCACAAGAGGGCGTAAAAGTGCTACAAAAAGGCTCTCGTAGACTACTTTGGGGTACTGTTAGTGAGAGATCGTTCACTGCTAGACATACCACTATGATGCATTCCAACACAGTTTGCCCAATTTATAGACTTTGAGAGGAGGACTGCACGCTATCTAGGTCTTTCCAACATAGCTTTTAGGAGGTGTTGGGAGCATTGGTTACCTGAAGATGACATCTTCAATACACATCCATCTCTGCCATTTCCTGGTGATTGGCAGAAGAAAATTTGGTGTCACAGCACCCATTATGGGCAAATGTGCTCCAGGAAACCATACAGAACCCGTATGTCTCCATACCCAACTATATCTCATCTTGTATCCAGGCTAAAAGACACAGCATGGTGCTAGAGCTTCCTTTCCATTGTAGTTTTTCCCCAATAAACCTATCCTTGTAATTACATCATTACATTCCCACATATGAAGTTTTATTCAATTCCAACATCTTCTTTTTAGAACTTTATTTTTTTGTCATTGAGTATATATGCTCACTTTGTAGACTATTGGACCATACCACTTGCACATTTTTGTTTACCAACACATAGAGAAAATTCCTTTTCTCTGATATGGAAAGTCTCTGTCTTCTTTTACAACTTACATTTTTGAATAGTACAATACTATATCTGTTTTGAAAAGCATAAATGGCAAGTATGTACGACAAGTATTGCACTTTAAATGCACCCAGCAGCAGATGTCTTTAAACTGTTTCCAGCTCTACATAAATTGTATGGCTTATATAATATCTCTATTATTTTTTTAAGACATCCCTGATGCTCCATTAGCTCCGGAGGTAACAGAGGTCGGGGAGGATTGGTGTACTATGAAATGGGAGCCACCATTATATGATGGAGGATGTCCAATTCTGGGTGAATAAAACGTTTCTCATTTCTAATTTTTAATTTGTATATTATTTTGGAATATTTTCAATGAGTTGGTTGAAACAAGATTAATCACAATTATTTTATAGGATACTTTATTGAAAGAAAGAAGAAGCAAAGCTCTAGGTGGATGAGGCTAAATTTTGAACTATGCAAAGAAACAAACTTTGAACCCAAGAAAATGATTGAAGGTGTTGCCTATGAAGTCCGAGTCTTTGCAGTCAACTCAATCGGAACTTCTAAACCAAGCATGCCCTCCAAGCCCTTTGTCCCACTGGGTAGGTGTCTGGATTAAAGAAACATTTTACACTTAGCAATATTCTAATGCTAATAGACTGATAGGACTGGCGTATACTCTGCAAGTTTGTGGACATTATTGAGCTTTCTTCCAAAAATAGTAACAAAGTTACATATTAATATGTAGATTTACCTTTGGAATCACTGTATGAGTGGAAGTGATAAGATAATAGAGGAGGACAGCGGCTGACGAGAGGCTGCTGAAGGAGACAGATATTAGTGAAAAGTGAACAGTTTAAGGTGAAAAGCAGTATGATAAATGCAGACAGAAGCATTTTATTTCAAGGAATTTTCACAGCAAATGATATTGCTCTCATTCACTTGTATAGGAGCTGAGATACAGTGACTCAATGTATCCATTACATGGAGAATGGGGGTATCTGCTTCTGGCTCTGTAGGATTGGTCAGCAATATCATATGTCTTGAAAAGTAGTTTAATAAGATAAATACAAAGTTTATTATATTCACTTCTACTATTCTTTTGTGAAAATTGTTTTAAAGAGGACCTTTCACCTACTGGGACACATGCGGTTTTATACAACGCTAGAAAGCCAACAGTGCAACAATTGGCCAACAGTGGCAACAATTCAACGCACTTTCACGTTCTGTGCCCCCGGTGAAGAGCTATCGGTGCTGGTACCGTAGCTCTTCACTGTCAGAAGGGCATTTCTGACAGTCACTGGGTGTTCTCATAGAAAATGGACAAAAGAGTCAATTTATTAGGCAGACATAAGAGTCATTGACAATTCTAGTGTGCAAGCATATGTTTCTTATTACATAACACTATTGATTTCCTTTTTTCTAGCTGTCACAAGTGCTCCAACTATGTTAACATTAGATGGAGTAACTGACAACACAGTAACAATGAAATGGCGTCCCCCAGATCATATTGGTGCAGCAGGTTTGGATGGCTATATCATTGAGTACTGCTTTGAAGGTGGTGAGTATACAACACTTGCATTTTTTTATCTACATACCTTACAATCCAAAAAAAACAATGAATTACAAATTTCAAAATGCTATCCCCAGTAATAAATACCCCAGAATGCATACTGTTCTTTGTGACAAAAAGACTAACACCACTTTAACTTTTAGAATTGCCCAACAATGTCTTGGTCTTAATGCAAATATTAACAGGAATGTTTTTGCACTGATAATTTTATATTGTTGCATTAGTCTGGTAAGTACATTGGATAGATTGCAAGAAAATGACATGCAAGTTACATGGAAACACGACTGCCAGTGATGGGGATCTTATTAGTAGCATGCTGTAGATAGCAACTATGTATTTTACTCTGGAATGCATTGTTTCCTTGCATACTTCTTGCTTGTAGAATGAAAAGTGACTTCACTTACAAGATTTACTAAAATACACACTGCACTGATTGAACAATATCATAAACTTGACAATGGTGTGAATGTGTGGTTTAATGCTAGCATAGATTGTGTTGGTGTGCCATTGAAAAGTAAAAGAACTAATGTACAAGCCAGACCCAACTGCAGGACCAACCCTTAATCTTGAAAACAGTATTTCTGAGGTTGGTGCCTCTTTACCAGGAGGAGATGAGAAGCAGGAGAAGCCTGAATTTACAGATCAGGAGTTGGATTTGTTAGTGGATTGTGTTTCTAAGCAAGGACCACATTTATGTGGTGCATTGTCTGCGAAAACCACCAAAGCAGAGAAGAGTAAATTATGGGCAGACATCCAAGCCAAGGTCAACGCCAAAGGTGGCAATAACAGGTCCGTTGCAGACTTGAAAAAAAGATGGAATGATCTGAAAAAGCAAACAAAGAATAAATTGTTACAACCCAAAAAGGAAAGTAATGAGGAGAATGCAGGAGTGAACGGAGGAGTGACCGAGCCTACAAATGGTCTGTCAGCTCTGGAGAAACGTGTGGAGGCCATGCTGAAGCTTGAGGAACTGGAAGGAACTCCTGACATTGAAGATGATCTACAAGATGATATAGCTGGAGGTAAAACCGTAACATTACATTTTTGCCATCAAAACATCAATTGCTAATTGTATTGATTATTGTGTTAAAATATCCAACTAGTCTTCTGAAACTTGCTTTATATGGCAGTCACTCCAATATTACTATGTAAAATCTTAGAAGTCATTTTAGATTGTTTCCTAGTACATTATTGGAAATAGTTTTTTACTTTATGTGGAGTAAATGATATAGTTGTCAGTCTCATAACAGACATGTCCTTCCCTAACATATCCCAAGATGAGTCGTACACGATAAACTGCTTGGGGGAGACTTTTTTAAATAAAGCAAAAAATTTATTTTTTTTACGAAGTTGGTCCTCCTGAGCAACTTACCTTGAAATATGTTCAACCAAGTTAAGGAAGGACACATCTTTATATTCATTCCAATAATTATAGACTGGAATTCTTGTATGGGTACAGCAGAATTTACATATTTGTAATTCTCTTGCCCTATATATTACCAATGTACAGTATATAAAGTTAAAATTGATACAATTAAAGAGCATTTGTCAGCAAAATGAGTTGCATGTTTCAGGCTAGTTGTTTAGAATTAAATAGTAAATGGGATTATTGTATTGAAGGGTTTTTCTATACAAAACTTGTTATGTGAACCCCTAAGTTAATATGTTTCATTATGTATAACTCCGGTTAAGGGGATATTGTCACTCCTTAGGGAGAGACCACCATATAGGTGTGTGGAGACTTATTAAGCCATTTGCGATCAACTGTGAGGGATCATGAGAAGAATATGCAAATCTGTATCCCATGATGTTTATATAGGGAGACAGTGCTTCGGTCATGCAGCCCACTGGCGGGCGCTCCCTTTTACATCATGCCCGACCTTCCCAGAGGCCTTTGACTTGGTAAAATCCCACATCATTGCAGCAGTCTCTCAGCCGAGGACAGCTGTTTCGATCTGTTTGGATCTCCTCAGCCCAGCGTAGAGAAGACTGACTTGGCAGAGGTGAGAGGCTTCTAGACCAGGTTAAGGGGATATTGTCACCCCTTAGGAAGAGACCACCATATAGGTGTGTGGAGACTTATTAAACCATTTGCACTCCACTGTGAGGGATCATGGGAAGAATATGCAAATCTGTCTCCCATGATGTTTATATAGGGAGACAGTGCCTCAGTCATGCAGCCCACTAGGGGGTGCTCCCTTTAACATCATGCTCAACCATCATGTAACTCCATGAAGCAACTGAAAATTCAGCTTTTCACCGGGGTTATGGAGCTATTCTTGTCCACAAAGTTTCACTTCCCTGAAAGACTACATTTTGAAAATCCGTTGTTGTCTTTTGCTAGTCTGCAGCTGATGTCTGGCTATGACAAGGTGGTAGCACACAGTAAGGCCTCATTCACATCTGAGTTGGTAATCCATTCAGGGAAGTCCGCGTGGGGAACCCTTGAACGGAATACCAAACGTAGATGGCAAGCGGTGTGCACTGAAAGCTCACGGATCTCCATAGACTATAATGGGGTCTGTGTGCTTGCCGCCAGATCTCCGAAGGAAACATGCGGACAGGAAAGGACTTCACAATCTACTTTTCTGTCCGCATGACTCATGCAGAGATCTTGTGGCAAGCACATGGACCCCATTATACTCTATGGGTTCCATGTGCTTTTACTGTACACCGCTTGCAAATGCGTTCAGTAATCCATTCGGGGGGGTCCCCATTCGGACTCCTCGAACGGATTACCAACACAGATGTGAACCAAGGGCAACTCAGTAGCTCTGACACCAACCACTTGGGAGTCAGCATAGGAAATATTTTAACTGTCCATTGCGGTAGTTGACCTTAAAATGAATAAGATCCAGTCTATAGACTAAATAAAAATTGTGAAATCCCATAAAATGAAGAAAAAATTCAGCAAAACAACAGAATTTAATAGGAAACAAAATGGTGACACATGCTCTTTAAATATTTTTTTAGGTATCACAGAGAGAAAAGGTATTGGGGGAATTTATTATGTGACTTTTGCTAGCACATAGTTTTTATTTTTATGCTTTCATGCCACTCTTGACACTTTTTGTTTTTAGTGGCTGGGGTCTAGCAGGGGAAGGGCCTCTGTGGCCCAACAGATTTACTATAATTTATGTTGGGAACTGGGGCATGGGCAGGCAGACATTAACTGGCCTGTTCCTATTAATACATTTGTCACATTTTACTCCAGCATGGTTTGAAGTAAGACCAGTGACACACGAGTCATAGTAAATTCCCCCCATTGTTTAATGTGCATCATGCTGCTTAAAGTCAGATTTTTATAGCCTGGAGAATATGCATATCAATAAAGTCTGAGGTTGCACCATCTTTACCAGGAACTGCCGAAAAGCCGCAATTTACTGATGAGGAGCTGAACTCTTTAGTGGATAACATTTCCAAACTAGGGTCCCAACTGTTTGGAACCCAAACAAGCCCAGCAGATAAGGATAAAATCTGGGCGGAAATCCAAAAGCAGCTGAATGCTGTGGGGGGCAAAAACAGGTCAATTGAGGACATTAAAAAAGCTTGGAATAACCTTAAAAAGAGGACAAAGAAAAAAATGGATCACAACAAGACTCAGAAAATTCTAGAAAGCAAAGGACAAAAAGCCAACTTGATTGACCTGACGCCCATAGAGAAGAAGGTAGAAGTTATATTACAAAACAAACAGATCTTTTCTGAGGACTTTCAAGAGGAGCCCGATGAAGGTAACACTCATATTCCGAAAAACTTCTTGTTCTGTTGCATACATGTGCTTCACCTCATTCTTTTATTCTATATGTACATGTAACTGGTCATGCAAGTGCATATCTCTAATGCAGAATGGAGAATTCAGATTGTGTTTTCCATTCATGTATAAGAGATATGCTTTACATTATCTGCTGTGCACTTCTAGTATTCACTGTTTTCATGCAATCCTTTAGTTCTATTACTAAATGTCATGCCAATCCACCCAGTCTCTCCCTTTGGCTAAAGGTAAACTACCTGGTATTGCACAGAAAAGTGTATATTGGTGGAATATAGTAATGCAGAGTGTTTTATATACAAGGGATTGATACCGGGCAGTTTGACTTTAGACAAGGGGCTCAAAGCCTTTGAATACATGACCTCAAAAACTTTATATCCATTTAAAGCATATGTTAACCTTTGAAGAAAAGTTCACCACTTACATATAGAGCTGATCTATATAAAGAGTTGAGTAATGACTGGTTATCTTGTACTGATCTTAGACTACAACTTATATTATAGCTAAGAGTCACATTCACAATCTGCAGACTCCGGAGCTGAAGTCCTGTGGCATTTTTTGCAGGCTAGTGCCGATTATATGCATTTTGGAGAGTATACTTACTGTATATAACAGTACCAGGCACTGTACAATAATCTAATATAGAAAGTGGGCAACACGGTGGCTCAGTGGTTAGCACTGTAGCCTTGCAGTACTGCAAGGAGTTTGTATGTTCTCCCCGTGTTTGTGTGGATTTCCTCCCCTACTCCAAAGACATACTGATAGGGAAAATAATGTACATTGTGAGCTCTATATGGGACTCACAATCTACATTAAAAAAATAAATAAATAATAATAATAATCTAATATAGAAAAACTAACTATGCAGTTCAGCTATGGATGTGTCTGACAACAAACTTATCAACTGTTTCTAATGACAACCAATAAAAGTGTGAATGGAGCTCTGGGATATAATACAGGCTGTAATTTAAGGTCAGTGTAAGTACAAATAATACAATGTATTTGCAAAGTTACTCAATATTTTATCTAGATTATATCTATATATATATATATGTTGCATAATTGTGCTTATAGATGAACTGCCATCACTCCTGACGTGTGTCCTAGGAAATACTTGTATTCTCAATAAAAATAACACTACTGGAGTATATTCTGTGTAGTGCTAGTCCTGTGATATACCGATCCCCTTGTGAAATGACTATGCCTCTACACAGACTGATACTGTGAGAGTATGTATTGGCACATCCCACCTAATAACACACAGTTGTCAATGTATTCATATATTACTATAACACAAATAATAAAAGCTGCTCCAGAATTGTTATTTCATGGAGAATGCAAGTATTTACTAAAAACAGATATGTCAGGAGAGGTGACAGGTCTTCTATGTAAAGGTATATGCTTTAAGTCACTGACTCACCAGATACAGACTTAAAGAGGTTGTCCAGGCTAAACAATATCTTCTAATTAGACCGATGGGGGGTGAAAAAAAAAAAACATACTCAGCTGTCCTTGATGCTCCAGTCAGATCCGGTCAGCTGCCTTCTTGCTTATGAATTTCTTGCCTACTATGACATCCCTTTTCCCTTCCTGTCACATGACTGCTGAGGCCAAACAGCGGCCTCAGGAAGGGAATCCGGGGACATCACAAGTAGTGACATCCCCTGTTCCCTCTTGAATCCGCTGATTGGCCTCAGCTGTCACCTGCGGCTGGTACTTCTGTCAGAAGACAACTATAGAGTTGCAGGACAGGACCGCACGGGAAGACGTGGGGCCCTGGAGAGAGGTAAAATTTTAGGCTGGACAACCCCTTTAATGTTAATAGTCTTTCTCTTCCTGTGCAATCTATAGCACTAATACATAATAAACATTCTAAACACGAATGTTAATACCCAGTGATGCAACACCTTTCATGGCAACAAAATCTTACTCTACCAAAATTGTCAAAAATAAATTATTATTATTATTCACTGGTTATTCCCATTCCTGCTATATTGCCTTTTCTATCTGTATGGTTATATCAACTGTCTGTATTTCCTAAAAGATATTGTGTGCAATGTGTTAACATCATCATTCTGCTTCTACACTACAATAATGATTAATGATACATAGTCTTTCCTGAATGCAGGTATTCTGAGATTCTGATTTAGTGAAATATTGAGTCAAATATATGTAATTTGTAGCTATTAGGCTGTATTCACACTGAGTAACGCTGGCGTTTTTTGTGCTTATTTTTGCACATAGCGCCGCGTTAACGCTGGGCAACGCCACCGCAAAATAGCACGGCGTTAACGCTGCGTACACATGGCGTTAACACAGCGCTACGTGGCATTAACGCGCCGCTATGTGCAAAAATAAGCACAAAAAACGCCAGCGTTACTCAGTGTGAATACAGCCTTAGTCTACCAGATAGTATTGACCATGGAAAACATGGGAACAGATTTTATTTAGCATCATAATGAAGAAAGACCATCAAGCATTTTTAGTCTCTGTTCACAACCACATTGTTTATCTTCATTGTCCTCCTACCTCATAAGAGGAGTACAATGAAAATTATGGCAGCAATGAAAATGTCACATAAACATCAATGTTGCCTGAAAAACTGCTTGAACAACAATGCTGGTGGCTTTCATTATAGTGTCTATCATTGACAGGCTGTGCTACTTTGGCCTGGGTTTTTGATGGAATATATGTCAAAGCCACCAAGGAGGATGTAAACAAAACTATAGACAGAATAGGTTCAATGTATTAAGTCTTGGGTAGAGTATGCTAGTCTTAAGAATCAGTCACATCGGAGTGAGATGTGTCAAAAATATGAGAAGACTTGTGCCTCTAGGGACTAGGGGAGAATTCAGTTACGCACCAGTTTTCTGACACAAATAAAGTTTGTCAAGCATGAGGTCTTGTGCCTCTTCTGGCAAAGTCCTGAGCAAATGGGGGAAGTTGCCTTTTTTTGGCACAAATTCCCCCATTGACTGTCCAACCAAATTTACCAGTAAGCTGCCTCTCAACGCGTTTTGCACCCAACCTTTGTCAATAATTGCTAAATAAGGATAAATGGACCCAATCACAAAGAATTTGTCTTGCGACTCCTCAGAAGACTCAGCTACCCCCCCACAGAAACACAAAACACATAAATCAATAAAATTATCAGTACATCTTTATTAAATTAGATTACAACACTGAAAGTAGAATAAATATATAATAAAAGGCATGAGACAAACAATACCCCAAACATAGGCAATATTACCCATAATGTACGTATAAATAAACATGAAAATGCCAATCTTAGGTTAGAGAGTTTATAGTATATATACAATATATTACATACAACAAATTAAACAAATACCTCAGTTTATCACTACCAAATCTGGTCATATTGGGCAATATTCACCATATAGAGCCAAATTAATGCTTATAGAATGTGATATATAAAACAGAAGATGTCGCTAAGTAGCCAGTATAAGCATTTCTTCAAGACAGCTAAATTCTACTATAAAGCTGCTCCACCATTTCATATAACAGCCTGTGCAATACCATTCATTTCCGTCATCGCTTTAAGCTGTCATATGCTTTTGCTTGCTCCCGTGTCTCCTATCTGCAATATATTTAAGTAATTTATTCCTAAGTGTTGGATGATACAACATGAAGATGATTCTCAAGCTACAAGATACCAGAAAACATTACAGAAGATATAACTCTAGAAGACCAGAACTTGATGCATTGTGCTATCACTTACAATTGTATCATCGTGGTGCCAATTGTCCTGTCCTGTGACTCCTCTCGTCACTCCAGTTCATTTACAGCCATAATTCGGTAGCTATTCTGATGGCCTTGAAGCTAATGAGAAAAGTATGGAATCATGGAACCTCGGAAGAAGACCATTAGAAGGGAAATATCTGACAGATGACATCTCTTTAGTGTTCTTTTCAGACTTATTTGGCAAAGACAAAGGAACAGAAGACCATAGTGGTCTAGTTATATTTAGATGATCAGATCAAGCCGATAATGTCCATCATACAGAAATATATACATATACTTTCATCTGTACGTAGTATATTCTATCTACGGACTGTTGTCTTGAGATGTGATGTCTTATTAAAGGCACTGCCGGTGACTCTCTGACCAACTGCTGCTTGCTGCAATTCTATAATTCTGCAATAAACCAATAATTGTACTATGTCATACATTAGAGGTGGTGTACACAGAGCTGTAACTTCTGGACCACAGTCCAAAGTCTGAAACAGACTCCCCTAACCTACCATGCACCCTTCATAATCCTGGTCTCTTTGTAAGTGGAAGAGGGGACCACTGCGGACACTCAGCTACCTGAACCTCAGTATCACATCTACCTCTTCTATACTACAACATGGTTTGAAAATGACATTATTTCATTTAAAAAAATAACAATAGCATTAACATACTTTAATATAATGGGGAAAATTTATCAAGACTGGACTATAGTACTTCAGTCTTAATAAAATGACCTCTTCGTAATTCTGTCATAAGTACTGACACTAGGATGGAAGTGGACACTAGGTAGGAACTGGTGGCAAATTCTCTTGTAACTCAAACCAGGAAATTGGCATGAACTTTAATAAATAGCTGGACCGAGGCGTTCCTGTCTCAGCCCACCCTGATCTCTGCCTCACAAAACCCACATTTGCAAAATTTGGTGAGAGACGTGCGGATCGGGGCTTAAGTTGAATGATGAATTCCACCCAGTCTGATGAAGACCCCACTACATATCACTAATGCATTGTACAGCCACCAGAATAAACGATACAACTTCAATTCTCTAATATCATATATTCTACATATGCCATCTTTGGGGATCCATGAACATCACCAATAATTATTACTTGCTTGTTTACTTTTTTCAGTTTATACACAGTGATCGGATTCACATTGGTGATAATGGTCCACAATTTTGGTTGGAGAACATTTGTTCTTTTCTAGATAGATGGATAATTCTTTCAAGTGTCTGACAATAAGGTTGTTGACTGTTTCTCATAGAAACTAGTAATATTTTTTAAATACAACTCTAGACTATAATGCAGAATGTAGCTTAGGATCAGTACATGAATAAGTAATGCAGTATATTTACAAAGTTACCCAACTTGTGTATTAATATATGCACTGTAAGGGTGTGTTCACATGGAGTAACGTGCCGTGTGATGTGGCACGTATATGCCGTGTGAGATTTTGAGCGCTGTATACACTCCCATTGATTTCGTTAAATCATGGCCGCAAAATCACGGCCGCAAAATAACGCGGCGTATACAATCCCAGCTCCCATTGAAATCAATGGGAGCGTATACGGCACTCAAAATCTCACATGGCGTATACGTGCCACATCACGCGGCACGTTACTCAGTGTGAACGCACCCTAAAATAAGAATTTTGAACTCCCCAAACAGCTAGGCCTGGTTCACATCTGCATTCGGTATTCTGTTCAGGGAGTCCACTTAGGGACCCCCCGAATGAAATACTGAACGTATTAAAAAGTGGTGAGCATAAAAGCACATGGACCCAAAGCTATAATGGGGGCTATGTATTTTCCACTCTGAGTCCGCACAAAACATGCATAGAGAAAAGTGCTGCTTGAAGTACTTTTGCCTCAACATGATTCGTGCGGACACCACGTTGAAAACACACGGACCCCATTATAGTCTATGGGGTTCATGTGCTTTCACTGCTTTTAAATACATACGCTATTCCATTTGGGGGGGGGGTCCCAAGTGGACTCCCTGAATGGAATACCGAACACAGATGTGAAGCAGGCCAGTTACCTCTAACCATGAGAGTCCAGGTATCATTTCCCCTTTGTATTTTATTTGTTATTTGATCTGAATGTTTGCTATGAGTATTTTCTAGTTTTGATACCTATGGTCATTTGTGTTTTATTTTAATTTTTACAGGTCATGAACAAGGCTGTATCACCGGTCCGTGCAGGAATTGCACATTTAGTGACAAGGATGGGATTTAATCTGGTCCTCAGAGATGAGAAAAGTTTTGGCTTTGAGAATGGCTTCCTACCAGGGCTGGACCCAATCCTATCTTTTTCACTAAAAGAACTACTCGTACACCATAATAAAAGAAAGCACAAGCTTTTCTCATTTCCATGAATCATGTATCAACAGCTGCAAATATATCTTGTTTATGCACTGTTTATAATATGATTATGAGTACAAAAAAACTGAAAAGACAGAAATTATTCATGAAATTGAGATTTGTAGTCAGAGATTATGTTTGGGATTTGCCTGGATTTATGACCTTACCGTTGTTATACAACTTTTCAATAGCTGAAGAGTGGATCGTTGCCAATCCAGAACTCACTGACAAAACAAGATTTACCATTACGGGGCTCCCTACTGGATCGAAGATCTTTGTTAGAGTGAAAGCTGTAAATGCTGCCGGCCAAAGTGAACATAGATTACACCCAAACCCAATCCTAGTAAAGGAAGTTATAGGTAATGACCAGATTTAATGCTGTAATTTTATAGATAATGACTGATTTAATGGAATTTGTTGGTAGATGTCATTTTACATTTGGTAATTAAACAAGACCTTATTGCACAGACAAGTTTTCTAGACTCTAATCAGTATTTGTTAAATATGGACTCTCTGAACAGCATTTTTCTCTCCACTCTTGTAGAGGAATGTCTTTTTATATGTATAACTTTCTGTACTCATCCTTTATATCTAGTGCCTCCAAAGATTCGCCTTCCACGGCACCTAAAGCAAACCTACATCCGAAAAGTAGGAGAAGCTGTAAACCTTGTAATACCCTTCCAGGTAAATTTCTGCTTGATAGGCTAGCCATTCAGGAGTTGTGTCGACAATCCACTTTTCCTGTTAATACTTTTGGGGGAAAAAATTGTTATATCTAAAAAGAAACTAAATAGAAAAAAAGATTAAAAAGAGAGGGCAACATAAAGCGTCTGTATATTATACTATTGTTATTACGTGTCTTTCTCACCAGAAGTAAATGCTCTATAATAATGACCAATATGCTAAACCGTCAATTAAAAGTAACTGCTGGTAGCAATAAAGTTCAATGCTATACTTCACCTAGATCTGGTCTAAACATATAAGCAAGGCCAATACATTCACAATATGCCCTTTGTTTGCATTCCCTTCTGTTTGAAGTGTTATAAATAAATGTATTCATATCTCCATGGGCCCTCAAAAGCAAAGGGTAAGTATTGTATGTTGTAAAAGAGTACATCCAGTTATAAACAACTTTTCATAAATGAATAGTGTATTTGGCTATAAAAAAAACTTTGTAGTACATCTTTCTAAGGATATCTATTTCCTTCACCTCTTTTTAAGCTGTCTCCTGCTCCTTATCTTCAGTCTGGTTTATTATTTACTTTATATTTGTCCCTGTATTCAGCCTCATATAAAGAGCTCTAAGGTGAAGGGAGGGGTGGTGTAGGATTCTCTTCTTGGGCTGGTTAATTGATTTATTGACTAATTTCATGCATTAGAAGGCTCTTATCTACAACCTAGCAGTGTTAAAGAGAGTTCAGAATAGGAGAGTGAAGAAGCAGCAATTATTTGATGATTTTTTTTATCTCCCCCTTTATTAGAATAATATAGAGAAAGTAACTCTAACTGAAAAGTCGAGAAGAAAATATAAGATACTGTATATTATATTAGTAAGAGCAGGCATCCGTGCGGGTTCTTCTACCCCGAGAAACTGGACATTCAGTTTTGAAACCCATTCAAGTGAATGGGTTTGAAAAGTAAGCACCCGTGAGCATTTTGTGCCTGTCTGCGGCGAAACCGTTTTTTTTTTTTTTTTTTAACCGGACACAAAGTCCTGCATGTCAGAAGACGGAATCCCAGCTGGATTGGCTAGAGCACACATGGATGCAGATGTAAACCTGCCCTAATCAGATCTATTTATTTATGAAACATTATTTATAACTGTAGTTACATTTTAAAGATGGCTGTGTACCTCACTCTAATGCTAGATCACTGACTGCCCCGTAGAAGACTGGGGGTAATATGTGGTATTTATAAATTCATTACTAGGGCAAACCCAGACCTAAGGTTTCATGGAAAAAAAATGGATCACATGTGGACAAGACACAAATAAGTATTCGAAACAGTGAGTGTGATACCATCCTCTTCATTCGGAAAGCCGAGAGAAGTCATTCTGGAAAATATGACTTGAAAGTGAAAGTTGAAAATCTCCAAGATAAGGCGGCAATTTACATTCAAATTGTGGGTAAGTTTTATTCTAATTCTTACAGTTAGGTTATATATTACATCATGTTTATTTACAACATTTTTTCCAATTCTTTGTATGGCCATGGCTCTTACAACATAATTATAGATTTAAGACCTCGTGCACATTGTCCTTGAAGCTACAAAGCCAGTTATGGTGCATGTGAACAGCTCAGTATTGCAGAGCTATTGTAGGCAGTGCTGCAAACACCTCCGTAATATGGCATCCTATGGAGCATTGCATGATCTTGTATCTTGAGGGTTCTGCATGAAAAAAACTTATTATGTCTCTATATTGAAAATCAGCAGCAAACAGAGGTACAGTAGAGCCCAATAGACTTAAAGTGGTGCTGTATTATGGCTCCATACAACTCTGTAGGTAGCCACAATATGGTAGTGCGAATACTTTATTACCTCCCACATGGCTATGCTAAAAGTGACAAATAACAAAGAAAAAATATTTGACTTGCATTTAAGTCAATATATATTTTTTTAATTCTTGATGGATTTAAAGTGATGCCAAAACTGTTGGGTTACCATTCATAATCAATAAAACTTTGATGATTTATCCAGACCGACCTGGGCCTCCAGAATCTGTAGTCATTGAAGATGTCTGGGGAGAGAATGTTGCATTGGAATGGAAGCCACCAACGGACAATGGCAATGCTGCTATCACTGGATACACCGTTCAGAAGGCTGATAAGAAAACAATGGTTGGTTATTTTGAGATATATTTACTGTAATACTAGTATTACATAGTTCTAAATCATACTGAAAATAACACTTCAACATCACTTATCTCAGCTGACGACTTTGCCTCTTACTTCAAAACTAAAATCGACACCATCAGAGACAGTCTCACCCTACTCCCCCAGGAACCCCTCTATCCAACTGCTCACTGCTCATGATCCTTGATCTGTTTCTCCACCATCACTGATGAAAAACTCTCCTCCCTAATCTCCAAATCCCACCTCACCTTCTGCACACTTGACCCAATATAGTCACATCTCATCCCCAAACTCACTGAAGTCATTACTCCGGCCCTAACCCATCTCTTCAACCTATCTCTAGCCAATGGATCCTTCCCTCTGCCTTCAAACACGCCACAGTCACACCTATACTTAAGAAACCATCCCTCGACCCGTCCTCTCCAGCCAACTATCGTCCCATCTCACTGCTCCCGTACGCCTCAAAACTACTTGAACAACACATCCACTCAGAACCCTCCTCCTATCTCTCGTCCAACCTGCTCTTTGACAGGCTACAGTCAGGCTTCAGACCCCGTCACTGCACTGAAACTGCCCTAACAAAAGTCACTAATGACCTTCTAACCGCCAAAGCCAAGCGCCATTACTCTGTCCTCCTCCTCCTCGACGTCTCCTCTGCCTTTGACACAGTTGACCACTCCCTCCTGTTAGAAATTCTCTCATCCCTTGTTATCTCAGACCTGGCCCTTTCCTGGATCTCCTCATACCTCACCGACCGCACATTCAGCTTCTCCCACTCGCACACCACCTCCTCACCTCGCCCTCTCTCTGTAGGTGTCCCCCAAGGCTCCGTCTTAGGACCCCTCCTGTTCTCCATCTACACACTTGTCCTGGGCCAACTCATAGAATCTCATGGTTTTCAATACCATTGCTATGCCGATGAAACCCAAATATACATCTCTGGACCAGATATTACCTCCCTGCTGACCGGAGTTCCAGATTGTTTAGCAGCTGTAGCCTCCTTCCTCTCCTCCCACTTTCTCAAACTCAACATGGAGAAATGGAGTTCATCATCTTCACCCCACCCTGTATGGCCCCTCCACCTGACCCATCTATCAAAGTTAATGGAACCACAGTTACCCATGTCCCACAGGCCCGATGCCTTGAGGTAACCCTGGACTCTGACCTATCCTTCAAATCACACGTTCAAACCCTCAACACTTCCTGCCGCCTCCAACTCAAGAACATCCATCAAATCCGCTCCTTCCTCACCCCTGAAACCACTAAGATGCTCGTCCAGGCCCTCATAATCTCCCACTTAGACTACTGCAACACCCTTCTCCATGGACTCCCAGCAAACACCCTCGCGCCCCTCCAGTCCACCTTAAACTGCGCTGCTCGTTTAATTCACCTCACCCCCCGATCTTCATCGGCTGCTCCCCTCTGCCCGTCCCTTCACTGGCTACCCATAGCCCAGAGAATTGAGTTCAAGCTACTAACATTAACATACAAAGCCATCCACAACCTGTCCCCTCCATATATCTCCAACCTAATCTCCCGCTACCTGCCTACACGTAACCTCAGATGACCTCTTACTCCGCTCTGCCCTCATCCGCTCCTCACACAACCGTCTCCAAGATTTCTCCCATGCATCCCCCATACTCTGGAACTCCTTACCAAGACACATAAGACTGACCCCCACAATCACAGGTTTCAAGAAGGCCCTGAAGACTCACCTATTCTGGTTTGGGGTATAACAGTCCGTGGAGTCTCATCTTCCTCTGGTTTGGTGACAGCTGGACACTTATTGGGCAGCGATCTCCACAGTGGCCTCTTCTTCGCCCACTAGGATGTAGAGTTTCCTCTTATCATCTGCAGATATGAAGTCTGGGATGTGGGCAGAGAGTCTTTGGTAGGAGACGGCCCTCACAGCTGAGTATTTGGTGCAGTGTAGCAGGAAAGGGTCTCGTGTTCTAGGGCCCCCTGGTCACAGTGCTGGCACAGTCTGTTCTCCCGTGGCTTGTACGTTTGCTTGTGTCGCCCTGTCTCCATCTCTAGGTTGTGGGCACTCAGTCTGTACCGGCTCAGGATCTGTCTGTGTTTGGGGTGGCATATTCTCTCCAGGTAGGTGGCCATGGTGTAGCCCCTTTGCAGTGATTGATACACAGTGAGTTTCTTGGAGTTATTTATGGCACTTCTCCATTCCTCGATGTACCGCTCTCTGTCTCTCTCAATGACTCCTTTTATTTGAGCCTTGTTCAGGGCATGTTGGGGGTTTTGGCTTGACAAATGGCTGATGCTTGGTTGGGGGGTATTAGTTTTTCTCGGGGCTCTGTGGCTCAGCCAGGCTTGGTGGTGGTAAGAGCCAGGACTGGGCTGGAATCCCACTTTGACTGGTCTGGGTAGGTCGCTGGGCCCCAAACCTCGCTGCCATAGAGAAGGATCGGAGCGATGACTGCGTCAAATATCTTCACCCAGACCCTCACCGGTGGTTTGAGGTGGTACAGTTGTCTTCTGATGGCGTAAAAGGTTCTGCAGGCTTTTGCTTTCAGGGTTTCTATTGCTGCTTTGAAGCTTCCTGATTGGCTGAGCTCCAGCCCCAGGTAGGTGTAGCTGTTGGTTTTCTCCAGTGTGGAGCTGTTCAGTGTGAATTGTGGGGTGGAGGCTTTATTGTGGCCCTTCTTCTGAAATACTATGACTTTGGTCTTTTTGTGGTTGATGGGTAGAGCCCATGTGGTGCTGAATTTTCCAGCACTGACAGGCTTTCTTGGTGGTCTTTCTCGGTGGGAGACAGGAGTAGGAGGTCGTCAGCGTATAGCAGGAACTTCACCTCTCAATTGTTCAGGGTGAGGCCTGGGGTTGGTGAGGCCTCCAGGGCTGTAGTGAGTTCATTGATATAGATGTTGAAGAGTGTTGGGCTCAGGCTACAGCCTTGTCTGACCCCTCGGGCCTGTTGGAAGTATGCTGTCCTTTTCCCATTCACCTTCACACTGCACTGGTTTCCGGTGTAGGAGCTCTTGATGATGTCATACGTTCTTCCTCCTATTCCACTCTGTAGGAGTCAGGAGCAGGCACTCTATTCCTGTATAAATATGCATGCCTTCAGAAATTGTGTTACACCATGCCTGATGAAGAGACCTAGTAGTCTCGAAAGCTTGCAATCTGCCATAATTTTTGTTAGCCATTAAAAAAAAGTATCAACCACTGAGGACTCTCAATCTTTACATTTTATATATTGGAGCTATCTGAATTTTCTGTGTATAGACATATTACTCAAACTTTACATAACTATGATCCTGTCTTCCTTAATGACTGGTATTTATTCTTCACCATGTTATTGTCTATTTTCAGGAATGGTTTACAGTTCTGGAGCACTACCACAGAACGAGTGCAACCATTTCTGAGCTTGTCATAGGAAACGAATATTACTTCCGAGTATTCTCCGAAAATATGTGTGGCCTCAGTGAGACTGCGACAAGGACACCAAACAGTGCCCTTATTGATAAAGAAGGTCAGAGATTTGGTTATTTTCATTGTATTTTTCCTCTACAACTGAAGCAGAATTCATTGTTTGTAATAGATATTAACTTTTTATGTTGTTAAATATTTACCGTATTTTGCGGACTATAAGGCGCACTGGACTACAAGGCGCATTACCCATGAGCGCCTTATAGTCCTGTCTAGGTTCATATATAAGGCGCACCGGACTATAAGGCGCACTTTCGATTTCTGAGGAAATCGTAGGATTTTATGTGCGCCTTATAGTCTGGAAAATACGGTATATGCAATGAGTTCCCTTAAAAAAAAGAAAAAAGGTGACCATGAGTTTAGATCAGCAACATGTGTTTAATCAGATATCATGAAGCCTATATTAGTCTTAAACATTATTTCTTCAAGTGTGGATTTATTTAAAAAGGAATGTTGACATTCATTAACATATTCTACTTTCTCTACAAGGTAAACCTTATAAGCGCCCCGAGTACACAGATTTTGACTTTACAGAAGCACCACAGTTCACTCACCCCTTAGTCAATACAGTAGCCATTGCTGGATACAATGCTACGTTGAACTGTAGTGTACGTGGAAACCCAAAGGTAAGTTACAAATGAACTATCGTAGATGATTTTAGTTGTTGTTTTATACAGTATATTTACATATGCATAAGTGGACTATTTATTATATAAATGGAGTGGTGGTGTGCATGCATGACCACCACTCCATTCAAGGATCCCCATTCTCATGATTACTGGGGAACCAACATCTAGTGGTCAGTCACACTTTCCTTACCCTATCGATGGGGATATATCTTATAGCCACTGACTATGCTTCAAGGAATGCAAAATGCATGAAAATAGATACAAACTGCTTTTAAGAACAATCCTTCCAGATTGATACTAAAAACTTCTATTATGACCCAATCCACACCACAGAGTTCTTCCTTTATGTAACTAGAGAAAGAAGATCCTTTATAGGTATGCCATGCATTACTGACGCATTACAGCGAATCCAGAACAACAGGTTTCTCGTCAGATTTATGATGCAGCACTTGTTTTTTCTTACTGGAAATAGTAAATATTTCTGACACATATATTATCATCATACCGTACAATCTATGCCAAAAATGTTTTGTGTTTTTTTTGTTAATAACATACATTTCTTTAGAGAGAAATTCTGGCCCCAAGTCAAAATTTATAAAAGAGCAGAGACGGGGTTGATATAATGTAAGAAAGCATATTCACCCGTCCTAAGCCCCACCATCTCTGGCACAGTGCACAGTCATTGGGGCCAGTTTTTTGTTTAGGTGCTGAAGCAATGATGCTTCGCCGCCGCCACCCCCCTCCTGGGTAGCCACTGCAGAGGTTCCAGTTCCTATGCAGTGTTGACATGCCTGACCAAGTCAATGAGAGGCTTTTTTTCAGCGCTGAATCTGACACGGATTCCACACCAAATTCAGCTCCATGTTCCTCCGAGTGAATGCACCCTAAGAAAGCATTGCAGCTTATGTCAAGATATGCAAATGAAACATCTAACCTTTCAAGTCATCTCTTCTATTTCTTACAGCCTAAAATTACCTGGATGAAGAATAAAGTTGTTATAACGAATGATCCCAGATATAGGATGTTTAGTAACCAAAGTGTATGTACACTGGAGATACGTAAACCAAGCCCATATGATGGTGGGACATACACCTGCAGGGCAGTCAATGATCTTGGTGAGGCTGAGGTTGACTGCAAACTTGAAGTGAAAGGTAAGATGTCTTATAAGTACATGTATCCACATTATTCAACATCACCTACAGTATCTACAGTCACATTCAAGTTATTTAGCACCAGCATATTCTGTTGTGCTGTATTCTATATCTCACACAGTTATCTACATATTGTAGGCATATATACATACAAAATTGTTGTATTTTAGATTCTGTAGGATATTTATAAAGTCATTTTTACATGTTATTCCTTGATCATGCTTTTAAATGAAGAATATTCTTAATTCAACTGGCAAATGGCTAAAAAGGAAAAGACACATCATGTGAAATATTTCCCACATGTAGTCTAGCTTTTGAGTCACCCTCATCCTGAAAAAGTGTAATAAATCACTGAACTTTTCACTTGCATGGTAACAAGGTTAATAAGGTTTGCCCTTATTAGACAATAAAACACACTTAGGCTAAGGCCCCACGTTGCGGAAACGCAGCTTTTTTTGTTGCAGATTTTGCTGTGTTTTTGGAGCCAAAGCCAAGACTGAATTGAGCAGAAGGTAGAAGTATAAGAACTTTTTATATATTTACCATTCCTTTTGTAGTCATTCTTGGCTTTGGTTCCAAAAACGCAGCAAAATCTGCATCAAGAAAAAGCTGTGTTTTCGCAACGTGTGACCTTAGCCTTAAAGAGAAATGTTAACCAGGAACAAGGCCTTGTGGCTTATGAAGACCTACATGGGTTGAACTACCAGTTATATGTTCAACCCACTAGAAAAGTTTTCCCCTGGACTTTATCAGAACATCGTTCTATAGTATGCCATAACAAGCCATTAGTCCTGTCCCATTCAGACCTGTTGGTCACATCTACATAGGTTTGCCATAATAAAGTAGACAACGCTTTCTCATAGAATAGCATAACAGTAAACTGTGAACTCCCAATTGTCCCTACAGATTTAATATATACTACATGTGATGTATGTAGTGGGTGAGTTTTACTTTTTTCCTGTAGATGTATCAAATTTTATAACACACACATTTTTTTCTACTAATTAAAAAAAAAAAATCATAAAAATACAAAAAGCAAAGTAGATTTTACTCCTTATATGATATAAACTGAACAAGGTCCTATAAGAATCTTTTAAGGATATACAGTTAAGTGACGTGTAGAAAATTATGGCAGTCTTTATTTACCAGGTAAGACTAGGAATGTATTCTTAATGTGTGTATGGATGTAGTAGCTGGACTTGTTATTTAAGGTTGATTTACAGTTCATCTGACTAGTAGGAATCATGGCCTAATCGTCATAATCCAATCATCTTAATCCTATTGCCAAGGAATTTTCTAGTAAATATTGAACTCTTACCTACAAAATCCTGCTTGCTTGGAGTTCCATTGTGCAAAGAACATTGAGCAGCCCTTTATGTAGAAGATACTACAATATAACTTTGATAAGTCGAGGGACCTGCTACTGCTTAAAATATATATGGTTCTGTATACACTTCAGATCCTTTATAGCATGTATTACACATATGACAAATTTATTATAGTACTGGCAGATCCCATACACCTATTTACTATATGTCGTAAGGTTTCTATGTTTCTAATAGACATAATAACACAACAATCTGTGCTAGTCTACAGACAACACTCAATAAATAATGAAAAATTATGAGAGTATTGGATAAAACTTAAAAATAAGAAACAACAATCCCTGTTTTAGAAGATCAACCACCTCATGAAGACATGTAGTAGATCAACAAACATCTGTGTCGGTAATCCGTTCAGGGGAGTCTGCATGGAGACCCCCCTGAACGGACTACCAAACGCATTGGCAAGCGGTGTGCAGTGAAAGCACATGGACCCCATAGACTATAATGGGGTCCGTGTGCTTTCCGCACGGTCTCCGCACGGAACATGCGGACAGAAAAGTAGCTCACAATCTACTTTCTTGTCCACATGACTCGTGCGGAGACCATGCGGAAAGAACACGGACCCCATTACAGTCTATGGGGTATGTGTGCTTAGACTTCACACCATTTTCCAGTGCATTCAGTAGTCCGTTTGGGTGGGGTCCCCATGCAGACTCCCCCGAATGAATTACCGACGCAGATGTGAACGAGCCCTAAGTCCCTGCCCAAGGCATTAGTAAAAGCTCCCTTGTAAGAGGAAAATGGAGTGCTCCAGATTCCATGCAGGAAATTAAAACCAAGAAAAAGAAGTGTCAGTCAAAAACTACTGAGACAATGCCATGTATATCATTTGAAATGTTCTAATTCTACAGGGTCAATAGGCGGAGAACCATTCGGCTTGTGGAAACAAAAACAGGTTTACCACACAAATATTCCATTCAGTGATACCTCACAATGAAATAATCTCTGCTCACGTTAAGCCATACCTTGCATGTAAAAGTGGTATTTGTAATCTGAGGCCAGATTGCAAATCCTGTTTCATGGTAAAACACGCCCATATATTATTTTACCATGAACAATACAAATAACACTTGGTATGATTCTTAATGGCAAATATAAGTGCAAAATGTATTGCTTAGAATGAATTCATGTCAAAAATGCCATATTCAAAATTATACAGAATGGAGCTCATGTATCAAGACTGGTTCAGAGGCGGCACTGCCCATAGCAGCCAAACAGTCTAAACTGAACCCTCAATCTGAATTCTGCTTGACTACTATGGACAGCGCCGCTTTTGTTACATGAGCCCATAATGTCACATTTTAACTACTGATCAGTATATATTATAATAAACATTAACAGAGCTTTGGAAAGTAGGGTCCACTGACAAACATCGCATTTAGCCATTTTTAATAACTTTGACCAACTACTGCGGTAGATTCAGTGGCAGCAAATCTTTGGTTGTCAAACTCGGTTTGGCAACTAAAAGCAATCTTTGTAAATGAACCCTAATTTCAAAAAAGTTGGAATATATCTATATATTTTAAATATACATATATATTATTTGCATAATATATGTATATATTTATATATGTATATATTAGGTGTGATGTGTGTATGTTATATATACTATATTCAACTCACATTTTTTTTGATCAATCTGTGTGCATTAATATGACAATTTATTAATTCATTTCTGAACTATTGTTAGGTTCCATTTTTCATATGCCTTGACCACACTTACTAAGCTCTCATGACATCACAGACTGATCCATTCAGTAATCACTATGTTTTTTTCTCAGCTTCTAAATGTTCATTACTTCTCTTTCTCTCTCCCTTAGTTGCACAATAAGGATTATTGAATGTGTATTGTCACCTAAGGTAAGCTTTCATATGGTCATGTCATATGAAGCTTATGTCTTTCCATGCAGAACATCGCTGCCTGTGCCCTTCATATCTAACAGTAGTTTATGTCACAAGCTAACACACTGTTATTGTTGTTGCTTCATTGTTAAAAAAGATATGATCCATAGTTTTACTAATACTATTACTTTACCCTGGTTTTCTCACCCACAAGGTTATATAGTCTGTAAACCACGTAGACTTATTTGACAACTTGGCTTTCCATATTTTCCCTCCACAATGTCTGGGTATGACAGTAAAATATGGTAATGTTTTATAAGGTGTTTGTAATCTAACAGAAATAAAACAATCATTATTATTCCAAAATATGTTTTATTCTAATGCAAAATCCCAGACTTCTCCTGTCCTAGTATTGCTGCTCCACAGCATGGCCATACTACAGGTTTGATTGCTACGGACAAGACCAAGAAGACTATTGACACGTCATCTGCTTTAATAATTCATTTTTTTATCCGTTAACTAAAATTCTCCATCTTCGATTGTACATCTTCATTTACATATGTAGATGATGAGATTTCAGCTACTATACCAGGGATATGAACATGAGCAAAATGTCATATCTACAGTAGCAGATTAATCTACAGATCATGTGCACGACAGCTGATACATCTACATGTAAAATGTAATGTATGTAATAGCTGTTTCATCCACATGATATTATAGTAGATTAATCTCCATGTGATGTTATATGCAATGGAACAACAATTCACCTACATGTAATACATTGACTCATCTACAGATACAATATTTCATTTTATGGACTCGGCAGATACACTCACTTTGAGGGTTAAGTACATTTATTGTACATGTATGAATTACTAGGAATCCAATGAAAACACTGAAGTTACACAGTAAATGCAAGAAGCCAAACTACATGTGCCGGACTACAATATTCCTAATATAATTGAACACCCCATACATATTAGATAGTCAGCTTTTCTTTCCAAAATCGTCAGGTCTGGCTGATATATATAGCATATTGTCTGTGGGCATAGATAAAGTACAGTAGCCATGTACAATAGCTTAGCTGTTTATGCTCCAGACTCCTAATGCTGTAATGGAAGGTATAGAAAGCAACTGTCCGGTGGTTACCAGTGTCAGGCATATTAGCTTGCATGGGGATAATTTCTTTATTATTCTCTCCCTCTCAAATCAAACAAGCTTTATTGGCATGTCCGAGTGGATATTTGGCATTGCTAAAGCTAGTAGAGTGGGGGGGAGGGAGAGTTGGGGGTAGAGTAGAGTTTCCTCTTCTCGTCTGCGGATATGAAGTCTGGGATGTGGGCAGAGAGTCTTTGGTAGTAGATGGCCCTCAAAGCTGAGTATTTGGTCAGTTCTCTCAAGACTTAAGGCTAAACCCCACGTTGCAGAAACGGAGCAGAAAAAAATGCTGTGTTTTTACAATACCTGCAGAGTGAATGAAATTCTGGTTAATCTCATCCATGGAAAAGCCAGACATTCAAAAAACACAGGATGTTACTCTAAACTGCAGAATTACAATATTCCCCTGTATTTTGAATATGGGAAGAAAAAAAGCACTGTAAAAACACAGCACTGTAAAATGAAAAACACAGGATGTATTCGTTGTGCTTTTTTCCCACAGTGTTTTTTTAGCTGCAATTCACTATGTGGGACCTTAAGTCACAGTAAATGAACTCACCCATCCCACCATTCATGAATATAAGTGTGTATTTGGCCATAAGGTATGTGTCACTCAGGCTACAATCTTTATATAAGCTTTAGCCAATAAAGTAACAAGCTTAGATTTTGTTTCTCAATCACTTTTGCACCAAGCCATTTTCTCTGGTCAGAACCTGACACATTTTAGGATTTTTGCACCTTTGAGACTATTTTTTTATTGATGCATAGGACATTATTTTTATTGTATTTTTAGATTGTTTTCTTTTTAAATATATCCAAGAGATAAATGTCACCCACCCTGGATGTCTATAGTTAATGGGCAGCATCAGATTAAAATTCTGCCATCAGTCGGCGTAACTTCCAACATCTTCTGATGTTGCTCCAAAGATGAGATTCTCAGCAAGATTTCAGTTATTGCAGTTCTATGTTATTTCTAGAGATATCACCAGTTGAAAACACAGAAGGGATTGGGAACAGCTGCAGCTGCATATAAACATGTCAATTCCAACAGTGTTTTAAAAGTGATTCCAAAGGTGAGATGTTAAAGGGGCTCTATCACTAGGAAAAGTCATTTTTAACTAATGACATCCTTGCATAGCCTTTAGAAAGTCTATTCCACACCTACCTTTAGTATGTAGATTGCCTCAGTGGTTTCTGAATAAGTCCATTTTTATTCATATGCTAATTAGACTGGTGCACGATACATTGTGCACACCTCTCCCTGTTGTTTCCTATGGGAGACTGATGATGATGATGATGATGACGCAGCTTCCTGTTTGCACACACACTTAGGAGATAATAGGAGAGAGGAGGCTGCTGGGAACTTCCTGTACTGGCTGGAAGCTCATTAGCATGTTAATAAAAATGGACTTATTCAGAAACCACTGAGGCAATTTACATACTAAAGGTAGGTGTGAAGTAGCATTTCTAAAGGCTATGCAAGGATGTGATTAGCTAAAAATTACTTTTCCCAGTGATAGAGCCCCTTTAAAGGGGTTTTCCTGGCAAAAATCATTTTTCAAAAAGGTTGGTTAGTGCTGTTAATAGGTTAATAATTTCAACCAAATCCCTTTAGCAGTGCTTAGAGTGATTTCTGGGTTTCTCTGGGAGCTCCTGGCATCTTCTGCATTTGTTTACATGGATAGCTTCCTGTTTTTCCTACAACTACCATGATGCCTTGTGCTTCATTCAGTGCTGACTCCCTCACTCCCTCCACCCCTCCCTTTCTCAATCACACCCCATACCTGTTTCCTTAGCTAGCCCACCCAATAAGCTCTTTCTAATTAACTCAAGCTCTCTACCTCCACCTTATCATACTTACCTGTCTTTGGGATAAGACCTTCTGGGTACGGGACTTGTTTTGGTCGCCCATGCCTGCACAATAGTTCCCGTTAGCCAACTCTCTGGCTCTATTGTGAGGTGTGGGCGACCGGCAGACATCAAGAAGATGAGGTTCCAGCCGGTCAGAAGAGGCGTTCCGTGCCCAGAATACAGGTAAGTATGATGGGGTGGGGAGGGGAGTGGGTTAGTATTTGTGATCTTCCGGAAATGGTGAATTGGAAAAAAACGGTCACATTACCACCCTGGCGATCTAGGTAAATATAGCTTTTTGGTACAGTTAGTAGTTTAGAAGGTAAGCGGGGACAGGGATATTGGTAATTTAGATTAGGAAGATCGCTTTATCTCGGACAACCCATTTAAGGTAGAACTGTGATCTTGGTGTCATGCCTTTCAAGCAACCCTCATGACAAAACAGCCAATCAGTGAGAATGTTAAAGATAGGAAAAAATGCGCAGATAATACAGTATGGAAGTTCTGGGGATTAGCACAGAATTAGGTTTGATAGAGTCTTTCTCATCACAATACTGTTAGAAGAGCTTACAATGCATTGCACAGACTGTTTGTGTAGTCAGGGATGTGTGCAGTAACTGCTGCATCAAACAATCACAAAATCTGGGCATCCAATTCCAATCCAGTATGCAACATGAGCACCATTAGAGCAGGTACCGTTATCAGTGAGTTACATACAAAATAGAATACTCCCAGGGACAGTGAAACTTTACTTTAGCTACACTAACACTAGTACAATTGGTATTTATCTGTCTTGTAATTGAATTTTTGCTGCATTTGTGTGGTTGTTCAAATGCAGAAGCAGGAAGTTTAGTAGGATGTTCTTCTGTTTTTTTGATTTTTTGCTGTATATGACATGTTTGTTCATTAAAAGTTGGCATGTTTTTTAATTGATTTTTATCATATACAAAAACTCCCAGGGATAATGAATCTAAACTCTAGCTACACTAAACAATAGTCCAATTGGTAGTCATCTGTCTTATAATTGATTTTCTGCTGCATTTTTCTGGTTGTCCAAACGCAGAAAGATTAGGAATTTCGGTTCTCTGTCGGTATATGTACGCCGCATAAATAAAATGCAATGCATTTCCACCACTTATTTCTATTTGCTGCGTTTCACTACATGGGGCCTTAGCCTAGGTATTTTAGAAAAGATGCAATGTTTTGGACCTATTACTGATCCTCTGGCTGGCAGGATATGTGCAAAGCAGTTCAGATTGACAACAAACAAGACATTTAAAGGGAATTTGCACTTCTGATTCATATCAAACTGGCTCAGACAGAATACAATCTTTTGATCCTAACCAGTGAATCCAAACACAAATCGAATCTTGAAAGGTTCACTCTTCTCTACAAGCTATCATGTTGCCATTGGAGATGCATACACTATATGGAGATGCATAACTAGTCAGGTTTGTTATGCAAAAAATAAGTAAAAATATTTTCAAGAGCTATAACATTATCTATACTGGTTGTCGCTGAATTCTGGGGGAATATATATAACAAGAAATAGATAACAAGGATTTTTGACAACTGTAGATCTTACACAAAAATCATAGAACTCCTTGTATTTATGCTTGGATTGTACCACACTATAGCTCACATAAAGGTGCGAGGGAAACGCACAAATGTATTAATATGAAAAAACTTTACTGGGTTTGATGACAAAAGAAAGACCTTTACATCTTCCCCCTGTCCTGGAAAGCAGCACAATAAATAGTAATACAGGTAACGATTTATACAGCAGAACTGTATAATATTTTGGAATACATGTTGCTACCAGTAGACAATGATAATAGGTTAATACATACATAGGTGAATGCATACATGAAAGTTACCTTTGTGCACCAAGAAAGGTCTTTAGTTCAGGCTTGGACATTTGTTCTTATAAGGCTAGGATCACACTAGCACTGGGCTTTTCACATATCACATACTGATGACCTATTCTGTGTATAAGCCATCAGTAAGGAAATTAAAATTGGAGCCGGACAACCCCTTTAAGTCCCAGCATGCCCATGCTGATTGCCAGTCTAAAATCCAAATATTGTCCAAGAAGGTCACAACACTACAAAGACTTGCACTGGGTTAAAAAGGCTTTTCTTTATTGGATGGAAGCAGGTATATCGAGCAATATTACAGTATTCTATACAGCACTCCCAATAGCATGAGAACATAATGTCATTATTAGAATGCTAAACTTTGTATACTCTGGTTTACAGGTGGAGTGACATTTTTCCGCCTTTTCATGCAAGGCGTGCCTCTGTCTGTCATCGACTCTTATATGCGAGAACTGGATGCAAGTAAGCAGAGGAGGGCATGAGCGAGTCCAGACAGTCTGCTGCTTTCCCCTGCAATGATCTGGACATCAGTGTGAACGTTTGACCCTGAAGCCGCATCTTTAGAAGTGTAGCCAATTTCTGTCTGCTGTCTTTCTTTGTTAGATACAAATACGGTTATTGCATGGGTTGGTCTAGGGAGGGATGGATGACTTTAAAGTTTGGTTTGGGGCTTTTATACTTCAAGGTTCAGTATGGATTATTGGTATCCTTACTTGAAGCAGTACTTGACTTGTTGGCAATGAACTGAACTGCTTACAGAATACTGATAGATTACAAGGTTAGTCCACTGCTTTCTTTCTGTGAAAAGGCAAAATAACTGCAATATGTAATTCAATATTAGGTACGCTGGTGACTGCTTGTTAAAGTGATAGTGCTGGTGAAAAGCTGGAAAACATATTGAGTAATTCAATCAATGTATAATAAAGAAAGAACATTTTTCCATGTTTGATCTATGTCTTATTTTTAATGCAGAAATGATTTCAAGAACAGCATTATTGTCAATTCTAGTGCTATTATATGACCAATATGAACGGCTTTCTACAGGATATTTCATTCAAGTTCCAAAGTTGTTATTAAATTTACCAAAATGTATGGAATGAAAAACGAATACTGAAATATCATACTTGAAAAAGTGAAAAATATGGAATTCATCCAGGCGTGGTTGTAGCAGAACCAGAATTACCTAAAATAAAAAATAACTTATGCTTACCTCTCCCTGTGCCTCAGTTTCCACTGCCAGCAACTCCATTCACTTGTATACAAGTCCTGTGTTGTTTGTGCGAAGGGATTGCTTCAGCCAATCACAGGCCTCAACAGTTACCTCTTCACAATCGGCACGTGACTGCTGTAATTGGCTGCAACGGACTCCACACACAAACTACAAGGGACATCTGGCTAATAACTAACAGATATCCCTTTTGAGGCTGAGGCCCTAAAAAGCAGTGTGAGGAATAATCGTGGCGGGAAGGCATCACATTTTTTTTGGTTTTTTTGTGCTGTACTTTTCACAGAAAGTCCGCAGAGTTTTCATTTGGGGACCTCCTGCTCCTATTACACCTAGATATTAAAATGCTAGAGGTATAAGTAGGTATAATTGACATGCTGCGATTTACAAAATGTGAGCATTTTCCATATAAGTGTAATAGGAGCAGAAAATCTGCAGAGGAAAATTATGTGGACTTTCTGTGAAAAGCGCAGCAGGAAAAAACATTATGGCTGGGGCCCCACTTTGCAGAAATGCAGCTTTTTCCACATGGATTCCGACACTAATTCAGCACCAAAAAACTCTGTGTGAATGGACCCTTAGGGGGCATTCACACGGAGTAAAGTGGCGCTGATTCTGCCACGATAACTCGTGGCAGAATCAGAGCTGATAATAAAATTCCCATTGACCTCAATGGGTTCCGTTTAATGTGCATAACACATTGAAATCAATAGGAGGCTTTCTATCCCATTGATTTCAATTTGTTACGCACAATAAATGAAACCCATTGAAGTCAATGGGAGTTTTTTTTTTATCAGCGCTGATTCTGCCACGAGTTATCGTGGCAGAATCAGCGCCACTTTACTCCGTGTGAATGCCCCCTTAGGCTCCAGCTGATCAGATGCAGAAAGAATAGGGTTAATCAGTGAATAACCCAGAAGTGGAAAGCTGAAGCTCTGCTCTATGAGAAGCACGGGGATAGAGAAGAATCCGACATGGAAGATTGCCTCAAATTTCTCTTTACTTTCCATCGTTTGAAATGAGTGTAAGCGTTTAAAAACTGATTTTTTTATGCCTGACAAAAAACTTCACGTGAACATACCCTAAGGCCAATGGTTGTCACACAGCCATTTTAAAACCCATGAATATCTATGGGTTTATTCACATGACTTTGTCTCTCAAAATGGACAAAGAACAGGTCAGTTCTTTTGATGGCCATGAAAAATGGTCCCTCAAAAACCGGACATATGAGAAGATCCATCCTCTCTCATTATTATTATTAACGTCCGTCTGTTGCCTAAATAGGGCCAAATAGGTTTATTGTGTTTTTAAAACAAAAAATTCCGTTGTTGAAAGAGATTTTCATATTAGAGGTCAAAGGGTAATACATTGTTAGGGAGACATAAAACTAAACTACATACCATATATGCCATATTAGAAGGTCAATGTATAGGATTAGAATAGATTATTACATTATTTCACAAAGTCAGATGTGTGAGAAGAAGACATTCGATGTAAGTGCCATAAAGATACAAAGCATCAAGTGGTTGCCAAAGAAACAAGAGACCCCCTGCCGTGAGCTACAGAGGCCGAATTGGCTCAGACTACCGCAGTTAGCGTAGTGTATATGGTTATGCAGAAGTGGATAAGGGTCTTATTCACAGCCTGTGACATGACGTGCAGAGGCAGACTATGGAGTAAATGTGAGGGGAAGGGCCAGTCAGATGGCAGGGAATGCTGAACTTGGTCTCCCGTCTTTGACTCTTCTAATACAGTGTCTGCTAGCTGGGAGGTCTGTGACAGAGTACACACAGCCCGACACCCAGTATATCCGCATCTCCCTGCAATCCCTAGCTGTCCTGTCCTTCCGGGGGTGAAGCGCTCTGGTCCGGCCCCCTCAGCCTGCAGGGACGGAAGCCGAACAGTCCCAGGCAGGAAAGGCACCGGACTGGCAGGCAGGAGAGGATGGCCGGTGTCCTGTGTCTGCCGGAGCCCCTCACAGCTCTGCAGCTGAAGCGGCTGGAGGAGCACAAGTACAGCGCCTCAGGCCGCTCCCTCCTGGAGCCCCTCATGCAAGTCTATTGGAACTGGCTGGTGGAGAAGGTTCCCTTATGGCTGGCACCCAACACTATCACTCTGGTCGGACTGGTCATAAATGTTCTTACGACGCTCATTGTCGTTTACTATTGTCCTACAGCCACTGAGGAGGTGAGAAGATGGCAGGGCTGCCAGTGTGGGCGGGGAGTTGTGGTGTTGTGCCAACCAGTAGAGATTGGACTGGGCTTTATGTGTGTCCGGGTACATAGTATAATGGCAGTGCCAGGTCTGTATGTGTACCCTAGTACATAGTATAATGGCAGTGCCAGGTCTGTATGTGTACCCTAGTACATAGTATAATGGCAGTGCCAGGTCTGTATGTGTACCCTAGTACATAGTATAATGGCAGTGCCAGGTCTGTATGGTGGCAGTGCCAGGTCTGTATGTGTACCCTAGTACATACTATGGTGGCAGTGCCAAGTCTGTATTGTGTGCACTAGTACATAGTATACTGGCAGTGCCAGGTCTGTATGTGTAAACTAGTACATAGTATAATGGCAGTGCCAGGTCTGTATGTGTACACTAGTACATACTATAATGGCAGTGCCAGGTCTGTATGTGTACACTAGTACATACTATAATGGCAGTGCCAGGTCTGTATGTGTACACTAGTACATACTATAGTGGCAGTGCCAGGTCTGTATGTGTACACTAGTGCATAGTATAGTGACAGTGCCAGGTCTGTATGTGTACACTAGTACATAGTATAGTGGCAGTGCCAGGTCTGTATGTGTACACTAGTACATACTATAATGGCAGTGCCAGGTCTGTATGTGTACACTAGTACATACTATAGTGGCAGTGCCAGGTCTGTATGTGTACACTAGCACATACTATAATGGCAGTGCCAGGTCTGTGTGTGTGTATACGAGTACATAGTATAGTGGCAGTGCCAGGTCTGTATGTGTACACTAGTACATACTATAGTGGCAGTGCCAGGTCTGTATGTGTACACTAGTACATACTATAATGGCAGTGCCAGGTTTGTATGTGTACACTAGTACATAGTATAGTGGCAGTGCCAGGTCTGTATGTGTACACTAGTATATACTATAATGGCAGTGCCAGGTCTGTATGTGTACACTAGTACATACTATAATGGCAATGCCAAGTCTGTATGTGTGCACTAGTACATAGTATAGTGACAGTGCCAGGTCTGTATATGTACACTAGTACATAGTATAATGGCAGTGCCAGGTCTGTATGTGTACACTAGTACATAGTATAATGGCAGTGCCAGGTCTGTATGTGTACACTAGTACATAGTATAATCGCAGTGCCAGGTCTGTATGTGTACACTAGTACATACTATAGTGGCAGTGCCAGGTCTGTATGTGTACACTAGTATATACTATAATGGCAGTGCCAGGTCTGTATGTGTACACTAGTACATACTATAATGGCAATGCCAAGTCTGTATGTGTGCACTAGTACATAGTATAGTGGCAGTGCCAGGTCTGTATGTGTACACTAGTACATAGTATAGTGGCAGTGCCAGGTATGTATCTGTACACTAGTACATAGTATAGTGGCAGTGCCAGGTCTGTATGTGTACACTAGTACATAGTATAATGGCAGTGCCAGGCCTGTATGTGTACCCTAGTACATACTATAATGGCAGTGCCAAGTTTGTATGTGTACACTAGTACATAGTATAGTGGCAGTGCCAGGTCTGTATGTGTACCCTAGTACATACTATAATGGCAGTGCCAGGTTTGTATGTGTACACTAGTACATACTATAATGGCAGTGCCAGGTCTGTGTGTGTGTGTGTATACGAGTACATAGTATAGTGGCAGTGCCAGGTCTGTGTGTGTATACGAGTACATAGTATAGTGGCAGTGCCAGGTCTGTATGTGTACACTATTACATACTATAGTGGCAGTGCCAGGTCTGTATGTGTACACTAGTATATACTATAGTGGCAGTGCCAGGTCTGTATGTGTACACTAGTACATAGTATAGTGGCAGTGCCAGGTCTGTATGCGTACGCTAGTACATAACATAATGGCAGTGCCAGGTCTGTATGTGTACACTAGTACATACTATAGTGGTAGTGCCAGGTCTGTATGTGTACACTATTACATACTATAGTGGCAGTGCCAGGTCTGTATGTGTACACTAGTATATACTATAATGGCAGTGCCAGGTCTGTATGTGTACACTAGTACATACTATAGTGGTAGTGCCAGGTCTGTATGTGTACACTAGTACATAGTATAGTGGCAGTGCCAGGTCTGTATGTGTACACTAGTATATACTATAGTGGCAGTGCCAGGCCTGTATGTGTACCCTAGTACATACTATAATGGCAGTGCCGAGTTTGTATGTGTACACTAGTACATAGTATAGTGGCAGTGCCAGGTCTATATGTGTACACTAGTACATACTATAATGGCAGTGCCAGGTCTGTGTGTGTGTATACGAGTACATAGTATAGCGGCAGTGCCAGGTCTGTATGTGTACACTAGCACATACTATAATGGCAGTGCCAGGTCTGTGTGTGTGTGTATACGAGTACATAGTATAGTGGTAGTGCCAGGTCTGTATGTGTACGCTAGTACATACTATAGTGGTAGTGCCAGGTCTGTATGTGTACCCTAGTACATAGTATAGTGGCAGTGCCAGGTCTGTATGTGTACGCTAGTACATAACATAATGGCAGTGCCAGGTCTGTATGTGTACACTAGTACATACTATAGTGGTAGTGCCAGGTCTGTATGTGTACACTAGTATATACTATAATGGCAGTGCCAGGTCTGTATGTGTACACTAGTACATACTATAGTGGTAGTGCCAGGTCTGTATGTGTACACTATTACATACTATAGTGGCAGTGCCAGGTCTGTATGTGTACACTATTACATACTATAGTGGCAGTGCCAGGTCTGTATGTGTACACTATTACATACTATAGTGGCAGTGCCAGGTCTGTATGTGTACACTATTACATACTATAGTGGCAGTGCCAGGTCTGTATGTGTACACTATTACATACTATAGTAGCAGTGCCAGGTCTGTATGTGTACACTAGTATATACTATAGTGGCAGTGCCAGGTCTGTATGTGTACACTAGTATATACTATAGTGGCAGTGCCAGGTCTGTATGTGTTCACTAGTACATAGTATAGTGGCAGTGCCAGGTCTGTATGTGTACGCTAGTACATAGTATAGTGACAGTGCCAGGTCTGTATGTGTACGCTAGTACATACTATAATGGCAGTGCCAGGCCTGTATGTGTATATAAGTACATATTATAGCGGTAGTGCCGGGTTTGTCTGTGCACACTAGTACTTGCTGTTCTATAGTCCTCGTCTCCGTGTAGTCTGACAATATACATTCATTGCACTGCTAGCTCTGAAAGTGTACATTGCTGTGGTGTATATGTGACAGTGTACAACGCTGTGGCGTATATGTGACAGTGTACAACGCTGTGGTATCTATCATAGTGTACTCTTGGCCATGCTTTAGTAGCAATATAAGTCTGATCATGTACACTAGCGCATGCACTGTGTCACTTTGGAAATCCTGGCACTTGTATTAGTTGGGACCATAAATGTGTTACCTTAATGGAATAGAATACATTAATAGAGACTTACAAATAACAACATCCTATAGGTCTCTGCTGGTTTATGATCATGTGAGTTCCTACAACTGTTGTGGTTATATCTGGAGCCTAGTGCAAAGAATATATAGGATTATATTGGTGACACACATACATTCATGGCCTCACAAGATCATTCCACCTGTAAGGTCCCTTTAAGATAGTGAACTTGGTTTCCCAGCAGTCCTGTATAAACCATCGGTAATGTGTTCATGCTGACATCCCAGTAAGCTAAACCATATTAAAATCTCAGCTCTGCTACATTTGTGTTGGAATAGATGCAGTGTTACTAGTGTTTGTCTCCCCATTGTCACCTGACTATGTGTCACTGCCACCTCAGCACTTGCACGCAGACCAGTCTCAGCAGTTCACTGTCGTCACAAGCCTGATCTGTCAATAGTACAAGTAGCGACCTCTAGATATGGAGCGCTGCATATGTGTGCACTGCTCCGTGAGCAATACTAGTAATACCTGTAGTATTAGTAATGACAGAAGAAAGTTTCCTTTCTTTTCATCGGTCCATAAAACTTAGATATTTTATTCTGTTGACAGATGTTCCTTCGGACTCCCCCGTATACATACATGTTCAGTTTGGCCAAGTTTCAATGAAGTCGGGGTGGGGGTGGGGGTGGGGGGCCTTCAGCTATTGTTGTCAATATAAGATTGTGGAGGTCATTTATTGCACTGTGTGTGGAGCTGTAAGCGGGTCTCTGCCCCATTAATTTCTGACATTCACCATGAGCTCCTCTCCTTCAGTCAATGACTGTGCCCACCATATTATCACCAACTGTGCGCAGACCTTCTCCAGTCATATTTCTGATGAGGGTGGCGTTTTATCCTGAGCCACAAAGGTACATGGGGATCAGTGTATGTGACATAAGTAGCAGTAATGGAATGGAGCCTCACCTGAATGCTGCAGTGTCTTCAACCAGCTGATCAGTGAAGGCCCTGGCTGTCAGACCCACACCAATCACATATTTATGACTAGTGTTGAGCGAGTAGTATTCAATCGAATACCTCGCCGGCATAGGAATCGGCTGAACACCAAGGGGTTAAACGCATTGAATATTTGAAGTGTTTAACCCCTTGGTGTTCGGCCGATTACACGCATTCCTATGCCGGGGAGGTATTCGATCGAATACTACTCGCTCAACACTGCTTATGACCTATCCTAAGAATAGGTCATCACTATATACATCTTAGAAAATCTGTTTCATTTGGACACTTTAGCATTTCCTTGTTAATCTTTGTAAATGTCTTAGACTGCGTTTGCTTCATTGGAAGAAAGACATGTCTACATTGCGGTGTCTGCCATGAGTTTCTTCCCTGTTGTTCATTAACTATGTACTGAAGCTTGTACAGTCCAGTGGATGATCTGACGAGGCCGGCATGTAAAATATTTCTGCCTAAACGTTTCCCTATTCAGTATCTAAATAATCAGCTTCTTAGCTCAGTTCCCAGTTGTGTTTTATTGAATGGAGCCCAAGGCTATGGACACAAAGGTCACCCTTTCTGCATGAAAATCTGCAGCAAATTAGGGTGCCCTGCAAATACATCAAGCTTTTAGGGTGCAGACACACAGTGGACAATGGAGAGGATGATGTGGCTTAAAGACATGCTAAATGCCATATATCATTGGATTTCTGGTGTGTCCCTGAACAATTTGCTTTTTTTATTTTTAAATTAGTCAACCCATTTAAAAGAAATGTCTCCCAGAAGGTTATATGCAAATTATGCTAGGTTCTCACTAGCGTCTTCTTTCTGATGCTCTGGTCTGTCGGAGGACCAGAACAACAGACAGTCGAAGCGCTGTAATAGCGGTTACACACGAAGCCTGGCGGACCCCAATGACTGTAATAGGGTCCGTCATTTCAAACTGAAATTGGTGGAGGTAAAAGATATGCCATATGTCATTCAAGCCTTAGATGTTATTCACCAATTTGGTGGTAAAATTAATTTTTTCTGACAGATCAAAGATTATCACTCACTTGGGAATTAAGATTTCATTTACATTTAACCTTCCAGGCGCCATTTCTTTTGATTGTAACGCATCTTCGGCACACAGACCTTTTTTAAACCAATGATATCACCCTTCCTACTTTGTGTACCCCACTTGTCTGTTTTTACAAAAGTGGGTGAAGCAAGACAGAGGAGTCACGCTGGGGTGGAGCTGCCAACAGAAAGCTAGCATGAGTTATACCTGAAATCTGTGGGTGGGTTATCAGCATGAAACATGAATTGGGGGCCAGAAAACCCCTCTAACTTCACTGTGGCACAGAACTTCAACTTGACTCTTTCAAAGGCTTTTATTCTGATCTGTGATAACATGTCACACTGCAGCATTGCTGAGTTAAACCGCTACATTTGTACACTATATACCCACACACCCCACTCCCACCCCTCGCCATTCTTTGCTTGGGCAATACCAAATGTTTTTCTTCGGTTATGCTAATAAAGCCCCTTTGTATCTTGTATAGCATTTAGTGTTATTGCCTTCCACTGCTGTAGCCCTCTTACACTTTTTCATGGCATCTTATTTCTTATTAAAGGGGTTATCCAGTTTCTAATAAATATTAGATTCTGCAAGGCTCCAACAGCCGAGACCCCTGCAAATCATCTGGGGAGAGCAAGGATTCCAGTGTTCTTTACATGCTGGAAGCTGTGCTGTTCACTCGCCATACGATTTGAAGTCTATGGGACAATGCTGCAATACTAGAACCCACTGCTACAAATTGTTTGGTGCTGTCCCCAAACAGATGGTCTCTAGGACACATCCCCTTTAAGGAGCACCTTTCACGTCCTCAAGCACATGCAGTTTTATATTCCTCTAGAAAGCTGACAGTGCGCTGAATTCATCGCACTGTCGCCTTTCCTGTTATGTGCCGCGGGGCTGGAGAGATCGGTTTTGTTACCGATCACAGCCCAGACAGTCTAGTTGGGCTGTGAGTAACGCCTCTCCAGACTGTGCTCATCCATAGCCCTGTACTGTTAGAGAGGGTGTTCCTTACCTCCCAGCGATGCCGCTAAGCTGTGAGGAACACCCCTCTGACTGTACTTGTCCATAAACTAGTACTGGGGGGTGTTCTTCACAGCTTAATGGTAAGGAACGTCCCTCTGACTGTACAGGGCTATGGACAATACTGTCAGGAGGGACATTCCTCACAGCTTAGCAAGACTGTCAGTGGGCAGAAATTGGTAACGGCACCGATATCTCCATCCCCAGGGCACATAATGGGAAAGCCGACAGTGCGTGAAAGTGGGCTCATACTAATGTATAAGTTGTCTTTATAATTCTTACAAATGCTTGTTAAAGTTGAGTTCAGGACAACTCTTGTTAGAGAACAGATCAATTTTCTAGAAATCCAGATTCCAAAGGTTGTTGCAGGGTGCGGCTGTGGACATACTTTGTGCTGGTGTGAGGGACTTGGTATTGTTATGTGTCATGTGTAGATGTAGAATTGACAAATTGCCTAGTAGTCTGCAGTCTTTGCAGAGTTCAGAGTTTACAGCTTAAACCCTTCTTCTTTTTTACAATAAGGCTGAAGAAGCTGCTGACTGAGTTATCATGTTTTTACCTGTCAGCAGTTCTTACACAACTGTCTATTTGCACAGCTAGTAGTGCCAGTGAGATTATAATGCCCTCCTCTCTAGCCCTATGTATTAGCTGTATTAGTCATATTTGCAGAAGTGCAGATTACTTCAGGACAAGGGTGCGGTGATCGGCAGGAGATCGGGAAGGTGGGAAAAAACAACCCATACTCACCTGTCCTTGGTGCACCAGTGTCCCCAGTGTTGTCTGGTCAAGTGGTGCCCGGGGGCTTGTTCCAGTAGAAGTCCTGGCTACACAGGAAAGACACAGGACGTCACTTCCATATATTACTGGTGATGTCCTGTGTCCTTTCCTGTGACTGCTGAGACCACTGACTGGCCTCAGCGGTAATGTGCTGTGAGGGCTTCCTCCAGAACTAGTCCCCGGGCAACACCGGAGTGACAGGGACAGATGAATTACATTTAATGTTTGGGTTTTTTTTTTTTTTCTTTCCCCAGCCTCCTGCCAGGTATCTGTGATTCCTGGACAACTACTTTAAAGGGGTTGTCCAGGCTAATCTTTTAACGTTTAAATCTCCAGGGGTCAGTGAAAAACAAAACAAACTCTCCTATCCCAGATGCTCCATTGTCCTCCCACGCCTCCCAATTAGTTTGCTGTCCCGAGTCTCCTCTGGCGTTGTTCTGAAGCCGCTGATTGTCCTCAGCGGTCACGTGACCACTAGAGGTAATCGGCAGCCTCAGGAAGAGGACCCATGATGTCACAGGAAATGTCTTCGCTGATTGGCCTCAGAAGTCACGTGAGTGTGGGAGGACAACGGAGCAACAGGGACAGGTGCCTGCCCCCAGCTTATTTAAACTTTAAAAGGGTTGTCTATTTTTGCCTGGACAACCCCTTTAAGGTTAAGAGGCCACCTAGTGAAACACATCAAAAAGCTCTGAGGCTCTCTTCACACTGTGAATGGTTTCTTTTCATAGCCTGTACTTGTCTGTACAGTATAGTTTTCTCTATACACTGCGCTTGGAGTAATTTCCAGCTTTACTATGTACTTGTATCTATTTCTGGCTGCTTGAGGTATTGCTTCTGGGATGTTAGTCAGACAGCAAGCAACTTTCATTATTGTACCCAGTTTTCTCTTTCTGTGTCAGGGATTTGTTTAGCTGCATTATAACCTGGCTTTTGAGTCTAATATCCGTAGATCTCCTTTATTACGGTCACCATGTATGAAGGCTTATACAGCCATAGAATAGGCTGCCCAGCAGTGTTTGGCGGGTGCAATGTCTGACAGCCTGTGCTAGGAGAGAGGTCACTTGACGCTGGCGGTGATGTTGGCATCTAGCTCCATACCTTTTAAAATGGGGTGGAAGCAACCAGTCAATGAATGCATGGAGGGCTGATTTTTGGTATAGCCAGTTTTCTATCCCCCATAGTGAGTGGGTTTTTAATGTAGCCCTGATTTATAATACCAGACATTTAGGTTGTTATTTCATGACAAGTTCATCAGTCTAGTCCAGGCTGCACTTTACATTAAAGGAGTATTCCTATCTTACTTCTGATACCTGCACCTTTCTCTAAACTGGGGGTCCTCTCTTTTCTCTTCTGTAGCGGATATGAAAAGGGCTTAGCAAGTGTGTATGACTGTCTCTGTGACTCCTATTAAAATGAATGGAGGAAGGGACCCAACTACATGCATGGCCAGTTCTTCCTTCCTTCTTTTTTTTTTTTTTCCCCATGTCTATGTGGTGTCCAGCAACTGACCTACAAGGTGAGACCTGTTTGTGTCACACATTAATGCCATAAATACCTACAATGGAAATACCCCTTTAACAGCTTTCTGACTGCCCATTGACAACATGCGTCTGGGCAGTCAGCAGTAAACACTACAAGGGAATCCCTGTATAGAGAGTTAGCAGCTGCACAAGATCATGCAACTGCAGGAGCAGAGATGCTGGCTGTTAGTGACAGCTAGACATCCCGAAAAGAAGGTAGGGATGGTTAGATGCCATTCCTGTCTTCTGAATTGTATACACAGCGCTCAATGAGTGCTGTACATAGTGCTATAGAAGATGCTATGATGCGTCTGCAATCATTTGATCTGCGGGACAAGGCACTACATGAGCTGCTGGTTACAATGCTAGGTGGCTGTATTATTCCTGTAACTGGGGTTAAGTATCAGCCCTCGGGAAAATCAGCAAAATAACATTAAAATGCCCCCCACCTCAGGAGAGTAATACGGGAAAAAGAAGAACACTCCCATACCCACATCACAGATTCTAACTCTTTCCCCAGCGGCACCTACATAAAAATCCCTGTGATCGAGAGCGAAAACTATTCAAAAAGAAAATTTTACTACTACTTTGTGCTATTAAAAATATATATATATATATATATATATATATATATATATATTCAACTGCTATATATATTTCTGCTATATATATATATATATATATATATATATATATATATATATATATATATGAGAACTGAATTTTCTCCCTGTATTTTTTCTATATTTATCTGGATTTAAAAAATTTTTTAAAAAAATCTGCAAAAGTAAAGATGACTTACAAATAAAGCCCTATGTATAACTGGAAAAGATGTAAAACCTGTTTGAATAACCTGCATTAATGCACTTGCCTCCATAGCGCCTCCTATGGGCTGTTATACTAGTATGGGAGGCCATCTTCAGACGTCTTAGTATACTGGGTGATACCACTGCAATGTCTCATTAATGGAAAGGATTATGTAACTTTCTTTCTGTTCCAACTGATATTTGACTTCCTTGTCATGCTAACAAGTTTTTCTTTCGCCACAGGCACCGGCTTGGGCGCTTCTGCTTTGTGCTGTAGGATTGTTTATATATCAGTCATTGGATGCTATTGATGGGAAACAGGCTCGAAGAACCAACAGTAGCTCGCCACTCGGGGAGCTGTTTGACCATGGATGCGACTCTATATCTATAGGTAACCCTTCTCTTTTCTTCCGTGCAATATTCCTGTTTCTTGCTCAGATGCTACAATGAGTAGGGAGATCCTCACTGTAATTGTTCTTTTCCTGCACAGTGTTTGTTGCGGTGGGGACGATAGCTGCAGGACGTATTGGAACCCTTGGCAGCTGGATGTTTTTTTGTTGCTTTGTCAGCATGTTCATGTTCTTTTGTGCCCAGTGGCAGACCTATGTGTGCGGCACCCTCAAGTTCGGAGTGTAAGTTGTTGTGATGTATGTTTTCAGCTTGGATCCTAATTAAGTAAATATAATTAAGACAACACACTGGTCATGAAGTGGTTGATGGGAGTCTGTCTCTAAAATGCCTCCCAAGCCAATAATACTACTATGTAGTTTTCATATGTGTAGAAAGATACCTTCATGAAAAGGAGTTGATGAATCAATACAGAGAGAATCCTTTTTATATGGAAAGGCAAGTCGGTGTCAAGCTCGTTGGGACAGGCCTGATTTGCCAAATACACCTGTACGTTTCTGCTACTATTCAAGGCCTCTACATGGTACTAATATTTGTTTGGACCTGACAGACTCCCTTTAGCAAAGAAAGTATTATACCAAGCATGCCTTTATAATGGCACAAAGGAAAAGTACAACTGAATATGTAAGGCTTTAAACCCATAAAGAAAGGAAAAGCCCTCTTGCATCTTATAAGTGTATATAGCCTTTCTAGTGGTAAGATACGGCTTGGTTCAGCCTCATGGTTTGCCTTTGGCTTAATGTGCTTGTTAGAGATCAGATAACATTGTGGCAAAGACAGGCAAAGGTATAAAATAAGACCGTCCATGGTGCAGCAGCCGTGACGTAATGACAGCACATGTTCCCTGCAGCCATAAACAAGTGGATTAAGAAAACACTGGAGTTTATGCTCTTGTTATTATTCTTAATGGGAGGTTTTTCTCTTATTAAACTTCAGCATTGTATGCTATTACTTACAGAAAAACCTTCCATTGAAAGTAATGGACGCTGTAGGTCAAGCAGTCTAATGATTGCCTTCTACACAGCATCATTAAGGGTGGTCCTCGGTACAGAAAAATGTGAGTTGCTAATGTGCCTTATTCCACTGCACTTGACTTTGTACATTAGTTGCAGCAGAATAATGTGTGTACACTCAGGTGCGGGGGCATGGCAGTGTACTCACAGAGGTGTACCGCTTCCTAAAGCCTGGGATTAGCAAACTACACAATCCCATATGTTTAACCCCTAAGGTCAATAGCAATCGCATCATTTAAGGGGTTTTGGAGGAAAAACCGCACAATAAATTAACACAGTATTTAACTTGATCATTCAATGGTGTAAATAAAATGGCACAAGCATTATTGGGGTCCAGTGTCTGAGTATATTATGGACTCTTATGAAGTCCATGCCTACTTTGCTGTGAAATGCTATTCACCAATCGCCCTGTGTAGGACTCTCTCAGGTTGACATCGCTGCCTATAACAAGCAGTAGTACTCTCTGAATACAGTTGGTGCAATTGTAGGTTTTAAAAAAACTGTTTTAGGTAAATTCTGATTAATATCTGATTTGAAAATGTAGCAATATATCCTCTTCCTCCAGGATTGATGTGACCGAGCTGCAGCTTTCTGTGATGGGAGTGTTTCTGATGTCAGCCTTTTTTGGGACTAGCGTTTGGGACTATGAGGTAATATGTGGAAACATCATTATATTTTTTCATATTGTGTAAATATTAATGTTAAAATGAAATTTTCCTCCTGAAATCCTTGTCAGTTGTATCTGCTTTTCCAGGTGGGTGTCTACTAGGTAACCAGAACATGGCTGGCGGACATTCACCTTTATTGGCACCTCTGTGGAGCGTCAGTTCCCAGACAAGCAGAATTCACTTACACCATGGTGATACAAATATGTATCCAATAGATATTATTTTTATGAATCTCTTCTATAGTTAATAGATGGACTTTGCAGGAGAGAGCCCCAGTGTAAAGCAGGGTGCACCCATTCTGCAGCTATAGAGGTTGTCTGGGATCTGAAGGTAATTGTTTGATGCAGGGTCAGACCGATCACCTATCTGCTGATGCAGCCACCAGTAGCCGTATACAAGGTATACGACCACAAGCATCCCTGCTCGTATTCAAGTGATTGTCGGGCTGCAGTTCCAGGCGACACCACTACAGTGTATGGACTGAAAACTGTATGCAGTGTACGGAGCTCCACATACTCTAGTGGTGATGCCTGGAACTGCAGCCCTACTCCCAGTCTCTTGAATAAAGGCAGAGGTTGCTTCCAGCCATATATCTTATATATGGTGTCTGGCGACCACATCATCAATGCCTAGTCCAGTTGTCCTGTGGGTAGGTCATCAATATGAATCCTCTTCAGATCCTGGACAACTCCTTTAATTTGTGGGGATCAGTACCTGATCAGCCATTGAACATGTCTCTGATTCTAGCTGGTGCCTGGTTTGTACCCTGTGCAATTGTATGCTTCACAGTCCTGCAGAACCTGCATAGCACTACAGCCATGAGAAGAAGCAGTGTTAAAATATCATGATTGTTTTTCTCTTTGTGTTATGTTACTAAGTTGGTGTGGCCTCACAACACGGCAAGTAATGATTGTGAATGTGGTCTCACTACAGTCATGGCAGTCATGAAATATTATACCTGCTGGATTAGATTGTATATTGCAAGCCTTTTTGTGTCTAATGCAAATCGCACATAACTAACAAGTAACTTGTATCCTAGTCAAGTGAGAATGCAATAGTGAGTGTGCGACAGGCTGCACACATATCCTTGTATGGCTTATATGTGACTCGATGTACAACCAAAGTCGCCATGAGGCCATCCTTCACTGCGTGGTGTATTCTCTTAGCACTCCAATGAAGGTGAACTATGGAAATCATCGAATCAGTCTTTACATGCACTAGGAAGGTGACACTATAAGTCCCAGAATGCACTTGTATTGCAAGGACACTGAGCACCGCCGAGATCTAGCCTTTAGCTGTGTATGGATCTGGGGTCTTGTTCAGAGACTTCTAGGGTTTACATCACTTGAGGCACTTATCTGTTTTTTCTCTTTGACTTTCTGCTGCCAATGGAAGATGTTTAGCGGCTGGAGGATTCCCAGGTAATGATTTTGCTAAGTTGATCCATTGTAAAAGAGCCCTGCATGTGGCCTATGTACGTACAGTATATTGTTACTACTGTAATGAAATTACTATTCAAACCACATACTAGTGAGGTGAATGAATATACAAGAGAGACGTGGTCTTTAACCTGTTGTTCCCCAGCTGTTGAGAAACTACAACTCCCAGCATGTCCTTAATTGCAAAAAAAAGTAGCATAGGATAACCAATGGCTGTGAAGGAATGCTGGGAGTTGTAGTTTCTCAGCGGCTATAGAGTCACCGCTTGGAGCCCACTTCATTAAACTTGTTACTGGTAACTATAGTGATGGCATTTGACATGCGCTTTGTATGTTTTCCTTTAAGATTCCTATGACTGGATTACCACTGAAGGTCCTTCCGCTTCTGGGGATTATCTCAGGTTCAATTTACTCCTGTAATAACTATTTTAGAGTCATTCTCAGCGGTGGAGTCGGCAAAAATGGATCTACTGTAGCAGTAAGTGGCTTTTATATTAACGATGTGATATTGAATTAGTGAAATAGAAATAAATCTTCATTAGTATGCCTGCGGCTATTAGTTACATTCACAGACACATCGCAGCGCTAACATGTTTTAGACGGCATTTCTCTACCCCGAGGTCACATTTAGGTCTGCAAGAAGGACTTTTCCAATAACTAACACTTGGGAAGCATCAGAGTCTTAGCAGTCCCCAAGGAGTAATCCGGATGTTACCAGGATAGAGAAAGACGCGCATATATATTATGGAAAAGTGGCCTCACAAGAACAAGTTATATGTGAAGACTAATCCAAGTTGATGAACTCTTGCATGAGTTTTGAGTCCCATAGAATCAATAGGATCCATCCATCTGGCCGCACCTAGATAACACCTTAGTGTGCTGCATTCTGGGAATTTCCATAGAAAAAAACTGCTGTCTGAGTCTACACTAATGTGATGGACCACTAAGGAGCTGGTAAAGTGGGAGAATAAAACCGCAAGGGTTACTACTGTGTGTAACAAAGTCATGTCATCCTCCATGTTTGCTTGGTTTGCAGTATACATCTAAGCTGTGTATTGTTTGGAAGAATTTGTTTGCATTATACGGTAAAAGCTTCTAGCTAGTAGTTTATATGGAGGACATTTGGTAAATGTAAAATGTGATAAGTTATTTGTCTCTAATCACACTGTGACTTGGTCCTGTCTTGTATTGTCTCACTTTATGTAAGTTTCCAAGGTCCTCTGTGCTCTATAGGTACTTGTAACCAAAGGTGGTAATAAAATGGCTGCCTGTATATAGGCTATTCAGAAGACATTAGAAAACTGACATCGTTTCGTTCTCTAATGCTCTCGGCTGAAGCTGCAGATTTACTTCTAGTTACCGTATATACTCGAGTATAAGCCGACCCGAATATAAGTCGAGACCCCTAATTTTATCACAAAAAACCTGGGAAAACTTATTGACCCGAGTATAAGCCGAGGGGGGGAATGCAGCAGCTACTGGAAAATTTCAAAAATTAAAATGGTCGGAGTTTTTAGGAATAGTAGATGCCGGGGAAGGGGTGTTTTGGTTGTTTGTCTGCCCCTTCCCTGAGCTTGAGGACTGTTTTTTTTTTTTTTTCCCCCATTTGGAATTCAGCCTGGCTGAATATAGGGTATCTGCAGTGCTCCTATTAACCCCTTCCCGATAGAATAGGAGCACTGCAGATACCCTATACTTAGCCTGGATGTAGTCAGGCTGAATTCCAAGTGGGGGGAGGGGGGACTCAGTCTCGGGGAAGGGGCAGTTAGACAACTTCTTTTTCCCGCTACGGCATTTACCGTACAGGAAAAATATATTTATAGATTTGTAGAGTGGGCGTTTTGGACACAGGGATAAATAATGTGTATGTGTTTCACAGTGTTGACAGTATCAGTTTTATATGTGTTCTAGGGAAAGGGAGAGGATTTGAATTTTTAATACTTATTTTTATTTTTTTTTTACTTTAATTTTTATTTTTTATTTTTTTGCATTTATTAGACCCCTAGGGGTCTTAAACCCCAGGGAATCTGATCACTAATGCAATGCACTGCACTACTGGCCAGGGAACCTTTACAGAAGCTCTGAGGGGAATCCCCGGCAAGAGCGTTGAGGGGTGGACCTGAATGAGAACCTCAGCCAGCCGGACCTGAAGGGGAACTGCAGCCGGCTGCTGGCAGGAGCGCTGAGGGAAATCCCCAGCAGGAGCATTGAGGGGAATCCCTGGCAGAAGCGCTTCTGTTCTGTTCCTATCTTCAGGATCGGCCTTGAGAGAGCGGTTGCGCCTGCTCCCTCCAGCAACATGGCGGTGCCTGCAGGTTCCCTTTGGACCGGGACATCATCGGAGAACTCATGCCTGCAATGTCTGATTGCAGGGAGCTCCAGCATTATCACTATAAAAGTTACAGCGGAGGTGCCGGTTGGTATGGCGACCGTTGTGGAGTAGAGCAGCGCCATTATAGTTACAGACCCGGCATACAGACACCGGGGCGGGTGCCGGACCGCAGCATCGCCACGCTCAAACTGCAGAAGTACTTATGGAACGTCTGCTAGCAGGCCTGGAACGCAGATACACTACGGATGCGGGCCTGAGGTTACGTGGCCACGTCACCCGGCGTCTGATGGAGTGCGGGGGCGTGGTCTGCGTTCCGGGCCTGCTAGCAGAAGTACCGTAAGTACTTCTGCAGTTTGAAATGAGCAGCATCGCCACGCTTGTAGCAGGAGCGGCCCGGCACCCGCCCCGGTGTCTGGATGCCGGGTCTGTAACTATAAATATTGCTGAACTACCGTAATGACTCGAGTATAAGCCAAGGCGGACTTTTTCAGCACAGAAACTGTGCTGAAAAACTCGGCTTATACTTGAGTATATACAGTAGTCTGAAAATCGGCCAGATTTATCACAGTAGCTGATGCTGGTTGATAAACCTGGTGTATGTTCAGACAGTCTAGTGTACATCTATACCACCTTTTAATTCATTTACTATGCGCCAGAATATTTTCGTGCATCATGGCACATTTAAGGCATGGCCTCTCCATGTCTAGTGTGTCAAAAAATATAGCCCAAACTATATGCACCACATTGATCACTCTATGCCAAATATGCGGCGTCTTCACACAAGTGTCCAGTCCAAAACCTCAATACTAAATGTGGGCCATGGACCTCTTGCTTTTGCTGCTTCCTACATTCCCCCTCTGTACTAACACTAAAAGATTTCTGCTTTATGGTCCATGCACAAAAAGTAGCTAAAATGGAGGCGAGCTCTCAGGATTACCAGAATGTGGTGCACAATTCATGCTGGTAGCATATTAGCAACTTCTCCAATACAAACCAGTAACAGGCACCCACTTTATCTCATGTGATGGTGTTAAAGGGGCTTCAAGTATTGATGATGTATCAATACGTCATCTGTATCTGGCTGATCTGACAATGGGCAGGAGGCGCATAGATCAGCTGCTCCTACTTCACTGGCCAATAATGTAATATTCATTCATCACATGAGCTGTGTCAGTGAAAGGGACTGGGCTGCAATATTGAGCACAATCCCTAAGCAATGTCTGGTGTTGAGCTTGGTATTCAGTGACAAAGCTCCAGTGCTCACCAAACGCTGGTCAGTGGGGGTACTGGGTGCTGTTAGACTGACAGACACCAATCAGATAGTGATGACCTATCCATTATCACAATCCAAGAAAGCCCCTTTAAAGACTTCTAGAATACAGAAAAATTTTTTAAAAGTTGCATTTGACGGACTAAAGTGAAGAGATGATAACACCCTGTTGTATCATTAACATTTCTGTGAAGTTTTACTCTACATTAGGTGTGAACTAAGCTGTAGTATCTGAATCTGTAGCTTGTGGATTTGTTTCATGCTAAAAGGAGTCTGTCACCACAACCTAGCAGAATAGAGTTCTGGTGACAAGACTGCTGAATTATTGCTAGACAGGGACATTAAGCTATAAGACAAAAACTTCTGAGCAACAATTTTGAAATTTGTAGAAAAAAAAACATATAAAAAGTAGAAAAATAACCTTTTTCCACCTTCTAACAGGGAACAAGTGTATTATCTCCTGGTCTTCATATTGGATTAATTCTCATATTGGGACTTATGATTTACCAAAAATCAACAACAGACTTATTTCACAAACATCCGTGCCTTTACACCTTAACCTTTGGGTTCGTGAGTGCGAAAATCACTATAAAGCTTGTGGTAAGTCTCTGCATTTCCTTTTTATGGACCCATCTAATACATTGTAGTAGAACGCTAATGGTACGCTTACAAATCTGCATCATTATGTGAAATGTCACAATGGGGGGGGGCCATATGTAGGCTAGCTGTATGGAATGGGACTAAATCTATGTGCAGGCCTTGGGAATATTTACCTGCAAATCCTCTGCAAAAATCCAAGCGTCCGCTGTGGATCTCTACCGTAGGTGTGTACATGTGCCTAATGCTTTTATCTCTTGTAATAAGCTAGAACAGATTATATCTTGACACTTTGGAGTTATGAAGACGTGTTTATAAATATAAAAAGCCCGGTATCTCTTGTGGAACGCTGAAACTACTCCGACTGTATCATAAATTAGTAATATCATAACTTTTTCCTTTTTTTTTTCAGCTGGCCCACATGACTAAAAGTGAACTCTATCTCCAGGACACTGCATTTATTGGACCAGGCCTTCTATTTCTTGATCAATATTTCAACAGCTTCATTGATGAATACATAGTTTTATGGTTGGCACTGGTAAGTCATTCTTATTGGAATATTTTGGCTATTTTATAGGCACAAAAGTGCAGATCTTTAAAGGAGTTGTCCAGACTCTGCAAATAAATGGCATTGTATAATGAAAAGATATAGAATTTTCCAATATACTTTCTGTATCATTCCTCCTTGGTTTTCTAGAACCCTGTAAATGCTTAGTAATTATTTCTGTTATTCTGTTATTACTATAACTTGTCATTTTAGGGAAGATGGACAACGTGTTATAGAGCAGCAGGAGCTGAGCTGATCGATTTTTTTTTTTTTTTTTTTTTTTTTAAATATTTTAATAAAAGAAAAATTCCAGTATAAATTGGCATTTAAACTTGAGGTCTGTCTGCACACTTACATGAGGAAGGCTGCCCATCATAGTTAAGACTGCCCACTGGACTCCTAAGCACAGAGTGGCCATGAATTTCAATGAAATAGTGACAAATTGTACCACAACGTCTCATAAAACTGTATAACAACCTGCTCAGCTCCTCCTACTCTATAAACCGATGCCTCGTAATAAGACCACATATTCAACATGACTCCCATTGAAGGAAGACTGGCGATTCCAAATGTCTACAAAAATATGATGTTACAGTGATGTAGTACTGGGCACTGCTTTCAAAGCTAAGCACTTTTTGGCAATGCAAAGAGAGCCTCAGTTTACTTGTCTGAATGACTGAACCCTACTACACTATATTCCCAGTGATTCTATAGCCTGCTGACTTTGGTTCTGTCTTTATGACCACTTTTGGGCTGTTTTGGTTTTTGTTTAGGTAGGGAAATTTAATAAAACCCATATAGCCATATGTTCATTTACGTTGAAGAACGTTGTATGCTACTTTATGGCCTATACAGTGGCATACATCAGAGGTAATCGCCCAGAAATCCTGCAGACTGAACAGGGCCCAGGCAAAGTCCAGTCTCAAATATTTACTCATACAGTATTAGAACATCTTAAGTATATGTAAAACTAACTAGGTAGTGGCTTATTCCTTTTATGCAGAAGATTATGATTGTGTTTCTTCAAAACTTGAGGGAGAAATTTAAAATGACATGTCTATATTTTATTGTATATTGATTGAAATTAAATTGCAGTGTGTGAACACAGGTCATATCTAATCATTTACACGGGATGGCGTATTTTGGTCCTAAGTTTGACGCGGGAAGCCGACTGTCAGAAGCCCAAATGAATGGGCCTAGTCCAGTGAGGCGGACGCTGTGGCTGAATCAGCCATCGTTTTTCCGCTAGTGGGAACAAACCGCTAGTGGAAAAAAAGAACACTGGCGGTCAGCATAGACCTCTATTGTGAGCAGGTGGATTCTGAGGAGGATTCCGTGCCAAAATCCGCCCCCTCTTGCCCCGTGTGAATGAGCCCTTACAATAACATTTGTAAAATATGCATTTTAGAATATAGTATTGAGACTTATCACTGAACTGCACTTTCTTTTTCTTTTTAGGCCATTTCCCTGTTTGAATTGATGAGATACTGCATTGGTGTTTGCCTGCAAATAGCAACCCATCTGCGAATATCAATCTTCCGAATCTCTCCTATGCCGGCTGCAGAGCAGGTTCAAAAACATCCAAATCCAAAACATAGTGACTGACTGCTTAGCCAAATGGAGGAAAAGAAACGTTGATCAATTCTTGCATGCTGAGTTTGTAATACTAAGCAGAAATATAAGGAATTGATAAGATGCAAATTAATTATTGCCTAATAACTTGACAAATCGTGTTCTTTAATTTAGCAAACAATCATTGAAAATGAATCCATTGGGAGATCCGCACAATTGCTATTCCCATATTTACCTTAACCCATAATGAGAGGAGATATTATTGTGAAAACCTCTTATGTTTAGATGAGTTACAGCTTCAGTGTCCAAATCCACTATCAGTGTGGTGGGTTACTTCTGGCTTTTTATGTCTTGCATTATTTTGAAATTTCAATGGCGCTGTGTAAATCACAGAACGCAATTTCTTATTGGATTTAATTATTCTCACTATTGATGAGAAAAAGTATTAAGAAACCTGAGCAACAACCTTTCCAAACTGTCTTACAATCTGCGGTACTAAATCCAATAGACTCGGAGGTAATTGGTGTTTAATATTTTGCCAGTTACCTGAAATTACGTTTCTTCTCCTCCATACAGGCAGTTCTGAATTTTGGCATTTTATGGTGAGAGGGAATTTGTTTAAATATTTCTATTTATTTAGGAAGTGACTTAATAAAAAAAAACAAAACAGAAATATCTGAAAATTTCTTTTGCAAGGATTCCGAATTCACATGTGTGACCTGAGAACCTTCTGGACCAACAGAATTTTTTTTTTTTGTCTAACAATTCTAGTTCTAAAATAATTGTACAGTATTAATAAACTGGAAAGCAATCTTTTTATAAACCATTTGTGCTGTTTATACCCGCGTGCTCTGTGAAGCTGAATAATTTATTTTCATTATAAAAGGAAAAACAAAAAAATAAGTTTTATTCATCTGAATTGTTTTTTTATTAATAAATGTTTTATTAAACAGACATTACTGTGTTGTGCTTAAAATTGTGCACATTAGACAACTAGAGAAAAGACTAATGGTTTTGTTATGCCGTATGTGACAGAATAGTCAAAATCTGAAATTATTAAAAGAAATGAACATGCAGTGTGTAAAAGTGATTTGTTCCACACATTTTTTTTCTTCAAGAACACAAACGACTAGTATTGGGCATAGAGCATCTTTTTGGTATCTGTACACTGTAAGTTACTGGATACGGTTTCAAAAAACAGACATGGGTAGACTATGTCAATGTATACAGTAATGTTATGAGGTTAGTGAGGGGGAACATTGAGTCCACCCATCCTTCCTCAAGAAATAGACACTTTTGTCTTTATCTGCTATTTGAGCCCAACGTTAACTTGAATACTGGACATAGCCCATGGCCAAAAGTGGTGTCATTTGTTGGAGAAAAAACTAAACAGCTAATTTTTTCCTATTCTCATAAATTTCATTAGCAAATATTTAACATTTTTAACATGAAATTATTTAACTTTCTAAATCATGACTTTGTGCAACTTTGTGGATAATTGTATATTATATGTTACATAGGTACAAGTTATTGCATCAGGAATCCATCAGAATAACATTGACTGAAGAGACTTTCGAACACTTGCCATCTCTTGCTGTTGCTGGCAGAAGAAAAAGGACAAATATGTTAAACTATTTTTATACTTATCTAATATTTTCATAATAAAGCTTTATGAAAAAAATAATGATGAGCAATGTGTCATATCACAATGGCTTAATTGACCTTGACTTACAGTGTCCATTAATATCTTCTTTTGCAGCATAGCCATTTCCTTCTTCAGCTCGTTCTGAGCACCGGTTAAGAGATTTTCATTATTTTTTTCTAGTTCGTGCATGCTCTAAAATGAAAAATAACTGTATTACTTAAAGGAGCTTTATCAGCAGATTTACAGGTTATGAGCTAAAGATATTCCTGAATGGCCTTTAATAAGGCTATTCAGGTGCTGCTATTAGTGTGTAAAAAGACCCCCCTGTTTTTGTTAAGTACCTTTGTAATCGATATGTAAATTAGCTGGATCGTGCTAATTTGCTGCAAACTTTCTATGTGAAAAATTCACAGAAAGTTCATCCCATATAAATATGGTCTTGTGGATATTAAAGGGGCTCTATCAGCAGATTTACGGGTTCTGAGCTAAAGATATTCCTCAATAGCATTTAAAAAGGCTATTCAGGTGCTGCTATTAGTTTGTAACCCCCCCCCCCCCCCCATTTTTATTATTTTATTACCTTGGCAATCAATATGTAAATTAGCTGGATCATGCATGGTGGGCGTGTTGTGCACCCCTTAGCTTCATAGCTTCTGCACGCCCACCACTGCCTCCAAGCCCCCCCCCCCCTCCTGCTTATTCACGTTGGTTTCTATTAAAAGCTATTGAAAGCACACGCACGTGAATAAGCAGGGGGGGGGGGCTTGGAGGCAGCGGTGGGCGTGCAGAAGCTATGACGCCTAAGGGTTGCACGACACGCCCATGCACGATCCAGCTAATGTCTTTTTACAAACTAATAGCACCTGAATAGCCTTTTTAAATGCTATTGAGGAATATCTTTAGCTCATAACCCGTAAATCTGCTGATAGAGCCCCTTTAATATCCACAAGACCATATTTATATGGGATGAACTTTCTGTGGATTTTTCACATAGAAAGTTTGCAGCAAATTACAGTCTGGAATGTAAATTAATGGGGTTTTCAGAACTTTGATACATTTGGGGCAAAAGTCTTAATGTCCCTATTCAAGTTCATAGTTTATTACTCTAAAGGTCCCTTTACTTTTCACTATGAGCCAATTATTGTGAAGAAGGGTCCCTAGGAATACTAGTTCCCAATATCCAGACTGTATTAGGGTTTTGTTACCAGGGACTTTTCTGCCATGAGGTAAAATGAACATCTCTCCTCAAGCAGCAGATGACAGAATGCTAGAGGGCACAGTTGTGACCTACACATTTACCCTGCCACGCTGGAACTAGAATTATATTGTGCTTACAGTTCACGTATGTGGTACCTGGGACGTGTTGTGGCAGGATGTTGCGAGTTCTGTGACTGATTGAACAAGGTGTTTTTTTTGTTTTTTTTTCTCCTCTCTAGTGGAGGGAACATTCTAACAGGAATAGAGAGGCACCATTTTACCTTTTTGACCTAGAATCGGCCCTAGCTATTGCGTATAAGTCGTGTGCATGTCACCCGAAGGGGATTTTCAGGTTTTAACAATCGTTGCCCTATCCTTAGCGGTGAGTCAACTGTGAAGTAGCAGTGCTCCCTGAATGCTGCTTCACAGGCCATGTGACAGCTCAGTCCTACTCAATTGAAAGGGGCTAAGCAGCAATTCTAAGCTCTGTTTGGTTTTCCATGAAGAGGCATCAATACTCACTTGAACAACTGATTGTTGGGGATCCTGGCTGTCAGATGCCTGCTGATCTAAGGATAGGGCATCAGCTGAGAAGCCCAGAAAGCCCTTTTTTTTTACTAAAATGTATGCAGAATATTTTGTCTGAGATCAAAAACAATTCTGGCTTTATTTTAAAACTGGCATACGTTCTTTGTACCACATTTATTTGTTTAAGGCTAACGCTAGGTTCACACCTGTGTTCTGGTCTCCGTTCTGTGGTTTCCGTCTTCTGCATGCAAGAAGACGGAAACCACAGACCGGGTACGGCAGTGAGCGTTTTATGCTCTCTGCCGCAAAACCATTTTTTAAAATCCAGACAAGAGTACTGCATCCAAAAATAAGGGAAAAGGAGAGGGGAAAACACAGCCCACTTACTTGACCTTTGAATTACTTGAGAAGTCTATCCACGGTGATGCCGTTTCAGTATTAGAGATTGGAGGAAGCCCGGATACGACCCATCGGCTTGGGACACAAATGCAAAAAATCGGTGAAGAAAATCCAGCTCCACTCCAAGGTCTTTTCAAATAAAACTTAACATTTATTGTTGCACTGTATAAAATCCAATCAAAATTGAAGAAACATGAGCACCATTATGGTGTTTCCATATCCATTGTTACAGAAGACGCAACTGACGCGTTTCGAGGATTGTTCCTCTTAGTCGTAGCCTAGTTTTCTACCTCCTAGTAGGATATATATATGTTTCCCTCAAATTAAAAACACCTGTTGTATCCACAAGGGAACAACCTTCCTAAGAACAAATTAACCTTTTCATAGACACACACATTTAAAAACAATGTAACAAACAGAAATAATATACAAACAATGCGAGAGGACTATATTCAAGCACAATAAACATCACCAAAAAAAATATAATAAATAAATGAAAAGACAAAGACAAGAAAAACATACAAGTGAATATTGAACCTTTAGAAAAGATGTCTACGTTGAGGAACTTAGTACACCAGTGTCTCGCAAATATCCGCTCCATGAAAACACTACAAGAGTTACGGGAGGAGTTAACAAAGATGACTACTGCCCATATCAAATATGGCCGATTCGAAAAAATGAAATGATGTACCTATGTTCGTAAACCAACAATTTTGCGCATGCGTACCAAGCCACTTGCGCATGTGTATATATGAAGAAACTCATATCAAGACCTAGCTGCCAACCCCCTTCTCATAGTATAATACTCGCATGCGTGTTGACTAACCCACGCATGCGCAATTGTGCCAGAATCCACGTGTTACAATATTTTGTCTTGTATCTATATTCTATTTGTGTGTGGGTTTAGTCACAATAAAGGTAACATCTGCATTGTAACGGTTTGGATCCTGGCACACTTGCGCATGCGTGGGTTAGTCAACACGCATGCGAGTATTATACTATGAGAAGGGGGTTGGCAGCTAGGTCTTGATATGAGTTTCTTCATATATACACATGCGCAAGTGGCTTGGTACGCATGCGCAAAATTGTTGGTTTACGAACATAGGTACATCATTTCATTTTTTCAAATCGGCCATATTTGATATGGGCAGTAGTCATCTTTGTTAACTCCTCCCGTAACTCTTGTAGTGTTTTCATGGAGCGGATATTTGCGAGACACTGGTGTACTAAGTTCCTCAACGTAGACATCTTTTCTAAAGGTTCAATATTCACTTGTATGTTTTTCTTGTCTTTGTCTTTTCATTTATTTATTATATTTTTTTTGGTGATGTTTATTGTGCTTGAATATAGTCCTCTCGCATTGTTTGTATATTATTTCTGTTTGTTACATTGTTTTTAAATGTGTGTGTCTATGAAAAGGTTAATTTGTTCTTAGGAAGGTTGTTCCCTTGTGGATACAACAGGTGTTTTTAATTTGAGGGAAACATATATATATCCTACTAGGAGGTAGAAAACTAGGCTACGACTAAGAGGAACAATCCTCGAAACGCATCAGTTGCGTCTTCTGTAACAATGGATATGGAAACACCATAATGGTGCTCATGTTTCTTCAATTTTGATTGGATTTTATACAGTGCAACAATAAATGTTAAGTTTTATTTGAAAAGACCTTGGAGTGGAGCTGGATTTTCTTCACCGATTTTTTGCAAGAGTACTGCATGTCCGACTCTGTGTCCGGATTAAAAAACCCGGTTTCGCGGCGGAGAGCATAAAACGCTCACCCCACCGCTCATGGCCGGACATCTTTCAAACCCATTCAAATGAATGGGTGAGAGACTCCTGCAGGTTTCCGTATCCTGCCTCTGTTTTATGCAGGAAACGGAAACCTGCAGAACGGACACCTGGGCGCAGATGTGAACGAGCCCTAAGGCCTGTTTTATTTCCTCCTATTGATTCTATAGGAAAAGCGCTCCCGATTCAACATTTAAAATGAATGTGCTGCAACTGCATTTATGTAAAAGGAGCTTTTTTCCGTGATGTGTAGATTAGTAACCAAAATCTCGTTCACTTTGCTATTACTGTAAAACGCAGCATTTTTTCAGCCTAGTTATCGCAGCAGCCAAAAAAAACCACTTGTTTTTACAATGTGGGGCCTTAGCTTTAAACTTTTTTTTTTTTTTTTTGCTCCTTGATGGAAATGGGGCATAGATTCCTTAGCTCCTGAACTTTGCACCAAAATCCTGGTGCAAAGTAAAAGAACAAATAAGTGGTATAGGGGTGGACAGATATGTATGAAGATGCACCAAATTCATCAGCAAGACACTGTGATAAATTTGGCACTTTTTCAGACTGCTTGTTCCAAATATTAGACAGGAAAGTAAGGCCCCAATATCTTGGGCCTGATTCACATCTGCGTTCGGGTTTCAGTTCGGGGAGTTCAGTTGGGGACCCCCCCCCATCCTGAATGTAAACTTATATGCATAAAAAAAAAATGGTCTCCTGGGAAACCTGCAGACCCCATAGACTATAATGGAGTCTGTGTGGTTTCCGCACGAAACATGCGGAGTGAAAAATCCTGCAGCTCTTTTCAGCCTTAGAGTCCAAGATGACCAAGAAAAGAAGGAACAACGGATGTGCCAAGATGGGCTGTGGACAGGTACAGCCAATCCACTGCACCAACTGTGCTTGCTGTGTCCCCAAGGACAAAGCCATCAAGAAGTTTGTGATCAGGAATATTGTTGAGGCTGCAGCTGTCAGGGATCTCTCTGATGCCAGTTTCTTTGATTCGTATGCCCTGCCCAAGTTGTATGTGAAGCTGCACTACTATGTCAGCTGCGCCATTCACAGCAAGGTGGTAAGAAACCGTTCCTGTGTAGCTCGTAAGGATCGTACACCACCTCCAAGGTTTAGGCCAGTGGGTGCACCTCCGAGAGCTCCACCAAAACAATTGTAGAATGCCTGGTTAAGATACATCTTGTCCAAAAAGAAAAAAAAAAAGTTCTGCATGCAGCTTTTTTTTTCTCTGCATGTTTCATGCGGAAACAGAGCAGAAACCACAGGGACCTTACTCTAGTCTACGGGATCCATGGGTTTCCCAGGTAGTTGCTTTTTTTGTGCGAAAAGGTCTCCATTCAGGGGTTCCCCAAGTGAACTCCCTGAACAGAAACCCAAACACAGATGTGAACCAGGCCTTAGCTGATGTAAAAAGTGTACTGTAATAGGAAAAGTAAACAGAAATTCCATGTATAGAATAAAATTTTCTATTTAAAAGTGTGTGTAGATAGACAGACTGAAAGACAGACAGACACATTAGTATTGTGAGACTGTTTTCACACACTGAATAATTTCATTGGTATTTTGAAGTCCTATCTAAGGCCGAGGCGCAACGGGGCGTAAATGCAGCTTCTTTTGTTGCGGTTTTTTTGAGCTAAAGCCAAAAATGGCTACAGAGGGAATGGAGAATATATAAGAAGTTCTTATACTTTTCCCTTCTGCTCAATCCACTCCTGGGACAAAATCTGCAACAAAAGAAGCAGCGTTTCCACACCGTGGGGCCTCTGCCTAAGGATTGCATCAAAGGAGAAGGAGGAGTATTCTTTCATTGATGCGTTTTCTTTTAAGTTAAAGTTTTAAAATCTGGATATGAAATGCTGATCAAATCTGCACTGAGTGAAAGTAGCCTTGGGATTTGTTCACACATGTGGTAGTTAATTTCCATCTTGGTAGACCTATTTAGTCAGTAATCAGGAAAATATGGACTGTAACCAATCCGTTATGCATGTCATGGAACCATGATGTCATTCTGAACAGCATCTTGCTATAGCTCTCACTACTTAGTGGATAGTAACATTTATTTTATTTTAAATATGATTTTTTATTTGAAAAGAAGAAAACTTTTACAATACAATAAAAAAGCAATTACAAACATAAGAAGAATCGGCATAAGTCCAGTCAGTAGAATAGGAATTGCAAGCTGGAACTTCGGGCTGCAACCCAAATACATGGATGACACAAACGTGACCAAACAAACAAAGACCAAAGGACCAGATATACAAATGCTACAAAGACACCAATTCTACGAGAAGACAGGAAAGGAATGAAATGGGGAACACAACCAGTAACATTTATTTTAGACATCTTTATTTTGCCTCCATTTTTTTGTATATCTTTTAACTGGTTTGCAAGGTTTTTATATACAAAATACTTTTACCTCTTTAATAAGAATATATGCTATTTTTAACAGAGAAATGTGTGAATAAATGTAAAGATTGAATTGGCATATTTGATAATATTCACACCCACTGTTTTGCAAATACTATACAGTATTTTCATATATGAGACCATATTAACTTTCTATGCAATTTATCATCTGTGTAATAAACAGTCACAATGTGAAATACCTTTAAGAACTGTTCATAGAGTTGCTTTATTGTTTTCAGTCTCTGGTTTTGAACAATTCGGGCCTGTTGAAAAAGCTTCTGTTGCTGACGAAACATATTCTAGTTTGTGAGCCAATGGAGAAAAAAAGCTTTTAGATTGCTGAAAACTAAGAGTTATATTATAGCCCTAATGTCTCCAGAATAAAAATGCTCAATTTTAACAAATAACCAAGTTTATGTACACTGGCTTCTTTCCTATCAATTCATCCCTTAGTGTAAACACCCCTTCCCTACTTGGCACAGAACTAGAAGCCATTTTCTGGCTTATCACTGGAGCCTTTCTGTCCTGATGATTGTCCTTATACATAAACTGTTGACCATGATGGTAAAGTTTGTTAAAAGACTCTGAGGTCACTGCGATCAAAAGTAATATCACAATACTCAGTGATGGATGCAAAAAGGAGGACATCAATAAGAGGAGATGGGAACATCATCTGACAAAAAAATTGCTGCAATGACGTTAGATGGCATGCATGAAGAACTCTACAGTTGCTATTTCCATTAAAAGGATGTCTGGATTAGGCTAAGGCCCCATGTAGAGAGCTGCAGCAAAAAAAAAAAAAAAAAAACCTGCAGAAACGCATCACTTTTTTTCCCGCATCGTTTTTTTATTGCGATCCCTCAGTTTTCCTGCAGAGTTATTGCACCTATTATACCTAAACGGAAAACACCAGTTTTAGCGTAGGTATAACTGACATGCTGTATTTCTGAAAACCCAGCTTTTCCGGTGCAGATTTTTTTTTTCTGCAGGGTGTGGATGGGATTAGCCAGAATCCCATCCACTTTGCAGGTACAGTAAAATGCAGCGTGCAGTCTCACAAGGTGGGGCCTCGGCCTTAAAGGGAGTCTGAGCAAGAAAATCAGTATTAAACTAATGACAGTACCTTGTAGAGTCACTACATCTTCCAAAGATGCTGTTTTGCACTGCAGCCTAATTTTCATGAAACTCCTGAAAATTACTCTTTTGCAAATTAGCTGAAAAGGGCTTTAGGGGTGTTTCTTCTGCTGGAGCTTCACACTCTGCTTTAGATAGCCGCCTCTAACTAGGGCAATGTCTTTGCCCCCACCCCCCTCCCCTTCCTATCCATCCCCTTACTTGATTGACATCTGCCTCTTTAAGGGGATATCGTCACTCCATAGGGAGAGACCACCATATAGGTGTGTGGAGTCTTATTAAGCCATGAGCGCTCCACTGCAAAAGAACATGGGAAGAATATGCAAATCTGACTTCCATGATGTAATTAGGATGCCAGTGCCTCAAGTGTGCACACCAATAGAGGGCGCTGACTGAGAATGTGCAAGTCAACTTCCATGATGTAAGTAGGAAGACAGAGTCTCAGTCAAACACAGCTATAGAGGGCGCTCCCTTTAACATTATGCCGACCTTCTCAGAGGCCTTTGTTTGCAATGATGCAAACCTTAACCCTGTTTAAGCCTCTCACCTCTGCCAGATCAGTCCTCTCTACGCCAAGCTGATGAGATGCAAATACATCGAAACAGCTGTCCTTGCCTGAGAGACTGTACCTGGTAAAATCCAAACATCATTGCAAACAAAGGCCGGGTTCACACGGAGTTACGTGCCGCGAGATTTGGCACGTAGACGCCGCGTGACCCTTTGCGTGCCGTACACGCTCCCATTCATTTCAATGGGAGCGGGGAGCGTATGCGCCGCGCTAGTTTGCGGCCGTGAATAAATGCACGGCCGCAAACTAGCGCGGCGCATACGCTCCCCGCTCCCATTGAAATGAATGGGAGTGTGTACGGCACGCAAAGGGTCACGCGGCGTCTACGTGCCAAATCTCGCGGCACGTAACTCCGTGTGAACCCGGCCAAAGGCCTCTGAGAAGGTCGGCATGATGTTAAAGGGAGCGCCCTCTATAGGTGTGTTTGACTGAGATTCTGTCTTCCTAATTACATCATGGAAGTTAGACTTGCACATTCTCAGTCAGCGCCCTCTATTGGTGTGCATACTTGAGGCACTGACATCCTAATTACATCATGGAAGTCAGATTTGCATATTCTTCCCATCTGCCTCTTTGTCACACTTTTTCTGGAGTTAGGGGTGGCTATCTAGAACAGAGTGTGAAGCCCCAGGAGCGTCCTCAAGGACCACACCAAAATGGAAAATGAATCTGCTTTACTTATAAAAACCACATAGAACAAAAAAAAAACAAAAAAAAACATAACAACAACTTAAAAACATGAAACACAACTAACCCTAAAAGCATCTCTGCAGCTGTGGTATAAAGTCTAGGTAACAGGTGATAATGTAGTTGTAAAAAAAATCATAATATTCAAACTTTCCCTAGTCTAATAACATGTTCATAAAATACATTATGTATTTGAGCGCAATACAATAAATACCTAAAATCAAACGCAGAATAAATACAGTATTACCAAAAACAAAAAGTGACATCTGTGCAAGAATGGAGAAATAAAAATTGTGTACACCAAAAAATAGCCCAAGTGAATGGATGAGAGGACCAAGCAGCGTGCAAGATGGAAAATCCACATGTATTGGGCTCCGTTCCCACAGAGTAATGCGCCGCTCATTTAGACACGTAAATACGTTTCAGGGCGAGGCGCTTCAAAACAGATCCCATTGACTTCAATGGGTGCCGGTTTACACGCGCTACACATTGAAATCAATGGGAGGCTCTATAACCCATTGATTTCAATGTGTAGCGCGTGTAAGCCAGCACCCATTGAAGTCAGTGGGATCTGTTTTGAAGCGCCTCACTCTGACACATGTTTACGTGTCTAAATGAGCGGCTCGTTACTCCATGGGAACGGAGCCTTACTGATTCTGTCCAGCTTTGTCAAGGTGAGCTAACATGGGCAATTCTGATGTCCCAGCATCTCTGGCCAACTAGTGTGCACATGCCACACGCACTTACTGGAAAAAAACAAAAAAAACAACCCACACTCATTCAACACTATGGGGCTCGTTTTAGTTTAAGTCTGGCGTATCATATAACAGTTTTAATAAAGGCCCCCGACTGGTGGAAGGAGTGAGAGATTTATGAATAGACTGTGGTCACATTATTAATTAGACAGGCGTCCCTGCACCAGAATGGAAATTTACGCCAGATACGTTTGCAAAGATTATAATGCTACGTGGCTAAGAAAATAAAAGGGAAGTAACATCACAGTGCACTACATAACACGAATAAGAGACAGTAAAAAAAAGCTATTACCGTTACTTTTTCTTCTTGCTCCTCTGCTTTTTGCACGTCATCTTCCCATTGCAGAAATAGTGCCTGAAATTGTTGAGAATACTCATCGTTCATCTTCTGCCTGTAATGAAACATCAGTTCTAAATGTTTCTTGAGATTGCAATTTATGGTAGCTATTAAAATGTTACATTGAATAAGAAGTGTTAGCCCCCTCCTGCAATGCACTTGATCATGTCACTTACTGAAGATGATGATAAATGTTATATGGAAAGACACCATGAGTAGGCCACTATTACTACTGAGGATATGGTCTATGACAATATGAGTCGAAAAAAACAACAACACAGGAATGTACCTTTAAGGTAGTCCGCCCCTCCTAACTACTGCACTGTTCCATCACAGTCACAGGAGAGCTATATCTGTGACACTACTATACATACAGTTCAGCTGCTTTCTGAAAAGAATGGGACTGAGTGGAGGGACTGTAAGGTCATTTTTCATAGTATATTACCTCTGATCTTGTTGTGTTTTCCAAACATGTTCAATCTTCTGGTTACTGGTTTTTAAGGATGCCTTTGTGTACATTTCCAGCCTCTTCCGCTTTGCTAGAAGAGCCTTGTTAATGTCCGCTGTGTTTGCAAGATTGGCAAATGTTAAAAATCCCTCTCTCATTTAGACCAACAAGCCCCGTAAGTACAGATATTCCCATAGCATTCATGTAGCCAGCCTCCTTGCCAAATGTGTTATTATTTTAGGGCACCATGCATACAAATGTGTGCCCAGTGGCGTAACTAAAGTTTTGTGGGCCCGAGTGCAAACTTTTATCTGGGGGCCCTACCTCCTTCCTAGAGCAAATTCTTGATAGTGGCGGTTACGGGTGCTGAAGCGATCTCAGATACTTAAAAAGGGTACAGCTTTAGTAACCACAACTGCAGTTGTCAATAATACGGTGAGTGAGCAGCGCAGCACATGTAAGCAATACTGGGACAAATAACATGTTCTGCAGTGGACCCACACACAGTATTACATGCTCCACAGTGGCCCCCAAACAATATTATGTGCTCCACAGTGGCCCCCACACAGTATTATGTGCTAACAGTGCCCATCCCCCACCAAAGCCCCACCCATTCCCTTCTCTTGCTAACACAGAGCCTGTACCCACACACCCCCTCTTGCTCACACACAACCTGCACCCTCATGCTCACACATGTTCTCTTCTCTCCTCCTTACCTTCCGTTAGTCTCATTCCCAGCAGCTTCCACACTGTCCTATACAAGCCAGAATAGCTTCACCCACACAAGAGTCTGATCACATGGTTATGATGTCATCAAAGATCCTTTAGCCCACTACGATTTAGCGTCTACCGCAGGAAGAGCCCTGGAGCGGATGCTCAGCCCAGCACAGGTGAGTATAAGTATATTTTTTTACACCTCCCCTGGATTGACATTTAATGGAAATACAATATGTATGGCGGTTGGGGAACAAGGCTTTCCCAGATCACTATGGTCTGGGGCCATTTCCAGCTGGCCGTGGGCCCCGTACCCCTCTGGGTCCGGTCGCACTCCCTGCGACCACGATCATTACGTCACTGTGCCTGTGTATTATAATGGGCATGTGTATGCAGCAGTGATCCCTGGATAAAACTCAGGACAGGTCCTATACCTATTCGTTTTTCCACCTGGGCTCACTGATAAAATTGAATGGGACCGTGGAGGCATAGGCAGCACATGAATATTATCAATTTACCATTCAGTCACAGTCTGCTTACATGCACACGGTTATATGCGTTATAGCTAACAGCATTGTAATGATCAATAATCCAGCAGGGCTGCTACTTGGAACACTTTCTGATAGACCGTCATGCAAACTGCACTTGGAGAAAGGGGCCTGCAAAGCCTGAGTGCATGATGTGAGTTTAAAATTGGCCCTTTATTGACATAGCTTAGCAAGTCATCTTTTAGATCCTCAGAATGGTTGGTAGCATCATGAGTGAAGATGTGACCGGTAGGCGTTTGGTGGATGGTAACATCAAGGTGTTGAATGCCTGAACATACGAGTGGTTGAGACACTTGTGGATTTCCAGATATGAAGAAAAGAACAAAAGTTGTGTCCTGTTAGGCAGACCTCTTAGACCAGCAAGGAGCTGTCTTTCTAGTCCAGAAAATACTGTTCATATACCAGCCATATTTAGTGGACTGTTTGCGTTGTCCAGAGACCTGAAATCACAGGCTGCTTTTACACCATCAGTGTTTGTCTGGTGATTTTCGCTAGGAGTGGGATGAAAACACAGGACTGGAGACGACACAGAGATCATGTTCATGTATAATAGAAAGATGGTTTTGGTTTTCACTAATGAAATTCACTAACTATGTGAAAGCAGCCTCATAGTCATCTATGATTTTGTGTGACTACTGTTCCATACTGTACAGTATGAGACTGTATTCCTGTGGTCATGCAATAAAAAAAGACTTAAGTGTAGTTGGTGTTACAAAGGATTGTCCAGATTCTGAAGGTAATTGATGACCTATCATCACATCCACTATGAACAATAGCTGTTATTTACTCTCTCCCCGTGGCCACAAGTAAATGGCCGCTTACACAGTAAGTAAGCGGCCATTTACTTGTGGCCTGTTGGCATGCACAGTCGGCTCTGCCTGAGGCCTAGAAGTTTGACCACCAGTGCCGGAAGAAGAAGCGTGAAGAGGCTGTTCCTGAAGAAGATGGAGGTGGCGCTGGAGAGTTCTTGTGCAGCATTGGGGACGCCTCCAGTGCTATTTGAGTGCTGGGGCCCGCCCCCAGTGCTGCAAAAGAACTCATCTGCATACCAACGAAAACTGAGATTTCTACTGAACGGCGGCGAGGAGAAGACATCTAAAGGTAGGAGAAGAATAGCCTTTATTAAGGCTATTCCTATATGATCACTGATAAAGAAAAAAAAGAGTACACTTGCCTCCAAATCGTTCCAGCATAGTCTGCACTTCTCCACTGTAATTTAAAAAAAAAGAAAAGAAAAAAGAAGAGTTAAAAACTGCTGACTGGACAAATTAAGATATATTATCATTGACATGATATGTGAATAAACTCATATGCACTAAGAACAATGTTAGGCTAAGGCCCCATGTAGCGAGCTGCAGCAACCCCCCCCCACAAAAAACGATCTGGAAAAGACTGTGGTGAAAACGCATCACGTTTTTTTCAACAGCATTTTTTCACTGCAACATGACATGCTGAGATTTTGAAAAACACAATCTACTGTGGATGTTTTTTTCTGCAATGTGTGGATGGGATTAGCCAGAATTCCATCCATGTTGCAGATGCCATAAAACGCAGCATTTTTCACCACAGACTTTCTGCCGCGGCCAAAAAGTGTTTTCGCAATGTGAGGCCTTAAATTTATTTTAGAAGATATTAAGTAAAAACGTGCTGCAGTTCCAGCTGTCAGTGTTTTCAGTCAGCATAGTGAAAGAGGCTTTGATTACCACCTAGGACTTGTTACAAGTGAAGACATGTGGGTTACTGTGCGGCCGGTAATAAGTCACAGACAGTAATCAATAAATCCTTCACTATTTTACTGGTGAACAGCACCAAAGCAATAGTCTTTTTCTTGAAAGATTATATGTGAGCTTTAGGCCAAGCCCCACGTGGCAAAAACTGTGGCATTTTAAAGACCCTGAAAAGCGAATCCCATCCACACATTGCAGAAAAATATGCAAAGCAAACACCATGCGATTCCTAAAACAGCCGCGTTTTTGGAAATTGCAGCATGTCAATTATACCTCTACCTATACTGTAGGTATAATGGAAGCAGAAAGTCCGCAGAAGAAACCTCCGCAGACTTTCTGTGAGAAGTTCTACAGGAAAAACTGATGTGATGCCGCTGTGGTTTTTCCCGCAGTGGTTTTTAGCTGCAGCCCACAAGATGGGGCCTTAGCCTTATAATCATCAATAGTAAGGGTGAATTCACACTGAGTAAACGCTAGCTTATTCTGAACGTAAAACACGTTCAGAATAAGCGGCGTCTAAAGCAGCTCCATTCATTTCTATGGGAGCGGGGATACGAGCGCTCCCCATAGAAATGAATGGGCTGCTTCTTTCACTCCGTGCAGTCCCATTGAAGTGAATGGGGAGTGCCGGCGTGTACGCTCCGGCATGAGCAGAGCTTGCCGTATACGCCGGCACTCCCCATTCACTTCAATGGGACTGCACGGAGTGAAAGAAGCAGCCCATTCATTTCTATGGGGAGCGCTCGTATCCCCGCTCCCATAGAAATGAATGGAGCTGCTTTAGACGCCGCTTATTCTGAACGTGTTTTACGTTCAGAATAAGCTAGCGTTTACTCAGTGTGAATGCACCCTTAGGGTGTGTTTCCATGTTTAGTTTTTTGAGCATTTTCCTTCTGCAGAACTGCCCCACCTTTTGTTTACATGTGTATTCCTCTTCTTCAAATGCTGATCTTAGTCCCGCTATAGGTATGTAATGTTACAAACAAATTGTTTTCCCCACTGATGACAAAATTACATTAGTTATTTCCTATACTACCTGTCACGTAGAATGACCAAGATGTCTGAAAGTAGAGGTTTTAACTGTTTTAACTTGATATCTGAAAAAATCTAAATCACCCCATGTCATCTGAATCTCCTTGATTCATCACTGGTCCAGCACGTTTCTTCCCATGTTTTTCAATGAGCATATTCTTATCTGAAAATATATGGCATTATATACATGTAAATTTGCTTGCATATACATAACACAAAAAAACTAAAAGGAAATGTCTGCTTTAGACAGTTCTTCACTGAAGGGTCCCCTAAAAAAATTCTCTAATAACATATTTGAAAATGGGTTTTGGTTTGAAAGTCAAGGACAGAACAAATGATATGTTACCTCCATAGACCATTACCCTGCAATTGTATAACTTCTGAGATGTCTTCATCAGATCCACTAAGAGTTTTCTGTTCCTCCACAAAATTATATGGATGCACTTTGTCATTTTGGATCTTCTTTTCTAATCTTACTGACTTCTTTGTAGGAGCCATGGCTTGAATATCTAATATTTTTTGTGAAATAAATTAAGTAACATTTTCAATCATTTGTATGGACTAATACTTTAGATTCTCCAGCGTATTCCCTCCTATATGGCACAAAATTCTCTCTGTAGGCTGTACTATTTTTACATTAACACAACTGCAAAGAGCAAAACAAACACAAACAGACAACAGTATGGCCGGCTTCACACAGGTATCTAAGAAACTGGTACCTGAACTCTCCGCATTATAGTCATTTATGATGCCAGGAGTCTCTGCTACCCTTTGCCTATACTGCCCCATACTGAAAATATGATTACAGTAGGGAGGCAGAAACTCTTAATATCATAGGGGTCCAGCCAACATCCAGTCCATTTCTTAGGAATTGAACCTGTAATTGTAAAGCCATTCTCGTTATGGGAAATATAAAGAAGGACATATACCGTACTATTTCTTCCTGCTGGATCCAATTCTGGCTGTAGCTTCGCAAGTATATGAAAATACCCTGACCGCTCCTTCACTTAGGGTCTCTTCAGTTTTTTTTAAAAGCTTTTTTATTCTTTTTTGAAAACAAACAAACAAAAAAAAAAACCTATAAAATAAAAGTATTTTTTGGTCACACATTGAGGGAAATTTACTAACCCATCTAAGGCAAAGGCCCCATGTTGCGGAAATGCAACTTTTTGTGTTGCAGATTTTGCTGCTTTTTTTTTTTGAGCCAAATACAAGAATGACTACAAAAGGAATGAAAAATTTCTAGGAAGTTCTTATACTTCTTCCCTCTGCTCAGTCCACTCCTGGCTTTGGCTTAAAAAACTGCAACAAAAAAAAGCTGCGTTTCTGCAACGTGGCACTCCAGCCTAAGGCTGCGTTCACCTGGAGTTTTTTTTGTCAGAAATTTGGTCAGGAAACTGACTCAAATTCCTCCTCCAAAAAATGCCTCCCCATACAGTCCTATGGTGAGGTGTTTTTAGGAGGAGGAATTTGAGTCAGTTTCCTAACCAGAAAACTGTGTGAACGCAGCCTTAGGGTAAGTTCACACGGAGTTTTTTGGTCAGAATTTTGAGGCCGTATCCGCCTCAAAACCATAAAGACTGCTCCCTTAGGGTAAGTTCACACAGGGTTTATTGGACCAGAACCTGAGGCTGTGACTGAAAGCCGATGCACTGCACCGGCATCCAGCCTCACACTCTGCTCCGGATTAGGCCCAATGAATGGGCCTAGTCCAGAGGAGGGTGTGTCTTCAGGCCGAATTGTGAGGGGATTCGGCCTAAAAAATGAGCACGTCGGAAGAAATGGCTCCCGAAAAAAGACCTGAGCAGATCCCATTGATTTCAATGGAAGCTGTCTTTTTGGTCAGGGTTTTGAGGTGAATACGGCCTCAAAACCCTTACCAAAAAAAAAAAAAAAAAAAAAAAATTAAACTTACCCTTAGGGTTCCACATAGCAGCTAAAAAAAAAAAATACTGTGAAAAAAACATAGCAAAAACACATTTTTTTTTGTAAAGTTTTATATTGAGTTTTGCTGCTTTCTTCTCTTTAAACTCCCCCTATTAAACTTACCATGCTGCTTTTTTTCATTCATGCGTGCGTTTTACAGGGTTGGAATTTGGAGAGGAATTTGAGGTATAAGATACCACATATTCTTCTCTAGGTAAAGATGTGTGAGCCTAAACTTAAAAAGAGGTGATCTGGTTTCTAAGATTGATGACCTATCCTTAGGATAGGTGACATACTATCTGCCAGGGTCCAATATTGAAGTCTATGGGTAGAACTGCAGTACCTAAACTCGCCATTAGTTTGCCTCTGCAGCAGTGATCTGCGGGGGTCCAATACCCAGGACCCCCACAGATCTAATATTGATGGCCTATGTTAAGCACAGGCCATCAATCATAGAAACCAGATCACCCCTTTAAGTGTAGCGCAGCCTTATAATAGATCTGTCAGTTTCTCCCGAGGTGTTTTGTCATTTGGTTGAATAAAACATTACCTGCACATGTGAACAGAGCCTAAGAAATACCTATACACGCAGTCAGCTTTTTATACAAGCTGTACATCCAGTCCCTTGGTGTGTACATTGACCTATAGTTAATAACTTTACATTTTCACAGTAAAATAGAAATTGCATGGTTTTTTTTAGCTTCCCTTTCAATTCTTAAAATATTACGATTTCTGTAATGTACTGTATAAATTTGCTCTCAAGAGCCAAAATCTGGCAGTAAAATAAAGTCCTGAATACTGAGGTAGAAGAGGCAGAATGACGGAAAAGATGGCTTTGTATGAGCTCTAGACAGTGCAGAACACAGGAGCGATGTGCTAGGGATAACGTCTCCTGTCACCACAGTGTTACAGTCCCGTATATACATGGAGGATACACTGTGTATATACATGGAGGATACACTGTGTATATACATGGAGGATACACTGTGTATACTTTGTACATTTCCTCACATTGCACAATCCCCGTTTGTTGTCACGGTCGCGTCACCGAGTCTATCTGTCCGGCGTGTGAGGAGAGCGCGGGAAAATCCTAGACTTGTCTGAGAGCGGTGCCCGCGCGGGGTGAGCTGAGGGGACGCGCTGACCGGAAGGTTACCCGCCGCCATGTTCAGTCCTCACTGAGGAGCTTTGTGACCTCTCTTTGTTGGACGGACGTGTGTGGTGTGGCTAACGCTTACCATACAGACACACACCATTATTTAGTGAGGAGAACGCTCCTTATTTGTGTTGCATTCAGTTTCTTAAACAGTTTACAGTATATAAAAGTAACTCTAAGCAGCAGCCACATAGGCTACAATCTGGTGCCATGTCTGCAGCCTTTACACATACCTAAGATTTCTTCTGCCTCTTCCAGACATAATTCTGTACATAACATGTGCACCTCACAAAATAGGGGCATGTTGGCACATCGCCCTGCCTACATCAATAAATGGGAGAATGGCCACTTGCAAAAAAAACGTTGGCTGCAGGGCAAGGCTCTGTTCACATCTGCACTAACATTTTTGCTTTTCAATAGTAGCAGAACAAGGGAAAGGGTAGAAGTACTGGAGTGGTAAAAATGGAAAAGAGACCACACTGACTATAATGGAGGTCCACTGAGCTTCCATCTGGGAGCTGCGCCATTTTGTCTGCTATTTTCTACTACTTCTCCAGTAGTGGTTCCTAATGGAGCCTCCAGTACAGATATAAACAGTCTGTGAAATGTGAAGGGCATGTATAATGTAAATAAATACTTCATCCAAGGTTGTGGATCAACAACTTCTCAAAAGGTTTTGTTTTTGTTTTTTTACTGTAAAATAAAAAATAAATAAAAGTAAAGCTGATAAACTGCATAAAGCTACATTCACACCTGCATTGGAGCCTCCGTTTCAAGAATCCGCTGGAGTGTGTGTCCAAAATTGCCAAATGTAAAAGTCCTGCAAGTCCAACTTTTTCGGTTTTAAAGAATGGACGCCTGATGGAACCGGTTATAATTAATGGGGTCCGTTCGGGTTACGTACGTGACCATGTAAGTACGGGCCAGCAGGTAACAAGGATCCGCGACTAGGAGACAGACGCACACTGGCAGGTATATAACACACTTTACTTATGGAAAATGGGAAGGAATAAACAAAAGAAACTAAGTTACATATAACAGTATGAGGATAACGCCCGCTATAAACTGGCCCTAGCTGTCCCTGAGATACTTGTACGGTACCGGGTTTATACAGTCTCTCTCAGCTCTCTGTGGTGCTCCCTCGATGCAGGCCTATCCAGGAACTCAGCAGACTCTGGCTTGCTTCTGTCTTGGGTGAAGGTCTGAACCCAGTCCAAGGCACAGTCTGGCTTTAGTCCCCAGAACAATCTCCACAACACTGCCGCTTTCTCCAGTCAATCTCTGCAGTGTTTCAGGCCTTCTACTATGGCCTACAGCAGCAATGGCCTCTCACAGGTCCTCACAGCACACACTCTGGATCCACCCCACGCTGCTCTGTGCTTCCTGCTCACGTCACTTCCTCTGGACCGCACCATTTACCAAACAGAACAGGGTGATTATTGTCTCTCACAGTAGTGCAGTCCAAGGCTATATTTCTTCATACCAGTAGATGGCAGCAAAACACCACTGTTAAGACAATAGGGGCTACTACTGACTGCTACATACCCCCCCAGTCGAATGTTGGCAGTCCCTGACAATAGCTCCATCAACACATTTCTGTAATCGTAATGTTGTGATGTAACGATGGGCCGCTGGCCAAACAAAGTCATTCTGGGCATAGCGCACTGGCGGTACACCCGCTGTAGAACGACTAGTCCGCCGCAAGCTTGTCATATCGTCAGCAAGTGTAGAGGTCGGTCTCTCATTAGGAAGGTCAGATATGGCAGTCGGGGGTGTCACTACTGTTGCAGGCCCAGTTACTGTCGGGGTGGTCACAGCTTCCACAACACCCCCGTTATCATCATCGTCATCCCACAACCAGGGCTCATTTGTGGAGGGGTGCGTCATAATCACTTCCTCCCTGTCGTTCTGAACTGGTCCCTGAGACTGACATGGGCGTAACATGTCACGGTGTAGCGTCCGCATCTGCTTGGTCAGGGTATTTTGGACTTGGTAAACGGGACTATCAACATGAGGGTGGGCCACAATGCAGTAAGGGTCAGGTTCCCACCTACTGTCCAATTTCCCTAGTGGCTTCTTTACTCGTACCAAGACTAAGTCGCCCACTTTAAGAGGGGTGTCCTGCACCGGCCGATGATTAGGGTGAACTTGTTCTTGTAGTCTCTCGCGTACTATCCGATGGACAGTCTCTAATCTCTGATGGTGAGCCTGAATCCAAGTGGGCAGACCTCGATAAGGAAATTCATCGGTGTCTTCGAGGTTGAGGTCTCCCACACCTTTTCCGGATCGCCCAAAGAAGAGAACATATGGGGCGTACCCTGTGACAGAGTGGACTTGATTATTATAGGCCCACAACAATTCAGGCAGGTACTGCGGCCATTGTCGCTTCTTGTCGGCTTCCAAGGTGCGGATCATCTGAAGTAATGTGCGGTTAAATCGTTCACAGGCCCCGTTCCCCTGTGGGTGGTATGTGGTGGTGCGTGACTTTTTCATTCCATAAATACGTTGCACCTCTTGCATGACTCGCCCCTCGAAGCAGGCGCCTTGGTCAGAGTGAATGCGTTGCGGGCAGCCGTACACTCGTATGAAGTGGTGACACAGGGCCTCAGCAGCCGACTCAGCAGTCTGGTCCTTTGTTGCAACGGCTACAGCAAATTTGGTAAAGTGATCTACCATAACTAAGCAATACTGATGCCCACTTGCAGAATATCCCACGGCGAGATAGTCAATCATCAATACTTCAAGTGGCTCTTTCGTCACTATGGTCTGTGTTGGAGCCCTCTGTTCAACTGCTTTGTTGATTTCGCATGCTCTGCAATCACAACATACTTCTTCAACAATGAAGCGGAGACTCGGACAGAAGATCAATCGTTGGAGCCACCTAAAGGTCTTCTCAGCTCCAAAGTGGCCATTCCTACGATGTACCTCGGCGGCTAGTGGTCGGGCCAGGTCAGTAGTCACTACAATTTGATAACAGGCGTCAATCTCAGTTGGCAAATATACACGCCGTCGTAGGATCCCGTCTCTCATCTCCAATCGGTTCCACTGCCCCAGTACCGCTAATACTTCGGGTGACAGCTGGTCTCTTTCGTCAATAGTAGGCTTGCACCCCTTTTTTACACAACGGCATAGCAGTGCCAGGCTTGGATCACGTTGCTGGAGCCCAATCCATTCTTGGTGGGTTGGGCCCAGGAAGGGAGCTACTTGAGTTCCCAGTATTTCGCTCTGTCGAGCAGTCACCACCTTCTGGGAAAACTGGGTGAAATCAGGTACCTCTGTTGATTCTAATTCTTGATCTATGTCCCCGACCGGTGGTTGGGTAGTGACTCGGGACAATGCATCGGCATTCTGATTCTCATTTTTGGAGCGATATTTCACACTGTAGCGGTACTTAGAAAGTCGGGCCATCCACCGTTGCTCCAGGGCACCTAGCTTCGCATTATCCAAATGTGCCAGTGGATTGTTGTCCATCAACACTTGTACTTCTGCCCCGGTGAGGTACCCCGCAAACTTCTCAGTCATTGCCCACACAAGGGCTAATAACTCCAAGCGGAAGGAGCTGTAATTAGCAGGGTTTCTTTCAGAGTCTCGTAATGACCGGCTGCCATATGCGATCACTCTTCTCCATTCTGGATTTGGGAGAGTACTGCCCCAAGACCATATTGGCTGGCGTCTGTATAAAGCTGAAAGGGTAGATGGTAATCAGCATATGCCAGAATTGGAGGGTTGGTCAAAGCATCTTTCAGAGTTTGAAATGCTCTCTCTTGTTCGATACCCCAAGGCACGCATTGAGCCTTTGGACCCCTAGCGGTATTCCTCAATAGCACATTCAGTGGTTCAGCTTTGTGTGCGCAAGTCTTTCACAAATCGCCTGTAATATCCAGCAAGCCCTAAGAAGGCACGGACCTCTCGTAGGGTGGTAGGAGTGGGCCAGTCTCGCACAGCCGCAATCTTCTCACTGGATGGCTGCACTCCACGTCCTGATATTCGATGTCCCAAATATTCAATTTCTTCCTGTAACAGGCGACACTTACTGGGCTTCAACTTCAAACCGTGCTCTCTCAGTCTTCTAAAAACCTGCCCCAGCTTCTGAAGATGATCTTCGAATGTAGCGGAGTAGACAATGATGTCATCGAGGTAAATCAGAGTGAATTCGAAATTGAAATCGCCCAGACATTTCTCCATGAGCCGTTGGAATGTACCCGGGGCATTGGTCAGACCAAAAGGCATGCGGTTGAACTCATATAGACCCATGGGGAGGATGAAAGCCGTCTTCCCTTTGTCCTTCTCACTCATGGGGACCTGCCAGTAGCCGCTTGCTAAATCCAGGGACGAGAAGTAACGGGCCTTGCCTAAGGCCGTAAGCGATTCTTCAATACGGGGGAGCGGGTAAGAGTCACGTACAGTGCAGGAGTTCAGTCTACGATAATCCACGCAGAACCTTAAAGATCCGTCCTTCTTTTTGACCAACACCACTGGTGCAGCCCAAGGGCTTTGACTCTCTCTAACAACTCCATTCTCCAGCATTGAATTCAGCAGATCTTTCACTTCTTGGTACTGTTGGGGTGGTATCTGCCGATATCTTTCCCTGATGGGAGCCGCATCTCCAGTGGGTATTTCATGATAGATTCCCTGTGCACAGCCAAAGTCATTCTCATGTCGTGCAAATGAGGCCACGTGTTCTGCTAGCAACTGGTCTACCTTTCTGACTTGATCAGTGGTATATCGAGAAAGGTTTAACTTCATCCGTTCTTGCAGCAACCGCCCTTCTTCATGGGAGACAATGAGCCCTTCTGCTTCTGTGGACACGGTCACTGACCATTCCCCCTTCCCGGATGGCGTCAGTTCTAAAGGTGTCGCCTTTCGTATTTCAGCTGGGACAGCATAGACCTTGGCAAGGAGGTTACCTGGAGTCAGATCTAAACTCTGGTTATGGGTATTGACACATCGCACCAACACTCTCCCCTGGGTTACCACAGACAAGGAGCAAGCCACCAGCACATTAGTGCACCCGCTCTGGTTAGATAATGGGTCAATCATGACAGAAAGGCCTTCTAATTTCCGAGTGGTGCCCAGTGGTAGCGATATAATAGTCTCTCTTTCAGCTGGTAGTGTTACCTTGGTGTGATGAGGAACAGTAATACAGCCCACGGGCTGTTCTCCACCGGTGGCTCTCTGCAGTCCACACATCCTTATTAATCGCTGTAAGGCAGCCCGAGTGGGTTGGTGAGCAGTAGCTTCTCTCCAATAATTGTGCCCATCTCTAGCAAACAGCAGGTGGTCCATGTCCTTCAGAATATTCATCCCTAAAATTACGGGGATCTGTTTATCATAGCCCTCCTGGACTACGATAATACCTCTTCTGCCTAAGTCTCGGCCGCATATGTTCATGTCCATCCAGACCACTCCGCATACCGGGACATGTAAGTTATTGGCTGCCACAACACTCACAAACATCTCAGGGTCATACTGGGCAGACTGTTGGAAGTACCGTTCATAACATTCTCTTCCCATAGTGGTAACCTGTGATCCCGTATCTATCATTCCAGTAACGAGGACATCATTCATCTTGACCTGCAACACCGGGCTTGCTGCAATCAGTGTATCATTAGGGCTCTTAACTTCCTTCACTCTTTTGTTCCCTTCCAACGCATGCCCCGCTGCGCTGGAACCTTCTAGTTTAAAGGCGGCTGTCTTGGGAACTTGTCTGGGCATTTTGCAGCGACATGTCCCAGTCTTCCACACACCCAGCACTGGATCTCTCGCCGAGGTGGTCGTCTCTCTGGGCCCCCTCGGTAGACCCAACGTTCTCGGTCTTGTTCTGGGCCCCCTCGGTAGGCCCCTGACACTCCACTCTCAGGTACTTTATTCACTCTTCCTCCTTCATAGCCTCTCTTGGCCTGCTGTGCATAATCTTCGCAGCGCTTTGTTAGGTATTCTACTTGTACCTGTAGTTTCTGAATAATGGACTCCAGGTCTCCGGCTTTTCCTATAGCTGCTGCTTCGGCCCCTTGACTTAGTGTGACACTCTGTCTCACCTGTGGCTCTGTCACTTTACTATTCGGACGGTAAATTGCCTCCACCCGTATGTCACCAAAGGTAGATTGTGGCCGTCTCCTTATCTCATCTTGCATTGCCTCTGCTATGATCTTGTCACGTATTCCTATGACAAACTGGTCTCGGAGAGTACGGTCATAGTCGGCTACAGCGTTGATTCCCCCTTTTTCCCTAACTTCATTGAGTAGTTCTTGTAGGGCATTGGCATACTGAGGGAGAGTTTCAGTTTCTGACTGGGTTCGCTGAAAGAACCTGACCTTTAGGGAACCTAATGATACTGTCTCTCCATAAATGGTCTCTAACAAAGTCACTACTTCATCAAATGTCTTTTTCTCATTAGCTGGTTGTAGCCTGACAGTCGTCTTGGCGTCCCCTGTCAGCGTCAGTGTGGCCAACTGTACTATCACATCTGGTGCAATGTCATATATCTGCTGTAAGCCTCGTATCTGATCTGCCCATTCAGCTACCGTCATATTACACCCATCAAATTTTGTCACTTGGCTCATCACTGAGCCCGGCGGCACCATTCTCCTTCCTGGTAAAACAGCTACATTGGGACTATCAGCTGGGGCGCCTGAGCTTGACCCGGCAGAGGTTCCCTCTTCCCTGTCCGACATGTCTCCTGAGCTACGGATCCTGCCGACTACGCCAAAATGTAAGTACGGGCCAGCAGGTAACAAGGATCCGCGACTAGGAGACAGACGCACACTGGCAGGTATATAACACACTTTACTTATGGAAAATGGGAAGGAATAAACAAAAGAAACTAAGTTACATATAACAGTATGAGGATAACGCCCGCTATAAACTGGCCCTAGCTGTCCCTGAGATACTTGTATGGTACCGGGTTTATACAGTCTCTCAGCTCTCTGTGGTGCTCCCTCGATGCAGGCCTGTCCAGGAACTCAGCAGACTCTGGCTTGCTTCTGTCTTGGGTGAAGGTCTGAACCCAGTCCAAGGCACAGTCTGGCTTTAGTCTCCAGAACAATCTCCACAACACTGCCGCTTTCTCCAGTCAGTCTCTGCAGTGTTTCAGGCCTTCTACTATGGCCTACAGCAGCAATGGCCTCTCACAGGTCCTCACAGCACACACTCTGGATCCACACCACGCTGCTCTGTGCTTCCTGCTCACGTCACTTCCTCTGGACCGCACCATTTACCAAACAGAACAGGGTGATTATTGTTAGAGATGAGCGAACAGTGTTCTATCGAACTCATGTTCGATCGGATATTAGGCTGTTCGGCATGTTCGAATCGAATCGAACACCGCGTGGTAAAGTGCGCCATTACTCGATTCCCCTCCCACCTTCCCTGGCGCCTTTTTTGCTCCAATAACAGCGCTGGGTAGGTGGGACAGGAACTACGACACCGGTGACGTTGAAAAAAGTAGGCAAAACCCATTGGCTGCCGAAAACATGTGACCTCTAATTTAAAAGAACAGCGACGCCCAGCTTCGCGTCATTCTGAGCTTGCAATTCACCGAGGACGGAGGTTTCCGTCCAGCTAGCTAGGGCTTAGATTCTGGGTAGGCAGGGACAGGCTAGGATAGGAAGGAGAAGACAACCAACAGCTCTTGTAAGAGCTAAATTCCAGGGAGAAGCTTGTCAGTGTAACGTGGCACTGACGGGCTCAATCGCCGCAACCCAGCTTTCCCAGGATCCTGAATGGAATACACTGTCAGTGTATTCCCGTATACCCGATATATACCCCGATACCCGTTCCAACGGTGTGCCCCCCCACCTTCACCCCAGAAATACCCTGCAAGTCCCCTAGCAATAGAATTGGGGCTATATACACCCACAATTTTTACTACTGGTATACAGTGCCATTGTCTGACTGGGAATTCAAAGAATATATTGGGAATACAAATACCCTCATTTCTTGCTACTGCCATATAGTGCCAGTTTCTGACTGGTAATTCAAAGAATATATTGGGGTTACGTGCACCCACAATTTTTACTACTGGTATACAGTGCCATTGTCTGACTGGGAATTCAAAGAGTATATTGGGAATACAAATACCCTCATTTCTTGCTACTGCCATATAGTGCCAGTGTCTGACTGGGAATTCAAAGAATATATTGGGGTTACGTGCACCCACAATTTTTACTACTGGTATACAGTGCCATTGTCTGACTGGGAATTCAAAGAGTATATTGGGAATACAAATACCCTCATTTCTTGCTACTGCCATATAGTGCCAGTTTCTGACTGGGAATTCAAAGAATATATTGGGGTTACGTGCACCCACAATTTTTACTACTGGTATACAGTGCCATTGTCTGACTGGGAATTCAAAGAATATATTGGGGTTATAAATACCCTCATTTCTTGCTACTGCCATATAGTGCCAGTTTCTGACTGGGAATTCAAAGAATATATTGGGGTTACGTGCACCCACAATTTTTACTACTGGTATACAGTGCCATTGTCTGACTGGGAATTCAAAGAGTATATTGGGAATACAAATACCCTCATTTCTTGCTACTGCCATATAGTGCCAGTTTCTGACTGGGAATTCAAAGAATATATTGGGGTTACGTGCACCCACAATTTTTACTACTGGTATACAGTGCCATTGTCTGACTGGGAATTCAAAGAGTATATTGGGAATACAAATACCCTCATTTCTTGCTACTGCCATATAGTGCCAGTTTCTGACTGGGAATTCAAAGAATATATTGGGGTTACGTGCACCCACAATTTTTACTACTGGTATACAGTGCCATTGTCTGACTGGGAATTCAAAGAATATATTGGGGTTATAAATACCCTCATTTCTTGCTACTGCCATATAGTGCCAGTTTCTGACTGGGAATTCAAAGAATATATTGGGGTTACGTGCACCCACAATTTTTACTACTGGTATACAGTGCCATTGTCTGACTGGGAATTCAAAGAATATATTGGGGTTATAAATACCCTCATTTCTTGCTACTGCCATATAGTGCCAGTTTCTGACTGGTAATTCAAAGAATATATTGGGGTTACGTGCACCCACAATTTTTACTACTGGTATACAGTGCCATTGTCTGACTGGGAATTCAAAGAGTATATTGGGAATACAAATACCCTCATTTCTTGCTACTGCCATATAGTGCCAGTGTCTGACTGGGAATTCAAAGAATATATTGGGGTTACGTGCACCCACAATTTTTACTACTGGTATACAGTGCCATTGTCTGACTGGGAATTCAAAGAGTATATTGGGAATACAAATACCCTCATTTCTTGCTACTGCCATATAGTGCCAGTTTCTGACTGGGAATTCAAAGAATATATTGGGGTTACGTGCACCCACAATTTTTACTACTGGTATACAGTGCCATTGTCTGACTGGGAATTCAAAGAGTATATTGGGAATACAAATACCCTCATTTCTTGCTACTGCCATATAGTGCCAGTTTCTGACTGGGAATTCAAAGAATATATTGGGGTTACGTGCACCCACAATTTTTACTACTGGTATACAGTGCCATTGTCTGACTGGGAATTCAAAGAATATATTGGGGTTATAAATACCCTCATTTCTTGCTACTGCCATATAGTGCCAGTTTCTGACTGGGAATTCAAAGAATATATTGGGGTTACGTGCACCCACAATTTTTACTACTGGTATACAGTGCCATTGTCTGACTGGGAATTCAAAGAGTATATTGGGAATACAAATACCCTCATTTCTTGCTACTGCCATATAGTGCCAGTTTCTGACTGGGAATTCAAAGAATATATTGGGGTTACGTGCACCCACAATTTTTACTACTGGTATACAGTGCCATTGTCTGACTGGGAATTCAAAGAGTATATTGGGAATACAAATACCCTCATTTCTTGCTACTGCCATATAGTGCCAGTTTCTGACTGGGAATTCAAAGAATATATTGGGGTTACGTGCACCCACAATTTTTACTACTGGTATACAGTGCCATTGTCTGACTGGGAATTCAAAGAATATATTGGGGTTATAAATACCCTCATTTCTTGCTACTGCCATATAGTGCCAGTTTCTGACTGGGAATTCAAAGAATATATTGGGGTTACGTGCACCCACAATTTTTACTACTGGTATACAGTGCCATTGTCTGACTGGGAATTCAAAGAATATATTGGGGTTATAAATACCCTCATTTCTTGCTACTGCCATATAGTGCCAGTTTCTGACTGGTAATTCAAAGAATATATTGGGGTTACGTGCACCCACAATTTTTACTACTGGTATACAGTGCCATTGTCTGACTGGGAATTCAAAGAGTATATTGGGAATACAAATACCCTCATTTCTTGCTACTGCCATATAGTGCCAGTTTCTGACTGGGAATTCAAAGAATATATTGGGGTTACGTGCACCCACAATTTTTACTACTGGTATACAGTGCCATTGTCTGACTGGGAATTCAAAGAATATATTGGGGTTATAAATACCCTCATTTCTTGCTACTGCCATATAGTGCCAGTTTCTGACTGGGAATTCAAAGAATATATTGGGGTTACGTGCACCCACAATTTTTACTACTGGTATACAGTGCCATTGTCTGACTGGGAATTCAAAGAGTATATTGGGAATACAAATACCCTCATTTCTTGCTACTGCCATATAGTGCCAGTGTCTGACTGGGAATTCAAAGAATATATTGGGGTTACGTGCACCCACAATTTTTACTACTGGTATACAGTGCCAATTTCTAACTAGGAATTCAAAATGCGCAAGGCTCCCGGAAAGGGACGTGGACGAGGCCGTGGGCGAGGTCGGGGGAATGGTTCTGGGGAGCAAGGTAGCAGTGAAGCCACAGGGCGTCCCGTGCCTACTCCTGTGGGGCAGCAAGCATTGCGCCACTCCACAGTGCCAGGGTTGCTTGCCACATTAACTAAACTGCAGGGTACAAACCTTAGTAGGCCCGAGAACCAGGAACAGGTCTTGCAATGGCTGTCAGAGAACGCTTACAGCACATTGTCCAGCAGCCAGTCAGACTCTGCCTCCTCTCCTCCTATTACCCAACAGTCTTGTCTTCCTTCCTCCCAAAATTCCGAAGCTTTACAGAACAATAACCCAAACTGTCCCTGCTCCCCAGAGCTGTTCTCCGCTCCTTTCATTGTCCCTCAACCTGCCTCTCCACGTCACGATTCCACGAACCTAACAGAGGAGCATCTGTATCCAGATGCTCAAACACTAGAGTCTCCTCCATCTCCGTTCGATTTGGTGGTGGATGACCAGCAACCCACCCTCATCGACGATGATGTGACGCAGTTGCCGTCAGGGCATCCAGTTGACCGGCGCATTGTGCGGGAGGAGGAGATGAGACAGGAGTTGGAAGAGGAAGTGGTGGATGATGAGGACACTGACCCGACCTGGACAGGGGGGATGTCAAGCGGGGAAAGTAGTGTGGATGTTGAGGCAGGTGCAGCACCAAAAAGGGTAGCTAGAGGCAGAGGCAGAGGTCAGCAGCTTAGGCGAAGCCAGGCCACACCCGGAATCTCCCAAGATGTTCCAGTTCGTACCCAGCCCCGAAAAACTCCCACCTCGAGGGCACGTTTCTCGAAGGTGTGGAGTTTTTTCAAGGAATGCGCCGAGGACAGATATAGTGTTGTCTGCACAATTTGCCTCTCGAAATTGATTAGGGGCTCTGAGAAGAGCAACCTGTCCACCACTTCAATGCGCCGTCATTTGGAATCCAAGCACTGGAATCAGTGGCAGGCAGCAACGGCAGGACAAAGGCCGACTGCCGTTCACGCCACTGCCACTGCCTCTGCCTCTGCCTCTGCCACTGCCACTGCTGACTGTGCTGGCGATGCACTCCAGAGGACGAGCCAGGACACCACTTCATCTGCCTCCGCCACTTTGTTGACTTCTACCTCATCCTCCCCTGGTCCTGTCTTATCTCCTTCTCCTGCACCATCAAAGGCACCATCAGGCGTTTCTTTACAACAACCCACCATCTCTCAGACATTGGAGCGGCGGCAGAAATACACTGCTAACCACCCACACGCGCAAGCCTTGAACGCCAACATCGCTAAACTGCTGGCCCAGGAGATGTTGGCGTTCCGGCTTGTTGAAACTCCCGCCTTCCTGGACCTGATGGCAACTGCGGCACCTCGCTATGCCGTCCCTAGCCGTCACTACTTCTCCCGGTGTGCCGTCCCCGCCTTGCACCAGCACGTGTCACTCAACATCAGGCGGGCCCTTAGTTCCGCGCTTTGCACAAAGGTCCACTTGACCACCGACGCGTGGACAAGTGCATGCGGACAGGGACGCTACATTTCACTGACGGCACACTGGGTGAATGTAGTTGAGGCTGGGACTGCTTCCCAAACTGGCCCGGTGTACCTCGTCTCCCCGCCTAACATTCCTGGCAGGGACACGAGAAGAACACCCCCCTCCTCCTCCTCCTCCTCTACCGCCTCCTCCTCCGCCACCGCCTCCTCCTCCGCCACCGCCTCCTCCTCCGCTGTTAGATTGACCCCAGCTACGAGTTGGAAACGTTGCAGCACTGGCGTTGGTAGACGTCAGCAGGCTGTGCTGAAGCTGATCAGCTTGGGGGACAGACAGCACACTGCCTCCGAGGTGAGGGATGCCCTCCTCGATGAGACGGCAATATGGTTTGAGCCGCTGCACCTGGGCCCAGGCATGGTCGTTTGTGATAACGGCCGGAACCTGGTAGCAGCTCTGGAGCTTGCCGGACTCCAACATGTTCCATGCCTGGCCCACGTCTTCAACCTAGTGGTGCAACGTTTCCTAAAGAGCTACCCCAATGTTCCAGAGCTACTGGTGAAAGTGCGGCGCATGTGCGCCCACTTTCGCAAGTCGACAGTAGCCGCTGCTAGCTTAAAATCTCTCCAGCAACGCCTGCATGTGCCACAACACCGGCTTTTGTGCGACGTCCCCACACGCTGGAACTCAACGTTTCAGATGTTGAATAGAGTGGTTGAGCAGCAGAGACCTTTGATGGAATACCAGCTACAAAACCCTAGGGTGCCACAAAGTCAGCTGCCTCAGTTTCACATCCATGAGTGGCCATGGATGAGAGACCTTTGTGACATCCTACGGGTCTTTGAGGAGTCCACAAGGAGGGTGAGCTCTGAGGATGCGATGGTGAGCCTTACAATCCCGCTCTTGTGTGTTCTGAGAGAATCCCTGATTGACATCAGGGATAACTCAGATCACACAGAGGAGTTAGGGATAGCATCCGATCCGTCACAGCTGGAGAGTAGGTCCACACATCTGTCCGCTTCACTGCGTTTAATGGAGGAGGAGGAGGAGGAGGAGGAGGAAGAAGAGTTGTCCGATGATGTGATGGTGATACAGGAGGCTTCCGGGCAACTTCGAATCGTCCCATTGTTGCAGCGCGGATGGGTAGACATGGAGGATGAGGAGGAAATGGAGATTGAACTTTCCGGTGGGGCCAGAGGAGTCATGCCAACTAACACTGTGGCAGACATGGCTGAGTTCATGTTGGGGTGCTTTACAACCGACAAGCGTATTGTCAAAATCATGGAGGACAACCAGTACTGGATCTTTGCTATCCTTGACCCCCGGTATAAAAACAACATCTCGTCTTTTATTCCGGTAGAGGGGAGGGCCAATCGCATCAATGCTTGCCACAGGCAATTGGTGCAGAATATGATGGAGATGTTTCCAGCATGTGACGTTGGCGGCAGGGAGGGCAGTTCCTCCAGTAGGCAACCAAGTTCTCACCGGTCCACACAAACGAGGGGCACACTGTCTAAGGTCTGGGACACCTTGATGGCACCCCCTCGCCAAAGTGCCGCCACGGAGGGTCCTAGTGTCACCAGGCGTGAGAAGTATAGGCGCATGTTGCGGGAATACCTTTCCGACCACAGCCCTGTCCTCTCCGACCCCTCTGCGCCCTACACGTATTGGGTGTCGAAGTTGGACCTGTGGCTTGAACTTGCCCTATATGCCTTGGAGGTGCTGTCCTGTCCTGCCGCCAGCGTCCTATCTGAGAGGGTGTTCAGTGCAGCCGGTGGCATCATCACTGACAAGCGCACCCGTCTGTCAGCTGAGAGTGCCGACCGGCTCACTTTGATAAAAATGAACCACCACTGGGTAGAGCCGTCATTTTTGTGCCCACCTGTGTAAAGCACCCCAACATGAAACTCCATGTCTGTACTCAACCTCTCCAATTCCTCCGCATCCTCATACTCATCCACCATAAGCGTTGCACAATTCTGCTAATACTAGGCTCCCTCCACCCTGATTTCCCCCAACTCTGCTGGTTAGAGGCTCCCTCCACCATGAATTTGCCCAAACTGGGCTGTTTAGAGGCTCCCTCCACCATGAATTGGTCCAAACTGGGTTTTTTAGAGGCTCCCTCCACCATGAATTTGCCCAAACTGGGCTGTTTAGAGGCTCCCTCCACCATGAATTGGTCCAAACTGGGCTGGTTAGAGGCTCCCTCCACCATGAATTTCCCAAAACTTGGCTGTTTAGAGGCTCCCTCCACCATGAATTTGCCCAAACTGGGCTGTTTAGAGGCTCCCTCCACCATTAATTGGTCCAAACTGGGCTGGTTAGAGGCTCCCTCCACCATGAATTTGCCCAAACTGGGGTGGTTAGAGGCTCCCTCCACCATTAATTGGTCCAAACTGGGCTGGTTAGAGGCTCCCTCCACCATGAATTTGCCCAAACTGGGCTGTTTAGAGGCTCCCTCCACCATTAATTGGTCCAAACTGGGCTGGTTAGAGGCTCCCTCCACCATGAATTTGCCCAAACTGGGCTGTTTAGAGGCTCCCTCCACCATGAATTGGTCCAAACTGGGGTGGTTAGAGGCTCCCTCCACCATGAATTGGTCCAAACTGGGGTGGTTAGAGGCTCCCTCCACCATTAATTGGTCCAAACTGGGCTGGTTAGAGGCTCCCTCCACCATGAATTTGCCCAAACTGGGGTGGTTAGAGGCTCCCTCCACCATTAATTGGTCCAAACTGGGCTGGTTAGAGGCTCCCTCCACAATTAATTGGTCCAAACTGGGCTAATTAGAGGCTCCCTCCACCATGAATTGGTCCAAACTGGGTTTTTTAGAGGCTCCCTCCACCATGAATTTGCCCAAACTGGGCTGTTTAGAGGCTCCCTCCACCATGAATTGGTCCAAACTGGGCTGGTTAGAGGCTCCCTCCACCATGAATTTCCCAAAACTTGGCTGTTTAGAGGCTCCCTCCACCATTAATTGGTCCAAACTGGGCTGGTTAGAGGCTCCCTCCACCATTAATTGGTCCAAACTGGGCTGGTTAGAGGCTCCCTCCACCATTAATTGGTCCAAACTGGGCTGGTTAGAGGCTCCCTCCACCATGAATTTCCCAAAACTTGGCTGTTTAGAGGCTCCCTCCACCATTAATTGGTCCAAACTGGGCTGGTTAGAGGCTCCCTCCACCATGAATTTGCCCAAACTGGGCTGTTTAGAGGCTCCCTCCACCATGAATTGGTCCAAACTGGGTTTTTTAGAGGCTCCCTCCACCATTAATTGGTCCAAACTGGGCTGGTTAGAGGCTCCCTCCACAATTAATTGGTCCAAACTGGGCTAATTAGAGGCTCCCTCCACCATGAATTGGTCCAAACTGGGTTTTTTAGAGGCTCCCTCCACCATGAATTTGCCCAAACTGGGCTGTTTAGAGGCTCCCTCCACCATGAATTGGTCCAAACTGGGCTGGTTAGAGGCTCCCTCCACCATGAATTGGTCCAAACTGGGGTGGTTAGAGGCTCCCTCCACCATTAATTGGTCCAAACTGGGCTGGTTAGAGGCTCCCTCCACCATTAATTGGTCCAAACTGGGCTGGTTAGAGGCTCCCTCCACCATGAATTTGCCCAAACTGGGGTGGTTAGAGGCTCCCTCCACCATTAATTGGTCCAAACTGGGCTGGTTAGAGGCTCCCTCCACAATTAATTGGTCCAAACTGGGCTAATTAGAGGCTCCCTCCACCATGAATTGGTCCAAACTGGGTTTTTTAGAGGCTCCCTCCACCATGAATTTGCCCAAACTGGGCTGTTTAGAGGCTCCCTCCACCATGAATTGGTCCAAACTGGGCTGGTTAGAGGCTCCCTCCACCATGAATTTCCCAAAACTTGGCTGTTTAGAGGCTCCCTCCACCATGAATTTGCCCAAACTGGGCTGTTTAGAGGCTCCCTCCACCATTAATTGGTCCAAACTGGGCTGGTTAGAGGCTCCCTCCACCATGAATTTGCCCAAACTGGGGTGGTTAGAGGCTCCCTCCACCATTAATTGGTCCAAACTGGGCTGGTTAGAGGCTCCCTCCACCATGAATTTCCCAAAACTTGGCTGTTTAGAGGCTCCCTCCACCATTAATTGGTCCAAACTGGGCTGGTTAGAGGCTCCCTCCACCATGAATTTGCCCAAACTGGGCTGTTTAGAGGCTCCCTCCACCATTAATTGGTCCAAACTGGGCTGGTTAGAGGCTCCCTCCACCATGAATTTGCCCAAACTGGGCTGTTTAGAGGCTCCCTCCACCATGAATTGGTCCAAACTGGGGTGGTTAGAGGCTCCCTCCACCATGAATTGGTCCAAACTGGGGTGGTTAGAGGCTCCCTCCACCATTAATTGGTCCAAACTGGGCTGGTTAGAGGCTCCCTCCACAATTAATTGGTCCAAACTGGGCTAATTAGAGGCTCCCTCCACCATGAATTGGTCCAAACTGGGCTGGTTAGAGGCTCCCTCCACAATTAATTGGTCCAAACTGGGCTAATTAGAGGCTCCCTCCACCATGAATTGGTCCAAACTGGGTTTTTTAGAGGCTCCCTCCACCATGAATTTGCCCAAACTGGGCTGTTTAGAGGCTCCCTCCACCATTAATTGGTCCAAACTTGGCTGTTTAGAGGCTCCCTCCACCATGAATTTGCCCAAACTGGGCTGTTTAGAGGCTCCCTCCACCATTAATTGGTCCAAACTGGGCTGGTTAGAGGCTCCCTCCACCATGAATTTGCCCAAACTGGGGTGGTTAGAGGCTCCCTCCACCATTAATTGGTCCAAACTGGGCTGGTTAGAGGCTCCCTCCACCATGAATTTCCCAAAACTTGGCTGTTTAGAGGCTCCCTCCACCATTAATTGGTCCAAACTGGGCTGGTTAGAGGCTCCCTCCACCATGAATTTGCCCAAACTGGGCTGTTTAGAGGCTCCCTCCACCATTAATTGGTCCAAACTGGGCTGGTTAGAGGCTCCCTCCACCATGAATTTGCCCAAACTGGGCTGTTTAGAGGCTCCCTCCACCATGAATTGGTCCAAACTGGGGTGGTTAGAGGCTCCCTCCACCATGAATTGGTCCAAACTGGGGTGGTTAGAGGCTCCCTCCACCATTAATTGGTCCAAACTGGGCTGGTTAGAGGCTCCCTCCACAATTAATTGGTCCAAACTGGGCTAATTAGAGGCTCCCTCCACCATGAATTGGTCCAAACTGGGCTGGTTAGAGGCTCCCTCCACAATTAATTGGTCCAAACTGGGCTAATTAGAGGCTCCCTCCACCATGAATTGGTCCAAACTGGGTTTTTTAGAGGCTCCCTCCACCATGAATTTGCCCAAACTGGGCTGTTTAGAGGCTCCCTCCACCATTAATTGGTCCAAACTTGGCTGTTTAGAGGCTCCCTCCACCATGAATTTGCCCAAACTGGGCTGTTTAGAGGCTCCCTCCACCATTAATTGGTCCAAACTGGGCTGGTTAGAGGCTCCCTCCACCATGAATTTGCCCAAACTGGGGTGGTTAGAGGCTCCCTCCACCATTAATTGGTCCAAACTGGGCTGGTTAGAGGCTCCCTCCACCATTAATTGGTCCAAACTGGGCTGGTTAGAGGCTCCCTCCACCATGAATTTGCCCAAACTGGGCTGTTTAGAGGCTCCCTCCACCATGAATTGGTCCAAACTGGGCTGGTTAGAGGCTCCCTCCACCATGAATTTCCCAAAACTTGGCTGTTTAGAGGCTCCCTCCACCATTAATTGGTCCAAACTGGGCTGGTTAGAGGCTCCCTCCACCATGAATTGGTCCAAACTGGGGTTTTTAGAGGCTCCCTCCACCATGAATTGGTCCAAACTGGGGTTTTTAGAGTCTCCCTCCACCATGAATTGGTCCAAACTGGGGTTTTTAGAGTCTCCCTCCACCATGAATTGGTCCAAACTGGGGTTTTTAGAGGCTCCCTCCACCATGAATTTGCCCAAACTCTGCTGGTTAGAGGCTCAATCCACCCTGATTTTCAAAACAAATGTTGGTGCCAACCTCAACTTACTACAAGGGCCAAATTCACTGCTGGTGACAAGCTCTCCTCACTGCAAGTGCCAAATACACATGTTTCAAGGTGTTTTCCTACTGTCAGAGAGGTGGTATTGAGTGTGTAAAGTGTGTAGTTGTTAGGCTGTGATGTTGGGGTAATAGAGGGTCTTTGGTGTGTTAGATGCCCCCAGACATGCTTCCCCTGCTGTCCCAGTGTCATTCCAGAGGTGTTGGCATCATTTCCTGGGGTGTCATAGTGGACTTGGTGACCCTCCAGACACGGATTTGGGTTTCCCCCTTAACGAGTATCTGTTCCCCATAGACTATAATGGGGTTCGAAACCCGTTCGAACACACGAACATTGAGCGGCTGTTCGAATCGAATTTCGAACCTCGAACATTTTAGTGTTCGCTCATCTCTAATTATTGTCTCTCACAGTAGTGCAGTCCAAGGCTATATTTCTTCATACCAGTAGATGGCAGCAAAACACCACTGTTAAGACAATAGGGGCTACTACTGACTGCTACAACCACTGTGAGGGGGAATTGGTGTATTTCCGTGCTGTGGTTAAAAATCAATGAAAATGGCGTCATAACCACATAAGATAAAAGCACAAGGCAGCATGGTGGCTCAGTGGTTAGCACTTGAGATGGAGAGTAAAATGTCCTCCGCTGTGGGGAAATTTTTCAGGAAGTTGAGAGCTTTGATAGGGACCTCACCTCAGAGGAAATGCTATAGTTAGGGGCAGTTCACACTTGCGCCCAATTTCCGTCTTCAGCCCCAGCAAAACCGTTTCTTTTTAGTCGGACATGTAGGACTTTGCGTCCGGCTGAAAAAAAAGGTTTCCCCTTGGACAGGCCGCAGGTGGACACAGGCAGTCACCTTTACAAACCCATTCAAGTGAATGGGGTTTTAACCCCTGCCGATAACACTTTTTGACTTCCTGACCAAGCTCACTTACCATGTGATTTTGAGATTGTTTTTTCATAACACGTTGTACTTCATGTTAGTAGTAAATTTTGGTTGATAGGTTTTGTGTTTAATTATGAAAAAATAGGAAATCTGGTGGAAATTTTGAAAAATATGCATTTTATAAAGTTTTAAATGATGTGCATTGCATACAGATAGTCAGACCGCCAAAATTATATAATAAATCACATGTCCCAGATCTCTGCTTTATGTCGGCATAAAACTTTAGTCACTCTTATTTTTTACGGACATTAGAAGGTTTACAAGTGAAACAACAATATTCAAAATTTTCAAGAAATTTCTAAAACCCATTTTTTAAAGGGACTAATCCAGTTAGGAAGGGGTTTTGAAAGACCCTTGTATTAAAACCCCCCATTTTCAAAACTGCACCCCTTAAATAAGCCAAAACAACATATACCTAGTAATTTAACCCTATAAGTGCTAAACAGGAATTAATACAAAATGGAGGTGAAATTTTCAAATTTGATTTTATTTTACTAATATTTTTGTTTAGCCCTAGAATTTGCACATTCACAAGGGGTTAAATGAGAAAATGCATCCCACAATTTGTTAGGCAAGTTCTCCGGACTACCATAGTACTCCACTTGTGGGTGTAATCTAATATATGGACGCACAGCGAGACGCAGAAGGGAAGGCGTGCCAAGGAGCTTTTAGAGGGCAGATCTGGCTGTGATCAGTTTCAGGCACCATGTCGCATTTACAAAGCCCTTGAGGTATCAAAACAGTGGAAACCTCTAGAAAGTGACCCCGTTTTGAAAACTGCACCCCTCAAAGAATTTATCAAGTGATGTAGTGAGCATTAGTAACCCCGAAGTGAATATGTAAGCTGTGCGGAGTAAATTGGGTACACCAAATCCTATTCTATTTTCCCACTAGCTCCTATGACACGGATGGGGAAGAGGGGCATTCTGGGGGATCAGCGCTGGTGTCTTCTCTCTCATAAGCTCTAAATATGGGGTGCCCCCTGAAAACGCTCGCACAGCTTACACATTTCCTTCTAGTCACAGCCACTTATGTCCTAATGATTTGGCGACTTTTGGGGTTTTTTGTCTTCACATTGTACAAGCTAGATTTTTATTTTCTGGCAATGTGGCCATTATAAGGGCTTGGTGTTTGCGGTATTAGATGTACTTTTCAATGCCACCATTTTGGGCCCTGTAACTTATTGACTACATTTTATTAACTCTTTCTGGGTGGGATGTAAAAGGAAACATCAATTCTAGCATTGCTTTTAGCATTTATTCTTTCCCGTGCATCATCAAAGGCATCCAATATGTTATTGAGGCTCGCCGTCAAAAATTCAAGGCTTCGTACATCCTTGATGCGGGCCAAGAGTTCAGTACCAGTGGGGGGGATTAGGACTCTTCCAGTGCTTAGCAATAAGGGTCTTAGCGGTGGTGCAGAGGTAAACAAACAATCTGGGGGTCTTACGGCCGAGGTGCCTGGGTGGGAGGTACAAAATATAAGTGAGGGGATCTAAGGGGACTCCTTGAAGGAAAAGGGAGTCCTTCAATGCTCTAACTTCTTGCCAAAAGCCCAGTATAAGGGGGCAGGTCCAAAAAATGTGATACAGGGTGCCCACAGGAGTGCTGAAGCGCTAGCACCCCATGGGAAGAGCAGGGTTCAGCGAATGGAGAAGGGCTGGCGTATGTACCAATGCATCAAAAGTTTAAATTGTGTTTCCCTGAAGGTAATGCACTGGGAGGATTTCTGAGCTCGCGACCAATCTGCCACTGTCCTGGAGAAATAGCTTCACCCAAAGCTTCCTCCCATTTAGACATATAACGGTGTCGGATTGGGGCGTCAAGCACCTGACAAGAGAGGAGCCAGTAAACAGAGGAGATAAAGCCCGCAGTAGAGACGCCTGCACGGCAAATTCTCTAGAAGGCCTTGGGAAGAATAGCCTTTCTTAAGGCTATTCCTACGTGCTAGTTAGAAAAAAAAAGGGTATCCAATGATAGGATCCCTTTATTAAAGAGGACATTTCATGTCCTTATTGAGGTGTAGTATTATATACCGATAGAAAGCAGACTGTGTGCCGAATTCAGCACACTGTAGACTTTACGAGTATGTGCCCAAGGCTGGAGATATCACCTCCGTTAATTTCAGCAATGTAACTGTAGGTTAGGGTCATCAAACCCACATTCTGGAAGGGATTTAAAGCCACAATATAGACTGTTTATTGGATATATTACATCCATGTGAATCCAGCCTGTCAGCCTCGTTGCATTTGATAAGACTTCTGTAAGGACTCCTATACACATTGGATGCAGTAACAAAACAATGAGCTAATGATATAACAGCTCCACATATCTGTTAGTATGTGATGACCCTTTGGACAAGGTAGAAATCAAATGGTATGTTTCTATTTTATAAATACATTGATTTCTACCATACACAAAGATCATTTAGAATGAAAGAGAACCATATCGAAGCATTCCAGACATGCATGACATCTATACTTTAGTAAGTCCTTGTATCTTACATAAAATAACATAACTAAGAATTAGCTCAAGGAGCTTATTCACACTTGTTATTATTATTGTTTTTGCCAGGATTATGTGTTTTGGAAAATTACAGTAGAATGCAAAAAAAGGCAAAACAGTTCATGTGAATAGAGCTTTAGGGAGACACAAAACAGGGATTTATTAGGCCTAGCACATGGGGTACCGGAATGAATATTACGAGCTCTCCAATCTATGCCAGACAGTGATTTCAGGTATAACTGACCACAATGTTCTGATATAAGATAGGCTACAAGCACACAACAATTTACAAACAAATTTAGGCCAAGGCCTCCCATAGCAGACCACAGCAATAAAGCATTGTGCGGAAAAACCACGGCAGCAATGCATCACGGGTTTTCCCGTAGCGCTTTCTACTTCAGTTATACCTATAGTGAGACCGCTGGCGTTTCCATAGATATATATGACATACTGTGATTTCCAAAACTGCGACTGTTTTGGAAATTGCAGCTTGTCCACTGGGCGTATTTTCCTGCAATGTGTGGATAGGATTCACTAGAATCGCTTCCACTTTGGAGGGCCTGTAAAAAGCTGGGATTTTTTTCTGCAGCCGAACCGCAGGGTGTTTACGGCATGTGGGCCCCAGTCTAAAATAGATCAAACTGTCAGTTTTCAGTGTGTCACATATTTTTCAGCTGTTTTCTGGACAGGTGTTAGTTTTTGACGTCAGTTTTGCATCAGTTTGTCATCCACTTTTGTATATGAGAAAAACTGGTACATTAGCTAAAAGACAATGGAAGACACAAGAAACAGCATAAAGTAGAGGAGATTGGAACAAAACTTACCTAGAAATTGCAGAAAATCTCCATGCCTATATTTTTCACTGCAAATCTTACTCCTGTCAATAAGGGGGAGCAGCTGGTATGTGGAAATGCTCTTATTACAAGCAGCAGGTTCCAGTTGTAGTGATGTCTCCATCTCAGCACTCATCGCGCCTCCATGTTGCCGACATCATCAGCTGAAGCCATTGTATTTAACAGTCTACTCCTTTCTACAGGACTGACGGATATTCCTGAGAACTGAACTCAGCTTTTCTTTTACAGAAATAACTAGAGGCAATGCACATGCTTGAGCACTTCTTTATTCATACAGGCAACATGGGAGCCCTGTTCTTATGGTTGTGATCCCAGTGGTCACCACTGATCAGACATCTATCCTGACAATATGTTTAATATTTGGTACAGACCCATAATTATTTGGCCCATATCACTCAGACTACTCTCCCCAATATTTAATATTCCAGACATCGCTGAAGCCTGATTCTGTTCATAGCTACCAAACCATTTGGCTCAGCTCTCATATATATGTTTTAGTAAGTTTTGTCACCACTCGAAAGCTAAAGCAGAAGGAAAAATGAAGACAGCGAAGGAGAATTTTTTGACACAAAATTTATTGCACAAAAAAATTTTGTGATAATTAAAAACAACTTAATTTCCAAATTATTTACATTAAGACAACCATTTTAATTGATACGCCTCATTGTACTCTTACTGATAGGAGTTATTTTGATTAAAGTTAGGAAATGTCACCCTTTACCCAGCTGTCAGACATGGAGAAGAGGGAGGAGGAGGAGGAGGAGGACTGGTTTTAACATCCATACATGCAGAAAACAGCAGCTTGCCTTCTGTACAGTAAACACGGCTGGTCAATACAGTAAGTACATTGGAGTGCAAATCAATGTCTCTAATTTCTTCCAATAACATTAATATCAGGTCACAAACATGACAAAAGATTATTATCTGTACACAGGCACTTGACTTGTATTTACATAGGCAAAACAAATACATTCCTATGTCACACAATTCTGACATTGGACACAACTTTGATACTGATGCCATTTTTGCAGAAGAGAAGCAAAGTGGAGTGTAACTAGTTCATTCTCTGGAAGCTAGTAAATGTCTCTCTTAAAATGGCCACGTTGGCTGCCACTGTGATGGCATGAAACAGAAAAGTGTTGTCGTTTCATAATCCTTTGGTTTTAAAGGTCAGATGTTCAAAGCTTAAGCATGACCTCCAGCAGACGCTCACATATTATATTCCAGTGGCTTGGACATGCTACACGCACACACATCCGTGCCCCCCCCACAGAATGCTTGTGCAGGATGTTCTCTCCATGAGATAATACCTATAAAGTGAAACCACCTAACCACAGCCAGAACACTCAGCCCCTGTCATGCTGTTTGTGCCACCGAGCAGGTTTCTCACCTACTGCTTTGCTGAGATTCTGACACACCTACGTACTTCATAATGAGGTAGTCTTATAAGCAACTATTCCCGTTTTACACTTTACTTCTTTCTGGGCTCACTTCAATCTGCATTCTTCTTCGTGGAAAAATCCTTCTTTTAAGTGCAATTAACTATGGAACAGAAAAATGACTGTTACTGTCAACTTAGAACTAAGAGGTTTGGCGGCATCAGGAGTACAATGAGACTAAGTATTGAAAAGCAGTTGTGACTGACAGAGGATTCGTGGGATGGGGTTTCAACACCTCGGAAACTGTAGCTTATTAGACACAAGAAGGCTGCACAGAGGCTTGGGGTACACAAAGCTGTGGCTCTAATTCTAACAAAGTGTACAGCAAATTTGCAAAATTCCACAAAATGAATCTGCTGAATCATGCAAAATTTGGTGTGGATTTCAAATGCAAACAATCCAAAGCAAGTCCAATGCATGTGACCTATACCTAGGGTAAACCCTCAGTTGCAGAAGTTTCTACATTTTATATTCAGTTACATGTCAGGCCTTGTTCACATCTGCGTTCGCTATTCCGTTCGGGGAATCCGCATGGGGACCCCCCTGAACGGAATAACGAACACATTAACAAGCATTGAGCACTGAAAGCACACGGACCCAATAGGCTATAATAGGGTTTGTGTGTTTTCCGTGCGTAGTCCACACGAGTCATGTGGAAAGGAAAGTACTTCATGAACTACTTTCCTCTCTGCATGACTCGTGTGGAGACTGCACAGAAAACACACGGCCCTCATTATAGTCTATGGGGTCCGTATGCTTTCAGTGCCCAATGCTTGCCAATGTGTTCGCTATTCCGTTCAGATGGAACAGATTACCTAACACAGATGTGAACCAGCCCTCAGAAATGCAATGTATGCATATAACATATAAATGAGAAAATCCATGTATACTTTATGTATTTTTAAAATGGCATTTTCAACAAGAGTACTTACCATTTTTCTCTGCAATGGAAGTAAAAGGGAGGAATAAAAGTAATGATGGGCACTAAAAATTGCAGATATTTCTCAGCCTAGAACTTAGTCTCTGAAAACCAGAGCGCAGTATATTCAGCGAGTGCATACAATGCAGCATGGCCTAAACACATAGATTCAACTGAATCCCCATTTTCATACTGAGCTTATGCTTGTGAATGTGTACACAATGAACCAAATTAGAAATGATAATAAGTTACCTGTTCAGCAAAAAAGGAGATGACAGTAAACACAATCAACGTCCCCAAGACACAGTGCGTCCAAAACTTCAACTTGTCTCTGTAACTTCTCCTTTACAACAGAGAAATTGTCACAATCTGTGCATTACAGGGTATGTTCACATCTTAATATGAAATAAATATAAGCAGCTTACCATTCCTGTAACTCGTGCATGTGGAGAAAGCGGTTGCGATATTCTCTGGGCAATTCAAACTGAGAAGGAATGGGAAACATTGATTCGTAGAAATCTCGCAGAACTGCCTTCACTGTCTGGGCATCCTTGTGGTTGTGATTAATGTTGTCATTCAGACAGATGAACTTTCTGGTGGAGCCAAAATGTTTGTTAGATTGTATACATGTAATATGTAGGTGATTTATTAAAGAAGTTCCCCAGCCCTAATGGAATATTCATATCGATGATCTGTGCGTGTCCGATATCCCCATTACTTGAATAGGAGCAGCCTATTCCAGCGTCTGGAGGTGCCAAGTATCAAACCCCCACAGATCATATACTGATGACCTATCTTGAGGACAGGTCATGAGTATAAAAAATCCATTTGGAACTGGAAAACCCCTTTAATTCACAAGATTATATTCTCTTGATTCTGCATATCCAAGTCTAAGACTGAGAGATTCTAATTCCTCAACAGAAAACATTATTATTTAAGTATTTTTACATTTTACTATCTTTCTTCAGGTAGGTCTCCTTGAAAATTTTTAATACCTCTACAAAAACGACAGTACTGTAAATGATGTAGTGTCTTACCGAGGGTTTTTCCTTATATCATCTAACTGGCCAACCACATGGGACACATTCGTACGAATCATCTTGAATGCAATGTCCTCTTCCCCCATAATTTCAAACCTTAAAGATTTTATTAACAACAAATACATTATACAATATAGGATTCACTTTATTATATTCATATCATACATTAGCACAATGATCATTGAGCTATATTTTTACAGGCTGCTCAGACCGATGTGTTAATACTTAATATTGGACGTGCATATTCTGTCTAAATGCAAGATTTTTCACTTACCTGTATTTATTCTTATCTTTGTAAGCTTTTCGGATCAGATCCGTCACCGCTTTACAATGAATTACTAGCTGTTTGGTGACAGGAGGCTAGAAAACAAAAATGACCATGACTGGATTCACATACACACGAGTGTACAGTACATATACCGTATTTTTCGGACTATAAGACGCACTTTTTCCCCCCCAAATTTGGGGGGAAAAGAAGGGTGCGTCTTATAGTCTGAATGTGGTGCCTGGCACCAGCTGTAATAGAGAGGCGGAAGCCGGCAAGTGATAGACGCCATTACAGGTGCCGGGGCCTGCGACATCGCTGCACTCCTCTGCCCTGCATGAAGCCAGCAGCGGGAGGAGTGATGCTGCTATTCCGCTCCTCCGTCCCCCCGCCGCTGGCTTCATGCAGGGCAGGGCAGCGATGTCTCAGGCCCCGGCGTCTATCCCTCCCCGGCATCCGCCTCTCTAGTACAGCGGATGCCGGGTCAGTATCGGTGGCCCCTTCTCCCCCGGGGCCGGTCCCCACCGGCCTCGTACCTGTAAAGTTGCAGGCCGGCTCCTGCGCGACGATATCACAGGAGCCGACCTGTTCGGGTGACAGCCGGGAGCCTAATGAGGCTCCCAGGCCTGTCACTGCTATATTAGTATTGCGGCTGGTCTCTATGACCAGCCGTAATACTAATAGACAGAATGGCCCATAGACGGCAATACAGTTGTATTGCCGTCTATGGGACTTGCAATCAAGTGACCGCAGGTTCAAGCCCCGGGGGGGGAATAAAATAGTAAAAAAAAAAAAAAAAAAAAGCTTCAAAAATATATAATAAAAATATGAAATAAATAAAAGTTCTAAATCACCTCCTGTCCCTAGAATATATATATAAAAGTAGAAAATCATATATCATAAACCACGGTTTTTTTTTTTCAATAAAAGGTGATCTAAGAAATAGATATTCCCCAAAATGGTATAACTAAAAAGTACTTCTGGCCCCGCAAAAAAAAAAAAACACTCTATGCATCCCCGTACAGCTGCAGGGTCACATGTCAATGTGGCCTTGCAGCTGTTGCAAAACTACAACTCCCATATATTAAATATTTTACCAGTTTTTGCTTCAAAAAATTTTTTCCCTATTTTCCTCCTCTAAAACCGTCTTATAGTCCGAAAAATACGGTACTCACAAAAAATAACAAAATATTCTGACTTTGCTAATATACACCACCTTATGCCTTCATAACTTGTATATGTATGGGAAAGACGGTAGACAGAAACATCAAATGTGAATTCAATTCAGAATATAGAGGTTTTTTTTATTTTTGTGGCTTCCTATCAAGTCCAATGCTATGTTTGAAAAAAAAGTAGAATCAGAATGGGCATCTGTAACCGGCTACATAATAAAAAGGGCTCACACCACTTACTACTGCAACACCAACCTGGACTGGGTAGCCACTACCCTTCAAAGCACGTTCTATCTTGGAGGTGAGTTTTGTAAACTTAGTGAATCGAAAATGTGTGATTTTTTTTATTGACTTTATTAATTTACAAAATCCCTTTCTTTGAAGGGGGTCTACTAATGATAATCATGGAGTTTTCCCACAACCATGGTTCAATATGACTGCAACTCTAATGGTAGGGAAATAAAGCAATACATATTTTCCTTTTATATCAATGAGGTTTCTACTCTGCCAGATACATACATGTATTATTACCGTATTATTAATTTGTTTCTGTGATTGTTATTATTATTGGTTTTAATGAATGAACCATAAACATAATGTCAAGTAAAAATATCTTTACCAAATTTGGATCATAATACGATTCCTGCGTTGTTGGAGCAATAGATTCCTCTGTGCCGTTTAACTGGAGTGTTTTGGAGCAGTTAATAAGCATATGTTCCAAGCCAGTGAGATCCTACAACAGACAATTGTTTGATAAATTCATTTGATTACCAATAAAGTACGTTCAACAACTTATAGGATGTTATATATGTTGCTGCATTTACATGTCTATCAAGTCCTACAATACATTCACACAAACAATCAACTAGAAACTCCACAGCCAAGCAGCAACAATGCATTGTACCCATCATACCTTTACATTCATCCAATAGAGTAACCATTTAGTTGAAAAAAAAAATACTATTTTATAAACATGCAAATAAGGCTCAGATACAATGGGGCTTTCCAGAGTCACTAAGGACTGTGTATTCAGGTATGCCTGCTATGTACACATGACAACAATAACTGCTGTGGATGCAAATAAAGTACACCATTATTTCATATGTAATGTAGCTGTTCTGGTACATGAGGTGTACAGACAGTCTTTGGGGCATTCAACTTATACAGCGGCAAGGGGACCACTAACCATCCTCTAAACAAGGGGCACCATAGCTCTCAACAGATATACAGTCCAGCAACTTCGTACATTATTCCATTTCTCAAACAGCCGGCAAGTACTTTATTAAGTCCTCAGTAGGGTTGAGCAGAGCTTGAGATTTCAAGATCAATTTTAAAATCTGATTTCCGATCATTTTCCAGCCGATCTCGATCATGAAATTTGCTCAATCGCCGATCGGAATATAATCTTTTCCAATCCCGATCCTCAACCCTAGTCAATACTTCTCTATGGGAAAAGTCACTTTTAGGGTTGAGCTGATCTTGAGATAACCTCCAATCTCGATCCCGCTGGAAAAGATTGGGTCGGAATTCCGATCGCTATCGTGCAATTTACTCGATCGCCGATCGGAATCCTATCTTTTCTGATCCCGATCGCTGAACCCTAGTCCTCAGCATACACCATATCCCTTTACATTTGCAACAGAGCAGCAGGAGAAGTCAGCTGCGCTTACCCTTGGCTTTGACAGGCTTCCTCTCTCTGGATACATAGGGCAGTAGTAAAAGCACCAGAATAAATAGAATATGCTGTCAATAACGGAGTAGGACACTTGCCTTCTATTTCATGTGAGGAACGATTGTGAAGGGAGAGAGAAAGTCTAGTGGGGTTAGAAACAATACTGAAAAGTGATACACGAGAAGGACAATGAGGAGATTGAGGGAGGAGGTGATGCTAGAGAGGGACTAGGGGGATGATACCCAAGGGGAAGAAATAAATGATACTTAGAGAGGGAGATACAAAGAGTTAAATAATCCTGCAAAGAGTAGAGGTGGTAACAACTGGAGAGAGCTGATGCCTGTGGGAGGGGAGAGAGTTTATACCTTGAGAGAGAAGCGAGATGACACGTGGGGAAATTTTATATGAGAAGAGGAGGAGGTAATACCTTAGAAACAGGGTGACATTTGAGACGAGTAAGAAAAACATAAGTGTGAAAATCAGATATGGCGAATGAAGCTGCAGCAGAGAAGGACGTGCTCTGTCCTAAAAATCATCCTTGTGTATTCTCTACCAATCCCATTAAATATGGCCGGTTATGTTATAACTCCACAGCAACCATAATAGAAGGAAAAATACTTAATAATGTCCACATGTACGTGCAAGGTGGAGGAAAGGCTTCATCTATTTACACTGGAGGGGTTTGTTTTTGTTATTTTCTTTACATTTCTTTTTTTTCCAGATAGACATAAATAAAATATTACCAACAACTGATTTCAATAGGTCTTTTAAAAGAGGTTGTCCAAAATCAGAAGTCTTATTGCAACTGGAAGGGGAAGGCTCCTACGCTGCTCTGTTTGTATATAGAGCAGCTACATATTTATTTTACAGCCTTCCATTGCTGCTTGCATTCAGATTTCTGATTTGAGACAATCCCTTTAAGGTCTAAGCCTTTAGTTGGCATCTGCAATTCTCTACTATGCGTAAGTTGCATAAAATAAATCACACAAGATATGATAGAAGCAATAAGTGTAAGTAGTGGATTACTTTGGAATTGGACACATGGAGTTTGTAAACTTACAACAGAATTTTAACATTACCTGCAGAAACATACTATAAAGACAGTAACTGTGAATACTGTATAGCCAAAGTAGTGTTAAGTACTAGAAAATATTAAAGAAAATCATAACATAAAAAAATCTAATGCAATGTACAAGCTATTACTAACTGGAATTAAAAAAAAAAAAAAAAAAAAAAACCTGTTCAGTGTGAAAATGTCAAGTGTCAGTGATATATGTGTTGTTGTGTAATGCTGGCGCTAGAGCAAAGCATCTCTTAAATGTGACTCAGGAGTCAAGTGACAGTGATATGGTTCACACTTGGATCCTGATGCCAAACTTCAGTAAACCTTTCTGTATCCCTAGTGCTCTATAGTATCTTCAGCTGCTAACTACAAGTGAGGCCCAGAGTCAACTCATGGTTTCATAGTTACTTGTTGAGGACCACTGCTTGACTGTTTCTACATCAAATACTATGTCTGATGCTGTTAAAGGGGATTTCTAGGCCCAAATCAAATTTTCATACTGATGACCTATCCACAGGTCATCAGTATGTAATCTGTGGGGGTCTCACACCTGGACCCAGCACAGGCCATGTGTTCTCACAGCCTCTGGGTGCCGAAACCTGCCATCGGACGAGTTTCTGTGATTCTGCTATTGCTTGAATAAAAGTGATGCAACACTAGCCTAACCACTAGCAGCTTTTGTCACCCGAAGGCTGCGAGAGAAGATGATCTGTGCAGGAGTTTGGGTATCAGACCCCCACAGATCATATACTGATGATTTATCCTGTGGATAGGTCATCAGTATGAAAATTTGAGCTGAGGCCCAATTGACATTTCACATATACAATGCACAGGAGAGTTGCTAAATATGTGATCACTAGAATTGAAGTGTAGAGCCCCCTGGGGCCCTGGACCCCAGTTAACATGATCAGTGAGGGATCCCGTTGTGTAGCCCCTGTCAACTATCATTTGACCTATGGGATCCTCCTACAACTGCACTTTGTCACCCTAATTATCAAGATAGATAATAATTACCTGTAAGCTTAAAGGTAACTGATGTATCCTTGTAGCCAATGTCCGTATTTCTCTATCAGACAAAATTCCTGAGCCATCAGTGTCTACTTCATGGAAAATTTGGGATATGTTTAATGGTTGTATTGCACTCATTAGATAATAGAAGAAGGAGAAGGCAAACTGCATATCCTCTGAATGTCGCACTTTATGGGCAGATGTCTTGTCAAACTCTGCTGGATACCTGTAGATGAACACATATAACATACAAGACAAAGGCTGTTGTCAATTCTTTAAATTCATATTTGTAATAAGGGGACATTCTAGGCAAAAAAAAAAACTCTGGGGAAGAGAAACTAGTAAAAATGCACTGCCGCCTTGCCGAACAGTGTAAAACTCTGCACTACAAAAAAAAAAAAAAAGCACCAAAATTCTGTACGTGCAACTAAATTTTGCTGGAAACTAATCAAGCTAATAGGTGGTGTACAATTAGACTAGGGTATGTTCACACACAGTTTTTTGCAGGCGAATTTTGACACGAAATCCACCTACAAATAATGGCTCCTATTGACTTCAGTGGGAGCCGCTCACTTTTTTTTCCCCTACTAGCTAGTAGCGGAAAAAAAGAAGAGACGTGACCAATCTTGCTGCGGATTCCGGGGCATTTGCGGCTCAAGACACGCTCCTGTTTAGGCCCTTTTATTTGGTCACGGAAACCTTTACCGCTGTGTGAATATTCCACGGGGCTCGCTGCGACTGAATGCAGCATCGGCATTCCGTCGTGGCATCCCACTCCTGTGTAGGCCCAAATGAATGGGCCTACACTGGAGCATGTCTCATGCTGCGGACTCCACGGCTGAGTCAGCCATGGTAAGAAGGGTCACCTCACTTCTTTTTTCTGCTAGCTAGTAGCGGAAAAAAGAAGCGAGCGGCTCCCATTGAAGTCAATAGGAGCCGATTTTGGCAGCGGATTTTGAGGCGGATACCACTGCCACAAATCCACTGCCAAAAAAACTCTGTGTGAACAGACTCTTATTGCTGTGAAGGCTGCAGTGGACAATTGAGCAAAAACATTGGCTCACAGGGGGTGCGGAGCAGTACGATTGGTGTGTGATTCTTATGCTGTTGTCTGATTCGCAGCAAATAGCTTTTTTTTATACATTTTGTTCTACTTCCGCTCTCAAGGTTCACATTTTTCTGTTCTGTACGCCGTGTATTGACTTCCTTGATATCTATGTGGCTGTTGATACTTATTTGTATAAGATTTTATTTTTGAAGTTTTATAAAAAAACAAAACAAATGGATCACAAACCAGTGAAAAATAACTGCCTAGTCAGAAAAATCCAGATTTCTGTTCTTCCATGCTTGATAGGAGAGTAAGAATTTGGTATAAGTTTCATGACTCAAGGAACCCATCCTGTTAGAAGCCAACAGTTCGGGCTGATGGAGGTGGCGTAATAGTGTTAGCAGGAATGTTTCCGCACTTTTGACTGCCATCTTGATTTGCTTCAATTTTGAAAGCCAAATGAGATTCAACACGTTAGTAGATGGGTGTCCCTAATAAAGTGGCCACTCCATGTGTATATAGTAGTATATACATATCAGTTCTACAATTACTTGTATACTTTCAGCATTTCTGCAAAAATAGCATGCATTTACACACTATAATGCTTCATAATGTCCTACTAGATCTTGTAACAATGAATGAAGTACAATGCTCACAAAGGATTTACCATATAAGAGGTGGCTACGTGATGCTTGATCTTTGCAATGCTTGGCATACTAGCTACAGCTCTACAGGCTTATAGGCAGGGCACTCCTTCAAAGCCAGCCACCTGGTGATAAAGTATACTCACAAATCCTGGAGATCCTGCATAACGATACGGTCAATCATGTGTGGCATGTGAGCAGGAACTTTCCGAGATGCAAAGCCAAATTTACTATTAAGGAGCTTGTTCACATAGCGTAGGGAATCAGCAAATGTGTCTTGAAGCTTCCTGCCAACTTGCTTGCCATCAGTGATGTAAGAAAGCTCACGTCTCAAGGCATCTCTCTCCTGCAAAACAACACTATTTAGTTTGTTTACATTACACAACTAAAGTGCCAACAAAGTAAAAATATGAATATCTGTAGTACCCAGTCCATTAATCCGCCCCATTACTATTTTACATAAAGGCGTATAGAAGATGCTAAAAAGAAATTTTGGTTATGACTAAAACCATCTATTATCTGAACAATTATGATTTTGGAATCATACAAATAATTTTTAAACATGCATTACAATGTAATAAGAGAAAGGCTAGATCTTTTATACACAGTCCTGTTATATTAAGGTGACCACCGCCTACTTTTGATGCCAACGTTAAATAACCAATCGAAGAAGGCACGTGTCATCAGCCATCTGGGTGCACCCATCATTGTGGAAGGCACAATGGATCAACACAAGTATGATCTATCCTTGCAGACCATGTTCACCCCTACAAGTAAAATGTTTTTCCTCAGGATAATGGCATCTACCAGCAGGACAATGCAACGTGTCATAAAGCTGTGTACGTGTGTGGTTCGAGGAGCACCAGGATGAGTTTACCGTACTCCCTTGGCCAGAAAATTCCCCAGACTTGAACTCAATCAAGAATCTGTAAGACCACCTCGATCGGGTTGTTCGTGCCATGGATGCTCAACCGCGCAACCAGCACAGCTGGCCATGTCACTGGAGTTGGCATGGCTCAACATCCCAGTGAACAACATCACTACAACATCCCCTCACTTCCTGTACGTCTCGCAGCGGTCCTCTCTGCCAAAGGTGGTTATTCTGGATTTTGACAGATGGTCACATTAATGTGACTGGACTGTGTATATGAGTAAATACTGCTAGAGTCCCACAGAGACAGTTTACATGGGTTATGTGGGGTCTGTGATTTCTGAAGCACTTGAGAATTTAATCTAGACCTAATGGGCTTGAACGGCCGAGAACACTCTCTCAATATCATCTCATAAACATGCACACTTGAGAATGCATATTTATTACAAAGGGAAAGAGACAAGCTGCTGCTGGACACCTGAATGCTGGGTGAAGCTTGTAAGGGCAGTTTAGGATTAAAACACACATCAAATTTAAAGGGGTTATCCCATAAAAAGTATTTATCACCTACCTACAATATACTGTATGTAACGATACATTCACATTTGCATTAGGGAACTCTGCCCCCCATTCCACTTAAACTAGGCAGTATCAAACTGACAGAAACCGGGCAGAAAGCCAGTGGAACCCCTTATAGTCTATGGGGTCCACAGGTAACTGCTTTTTACGCGGAAAAGGTTTCTGTTTTTTGGGTCCCCAAGAGGGCCTAAAGGAGGGAAACCTAAATGTTAGTGTGAACCTAGTGTTGAAAATATCTGATTGCTGGGGGTCTTGACTGCTGGGATCGCCAGTCATCCTAAAAATAGGGGTTTACAAGTCCACTTTGTTTGTTCAGGCACATATGGTTCATTCACAGTGTTCCTTTCACATTAATTTGACTAGTGGAGACTGGTGGACATATCACTTGGCTCTGTCTCAAAAAAGCAAATTAGTCGGTGGTATCACGTGTGTCCTACAGCTCCATTTACACAAGGAACCCCAATTTTCATGATCACTGAGGACCCCAGTGGTCAGTCAGACATTTATCACTACAAATACTGTGGATTGTTAGTAATTGTTTTTGGGAGGATAACCTCTTTAAGATAATATGTTTTAGGGTTCTACTGGAAAGCTATTTTTTTCATTCTGGTATTCTAACATTTTTTTCAACTATAGTTATAGATGATAACTAGAGATGACCGAATAGTATTCGAAACTGCAGTTTCGAATACCTTGCTCCATAGGAATGAATGGGAGCGGCCGGCGCTTAACCCCTTGCTGTTCGCCCGCTTCCATTCATTCCTATAGGTGCGAGGTATTCGAAACTAGAGTTGATTCGAATAATATTCAAAACTTAATGATAACCTCTTCCAAGCCAAAAACCTAATACTCACATCCAACAGGTCTTTAAAGTATTTTTTTCTTTCCCATGGCAGAAATCCTTCATAGTTTGGCTGATACTGTAGTTTTCTCCCTGGGATAACATTGTCCTCTTTATTTTTTGCCAAAGTCTCTAAGTATCCTACACCTTTTGGCAATCTGGAACCTTGCCCTCCAATCCTATTAAGTTTAGATTCACTTTTGACAGAATATTTTTCATTTTCCTTCTCTGATAGTTTTGAGTCATATGTAGATTGAGGATTTGCAATATTTCCAGATATTGTTTTCGTTTTGGGCATTGTGGTTAGTGTGATGGGCTTCTGTACATTTAAATATAGTTTTGCCTGTGGAGATAAGGTGATAAAGGGCTCGAGCAGAGCTGCCTTTGATAGATTGTATCCCTTCATTGTGATATCACCATTGCTCAACTGAAGGTCCAGATTTTGAAGAGCCAGCTGTACTTTGGTAGGAAGGGAGGACACATTCACATATGGGATATGAACAAGTACGTTTGAATAGTCATCTTGTCTATGCTTCTTCAGCTTTGGAAACCGGTCTTCTTCTGGGATGTCCTCAAAAAGGATTTCTGCTTCTGGTGTTGGTGTAGTAACTACTGCTTCTTTCTTCCTTTCTACAGGTCTTGTGGTGTTGTGCTTACGGTCTTCTGTCGTGTCAACATCTATGAAAATCCGCATTTTTAACTCCTTGTCATTTTGATCATGAAAAGTGACATTGAAATGTACCCGTGTGGCATTCATTCCAGGATACATAATAAGGTGGATCGTTTTCCACTTGTTAGCTATAGAAGAGTGACGAATAATTGGGTTATCACTATAGACCCCCTCCACTGCCTTCTTAGCTATGTTAGCAAAGCTAAAGTAAGGTAAATGTTCCCCTTTTGGAACCACATAGTTGGTTTGATTAAGAAGCAGGGTTATCTTGTACAATTCTCCAAAATGATCTGGAAAGACAAAGAAAAAACTTGTTCAAGTTATGACATCACACAAAGAGTTAACTGTTAGGCTAACTTCTACCTTGGGTATATTACTATCATTATTTTTATAACACCATTAACTCTTTCGTGAAAAGATTTATATACACAGTACAAAAAAACTAGTACAACAGATAAGAACCAAATGACTGAACTGGTACAGCGAGAAAGAGAGAACCCTACCCTCAGAGTTTACAACATAGGATCCATAGGACAGAATCTTGGCAGCTAGCCAGAAGTGGAAAGGGCTACTGTAATAATAGCTAATCCATAGTAGAATGTTCTTGACAGATCACACCATCACTGAAAGCCTTACCTTGCCCACAATCTCCTGCATCAAACCCACAACCGAGCACATTACATGCTTGGTCACAGAACTTATCAGCAAGCCATGAATTGGCACAACCCTGGTTACAGTACGATATGCCGCTTATTCCAACTCCAGGTTGCCAATTTTGTCCATTAAGAAGACCTGCACCAGCCATTGCAGGGGCAAACCGACCAGCTGCATTGTTACCTATAGGGGGTGAAATGAAAAACGTTATATATAATGAGTAAAAAAAAAAATCCACTGAAATTATCAATATTTATCACTGAATAAACCACAAAGCAATATGCTTAATTTATACAAATGAATAATCTTACCCAGGCAATCGCCACCATCCCAGTCACATGCAGAATTATTACATGCTTTGTCACAATAACCATCCTTGATCCATGATCCTGGACATCCCTCTGCACAGTTGGGAACAGGCCAAGTCAAATAAACCTTAAATGTGTAGAAAATACAGAGATCTATTTACATTTATTTATTTATTTACACAACATCTGAAATCTTGCAGTTGTTTTAAAGAGGACCTTTCACCATATGGGGTACTTGCGGTGTAACACACTTCTAGAAAGCCGACAATGCACTGAATTCAGCACACTATCAGCTTTATGGTTCTGTTCCCCTGGTGAAGAACTATCGGTGCCGGTACCGTAGCTCTTCACTGTCAGAAGGAGGGTCATGGCTGGGAGGGTCATGGCTGGGCGATAAGGAACACCCAGCTCTCACGGTACAGCACAATAGACGCTGTTGTGAGGAAGGGCGTTTCTGACACTTCTGAGAGTGAAGAGCTATGGTGCCGGCACCGATAGCTCTTCACCGGAGTCACAGAACGGGAAAGCCAATAGCATGCTGAATTCAGTGAACTGTCGCTTTTTTAGCAGTGTATAAAACCGCATGTGCCCCAGGTGGTGAAAGGTCCTCTTTAAAAAGACCGCAATCACACACCACATCCATTATTTAAATGTTACTGAAAAGATATCCTTGTACCGTGTTAGCCAGTGGATATGAAATGAAAGAAATTTTTTGAGAGAAGTCCTCAGTAGTTGATACCGTTTTAAATTGCTAATATAAAAAGTTTTTTGATGACATATCGAGCTTTCGAGACTCTATAGAGGTCTCTTCATCAGGATGGTATAACACAATATCAGAAGTTAGCAAAATAGATGGAAAACAGAACATGTAAATAAACAGTTTAAAAAACGTATATATCAGTTCACAGGAAAGTTCTCTGGGTTCTCTGCTGTTTTTCCACAAATCTATAAATGGAACTCCCTTCTTAGATGCCCAAACACAACTGTCTCTATGTTAGTGATTAAGCTGCAGGTTATCCCTATACTTAACCAGTATGACAGTTTTTACCTTTTGTCCTTTTGAATGGCTATAAAAGTCATCAGGCCAGACATATGTTCCAAACATAACGTCATCATTCATATAAATAAATTTTTGGGATAGTCCTGGTATTCTATGGATGTGGCTTTCAATGGCAGGAGAACTGAAGGTGGGTAAATGGCTGGTGTTCAAAAAGATATCCTGTACAAAAGGAAACATACATAAATCAATATGCATTTCTTGAGATATGAGATATATATATATATATATATATATATATAATATCTCTCTCTCTATATATATATATATATATATATATATATATATATATATATATATATACACACACACACACAGTAGCCATCTTCTCTTTAAATTGTATTTTACAAAGAGAAGTTAGGGATATTTCCATCACAAGGGTCATATTTAACCAAACTTAACTTAATGGATTTGTCCAGTTTCAGAAAAATATTGAGAGATTAATGTTGTGGTTTATATAATAAAAAGGTATATAATTTTCCAATATACTTGCTGTATCAATCCCTCACAGTTTACTTGCAGTGGATAAAAATCAGTCTGTGGTCATGTGATATATAGTCCATGGTCATGTGGTTGATAAACAGGTTCACAGCCATTATCAGGCAGATGTCCGACTACTGTGCTGTGGCGAGCTGTCCACCCGTGTGTTTATCTATTCCTCTCAGCTCCTCCATAGACGCACATTCAGTTGAGTGTGCATCTATTTTCAATGAGAAATGAGCTGAGCATGCATGTCCACGGGGAGTTGGAGGGAATGTTTATCAGGATGAACAAGGTGTCTGAGCACCTTTTTAAAGACCAAATGACTTGCTGTTTAGACCATGGTTCAATCCATTTGGAAGACTCCTGTATGTAAAGGAACTCTCCTCATCCAGAATGATCCTTTATCATGCTGAACACTTACCATCTTAAAAACTCTCTCTCCATGCAGAGAATAAAAGCCACTCTGCCAGCATTTATCTGTTGAGGGTAACTTGAGAATAGGATGCCAGCTCTAGTTTATATTATATAAATAGGTGTTGAACTGAGTAAGACAGTCTGTTCAGTGCTTAGGCCAAAACCATAAATAAGGCTTAATAATTTGTAGAGGTCAGAAGAATTTAGAGGTCACATTTCTGTCACCAAGACAAACAGTCCAAAAAGTATTACACATGCTTCTGAAACTCATTGCAGACCACAGATACAACTTTTATTACTTTACCTTTTCTCTTGGCTCAAGATGTTGTAAGATCAGTGCCACAACATGACCAGCTGTTAAAAAAAACCCTCTGCCTCATTTACAATTCCCAAAGATTGTTTTTCAAAGCTGATCATTTCATGCCACTCATCTTGAGATATCGCAAGCCAAGAGAGATACACTCTGTAATGTCAGAATGAAACAACTTCTCATCAACAGAGAATAAAGAAGAGACCTACAAAAATAAGACATATCTTACTTGGTGAGTTACAATGGTGACACGTGGATTATCAAGGTTCAACCAGGATGGGATTTGGCCATTGGTCACAATGAAAACATGACGAACCCAAGGAGCATGTTTTTCAATAGATCTCAGAGAGTACCGTAATTCTTCATTATCTTCAAAACGACTTGCTGAGATGTCCTCGTCTTGCTTTAGCTTTATTGAAAGAAAAAAAAAAAAAAGTGGGAACATGTAGTCAGATTAAGTAAATCTGTGATTTTTTTTTTTTCTCGCATGACTTGGAGCAGAAGTTTCATACAACTGACACCCCCCTCCATATAAGTATCTAAACAAGGGGTTCACCAGAGGTACAAAGGTGCAGATTCTATAGATATTCAGGATAGGAAGTCCCTATATTGCTGGCAAATCTGTATTGCTTTGTCCACTATCATTGGCATAATAGCAAATAAAAAGTAGCATAATAGAACCATCTGAATATAACTGACCCTAAGGATATGTTCACACTGTGTTAAAGGGGTTTTTAAGGCAAACTGTAAAACCCACACGGAGCTAAAATGAAAAAAGCAGCAACAATTCTGGAATTGGATCCCTGTTCCATTCCATGGCTGCACTAGCGGTGCCGGATGTGATGCAGCTCAAGTGACCATCACAGCCAATCACTGGCCTTCGTAGTCACATGTTGGGTACCGGTGATGTTACGGCTAATATGTCACCAGGACTCAATATGTGACTGCTGAGGCCGATGACTGGCTCAAGTGGTCATCTAAGCCACTTTATTTCTGGCTCAGCCAATACAAGGGACAGGGAACCCAATGAGGCATTTTTTGCTAATTGGCCTCAATGAGGCTAAATATTGTGTCGCCACCCAGGGCAGTTTTAGTGATGATTCTGACAGTGATATCACTATGAGATAGGGCAGGATGATTTTTTTTCTCCTTAATGTGTTGGTCACTGCCTTCCACTGAAAATAATAGGAAGCAGATTAGGGGTATGTTTTGGAAGAGCCATATGCACAGAAGTATGGTATAGTCAAGTGTTAGAGTCCAATGTCAGATACACTATATTAGACCATGGCACAGACATCCCAATATAGAGTACTTGACTGTACTTTATCACTTGGCTACACCTGTCTCAGGTTGCCTGCTGTACGTTCACCCCAACCAGGATCTTATAAACAACAAGCAGTCTCTAAGACTAACATCTTTGACCACACACCAGCCGGTTGTCAAGGGGTAAGGGGTTATCCACTTTCTAATATTGATGTCCTATCCTTAGCACAACTTGCTCACTTGTTGTGCAGAGTACGTAGTCATGGCTTTAGGTACTGTAGCACTGCTCTATTGAAGGCGACTCAATGTTGCGGCACACAATTCCAGAAGAGCAATATACATATAATATTCATAAGCACTACATTGGACTTGCCTGCTACACACACTCAAAGCTGAATAAACAGAGGTATATTTAGAGACTGTAGAATCCCCTCTACAAGGTACTGGGAATAGATAACCATTTTACTGCTGGCAGACTACCTATAAAATAGCTCTAGAAGTACACAGACATGTTTCAGCCAGGAAGATGCCACACTACAGATCAGGTTTTTCACAGAGTCGAGCCATATATCATCCTGGTCTAGTCAGTGCTCCTTAAGTTTCCAGTCCACACAACGTTGTTACATTCATTCTGTTGTGTTAAAGCCATAGGCTAAAAGAGAATTACTGGCGGAAGAGTATATAGAAAGACAAAGTCAGAGAAATGTGAAGCATCTACCCACATGTAAGTAATGGGAAAATGGGCTGGTTACCAAGGCACTGCACCCACTGTACCTAATAAGGAGGTCGACAGGCTTCCCAAGTTAAATATATCTAGATTATGGGCTTGTGTGGCATGCTAAGTAAATATAAACAAGACCTAAATGTTTATCTCATGTTAAAGATATTTGCCTTTGACATTATTTAAAAGGACACAGACACAAGTCATTCCCGATAATAGATGAAGAGTGAAAAGGTATCTAGATATTATGTCAGGTAGTAGTCCTGTCACAGATAGTCTTACACTTATATTTATCAAGTTTACAAAAAGTGTAAAATATTCAAAGGCCAAATGTAGATAAGTAAAAATCAAAGTATGACTGCTTGCATATATGTGTGGATTCTCAGTTAAAGGGAGTCTACAAACGCCAACGTCACTTCTAAACCACTTATATGCGGTTGTAGAGCCGGTTACCGACATGGTGAGCATACATTTCTTGTGCTGAAGTGCGACCTTGCTGCTGAGAAAATCAACTTTTATTACATACTAGCATTACCCCCTCACTCCCTGCGCGACTTACTTCCAGCGCAGCCCCACCCTTCCCCGCGCACCTGTCCTCTCCCTCCCCCCCTCCCCCGGTATGCACGGCAGCGCCGAGACCATTCCTCCGCCATGGCGCACCCGCAGCCACCACTCCTGCCCACGCGCCGCAGCCACCACTCCTGCCCACGCGCCGCAGCCACCACTCCTGCCCACGCGCCGCAGCCACCACTCCTGCCCACGCGCCGCAGCCACCACTCCCGCCCACGCGCAGCACATGACAATGGCCCCTGCCGGTTCAACACACACAAAACCCCTGGGGGCTCCCCAACCCCACTCCCCCCGCAGGCCTACCCTTGAACCCCCCACCTCCCCTCACATTTCCCCTTCCCCCCCAAACCCCGCACCCGACACACTCACCATATAGATGCCGGGGAGGTACGTGTGGCGCAGCCGGAACATCAGGCGGCATGTGCGTTCCTTTACCAGACGTCTGCCCCTCCGGCCAAACAGTACGCGGGGACGTGCGGCTCTCTACCGCATGGGTGGTAATGCAGCCGCATAGTAAGCCGGCATCAGGCACTGTTTAGCCTGCCGACATGGCAGCGGCGCTCCGGAGCTTCCATGTTCTTCAGTGCGCACTTGCTCACTCGCCCCGCCCACACATCGCCGCCAATGTATGGGGCCACTCTGCTGACCCTGCGGCCCGCCCACACACTGCCGCGCACCAATAGGAGGTCTGCTGAAAGACCTGCGCTGACGTCATGTCAGGGCCTGCAGCGGAGCTGGAGACAATTTTTGCTGGTCGTGGTGGCGATTTCGGGCGAGTGAGCAACATCTGAAGTAGCCTATGTTTCCTTCCTGGGTAATATGTAGGCATGTGTGACATTTCCCCAAAATCCATTCAGCCGTTTGGCTGTGATTAAGGAACAAACATCCAAACACACAAACTTTCACATTTTGATAGAATAGAATAAAATATAAAGTTATCACTCTCATCCACAAGGCTCTCCTTAATGCTGCACCTCTCTACATTTCCTCCCTCATCTCTGTCTACCGACCAACCCGTGTTCTCCGTTCACTCAATAACCTAACACTTACATACTGTATTATCAGAACTTCCCATGCTCGCATACAAGACTTCTCCCGAGCTGCACCACTTTTCTGGAATTCTCTATCCCGGACAATCAGATTAACTCCTAATTTCTACAGCTTCAAGCGCAAATTAAAGACATCTTTTCAGACAGGCCTATCCCAATTCCTAATGTAAACCCATCCTAATGTAAACCCTGTACCGTTATTAGAATCCCCCAAATTTAACCCTCCTCTGTTCCAGTTCCCATATTACCCCACATGATATGATGCCATTTCAGGCTAACTATATGTCCAAGCTCCATCCACATGTTACAGGACACGACTGGTGATGGCTCATAAAGTTTTAGGTTTGTGTAATGTCAGTAGCCTCTATTACAAAATTGTCTGACCACTGTATAAGCAATGCCGCCCCTGCTACCTCTTGTGTCACCCCCTCTACCTCATAGATTGTAAGCTCTTGCGAGCAGGGCCCTCAGTCCCATTGTGTGAAATGACTTTCTTTGTAATGTATCTGTCTGTATTTGAACCCTACTAATTGTACAGTTACAACTTGTATTTCAAATGCAAATGAGCTGTTCAGCACACTTAGGGCAGGGCCACCCCTTTAAAGACAGTTTCTTTTGTGGTTGCCACAACCCAAACAGACATACTAAAATATCCCTTAGAGAGTAATCTGGAATGACAACAAAAGAAAATAGGTGCTCCCATAGGTGTGGCCCCACCCTGAATGCACCAAACAGCTCATTTGCATTTGAAATACAAGTTGAATTTCTTAGCAGCAAGATTGGATATTGACACAAGAAAGGTACATTTTGTATACCACTACCTGAGCCTACAACAGTATACAAGCTCTCTCTCCAGCTGTCCTGTTGCTGAACTTGTTCCAGCATCACAGCAGCTGGCTAAAAAGCCATATAATGAGCGTGTTGTTGGCACTGATGATCTGCCTCAGCTCTGCCTTCTGGCTACCTTCATAGCTCTTGTTGTTTTAGAATTTTGCGACAAACTACATTTTCTTTTTCCCAGCATGTTTAAAATTGGCAAACTGCCAATTTGGATTAAAGGTGTTTTCCCATCCAGTGTGTCCGCACTGGAGCAGATCAGATAATATGCAAATATATGTACACAATGGACTCAGGGTTATCTGTGTGTTTACATAGAGAGATAACAGACCTGGCTTTATCAGCAAGCTGAGATAATGCTGCTGCCAAGAACAGTTTAATATAGTATGTGAACATAAAATAAACAACACAAATTATATAGCATCTCAGCGAGCTGCTAAGATACCGAAACAATCAAAAGGCACGGCATGAGGAACAAGTTCAGCAGCAGGACAGCTTGAGAGCTGCCGAAACGCCGCAACAGGCAAACCATCGATAGCAGCAATTTGCTGAATATAGGCGGATCATCTACGCCAACAACATGCAGACGAAGTTGCGGAAAGAGGTTAGTTTATAATATTAGTAGGATAGAATAGGATAGGATATACAAGATAGCTGTGATCATCAGTGTGCAAATAAGTTAGGTGGCTACTGCATAGAATTCTACAAAAAAAACCAAAAAAAAAAAACCCAGTAAATCTCTGCATATTTGGCTTTTTAGGATTTTTTTTTTTTTTTAATTTAGACAACATGGATTTGAAACCTTACCAATTTTTTTTATTTTTATTTTAAAGATATGTTTAACATAAAACTTGATTTAAAAATGATGTCATTTCCTGAGGACATATTCCCTTTAACCCCTTCCCGACATGCGCCGTAATAGTACGGCGCATGTCGGGTCTGTAACTATGGCGACCGCCATAGCCGCCGGGTGTCTACTGCTTTAAGCAGTAGACAACCGGCTCTAATGCCTCCGATCAGTCCCCGGACCGATCGGAGGCATTAACCCCTCCGGCGCTGCGGTCAAAGGCGCCGGAGGCGCCATTTTCCCGGCGGCGCATGGGCGCCGCCATTTTGGCCGGGATCGCCGGCTCCTGGAGCTTGCTCCAGGGTTGATGTCCCATTGCCATGACAGCCGGGAGCCTTGTACAGGCTCCCAGGCTTGTCTGCAAATCCTCTCTTTTGCAGGCTGGTCTATGCAGCCTGCAAAAGAAAGGATGCTTTTTTGCAATGCATTAGCATTGTAATGCATTGCATTAGTGATCAGACCCCCTGGGGTTCAACACCCCTAGGGGGTCTAATAAATGCAAAAAATAAATAAAAAAAAAAAAAGTTAAAAAAAATATAAAAAGAATTAAAAGTTCAAATCACCCCCCTTTCTCTAGAACACATATAAAAGTAGTTAAAAACTGTGAAACATATACATGTTAGGTATCCCCGCGTCTGAAATCGCCCGCTCTACAAATCTATAAAAATATTTTTCCTGTTTGGTAAACGCCGTAGCGGGAAAAATAGTCAAAAGTGCCAATCCGCCGTTTTTTCACTGTTTTGATTCTGATAAAAATTTGAATAAAAAGTGATCAAAGCAATAACATTTCCCGAAAATGGTAGAACTAAAAAGTACACCCGACCCTGCAAAAAAAGACGCCCTATGCATCCCCGTACACCCGTACGTATAAAAAAGTTACGGCCGTCGGAATATGGCAACTTTTAGAAAAACAATTTTTTAACACAGTTTTGGAATTTTTTTTAGGGGTCAAAATGTAAATAAAACCATATAAATTTGGTATCCCTGGAACCGTACCGAAACATAGATATAGCGGACATGTCATTTTGGCTGCACAGTGAACGCCGTAAAACCAAAGCCCGTAAGAAAGTCGCAGAAATGCATTTTTTCTTCAAATCCACCCCATTCTGAATTTTTTTCCTGCTTCCCAGTACATTATATAGAATAATCAATGGTAGCATCATGAAGAAACATTTGTCCCGCAAAAATTAAGACCTCATATGGCTCTGGGAGCGGAGAAATAAAAAAGTTATGGGGTTTAGAAGGAGGGGAGTCAAAAACGAAAATCAAAAAATGCCATCGGCGGGAAGGGGTTAACTGATAAATACAAAAATCAAATCGGGCGCCCTGTGTTATGGAAAGGGGCACAGTCGGCCAAAAGCAAGCGTATCAAAAAAGGGAACAGTAGGAATAAAGTAGAGCAGGTCAAGGATAAAATATAACAAACAGATGAAAACAGAATGGGAAAAAAAACTCCTCTTAGCTGGATTCTAAACAGTTCCTGGCCTATCAGCATCCGTGATGGTGGCCTAACTTTTAGCCAATCATAGTGAGCAGTGCAGACAAGATTGTAGATGTTAAAAGAAAAACCAATGCTAAAGATAGCTAAAAAGTTACTAAGGCTGAAAAAAGACACATGCCCACCAAGCTCAACCATTCTCAAATCCCCTCGCCAACAGTGGCCAACTTTATCTCACTACAGTCGGACTTTTTCTCTAAGTCAAACAGGTTTCTAAAAGATAGCGGTCAGCATTTATATATACCCAGGGCTACTGTACATATGATAGCGGTGCCGAGGGCCACCTACTAACTTAACCGGTTAAGGACCAGGCCCAAAAGTATGTTAAAGACCAGGCCTTTTTTTTCAAAACTGACATGTGTCACTTTAAATGGCAATAACTTTGAGACGGTTTAACTTACACAAGTGGTTTTGAGACTGTTTTTTTCGTAACACATTATACTTCATGTTAGTGGTAAATATTAATCAATATTTGTGCATGTATTTATAAAAAAAACTAGGAAATTTGATGGAAATTTGGAAAAAATTGCAATTTTCAAAATGTGAAATTCTCTGCTTTTCAGGCAGATAGTCATACCACCCAAATACATAAATAAATATTATCTCCCATATCTCTGCTTTATATCGGCATCATCTTTTGATTGTCTTTTAATTTATTTTGGACGTTACAAGGCTTACAAGTGTAACAGCGATTTTCTAGATTTGCAAGAAAATTCCCCAAACCAATTTTTTAGGGACCGCTTCAGTTCTGTAAGGAATTATAAAGGCCTGTATAATAGAAACCCCCATAAATCACCCCATTTTCAAAACTACACCCCTCAAATTATTCAAAACAGCATTTGGGATGTTTGTTAACCCTTTAAGTTTTTCATAAGAATAAAAATAATATGGCAGTGAAATTTAGACATTTTATTTTTTTTCATTAATACATTCATTTAGACCTAAAATTAACACATTCACAAAGGGTTAAAGGAGAAAATGCATCTCACATTTTGTTATGCAATTTCTCCCGTGCACAGAAATACCCCACATGTGGGCGTAAACTGATTTTTGGGTACACAGCAGTGCATGGAAGGGAAGGAGCGACACTGGGTGTGTGAACAGCAGATTTTGCTGGAATAATTTTCAGGCACCATGCCTCATTTGCAGAGCCCCTAGAGTACCAAAACAATGGAAACCCCCCAAAAGTGACCCCATTTTAGAATCTACACCCCTCACAGAATTCATCAAGGGGTATAGTCAGCATTTTAACCCTACAGTTGTTTCACAGATTTTACTAACATTGGGATGTGTAAATGAAAAATTACTAAAATGTCACTTTATCCCCAAAGTTTTAATTTTCACAAGGGGATAAAGGACTAAAAGCCCCCCACAGTTTGTTACACAATTTCTCCTGAACACGGCAATACCCCATGTGTGGCCATATTCTGCTGTATGGGTACATGGCGGGGCTTGGAATGGAAAGAGCGCTATTTGGCTTTTGGATGGCAGATTTTGCTGGAATAATTTTAGGTGCCATGTCTCATTTGCAGAGCCCCTAGAGTACCAATACAGTGGAAACCCCCTAAAAGTGACCCCATTTTGGAAACTACACCCCCCACAGAACATATTAAAGGGTAGAGTGAGCATTTTGACCCTACAGCTGTTTCACAGATTTTATTAACATTGGGGCATGAAAATGAAAAATTACTTTTTTTCCAATAAACTTTCAATTTAGCCCCAAATTTTTCATTTTCACAAGAGGATAAAGGGGAAAAAGCTCCATAAAGTTTGTTAAACAATTTCTCCTGAACACAGAAATGCCCCATATGTGGTAATAATCTGCTGTATGGGAACATGGTGGGGCTCAGAATGGAAAGAGAGCTATTTGGCTTTTGAAGGACAGATTTTGCTGGAATATTTTTCAAGTCCCATGTCGCATTTGCAGAGCCCCTAAAGTACCAATACAGTGGAAACCCCCTAAAAGTGACCCCATTTTGGAAACTACACCACTCATAGAATTTATCTAGGGGTATACTGAGCATTTTGGCCTCACAGCTGTTTCACAGATTTTATTAACATTGGGATGTAAAAATGAAAAGATTACTTTTTTTCCCAATGAATCGTCCATTTAGCGCCATATTTTTAATTTTGCAAGTAGTTAAAGAATTAAAAGCCTCCCACAGTTTGTTACAAAATTTCTCCTGAACACGGCAATACCCCATATGTGGCCATAATCTGCTGTATGGGTACATGGTGGGGCTCAGAATGGAAAGAGAGCTATTTGGATTTTGGAGGGCAGATGTGGCTGGAATAGTTTTCAGGTGCCATGTCGCATTTGCTGAGCCCCTAAAGTATCAATACAATGGAAACCCCCCATTGTGACCCCATTTTAGAAACTACACCTGTCAAGGAATGAATCAAGGGGTATTATCATTTTGTGCCTAAAATGCTTCCAAAAAATTAATGTCCAAAATGAAAATTTAAATTTTGAAAGAAATATGCCATTTCGGTGCCCCATACATTGCACCCACTTTGTGTTGTCAGAGACCTGCACTCCTAAAACTATTAAGGGGCCATCCCGAGGGGCAAAAAATATATATATGTGGGTGTAAACTGCTGCTTGGGCACACAGGAGGGCTCAGAAGGGAAGGAGCACTGCGCTTTTTAGCTTTTGGGGTACAGATTTAGAGGGACTTTCTGGGGGCCATGTTCCTTTTGGAGAGACCTGGAGGTAACTGTAAACCCCATTTTGTAGGGGCAAGTTTAGGGTCTCTGCAAAAGTGTCATGGCATCCAAAAACCAAACCGTCTGCACTCCAAAAACCCAATAACCCTTCTGTGTCCGGCTGTGCCCTAATATCAGTTTATACCCACATATGACATTACGTCCGTTATCCCGGGTACACCAGTGTCATACATGTGTCATACATGTGGCATAAACTGCAGTTTGGGCGCACAGCAGGGCGCAGAAGGGAAGGAGCGCGATGAGGCTTTTGGAGTACAGATTCAGATGTTTGGTATCTGGACGCCATGCCATGTTTGTAGAGCCTGTAAGGTACCAGAAAAGTGGATTCCCCAAAGGAGTGACCCCATTTTGAAAACTGCACCCCTCAAAGAATTTCTCAGGGGGTGTAGTGAGTATTAGTATCCCGGACATGACTGCACAGCGGATGGCGAAGAGGGAATGTGTAAGCGGTGCGGAGTACATTGCAGACACCAAATTCCCTACTATGTCCCAGTAGCTCCTATGATTGGGGGAGTCACTCTGGGGCTCATTTTGGGGGTCACTTCTGGTGTCTTTCCCTTGTAAACTGTAAATCTGGGGTGTCTCCTGAAGTACACTGACACAGCTTATACATTCCCTTCCTGACGCCGCCAGTTGTATTCTAATAATTTGGCGATTTTGGGTTTTTTTGTCTTCACATTGGTAGATGCTATATTTTCTTTATTCTTTTGGTGACGCGGCCATATAAGGGCTTGTTGTTTGCGGGATGTGATATATTTTGTAATGACACCATTTTTGGGTGCCTACAACATACTGAATACATTTTATTAACTCTTTCTTGCTGGATTTAAAAAAAAAATAAAATCCTGGCATTGAGTTGTACCCTTTAAATTTTTCGCCATGCAGCGCACAGTAAAAGTAACATGTTCCCTTTATTCTGCGGGTCGGTACGGTTACGGCGATACCTCATTTATACTATTTTTTTATGCGATACTAATTCTGCAGAACAAAAACACATTTGGGGACATAAATCAGTGATTTTTGCATCGCCATCTTATGAGAGGCGTAACATTTTTATTTTTCGGTTGACAGTGTTGGTTGAGGGCTTATTTTTTGCGGGACAACCTGCGCTTTTTATTGGTACTGTTGTGGGGTGCATATAATTTTTTGATCACTTTTTATAGCATATTTTGTAAGGTGATATGGTGAAAAATCACTACTTCTGGCGGGTTTTTTCCGTTTTTTTTTTTCAGATGTACACCGTATACATTAAATATTATTTCAGTTTTATTGTACAGGTTGTTACGGATGCGGCGATACCAAATATGCATTGTTTTTATTAATTTTTAGTACTTTTTTATATAGTTCATTTTGTATAGAGAAAAAGGGATTTTTGGGCTTTATAACTTTATTACTTTTTTCATACACTTTACTTTTTTTTTTAACTTTTTTTTTTTTTTTTACTTTTTCATGTGTCCCTTTAGGACACTTGAATCAGTTGATGCTTTCATGAAAGCATCAACTGATTTTGTATAGTAGCTTGCAGGACACGAGCAGGACATGAGCCTGCTCGTGTCCTGCAAGCAGCAGAGGAAGTGAGACACATCGCTCACTTCCTCCATCGGTCGGCAGGATCAACCAGGTATGTTGGGGATCCAGTAGTCTGGGGTCACTGGCCAGACCCCAGACTACCTTTTACTGACATCGGCACCCCCCGATCTCGCCGCGGGGGGTGCCGATCAGCTTCAATCTGCGGCGGATCCCTTTCGATCGCGCCGTGATGTTTCACGGCACGATCGAAAGGGTTAAAACGTTCAGTCGAAACTGAGTCCGACTGAATGTTGTTGAGGGGGTGGTTAGGTGTTAGTAACACCTAATACCTGCCCTCCCCCCGCCCCACCCCCTGCCTAGTGAGTCTCTGAAGACCGGCCGTAAATTTACAATCGGCTGGTCTTAGAGACCAGGACTGCTGGCCGTAAATTTACGGCCAGCGGTCCTTAACCGGTTAATATCACATGGCAGAAAGCTTTGACTCAGCCGTGGAATGATAAGGCATGTTGATTCTTTTTCCCGCTAGCTGAAAAAAAAAAAAAAAAAAGCTAGTGACTCCCATTGAAATGAATGGGAGACATTTTTGCAGGTGAATTTTGAGGCGGATTCCACGTCATAATCTGCCTACAAAAAAAACTCTGTGAACATACCCTAACTGAGGTTTACGCATTTTAAACCCTGTGTGGGTTCTTAAGCTGGATATAAAAATTAGATGTGTGCCAGTTGAACCCAGTAATTTTAGTGGAACCAATCAACCACCTAATGTATATAGGGTCCTTTTGACTCTGGGGCAGATAAGGATTGGGAATTAGATTTCAACTGCCCTATCTATTTGTTATCGCTGAGATAAGTCGCTGTCAGAGGTATCAAGTTTCTGCACAGCCGGGCAGCTCAGTGTGTGACTTTGTAGGAAATCAATCTCAAAATCAACAGGGACTCCAGAGGTCCGACACCAAGCGATCATAAAGTGATGGCACATGAAGGGGACATTTATCAAGTAGGAATAGCCCTTTAAGCTGATTAAGTTTTTCTTTGTGACCTATTCTCAGAACAATAGTTCCATAAAATCTCATGTAAAAACCTTCCTCACTTGGTGATTGGTGTAGTGAACTCATAAGGAATGAATGCTCTCTGACTAGATTCTTTTCTACGCTCTTCTATCCTGAGCTCACAGGCATGCGACCGCTAAAGCTATGTGTAGTTTCTGTATGTTAAATGGCTTGCTGAGTGCTCATATGACCCCCGATCTATGAACATTTCAGTTGGGCTTAACTGGGCATACAAGTTACACTGCCCTATTTATCTTCTCCCATCAGATGGATAGCTGTTGAGAAGTGCAGCTTTGCCAGGTGTGAAAAATGAGCCATGACCTTTGAGCCCCAATTATAGTCAAGGTACTTGTCAATTAACAGATCCCTTTCAGACACATAGACATCTAAATACCCAGCCTGGAAACCCAAGGAAGAACACGGTCATATCACTGCATACCTGGCTGACAGCACTAAGATCCCACAGCAAGTAAGCTGGACTCAGTGTCACCTCTTTTCCTTCTATAGTCATGTTTTTCTTTGCTTGTATGTTGAGTTCATGGAAATCTTTGGGATTGTTCAGCTGCAAAAGCGCGACACTTGCTTCGGAGTATAGCTGTATCTGCAGAGAAGAAAAAAGTACGGAAAAATTAGAAAAGATATTGCAGCTTTAATCTGTCCACTTTTGTCCGTTTTTTGCTTCCATTAGACAGATGTAAAGAAAAAGTAATGGTATGATAAAGGTAAAGTAACTGGAGTCACTGGCATTACTATGCATTTCTCTACCCTGCAAAAAACCCCAAAAACCCTGAAAACATAGAATTTGTACAAATGGCTTCATTATAGATAGATACTGGCATAGATACTGTGAACATAGGCTTCCTGATCCCAAATGTCTTCATAGAGGACCAATATAAGATAAGATATTCCTTTAATAGTCCCACAATGGGGAAATTTCAGTGATACAGTTTCATAGATGGTACAGTCGTATATAACAAGAGAGAAACACATAGAAGCTCATGGCAGATGAGAAATCCTATGAATCATAGCAACTAAAACAAAAGAAACACAGACACACTGCAGGATCATTTAGTCCTCTGTGTGAAGTGATGTTAATAATACAGCTGAATGTGGTTGGAGGACACGAGGGGGGGGGGTCACAGCATGTAGATAGAAGAGGCAGAAAAACATTTTTGCAGAGGTGGGGGACATATGCAGCTATCATGATAACATGTGGTAGTTCTTTGGTACGTAGTGAGAGCTCCTGCTCACAGCTGATAGTTCGGTATCTTGCATCAGCACTATTGTCCATTAACCACAAAAAAATGCCCCAAATGTCCTTCATCACAAGCCCTCCTCCTCCTCCTTCCTCCTTCCCACTATGTTCTACTTCCCCAAAGAAGTCTGAAGCCATCCAGGTATACAGGGTGCTGCTCTCTTGCCAAGATTCCATAACTCCTGGGGTAGGAGGGTGATGGTAGGTTTCCAGGCTGTAGCAGAGTCCCACGTGTACACAGTAATAGAAAGAAATACCAGTCAGCTGTAGGCATCCTCACACATCAGCAATAGACGCCAAAAATCATTTCCTTGAACGAAGAAGTCCACACATCCATGTAGGTTTTCCTCCATGCCGCATGGTGTCCTGGGGGGATGGTAATAGGCACATGTGTAGACACAGGAAACCAGCTGAACCAGGTCTTGAGTCCATGCTTTACACTAGAAACAAAAGGAACAAAAAACTCCACAGGGTCTTCCATTCGATTTATAGTTGCTAATTCATAGTGCTAGTTTTCTTGGTTACAGGATTTTTGAAGATACAGAGAAAAAGAGTGAGAAAGGAAAGATAAGGTTGCTCCCAGCTTGGAGCCCTGTATCGAGGCAGCCACTAAGGGCGCCAGGAAGAGGAGGTTATCTTGTGTATGACTTGTAAATGGAGACCTACAATATACGTCTCCATGCTTTCCGAATATAAACAAACTATGTGGGCAGTCTGACAAATAGTAGAAGTGAATAAATTGGAACAAAGTAACATGACCACAGGATCAAACCATACACAATGTTTGTTAGTAGTCTGTAGCCCGGACTCAAAGTTGTATACACAAAGCAGGGGGCTGTTTTATAGTGAATTTTAACATTTTCTGCATTAATTATTTTTCATACATTAGCTACAAAAGTATACAAATCAGTTATATCCCTAGGGGGCTGATTTATCACAGCTTACACAACTGGTGTACAAACCATTAAAAAAAAATGCAATTTTCTTTTTTGTAATTCAAAATTTTTGTGCAAAAATTGTGATTTTATAAATGTTGCAACTTTAAAAAAAAAAAAAAAAAAAGAAAAAAAAAAAAAGGAGCAAGGCAGGTTATAGTAGTTTACATTAGATTTGCCATCCATAGTTTACATCAGTTTTGAGCATGCCAATCATACTGGATGGCGAGGCATGTGCTTCATTATAATGGCGGGGCAGGGATTAGAAGGACCAGCATTTTCCAAGCTCCCCTATAAATATTAGACTGTCGCCTGTCAGATAGGCAGGATTTTTCCTGTGCACTTCTGTTATTGTAAAAAAGACTGTTCTTACTGATTGTAATACAATTCAATAAGATTTAGAACTATTTTGCGAAAAACAAACAGAAAATTTCATAAAAATTTGCAGTAAAAAGTGCAGTAATGTGACTGTCATTTGACACTGACAGATTTCTCATTTTGCAGTAGGGCAGGGAAAAGAAGCATCCAAGGGTCTTCTAAAAACAGCACAACATTTGCATTGAAGCTAGCAGACAATACGTGGGGAAGCAGCTGACTGCGGTGTAATATTCCCGTTATGTGGCGCGGATGCTTCTGCTGTTCAGGAAGAGCAACTGGACAGGCAAAGACTTGACGCGAACATATTGCATTTCATGTTAATGCTCAACTATTCTGGGACAAATGTCTGCAAAACAACACTCTTCTATAGCTACAGAGGATCATTATTTAGTTACTTTTTTATTTACGATTTTAGGATTTATGATACTGATAGATATGAATCTAAAAGGTCAATGTTTCAACATTCATGGTGTGCTTCAGAGCCTGGTGAACTACCTGTGCTAGTGCGTGGTCTATCCACATATGACATTACATACATAGAAACATGCATTTTACACAACAATAAAGTACACTTTCATTGTGTTGTCACTATAAGGCTTACATTTCCCCTTTAAATTCAGCATATATGCCAAGATTATCCGCTCCAACGTATGTCAAATGTAGAAGCAAATGCAGACAAAAAAAAAAATGTAAATTTTTTATACACCAAGCATATGCAATTTGTTTGGTTTTTTGTTTTTTTTGCAGTGGTCTATTTTATCAGAAAGCACTACAAATTATGCTTTTCAGATAAGAAAAACATACGGTGATGACTACCTGCCCCATGGAGGCTAAAAGAACATTGTTTTGTAATTGGTCTGAAGAATGGAAGCCTATAGGTATTTTTTCCATTTGCCCTGGGAGTTTTTCCTGGAACAAAAACTAAACGTGCAAGGAAATGTTAAAGCAAAAGCGTCATTTACAAGTGGTCTAATCCGCTGATACTTCAGGCCATTTTCTTCTTCTTGCTGACAAAGCTATAATTTTTTATGTGTTTGAAAGCTTTAACATTTCCTTATTGGGTAATAGAATTATTTTTTTCTTATAATGCCATTTTTATACTACTTTTTTCTGTTGTTGGAGTTACATGTACACAAGTATAGCAAATAAGTGTCTAGTTAAAGGGGTTTTCACACCTCGCAACTTATCCCCTATGCACAAAATTAGGTAGGGTATAGTACACACTAATATTTATGGGTGTGAAAATAAATAAATAAAAAAAAAACAAAAACAAAACTATATTGTACAAAAATATACAGTGAGAGTGCAAATGTGATCAGTCTGCAATAAAACACAAATGCACAGAAGTGCACACTGGACTACTGGGCTCCAAAGCATGAAGAGCTGTAAAGTTTCTAACATTTACTGGCATAGCTGTGAAGAACTTTGAGGCTGGTGGGATTACTAGCAGAATTTGGACACTGTGTTCTAGACAAAATGAATGTGTAAAGTGATGTGGTCGGAGGATGAAAAGACACAGATTGGAATGCGCTCCCATTTGGAACCGTATGGTAGTTTCACTTGCAGTATACCAGCCTAACCTCCAAACAAGGCTGGAAAAAAAATGTTACCCAAATTTTGGGACAATAATGATGCAGACTGTTGAGGTGATTATTGCAAGGGATGCAGCAGTCAGCCAGTGACCGACTGGCTGGTGATGGCCGTATGGTGTCAGTGGATGATGATGGGTGGATGCACGGATGTACAGTGCGGTACAATGTGGGTGTCGCACTACTCAAATGCAGCGACACAGATGGTAAGAATTACACTATTTTATTTCGGATAACGCGTCTCAGGGCTTATTGGAAACCCACGTACCTTTTCGTCTGATCTATGTTAAAAAACAAAACAGGAGCGCGGCAATGCTTTGGGCCCCGGCACCCGCCCCGTCTGGATGCCGGGTCCGGATGCCGGGTATGTAAGTGTAATGGTGCTGCTCTGCAGAGCGGTCGCCATAGAAACCGGCACCTCCGCTGTAATGCTTACAACAGAGATGCTGAAGCTTATGCCTGAGATCTCTGATTGTAGGCATAAGCTTTGGAATCTCCGCTGTAAGCGTTACAGCGGAGGTGCCCTCCGGAGATGTCCTCCCCCCTCCGGAGAGGTCCTCCCCCCTTAGGCCTGCCCCATACCTTTAAAGATGCAGGCCGGCTCCTGCGCAGCGAGCTCGCAGGAGCCGACCTGTTCCGACGACAGCCGGGAGCCTAATGAAGGCTCCCAGGCCTGTCATCGCTATATTACTATTACGGCTGGTCTATGATCAGCCGTAATAGTAATGTAGAGAATCTCCCATAGATGGTAATACACTTGTATACACTTGTACAAGTGTATTGCCGTCTATGAGACTTGCAATCAAATGACTGCAGGTTCAAATCCCCCAGGGGGGGGGGGGCTAAAAAAAATTGTAAAAAAAAAAAAAAAAAAGTTTAAAAAAAATATATATAATAAAAATTTAAATAAATAAAAGTTCTAAATCACTCCTTTCCCTATAACTCATATAAAGGCGGGTTCACACCAGCACCTGATCTCAGTTATGCAGGTTTCCGTTTTCTGTCGGGAGAGGACAGAAACCGACATTCAGTGTCTGTTGGTGAGCGTCTTCTGCTGCCCATGGCGAAACCGTTATGCATAACGGAGATTGGGCGCTAGTGTGAACCTGCCCTCAAAGTAGAAAATGACTGTGACACACATACACATTAGATATCCCTGTGTCTGAAAGTGCCCGGTCTACTAAATATAGGGATCTGCAGTGGGGGTAAAAAACCCAGTCCTCAAGCTCAGGGAAGGGGCAGACAGACAACCAAAACACCCCCTCCCCTTCCCCAGTATCTACTGCACCCAAGAACTCGGCCATTTTAATTTTTTAAATTTTCCAGCAGCTGCTGCATTTCCCCCCTAGGCTTATACTCGAGTCAATAAGTTTTCCCAGTTTTTTGTGGTAAAATTAGGGGGGTCGGCTTATATTCGGGTCGGCTTATACTCGAGTATATACGGTATATATATATATATATATACACACACATATACACACAAATTTATTATGAAGCAAAAAATAATTACACCAATGCTAACTGTTTTCTGCTTCATAATAGAATTTTGTGTGTGTATATACATGTACAATTGTATTTTTTGTTTTTCTTGTTTTGTTTTTTTTTTAACATAGATCTGACGAATGAGTACGTGGGTTTCCACTAAGCCCAGAAATGCATTATCCGAAATAAAATAGTTTCCTACTTACCATTTGTGGATTGCCCACCCACATTTTACTGTACTGTACATCAGTGCATCCATCCATCATGAATGTCTAAAGATTAGACATGATGTGGATTCTTTCTACATTATGTGACTAGACATCTGAATTGTCTTTTTATTGTAATTGTATGCACTTAGCACTTGCAGATCCATTCTCTATGTCAGTGGTAGCAAAGGATAAAGCTATTATAAAGGTAAAGGGCTCCACCTAGTGCTTAAACCGCACACATGTATGTGACACATCAAAAATATCCATTTATCCCTTGACACAAAATGTTGCAGTTTTGACCTACATTCTACTTAAATGTAATGGTTAGAAAGTAGCTGATGCCTTTAATTGAAATAAATAATTTATGGTATACCATGGCATGATCCTTTGCCCACACGTAAAAGCAAACTATTGTATATGCCATATTATTAACAATTAAATTTTTTTTAATAACCAGATATCTTTAAAAAACACAAATGAATAACGTATCCACTCTAAACACTGAAAGAATAACTGAAAAATAAAGGATTAGCCAGAATGAAGAGCAACTAAATGGGAGGAAGGGCAATGCTGATAAATCTGACACACTGGTAGAAGGTGTATTGTCACCTTGTAAGATTGGGAAATAATTATAAACGAGTTAGGTTGGCTAACTACATTTGCAGTATTATTTGCGCACGATGTGACTCGCAAGCATGACAGGACACAGGCTGACTTACGCTGCCATAAACTATAATTAGTTAATTATGGGATTTTGTAGCTTGGATGATACAAAACTGACTACAAACAGCAAGATGAATATAACAAGTATTACTGCTTGCTGGGACTTGCAGTTCTAAAGCAACTAAAGCTCAGTTTTCTGAGACATACTCTGATCTGTTCCCCTTACTCTGAGCAGCATGAACCCGGTATTACCACTACACATCATACAAAGACGAGTGCTTCTTGTGAGCTCAAGTCTGCACACTGTTCTACTTCTAGCAACTGTGGCCTCTAGGATCAGCTGATCTGTGGGGTTGCCGAATTCCTACCGATCCCATTATCAATATCTAAAGACCCAAAAATACCTTGTTCAGACAACTCGGCTAAGCAAGCATATGTTCTGAATGGGGAGAGGGATAAATCAGCTGCTTTTATTGGGGCTCACTGTTCTAGCTTAATAAAGGGTAATTCCACTGCTTAACAGGACATATAGAAAAGAGATATATTACTGCAACATCTACTGCAAAATAATTTGGACATCTTAGTGGACAGCGACTCTGGCTCCAAGGGCACCTGGATGGTTATATACGGCTTACCAGATGAAACATTACAGTCTGTATTGTAGCTTGTTACTTAGGTAGGCTAATATTAGCAGACTTGGTGTATGGTTTAAAAGCTTGGAAACAATAAACACTTATAGATAATTTGTTCCCAATATTTACTAACTGAAACGAGATGAAATATTACTTTTTTAACCTGTTTTTATTTTATAATTGTGGATTCTTTATGCTTTTATTTATAGGTTAGCCATTCAACCAGATCTAATATTAAATATTACAACGTTTAGAGATATGCTTTATAGCACTCGCTGGTTCAGCAGACAACCAACAACACCATCACCTCCAAACACATGCACGCTCAGCCTTGTGACAGCTTATGGTCTAAAAAAAAACATAAAAAAACAAACAAACACCTGATCTTTATATTTGCAACATCTGTTGTCAGAGGAAAGTCAACATAAACAATTGCACAGAATAGACACGCCAGACTAGTGTGCTGTAACAGTGTGCCATGGAACTTGTTCATACTATCCCTTCCAAATAACCTGAAGTGTAAAAGCACTTGATTAATAATTCATGCTCTTATAATGTGAAATCCAACATGCCCGATATTAGGTGGTTGTCTGGTCCTACTAAAATCGACTGACTATTATCTAATGTGTATGACCAGCTTAGAGGTGGCCACGAAGAACAGGCAAAAGAACATGACAATTTCAGTGGAATCAGCCAACCATTTCATGTGTATGAGCCCCTTCGGCCTCTGTATAAATGAATAGTTTCATTACCCGTTTTATCTTAGAGGACAGAACTTCTGGGAGTTTTGCCTTCAGTTGATTTGTGTCTTTAAACGTTGATGAAAATCCACTAAGGAAAACCAGGTCCTGCATGAGTACTAACCCCGGAGAATCCTTGTCAGTGGTCTGTATAAAGAAAGCAAGACGTTAACTGGTATACGGTATAGAAGTTACAGATCACCAGAAGTAAACAGAGAACCTCACATTGATATACGATGGCAAATATAGCATATTGCACCTTCATTTCTTAATTTTAGAAGTGCATATATTGCACTGTGGGTATGAAGACTATCCAGTATCTGACATTTCATGTTAACGTGAAAGACTCCACCTCTGACAAGGTATGTGGCAATGAAGCCTTTTAAAGTCACAACCCGAAAAGACTTTTTCACATGTGAAAAGGATTGTGTCAATGAACATTCATAAGAAAGTTCAATCCTGATCCCTGTCCCCTTTAAACACATTTGCATCTTCATCGTCTGCAAAATATATCCCCATGTATGTATGCAAAAGATTTTCTGCCAACTATGTGCAAACTGTTTGGGGACAGGAACAATCATACAATAGTTTGCATAAGGCTAGGTAAAAGGTCCTTTATATAAATGCCTATCGATTTATTATATTCTGGATGGGTGAAGTTATCTGCCCATATAAAAGGCTTGGTTCATTTACATTGTTGATGTAAAGTAAACACAGATCTAATAACACAAGAACCCCACTGACTATGATGGGGTCTATCCAATAAGGTATCCATTCTTTTCATCATGCACGACTTTCTTGTCTGCATTTCTACCAGCGCTGGCTCTCCGTTCAGGGTTACCTTTCCCCTCCTGCATGAAAAATGCGGAGAGACAAGCACTCTGCAAGCAGAGCTTTTCTCTCTGCATTTTTCACCCTTTTTTGGGCGGAAACCGAACAGAAACCACACGGATTCTATTATACAGTAGTCTATGGGGTCCGCGGTCCCCCCCAAATGGAAACCCCCAACGTAGATATGAACCTAGCCTGAGTTGAACTAACTGAGCCTCTGAGACAGATGTGAATGTAATCCCACAGAGCTCATTCAGAGGCTTACAAGTAAGGAAAAAGGCGTGATCTGAGTGATCACCTGGTTCCCAACCCCATATCCATCTACCAGTGACAAATAAAAAAAAAGATGAAGATAAAAGCTATATCACCGTAGACAAACCTTTATGTCTGTGCTGACAATCTCATTTTTTTGAACCACTGGAAATGTTCTTTACACAGAATGAGTAACAGTCAGTAATAATGAATAAAATATATTCATTAAGTAACAATTGTTTGCCTGATCAGAACAAGCTTTTTACATCACTGTCAATCATATCTCATCCTAAAGAAGCAAGACGCACTACAAATTTTTGATTTTGCTTCTCAGTTGAAATGAGTGCATTGTATTACTCAAAGCAGAGTTAGCTATCATGCCACTGAGACACATTGGAGGAGGTTATCAACCCCCTTTATTCTCAACTGACAGATAACACAGAAGAGCATCGGATTTTGTTTAAAGATACCATAAAAATGTTAAAAAGTATAAAATATAATAAAAATGAAACAGCAACTCAATAATGAACAGTTAACTTGTACAGCATAATAAGGTCTATTAAAGAGGTCCTTTCACCACCTCCACCAATTCGGGTTCTTAGCATCTGTTAACTGGCGCTGCTCCACTGATTCTAGCACAGTTACAATTTTGTCTCTAGCCTCCAACGTTCCTGAGCAACAAGTATAGTTAGTTTTGGTGCCTGATGTACTATTTACGCTCTGTAATGTCAGAAGGACAGTGTCAGGCAGGGGGTGTGATACACAGCTCCAGTCAGAGACAGTGTCAGAGCTCAGAATCACGACCCTTGGCATCAGGAGGGCACGTCAGGCTGGAGAAGAGCCTAAGGAGAATGGCGTCAGGCAGGAGCAGAGCCTAAATAGCATATTAGACAGCAAAAGTAACAAAACCTATTGTTCAGTGATGGTGGGGGCTAGAGAAAAAATTCCATCTGTGCTAGAATCAATGGAGCAGCACCTATTAAATGATGTAAAGAGATGGACTTGTTGGAGGTGGTCAAATTACAATACTAATGAATAACACGTCAATTAGATACTTCATTAGAATCACATTAGGTGAAGCCTTGCATTTGGGTCCCTGAATTGCTGATGACGTTCCATGATAAGCTATGAAAGAAAGCGCACAGCCATTTTGGCTTCAATATCAATGGGGGTTACTGAGACAAATCATGTGACGTGAAAGAAGGACAAACTTTTGATTTCAATATATTTGATCCTTTGTTTCCACTAGAGAAAAGACACTGCCAAAAGTGTCTGGAAATTATTCCCTGCTCCTCACTGAAATAATATGCACACCTGGACAAGAGAGGGTGATTCTGGAGTACTAACAGTCAACCAAATGCTAGGGTTTGTTCTTTGAGGTACATGGACAGCATTACAATAACAGACTAAGTAACACAACATTGTAGGTAAAACCTACCATATAAGCTCGCCATAAAGTTTCCTTTCTGAATTCAAACAGCGCATTCAGTTGTGCAGTTTCCGCTACAAAGAAGACAAAAAGATAAAACGATTATAAAACGAATCAATTAAACAGCTATAAACACCATGTCAAAAAAAAAGGTTTATTACATTGCTATAAAAAGATAAAGAGGAGCTCCAGAAATCATTATGGCCTTATTAACATTTATGACCATATTTCTCCACAGTTTACAGCTGATCTCTGGGATCCCAACAGGGGTCACTTTATGATAAGATTAGTGCAATGCTTGTATAAAGCAGAGAACTCCTTTACAGGTTGCACAGCCAATCAGAGTACTAGCTCACAATCCAAGGCAGGGCTGCGGTAGGGTATTTAAAGGGGTTTTCCTAGACTTTTTAATTGATAACCTCTCTTTAGGATTGCTCATCAGTTGAAAAACCCCGGCGCATTAGCTTTTTGTAGCAACTGCTTTCGTTTCATCAGTCACATGGGTTGCACACAGCTCAGCCCCCATTCAAGTGAGTGGACTGAGCTGTGATACAAAGAACAACTGCTGTACAAATACACAACACTGAAATAAATCAGTAAATACTGAAGAGGCTGAAGCGCTCACCGAAACACTGCAGTCTTTTTAAACAATTGGGCGGCCAGGGGCCTGAGTGTCAGACCCATGATAACTAAGGATAGGTCAACAATTATTTAGCCTTGAAAACCCTTTAAAACCTTGCTTGGATGGGAATACATGGCTTAAAGGACTGTTCAGTCTGCTGAGAGTTTGGTAAAAAGCTAAAAGTAAATAGGAATTACCAAAACAGCACAGCACAGCTAGCTATATAGTTTCCATAACAGTCATAGAAACAGCATATCTCAGTACGCTATGAGGTTTCTATTACTCCTATTTACAGTAATTCCATGGAACATGTGGAAAGTAAGTAAGAACGGCTGTATTCAGCTGTATCCATAACTTCCAACTACTTTAGGCAGCCTGAGAAAATTCTCATCTCAGCCACAAAAGGTTGGTTAAAAATGAAGACTGGGTGTCAATTTCCATTGTATTTGTACCTGTAACAAGTGATTTTTTTGTTTTTAGACATAAATAGCAAACAACCCAAAAGTCTTGACCCAATAAATTTCTGTTATACATGATCTCCAATGTCAAATGTCCCAAAAAACACTTTTTGATAACAATTTGAGAACTTGGATACCAGTTACATTATACAGTTTAGACCAGACCTGGGTAATGTACGGCTTGCGGGCCACATCTGGCCCTTTGACTGGTTCTGTTCAGCCCAGCATAGCTTGTGGCATAAAAGTAGCTGCCGAATGGTAAATCCACTAAAGGACCTGTGATGATGTCATCACAGGTCCTTTAGCTCAACTAGGATAGGCCAAAACTCGTTAGAGGGCGGAGCCACACGGGACAGTGTGGCTGCTGTTACACAGAAAGAGCAAGCTGCCAGGAATGGAGACTGAAGGAAGATAAGAAGACAGTATGTGTGAGTAAGAGGAGGGAACTGGGGGCAGTTAAACTGAAGGCAGATGGAGGGGGCGACATTCAACTAGGGGGCAGATGGAGGAGGACATTAAACTGGGGCAGCATATTAAACCGTGGGGGGTAGCTGGAGGGGGACATGTCTGCCTCTATTTGCCACCCAATTTAATGTCCCCCTCCAACTACCTCCACTGTTTAATATCCCCCTCCACCTGCCCCAGTTTAATGTCCCCTCTAGTTTCTGCCAGTTTAAACTGGGGCACCAGGAGAGGGACTTAATACTTTGGGGCATTTGGAGAGAAAAGTTATAATTTGGGGGTGTATAATGTTAGGGTAACTGTAGGAGGATTATACTTTATGGGGGAACATGGAAAAATGATTAAGAATGGGCGGAGTCAATATAGAAGTGGGTGGAGCTAAATTTGCCGCAGCGCGCATAGCCCTCTAGAACAGTTTCAATTTCTCATGCGGCCCCATGGGAAAATTAATTGCCCACCCCTGGTTTAGACACTTGTTCAATAGCATAGTGAAATTGCCCTACCTGCCATTGCATTCAGAACTGGGCAGCAAAACATCCCAGTTCTCTTGATCAGTGGGAGTCCCACACCCTTCATAGGGGTTAGACTGCTGTGACCAGAATATCTCTTTAGACAATTACTCAACTGAGTGTTTAGGTCAACGTCAACTTTGACATTCATTTCAATTCACATACTCCATATATCTAGCCAGCTGAACAGCAGTAGTAAAATGAAGCAACTCAGTTAAATGGTTACAAAGATATTGTGCAACAGAAAGTGACACAGCCTAAAAAGAACAAGTTTGGTGGAAGATTATGACTGAACCATACAAATATGGAATATAATACACTAGGCTGAGATGAAAAGTTATTTCAATGCTTACCCTCTTGTTGAGATTCAAAGATGATCACTGTGACATTAGTTGATGGGTTCTTAGGTTTTGCAACATGAAATAATGATATAGCTGCATGAAAGAATGGCATGGTTGATTGTAAGTCCTTCATGGTGGCGTTGGCTGGAAGGGCTGGGTCTAGCACAAGCATTGGGACACGGATGCAATGCGTAAGGAGACACTCCAGCATCTTGTCACTAGAACTAGATGACATGCAAGGGTTAGCGAGTAAGCAATCTTAAAGGGATCCCATCATACTGAACATGGTGTCTGATCAGTCGACAGATTGTTATAGAGAAGGAGGAGCCAAGCAGATTGCTATACAGTTTTGTAGGGAAATATCCTGTAGCTTGCACATTAATTTAAATATCTGCTTGTTCTGGGCTTAGGGGCTCAGTAGATGGCCCTAATAAGTGACAATCTTCCGTCTAGAAGTGTGTATACAGAATTAGCGGTCATTCATTTAGTAGGACCACCTACTGGACTACTAATAATGAAATGAACAGATATTTACTTGAACATATTAAAAGGTGACACTGACCCTTTTTCTTTAAATAACACTATAACACTATATCAACCAGGGACAGAAACAGACTTGACAGGCTGATCAGAAGGGCCAGCTCTGTCCTGGGGAGATAGTGGGTGATAGAAGGATACTGTCTGTGGTGAGCTCCATGCGGGAGAATAAATCCCATCCCATCCCATGTATGAGACCTTGACGGCACTTGGCAGTATTGTCAGTGACTGACTGCTTCACCCCAAGTGTGAGAAGGAGCGCTATCACAAGTCCTTCCTTCCTTCCAACCGCGATCAGGCTGCATAATCTACATCAGACCAAGCGAAGATCACTCCGCACAGAGAACTAAGTGACCCTGAAGTCTTCTTTCTGTCTGCTCTTACTTAGCTGTTACGGACTCCTAGTATATCTTCTTTTCCTCAGTATATGTGTGTCTACTTCTGTAATATATTACTGTTTTTATTATCCTGTATCTGTATTACTATGCTGCTGTAACATACTGAAATTTCCTCACTGTGGGACTATTAAAGGATTATCTCATCTTAACCAAAGGTGTATTTGAATTTGATGCTGCATTGTTATACTGGCCATACCCATAAATTAAATGAACTTTTGGCTGACAGCTATCTCATCCAATCCACCCATACATGGGCACGCTCGGCTGAGCAGTGTATGTGTACTAAATGTGGGAAGGGTAAAATGATGCTTGCATCCTCTGGCAGCAGCTTATCTTCCTGAGAACAAAAGGATTAGGCAGTTATGATCCATTTGTCTAAACCTTTTTCTCCTAAACGACAAGAATACTGTAATGTGTACGGCCTTGTCCTAGAACATCCTAATAATTCTCAGTTACTCTTTCTGCATTAAAAGGGTTTTCTGGGAATTAAATAGTCAAGTCTGTGCCAGTTGACAAACTGAAGGAGTATTCCTACCTCCCTTCAACAAAATCCTACATATATCTTGCAAACTGACCCAATTAAATCTGATTACTTTTTTTCCAGGCTTCTATGCTCAGTTCCATGTAATTTGCACATCACTGATATGTGATACTACAGTCAATGCGATAGTTAAGCAGCGATTGCCATATCCCAGGAGAACAAGAAAACCACCAGAGACCAAGGAAAGTATAACAGGCAAATGGGGCCTTTAAAAAAAAAAAAAAAAAAAAAAGCAAAAAAATCAAACACACTGTATGTATTTGCTAATATGCCTGTTCAAGGGTTGGAAAACATTGTATATTTGATAAAGAGATAAGGCTACAATGCTGATGCTCCACTGATTTCCCCACCAATCTTCGTTTATATTCCAGAATTACGTGGAAGGTATCTCTGAGATCATGTCACATATTTACTGGTACAGGACTGCATTACATTATATTTTATATATTTATATAATGGAAATATATTCCGCAGCACTGTACAATTTGTAGGGTTCAAGTACAAACAAAAAGATACATTACAAAGAAATAGTCACACAATCACACAATGGGATTGAGGGCCCTGCTCGCAAGAGCTTACAATCATCCAAGTTTGGCATGGTGACCATCAGAGCATCAGCACTGGAGCTGCAAGGACAGCTTAAAGAATAGATATATGTGCTTGCCAGCGCTCCTGTCAGAATGTGAACATCTTTGGCAACTAAACAATGCTGAAATCTTATTGCAAAGCTTGTGTGACCAGGGACCAATTCAAATGTCTACCCATAAGGGATACATTGAGTCAAGTCATGTACTTGTGGATTACTTCTCACTCCATCAGAAATGATAACACAGACTGTTCACATAAGTCTAACCATATAGAGGTTCAGTAGACTTCCAAATAAATACAAATTATATAGACTTACCCTTTTCTTGTTGGCTCTGTTTTGTTACTTCCAATAAGTTCCCTAAGAAAATATTAAAGGATGATAAGTGCTTTGTACACACAGGCTACATTACTGTACCATTTAAGAGCTAATGTTATGTAGGCTACAAGAACACTAAAAAAATGTAAATAAAATGTATTTAGAACGTAAAAATGATGTTGAAAATCAAACATACCTGTTATATCAGTAACATGCATTGAGTCTACCCAAATGGATTCTTCATACTGATGACCTATCCAAAAGATAGGTCACCAGTATGTGTTCTGTGGGGGCCACCAGAAGTTACAGCAGTAGATGGGGAGTGCAAGCAACAGCCCAATCCATTCTATAGAAGCTGTCCCAGGAATTGCAGTGCCACTTCTTTTACTTGAATCATAGCAGCCTGCATATGCCCCCCATCCACTGATGTAACTTCCACCATCTGGAGGCACAGCTGTTCCGTGAGGGGGCCATGTGTTGGACCCTCACAGATCGCATACTGATGACCTATCCTGTGGATAGTATTAAAAATCCATGTGGTTACCTTGCCCCAGGCCCTGTTCGAAATGTTACTAGCTGCCACTCCCCTCCACTTCCTGGTTTCAGTGACAGACTGGCAGGTACAGCACACTGTTATCTCTTTATTTACATAGAGGTAACAGAGGTACTGTTCACGCTCTGGAAGTGGGAATACCCTTTTGAAGGGAGATTGTCAACAAGATCCAGAGTATAATACCAGCTCCTCAGATACATAGATTAGGGTCAACTAAATCAAACAGTGTTTTTCCATTGGAAAAATAAACGTAATCCACAGCCCATATAAATATAAGTGCAGGGGCCATACGGTGGCTCAGTGGTTAGCACTGTAGCCTTGCAGCGCTGGGTCCTGGTGTTCAAATCCCGCCAAGGGCAAAAAACCATCTGCAAGGAGTTTGTATGTTCTCACCGTGTTTGCATGGATTTCCATCCCATATTCCAAAAAAGACATATTGATAGGAGAAAAATGTACATTGTGAGCTCTATCTGGGGCTCACAATCTACATTTAAAAAAATAAATGAAATAAATATAAGTGTATATCAGTATATATATAAAAAAATGCTGGTGTACGAAAAACCACAAACCTCCCGGTCCAGGTCAAATGCAACATAGAACAAAAAACTTGTAATTCAGCATCCAGGACAATGGTAATTAATAAAACATAACTTTTAATTCAAAAAGTTCCATAAAATGCATATTACAAAAGAAACCAAGGAAAACAAAAAAACAAAACAAAAAAAAAACAACGCACTTACGACATGTAAAAAGACACAGGACAAGTGAAACACGAATGCCACCGTGTTTTTCCATTGTGGACCGTTGCCAAGTTATGGTGATTTCAGTGAATATGTAAATGAGCTATTTGGAGCTCAAAAGTGGTTAACGACAATCCCCTTGTAGCAGCAAATAGCTGATTTGCATATCAACAAAGACAGCAATAAGTCAGCAATGGAGGCATCAATTCACATGGAGAAAACTCACCATAACCTGTCAGGGCTAGGTTAATATGTTGGATTCTGGTGACAGACTCCTTTTAAGTACAATGTGGTATGATGCAATATCAGCAATGACAATATAGATGGCATTAACCCTTAAGTACTATCATGGTGTCTATCATAATGATATGTGTATGATAGTGGTGCATGATAGACACCATTATATTACTTAAGGGTTAATACACTTAAACTTTAAGTACAATATTTCTGTTTTCTTACTAAACAATTAGAAGACGAAACCCAGCTTAATATTATTGAATAGAGATGAGCGAACACTAAAATGTTCGAGGTTCGAAATTCGATTCGAACAGCCGCTCAATGTTCGTGTGATCGAATGGGTTTCGAACCCCATTATAGTCTATGGGGAACAGATACTCGTTAAGGGGGAAACCCAAATCCGTGTCTGGAGGGTCACCAAGTCCACTATGACACCCCAGGAAATGATGCCAACACCTCTGGAATGACACTGGGACAGCAGGGGAAGCATGTCTGGGGGCATCTAACACACCAAAGACCCTCTATTACCCCAACATCACAGCCTAACAACTACACACTTTACACACTCAATACCACCTCTCTGACAGTAGGAAAACACCTTGAAACATGTGTATTTGGCACTTGCAGTGAGGAGAGCTTGTCACCAGCAGTGAATTTGGCCCTTGTAGTAAGTTGAGGTTGGCACCAACATTTGTTTTGAAAATCAGGGTGGATTGAGCCTCTAACCAGCAGAGTTTGGGCAAATTCATGGTGGAGGGAGCCTCTAAAAACCCCAGTTTGGACCAATTCATGGTGGAGGGAGCCTCTAACCAGCCCAGTGTGGGCAAATTCATGGTGGAGGGAGCCTCTAAAAAACCCAGTTTGGACCAATTCATGGTGGAGGGAGCCTCTAACCAGCCCAGTTTGGGCAAATTCATGGTGGAGGGAGCCTCTAAAAAACCCAGTTTGGACCAATTCATGGTGGAGGGAGCCTCTAACCAGCCCAGTTTGGGCAAATTCATGGTGGAGGGAGCCTCTAAAAAACCCAGTTTGGACCAATTCATGGTGGAGGGAGCCTCTAACCAGCCCAGTTTGGGCAAATTCATGGTGGAGGGAGCCTCTAACCAGCCCAGTTTGGACCAATTAATGGTGGAGGGAGCCTCTAACCAGCCCAGTTTGGGCAAATTCATGGTGGAGGGAGCCTCTAAACAGCCCAGTTTGGACCAATTCATGGTGGAGGGAGCCTCTAAAAAACCCAGTTTGGACCAATTCATGGTGGAGGGAGCCTCTAAACAGCCCAGTTTGGGCAAATTCATGGTGGAGGGAGCCTCTAACCAGCCCAGTTTGGACCAATTAATGGTGGAGGGAGCCTCTAAACAGCCAAGTTTTGGGAAATTCATGGTGGAGGGAGCCTCTAACCAGCCCAGTTTGGACCAATTAATGGTGGAGGGAGCCGCTAAACAGCCCAGTTTGGACCAATTCATGGTGGAGGGAGCCGCTAAACAGCCCAGTTTGGACCAATTCATGGTGGAGGGAGCCTCTAAAAAACCCAGTTTGGACCAATTCATGGTGGAGGGAGCCTCTAACCAGCCCAGTTTGGACCAATTCATGGTGGAGGGAGCCTCTAAAAACCCCAGTTTGGACCAATTCATGGTGGAGGGAGCCTCTAACCAGCCCAGTTTGGGCAAATTCATGGTGGAGGGAGCCTCTAAACAGCCCAGTTTGGGCAAATTCATGGTGGAGGGAGCCTCTAACCAGCCCAGTTTGGACCAATTAATGGTGGAGGGAGCCGCTAAACAGCCCAGTTTGGACCAATTCATGGTGGAGGGAGCCTCTAAAAACCCCAGTTTGGACCAATTCATGGTGGAGGGAGCCTCTAAAAAACCCAGTTTGGACCAATTCATGGTGGAGGGAGCCTCTAACCAGCCCAGTTTGGACCAATTAATGGTGGAGGGAGCCTCTAAACAGCCAAGTTTGGACCAATTCATGGTGGAGGGAGCCTCTAAAAACCCCAGTTTGGACCAATTCATGGTGGAGGGAGCCTCTAACCAGCCCAGTTTGGGCAAATTCATGGTGGAGGGAGCCTCTAACCAGCCCAGTTTGGACCAATTAATGGTGGAGGGAGCCGCTAAACAGCCCAGTTTGGACCAATTCATGGTGGAGGGAGCCTCTAAAAACCCCAGTTTGGACCAATTCATGGTGGAGGGAGCCTCTAAACAGCCCAGTTTGGGCAAATTCATGGTGGAGGGAGCCTCTAACCAGCAGAGTTGGTGGAAATCAGGGTGGAGGGAGCCTCTAACCAGCAGAGTTGGGGGAAATCAGGGTGGAGGGAGCCTAGTATTAGCAGAATTGTGCAACGCTTATGGTGGATGAGTATGAGGATGCGGAGGAATTGGAGAGGTTGAGTACAGACATGGAGTTTCATGTTGGGGTGCTTTACACAGGTGGGCACAAAAATGACGGCTCTACCCAGTGGTGGTTCATTTTTATCAAAGTGAGCCGGTCGGCACTCTCAGCTGACAGACGGGTGCGCTTGTCAGTGATGATGCCACCGGCTGCACTGAACACCCTCTCAGATAGGACGCTGGCGGCAGGACAGGACAGCACCTCCAAGGCATATAGGGCAAGTTCAAGCCACAGGTCCAACTTCGACACCCAATACGTGTAGGGCGCAGAGGGGTCGGAGAGGACAGGGCTGTGGTCGGAAAGGTATTCCCGCAACATGCGCCTATACTTCTCACGCCTGGTGACACTAGGACCCTCCGTGGCGGCACTTTGGCGAGGGGGTGCCATCAAGGTGTCCCAGACCTTAGACAGTGTGCCCCTCGTTTGTGTGGACCGGTGAGAACTTGGTTGCCTACTGGAGGAACTGCCCTCCCTGCCGCCAACGTCACATGCTGGAAACATCTCCATCATATTCTGCACCAATTGCCTGTGGCAAGCATTGATGCGATTGGCCCTCCCCTCTACCGGAATAAAAGACGAGATGTTGTTTTTATACCGGGGGTCAAGGATAGCAAAGATCCAGTACTGGTTGTCCTCCATGATTTTGACAATACGCTTGTCGGTTGTAAAGCACCCCAACATGAACTCAGCCATGTCTGCCACAGTGTTAGTTGGCATGACTCCTCTGGCCCCACCGGAAAGTTCAATCTCCATTTCCTCCTCATCCTCCATGTCTACCCATCCGCGCTGCAACAATGGGACGATTCGAAGTTGCCCGGAAGCCTCCTGTATCACCATCACATCATCGGACAACTCTTCTTCCTCCTCCTCCTCCTCCTCCTCCATTAAACGCAGTGAAGCGGACAGATGTGTGGACCTACTCTCCAGCTGTGACGGATCGGATGCTATCCCTAACTCCTCTGTGTGATCTGAGTTATCCCTGATGTCAATCAGGGATTCTCTCAGAACACACAAGAGCGGGATTGTAAGGCTCACCATCGCATCCTCAGAGCTCACCCTCCTTGTGGACTCCTCAAAGACCCGTAGGATGTCACAAAGGTCTCTCATCCATGGCCACTCATGGATGTGAAACTGAGGCAGCTGACTTTGTGGCACCCTAGGGTTTTGTAGCTGGTATTCCATCAAAGGTCTCTGCTGCTCAACCACTCTATTCAACATCTGAAACGTTGAGTTCCAGCGTGTGGGGACGTCGCACAAAAGCCGGTGTTGTGGCACATGCAGGCGTTGCTGGAGAGATTTTAAGCTAGCAGCGGCTACTGTCGACTTGCGAAAGTGGGCGCACATGCGCCGCACTTTCACCAGTAGCTCTGGAACATTGGGGTAGCTCTTTAGGAAACGTTGCACCACTAGGTTGAAGACGTGGGCCAGGCATGGAACATGTTGGAGTCCGGCAAGCTCCAGAGCTGCTACCAGGTTCCGGCCGTTATCACAAACGACCATGCCTGGGCCCAGGTGCAGCGGCTCAAACCATATTGCCGTCTCATCGAGGAGGGCATCCCTCACCTCGGAGGCAGTGTACTGTCTGTCCCCCAAGCTGATCAGCTTCAGCACAGCCTGCTGACGTCTACCAACGCCAGTGCTGCAACGTTTCCAACTCGTAGCTGGGGTCAATCTAACAGCGGAGGAGGAGGCGGTGGCGGAGGAGGAGGCGGTAGAGGAGGAGGAGGAGGGGGGTGTTCTTCTCGTGTCCCTGCCAGGAATGTTAGGCGGGGAGACGAGGTACACCGGGCCAGTTTGGGAAGCAGTCCCAGCCTCAACTACATTCACCCAGTGTGCCGTCAGTGAAATGTAGCGTCCCTGTCCGCATGCACTTGTCCACGCGTCGGTGGTCAAGTGGACCTTTGTGCAAAGCGCGGAACTAAGGGCCCGCCTGATGTTGAGTGACACGTGCTGGTGCAAGGCGGGGACGGCACACCGGGAGAAGTAGTGACGGCTAGGGACGGCATAGCGAGGTGCTGCAGTTGCCATCAGGTCCAGGAAGGCGGGAGTTTCAACAAGCCGGAACGCCAACATCTCCTGGGCCAGCAGTTTAGCGATGTTGGCGTTCAAGGCTTGCGCGTGTGGGTGGTTAGCAGTGTATTTCTGCCGCCGCTCCAATGTCTGAGAGATGGTGGGTTGTTGTAAAGAAACGCCTGATGGTGCCTTTGATGGTGCAGGAGAAGGAGATAAGACAGGACCAGGGGAGGATGAGGTAGAAGTCAACAAAGTGGCGGAGGCAGATGAAGTGGTGTCCTGGCTCGTCCTCTGGAGTGCATCGCCAGCACAGTCAGCAGTGGCAGTGGCAGAGGCAGTGGCAGTGGCGTGAACGGCAGGCGGCCTTTGTCCTGCCGTTGCTGCCTGCCACTGATTCCAGTGCTTGGATTCCAAATGACGGCGCATTGAAGTGGTGGACAGGTTGCTCTTCTCAGAGCCCCTAATCAATTTCGAGAGGCAAATTGTGCAGACAACACTATATCTGTCCTCGGCGCATTCCTTGAAAAAACTCCACACCTTCGAGAAACGTGCCCTCGAGGTGGGAGTTTTTCGGGGCTGGGTACGAACTGGAACATCTTGGGAGATTCCGGGTGTGGCCTGGCTTCGCCTAAGCTGCTGACCTCTGCCTCTGCCTCTAGCTACCCTTTTTGGTGCTGCACCTGCCTCAACATCCACACTACTTTCCCCGCTTGACATCCCCCCTGTCCAGGTCGGGTCAGTGTCCTCATCATCCACCACTTCCTCTTCCAACTCCTGTCTCATCTCCTCCTCCCGCACAATGCGCCGGTCAACTGGATGCCCTGACGGCAACTGCGTCACATCATCGTCGATGAGGGTGGGTTGCTGGTCATCCACCACCAAATCGAACGGAGATGGAGGAGACTCTAGTGTTTGAGCATCTGGACACAGATGCTCCTCTGTTAGGTTCGTGGAATCGTGACGTGGAGAGGCAGGTTGAGGGACAATGAAAGGAGCGGAGAACAGCTCTGGGGAGCAGGGACAGTTTGGGTTATTGTTCTGTAAAGCTTCGGAATTTTGGGAGGAAGGAAGACAAGACTGTTGGGTAATAGGAGGAGAGGAGGCAGAGTCTGACTGGCTGCTGGACAATGTGCTGTAAGCGTTCTCTGACAGCCATTGCAAGACCTGTTCCTGGTTCTCGGGCCTACTAAGGTTTATACCCTGCAGTTTAGTTAATGTGGCAAGCAACCCTGGCACTGTGGAGTGGCGCAATGCTTGCTGCCCCACAGGAGTAGGCACGGGACGCCCTGTGGCTTCACTGCTACCTTGCTCCCCAGAACCATTCCCCCGACCTCGCCCACGGCCTCGTCCACGTCCCTTTCCGGGAGCCTTGCGCATTTTGAATTCCTAGTTAGAAATTGGCACTGTATACCAGTAGTAAAAATTGTGGGTGCACGTAACCCCAATATATTCTTTGAATTACCAGTCAGAAACTGGCACTATATGGCAGTAGCAAGAAATGAGGGTATTTGTATTCCCAATATATTCTTTGAATTCCCAGTCAGACAATGGCACTGTATACCAGTAGTAAAAATTGTGGGTGCACGTAACCCCAATATATTCTTTGAATTCCCAGTCAGACACTGGCACTATATGGCAGTAGCAAGAAATGAGGGTATTTGTATTCCCAATATATTCTTTGAATTCCCAGTCAGACAATGGCACTGTATACCAGTAGTAAAAATTGTGGGTGCACGTAACCCCAATATATTCTTTGAATTACCAGTCAGAAACTGGCACTATATGGCAGTAGCAAGAAATGAGGGTATTTGTATTCCCAATATATTCTTTGAATTCCCAGTCAGACAATGGCACTGTATACCAGTAGTAAAAATTGTGGGTGCACGTAACCCCAATATATTCTTTGAATTACCAGTCAGAAACTGGCACTATATGGCAGTAGCAAGAAATGAGGGTATTTGTATTCCCAATATATTCTTTGAATTCCCAGTCAGACAATGGCACTGTATACCAGTAGTAAAAATTGTGGGTGCACGTAACCCCAATATATTCTTTGAATTACCAGTCAGAAACTGGCACTATATGGCAGTAGCAAGAAATGAGGGTATTTGTATTCCCAATATATTCTTTGAATTCCCAGTCAGACAATGGCACTGTATACCAGTAGTAAAAATTGTGGGTGCACGTAACCCCAATATATTCTTTGAATTCCCAGTCAGACACTGGCACTATATGGCAGTAGCAAGAAATGAGGGTATTTGTATTCCCAATATATTCTTTGAATTCCCAGTCAGACAATGGCACTGTATACCAGTAGTAAAAATTGTGGGTGCACGTAACCCCAATATATTCTTTGAATTCCCAGTCAGACACTGGCACTATATGGCAGTAGCAAGAAATGAGGGTATTTATAACCCCAATATATTCTTTGAATTCCCAGTCAATGGCACTGTATACCAGTAGTAAAAATTGTGGGTGCACGTAACCCCAATATATTCTTTGAATTACCAGTCAGAAACTGGCACTATATGGCAGTAGCAAGAAATGAGGGTATTTGTATTCCCAATATATTCTTTGAATTCCCAGTCAGACAATGGCACTGTATACCAGTAGTAAAAATTGTGGGTGCACGTAACCCCAATATATTCTTTGAATTACCAGTCAGAAACTGGCACTATATGGCAGTAGCAAGAAATGAGGGTATTTATAACCCCAATATATTCTTTGAATTCCCAGTCAGACAATGGCACTGTATACCAGTAGTAAAAATTGTGGGTGTATATAGCCCCAATTCTATTGCTAGGGGACTTGCAGGGTATTTCTGGGGTGAAGGTGGGGGGGCACACCGTTGGAACGGGTATCGGGGTATATATCGGGTATACGGGAATACACTGACAGTGTATTCCATTCAGGATCCTGGGAAAGCTGGGTTGCGGCGATTGAGCCCGTCAGTGCCACGTTACACTGACAAGCTTCTCCCTGGAATTTAGCTCTTACAAGAGCTGTTGTGGTTGTCTTCTCCTTCCTATCCTAGCCTGTCCCTGCCTATCCAGAATCTAAGCCCTAGCTAGCTGGACGGAAACCTCCGTCCTCGGTGAATTGCAAGCTCAGAATGACGCGAACCTGGGCGGCGCTGTTCTTTTAAATTAGAGGTCACATGTTTTCGGCAGCCAATGGGTTTTGCCTACTTTTCTCAACGTCACCGGTGTCGTAGTTCCTGTCCCACCTACCCTGCGCTGTTATTGGAGCAAAAAAGGCGCCAGGGAAGGTGGGAGGGGAATCGAGTAATGGCGCACTTTACCACGCGGTGTTCGATTCGATTCGAACATGCCGAACAGCCTAATATCCGATCGAACATGAGTTCGATAGAACACTGTTCGCTCATCTCTATTATTGAATTATTGTTTGCCATTTACCTCAACGCCCTTTGCTCTTCTTCCATTTGCTCTCGAACATCCCGTAGCTGCTTTACAAGCTCCGGATCAGTACCATTAACCCAGGTATATACAACATCAATGGGCATGGGGAGACATAGCCTGTATGAAGCCCACACAAAGGAAGAGAAACAAATACATAGGAAAAATTATTTATTTGACAGATTGATGTATTGGTCACAAAATAAATCTGCCAACAATGCAAAGTAAACATTATGTAAAGTAAATTAGTTTGTCAACATTAAAGTGTAAATATTGGTTTAGAACTCTGTACACATTAGTGACAAGTGGAAAAAAAAACACCAGTGCAGAACCAAATTTGGTCAATAAATGGTCACTAACTTTTTAATAAACTTAAAATAAATGAATAGTTCAGGTGATAAGAAATTTATAATATATCTAAGCAGAGGAAAATGCCTTTCTCTGCTTTTATCACAACCCTTCCCTGCTTCCCCTCTCTCTGCTGAACTGATTTTCACTCTGAAAATCCTTACTATATCTGTCTCAAGACGGACAAACCACATGACACAGATTACACATGTATATAGAAGCCTAAGAAGAGGGAAGGAATGCAGGAGTACAGGTAAAAACATGGGCTAAGGAGACATTTAAATCACATTCTGATCCTTATGGACTGGGGGTTAAGTGTCCCAAATAGCACTGTTGTAAAATTTTCTATGCCTGCATAAAAACCCCACAAACCTTTATACTCACCTAGAGTTAAATCAGAATCATCTATGGTGTTCCTGGCGCCTGAGATCTAGTGCATGCGCACTGAATCCAAGGTGTACTTTCCCAGCATCATCAAACCACTGCACAGACGCCAGGAATACAGACACTGGTAAGTAGAATTTTTTTTTTTTTTTCCAATGCTGGTGCAGACAGCTTTACAACAGGACTATTTGGGACTTAGTGTCCATAAGGACATGTGATTGGGTTAGTAACCCAAAAAGGTTCCATTTTAGCTTTAGTAACATCAGTCTATGGCAGTACTTTTCTATATATGCCCAGCATGGCCCCTGTTTGTGAGTGACAGAGAAACAGTTGTACAGGAAATTTGCCTCTACTTTCTGTGTGCAGCTAGTCAACACCAACCAGCTCAGGGAGAACTGCAAACTACAAATAGAGAATGCGGAGGAGACAACTGCTACAAACTGCAAAGTCATATAATGGTAAAAAAAATAATATTCCTCATATAAACACACTGTACTACTGATTTATTCAAAGTTTGTTGAAATAACAGGAGTTTTCCTACAAAACAAGTCTTCCCCTAGCATAGGAGATATCTTGCAGATCAGTGTGTATCCAAATGCTCAGGCCCCCACTGATCAGGAGCATGGGGGTTCTTTGTCCACCGTTCTGAATGAAACCGTGGTCTGAAGGCATACGCAGTAACGTAGGTAGCTGAAGTATGGATAACTTGTTATTTTTAAGATTTGCCTTCTTTCGAACCCCAACAAGAATAAGATAAAACCCAATGGCAGCAGTAAAATATGGAGGCAATGTTACAACTGATAACATAAAGTTGCCTCATGTCTGATAAAAATTTGTACCATTACAGAAACGTTCCTGCTCATTTAACCAGGCTTTAGTCACACTGACCTTGCTGAAGAATTTTGTTAGGGTTTCCATATCTGACTGTAACTTCAGATTAAGCCAGTTGTTTTCTTTCCACAGTCTGTGAGCAGTACCATATTAAGCAAACAAAGGAATGGCTGCATTTCACTAATATAAGTCGTGTCTTGTGCAGCGAGCAGAATACACAAAGCCTTCTGTGTGCACATATTTAATATGAGTTTGTAGTTTTAACTCTTGTGAGCACATTACCTGTCCTGAAATGACTTTCCAGCAATGTTGTCCCGGTAAGTATCAAATAAAACATGATATTGATCGCGACTCCACTCCAGAACCACCTGAAAAAGAAATGTTGCTCGTGAGGCACACAGCTTTGTTTTGGCCTCACAAGCCTCCCGATTCCCTTTTGTGTAAAATATTTTATTAAAATAAGAACATAATGAAAGAGATTAATCATGGGGGGAATTTTTTAAATGTCTGCTTTGCTATAAAGCTGCATTCACACCACGTTTTATGTTGTTGTTTTTTTTAGATAACCACTTAAGGGCACAGTCCTTAAGAGAAGAAGAAAAAAAAGCAATCATCTGTGACTGCTGTTCTACATAGAGCACTGGTTCCAGAGCAGAGGTCGAGGGCCATTTTTGGCTGAGACAGCTTTGGGACCCCTGATCTATCGTACTTACTTGAAAAATAAGTGCCTGCAACATTGCCTCTACTCTCATGCCCTCCTGTATTCTGCCTGTATTCTATATATTAGAAAATTATATATGCATGAATGAATAATCTTTTTGCCTCAGTAAAAGCTCTGCATTACAGCCTAGACAAAAAACAGAAGTAATATATGCAGTGTATGTAACCGCTACAGTATTTCTTTGAGGTTATCACTGTGAAAGTCCTTATGACTACACTTCCTGTCCGTTTTCTAATCTGTCTTGTACTATTTCAATGCAGATGTCATAAGTGTCTATGGTAAGAAAAACCTTTTAGGCCAAGGATCCTTAGGCCCACAAGTTGCCATACAATTCCAGAGTTATGGCAAAATATGAGCAACCTCAATGTTTAGCTAAGAAGGAAAAATTTACTAGTAATGTGTGACAATCACAAAAATTCCCATGTGACTGTCAAACAACAAACAATGAGTTTGCTTGTGTTTGTTGCATCTCCAAGCACCAATACACAAAAATATCATGAGACATTACAAAAAAAACCAACACATTTTTCATTTAAACTGAAATCCTCTGTTATTTTCTGCTACTAAATGCCAACAAACCACATGTTTGTGTGAAGCAGATAACAGATGATATCTCATGTCAAGAAAACCACATGGAAATCTGCCGTTTGATAAGCAGGGCATGCAACACAAAATCCACCATATATAGTGGTTCTTCTTAAAACATATAGGTTCACCTTTGAACATATACCGTAAATAGGTGCACAAACTAAAAGATAAAAATAAATAAATAAAATAAAAGTCATCCCAGCTCTGCTAACAAGGATGGACTGGACTGTTCGCTCATGCACAGCGGCTCGCAATGCGCAGTGTGATGATAAAACATTCATTGTACAGCTTTCACCTTTACGATAAATATGTCCTTTCAGACAAATTTCCCTCTGATCTTGCTCAGCCCGGTATGGGATGATCTTGGCTGAATGCTGCATAGACACTAATAGGTAGACATAGCTGACAAACTGGTTTCACTGTCCTTGGTGATTATAGCAGCCATAGAATCAGGATGTCTTATTGTGATAGCACAGATGTAAAAGACATCAATAGCAGCTGTAGGCATCCCCTGAAAGTGTCCGTAGTGGAGGAACTAGAAGGAATGAATGAGTTTATAAGGCATCTCCCTGTAAAACTTGTCTCATACCATACTGTACCAGCTGTCTGTCTCCTAAGATCATCATGCTACCTTCCTGCAGACCTCATGCCATACACTCATACACACAATCATACATACAGCTGGCAGGGGCAAGGAAAGCGTTACCCACCTCTCCAAACTGCAGAGCCGAGACGATCATCAGCACCATGCCCCCAAAGCAGAGATAGAGCCCATACCTGTGGGACAGGCAGGTATAGGTCTGTCTCTGCAGGAGTTTCAGCAGGGAGTTGAGCAGCATGGCAGGACGGGCAGCATCCCTCAGCCACCCTCGCCAGTCCCTGCCACCAAGTCACGTGCAGCGCAGCCACAGCCGCTGTCACACAGCCCCGGAACCAGACCTAAGCAGCCGAGCGCTGATCCTGCGCACTCTCACACAATAGCACAGAACGAGGAAGTCGGCATTTGATTGTGTGACCTGGGACTGGTGTCTAGCTGCGGGTGGCTTACGGAAGTGGATGATGGCTGTTTACGCCATAGTGTACATACTGGACATGAGCGCGTCTGTCCTGCTTTGAGGAAGCTACATGTCTGTGAATGCAAGCCGGCTGGCTGCATAAGCTAGCTGGATATTGAGTGACCGTGTGGCTATGGGAGTACCTTCCCCCTTCCCCTCTGCTGGTTTACCATTTCATTAGTTGATCTGGGGGAGGGGCCTCACACATGTTTATTCTGTGCAGTGCTGGGCGGAGAAGTCCTCTTGGAGCTCTGCAACTTGCTTTCACTTTCTCCCTGCTTAACCCTCGCCCTGCCGCCTTCCAAACCCAGGCTATGGAGCAATCACAGGAGCTGCAGCACCACCAGCAGCTGTTAGAGCTGCTGCTACATAAAGTAACCCTTCGTTCACATCTGTGTTGGTATTCCGTCTGAGGGAGTCTGCATGAGGACTCCCCGAACGGAATACCGAACACAACTGCAAGCCGTGTGCAGTTGAATGCACACGGACCCCATAGACTACAATGTTGTCCGTGTGCTTGCTGCCAGAACTCCGCAGAGATCATGCGGACAGGAAAGTATTTTACAATCTACAGGCAGCGCACAGCAAGCACACGGACCCCATTATAGTCTATGGGGTCCTTGTGCTTTACTGCACAGCGCTTGCAGTTGCGTTGGTATTCCGTCCGGGGGAGTCCGCATGAGGACAGACGGAATACCAACGCAGATGTGAACGAGGAGTAAATCAGAAAGGGACAGCATGGCTGGAGTCCCTGCTCCAGAGGAGCGGGAATTCAGTCCAGGGTCCTCCCCAGCAGCCAGTAGTGCACACGGCCTGGTGGTTAAGCAAAAACAGCACCGGCCATCGGACACTGCAGCCAAACAGGCACAAAATGCCAAACAGAATAAGGGCCTAGTAGGCCCGAGGGTTAGCACATGGCTACCAACAGATAGTCAGATACAAATAGCTTTCCCTAACCAGTTCGTAGGTAGCCCACCTGCCACATAGTTATATTTACCCCCACACTCCCCGGCTCAGTATGCTAGGAACGCAAGAGGGGTGTTTAACTTGGGCCCAATAGCTACTGCCCCCTGTGCGAACTCAGTGCCGCTTTGTACAGGACACGGTGGTGGGGAGTTAGTAGTGGGCAAAAATGTTCCTATAATGCCCCATGCGCCTAGACTCTACCGGCACTTGAATGACCACCATTAAAGGGTTTCTGAGGAACACGGGTCCCTTAGATCCAGCACCTCCCCGCATAACAGTAGGAGCCCCCGCCGTAGCCGGCATAGATCCCTCAGTGGATCATCCGCTGGGAGCCCCCCAAGTCAGCGTAGTGCTAGGTCCCAGAGGCAAGGCAGAAGGTGTCATCGCAGCTATAGCAGGGAGAGGTCGGCATAGAACTCCTCTGTCTCATCCTCGAGGGATTCACACAGACCTAGGTCACACGGCCGTGTGGGTTCAAAGAGTCGGGGAAGAGAGCCCATGGCCACACCGGAACCGTTGGCAACAAGACCAATGCTGCTGCAGCCAGCCTCGAACAGTGCCCAGACAACCAAGCGACGCCACAGCAGGATAATACATGGTGATAGAGATGATGAGGGCAATGCTAGAGAAACTGGAGACCGCCTCCCCTCCTAAGTCCGCAACGGGTGTGGCTACGCAGCCACCAGAAAGTTGGTTATGGAGTGATACATTTACGTGCCAGCGGAGGTGAAGGAAAAGATTATAAGAGGGGAATTCATGGACATATGGTCACTGATATCTCAGGACCAACATACCGTGGACAAAGAGCAGGTATATGGGAGAGGAGAGGATAAAAAGCCCAAGGTGGCTAGAACTCTTAACAATTGGATATAAGCCTTTGCCACTTTGTTATGTATACTTTGTCAGGCAAAACAGCACTTGGGCTGTTTGTGTATTTGAATATCATTCTCTCAGCATATAATGTGTACAGTGGTTCAGTATGGTGGAGGTACAATGAGAAATTTTGACAGCGCTTGGTGCTGCACCCAGAAGTGGGATGGGCCTCAAAAGCTACTGATATATGGATTCAGATAACGATGAACCCCAAGCTGGTAAGGACTCCCTTTTAGCCGGCAGCCACTGCAGGAGCATGGTCACCCACAGCGGTGACTCACAAGACAGGCGCATGTTGGATGTATAATGAAGGGTACTTTAGATACTATGCCTCATGTCGATTTAAGCATGAATGCACCATCTGTGGGGGGGCCCCATGCGGCCTTGCGATGCACAAGAAGGTTTAATTCCCAAAAGTGGGTGCATTACAAGCCAGAGGACACCAGTGACCATAGATAGGATGCACCCCTGGCTCGACAGGTACCCCAGGAGACAAGAGGCAGACATGCTTTTTAGTGGTTTTACTTTTGGTTTCTACATACCCCACGTTGCAAGTTTATTCGTTACCCTAGCAGACAATTTACGTTCAATTGCAAAAGACATGAACAAAGCACAGGATCCTTTACTGAGCCCCCATTCAAAAACTTTAGCGTGTCACCACTGGGCCTGGTCCCCAAGAAGAAGAAAGGGAAATTCAAACTTAGGGAGCCTTCACACGGAGTTTATGCTCCGCTCATTCTTAACATAAACTCATACGCGCGCTACCCATTGAAATCAATGGGAGGCTTTTTTTACCTATTGCTTTCAATGTGATACACGCGTATGCCGGCACCCATTCAATGGGATCTGTTTTTTACGTCTCTCACTCTGAACGACAGCCCTAAATTTATGTTTACCTGTAGATACCACTAGGTGGCGCTCAATGCATAAAAGATTATATTGTTCCTACTGATTTCAATACCATTGGTGTGCAAAAATAATGTTAGGGCCCCTTCACTCTACGGATACACTGACTGATTCTGAACGTTAAAACACGTTCAGAATCAGCGCATATAAAGAAGATCCCATTCATTTCAATGAGAGCCGGCATACAAGAGCTCCCCATTAAAATGAATGGGCTGTTTTTTTCTCTACGAGCGTTCCCATTGAAGTGAATGGGAAGCGCTCGCGTGTACGGCTCAGAATGAGCTGAGCGAGCCGTACACGCGAGCAGAGCTGAGTGTGTGTATACGAGGATCCTACTGTGGTAACCATGCTGTGTGGTGCAGTAGAGCTGTTTGTGTGTGTGCGAGGCTCCTACTGTGGTAACCCTGCTGTGTTATGCAGCAGAGCTGTGTGTGTGCGAGGATCCTACTGTGGTAACCCTGCTGTGTGATGTAGCAGAGCCGTGTGTGTACGAGGCTTCTACTGTGGTAACCCTGCTGTGTGGTGTAGCAGAGCTGTGTGTGTGCAAGGATCCTACTGTGGTAACCATGCTGTGTGATGTAGCAGAGCTGTGTGTGTGCGAGGATCCTACTGTGGTAACCGTGCTGTGTGATGTAGCAGAGCCGTGTGTGTACGAGGCTTCTACTGTGGTAACCCTGCTGTGTGGTGTAGCAGAGCTGTGTGTGTGCAAGGATCCTACTGTGGTAACCATGCTGTGTGATGTAGCAGAGCTGTGTGTGTGCGAGGATCCTACTGTGGTAACCGTGCTGTGTGATGTAGCAGAGCTGTGTGTGTACAAGGCTCCTATTGTGGTAACCCTGCTGTGTGCATGCTACATGTGATGTAGCAGTGCTGTGTGTGTACAAGGCTGCTACTGTGGTAGCCCGAGATGTAGCAGAACTGGCCGTGCGCTCATTTAATCTACACCAGAGATGCAGCCAAGCTGAGTGCACGGCCAGCACTGCTACACCGGAGAGGAAGCAAAGCTGGCCATGCGCTCGGCTACTCCAGAGATGTAGCAGAGCTCAGCACACACACCAGAGATGCAGCAGAGCTGAGTGTGCAGCATGGTTCAACGCACACTCAGCACTGCTACATCTGAGATGCAGCAGAGCTGAATGTGCAGCAGAGTTCAGCGCACACTCAGCACTACTACATCTGAGATGCAGCAGAGCTGAGTGTGCAGCAGGGTTACGTCGGGATCTCTGTTAGCTTGTGATATGCGAGAGCTGACTTTTTCCCATAGGAATGCAATGACAAGCGTTAATTGGCCGAATGCCATACAGAGTACAGCATTCGGCCAATCAACGCTGGTTCTGCTGGAGGAGGCAGAGTCTAAGATCGGTCCACAGCAGTTTCCATTGTGGTCCGATCTCAGTAGGAGCACTGTACTCACACACAGCTCTACTACATCACACATAGCATAGCATACACACAGCAGGGTTACCACAGTAGGAGCACTGTACACACACAGCCCTGCTACATCACAAGTAGCAGAGTTGCCACAGTGGGAGCTGCATACACACAGCTTTGCTACATCACATGCAGTATGAACACTACAGGGTTACCATGGTAGGAGCAGCGTACACACACACAGCTCTACTACATCACACATAGCACTGTGTTAATGTGTATGTGTAACATGTGGGGCCACCAGTGTACAGACGCTGGGCTCCAAGGCAAGGTGTTACTATGGTGCTCACGTGGCAGGTACCAGGTCTCCTTCTTGCCACTACTCAGTCCGAATCACAATGAGCGAACACCCAGACAACCTGCTACTTACAGGCAGTGGCACAAAACACCTCGCTGTGTACAAAAGGCTCTTTACTGCAAAGGTTACTGTACAGTAGATCTTCCAAAGGACAACTCTAACAGTGTTGAAGAGAGCTGTAGCTTGTACAGGCCTCTGGGGTCTGCATAGGGGAATACACCACCATTACCATAGGTCCAGGGCTCTCGCTCACCAGGTGCTTATACAGGTTTGCTGGTTCCCTGAACCAACTGACCCCTTAGGCGTAGGTGTTTCTCTCTCCCAAGTTCAAGCACACTGCATGGCTTGCCCAGCTCATATGGATTAGCTCACTGTTACCTTCCTCCAAGCAACTCTCCCATAGCAAGCTAACCTCCTTCTCCTTAAGCCATCTCTCCATCATACCTTGAGCCATCTCTTTCCCTAGGTAGCTGGGGTGATGCCACACTATGGGAGAGCATTACACAACTTCTTCTGCAGTAAAACCCACAGGTGCAGCTTAGTTCTGCCTATAAGGATTGGTGGAATGGTCCAGTTTCCATAAAAGACCAGAACACTGACCACGCAATGACCTGCATCAATTAAACTGACCTAGGCATGTAAATGATACATCATTCAACATAGTGCAAGTACATCATAACACATAGTATAGCAAAACTAATAAACTCTACTATTTCAAATTATAAGGCGCTAGCTTGGCCAAGACTGCACTCCCATTATGGCAACAGGTGCAGTCGGGACAGGGGCTTGACCCTTCTCAGTATAACAAACTACCTGCAGCTCCCTTTAAATAGCCAACAGGAGAATTTAATGGATTTTTAAAGGTAACTGGCGGACTTTGGTTACAGCCGAAAAAAAAACGGTTTCCCCGCAGAGAGGCTGCATGCAGACACCAGCGTTCACCTTTAAAAACCCATTCAAATTAATGGGTTTTAAAGCTGACCACTGGAAAGCCGTCCCCGTTCCAGTTTCTCGGGGCTGGGGACGGAAACCCGGTGGAGAGGCACAGGGCAGACACCAGGCGCAAGTGTGAACACCCACTAACATGTCATCTTGACAAAGGTCATTTCAATAGTATTTCTTTTTTGACATAGGGCAATATGATCTCCTCTAGTATTTTGGTATATTCAAAATGATGCTTGATCCCTTATATGCGATAAATAGGTAGAACACAATGTTATAAGAAATATTCCCATATTATGCTTTTTGCACCCTTATTCTTTACTGTCTTCACAATGTACTGTAGCTTGGATTCAGTGCTTGGGGGTTGTTGTGACTTTCTGTCTGAGGCCACTAGACCCAAAAAGAACAATTTAGCTTTCATCAGTCTACAATATGTTGCACCATTTCCCTATGGGCCAGTTAGTGTGTTCCTTGGCAGATCTTATTTTATCTGTTATCTGACTTTGTAGGGAGTTTTTGCTGGCAGCTTGGCTTCTCACCATCTTCTGGTTGTAGTAGTACAAACTGGTAACTTCAGATCTTTGATTTTTTTTCAGCTATTTCTTTGACCCATTTGAACAGTAGTTCCCTACTTGCTTCCATTCCTTTCAGGTTTTGGTTGCCATTTTAGGCATTTGAGATCATTTTAGCTCAGCAGCCTACAATTCCCAAAGGATAAGTTAACAGTATGTGGTCTGTGGGGGTCCAACACCCAAACCCCATGCAGATCAACTGTTTCGACAGCATTTGTATGCTGATCACTAAAAAAGTGGACAATGAGCATATGCAGACTGTGGCTATTCAAATAATAGAAGTGCTGCATCTTCTTGGAACCAACACTATGCAGTGGATGGGGCTGCTGTATTGTTCCCAGTACTTGATTTGGGGCCAGACAACCCCTTACATTGGAAGGTGCCAAAAATGTAGTATGCTGCAATATTAAAGTATTACATTGTATTGTATAAGCAATCAGATTAATCAAATGGTTGTCCATAGCAAGCAACCACAGAGCAGGATCCATTTCTTATGAAGCTGTTTGAAAGCTGTGCTGTGATTGGGTAATATCAGCAACAAAGACAAGGTAGTAAGAAGTTTCATAAGTCTGATATTTTTCCCATTTAATATCCAAAACATAATTGGCATTATGAAAAAACAACCCATGATGAAGCTATGTAAATGGTTAAAGAAAAACATTGTGGTTCTTTGAAAGCAGGGAACAAAAATCTGAATGGAAATGAGTTGTGCCAGGAAGGTTGCAAATGGAGTACAGTACATGGATTAATCAGCAAAAAGTCTTCTTTGCGATTTGAGAAATATAGTTTTCTTGTTTCGCTTTCTTTTTCTCCACTCATCTTCTTCTTTGGATGGGTACAGGCTTTCTTTATGTGGAAAATAGTGTATATATTTGTGATAATATACTGTATATTTGTTGTGTATATTCTTTGAAAAAATAAAGTCAACAAAAAACTTCATTTTTGTTTTGTTCAGAATAATTCATGAACCACGCTGTATGGGCATTGTACACAGTCCAGTCATATTAATGTGACCACCTGTCAAAATCCAGAATAACCACCTTTGGCAGAGTGGACCGCTGCGAGACGTGCAGGAAGAGAGGGGATGTTGTGATGATGTTCACTGGGATATTGAGCCATGCCGACTCCAGTGCTGTGGCTAGGTTACGCGGTTGAGCATCCATGGCGCGAACAACCCGATCAAGGTGGTCCTACAGATTCTCGATTAGGTTCAAGTCCAGGGAATTTGCTGACCAAGGGAGTATGGTAAACTCATCCTGGTGCTCCTCGAACCACGCATGTACACTGCAAGCGTTATGACACGTCGCATTGTCCTGCTGGTAGATGCCATCATCCTGAGGAAAAAAAATTTGCATGTAGGGGTGAATATGGTCCGCAAGGATAGATGCATCATTGTGTTGATCCGTCGTGCCTTCCTTCTGCGATTAGTTATTTAACATTGACGTCAAAAGTAGGCGGTGGTCACATTAATATGACTGGACTGTATATATAGACTCAACAGTGACAAATATTTTTTATGACTTAAGTTTATTTCAGGTAAATTTTATAGTAATGCATTTTACTTTTATATACATTTGTAACAAAGGCTATGGTAAGCTGTCCTCATTCTAAGGTCACCAAGGTACAGTAAAGTATATGCCATCTTCATCACCGCAGTCAATAGTCAAGAACTTGAACAAGCTAATATTTACATTCTTAGCATATCTGTCTTAGCATATCTGTTTTCAGAACACTTCAGATAACTGTAAGTGTACTAAGATGGCCTACCAAATGTAACACTAGGTTTAACATTTATCCTCTATACTGGTAGTTTTCTTCTGCCTGAAGAAGTCCTGACAACAAGAACAAAATGCTAAATGACACACATAATATGATTCTTGTGCCCCTGAACAATTTGGATTTTTTATTTTTTTTCGTCCACCCATTTGAAAGATATGGCCCCTGGAAGTTTATATATAAATTGGATCTTGTTCTCCATATGGGTGATAAATTTTAATTTTCTCAAGAGAAGAATAAGATCCACTTGGAGAATAAGAGCTCATTTATATATAACCTTAAAGGCCATATCTTTTGAACGGATGGACAGAATGAAAAAAGTGGCAAATTGTTCAGGGGCATAGTGCCAGGTGAACTGAGAAAAGTAGGATGGTCATTTCTTAATGAATTGCCTGCTATCTCGGCCGTTCTGACCTAGCGGTTAGCAGATGTTTGGGAGAATAGGTTACATGAGGGCATGCACACATGCCCACACAGTGAAAAGGCTCTAGAAGGCCCATACAGACCACCAGCACAGGGGATCTTTTTATCCACCTACAAGAACAAGCAGCTCCCAGTTTCCTTAAGTACACTCAGCACCAATTAGGTGCCCTGCCATTGACAACCATCCACCATCACCTTCCTTTACAGTGGTGTAAGATACCTGGATTGGAGGAATTGTATAGTCTTTTGTGGCAAATCCATGCTCTGTGTGGGATCCAATATAATTTGGGTTCAAGTAAAGAGGCCTTGTGTTAAGTGCTTCAATCCTTCCACTGCTTTTAGCAACACAACAGTTCTAACTGTGGGTGTGATCAGGGTCGGACTGGGGTGTCTAGGGCCCACCAGTGGAATTGTTTTTAGGGGCCCACCGCCAGGACCCCTGTAGATGAGCTGTACAGAGACAGTGTTTGCTGATCTCTAGTAATAACATATCAGGAGCCATGCTCCTCACCTGCCATACAATGTGTACCACTGTACTATCTAAACCCACTGCTACATCCTGTATGGCAAGAGAGCAGCGTGCCTCCTAGAGTTGTCATCATTACCTGTAGCCGCACTATAATGGAAAAACTCATCTGCAGAGGTCCTGGCTCTCAGACTCCCACAGATGTAATATTGATGGCCTATCCTAAAGACATGCCATAAATATTAGAAACATGGATAAATCCTTTAAATATGTTGTCCAGGAATTGGAGCAACCCATGTGGTGGGCCGGAGAGTTAAAATAAAAAAGCATACCCGCCTGTCCTCGGCACCCCGTTGTCTGCCGCCAGTGTCCATTCAGTCTTGTGCTGGCACCTTATTGCTGGGAGTCCTGTACCTCATGTGACCACTAAGATGAATTGGGTACAGGATTTCCAGAAATGAGGTGTCACCATGAGACTGGACAGACAGAGGCGGAGGACAATAGGGTGCTGGGGACAGGTAAGTGTGTTTTGTTTTGTTTTTTAATTTTTTACACCTCCGTGGCAGCCACAGCGTCCTACGCTAATTGTTTTCAATGGGAGTCAGAATGAGGGAAGAATCAGCTGTTTGAGTGAACCGTGGTACCTATGTAAGTGCCGTGACCCCTTCTCTGTTTACATAGTGTCATACATCTCATAGCGGCCATGTAATGTAACTACAGGCTCGTCCTATGCACGCCTATGTGACAAGGCTGGTATTACATCACACGGCCACTATAAACAGACAGCGTGTGATATAAACAGGTACCATGGCCCCTTCATACAGCTGATCAGGGGATCGCTTATCTCTTATTGATGATTTATTCTGAGGATAGATCATCAACATAAATGAGCTGGAAAACTCCTTAAAGGGATCCTATCATTCAGATGACATTTTTTGTGCCTAACACGTCGGAATAGCCTTAAAAAGGCTATTTGTCTCCTACGTTTTGTTGTCTTCTCCGTGCCGCCGTTCTGTAGAAAAATCGTTTTTCGCAGGTATGCAAATGAGTTCTCTCGCAGCACTTCCTGTGTCCTCTTCCAGCAGAAGCGGTGAAAAAGGTAGGCCTCGAGCAGTACACAGTAAGTAAGCGGCCATTTTCTTGTGGCCTGTGGCCATGCGCAGTCGGCTCTGCCCGAGGCCTACCTCTTTTACCACCTCCGCCGGAAGAAGACACAGGAAGATTAAGTTCCTGAAGAAGATGGAGGCGGCGCTGAAGAGTTCTCTGGCAGCATTGGGGATGCCCCCAGTGCTGCGAGAGAACTGATTTGCATACCGGCGAAAACTGGTATTTCTACGGAACGGCGGCGCGGAGAAGACGACGAAAGGTAGGAGACGAACAGCCTTTCTTAAGGCTATTCCAATGTGTTAGGCAAAAAAAATGCCATCTGAATGATAGGATCCCTTTAAGTTTAAGGCCCCACGTGGCGTCCTGCAGCAAAAAGCGCTGCGGGAAAAAACATAGCCATAACGCATCATGGTTCACAGAGAGTTTGCAGAGCTTACCTCTGTGTATTTTCGGCTTCAATTATATCTAAACCGCCAGAATTTCTATAGGTATGCTGCAATGTCTAAAATCGAGACTGTTTTGGATATTACAGCGTGTATCTTATTTTACCGCAAAGTGGGGATGGGGCCTCACGTGGCGAAAACCCAACATTTTACAGTTCCTGCAAAGTGAATGGTATTCTAGCAAATCCCATCCACAGATTGTGGAAAAATATGTGCAGTGGACAAGCTGTGATTTCCAAAACCATTGGGGTTTTGGAAATCGTAGCATATCAATTACACCTATGAAAACACTGGCAGTTTCCCTATAGGCATAATTGAAGCAGACAGTGAAAAGTGCTGATGGAAAAAACCACAATGCGTTGCTGCTACGGTTTTTCCAGCAGCGCTGTTTTGTTGCAGTTTGCAACGTGAGGCCTTAGTCTTAATAAAGACCAAGTGTCACATTCATTAAATTAATTGCCCCCTCATAGTGTTCCCTTGATTCCCGCTGATATAAAGGGGCTCTATCAGCAAAATTATGCTAATAGATCCCCACATATTCGTGAATAGCCTTTAAAAAGGCTAATCAGGCACTGTAAATGTAATTTTAAACCCCCGTGCCGTTTTAAAATAAAAACATATATGCAAATCTTACCGAACGTGCACCGGGGGCGGTGATGCACGATGCCGCGTCATCTTCGGGCACGCCTACCTCCTCTTTCTTCTTGGAGCGACGCCCTCTGGTCCCATCTCTTCTGCCGGCTTCCTATTGGTTTTCTTCCGGCTTGAGGTCTTCAAATCCCGCGCCTGTGTAGTAGCGCTTCCCTCCGGAGCGCTACTGCGCAGAATCACTCGCCATTTTACTTAATGGCAGTTCGCGAGCGTGCAGTACGCTCGTGTAGTTCTACGGGGACTGGCAAGTGAGCCTGCACAGTAGTGCTCCGGAGGGAAGCGCTACTACGCAGGCGCGGGATTTGAAGACAAGAAGACGGAAGAAGACATGGAACCAGAGGGCGTCACTACAAGAAGACAGAAGAGGCAGGCGTGCCCGAAGCTGATGTCGCACCGTGCATCCCCGCCCATGGTGCATGTTCAGGTACGATTAGCATATATGTTTTAATGCTTTTATTTAAAAATGGGACCGGGGTTTAATATAACATTTACGGTGCCTGAATAGCCTTTTTAAAGACTATTCACACATATGTGGGGTTCTATTAATAATAATAATAAATTGTATTTCTATAGCGCCAACATATTCCGCAGCGCTGTACAATTTGTAGGGTTCAAATACAGACAGAAAGATACACTGCAAAGAAAGTCGTTTCACACAATGGGACTGAGGGCCCTGCTCGCAAGAGCTTACAATCTATGAGGTAGAGGGGGTGACACAAGAGGTAGTAGCGGCGATATTGCTTATGCAGAGGTCAGACACTTTTGTAATAGAGGTGACTGTCATTACACAAACATAAGACTTTATGAGCCGTCACCAGTCGTGTCCTTTAACATGTGGATGAAGCTTGGACAGATAAAGTTATCCTGAGATGACATCATATCATGTAGGGAAATGTGGAGCGGGGACAGAGGAGGGTTAAGGGTTTACGTTAGAAATTGTGATAGGCTTGTCTGAAAAGATGCGTCTTTAGTTTGCGTTTGAAGCTGTAGAAATTGGGAGTTAATCTGATTGTCCGGGGTAGAGCATTCCAGAGAAGTGGTGCAGCTCGGGAGAAGTCTTGTATACGAGTGTGGGAGGTTCTGATAATAGAGGATGTAAGTGTTAGGTCATTGAGTGAATGGAGAGCACGGGTTGGGCGGTAGACAGAGATGAGGGAGGAAATGTAGGGAGGTGCGGCATTATGGAGAGCCTTGTGGATGACAGTGATAACATCACCCTGTTCTGTATGATCCTGTGTAGCTCCATCCACACATGACGTCATCACAGGCCCTGCAACTTGCTGTAGCACGGAGTCTCTCTCCCCTCAGTACCTCACAGAGTCAGCACCCGGCAGCCCAGTAGGTCCCCTCAGGAGGTTGTGGCCTGGCACTCGGAGCCGGTTTTAGAAAAAATAGGGCCCTGGGCAAAATTAAAAGTGGGGCCCCACTTGTAGATACAACATAGTCACATTCTGGGGGCCACACGGTGGCTCAGTGGTTAGCACTACAGCCTTGCAGCGCTGGAGTCCTGGTGTTCAAATCCCACCAAGGGCAAAAAAAACATCTGCAAGGAGTTTGTATGTTCTCCCCGTGTTTGCATGGATTTCCATCCCATATTCCAAAGACATACTGATAGCGAAAAATGTACATTGTGAGCTCTATGTGGGGCTCACAATCTACATTAAAAAACAAAAAACAAAAAAAAAAAACAGTCACATTCTGTTAATTCAATATTTTAAGTGGTTGTTTGTAAATTTGTAAGGTTTTTTTTTTTTGGGCCTAGGCAAACTAGTTGCTTCTGTGCCTTATCTTTTAGGGCTAGTTCACATGTAGTTTTTTGGGTCTGATTTTGACACGGAATCCGCCTCCCACTGAATTCAATATGAGCTGGTCATTGCCTTTTTTCGTGAGCGGTATTTTACCGCTCACGGAAAAAAGAAGTGACCTGCCCTATCTTGACGCGGATCCGTGTCAAGACAATCCCTCTGGACTAGACCCATTCATTTGGGCCTAATCCAGAGCGGGAAGTCGTGACTGTCGGAAGCCACGTCAGTTGCGGTTAGCAGCGGCAGGCGCATTTTGGTCCATATTCAGCCACAGCTGCCCGCATCAAAATCTGGACCAAAAAAACATGTGTGAACTAACCCTAAAGATCAGGTGCAAAAGCAACAAGGCACATGCCCCTTCCCACAATAAAAAATATTTATATACATACAGAGTTATCAAATAGGACCGCTCTACCAGGACTAAATACTGTCACGTCACCCACTGACCGCTATGCCAGGACTAAATACTGTCAAGTCACACACTGACCGCCATACCAGGACTAAATACTGTCACATTACCCGCTGACCGCTATACCAGGACTAAATACTGTCACATTACCCGCTGACCGCTATACCAGGACTAAATGCTGTCACATCACCCGCTGACCAATATACCAGGACTAAATAATGTCACATCACCCGCTGACCGCCATACCAGGACTAAATACTGTCACATCACCCGCTGAGCGCTATACCAGGTCTAAATACTGTCAAATCAACCGGTGACCGCTATACCAGGACTAAATAATGTCACATCACCCGCTGACTGCTATACCGGGACTAAATACTGTCACATCACCAGCTGAGCGCTATACCAGGACTAAATGCTGTCACATCACCCGCTGACTAATATACCAGGACTAAATAATGTCACATCACCCGCTGACCGCCATACCAGGACTAAATACTGTCACATCACCCGCTGAGCGCTATACCAGGTCTAAATACTGTCAAATCAACCGGTGACCGCTATACCAGGACTAAATAATGTCACATCACCCGCTGACTGCTATACCGGGACTAAATACTGTCACATCACCCGCTGAGCGCTATACCAGGACTAAATACTGTCACATCACCCGCTGAGCGCTATACCAGGACTAAATACTGTCACATCACCCGCTGACCACTATACCAGGACTAAATAATGTCACATCACCCGCTGACTGCTATACCAGGACTAAATAATGTCACATCACCCGCTGACTGCTATACCAGGTCTAAATACTGTCATGTAACCCACTGACTGTTATACCAGGACTAAAAAACTGGTATAATGCAAAATCACGGCTGCAAAATAACGCGTCTCAAAGTCTCACACGCCGTATACGTGCCAGATCACGCGGCACGTTACTCCGTGTGAATGGACCCTAATGCCCGCTTATTGCCCCCACACTGGGACGAGTTTAGACACAGTGTGGTCCTGGGCAAGGGAATACATAAAACAACAGTGGCCGGCCTGCTTGTTTCTTTTTTTTTTTTGTTTATATTGTTTGTTTGATTTATTTGTATACTATAAATAAAGAACGTATAAAAAAACAACAACAGTGGCAGCTATGACGACATGACCGGGCAGCTGACATCACAGATTCCACATGACATTGCAATAGGAATGGGTCACTTAAGCTTGTAGCCTGAAGAGGACGCTATGTCCAGGTAGGCGGCTCTTTAGTCCAGGCTGAGGCTTCGTTCACACCTGATATGGCCGGCGTTACATGGTGCAGTACAGAACGAAACCATTAGCTCCCAAATATCTTGGTAACGTTATGTTGATACTAGTGTTGTCCTCTCTGTTATTCAGGTCTGCTGACGGACCCGAACAACAGAGAGCCGGACCACTGTTTCCATGATAACATACGTACACGGGCGGACTCTATTGACTATCATGGAGTCCACTGGGTGACTGTCAGGTGTCTCAGTGTGAACCTCGCCTAAGAAGCCCTTACTCCTTTCCTGCAGAGATTGTCAGGAGGTCCCAAGACTAAGTCCAAAGCCGTTGTGAGAAGGGCTACAGGTAATAATTTTGGCTCCATGCTGGTATGTACAAGATGGTTCTGTTAGACGTCTATGATCTGTCATTACATGTTGTCTGTCTGTTTGTCTTTCTTAATGTTGCTTGTGAGAAATTCTAATGTTTGGTTCCTCTTTTTTTACCACATGTACTGTCACTTTATCTGGAGACACCTGGACGTCTTATTCATGGTTTGTTCTGTTTTTATTATTATTATAACAAGGGAGATATTATCTTAGGGGGTGCATACGGACACTGGGGGTCACCTTTAAAAATCTATTTAAATGAATGGGTTTTAAAGCTGACCACTGGCAAGGTGTCCCCTGTCCAGTTTCCCCGGGGTTTAGGATGGTAACCCCAGGGTGGGCAGCAGTGGTAGTGTGAATGCCCCCTTAGAGAAATTCAGGGTAGTTTATTTACATGCTGTGCCTCACTTTAGATTCCATGAGATAATAATCTTGTGTCTTGTATATTGCACTTCTATAGAGTATAAGAATTACTATAAGTAAGCGTTAGTGTGCAAGTGGGCAGTTTCCACACGATCCCCTCGTCATGGCCAGCCTGGCTGGGTGACTCCTGTCCTTGGGCTGCGTTTCCCGGCTAGCGGTTGTTGGGCGTCCAGCAATGTCAGCGAGTACTGTCAGCCCCCATAACTTGTACTAACCATAGTGATACTGTGTGAATGTTGGAAACAAGAATCCCTGACTGTATGTGCCTGTGCCCTGGAGTGTCTGAAGTGTGACTGTGTATAAGGGATTGAAACCTTGCGGACATTCTCATAAGTGTCCCAATGCCGAGTGTGCGAGAATATAAAGAAGGGTTGAATCTCACGGTAGAAATCCCCTTCTGTGACAGGCGAGCACTTTGTGTTCTGATAAAGGAACTCTCCAAGAAGAGAGGTGTCATAAGACTTTATCCTGAAACTAATGCCTGCCAGCGCTGTGTGATTGTGATTAATATAATGATGTATTGTATTAGATTGTAAGCTCTTAGGAGCAGGATGTCTCTTTCTTTCCTTACAGGGTCAGCTCTCTAGAATAAATAATAATATACACAGCAATATGCAGCAGGACAGTTTGGATCCAGGGAGATATCCGATCGCCACATGTGGGGTCAGGAAGGAATTTTTTGCCCCTCTGAGGTATAACGCTCCGGGGAGTTCGTTTCGCCTTCCTCTGGATCTTTGGGTTGGTTGGCTTTTGAGTCAGTGACCCATTTTATAATATATTAAAGGGCCAGTAATAACTTTATTACAATGTTGCTTATTGCTGTTCAATAAAAAAATAAAAAATATTCTATATTGTGTTTTTTGTCTTTTGTCTGGATCTCTCCTTACACACTAACCACGATGAGAGTGATCGCTCAGTAATCCAGAACTAGATTCGGCTGCTGATCCAGTATATAATGAAGTGTATAAGTTCCTTCATACATGGTGGCAGGATTGGGGAATATGGGAGTCGCCATATACCAAGAGCAGTTCACACGTAATTCTATGTCATAATGTCAACTCCTGTCCTAAGTGTTAGGGGGGTCAGTCTTAGTGATGGGGACAATAACATATTCTGTCTTCTCTTCTATACACAACATATTACCTCAAAGAAGCCTGAAGACTGGGGTCACCAAGACCCAAACAATACAGTCAACATCAGGGGTCTTGTATAGAAATAGGAATCAAACTAAAGAGGTGGCAAACAAAAAAGGTACAATGAGTCGCTATTGGGCCCCATAACAAAACTTGGACTACTATTTCCAGACAGTGGTCACCGTTAAGTAAAGATTTTTAGAGTCTGGATTAAAGATTTTTAGAGAGGCTTGCAAGAAATGTATTATAAGGTGCAGGACTCAGGTGCAGGTGCAGGACTCTACATAAATGTGCATTTATAAACAGCCAGAAAATCTCATGCTATGTCTGATATAAGCAGGTGAATGGGACTGAGCTTGCAGTATACCGTATATTTTGGCCACTACACAGCTCTGCTAGTGCAAACAGCTGATCAGTGGGGGTGCTGGGACTCAACTCAGGATCTAATATTGACTGAACTATGATAAGGATAAATAATCAGTATTAGGCTATGGCCCCATATAGCAGGCTGCAGCAGGGATCCGCAAACTACGGCCCGCGGGCCATATGTGGGCCGCCGAGGACATTTATCCAGCCCGCCACATGTGGCCCCGCCTGGATTGCTCACTAACAGGGAATCCGATTCCCCGATAGTGAGTGGATCGCTGCTTTCAGTTGTATGTGCAAATGCACATACAACTGAAAGCTGTCAGTGTAGGCTGCGTGACCGCGGCCTACACTGACTGCCGAGAGTGACCTCTACCCCGACACAGGCGCAATGACGTAATCGCGCCTGCAGTCTGAAGGAGGACGCATGGCGACTCTTCATGGGTAAGTATAATAGAGTGTGTGTATGATTGTGTGTGTGTTGTACTGAGGAGTATATAATATAGTGGGGTGGGTGTGCTAAGGAGCATATAATACTGTGTGTGGGGGGGTATTGAGGCACAGATAATACTGTGGGGGGGGGCGTACTGTGGAGCATATAATACTGTGGGGAGGGCCTGCTGTGGAGCGTATAATACTGTGGGGGGCGCTACTGTGGAGCATGTAATCTGAAATTTTTTTTAAACTATATTTTAGCCCTCCAGTGGTTTGAGGGACAGTGAACTGGCCCCGTTTGTAAAGTTTGAGGACCCCTGCTGTAGAGGGTGCGGTGGTAGCAGGAGCACCAAGGGCTCCCAGTTACACCTCTGGATGAAGAAAAACCTGACCTACATAGCAGTAATATATATTGCTCACCCATGCCATAGGTGCCATTGTTTCTAAAAGGAGAGTTGCTACTTTCTCATCCCCAAATAACCAGTAATACCACATAGAATCTAGGGCAAAACATGGACATATCCAGGGGCATAGCTACGATGATAGCAGCGGTAGCAGCTGCCACAGGACCCGGGAAATTAGGGGGCCCGGGGGCAGCTGCCACTGCTGCAGATTATCATTATTATTATTTTTAAATAGGCCGTTACCTGCTGAAGTAACTCCAGCAGATAATGGGGCCTATTTACTTACCTATCCTGGCTCCTGCTCACGGCTGCTGGCGCTTCCCCTTCTGCGGAGGCGGCTCTGAGCAGAAGCTAAGATCGGTAAATAAGGCCGCGAGCCCACAAATCCCACAAACACTATCATTTTATTAGGGAGTCTTTTCAGATCCCCGAGTATAATGATCGGAGGGCTAGGAAAGGTGTGGGAACATAAAAAAGCACCGTTGCTTACCTCTCCTGGCTCTGGAAGGCTTCAGGCCTACTTGGTGATGTCACAGATGTCACATGGGCCCGGGCTTACCTCCTTATGCGTTGCGACGCAAGCCCCAGCTCAACTGACGTCTCTTCCATCATTGAAGATGGCCAAGATCAGCAGGAAGTGCTCTGGAGCCTAAGAGAGGTAAGTAACATTGTTTTTTATGTTTTTATCTTCCCCATGGTCTCCAATTACTCTGGGTTCTGAAAAGACCCTAGAGTATAATAATTGTTCACGGTTGATCCACAAAGGGGCATCATACTGTGTGCAAGGATCACTATGGGGCATCATACTGTGTGCAAGGATCACTATGGGGCATCATACTGTGTGTAGGAATGCGGTGAGGGAAGGGGTCTTCGGGGGGGGGGCAGGGTCCATGTCAAATGTTAACCACGGGGCCCGCCATTCCTAGTTACGCCATTGTTTGGGAAATCATTGGGCTGTCTCAAAATATACAGCTCTTGGTAATCTCTCACTTCCTAGAAAAGATCTAGTGAAATATAAACTTGGACTTCATAGAATGAAAATAAAAATGAATGTGTAACAAAGCTGGGCATACGTAGGATCAATATAGCAGCACCATCATTCTCTGTTGGTCACTCAGGGCTAACAGGGAAAGCAGAAATGAAGTCTATATGACCAAGATACTAGAATAGTTTATACAATTGCAGGTATTGCTCTGGACCATGTAAGGGTAAACACAGTGGTGAACCTAGCCTCTTTGCTGCCTGAGGCAGACGATCAAAAGACGCCCCCCCCCCCTCAGAGGGAGTGGGGGGGCGTTAGGAGTCAGAGAGCAAGGCAGGGAGCCCTGCCGACTATCTAGAATATGGGGCGGCCGCTGAAGCAGCGCTGATGCCGATAGGTAAGTGGTGAAGCAGCGTTGTCTCCAGGACCGATTTTAGACAAAATGGGGCCCTGGGCAAAATTAAAAGTGGGGCCCCAAATGATGAAATATTGTACATACAACATAGTCATATTCTGTTAATGCAATGTGATGTGAAGCAACAAGGCATATGCCCTTCCCTATACACTAAAAAATATTTGAGTTATCAAATAGGACCAATAGACTAGGATTAAATACTGTCACATCACCCGCTGACCTTTATACGGTACCAGGACTAAATACCGTCACGTCACCTGCTGACCATTATACCAGGACTAAATACTGTCACGTCACCCACTGACCGCTACACCAGGACTAAATACTGTCACGTCACCCACTGACCGCTACACCAGGACTAAATACTGTCACGTCACCCGCTGACCGCTATACCGGGACTAAATACTGTCATGTCAGCCACTGACCGCTATACCAGGACTAAATACCATCACATCACCCACTGACTGCTATACTAGGACTAAATACTGTCACACAAATGGCATGGATGTGGTTATCACTGACTTATAAATTAAAAATGAATTGACAGAGACAGAACTGTAGACAGCTATAGGATAGATATAGGATCTGCTCCATAATTTGCATCTCTTCAGTTTGGCAAAAAAAATTCCACAAAAAGAACGTCTGTGTGTACGGGACCATTGAAATATACCGGTCCATACTTTTACCCTCAGTTGTGGATAAAAAGCACAGCCATGTGCATTACAGTTTAGTAACTCCATGTGCCTCATAGTAATAGCAGTTAAGCCCATCATGCCCCTCACATTAACCCCTGTGCTTTACATAAGGGATACTGATATGTGAGATATATGAAGGTAATAATTAGGTATCTTCATTATTAAGGACCTTCATTAGTACCCTCATATGTCTCACATATTAGTAACCCTTATGTGAGGTACACAGGGGCATGATGTGAGGGCATGATGGGGTTATTATTAATATGAGGCACATGGAGTTACTAAAACTAAATTAATAACCCCAAATACCTGACAGTAATAAGAATATTAACCGCAGTGTGTACCTGTGTTTTTATTTTTACTTTCACTTACCTGTACGGAGCTCTTCTCTACTCTCCTCCTCCTGGGGGAGACTTTGCAGGGTGCAGAGCAGGAGCTGAGCTGAAGAGAGCAAGGCTTCAGACTGCACCGCAGGCCTTGCTGAACTGGAGGTGGGGTGGGGCGGAGGCGTGGCGGGGCCACAACATCATAGAGCAGCTCATACAGAGCCTTCCCTCGGAGTCCCTGCTTGTACGGCTGCTGCGCATCTACAAGTGACTGCACAGCCCAGCGGCCGCTGCACAGTGAGTGACCTGACTGTCTGTCAGTGAGAACAGACAGTCCGTCATTCCATTAAAAGAGTGATGAAATATTAGGCAGTGCAAGGGGCCCCTTAGGCTGTCGGGGCCCTGGGCAATTGCCCAGTTTGCCCCCCCCCCCCCCCCCCTAATGCCGGCCCTGCCGGCACTTCCCGGGTGTTGACACCGGGCCTGGGTATAGGCCTTACCGAACCTCCACTGCCTATTAAAAAAAAGGCAACGGAGGTCCGGTAGGGCTCCATAAAGACCTCCATAATGAGGACTAATAGTCAAGGCTCGGGGACCACCAGGGCATTCCCCGATCCCCCGGTGGACCAGTCCGACCCTGGTTGTGATGATCTGAGGAACCATCGCATATGACAGATACCTTTAGTAGTAATACGAGAGACACTAGCAGCTCGGCGATATGTTTAGGACATCCTGCAGCCATGTGTGTTGCCTGTCATGGCAGGGCTTCCAGCTGGCATTTTTCAACAGGAAAATGCTCAACACACAGCAAGGGTTCCTAGGAATGTCTCCACCAGATTTCAACAATGACCAAGTGGCACAGTGGGATAGAGGGCCCTGCCCACAAGGGCTTACAATCTATGAGGGAAGAGGGATAGAGACAGAAGGAGAGGGGGGAGACTGTTCAGATGGTGGTGTGGTGACAGTAGTGTTATTGGAGGTCGTAGGCCTTCCTGAATAGGTGAGTCTTCAGGGCCTTCCTTAAGCCTGTGATTGTGGGGGTCAGTCATGTGTCTTGGTAAGAGTATGGGAGATGCACGGGAGAAACCTTGGAGACGGTTGTGTGAGGAGCAGATGAGAGCAGAGCGGAGTAGGAGGTCTTTGGAGGATCTGAGGTTACGTGTGGCATGGACTAGCATCTTAGCAGTTTCTGAGGTGAGGAAGGAGCAGACTCGATGGATGTTCTTGAAGTGGAGGCGGCAGAAAGTGTTGAGGGTTCTTAAAGATATGGTAACAACTAAATTGAATATTGTTAGGTTGAATAATTTTTTGCTCTCAATTGTATACCAAACACATAAAAAAAAACAAAAAGAAAGTTACATAAATAGTCAAAAATCTTCTATAAACTAGCTTTTTCCTGCAGCAGAAGATACTGATGTGAGTGATTTGAATATAAAAACCAGAATTTTTACATGTCCTGGTTATACAGATTCTTAGTGTAGACTTTACATTTTTGGTAATGTACGTGCCGCTTCACTTTTTTTTTTGCTATATTGTATTTGCTAAGCTGATCATGACACATTTGTGACATAGTTTGCACCAAAATTTTGATGTATCTCAATTTATACAGATCACATGTGAAGAGGGAAAAAAAAGTACTGAAAAGATGCGCTTTTTGTTGGACCCACGTATTCCTGTAGGAATTTCAGTAGATCCTTAGTTTTCCTCAGAACATGGGGACCTTTCACTGAACCAATTAGAGATGGATATTGAATCCAAGGCTATATTAGCCTGAAAAGGGGAGACCGAGTGCAAGTGTAAACCCGCCCTCAGGCTCATATCCAATGGGGTGTCCCAGATCCTCCTGGTATTTCAAACCTGAATAGAGATCCCTTGGACATGGATTCTTATTGTGACTTTCTATATTTAGTATAACTGTTACAGTGTAACTGTCGTTTCACTTTTGTTTTGCTATTGTATAGGGAAGGGTTTGCTGAAGATTGTTATAATGCACTTTATTAACCTACTATGTAGGTTTTCTTTTAGCAGAAAACAAGTCCTTTCCAGCAATGCTCTAGGTGTTAGGGAGATACATCCTTTATTCACCCTGTATCTGCATATACAGCGATTTGAATTGACACCCCCCTATGGTGTTTGCTATATCTCTGGTTTTACAGTATATGACCTACAAAAGTGCTTCTAACGTTGGATTTCTGTTACCACAGTATTGGTAGCATATGAAAACTAAGACTGTCAGATTACAAGCTCCCTATACAATAGCAAAAAAGTGAAACCATAAAAACATATTTGTAAACCATACCTATCGTGCACGGTGGGCGGTCCTCCACGGTCCGACGTCATCTTGCTATCACGCCTTCCTCTTCTTAATTCTTCCAGTGACGCCCTCCTGTCCTGGCTCTTCCCCGCCTTGATCTTCTATTCTTCCGGCGGGTTGTGTTCAAATCCCGCACGTGCGCAATAGCGCTTCCTCCGGAGCGCTACTACGCGCGCATCGGCGCCATTTTTGTTGTAGTTCTAAGTACCGTCGGACCGTGGAGGACCGCCCACCGTGCATGATAGGTATGATTTACAAATATGTTTTTATGGTTCTATTTTAAAACGGTGGGGGGGGGGGTTTAAAATAACATTTGCGGTGCCTGAATAACCTTTTTAAAGGCTATTCACGCATATGTGGGGCTCATACAGCATAATTTTGCTGATAGAGCCCCTTTAAGTTTTCTTATAACTTGTGATCATTGTGTAAATGTCTTGCACCAGGAAATAGTAAGCATGACACTGAACATCTGTTTGGAATTTTTGTAATTCTGTATTTCTAATTCTTGGTACTCTGTTTAACATGAATCAGGAAATGAAAATGAAGTATGGCTTGTCTGGTTACAAGAACCATCCTACAGAATATGACTGAAATGCTGATACATATGTTTCTGTTTAGAGCATTTACTACTTACAAAATTTCATGTATATGTGTTTTGTAGATACACATTGCTTTATAACAGGGCATAACATAGAGATCATAGGGTCCCATAGCAAAGTCAGAGTTTGACCCTCTCTCTCTTTGTACATGAATACAGCCGTACTCAAGCTATGAGGCCGGTGTATTTATTGAGCACTGCTAGCAACCAAGCAATACAACATATTTGTTTTTATTTTAATTCAGTTTAACAACATTTGTTTTTCTCAGCTAGTACACTGAGCTATTTTCTATGTCTCCATTCAAAATACGTCTGTTATCACAGGTCTGTGTATGGGGCTGTGAGACTATGGCAAAACTCAGGACAGGTCCTATACCTGTCTGTTTTATGGCCTGAGCTCACTGAAGGAAATCAACAGGTCCATGGAGGCTTGGGGAGCAGATAGATCTCATACATATGCCTTGCCTTGCATTTTACCACAGACACACATAATCCTTACATGAGCATATACTGTAAACAGCCACATATACACTCACCAGCCACTTTATTAGGTACACCTGTCCAACTGCTCGTTAACACTTAATTTCCAATCAGCCAATCACATGGCGGCAACTCAGTGCATTTAGGCATGTAGACATGGTCAAGACAATCTCCTGCAGTTCAAACCGAGCCTCAGTATGGGGAAGAAAGGTGATTTGAGTGCCTTTGAACGTGGCATGGTTGTTGGTGCCAGAAGGGCTGGTCTGAGTATTTCAGAAACTGCTGATCTACTGGGATTTTCACGCACAACCATCTCTAGGGTTTACAGAGAATGGTCCGAAAAAGAAAAAACATCCAGTGAGCGGCAGTTCTGTGGGCTGAAATGCGTTGTTGATGCCAGAGGTCAGAGGAGAATGGCCAGACTGGTTCGAGCTGATAGAAAGGCAACAGTGACTCAAATAGCCACCCGTTACAACCAAGGTAGCCAGAAGAGCATCTCTGAACGCACAGTACGTCGAACTTTGAGGCAGATGGGCTACAGCAGCAGAAGACCACACCGGGTGCCACTCCTTTCAGCTAAGAACAGGAAACTGAGGCTACAATTTGCACAAGCTCATCGACATTGGACAATTGAAGATTGGAAAAACGTTGCCTGGTCTGATGAGTCTCGATTTCTGCTGCGACATTCGGATGGTAGGGTCAGAATTTGGCGTCAACAACATGAAAGCATGGATCCATCCTGCCTTGTATCAACGGTTCAGGCTGGTGGTGGTGGTGTCATGGTGTGGGGAATATTTTCTTGGCACTCTTTGGGCCCCTTGGTACCAATTGAGCATCGTTGCAACGCCAAAGCCTACCTGAGTATTGTTGCTGACCATGTCCATCCCTTTATGACCACAATGTACCCAACATCTGATGGCTACTTTCAGCAGGATAATGCGCCATGTCATAAAGCTGGAATCATCTCAGACTGGTTTCTTGAACATGACAATGAGTTCACTGTACTCCAATGGCCTCCACAGTCACCAGATCTCAATCCAATAGAGCATCTTTGGGATGTGGTGGAACGGGAAATTCGCATCATGGATGTGCAGCCGACAAATCTGCGGCAACTGTGTGATGCCATCATGTCAATATGGACCAAAATCTCTGAGGAATGCTTCCAGCACCTTGTTGAATCTATGCCACGAAGAATTGAGGCAGTTCTGAAGGCAAAAGGGGGTCCAACTCGTTACTAGCATGGTGTACCTAATAAAGTGGCCGGTGAGTATATACACAATGTAGATTGGCAGATCTAAATAGATATAGGCAAATTGAAATAGACAACCATATCTACATACTGCTATATATACACAAATATATTTTCCTCTAGTGGAAAATTCTGCTAGTTGAAAAAAAAAATCTAGCAGAACCCATTGAAATCAAGGGGAGGCTTTTTTTTCAGAGTGGAAAATTCCACACCAAATTCCTTACCATTTTTCTCCATGTGAATGGACCCTAACACACTAATAAGGAATTGTTGGAATCAAATTAAACTTTCTATGTGTGAATATAATGATGATATATGTAAGTTATTACAATATTAGAGTGAAAGGAGAGGTTTATTGGGGAAACTGTACAACTAAAATGAGGTTATAGTATCCTGCTCGTCCAACCCCTCTAGCCTGGATACAAGATGATTTGTGGTTGGACAGGGTAGTTCCATATGGTATCCTGGACACTTGCAGGTTGCCAAAGCTGGCATCCAAGCTGTTCCCATAAGTGCTCCATTATTGATAAATCTGCTGACCAAGCAAGTTTTGCAGTCTGGCCAGGACATTCCTGGTAAACCTTTGCTGTATATAGATGACCATTATTTTGCTGAAAAATGCCAGTTTGAAGCCCGCCATGAGAGGCAACACATGTGACCACAGGATGTCCGGTACATATCGCTGAGATGTTACTGTCCCTCGTATCACTACTTGGGGTCACTGACTGTCATATGCAATGGCTGCCCAGTGTGTCGATGGAAAACAATGGAAGAATTGATGTACTTACCAAAAGATCTCCATTTTTGAAGCTTACTTTCAATGGATCCCAAACTGAACCTGGATTCATAACTAAAGGCAATACAGTTCTAGTTTGTAGCAGTCCAGCTTTATCATTTATGATTTTGGTTGTCTTTCAATGGCAGAACACGTAATGGTCACACTGTGACATCAAATTTCCTTCTGATAAACACCGGTAAATGGTCTAAGCGGAGACAGAAGCTGTAGGAGCTGCTCATGCTTTTTGGCAGATCAAACAATCCTCTTTTTTTCAGCAACATGTGGATGAGTTAAACTACAGTAGAATATTGATGGCAGTTCTGATATACATATATATATATATATATATATATATATATATACACTGTATATATATATGTATTTATTTTAAAAACTCTATTGCAGAAAAATGCTTAAAAAAATGAGATTTGGCACACAAAGGTTGACCTGGCCCATGTATGTGTAACACAGCAGACAGTCACAGCGCAGTGCATAACGTCTCCCTCACTTCTATTATCGCTCTACCTAAACCATGTCCCAAGTTCCTCCTCTCCTGTCAATTCTGATTGCAATGCTGGCCTTTTTTCAGCGGTCATTTTACAGATTGTCTGAGATGAATCATGTAAGTTCCGGATTATTTAGAAACCAAAATTTTGCATTGAATCCAGTTCATTCTGAATTGGTTTGTTCGTATCTAAGGGCTCATTCACATCTGCGCCCGTACTCCGTTCTGCAGGTTTCTGTTTCCTGCACAAAACAGGGGAAGAAGACGGAAACCTGCCGGCATGTTTCAAGCCCATTCATTTGAATGGGCTTGAAAAGTCTCCGGCCGTGTGCGCCGGTGAACGTTTTATGCGCTCCGCAGCTAAACCGTTTTTTTTTTAAACCGGATACTGAGTCGGACATGCAGTACTCTGTGTCCAGTTTAAAAAAAAAAAAAAAAAAAAAGGTTTCGCCGTGGAGCGCATAAAATGCTCACCGGCGCTCACGGCCTGACTCGGCATGACAGGTTTCCGTCTTCTGCATGCAGAAGACGGAAACCTGAAAACAGAGTTCAGGCACTGGTGTGAACCCAGAGTCAATGAGACTATGGTATATCACCGCATAACATTTTTAATGGGAAAGTCTAAATTATATTTATGCAGCAGGGTTTGCATTATGTTGACCTGTGTGTATAATTGACTGTTTCATTATTGCTTACTAAAATATTGGAAAGCAGAACAGTGTTCAGGAATTTCTGAACCGTTAACAGGGAACATTGTTTTGCAATCATTTTCTTTATTATTACATACAAAAAATTGCAATCAGATGCATAAAATATGTGGAGATGGCAGAATGCAGGGGCCTATGCAGTTATGACATATATCATAAATGTATAATCGATACATAGCACTAATTTCTTTAAAGGGAGTCTGTCAGCAGGGATATTGCTGTTAAATAGCACATATGGTCATGTAGAGGCCTTCACACTGAACAAAACAGACCTTTGTTATGTCAGAAGCACATTGGCTCACATTATGATTTGCTTACTAACACTGCCTAAGTGAAATAGTCTCAAGCACATTACAGACTCCCTTAGTCACCAGGCTGAAGCATATATAACCAGAATCACAGTTACGCTAGGTTCACACTAGTGTTTGTGTTTCCATCCTTCAGGTCCACTTGAGGACCCAAAAAATAGAAACCCTATCCACTTAAAAAATGGTTACCCGATAGACTTGGGTTCCATTGGGTTTCCACCGTAAAGTCCTATTGCCAAACCGCAATAGACATTCCCCAAAACGGTATAACTAAAATGTACGTCTGGCCACACAAAAAAACAAAAAAGATAACGTTTGTATCCCCATTCACGGAAATATAAAAAAGTTAGGTGTCAGAATATTGGCGACTTTTTGGTATTCCCAAAATCATACTGAAACATAGAATACGGGTATCATATCATTTTGGCTGCAGAGTGAACATCCTAAGAACAAAGCCTATAAGAAAGTCGCACAAATGCACTTTTTCTCCATTTCCAAACCATTCTGAATTTTTTCCCGCTTCCCAGCATAGTGTTCAGAATAATAAATACTTATACTTAGACAATGTGAAAAGATTGGAGTAGAGTCCCTAATCTTTAACATGACCGCTTCCAGTAGGGATGCTTGACCATTGACAGTTGCTACATCTATTCTTAGTCCTGTATTTACCGTTATGAAGACTTCAATACATAAAGGTTTTAGGGTTTTTTGGGGGGTTTTAATAGGAAACTTCAAATCCTCATGACATACCCCATAGGTCACATGTGGGTAAGAACATTACAACAACTGTGTAAATTTTTAACTAATTATGTAAAAATTGTTTTTCCCTTTTGTTAGTCTTTAACTGCTGAATAATTGAGATCAAGTAAAATAAATTGTTTGTGGGAATATTACAATATACCTGTCGCTTTAGGTTACTTTTCAGAATAATCTGCCACGTATGTGAACATGAGGCTTAACTCTATTTGTGGTCTTTTTTTTTTTTTTTTTTTTTTTATGTAGATTGTGAGCCCCACATAGAGCTCACATGTACATTTTTTTCCCTATCAGTATGTCTTTTGGAATATGGGATGGAAATCCATGCAAACATGGGGAGAACATACAAGCTCCTGTTTTTTTGCCCTTGGTGGGATTTGAACATCAGGACCCCAGCGCTGCAAAGCTGCAGTGCTAACCACTGAGCCACCGTGTGGTCTTTATATGACTTGTATTCTGCATTATTTAGCAGTTTGTTTTTTTTTCTTGAGATGCTGGGTGGAGAGAACCAAGGAGAAGAAACCTGCTTTCTCTCTTACTGACTTAATAGCATGATAACAGGAGAAAGAAGCATTCTTCTCTGGTGAGAAATATTACAAACCTTCGTATGTTCGCCTATATTATTGATTTATGCAAAGTTTGTTGAAGCAACAGTGCCCATGTAAACAATTGTGGAAAATATTGAAACAAACATTTGGTGAAACCTTGCAGTTTCCTCTCATAAGAGTTTGTTGTGGGGGAGGGGGGGGGTATAAGATTTGGGTTAAAACTTTGTGCTGGCCATGCTATACTTTCACTTTGCTGTCTTCAAGCCATCTTACTACAACTTTAGATGTGTGCTCAGGATCATTGGGAGTTTGAAATTAAATTAACCCCATGGAGCACCCTGGGCGTTCCCAAGGGCCTCCGAGCACCCCCCTGAGTCATGCCTCAGAAAACGCCCCTCCACTGCTTATGCTCTGTCTCTCCTCCTCCTCCTGAGATATTGTGCTGTGCTCTTTCCTCAGATCGTCCTGTTTGAAATCAAATCTCAGACATGAGCAGTACCGCTTCGGTCAGAGAGGTACTACGCATGTCCAAGTGCCCATTTTGTTGTAGTCAACTACACAATGCTCGTGTAGTTCCCTGGAGAACTGAGCGTACTATCGTGTAGTTGACTACACCAAAATGGCCGCTGGACATGTACAGTACCGCTCTGACTAGAACGGTATGGCGCATATCCGAGATTTGAACCCAAACTGCGTAATCTGAGGCAAGAGCACGGCACATCTGGGAAGGAGGAGGAGAAACAGAGCACAAGCAGTGGAGGGGACAGGATTAAAGGTATGACGTGGGGGGTGCCCGAAGGCCCTGGGGAACACCCAGTGCGTTCTGGGGTTAATTTACATAAAGAAATAAAGCGGTTTATAAAGCAATGGCGAGGACAACTGAGGAAGTAAAGTTAGTTCAAAAGCACTTTTCCCAATGATAGGCTCCCTTTAAGGAGTGAAAAAAAAATCTGGGTGTTATGTGTTAACTATGTAGTGTAGCAACCTATGTAGCAAAATGAGGGAAGCATTAGGGGAGATTTAAAAAACAAACAAACAAACAAACAAAAAAAAAACAGTGCAGAATAAAACCAATGCAGATAACTATAGTCTTAGGCCTCATGCATACTGAAGAGCTGAGATATAAAATCAATGGTATATGGAGGAACAGAAAAGGCCCATAGAATGCAGCCGCCAAGGATTACACGATTATACTGTACTGTATATATTGCACATTCATTGGTGGTTGTCTGCAGCTACCATTACGTGAGCATGAACCATAAGGAAAACATAGACTTTGTATTTTGGCTATGTATAGAGCTGAAATTTGTCTGTGTGCTTGAGGCCTTATTTAAATGTTTCACGACTATTCAATACAGTTTGTGTACAAGGTTAGGTTAGGTTCAGATCTACGCCACAAATTCCACTGAAAAGTCCTGCATGGGGTCCTGTATAGTTGATGGGGTCTGCAGGTGTTTATGGGTAACCACTGATTTAGCGGACAGGATCAGACAGGAGCAAGTATGAACCTAGCCTTATTTAAATGCTTTTTGAGGGGAAGTCTGAGGGGCACTCTGTGTTATAAAGCATAGTGCAGCATATTTCTATGAAAAATGTGCTAGGAAAGTAGCTTGCATACGTTAGGGAAAAAAGACATGAGCCACACTAGCAATGGTTACTCCAAATTTAATAGGGACTAGCTCCAATTCTGTTTATATAATCCTAATGTACATATCTCTGTGACCTTATGTGCCATTAAGAAGTTTGTGTAATGTGCCCTGAGCTGCACTTGGTTGTTTCTTTACCCACCTAGAACATTAATAGATGGAGAGAGTCCAATCATTGGGGACTGGGGGTGTATGCAGAGATGTGGGACCCTCACTCTATTGGTGACCGGTGGTGTTTGCAGAGGCATGGGACCCTCACTCTATTGGTGACTGGTGGTGTATGCAGAGACGTAGGACCCTCACTCTATTGGTGACTGGTGGTGTATGCAGAGACGTGGGACCCTCACTCTATTGGTGACTGGTGGTGTATGCAGAGACGTGGGACCCTCACTCTATTGGTGACTGGTGGTGTATGCAGAGACGTGGGACCCTCACTCTATTGGTGACTGGTGGTGTATGCAGAGACGTGGGACCCTCACTCTATTGGTGACTGGTGGTGTATGCAGAGACGTGGGACCCTCACTCTATTGGTGACTGGTGGTGTATGCAGAGACGTGGGATCCTCACTCTATTGGTGACTGGTGGTGTATGCAGAGACGTGGGACCCTCACTCTATTGGTGACTGTTGGTGTATGCAGAGACGTGGGACCCTCACTCTATTGGTGACTGGTGGTGTATGCAGAGACGTGGGACCCTCACTCTATTGGTGACTGGTGGTGTATTCAGAGACGTGGGACCCTCACTCTATTGGTGACTGGTGGTGTATGCAGAGACGTGGGACCCTCACTCTATTGGTGACTGGTGGTGTATGCAGAGACGTGGGACCCTCACTCTATTGGTGACTGGTGGTGTATGCAGAGACGTGGGATCCTCACTCTATTGGTGACTGGTGGTGTATGCAGAGACGTGGGACCCTCACTCTATTGGTGACTGGTGGTGTATGCAGAGACGTGGGATCCTCACTCTATTGGTGACTGGTGGTGTATGCAGAGACGTGGGACCCTCACTCTATTGGTGACTGGTGGTGTATGCAGAGACGTGGGATCCTCACTCTATTGGTGACTGGTGGTGTATGCAGAGACGTGGGACCCTCACTCTATTGGTGACTGTTGGTGTATGCAGAGACGTGGGACCCTCACTCTATTGGTGACTGGTGGTGTATGCAGAGACGTGGGACCCTCACTCTATTGGTGACTGGTGGTGTATTCAGAGACGTGGGACCCTCACTCTATTGGTGACTGGTGGTGTATGCAGAGACGTGGGACCCTCACTCTATTGGTGACTGGTGGTGTATGCAGAGACGTGGGACCCTCACTCTATTGGTGACTGGTGGTGTATGCAGAGACGTGGGATCCTCACTCTATTGGTGACTGGTGGTGTATGCAGAGACGTGGGACCCTCACTCTATTGGTGACTGGTGGTGTATGCAGAGACGTGGGATCCTCACTCTATTGGTGACTGGTGGTGTATGCAGAGACGTGGGACCCTCACTCTATTGGTGACTGGTGGTGTGCAGAGACGAGGGATCCTCACTCTATTGGTGACTGGTGGTGTATTCAGAGACGTGGGACCCTCACTCTATTGGTGACTGGTGGTGTATGCAGAGACGTGGGACTGTCACTCTCCTGACAACTGAGGCTTCTGCAGGATACAATTTCCAAATGCCACATCCACAAGCAGTTGAATAGATATTTTCTTAATTCTGCCTCTTTGAGCAAAAGTGACTAAATTATTTATAGTGTTAAATTCTAAAAGCAGGCTAGATGGACCATGTGATCTTCTATGTTTCTATCTAGTAATAAATGGGATAACAGAAGTTTTCATACAACTAATATACAGTACCCATGGAATAGGCATGGCCATTGTTAGATAATAGTCTCTGCATAGTGTTTTATTGCTTGCAATGTGTCAGACCTAATTTATAATATCACTACGGCAGTATAGAATGAGTATATTTATAACTGGAGGAGGTGAGACTTGTGAAATGTTACTTTCAGAACTGATGTAAGGGCTGTATCAATGTTAACTTAAAAGCAAACACAACATGTTCAAGAAAGGGGAAGTATGTGGGAGGGGGCAGCAGCGTTAAGGTGACTGAAACTTCACTGACATCACGTGAAAGGGAATTTGTACTTAATAAAAGTTGAGGGAATGAATTTCGTAGTGTTTCTGGTAAACGCTTGTACTTTACACTGATTCTTCTACATAGAGGAAATAGACACTTCCGCCTAGAGCTCGGAGGCTGCTGCATACTAGCTGCAAAGGAAGAAGACCCCATGGTTGTTTGGTGTAAGAACAATGCGGCTCTGTTGCCATGTGTCTTGGTTATTTGGTCCTCAGCAGCATTTATTGTCTCTTACATCTTTGCGGTGCTTGAGGGACATGTGGTGGCTTTTGTACCTTATATAAGGTAAGAAGTGACCAAACCTTTAGGAGATGGAACCTAAGTTAGTATATGGTGTATTTTCTGTGTATATTTATCTTCTACTACTGTAACTGGTACTACTGGGATAGTTTTCTGCTTGTGCAAGATATTACTAAGTGAAATCTTGTAACTTCCTTTTTTGCTAATGTATCCTTTCAGCCAGAGAATCTAAATAGACACTTGCTGCTCAGAGTCGCGTGTTCTATGGCTAGAACCAGTTTAATACTACAAATCTAAATAAAATCAATAGCTCTTTCTTTGAGGTGTTTAGGAAAATAATATTTAAATAAATTTTCCCTTGAAAAAAAACATATACAGTATATTCTAGCGTCACCTTTTGTAAGGCAGCTCCCTTTGTTGGCCGGTCCTGTCAAAATTAATTTGACTTGTAGCAGGTTATTCTAGCTTTGAACCTTCAGAGTGTTAGATATATATGGTTAGCTATAGCGACCAATGAATAAATGAAAACATATAAACAGTAATTTCCTGTTATTAGAATTGTTGCCTCTACAGTTTATCCTAAGAAGTTTTGCCCATGAAGCCCTGGAAAATGTTTTTCTCATCTAAGGACTGTGAAAGGACTGCATGTGATATTCAGTATACATTAGGTACTTGTTCTTTCTTCAGTTCTTTAATACTGTACATACTATAACTGTGATAAGTGGAAGATCTACAGCCGCACTTTATCATCACAGCTAAAAGTTAATACCTATAATCATAATAATACATTTTATTTATATAGCGCCAACATATTCCGCAGCTGCTGTACAATTTGTAGGGTTCACCTACAGACAAAAAGATACATTACAAAGAAATAGTCAAATCCTATGTACTCTTCACAATCACATGACTCTGTGTATATATAGATAAATACTTACATCCTCTTAACCTGTAGATTATATGTGGATTGTTTTTTACAGTAGATGTATCAAGATTTATAATTCTGCATTCTTCATGTTCATTTGATCCGAAATCTCAGAGACTTTCAATAGCAACTTAAGAACAGCTTCTCTGATACTTGAAGTGGTTATCTGCTTTAGATAATTCTTTTCCTGTTACCTTATTATGACATCCAGCATGGATTTAGTAAGAAGGTGCCCGGTGTAGCGTCAGAGAACAGGAATATGTCTATTTGTTTTGGGAAACATTGCCACTCTATTGGCTGTGTCTAGTAGTGCCATAAAAAGCAAAGATTGGCAGTAGATTAGCAAAAAGCAGACCATTTTGTCTAATATCATACATCCTCATAAAAGCCATGCCAGTCCAAAGCACTCTAAATAACTGAGATCAATGACTTACTAGACCATTAAAAAACTGCATCATGTAAATTAACTGTACAATGGAAGTGATTGTAACATTTCTGAAAAAAAGAGATAATGTAGTACCTCCATAATTGCCTGCATCCCACTCCTAAAATTTATCATGCCTGTTCCTCATAGATCTGGACAGTGTTATCTCCTGTACAGGGTTACCTGCTGTCAGGGAGCTGAACATGCTTGTATATACACTCACCGGCCACTTTATTAGGTACACCTGTCCAACTGCTCGTTAACACTTAATTTCTAATCAGCCAATCACATGGCGGCAACTCAGTGCATTTCGGCATGTAGACATGGTCAAGACAATCTCCTGCAGTTCAAACCGAGCATCAGTATGGGGAAGAAAGGTGATTTGAGTGCCTTTGAACGTGGCATGGTTGTTGGTGCCAGAAGGGCTGGTCTGAGTATTTCAGAAACTGCTGATCTACTGGGATTTTCACGCACAACCATCTCTAGGGTTTACAGAGAATGGTCCGAAAAAGAAAAAACAGCCAGTGAGCCGTAGTTCTGTGGGCGGAAATGCGTTGTTGATGCCAGAGGTCAGAGGAGAATGGCCAGACTGGTTCGAGCTGATAGAAAGGCAACAGTGACTCAAATAGCCACCCGTTACAACCAAGGTAGCCAGAAGAGCATCTCTGAACGCACAGTACGTCGAACTTTGAGGCAGATGGGCTACAGCAGCAGAAGACCACACCGGGTGCCACTCCTTTCAGCTAAGAACAGGAAACTGAGGCTACAATTTGCACAAGCTCATCGAAATTGGACAATTGAAGATTGGAAAAACGTTGCCTGGTCTGATGAGTCTCGATTTCTGCTGCGACATTCGGATGGTAGGGTCAGAATTTGGCGTCAACAACATGAAAGCATGGATCCATCCTGCCTTGTATCAACGGTTCAGGCTGGTGGTGGTGGTGTCATGGTGTGGGGAATATTTTCTTGGCACTCTTTGGGCCCCTTGGTACCAATTGAGCATCGTTGCAACGCCAAAGCCTACCTGAGTATTGTTGCTGACCATGTCCATCCCTTTATGACCACAATGTACCCAACATCTGATGGCTACTTTCAGCAGGATAATGCGCCATGTCATAAAGCTGGAATCATCTCAGACTGGTTTCTTGAACATGACAATGAGTTCACTGTACTCCAATGGCCTCCACAGTCACCAGATCTTAATCCAATAGAGCATCTTTGGGATGTGGTGGAACGGGAGATTCGCATCATGGATGTGCAGCCGACAAATCTGCGGCAACTGTGTGATGCCATCATGTCAATATGGACCAAAATCTCTGAGGAATGCTTCCAGCACCTTGTTGAATCTATGCCACAAAGAATTGAGGCAGTTCTGAAGGCAAAAGGGGGTCCAACCCGTTACTAGCATGGTGTACCTAATAAAGTGGCCGGTGAGTGTATACTCCCATAGATCTCCAAATTATCACACATCAAGTAAGGAAACTTTGACGGTGTCTCCCCTGGTGGAATAGCTAGATTTTCACCTTCTGCCTGATACATTCCAGGTGTTGCATTTTTACATTATTTAATGCTTAGATACCAATTACCCTATAAACACTGTGATGCCAATATTACTGGTCTACAATAGAGATGAGCAAGTAGTACTCGAACGAGTAGGTATTCGATCGAATACTATGGTATTCGAAATACTCATACTCGGTCGAATACCACGCGGTAAACGCAGTAAAAATTCGATTCCCCTCCCACCTTCCCGGGCGCTTTTTTTACACCAATAACTGTGCAGGAGAGGTGGGACAGGAACGAGGACAACATAGGCATTAATAAAAAATACGGATATAGTCATTGGCTGGCTAAATCAGGTGACCTCCACTTTATAAGAATAGTGGGTGTCAGTTTCAGTTCAGATGCAACTGTGAAATAGACAGGGATAGATGTTCTGCCAGGGTTAGCTAGCAATTAAAATTATTTAGGCAGGAATCTTACTCCAACAGCTCTTATAAGAGCTAAACTTAGATCTACCACTGCTTGAAGATTGTATATACACCATCTGTATATACAATCTTCTTGCAACTAATTTTCCCAAAAGCCCTTGTTAGGGCTCCAATTCCGTATTACCTTTTCCCCCAATATACCAATTGGTCGAATTTTGATTTCCCTGAAACAAGCATTTTTTCCCATAGACTATAATGGGATTCGATATTCGATTGAATAGTCGAATATTGAGGTCTACTTAAATCGAATTTCGAATTTTCAAATATTTCACTACTCACTCATCTCTAGTCTACAATAATAATAATAATAATAATAATAATTTTTTTTATATATATAGCGCCAACATATTCCTCAGCAATGTACAATTTGTAGGGTTCAAGTACAGACAAAAAGCTACATTACATAGAAATAGTCACTTCACACAATAGGACTGAGGGCCCTGCTCACAAGAGCTTACAATCTATGAGATAGAGGCGGTGACACAAGAGGTAGCAGGGGCGGCATCAGAGGTAGCATTGCTTATACAATGGTCAGACAACTCTGTAATAGAGGTTACTGTCAGTACACAAACATAAAACTGTATGAGCCGGCACCAGTCGTGTCCTTTAACGTGCAGATGGTGTCTGGACATATAAGGTTAGCCTGAAATGGCATCATATTGTGTGGGGTAATGTAGGAGCGGGAACAGAGAAGGGTTCTTTCTACGGATTCTAATTACGGTACAGAAGAGTTTACACTAGGAATTGGGATAGGCCTGTCTGAAAAGATGTGTCTTTAATTTGCACTTGAAGCTGTAGAAATTGGGAGTTAATCTGATTGTCCGGGATAGAGCATTCCAGAGAAGTGGTGCAACTCGGGTGAAGTTTCGTATACAAGCGTGGGAGGTTCTGATAATACAGGATGTAAGTCTTAGGTCATTGAGACTATAGTTATAATAACTATGATGACATAAGGTTAAGCTTTCCTAAGACATTATAACATTATAAAAATTTTGCTAACAGGAGAGAAACCTAGCATGGTTGTCTGGCTGTAAAATCTGAGGCACATAACTTAGAGTGGACTGAGGATTCTCATCTAAAGTTTTGCAATGTGCTGACTTATGACCGGTTTTCAACAGGTTGATGATATAGAAAGTTCTTCTCTTCTATCAAGTTGTTTTAGACCACAGGAATGTGAGTGGGTGCTTAGTGTCTGACACATTATTGCTGGGAAAGTGTACGGATGGGCATGAAAGCTCTAGAATCCTGACTGGTTCTGAGGCTATTGAAGCTATGTGCTTGGCACTAATACATTCCTGCCTATCTCTCTTTCTGTTTTTAATAGTAAACTGCACTGTGTGAATCTCCTGAATTGCTACTATTACTGAAATATCAATTGGAATGCTTTAAAGGGAACCTGCCACTTTCTACTTAGAGTCCTACTGGCAGGCGACATGTTATAGAGCAGGAGGAGCTGAACAGACATATATATAGTTTAATAGGAAAAGATTCAATATAGTCATTCCAGCCACAGTGCATTGTAGGAGACCGTATGCTGAGAACCATAAAACATTTAGATAGTCCACCATTTTCTTGAAAAAGCAGTTTTTTTCTATAACAGTGCTCAGCATGCAATGTATTGTGGCTGGTCTAATATCAAGCTTCCTGGTGAAAGATTCCCTTTAGGGCAGGGTTCACGTTGCCGTTGGATTGCGTTATGAAGGTGTCCGTTTAAAAAAAAATAAAAATGGAAACCCATCATAACAGACATTAACGGACACTAACTAACTACTATTAACTTATTACATTGTACATAACATGTCACGTAAAATACTACTCTCGGATGTGCTATATACCGCTAGCAGTGTATATCTTGCTAGATAGTATTAAGCATCTGTAGTGAGTATTGTTAGGGGGCATTCACACTAGCATTTAAATCCTACATGTAGGATTTAGCTGTTCGCTTGAAAAATCGGACATCTTTGTAAACGGACACTTAATGACACCCACAGACAGTAAAGGACACTACATGATATCCCATTTAAAATAATGCAAATTATAAACGGACACAGCTAGTGTCCGATGCTAAATCTTGCGCGGACATTAGCATCGGACACTAGCCGGCGGACACCAACGCTAGTGTGAACTCTGCCTTACTTAAGAGTTACCTTAAGGAGTCTGATGTAACATTAATGTAATAAAACAAGCTGGCACAGGATAATGTGTGCTGAGGAGAACTCCAGCTTAACGTGCAATAGTTAATAAGTACCTGCTGTTAAGGCTGGGGTCATACTGCATTTTTGCCAAAAAAACACAACATGCACTTTTCTATAAAAATCTTGTACCTTTTTTTTTTTTTTTTTTTTTTTAATGCATATATGGTTTTTATATACAGTCCTATGAAAAAGTTTGGGCACCCCTATTAATCTTAATCATTTTTAGTTCTAAATATTTTGGTGTTTGCAGCAGCCATTTCAGTTTGATATATCTAATAACTGATGGACACAGTAATATTTCAGGATTGAAATGAGGTTTATTGTACTAACAGAAAATGCGCAATATGCATTAAACCAAAATTTGACCGGTGCAAAAGTATGGGCACCCTTATCATTTTATTGATTTGAATACTCCTAACTACTTTTTACTGACTTACTGAAGCACAAAATTGGTTTTGTAACCTCAGTGAGCTTTGAACTTCATAGCCAGGTGTATCCAATCATGAGAAAAGGTATTTAAGGTGGCCAATTGCAAGTTGTTCTACTATTTGAATCTCCTCTGAAGAGTGGCATCATGGGCTACTCAAAACAACTCTCAAATGATCTGAAAACAAAGATTGTTCAACATAGTTGTTCAGCGGAAGGATACAAAAAGCTGTCTCAGAGATTTAACCTGTCAGTTTCCACTGTGAGGAACATAGTAAGGAAATGGAAGACCACAGGGACAGTTCTTGTTAAGCCCAGAAGTGGCAGGCCAAGAAAAATATCAGAAAGGCAGAGAAGAAGAATGGTGAGAACAGTCAAGGACAATCCACAGACCACCTCCAAAGAGCTGCAGCATCATCTTGCTGCAGATGGTGTCACTGTGCATCGGTCAACTATACAGCGCACTTTGCACAAATAGAAGCTGTATGGGAGAGTGATGAGAAAGAAGCAGTTTCTGCACGTACGCCACAAATAGAGTTGCCTGAGGTATGAAAAAGCACATTTGGACAAGGCAGCTTCATTTTGGAAACAAAAATTGAGTTGTTTGGTTATAAAAAAAGGCGTTATGCATGGCGTCCAAAAAGAAACAGCATTCCAAGAAAAACACATGCTACCCACTGTAAAATTTGGTGGAGGTTCCATCATGCTTTGGGGCTGTGTGGCCAATGCCGGCATCGGGAATCTTGTTAAAGTTGAGGGTCGCATGGATTCCACTCAGTATCAGCAGATTCTTGAGAATAATGTTCAAGAATCAGTGACGAAGTTGAAGTTACGCCGGGGATGGATATTTCAGCAAGACAATGATCCAAAACACTGCTCCAAATCCTCAGGCATTCATGCAGAGGAACAATTATAATGTTCTGGAATGGCCATCCCAGTCCCCAGACCTGAATATCATTGAACATCTGTGGGATGATTTGAAGCGGGCTGTCCATGCTCGGCGACCATCTAACTTAACTGAACTTGAATTGTTTGTCCAAAATACCTTTATCCAGGATCCAGGAACTGATTAAAAGCTACAGGAAGCGACTAGAGGCTGTTATCTTTGCAAAAGGAGGATGTACTAAATATTAATGTCACTTTTCTGTTGAGGTGCCCATACTTTTGCACCGGTCAAATTTTGGTTTAATGCATATTGCGCATTTTCTGTTAGTACAATAAACCTCATTTCAATCCTGAAATATTACTGTGTCCATCAGTTATTAGATATATCAAACTGAAATGGCTGTTGCAAATACCAAAATATTTAGAACTAAAAATTATTAAGATTAATAGGGGTGCCCAAACTTTTTCATAGGACTGTAAAAACAAATGGGGTTTTTTTCCCAGCAAAAATGTACTGTCTGAGCCAAGCACAAGATGTGTACGCTATGATCTAGTTAAGACTACTGGGAAGTAGTAAAGCTCAAGCCTGAGCCACAGTCTTTTGTGTATGACCTGTGGTGGGGACTGGACTGACCCAACCCGGTTAGCTTTGGTTATGTGATGGGGCCACCCTAACTAAAATTTTAGGACACGTCCTCCCATTTGCTGATTAAAAAATCCCCTTACTTGGCCCCCACACGGTATATGACCCTGCTTTTTATGTGTCCCCACAGTATATGATGCTCCTTTTTACACCCCTCATGGAATATGATCCCTTTTTACAACTTCCCCCTCCATATGTTAGCCTGCTACCTATTGTATTATTGCAATAGGTAGTGGCTGATAATTTACTCACTTGTCCACGCTCCTACCCAGGCTACCCTGCGCTGCCTTCTCCAGAGCGTGCTGTAGCCAATGCTGAAGAATGCCAGGACGCTGGTTGTAGCATCCTGGCGTTCTTCAGCATTGTAACGTAAGTGCAGTGCCACTTAGAAGTGGCAGCGGAGACCGGTCTGGATAAGAGGGTGAACAAGTAAGGAAATGATCGGCCACTAACTATTGCAGTAATACAATAAGTAACAGCCGAGTATACAAGAATGCCGCATTCCCTGTTTATTCCAGGTTGCCTTGTGAAACATGCACCTCTGTTTAAACCAACCTGTCACCTGTTATAAGACTGTTCAGAAACTTTTGCTTCATAATTGTTGCTGAAATGTTCTGAAAAACATGTCCTTCTGGGAAGAATACTAAAGATATTGTTGGTAATATAGTGAGAGAAATGATGCTGAGATGGACAGAACAGTCACTGGTAATGTTGGTCACAGTTTTTGCCCTTCTTACAGAATATTAGTAATATCTTTAGCTATCTTACTGTATTTTCCCAATCTGCAGTTTCACGGCTGTTCTCTATGAATGAGGAAATTATTGTGTACATATTGAAAAAAAAAAAAAAAAGATAAGACAATCTTGTGGTTTGCCCTGTACCAAGATAAGCCTTTTCAGTCTGTAGATAAAACTATTAGACTTCCGTTGAGTGAATTAGCTTATAATTGAATGTGGTTATAGATAAAGCTATGTACTAATACCTTGAAACCTTAGAGTCCGTTCACTCGATGTAACGCGCCGTTGATTCTGACATGTAAACTCGTGTCAGAGTCAGCGCTGCAAAACAGAATCCTATAGACTTCAATGGGTTCCGTTTAGCACGCGTAACACATTGAAATCAATGGGAGGTATTTTAACCGATTGATTTCAATGTGTTACGCACACTAAACCGAACCCATTGAAGTCAATGAGATTCTGTTTTGCAGCGCTGACTCTGACACGAGTTTACGTGGCAGAATCAACGCTGCGTTACATCGTGTGAATACTCCCTTACTGGGTAAGTATTATTATGATCGCTGGTTTTCCATTCAGCTGATGGCTGCAGGCATGATCCATAGAAGTGTGGAAAACAGCAAATTTTGCCAGGAAAACTTACTGACGCTTAGTGGATTGCAACCCTGGCTAGTAGGTAAACCATATAGAAAACAGAAATCCATCAATAAAGTAAGAGGTGTGCACCAAGGTTTGTACATTTATTTCTGTGGGTGGCAAGTTAAAGTCAGCTTTTACTTTATGTCAACCTACAGCTGGAACTTCACCACGACTCCAAGCACTACATGTATGATGTAAGCACCTGAGTAGTCTGCAGCCAGCTAAAGGCACATGAAAGAGGTGCCAAAAAAGTTCAATCTCCACAACAGCATTACCTGCTGTTGCTTCTGAATGAAATGTCCTAACAACCTGGAAAATGTGAAGGATGTTGCGTGATGTAAAGGGTGTAAAGTGCTTGGGAGGAGGAAACAAGTATGCCAAGACAGAATCACAGTCAGGAAAACCAAACCACTGCTGCTGAAAGAGCTTGTACTGCATTACTGAATCATTGGCCCAGATTTATTTATTAATTATTATTATTATTGTTTATTTATAAAGCGCCATTAATTCCATGGTGCTTTACATTTGGGGGTTACATACAATACACAAAATATACAGGTAGATATAATACTAACAGTGACCGACTGGCACAGTGGGGTAGAGGGCCCTGCCTGCGAGGGCTTACAATCTATGAGGGAAGGGGTATAGAGACAGAAGGTGAGGGGAGAGGATGTTCAGGTGGTGGTGCGGTGACAGTAGTGTTATTGGAGGTTGTAGGCTTCCTGAATTGGTGAGTCTTCAGGGCCTTCAGGGCCTGTGATTGTGGGGATCAGTCTTATGTGTCTTAGTAAGGAGTTCCAGAGTATGGAGGATGCACGGGAGAAATCTTGGAGGGGTTGTGTGAGGAGTGGATGAGAGCAGAGCGGAGTAGGAGGTCATTGGAGGATCTGAGGTTACGTGTGGGCAGGTAGCGGGAAATTAGGTCCGAGATATATGGAGAGGACAGGTTGTGGATGGCTTTGTATGTTAGTGTTAGTAGCTTGAACTCAATTCGCTGGGCTATAGGTAGGCAGTGGATGGACTGGCAGAGGGGAGCAGCCGATGAAGATCGAGGGGTGAGAGGTGAATTAAACGAGCAGCACAGTTTAAGGTGGACTGGAGGGGGGCGAGGGTGTTTGCTGGGAGTCCATGGAAGAGGGTGTTGCAGTAGTCTAAGCGGGAGATTATGAGCCTGGACGAGCATCTTGGTAGTTTCAGGGGTGAGGAAGGAGTGGATTCGATGGATGTTCTTCAGCTGGAGGCGGCAGGAGGTGTTGAGGGTTTGAACGTGTGACTTGAAGGATAGGTCAGAGTCCAGGGGTACCCCAAGGCATCGGGCCTGTGAGACAGGGGTAATTGTGGTTCTGTTAACTTTGATAGATGGGTCAGGTGGAGGGGCCACATTGGGTGGGGTGAAAATGATGAACTCAGTTTTCTCCATGTTCAGTTTGAGAAAGCGGGAGGAGAGGAAGGAGGCTACAGCTGCTAAACAATCTGGAACTCTGGCCAGCAGGGAGGTAAAATCTGGTCCAGAGATGTATATTTGGGTGTCATCGGCATAGCAATGGTATTGAAAACCATGAGATTCTATGAGTTGGCCTAGGCCAAGGGTGTAGATGGTGAACTTACTAATACAAGCTGTCTGAAAATGGTGTATATTTTTAGAGAGATGGTGGAGTCTCTTGGTTCTGTCTATGCTTGACACTTCACGGATCTGCTGCTCTCCATTTTCCAGTGGATATGAACTTAGTGTCAGTTTATACTACCTTTTAGTTGGCTTTCTTTGAGACAGAATTTTTCAACATAATTTAGTTGCATTTTGGCATAAGCCACGCACCTTTTCTGAGAAGTCACAGCCACACATTTGGCAATTTCAAAAATTTTAGCCCAAATTAGGTGTGTGATATTGTGCTAAAATAAGCTAAGTTTACACCAGAGTCTAGTTGCAACCACAATAGTAATTCTGGACCACTGTTGCTTTCTGTATCAAAAACAGCACCACACTTCTGCACAAGATTTGTATGGTATTGCATCTCAGCCTCAATCAATTAAGCCAAGCTAAAATAGATGTGATAATACAGATGTGACGCCATTTGTGAAGGAGGCAGATATGTTTCTCTGATGCTCTGTAACCCATTTAGTCAGATAGAAAATGGAAAGCAAAACTGGGGAAGTAAACTGAATTACATTTACCTCTATAAGTTTTGCAGCACGCAATGACAATATTCAACTTGTCAGGACTATTGTAAAACAGCCATTTAGCAAAATATTACTAGTCAAAATGAAATAAGTCACATGGCCAAAGAAGTAAGACTGATAGCTCAGCGTTTTCAAGGTCTGAACTGAGGCACAGAGTAGAATTGTATTGAAGTAAATCATTCAGTATTTTTCCTTAAAGAGGATCTTTCATGTATATACCGCTAGAAAGCGGTATATAAATTCAGCGCACTGTCGGCTTTCCCGTTGTATGCCCAGGGGCTGGAGATACTGGGTCCATTCACACAGAGGAAAATGGTGAGGAATTTGGTGTGGAATTTCAGCGCTGAAAAAAAAAGCCTCCCATTGACTTCAATGGGTTTCTTTTTCTGCTAGAAGATAAAAGGAACCCATTAAAGTCAATGGGAGCCTTTTTTTTCAGTGCTGAATCTGAGGCAGATTCCATGCCAAATTCAGCACCATTTTCCTCCACGTCAATGCACCCTTAACCCCTTCCCGACATGCACCGTACTATTACGGCGCATGTCGGGTCTGTAACTATGGCGACCGCTTTAAGCAGTAGACAACCGGCTTTAATGCCTCCGATCGGTCCGGGGACCGATCGGAGGCATTAACCCCTCCGGCGTCACGGTCAAAGGTGCCGGAGGCACCATTTTCCCGGTGGCGCATGGGCGTCGCCATTTTGCAGGTGATCGCCGGCTCCTGGAGCATGCTCCAGGGCCGACGTCACGTTGGCATGACAGCCAGGAGCCTTTATAAGGCTCCCAGGCTTGTCTGCAAATTCTCTCTTTTGCAGACTGGTCTATGCAGCCTGCAAAAGAAAGGATGATTTTTTTGCAATGCATTAGCATTGTAATGCATTGCATTAGTGATAAGACCCCCTGGGGTTCAACACCCCTAGGGGGTCTAATAAATGCAAAAAAAAAATTTTTTTTAAAAAAAGTAAAAAAAATATAAAAAGTATTAAAAATTCAAATCATCCCCCTTTCCCTAGAACACATATAAAAGTAGTTAAAAACTGTGAAACACATACATCTTAGGTATCCCCGCGTCCGAAATCGCCCGCTCTACAAATCTATAAAAATATTTTTCCTCTTTGGTAAACGCCGTAGCGGGAAAAATAGTCAAAAGTGCCAAACCGCCATTTTTTCACTGTTTTGATTCTGATAAAAATTTGAATAAAAAGTGATCAAAGCAATAACATTTCCCGAAAATGATAGAACTAAAAAGTACACCCGGACCCGCCAAAAAAAACCCGCCCTATGCATCCCCGTATATGGACGTATAAAAATGTTATGGCTGTCGGAATATGGCGACTTTTGGAAAAAAATTTTTTTTAACACAGTTTTGGATTTTTTTTAAGGGGTCAAAATGTAAATAAAACCATATAAATTTGGTATCCCTGGAACCGTATCCAAACACAGAATACAGGGGACATGTCATTTTGGCTGCACAGTGAACGCCGTAAAACCAAAGCCTGTAAGAAAGTCGCAGAAATGCATTTTTTCTTCAAATCCACCCCATTCTGAATTTTTTTCCTGCTTCCAGTACATTATATAGAATAATTAATGGTGGCATCATGAAGAAAAATTTGTCCCGCAAAAATTAAGACCTCATATGGCTCTGGGAGCAGAGAAATAAAAAAGTTATGGGGTTTAGAAGGAGGGGAGTCAAAAACGAAAAACGAAAATCAAAAAATGCCATCGGCGGGAAAGGGTTAAAGAAGTACAAGCACATGTCCACAAGTCTGTCAGTCTAGCCCATACATAGCAGATCGCAGCATAAAACTGCAACACAACAGATTTTGGTTCTAAACATCTTTAGTTGATGGTTGTCTGTATGGGATAAACTGTTGCAAATTTATGTATGACCGAGCTACTGCAGACAATTCACAATATACCACGTTAGCAAAGTCTTATGTGTACGGCCAGCTTTAGACTACACAGTCTGAACATGCAGCAGATCTTTTAGCATCAGCCGATAAGACTGAAAATCTATTATAATAAAACCTAGACAAAGTCTGGACTAGCTCTATGCAAAGAACTAGGCATGGTAACTGATGAGGGAAATTCTTGTCATGTCATTGTATTGTAATTTCAGGATTTCCCCTTTAAATGAGGAAGTACAGTATATAAAGCTGACACTGAGTAATATATGTCTTGATCCCTGTGTCTAGGGGCGTGCACGGGTTTGTAATAATGTAAGCTTAGTAAAAGTTATTTTCGTGTATCAGCAATACATTAGAGATTCCACTTTAATGCAATAACCTAAATCAGATGATCATTCCATAGATTAGGCACATGGTTCACGTAATGTAAAAGATAAATGTAATATTTGTTGTTGTTTTTGTTTATAAAACATCCATTTAGCAAAAAAAGATATTGCTAACAAAGGCCTGCAGCTTATATTCTTAAGTAAGGGGTCTAGCAGTGCTGACACCCTCTGCCCCATCGTCTTCATAAATCTGGGCCAATGTCTACACCTTCATCTTCCTATCATGGAAAGGATTTTGTGAAAAACACTTCCCTCTATATGGTGCAGTTCAAGATGGGGAGATATGACAATGGATGGGTAAAATCAGGAGCTGCCGGTATGTTGTTGATCCAGTAGATGATGCTGTCTCCTGTGGCTGTTAGTATGTGGCACCATCTGCTGTATCCACGTCAAACCAGACAGGTTAAAGGGATTCTACCATTAAACTACCTTTTTTTCTAATGAACACGTCGGAATAGCCTTAAGAAAGACTATTCGTCTCCTATCTTTAGACGTGGTCTCCACCGCGCCGTTCCGTAGAAATACCGGTTTTAACCGGTATGCAAATGAGCTCTCCGCAGCAATGAGGGCGGGCCCCAGCGCTGAAACGCCGATGAGCGCGTCCCCATTGCTGCCCAGAGCTCTTTCCTGTGCCGCCTCCTTCTTCTGCAGCAACTCCGCCTCTTCTGGCTTCTCTTGCTCTTATAGTTCTATACAGGAGCATAGAGAGGCTACCCCAAAATGGCCGCCGGCCGGCTCCTGTAATGAACTGCAAGAGCGGCTACCCAAAAATGGCCAGAGAATGGCAAAAGAAGTCAGAAGAGGCGGAGTTGTTGCAGAAGAAGGAGGCGGCGCAGGAAAGAGCTCTCGGGCAGCAATGGGGATGCGCTCATCGGCCTTTCAGCGCTGGGGCCCACCCTCATTGCTGCGGAGAGCTCATTTGCATATCGGTTAAAACCGGTATTTCTACGGAACAGCGCGGTGGAGAGCACATCTAAAGGTAGGAGACGAATAGCCTTTCTTAAGGCTATTCTGACGTGGTAATTAGAAAAAAAAAGTAGTATAATGGTAGAATCCCTTTAAGGTTGCATATTGGAGAAACTCAGTTAGCCTCTACTTCAACAATGCAACACCTGAAAATGTAGCCTGCCAGACCATACAGGTAACACTCCTGCAACCAAAGCAGCACCACCAACTGGATCCACAAAACACCTGATATAAACCACTCCATTGTAAACTCAACCCTCAGGAAAGAGTAAGAAAAGAGCTGTAAGGTCATAGTCTGATGTACCTTATATGATGTAACATGGGTGGGATGAATCAGACTGAGAGGTGACAGTATAATAGTAGGAAGAATGTTTTTACACAGTGTAATACACTTGTATACAGGGCCGTATAGTCGTGAATAAAATTGGTTTACGATGCCTAATGCAGAGCTGTGTGCATTTGCTACTGTACTGGTATACAGCAGAGTCGTGTGTGTGTGTGTATACCTACTTCATGTACAATAGTGCTGATCTGTAAATGTGTATTCTGTACAGATGTGTGTATCTGTACTGTGTATGCAGCAGTGCGATGGGTGGATATTGTGTTGGATGTCGAGTTTTTGTGTGTGTAGACCAGCGGTCCTCAAACTATGGCCCGCGGGTCACATGCGGCCCGCCGAGGACATTTATCCGGCCCGCCACATGTGGCCCGCGCTGTCGCCTGGATCGCAATCCGATTCCCCGTTAGTGAGCGGATCGCTGCTTTCAGTTGTATGTGCTTTTGCACATACAACTGAAAGCTGTCAGGGGCCGCCCGACCGCGGCCTACACTGACTACAGAGAGTGACCTCTGCCCCCGACGCAGGCGCGATGACGTCATCGCTCCTGCAGTCTGAAGGAGGAGGACGCACCACGGCGGCTCTTCATGGGTAAGTATGACAGTGTGGGTGTGATTGTACTAATGAGCATATAATACAGGGGGTGAGGGTACTGATGAGGGGGAGGGTACTCCCCCCACTGTATTATATGCTCATCAGTACCCTCCCCCCACTGTATTATATGCTCATCAGTACCCTCCCCCCACTGTATTATATGCTCATCAGCATATAATATAGTGGGGGGAGGGTACTAATGAGCATATAATACAGTGGGGGGAGGGTACTAATGAGCATATAATACAGTGGGGGGAGGGTACTGATGAGCATATAATATAGTGGGGGGAGGGTACTGATGAGCATATAATACAGTGGGGGGAGGGTACTGATGAGCATATAATACAGGGGGGGTACTGATGAGCATATAATACAGGGGGGGTACTGATGAACATATAATACAGTGGGGGGAGGGTACTGATGAGCATATAATACAGTGGGGGGAGGGTACTGATGAGCATATAATATAGTGGGGGGGGTACTGATGAGCATATAATATAGTGGGGGGGTACTGAGGAGTATATAATACAGTGGTGGGGTTACTGAGGAGTATATAATACAGTGGGGGGGGGTACTGAGGAGTATATAATACTGTGGGGTAGGGGGGGTGTACTGAGGAGCATATAATACAGTGGGGGGAGGGTACTGATGAGCATATAATATAGTGGGGGGGTACTGAGGAGTATATAATACAGTGGGGTTGGGGGGTACTGATGAGCATATAATACAGTGGTGGGGTTACTGAGGAGTATATAATACAGTGGGGGTACTGAGGAGTATATAATACAGTGTGTGGGGGGGTACTGAGGAGTATTCAATACAGTGTGGGGGGGTACTGAGGAGTATATAATACAGTGGGGGGTACTGAGGAGCATATAATACTGTGGGGTGGGGGCATACTGAGGAGCAGGGGTGAACCTAGCCTTTTTGCCGCCTGAGGTGAAATATTTTGGCCCTCCAGTGTTTTGAGTGAACTGGCCCCGTGTTTGAAAAGTTTGAGGACCCCTGGTGTAGACAGTGATTAAAAAAAAAATAAAAAAATAAAAAATTCGTACAATCATAAAAACACATTGTTTTTAATGGATGTAAAATGGATTGACATCTGAGTTACATCTGTTAAAAATAGATCAATAGTTGAGGTCAAAGAAGAAAGAACGATGAAATTCATCAGTTTTTTTTTATGCCTATTAAAAGCAGATGTAAAATGGATAATATTCGTCCATCAAAACCAGAATGGTATAGATGCAAAACGGCCATCACGGCCGCAAAATAACGCGGCGTATAGGATCCCAACTCCCATTGAAATGAATGGGAGCATTTTGAGCGCGTCATCTGCCGGCACGTGTATACGTGCCAGATTGCGCTCCACTTTCCTCCGTGTGAACTTACCCTCACACCAATGAGAGTCTATAGGTCTGTGAAAAAATACGGATGGCATCCATGTGTTATCCGTTTTTCGCCGGCCCAGAGGCATAAAAAGTATAAGAAATGAAATGAAAAATAATGTTGATCTGTTTTTCACAGATGTTATAACAGTATTAACCACAGACAATTCACCACCTACATATTAGAAGGGTGGGATGTCGTCCGTGAATATCATGGAGATTACGTGTCTGCAAAATATGATTGTGTGAATAAGGCCTTACACTTTAGTTGTAGTTATTGTTACATTATGGAGACTGTTTTCATTCTCAGTTTGTATACATTTGTTTCTTATGCAGTGACACCGGGACATGTATTCCAGAAAGTGGTGTGTTTGGATTTATGATCAGTGTCACCGCCATGTTAGGTAAGTGTCCCTTGTTAAAAGATCTCATCAGCAAAATTATGCTAATAGAGCCCCACATATGGGTGAATAGCCTTTAAAAAGGCTATTCAGGCACCGTAAATGTTATATTAACCCTCGGTCCCGTTTTTAAATAAAAGCATTAAAACATATATACTAATCGTACCTGAACATGCACCATGGGCGGGGATGCACGATGCTACGTCATCTTCGGGCACGCCTGTCTCTTCTGTCTTCTTGTAGTTACGCCCTCTGATTCCGTGTCTTCTTCCATCTTCTTGTCCTCAAATCCCGCGCCTGCGTAGTAGCGCTTCTCTCCGGAGCACTACTGCGCAGGCTCACTTGCCAGTCCTCGTAGAACTACACGAGCGTACTGCACGCTTGTGAACTGCCATTATGTAAAATGGCGAGTGAGCCTGCGCAGTAGCGATTCGGAGGGAAGTGCTACTACGCAGGCGTGAGATTTGAAGACCTGAAGCCGGAAGAAGACCCATAGGAAGCTGGCAGAAGAGATGGGACCAGAGGGCGTCGCTCCAAGAAGATAGAAGAGGCAGGCGTGCCTGAAGATGACATGGCATTGTGCACGTTCGGTAAGATTTGCATATATGTTTTTATGCTTTTATTTAAAAACGGGAACGGGGGTTAATATAACATTTATGGTGCCTGAATAGCCTTTTTAAAGGCTATTCACGCATATGTGGGGCTCTATTAGCATAATTTTGCTGATAGAGCCCTTTAATGGTCCGCATCACACTGAGAGACTAGGTCTACGTTGGCATTTTTTATATCTTATATTGCTCTCATAATATGAAAGTTGTGCTGTGTTGTTTGCTATGGTCTACAAAGTGTCATAAATCTGTTGCCAAATATCTTATGACTAATACATGTTTGACTTTCTATTAGACTCTGTTACTGTATTATTTACTCTCATATTTATTTCTATTACACCAGGTGCTGCCACAATGTATGCAAGGTATAAAATAATCCAGGCCCAAAATGTGAGAATCTCTTTTCTGAGTTACTGGTTCAACTTGACATCATTGCTTATAGGAATACTTGGCTGCATTGGGATGGGCATTGTGGCTTCTTTTCAGGTGGGTTAGTTGATGAAAGTCTAATAATGAATACTCAAGATAAGGTTGGTTCACACTAGCGCTTGTATTCCGTCCGCAAGGAGTCCGCATGGAGACCCCTCCGGACGGAATGCAATCGCAATTGCAAGCGATGTGCCTGCAAAGCACATGGAGACCATAGACTATAATGGGCTCCGTGTGCTTGCCGCGCACTGCCCGCACGAATGAATTGTGCGGGCAGTGCGCGGCAAGCACACGGAGCCCATTATAGTCTATGGGCTCCGTGTGCTTAACTGCACAGCGCTTGCATTAGCGTTGGTATTCCGTTCGGGGGGGGGTGTCTCCATGCGGACTCGTTGCGGACGGAATACAAGCGCTAGTGTGAACCAACCCTTAGTACAATATGGGAAATATATTAAATCTAGCGGAATAACCCATAGCAACCAGTTCACGGATTTTATTTTCTTAAGGTATTTTGAAATAAATAAATAAATAAGCGGAATCATTGCCAGGGACAACACCTCTAGGTTTCCTATATTAATTTTAATACATTTCCCATACAATGTGGTAATAAAAATATATACGGTATATATTACTATCAAATGTAATTTACATGTAACAGTAGTTGCTGGTTTGTGCTTATTCTCAGTTATGAATAAAGGCTTTATTGCAAGCCTTATGCGCCCCACATATTGGGCTGCATCAAAAAAGCGCTGTGGGAAAAACCATGGTGGCCATGTATCGCGTTTTTTTCCTCAGCGTTTTTTCCAGGTAGACTGCAGAGGTTTACACCACTTGGGGCCCCGGCCTTAACAACATAACTGCATGGTCAGTAATGTAATGCTACTAAGGTTCATCAGTGTTTCACTTATAGAGGATCAGTGGCCTAGGGATTGGATACAGCTATAGCCGCAACCATGTCACCACCCTTAAGCCTTATGCACACAACTGTGAAGTTTCTAATACATCTAAAGGTTGTTAAAAACCATACCTTCATGTTGTATCTGTTCTATCCGTTATGCATCAGATTTTAGCGGTCGGTGAATTTCATTGGTACTTCGTATTTGACCCAATCCACTGATCTGTTTTCAATAGACATAAAAAGGATGTTAGACCATTTTACATTAGTTAAAAAAGATCTTTTGACGCATGTCACTTATTTTGAAAACCGTTAAAAAGTTAAAAAAATTGGACATGTGAATAGATACATGTTACTATGTATGTGGGTGATCAGCATTTACATCCATTTTTAGCATTAGCTTATAATACAAATCCATACAATTGATCAGTTAAACTGATGATCAAAACATGATGTAAACAGCCACCAGGATCAGTATATGGCTAGTGATACAATCTGGGTCTAAAATGATCCTTTTCTTTTTACCTATGCATATAATAAAAAACAGTGAACAGATCCTACAGTAAATCTGATAACTCTGAGTAATTTCCTTTATTGAGCCTAAGGTAAAATTTCAAAGAGTCTATCTTTGGTCATAAAGGAAAATGAGTTAGGACTTGTATGTACACTGTAATCTGTAATGTTTTTATGTCCTTACAAGTCATATGATACAGAAACATGCAAAAGTTTGGACACCCCGGGTCAAAATGACTGCTATTGTGGACTGTTAGGGCTCCTTCACACGGAGTAAACGCTCGTGTATTTTGGCAAAATACAGGTGTAAAAATAAGACTCCCATTGACTTCAATGACATTTTACACATGTATTTTGATGTGTATTTTGACGTGTTTTTTTACACGTGTAAAAAGAAATGCCATTGAAGTCAATGGGAGACTGATTTTTACACGTGTATTTTTTACATGTGTATTTTGCCAAAATACACGCGCGTTTACTCCATGTGAAGGGGACCTCAAGCAAGTTTAAGATGAAATGACCTTCAAAAGACATTAAAGATGACACGTTCCTAGTGTATTTTTTGGAAAAAAAATATTATTTCCATATTTTATATTTTCAAAATAACAAAACAATTAAAACCCTGCATGGTTAATACCTAGTAGCACCCCATTTGGCAAGTAACACAGGTTGTAAACGCTTTTTGTATCCAGCCAAAAGACTTTCAATTCTTGATTAGGGGATTTTCATCTGTTCCTCCTTATAAAAGTCTTCCAGTTCTGTAAGATTCCTGGGTTGTCTTGCATGCACTGCTCTTTTGAGGTCTAGCCACAGATTTTCAATGATGTTCAGATCAGGGGACTATGAGGGCCATAGTAAAACCTTCAGCTTGTGCCCTTTTAGGCCACCGTGTGGCCCTGTGCCCTTTTAGGTAGTCTGTGGTGGATTTTGACATGTGTTTAGAATCATTATCCATTTGTAGAAGCCAACCTCTTTTCAATTTCAACTTTTTACAGATGGTGTTTGCTTCAACAATTTGCTGAAATTTCATTGAATCCATTATTCCCTCTACCCATGAAATGTTCCCTGTGTCTTTGACTGCAACACAACCCCAAAACATGATTGATTCATCCCCATGCTTAATAGTTGGAGAGATGTTCTTTTCCTGAAATTCGGTGCCCTTTTTTCTCCGAACATACCTTTGAGCATTGTGGCCAAATAGTTCTATTTCAACCTCATCCTTCCACAGGACTTGTTTCCAAAATGCATCAGGCTTGTTTAGATGTTCTTTTGGAAACTTCTAACCCTGAATTTTATAGTGAGGACGCAGGAGAAGTTTTCTTCTTATGACTCTTCCATCAAGGCCATATATGTGCAGGTATCACTGAACAGAAGAACAATGTACCACAACTCCAGAGTCAGGAAATCTTCCTGAAGGTCTTTTGCAGTCAAACAGTGGTTCTGATTTGCCACTTTGATTATCCAATGAGCAGCTGTCTCTGAATTTTTTCTTGAACTTCCAGACCTTATCTTGACCTCTGCTGTTCCTGTAACTGCCATTTCTTAAAGGGGCTCTATCATTGGAAAAAGTCAATTGTAACTAATCACATCCTTGCATAGCCTTTAGGAAGGCTATTCCACACCTACCTTTTGTATGTAGATTGCCTCAGTGGTTTTTGAATAGTCCGTTTTTATTCAAATGCTAATTAGACTGGTGCACGATGCATCGTGCACCCTTTTGCTATTGTTTCCTATGGGTGTATACAGGACAGGCTGCTGCTGATGATGACTCAGCTTCCTGTTTGCACACACACATAGGAGATAATAGCAGAGAGGAGGCTGCTGAGAACTTCCTGTGCTGGCTGGAAGCTCATTAGTATATGAATAAAAACGGACTTATTCAGAAACCACTAGGCAATCTACATACACTAGGCAATCTACATACTAAAGGTAGGTGTGAAATAGCATTTCTAAAGACTATGCAAGGATGTGATTACCGTATTTTCCGGCGAATAAGGCAACTTTTTAACCCCCAAAACTTTTCTGAAAAGTTGGAGGTCGTCTTATACGCCAGGTATACGATGGGGCAGGGGGCGGAGGAGATGGATCGCAACGCTCCTGCCGCCGCTAGCTTCCTGCAGCGGCAGGAGTGGAGTGATGCTCTGGCCGCAGCCTACACAGCATCCGTTGTGCTATTACAGTGGATGCTGGGTATGTAAAGCTAATGGGGACCGCTCTGCTGCAGAGCGGTTGCCATAGCAACCGGGTCTCCGCTATATTAGAGGCCCGCAGAATGCATTATAATTGCGGGCATTAAAACTTAACCCTTCCCCCCCAAAGTTCAAAAACACATCCGGGGCCGGTCCCCACCGGCTTCATACCTTTAAAGTTGCAGGCCAGCTGCTGCACGGCGAGTTCTCAAGAGCCGACCTGTTCTTATGACAGCCGGGAGCCTACTGAAAGCTCCCAGGCCTATCATAGCTATATTACTATACCGGCTGGTTGCGGCAATAGTAATGTACAGAATCTCCCATAGACGGCAATACACTTGTTCAGGTTCAAGTCCCCTAGTGGGGTTGTTAAAAAAAATAAATAAAAAGTTAAAAAAAAAAAAAAACATATAAAAAATAATTTACAAAAGTTCTAAATCACCTCCTTTCCCTAGAGTACATATAAAAGTACAAAAATACTGTGATGCACATACACATTAAGTATCCCTGTGTTCAAAAATGCCCGCTCTACTTATAAAATATTTTTCCTGTATGGTGAACGTCAAAATCAAAAGTTTCGCATCCGATTTAAACAAAAGGAGATCTAAGCAATAGACATTCCCCAAAATGGTATAACTACAGTAAATCTGGCCCCGCCAGATTGTCCGTGCAAAAAAAAGGTTTCCAGGCAGAGAGGCCGCATATGGACACCAGCGGTTTGCTTTACAACCCATTCAAATGGGCGGACAGCGGCAGTAGTGTGAAAAGATGGCTCAGGACTGGAAAGCAAATAAAAAAGCATTAAAGAGTATGCCAAGGGGTAAGTGTGCATTAAGAAGAGGTACCCCACAGAAGAGGGGTGGTCTTACTGTATACGGCGAGTATATCCTAAACTATATTTTAACTGGAAAACTTGGGGGTCGTCTTATACGCTGTAAAATACGCCGTAAAATACGATAGAGCTCCTTTAACCCCTTCCCGCCGATGGCATTTTTTGATTTTCGTTTTTGACTCCCCTCCTTCTAAACCCCATAACTTTTTTATTTCTCCTCTCCCAGAGCCATATGAGGTCTTAATTTTTGCGGGACAAATTTTTCTTCATGATGCCACCATTAATTATTCTATATAATGTACTGGGAAGCAGGAAAAAAATTCAGAATGGGGTGGATTTGAAGAAAAAATGCATTTCTGCGACTTTCTTACGGGCTTTGGTTTTACAGCGTTCACTGTGCAGCCAATATGATATGTCCCCTATATTCTGTGTTTCGGTACGGTTCCAGGGATACCAAATTTATATGGTTTTATTTACATTTTGACCCCTTAAAAAAAATCCAAAACTGTTAAAAAAATTTTTTTCTAAAAGTCGCCATATTCCAACGGCCGTAACTTTTTTATACGTAAGTGTACGGGGATGCATAGGGCGTCTTTTTTTGCGGGGCCGGGTATACTTTTTAGTTCTACCATTTTTGGGAAATGTTATTGCTTTGATCACTTTTTATTGAAATTTTTATCAGAATCAAAACAGTGAAAAAATGGCGGTTTGGCACTTTTGACTATTTTTCCCGCTACGGCGTTTACCGAACAGGAAAAATATTTTTATAGATTTGTAGAGCGGGCGATTTCGGACGCGGGGATACCTAACATGTAAATGTTTCACAGTTTTTAACTACTTTTATATGTGTTCTAGGGAAAGGGGGGTGATTTGAACTTTTAATACTTTTTATATTTTTTTTAAATTTTTTTAAAATTTTTTTTTTGCATTTATTAGACCCCCTAGGGGTGTTGAACCCCAGGGGGTCTGATCACTTATGCAATGCATTACAATGCTAATGCATTGCAATGCATTGCAAAAAATCATCCTCTCTTTTGCAGGCTGCATAGACCAGCCTGCAAAAGAGACAATTTGCAGACAAGCCTGGGAGCCTTGTACAGGCTCCCGGCTGTCATGGCAACATGACGTCGGCCCTGGAGCATGCTCCAGGAGCCGGCGATCCCGGGCAAAATGGCGGCATCCATGCGCCGCTGGGAAAATGGCGCCTCCGGCGCCTTTGACCGCAGCGTCGAAGGGGTTAATGTCTCCGATCGGTCCGGGGACCGATCGGAGGCATTAGAGCCGGTTGTCTACTTCTTAAAGCAGTAGACACTCGGCGGCTATGGCGGCCGCCCGGCTCCCGAGCGGTCACCATAGTTACAGACCCGACATGCGCCGTACTATTACGGCGCATGTCGGGAAGGGGTTAATTACATTTCAAACTGAGGAAAAGGCAACTTGAAAACGCTTTGCTATCTTCTTATAGCCTTCTCCGGCTTTGTGGCCTCCACCATTTTCATTTTCAGAGTGCTAGGCAGCTGCTTAGAAGTACCAATGTCTGCTGTTTTTTGGCACAAGGTTAGAGGAGGCTGGGTATTTATAAAGCTGTAAAAAAATTTCATCACTTGGTCTTTCCTAACAATGATAGTGAACAAGCCATAACCCTAACTGGATAATTCAGGTCTGAGACCTTGGTCAAAGTTATCTGAGCACACAAATCTACAAGGGTTCCCAAACTTTTTCAAGGTACTCCTTTTCCTTTTTCACTCTAAAATTGTACTCAAACAAAATAATACACTGATATTGCTATTAAAGACAAGTGTGTTTAATTTTTAGCTTTATGCCTTTATGCCATTTGATCATTTCATCTTCAACTTGCTTAACAGTTCACAATAACAGTCATTTTGACCAGGGGTGTCCAAACGTTTGCATGCCACTGTATATGAAGGCTATGTGTGATTTGTGAAGAAGAGGCAGAAAGTGATAAACCATGGCAGGAAGTGATGAACTGAGGGCACCCTCTGCGGCACCACTTACTGTGGCTGGGTCTCATTATTACATAACATTATGTAATCCTGTGGTTTTTTGATAGTGTATCTGACCTTGCAGTAGCCTGGCCATAACCTGTGTGTTATTTTCTAGGAGACATCTGTTACAACAGTGCATGATGTGGGCGCCCTCCTCACCTTCATCTGTGGGATTGCGTATATATTTCTTCAGTCCATTATCACCTTTAAGGCCTGTCCACAATGGAGCAAAAAGGGGACCTGCTATATACGAATGACCATTTCTGTGATATCAATAATTGCTTTATTTCCTAGTATCCTTTTCAGACTGTTTTAGTGTATACATGTCTCTTTTCATACTATTTATACATATATACGAGCATATATATATATATATATATATATATATATATATGTATATATACATATATATATATATACTCGTACATAGGAGCAAATTTATTAAGACTGGTATATTGTACACCAGTCTTAATATATGGCCCAAATGGCCACTTCTTAAATCTGTTAGAGGTCCCAGTGCCAGAATGGAAATCTACACCTGCCATGAGTTTTAATAAATCGGCAAAATATGGCGGCAGAGATGCGGATTGGAGATTGAGGCGTACATTTGGCATATTAAAGGGCTTTGCTCCAAACATGAACATAGTGTTCAATTTTTTTTTGCAACACTTATAGTCACAACTTACATTACTTATGATTAGAGATGAGCGAACAGTGTTCTATCGAACACATGTTCGATCGGATATCAGGGTGTTCGCCATGTTCGAATCGAATCGAACACCACGTGGTAAAGTGCGCCAAAATTCGATTCCCCTCCCACCTTCCCTGGCGCCTTTTTTGCACCAATAACAGCGCAGGGGAGGTGGGACAGGAACTACGACACCGGGGGCATTGAAAAAAATTGGAAAAAGTCATTGGCTGCCGAAATCAGGTGACCTCCATTTTAGACGAATAGTGGATTTCAAATCCGGGTCATATGAGAATGTGAACTTTGTGACTATGAGACAGGGATAGCTGTACAGGCAGGGATAGCTAGGGATAACCTTTATTTAGGGGGGAATGTTATTAAAAATAACTTTTTAGGGCTCTATCGGGTGTGTAATTGTGATTTTTGTGAGATAAACTTTTTCCCATAGGGATGCATTGGCCAGCGCTGATTGGCCGAATTCCGTACTCTGGCCAATCAGTGCTGGCCAATGCATTCTATTAGCTTGATGAAGCAGAGTGTGCACAAGGGTTCAAGCGCACCCTCGGCTCTGATGTAGCAGAGCCGAGGCTGCACAAGGGTTCAAGCGCACCCTCGGCTCTGATGTAGGAGAGCCGAGGGTGCACTTGAACCCTTGTGCACCCTCAGCTCTGCTACATCAGAGCCGAGGGTGCGCTTGAACCCTTGTGCACACTCTGCTTCATCAAGCTAATAGAATGCATTGGCCAGCGCTGATTGGCCAATGTATTCTATTAGCCTGATGAAGTAGAGCTGAATGTGTGTGCTAAGCACACACATTCAGCTCTACTTCATCGGGCTAATAGAATGCATTGGCCAGCGCTGATTGGCCAGAGTACGGAACTCGACCAATCAGCGCTGGCTCTGCTGGAGGAGGCGGAGTCTAAGATCGCTCCACACCAGTCTCCATTCAGGTCCGACCTTAGACTCCGCCTCCTCCGGCAGAGCCAGCGCTGATTGGCCGAAGGCTGGCCAATGCATTCCTATGCGAATGCAGACTTAGCAGTGCTGAGTCAGTTTTGCTCAACTACACATCTGATGCACACTCGGCACTGCTACATCAGATGTAGCAATCTGATGTAGCAGAGCCGAGGGTGCACTAGAACCCCTGTGCAAACTCAGTTCACGCTAATAGAATGCATTGGCCAGCGCTGATTGGCCAATGCATTCTATTAGCCCGATGAAGTAGAGCTGAATGTGTGTGCTAAGCACACACATTCAGCACTGCTTCATCACGCCAATACAATGCATTAGCCAGTGCTGATTGGCCAGAGTACGGAATTCGGCCAATCAGCGCTGGCTCTGCTGGAGGAGGCGGAGTCTAAGATCGCTCCACACCAGTCTCCATTCAGGTCCGACCTTAGACTCCGCCTCCTCCGGCAGAGCCAGCGCTGATTGGCCGAAGGCTGGCCAATGCATTCCTATGCGAATGCAGACTTAGCAGTGCTGAGTCAGTTTTGCTCAACTACACATCTGATGCACACTCGGCACTGCTACATCAGATGTAGCAATCTGATGTAGCAGAGCCGAGGGTGCACTAGAACCCCTGTGCAAACTCAGTTCACGCTAATAGAATGCATTGGCCAGCGCTGATTGGCCAATGCATTCTATTAGCCCGATGAAGTAGAGCTGAATGTGTGTGCTAAGCACACTCATTCAGCACTGCTTCATCACGCCAATACAATGCATTAGCCAGTGCTGATTGGCCAGAGTACGGAATTCGGCCAATCAGCGCTGGCCAATGCATTCTATTAGCCCGATGAAGTAGAGCTGAATGTGTGTGCTAAGCACACTCATTCAGCACTGCTTCATCACGCCAATACAATGCATTAGCCAGTGCTGATTGGCCAGAGTACGGAATTCGGCCAATCAGCGCTGGCCAATGCATTCTATTAGCCCGATGAAGTAGAGCTGAATGTGTGTGCTAAGCACACACATTCAGCACTGCTTCATCACGCCAATACAATGCATTAGCCAGTGCTGATTGGCCAGAGTACGGAATTCGGCCAATCAGCGCTGGCTCTGCTGGAGGAGGCGGAGTCTAAGGTCGGACCTGAATGGAGACTGGTGTGGAGCGATCTTAGACTCCGCCTCCTCCAGCAGAGCCAGCGCTGATTGGCCGAATTCCGTACTCTGGCCAATCAGCACTGGCTAATGCATTGTATTGGCGTGATGAAGCAGTGCTGAATGTGTGTGCTTAGCACACACATTCAGCTCTACTTCATCGGGCTAATAGAATGCATTGGCCAGCGCTGATTGGCCGAATTCCGTACTCTGGCCAATCAGCAATGGCTAATGCATTGTATTGGCGTGATGAAGCAGTGCTGAATGTGTGTGCTTAGCACACACATTCAGCTCTACTTCATCGGGCTAATAGAATGCATTGGCCAGCGCTGATTGGCCAGAGTACGGAATTCGGCCAATCAGCGCTGGCTCTGCTGGAGGAGGCGGAGTCTAAGATCGCTCCACACCAGTCTCCATTCAGGTCCGACCTTAGACTCCGCCTCCTCCAGCAGAGCCAGCGCTGATTGGCCGAATTCCGTACTCTGGCCAATCAGCACTGGCTAATGCATTGTATTGGCGTGATGAAGCAGTGCTGAATGTGTGTGCTTAGCACACACATTCAGCTCTACTTCATCGGGCTAATAGAATGCATTGGCCAGCGCTGATTGGCCGAATTCCGTACTCTGGCCAATCAGCACTGGCTAATGCATTGTATTGGCGTGATGAAGCAGTGCTGAATGAGTGTGCTTAGCACACACATTCAGCTCTACTTCATCGGGCTAATAGAATGCATTGGCCAATCAGCGCTGGCCAATGCATTCTATTAGCGTGAACTGAGTTTGCACAGGGGTTCTAGTGCACCCTCGGCTCTGCTACATCAGATTGCTACATCTGATGTAGCAGTGCCGAGTGTGCATCAGATGTGTAGTTGAGCAAAACTGACTCAGCACTGCTAAGTCTGCATTCGCATAGGAATGCATTGGCCAGCCTTCGGCCAATCAGCGCTGGCTCTGCCGGAGGAGGCGGAGTCTAAGGTCGGACCTGAATGGAGACTGGTGTGGAGCTATCTTAGACTCCGCCTCCTCCAGCAGAGCCAGCGCTGATTGGTCGAGTTCCGTACTCTGGCCAATCAGCACTGGCCAATGCATTTCTATGGGGAAAAGTTAGCTTGCGAAAATCGCAAACTGACAGGGATTTCCATGAAATAAAGTGACTTTTATGCCCCCAGACATGCTTCCCCTGCTGTCCCAGTGTCATTCCAGGGTGTTGGTATCATTTCCTGGGGTGTCATAGTGGACTTGGTGACCCTCCAGACACGAATTTGGGTTTCCCCCTTAACGAGTTTATGTTCCCCATAGACTATAATGGGGTTCGAAACCCATTCGAACACTCGAACAGTGAGCGGCTGTTCGAATCGAATTTCGAACCTCGAACATTTTAGTGTTCGCTCATCTCTACTTATGATGTTATTATGTAAGGTAATCTTTCATCACACAACAGCTTTGATAATTAAATTCCTGTGTAGCCCCAGTAACTGAATGGAAAAAGATCACTTGGAGTGGTGACTGTAATAAAGGGGGTAATAGCAATGTTCTTACATTGGCATATATCATCTGTACTGTATGGTATAGTAACATTTATTCACTTTATAAATCCTGGTCTATGGATTTTACCCTTTATAGTTATATTTATTGCTAGAACTTACTCATAAAGGTATTTATTGTTGCTCTACACACTGAAAACAAAACTATATGCCGCTCTCCTACTAAAGTATACTCCTTAACATATACATCAACAGTGATAATATGTGCTTCATTCGATGGCATGAAATTTTACCGTTGTGAAGTTGGTGAAGAGGTAGAAAATTTTTTGTTTGTTTTTTTTTTTTTTTTTGCTTTCATTTTATGCATTCCTCATAGTCATTTATCAAAAAATAGCAGAGACCGCCATCATAGTGTTGCAGAGGTCCCCAGCTATATGTAGTTCACTTACATATAACTATATCATATGGTTCTTACTCTGGGTTTTGACCTTTCTACCAAGTTCTACTTAAACTATCCTAGTGCCCTGGATCCACTGGTGCAGTAGAATGTCTCCCGCTACAGCAGTTACTGGCATGGAGCTTGAGAGCCATCAGCATAATCAGATACCAATATATTCTGCATTCTGTATTTGTATCAGTCACGCTCTTAGATATTGCATTGACACAATACACAATGTAATATGTTTAGCCACTCCGCTGCTCATAGGTAGCCTACATTAGTTTACATAGTTGCATCATGGATGTCATGTGAAAAAAATCTAAAATCTCATAAACCTCATTTATTACTTAAACATTTCTGTAAATGATTATTTTGTGATAATGTTCTATAACTACCAAGTGTTTTAACCTATCTCTCTATGACAGCCGTCTCCATATCACCAGGCAAGTGCAGTTTGTGAATGGATTGTAGCTTTTGGATTTGTTACCTTCTTCTTGACTTACATAAAGGAGTTTCAGGTTGGTTGATTGTTTTTCATAACTAAATTACTCTTGGATCAATAAAAATCCTTTTTTCCTGATAATAAAGTTACATATTACTCATGTTATTTACCGTAAAGTAGAGCTGGTGCCACTTTTCACCATATAAGAATTACATGATGTCTATAAGATGTTAAAGGTTTGGCTAAAAGTTTTAAGCCTGACACAAGTTTTAGTTGTCAAAGTTTGCTGCTTCAGTGTTTTTCATTCGTTTAGTATAAGTTTCTCTATGGTTACTGAAGTACAAGTATACGTTTACATTTTTACACTTTTATAGTTAAATATGTCAAGTTTATTCAAAAACTCAATTTATCAGATTGAAATTGAAATTTTGGGTCCATGGCCGGGAAACTCTCCAGATGTCAATGCTCAAAAAAACAGACAAACAAAATCACAAAAATTGTGATACACTCCAAGCTCTAAATAGACATGAATGGGTTGTCATCCGTCAGGATTTGGCCAAGAAGCTGATATACAGCATGTCAAGGAGAATTGTAGAAGTCTTAAAAAAATAATGGTTAACACTGGAAGTATTGAACCAAAAATATTTAGGGAGCCTTCACGCGGAGTAAAAATACACGAGTATAAAAGACTCCTATTGACTTCAATGACATTTTACAGGCGTATTTTTACACGTGTAAAAAATATCATTGAAGTCAATGGGAGTCTTATTTTTACACGTGTATTTTCAAAATATACACAAGCATTTACTCCGTGTGAAGGCTCCCTTATGTTGCCCAAGAAAACACCTTGGACTCAAAGCTAGGCATGTACAGGATTAAAAAAAGAATAAAATTCAAGCACCAAATGGAGAAATTTCATAAAAAATAACTTTTAATATTCATATTAAAAACCGATAGAGAAAATCTGCGGTGGACCATTGCTTACGCATTTAAAGGCTACATGCCTCTTAATCATAGCATGCGCCACAAAGAAAATTGAAAAAGATTTGTGATATGTAACTAAAATAAAAGAAAAAATCATGGATTTATAGATTTCTTTACCATCACTAAGCCGGGCCATCTCTGGGAATGTAAAGTTATGTTATGAGTTGAAGGGCTTGTCTGGAATAAATGAGAAATTAAATATAAAACTAAATCCCCCCCCCCCCCCCCCGCCTAACTTATAATTTACTAGTAAATTTACTATTAATTTACCATTTGACCACACCAGGCACACTTTCTGTTAATCCGGTGATGTTCCGTTTCCATGTTTCCGGAAACAAAGTGTCACCATTACTCCCCCCACCACCTCCACCGGAAACACTGACTGACACCAGGCAGATGCCATTATAGCCCATGGGGTCTGTTGGTTTCTGCAGGTAACCGAACAACTGAGAGCCCCATGTTAGTGTGAACTTAACCTTAGAATACTGTAAATGTATGCTATTGAAACCTATCCTGCTATACACATAGTTGTTTACCTTATCTTATCTTATGTTACTGCTTCTCAGAACTGTCACATAGTGATAACAATGTTATTTCTGGCTCTCTTCTAGGCTGTTACTTTGAAAATAACTACAGAAATACAGGATGATTTTTGACAATGGCTGCAGTCCAGTTTTATGGGAAGATGGAATCTTTAGTCATGACTTTACAAGTCAATAAGACCATAAGTGGGATACAGTTTGCACTATCTGCTTTGTTTGCAGAGATAACAGTTAATGTATGTTTTAGTAAATTATGTCAGTTCAGCATTTCTAGAATTTTTTTTTGTGTTCATGAATTAATGATATTTCTGTGTTCTGAGCTATTTTTAATAAATAATTAATTAAATTAATTAAAAAAAGATGCAAGTATCATGATTTATTTATAAGAATATTGAATATTTCATCAGAAATTGCAGTTCTATTTCACAATCTAATGTCTCTGATATCTGGCAATCAACCAGGATCAGCTATAGTTTATTGTGACCTCATTTTTTATTATCTTGCATTGTTATAGGTTATAACTATTTACCTGTGGAGCTTTGTCACTTTTAGTGTCTGTTTGACCCTGTTTACACTACCATTAAAGGGGTTGTCCCATCACAAGGATCCTATCTATACTGTTTGGTAATGTGAATGTAAGACTTTTCCTAAATACATTGCTTCAGCAAAACTGCTTTGTTTGTCCACTATCTTACTTTATTCATTTGTTTGGGACACATCCCTTGACTTATCTGGTCATAAGTCAAGTGATGTATCTGCTGGTCTGAGGGGGGAGGGAGGAGGGGCTAAGTGCACGGGAGCGAGCCTGGAGGGGTGGGGGTAGTTTACCCTTTGGGGGGAAGGGGCCGCCAATACAAACCCGGCATCCGCTGTAATAGAGAGGCTACTAGCCACCCGGCTGCTACTATGTTCTGAGCTTGGCTACTTATGTGACCAGACATCAGGTGTTAACCCTACTTGCTCCCACCTATGTAGTCACTCCACTACAGCACCTCCCCCTTAGCATATAGAAGAGTGTAAAGGAAAGGAGAAAGAGGGCACGGTGCCACTAACACACAAAATGTTTAGATCAGTGGTTCTTAACCTTGTTTGAGGTACCGAACCCACCAGTTTCATATGCACACTTACCGAACCCTTCTTTAGTGATAAATCAAATATGATTTATTTCCAAATTAAAGACATAGGTATTTGTTTTTTTACTGGTACTCAAAATAAACCATGCATATGGCCTAGGGTTCGATCGAACCCTGGTTAAGAACCACTGGTTTAGAGAGAGACAGTGTTAGTAAGTTTGTTTAAGACTCATTGAGCCTGCACTATCGATTGTGAATGTAAGTTAGGGTTACAAAGATTCATCCACAACAGAACAGAAAAGATTCTGATTTGCTCCAGGGCCTGAAAAATAAGACCTACCCTTTTTTCAGAGAAAAAAAATAAATAAAACCCTGTCTTATTTTCTGAGAAACACGGTATATATTTATATATCTAGGTATATACATTAAATATAAAAGCTAATCTGAATATACTTCCAAGTCAAAGAAATGACCGTAAAAGGAACTACTCCAAAACCAAGGAAAAATAGTCAAAAAACGTAATGAATAAAAAACATATCTTGATTGACTAGAGGAGAGGTGCCCAGCTTACTAATACAGAAATAACACCCTGAACGAGAAATCCTAAACAATCTTACCAGATATGGATATGTAGGCAGGCATAGCAAGGAAGCAGTAGGATATAGGCAAGAGTGTATTAGTGTATGGTGATAGGGAACTTTAAATAGAGAAAATGGCGCCATAGGCCGTCAGACCAGAAGAGACATCACTGTGCTGCCCAGGAAAGGACTAGAGGAAATAAAGGAGGAGGAATAAAAATAACGCTCCCCAGGAAGCCCATGTGGGATAGATATAACAGAAACACCTTTAAAACGCTTCAGAGAGCGTTCGGAAAGACACTTACGGTATTGGCATGTCTGCTGCCGGAAGGGACGTATTTGCGTTCCACTTGGATGACATACTTCTGGTATAGTGGAATGCAAGCCGGAAGTCACGCTAAAAAAGCCGAAAAAGATCAAAAATGAATAGTGGAGCGATCTTAAGTTATAAAATGAGCAAAATAATGGAGGAAAATGGTGGAAAAACTTATATGAATGCTATAAGGACAAATAATACAAGGGGAGGAGGAAAAATAAAGTAATATATAAATTACTGGAATGATGGGATGTTTGTTAAGTAAAAACTCATGGGTCTTCTGATGAATAGTGTTTCTAGTTACGAACAAGTCAACCACAGATCTGATTTTAGACACGATTGTGGATGTCGGGTTTCCTGAGAGTTCCAGATAAACATGTATATCCACCAACTGAGATCTAATCTCAGATATATATATGCTGACTTGTCCCAGACAACAACAACCCCGCCCTTATCAGTTGGTTTGATAATGAGATCTTTCTCTTCCATCAGGGTCTTAAGGAATTGCTGTTCTTCTTGAGTCAAGTTAGGAGGATTGAAGAAGGAACCCAAAGCTAATGCCTGTGCACAGAGTCCACACTATACTGAGGCTGGGTTCACATATTGCAGATGGACTCTGGCTGAGGTGTGCATACGATGCAACTAAAACTACTAACATATGTCTTCTGGTCCTGGTTTTCATGCTGCTGACACAATGGGGCAGATTTAGCAATACTGGCTGAGGTTACGGTCCCATGTAGCAAGCTAAAAAACGCTTTGGAAAAGACTGCTATGGAAATGCATTGTGTTTTTTCTGTAGCTTTTTTCACAGAAAGTCTACAGAGTCTTTGTCTGCAAACTTTCTGCTTCTGTGTGAACCTCCCTGTGATTGGACCCTAACATTTCCGCTGCATTATTTTTTGCAATGTTTGGATGGGATTAGCCAGAATACCATCCACTTTGCAGATATTGTAAAACACAGTGATTTTACAACGTGGGGCCCCAGTCTAAAAGTTAGAAAAGTTAGTTAGTGCAGACTTAGACTAGACAGTCTTAAAATGCAACAGATTTATCAAAGTGTCTGATATTGTTTGGTAAATCTGTTATATTCTTAGGGCTAGTTCACAGAGGGTGGATTTTGGCGCGGAATCCTCCTCAAAATTCGCCCCCTCACAATAGAGGTCTATGTAGACCACTAGCGAGCTGCCCTTTCTTCCGGCGGATTCTGGCGACAGCACCCTCCGGACTAGGCTCATTCATATGGGCCTAATCCGGAGCGGAAAGCCACGACGGGATGCTGTGTGCTGCACTGGCATCCCGTAGCGGCAGCAGCAACGGAATGTGCACACGCGGTATCCCTGTGTGATCTAGCCCTTAGACTGTCCAGTCTAACTTTACACCTTCTATTAATTGGCTTAGTTTACACTAGTTTTGGCTCATTTTTGCATCGTAGCATTGCAACTTAGACCATGCTCTCTTCCCCAAAGCCAGCATATGCAGTACATTAAGACAGGCACATTTTGAATACCTTCTAAATGTTTTTACTAACTGCGCCCTCTAGTGACACTGGACAATGTTAAGAATCTATATATAACATTATGGATAAGATAGAAGGAAACAACCAGCAGATATGAATAATGTGGAGTTAAAAACAAACAAAAACAGAACAAAAAAAACCACAACTATTTCTGCCTCTGATATGTCAAGAGAACAATCAAAGCATTGAGGGTACAAAAATCACAATAATTTAGAATGAATGATTATTCGTCTCACAAAACATCTGCAAGAATTAAGCCATAAACCCCATAATCCTATAGTGAGAACTGCACAAGAAATAGGATTTGAGAAGTAAAATATCTTAAAGCATTACATTATATGTCTACCTACCTTTTGTAGGGCATTATGGTTTAATAAGGAGTCAGAGACCAAGTTGTTTATGGATTTGAAGACTATCAAGCAAACTTTAAAGAGGACTTTTCACCACCTCCAATAAGTTCAGCTCTTTAAATCATTTAAAAGCTGCTGCACCGATGGTTCTGGCATAATTAGCCCACAGCATTCCTGAGCAATCAGTGCTATTAGTTTTGGTGCATGATATGCTATTTAGTCTCTGTACTGTCAGGAAGGCCGTGTCAGGCAGGAGCAGGCAAGGGGTGTGATTCTGAGCTCTGACACTGACTGCCCATGATTGCAGATCTGAATCACACCCCCTGTCTTTCACTGATCTTCTTACATTACAAAATCTAAGTAGCACCAAAATTATCTGTGTGTTTGTTGCTCAGGAATGGTGGGGCCTAGAGAGATAAATTACGACTGTGCTGGAAGCAGTTGAGTGGTGCCTATTAACTGATGCTAAGAACTGGAGTTGGTGAAGGTGATGACAAGTTCTCTTTAAGGCTGAAAAATCTGTAACAATAAAAGCACCAAGTAGAAAATGCTAAATCACATACATTATATGATTGCTGCTGTTTCCCTGAACAATTTGGATTTTTCTTTAACCTCTGTTCACTTGTTTAACAGATATGGCCTGTTACGGACAGTGGATCATGGACTCACTGTGCCACATAACCAGTTGGGAAATTTTCAAGGGTATTATCTAAATAATAGAGATGAGCGAGTAGTGTTCGATCGAGTAGGTGTTCGATCGAATAGTACGGTATTTGAAATACTCGTACTTGATCGAACACTACTAGCTGTTCGAAGTTTAAGGTTCGATGCAGAACCAGCGTTGATTGGCAGAATGCTATACATTCTGCCAATCAACGCTGGTTCTTCTCTTACCTTTAGAAGTCTTCTCCGTGCAGCGTCCCCGCGGCGTCTTCCGGCTGGAATTCGCTCTGCCTAGGCATCCGGCATCATGCCCTCGCATGCGCAGTCGGCTCTGCTCAGGCGTCAGGCCGGGCAGAGCCGACCGCGCACGCGCAGTTGGCTCTGCCTAGGCCCCAATGCCTAGGCAGAGTGAATTCCAGCCGGAAGAAGCCGCGGGGGCGCTGCGCCGGGAGAAGACTTCAAGGAGAATCCAGCCCGACCGTCACTCGTGGACTTGGTAAGTATAATTTTATCGAATTTTGCGTACCTCTGAAACGAGCATTTCCCCCCATAGACTATAATGGGGTTCAAAATCCGTTCGAACAGTCGAAGAGTGTGCGGCTGTTTGAATCGGATTTCAAACCTCGGACATTTTAGTGTTCGCTCATCTCTACTAAATAACATCCTTTAACCTCCATTCAGAGATTTGGTATTCATCATGGGAAGACTACCAGGTCACTGGCTCTCAGAGTGGTCCTGGTGTAGGCGACAGCTGACCAGAATCCAGGCAGTCTCCCGTGCGAAGCACCAAAGGTTCAGGTAGTTGTGGCAGGTTGCAGAAAAGCAAAGTCGTAAACAAGTCAAAGGGTCAGGATGGGCAGCTAAGAATCATAAGTCAAGAACAGGTAGTGATCATACATGGGAAGACAGCAGAACAGGATCAGGATCAATAGCATAGTCAGTAAATAGATTCTTTACTTTATAGATTCTTTTTTTATTGATCTTGACTTATCTATCTATCTAATCTATCTATCTATCTATCTATCTATCTATCTATCTATCTAATCTATCTATCTATCAACACACATATCTCACATACCGTTTTTTTTTTTTTGCTTTTCCAGGAGCAAATTTCCATTACAAGAGATGCAGGATGGTGAATGCTCTAGAGAGGCAAAAATATTAAAGTTAAGGTGGTTATCCAGCTTCCAAAAATGAAATGCAAATAATCCACAGCAGTGCTAAACACCTAGTGTTCCCTTGTGAACCCTTTGCTTGGCTTTTTTTTTTACTTGCTGTTAGTATTACTGTTTATATGTGGATTAACTACATTGCCCATGATTCATCTGTTTTCTCTCACTCTCATGCTCTCCTCTCCAATGAAATCACAGGTAATAAATCACTCATATGAGGTAACGTGCTGCTATGTTGTTTCGCTTGCTAGTTGCACTGCTTACAGGGAGGGGTAGTGAGCTTGTAAATGAAATGCCACAGCTGAAGTCAATGACCTGAAAATAAATCAGATAACCAGTGCGCACTCATTGATTTTAATAGACACATGAAGAAAAAGAACAGAGACCTGCTTTATTTTGGTATAGTTTGCAGACCATAGAGTTCCACTCTAGTCCATGGGTCAATGAAAGTCATGGATAGTACAAGGGTGAAATCCATGTGCTGACTATTTTTCACAGATCCAAACACATTGTAGAAAACCACGGGCAGAAAACAACCTGTAAGTAAAGCAGGACTGTGCTGTCCATCATTACACAGAGATAACATGTCTGCCGAAAACAGAGGTTGAGTAAGCCTCTGATTTTATAAAACACTATATATATATATATATATATATATATATATATATATATATATATATATGTATATGTACACACACACGTGGGCAAAATTGTTGGCACCCCTCGATTAATCAAATAACTCGGATCTGACAAAAGTAATAATAAATAAAAATTGTTGACAACCCACAAAGCTTCTGGGAGAATGTGCTATGGACAGATGAGACAAAAAGCTAACTTTTTGGCAAGGCACATAAACTGTGTTCACAGACGGAAAAATGAAGCATACATTGTCCTTACTGTGAAACATGGAGGAGGCTCTGTTATGTTCTGGGGCTGCTTTGCTGCATCTTGCACGGGGTGTCTTGAATCTGTGCAGGGTACAATGAACTCTCATGACTATCAAGGGATTCTAGAGAGAAATGTGCTACCCAGTGTCAGAAAGCTTAGTCTCAGTTGAAGGTCATGGGTCTTGCAATAGGGTAATGACTAGAGATGAGCGAACACTAAAATGTTCGAGGTTCGAAATTCGAATCGAACAGCCGCTCACTGTTCGTGTGTTCGAACGGGTTTCGAACCCCATTATAGTCTATGGGGAACATATACTCGTTAAGGGGGAAACCCAAATCCGTGTCTGGAGGGTCACCAAGTCCACTATGACACCCCAGGAAATGATGCCAACACCTCTGGAATGACACTGGGACAGCAGGGGAAGCATGTCTGGGGGCATCTAACACACCAAAGACCCTCTATTACCCCAACATCACAGCCTAACAACTACACACTTAACACACTCAATACCACCTCTCTGACAGTAGGAAAACACCTTGAAACATGTGTATTTGGCACTTGCAGTGAGGAGAGCTTGTCACCAGCAGTGAATTTGGCCCTTGTAGTAAGTTGAGGTTGGCACCAACATTTGTTTTGAAAATCAGGGTGGATTGAGCCTCTAACCAGCAGAGTTTGGGCAAATTCATGGTGGAGGGAGCCTCTAAAAACCCCAGTTTGGACCAATTCATGGTGGAGGGAGCCTCTAAAAACCCCAGTTTGGACCAATTCATGGTGGAGGGAGCCTCTAAAAAACCCAGTTTGGACCAATTCATGGTGGAGGGAGCCTCTAAACAGCCCAGTTTGGACCAATTCATGGTGGAGGGAGCCTCTAAACAGCCCAGTTTGGGCAAATTCATGGTGGAGGGAGCCTCTAACCAGCCCAGTTTGGGCAAATTCATGGTGGAGGGAGCCTCTAAAAACCCCCGTTTGGACCAATTCATGGTGGAGGGAGCCTCTAAACAGCCCAGTTTGGGCAAATTCATGGTGGAGGGAGCCTCTAACCAGCCCAGTTTGGACCAATTCATGGTGGAGGGAGCCTCTAAAAACCCCAGTTTGGACCAATTCATGGTGGAGGGAGCCTCTAAAAACCCCAGTTTGGACCAATTCATGGTGGAGGGAGCCTCTAAAAACCCCAGTTTGGACCAATTCATGCTGGAGGGAGCCTCTAAACAGCCCAGTTTGGGCAAATTCATGGTGGAGGGAGCCTCTAAAAACCCCAGTTTGGACCAATTCATGGTGGAGGGAGCCTCTAAAAACCCCAATTTGGACCAATTCATGGTGGAGGGAGCCTCTAAACAGCCCAGTTTGGGCAAATTCATGGTGGAGGGAGCCTCTAAAAACCCCAGTTTGGACCAATTCATGGTGGAGGGAGCCTCTAAAAACCCCAGTTTGGACCAATTCATGGTGGAGGGAGCCTCTAAAAAACCCAGTTTGGACCAATTCATGGTGGAGGGAGCCTCTAAACAGCCCAGTTTGGGCAAATTCATGGTGGAGGGAGCCTCTAAAAATCCCCGTTTGGACCAATTCATGGTGGAGGGAGCCTCTAAACAGCCCAGTTTGGGCAAATTCATGGTGGAGGGAGCCTCTAACCAGCCCAGTTTGGACCAATTCATGGTGGAGGGAGCCTCTAAAAACCCCAGTTTGGACCAATTCATGGTGGAGGGAGCCTCTAAAAACCCCAGTTTGGACCAATTCATGGTGGAGGGAGCCTCTAAAAACCCCAGTTTGGACCAATTCATGCTGGAGGGAGCCTCTAAACAGCCCAGTTTGGGCAAATTCATGGTGGAGGGAGCCTCTAAAAACCCCAGTTTGGACCAATTCATGGTGGAGGGAGCCTCTAAAAAACCCAGTTTGGACCAATTCATGGTGGAGGGAGCCTCTAAACAGCCCAGTTTGGGCAAATTCATGGTGGAGGGAGCCTCTAAAAACCCCAGTTTGGACCAATTCATGGTAGAGGGAGCCTCTAAAAACCCCAGTTTGCACCAATTCATGGTGGAGGGAGCCTCTAAAAACCCCAGTTTGGACCAATTCATGGTGGAGGGAGCCTCTAAAAAACCCAGTTTGGACCAATTCATGGTGGAGGGAGCCTCTAACCAGCCCAGTTTGAACCAATTCATGGTGGAGGGAGCCTCTAAAAACCCCAGTTTCGACCAATTCATGGTGGAGGGAGCCTCTAAACAGCCCAGTTTGGACCAATTCATGGTGGAGGGAGCCTCTAAAAACCCCAATTTGGACCAATTCATGGTGGAGGGAGCCTCTAACCAGCCCAGTTTGGACCAATTCATGGTGGAGGGAGCCTCTAACCAGCCCAGTTTGGGCAAATTCATGGTGGAGGGAGCCTCTAAAAACCCCAATTTGGACCAATTCATGGTGGAGGGAGCCTCTAAACAGCCCAGTTTGGGCAAATTCATGGTGGAGGGAGCCTCTAAAAACCCCAGTTTGGACCAATTCATGGTGGAGGGAGCCTCTAAAAACCCCAGTTTGGACCAATTCATGGTGGAGGGAGCCTCTAAAAAACCCAGTTTGGACCAATTCATGGTGGAGGGAGCCTCTAAACAGCCCAGTTTGGACCAATTCATGGTGGAGGGAGCCTCTAAACAGCCCAGTTTGGGCAAATTCATGGTGGAGGGAGCCTCTAACCAGCCCAGTTTGGGCAAATTCATGGTGGAGGGAGCCTCTAAAAACCCCCGTTTGGACCAATTCATGGTGGAGGGAGCCTCTAAACAGCCCAGTTTGGGCAAATTCATGGTGGAGGGAGCCTCTAACCAGCCCAGTTTGGACCAATTCATGGTGGAGGGAGCCTCTAAAAACCCCAGTTTGGACCAATTCATGGTGGAGGGAGCCTCTAAAAACCCCAGTTTGGACCAATTCATGGTGGAGGGAGCCTCTAAAAACCCCAGTTTGGACCAATTCATGCTGGAGGGAGCCTCTAAACAGCCCAGTTTGGGCAAATTCATGGTGGAGGGAGCCTCTAAAAACCCCAGTTTGGACCAATTCATGGTGGAGGGAGCCTCTAAAAACCCCAATTTGGACCAATTCATGGTGGAGGGAGCCTCTAAACAGCCCAGTTTGGGCAAATTCATGGTGGAGGGAGCCTCTAAAAACCCCAGTTTGGACCAATTCATGGTGGAGGGAGCCTCTAAAAACCCCAGTTTGGACCAATTCATGGTGGAGGGAGCCTCTAAAAAACCCAGTTTGGACCAATTCATGGTGGAGGGAGCCTCTAAACAGCCCAGTTTGGGCAAATTCATGGTGGAGGGAGCCTCTAAAAATCCCCGTTTGGACCAATTCATGGTGGAGGGAGCCTCTAAACAGCCCAGTTTGGGCAAATTCATGGTGGAGGGAGCCTCTAACCAGCCCAGTTTGGACCAATTCATGGTGGAGGGAGCCTCTAAAAACCCCAGTTTGGACCAATTCATGGTGGAGGGAGCCTCTAAAAACCCCAGTTTGGACCAATTCATGGTGGAGGGAGCCTCTAAAAACCCCAGTTTGGACCAATTCATGCTGGAGGGAGCCTCTAAACAGCCCAGTTTGGGCAAATTCATGGTGGAGGGAGCCTCTAAAAACCCCAGTTTGGACCAATTCATGGTGGAGGGAGCCTCTAAAAAACCCAGTTTGGACCAATTCATGGTGGAGGGAGCCTCTAAACAGCCCAGTTTGGGCAAATTCATGGTGGAGGGAGCCTCTAAAAACCCCAGTTTGGACCAATTCATGGTAGAGGGAGCCTCTAAAAACCCCAGTTTGCACCAATTCATGGTGGAGGGAGCCTCTAAAAACCCCAGTTTGGACCAATTCATGGTGGAGGGAGCCTCTAAAAAACCCAGTTTGGACCAATTCATGGTGGAGGGAGCCTCTAACCAGCCCAGTTTGAACCAATTCATGGTGGAGGGAGCCTCTAAAAACCCCAGTTTGGACCAATTCATGGTGGAGGGAGCCTCTAAACAGCCCAGTTTGGACCAATTCATGGTGGAGGGAGCCTCTAAAAACCCCAATTTGGACCAATTCATGGTGGAGGGAGCCTCTAACCAGCCCAGTTTGGACCAATTCATGGTGGAGGGAGCCTCTAACCAGCCCAGTTTGGGCAAATTCATGGTGGAGGGAGCCTCTAAAAACCCCAATTTGGACCAATTCATGGTGGAGGGAGCCTCTAAACAGCCCAGTTTGGGCAAATTCATGGTGGAGGGAGCCTCTAAAAACCCCAGTTTGGACCAATTCATGGTGGAGGGAGCCTCTAAAAACCCCAGTTTGGACCAATTCATGGTGGAGGGAGCCTCTAAAAAACCCAGTTTGGACCAATTCATGGTGGAGGGAGCCTCTAAACAGCCCAGTTTGGGCAAATTCATGGTGGAGGGAGCCTCTAAAAATCCCCGTTTGGACCAATTCATGGTGGAGGGAGCCTCTAAACAGCCCAGTTTGGGCAAATTCATGGTGGAGGGAGCCTCTAACCAGCCCAGTTTGGACCAATTCATGGTGGAGGGAGCCTCTAAAAACCCCAGTTTGGACCAATTCATGGTGGAGGGAGCCTCTAAAAACCCCAGTTTGGACCAATTCATGGTGGAGGGAGCCTCTAAAAACCCCAGTTTGGACCAATTCATGCTGGAGGGAGCCTCTAAACAGCCCAGTTTGGGCAAATTCATGGTGGAGGGAGCCTCTAAAAACCCCAGTTTGGACCAATTCATGGTGAAGGGAGCCTCTAAAAACCCCAATTTGGACCAATTCATGGTGGAGGGAGCCTCTAAACAGCCCAGTTTGGGCAAATTCATGGTGGAGGGAGCCTCTAAAAACCCCAGTTTGGACCAATTCATGGTGGAGGGAGCCTCTAAAAAACCCAGTTTGGACCAATTCATGGTGGAGGGAGCCTCTAAACAGCCCAGTTTGGGCAAATACATGGTGGAGGGAGCCTCTAAAAACCCCAGTTTGGACCAATTCATGGTAGAGGGAGCCTCTAAAAACCCCAGTTTGGACCAATTCATGGTGGAGGGAGCCTCTAAAAAACCCAGTTTGGACCAATTCATGGTGGAGGGAGCCTCTAACCAGCCCAGTTTGGACCAATTCATGGTGGAGGGAGCCTCTAAAAACCCCAGTTTGGACCAATTCATGGTGGAGGGAGCCTCTAAAAACCCCAATTTGGACCAATTCATGGTGGAGGGAGCCTCTAACCAGCCCAGTTTGGACCAATTCATGGTGGAGGGAGCCTCTAAAAACCCCAGTTTGGACCAATTCATGGTGGAGGGAGCCTCTAAACAGCCCAGTTTGGGCAAATTCATGGTGGAGGGAGCCTCTAACCAGCCCAGTTTGGGCAAATTCATGGTGGAGGGAGCCTCTAACCAGCCCAGTTTGGACCAATTCATGGTGGAGGGAGCCTCTAACCAGCCCAGTTTGGGCAAATTCATGGTGGAGGGAGCCTCTAAAAACCCCAATTTGGACCAATTCATGGTGGAGGGAGCCTCTAAACAGCCCAGTTTGGGCCAATTCATGGTGGAGGGAGCCTCTAAAAACCCCAGTTTGGACCAATTCATGGTGGAGGGAGCCTCTAAAAACCCCAGTTTGGACCAATTCATGGTGGAGGGAGCCTCTAAAAAACCCAGTTTGGACCAATTCATGGTGGAGGGAGCCTCTAAACAGCCCAGTTTGGGCAAATTCATGGTGGAGGGAGCCTCTAAAAACCCCAGATTGGACCAATTCATGGTGGAGGGAGCCTCTAAAAACCCCAGTTTGGACCAATTCATGGTGGAGGGAGCCTCTAAAAAACCCAGTTTGGACCAATTCATGGTGGAGGGAGCCTCTAAAAAACCCAGTTTGGACCAATTCAAGGTGGAGGGAGCCTCTAACCAGCCCAGTTTGGACCAATTCATGGTGGAGGGAGCCTCTAAACAGCCCAGTTTGGGCAAATTCATGGTGGAGGGAGCCTCTAACCAGCCCAGTTTGGACCAATTCATGGTGGAGGGAGCCTCTAAAAACCCCAGTTTGGACCAATTCATGGTGGAGGGAGCCTCTAAAAACCCCAGTTTGGACCAATTCATGGTGGAGGGAGCCTCTAAAAACCCCAGTTTGGACCAATTCATGCTGGAGGGAGCCTCTAAACAGCCCAGTTTGGGCAAATTCATGGTGGAGGGAGCCTCTAAAAACCCCAGTTTGGACCAATTCATGGTGGAGGGAGCCTCTAAAAACCCCAATTTGGACCAATTCATGGTGGAGGGAGCCTCTAAACAGCCCAGTTTGGGCAAATTCATGGTGGAGGGAGCCTCTAAAAACCCCAGTTTGGACCAATTCATGGTGGAGGGAGCCTCTAAAAACCCCAGTTTGGACCAATTCATGGTGGAGGGAGCCTCTAAAAAACCCAGTTTGGACCAATTCATGGTGGAGGGAGCCTCTAAAAAACCCAGTTTGGACCAATTCATGGTGGAGGGAGCCTCTAACCAGCCCAGTTTGGACCAATTCATGGTGGAGGGAGCCTCTAAACAGCCCAGTTTGGGCAAATTCATGGTGGAGGGAGCCTCTAACCAGCCCAGTTTGGACCAATTCATGGTGGAGGGAGCCTCTAAAAACCCCAGTTTGGACCAATTCATGGTGGAGGGAGCCTCTAAAAACCCCAGTTTGGACCAATTCATGGTGGAGGGAGCCTCTAAAAACCCCAGTTTGGACCAATTCATGCTGGAGGGAGCCTCTAAACAGCCCAGTTTGGGCAAATTCATGGTGGAGGGAGCCTCTAAAAACCCCAGTTTGGACCAATTCATGGTGGAGGGAGCCTCTAAAAACCCCAATTTGGACCAATTCATGGTGGAGGGAGCCTCTAAACAGCCCAGTTTGGGCAAATTCATGGTGGAGGGAGCCTCTAAAAACCCCAGTTTGGACCAATTCATGGTGGAGGGAGCCTCTAAAAACCCCAGTTTGGACCAATTCATGGTGGAGGGAGCCTCTAAAAAACCCAGTTTGGACCAATTCATGGTGGAGGGAGCCTCTAAACAGCCCAGTTTGGGCAAATTCATGGTGGAGGGAGCCTCTAAAAACCCCAGTTTGGACCAATTCATGGTGGAGGGAGCCTCTAAAAACCCCAGTTTGGACCAATTCATGGTGGAGGGAGCCTCTAAAAACCCCAGTTTGGACCAATTCATGGTGGAGGGAGCCTCTAAAAAACCCAGTTTGGACCAATTCATGGTGGAGGGAGCCTCTAACCAGCCCAGTTTGGACCAATTCATGGTGGAGGGAGCCTCTAAAAACCCCAGTTTGGACCAATTCATGGTGGAGGGAGCCTCTAAACAGCCCAGTTTGGACCAATTCATGGTGGAGGGAGCCTCTAAAAACCCCAATTTGGACCAATTCATGGTGGAGGGAGCCTCTAACCAGCCCAGTTTGGACCAATTCATGGTGGAGGGAGCCTCTAACCAGCCCAGTTTGGGCAAATTCATGGTGGAGGGAGCCTCTAAAAACCCCAATTTGGACCAATTCATGGTGGAGGGAGCCTCTAAACAGCCCAGTTTTGGCAAATTCATGGTGGAGGGAGCCTCTAAAAACCCCAGTTTGGACCAATTCATGGTGGAGGGAGCCTCTAACCAGCCCAGTTTGGGCAAATTCATGGTGGAGGGAGCCTCTAACCAGCAGAGTTGTGGGAAAGCAGGGTGGAGGGAGCCTCTAACCAGCAGAGTTGGTGGAAATCAGGGTGGAGGGAGCCTCTAACCAGCAGAGTTGGGGGAAATCATGTTGGAGGGAGCCTAGTATTAGCAGAATTGTGCAACGCTTATGGTGGATGAGTATGAGGATGCGGAGGAATTGGAGAGGTTGAGTACAGACATGGAGTTTCATGTTGGGGTGCTTTACACAGGTGGGCACAAAAATGAAGGCTCTATCCAGTGGTGGTTCATTTTTATCAAAGTGAGCCGGTTGGCACTCTCAGCTGACAGACGGGTGCGCTTATCAGTGATGATGCCACCGGCTGCACTGAACACCCTCTCAGATAGGACGCTGGCGGCAGGACAGGACAGCACCTCCAAGGCATATAGGGCAAGTTCAAGCCACAGGTCCAACTTCGACACCCAATACGTGTAGGGCGCAGAGGAGTCGGAGAGGACAGGGCTGTGGTCGGAAAGGTATTCCCGCAACATGCGCCTATACTTCTCACGCCTGGTGACACTAGGACCCTCTGTGGCGGCACTTTGGCGAGGGGGTGCCATCAAGGTGTCCCAGACCTTAGACAGTGTGCCCCTCGTTTGTGTGGACCGGTGAGAACTTGGTCGCCTACTGGAGGAACTGTCCTCCCTGCCGCCAACGTCACATGCTGGAAACATCTCCATCATATTCTGCACCAATTGCCTGTGGCAAGCATTGATGCGATTGGCCCTCCCCTCTACCGGAATAAAAGACGAGATGTTGTTTTTATACCGGGGGTCAAGGATAGCAAAGATCCAGTACTGGTTGTCCTCCATGATTTTGACAATACGCTTGTCGGTTGTAAAGCACCCCAACATGAACTCAGCCATGTCTGCCACAGTGTTAGTTGGCATGACTCCTCTGGCCCCACCGGAAAGTTCAATCTCCATTTCCTCCTCATCCTCCATGTCTACCCATCCGCGCTGCAACAATGGGACGATTCGAAGTTGCCCGGAAGCCTCCTGTATCACCATCACATCATCGGACAACTCTTCTTCCTCCTCCTCCTCCTCCTCCTCCTCCATTAAACGCGATGAAGCGGACAGATGTGTGGACCTACTCTCCAGCTGTGACGGATCGGATGCTATCCCTAACTCCTCTGTGTGATCTGAGTTATCCCTGATGTCAATCAGGGATTCTCTCAGAACACACAAGAGCGGGATTGTAAGGCTCACCATCGCATCCTCAGAGCTCACCCTCCTTGTGGACTCCTCAAACACCCGTAGGATGTCACAAAGGTCTCTCATCCATGGCCACTCATGGATGAGAAACTGAGGCAGCTGACTTTGTGGCACCCTAGGGTTTTGTAGCTGGTATTCCATCAAAGGTCTCTGCTGCTCAACCACTCTATTCAACATCTGAAACGTTGAGTTCCAGCGTGTGGGGACGTCGCACAAAAGCCGGTGTTGTGGCACATGCAGGCGTTGCTGGAGAGATTTTAAGCTAGCAGCGGCTACTGTCGACTTGCGAAAGTGGGCACACATGCGCCGCACTTTCACCAGTAGCTCTGGAACATTGGGGTAGCTCTTTAGGAAACGTTGCACCACTAGGTTGAAGACGTGGGCCAGGCATGGAACATGTTGGAGTCCGGCAAGCTCCAGAGCTGCTACCAGGTTCCGGCCGTTATCACAAACGACCATGCCTGGGCCCAGGTGCAGCGGCTCAAACCATATTGCCGTCTCATCGAGGAGGGCATCCCTCACCTCGGAGGCAGTGTGCTGTCTGTCCCCCAAGCTGATCAGTTTCAGCACAGCCTGCTGACGTCTACCAACGCCAGTGCTGCAACGTTTCCAACTCGTAGCTGGGGTCAATCTAACAGCGGAGGAGGAGGCGGTGGCGGAGGAGGAGGCGGTGGCGGAGGAGGAGGCGGTAGAGGAGGAGGAGGGGGGTGTTCTTCTCGTGTCCCTGCCAGGAATGTTAGGCGGGGAGACGAGGTACACCGGGCCAGTTTGGGAAGCAGTCCCAGCCTCAACTACATTCACCCAGTGTGCCGTCAGTGAAATGTAGCGTCCCTGTCCGCATGCACTTGTCCACGCGTCGGTGGTCAAGTGGACCTTTGTGCAAAGCGCGGAACTAAGGGCCCGCCTGATGTTGAGTGACACGTGCTGGTGCAAGGCGGGGACGGCACACCGGGAGAAGTAGTGACGGCTAGGGACGGCATAGCGAGGTGCCGCAGTTGCCATCAGGTCCAGGAAGGCGGGAGTTTCAACAAGCCGGAACGCCAACATCTCCTGGGCCAGCAGTTTAGCGATGTTGGCGTTCAAGGCTTGCGCTTGTGGGTGGTTAGCAGTGTATTTCTGCCGCCGCTCCAATGTCTGAGAGATGGTGGGTTGTTGTAAAGAAGCGCCTGATGGTGCCTTTGATGGTGCAGGAGAAGGAGATAAGACAGGAACAGGGGAGGATGAGGGAGAAGTCAACAAAGTGGCGGAGGCAGATGAAGTGGTGTCCTGGCTCGTCCTCTGGAGTGCATCGCCAGCACAGTCAGCAGTGGCAGTGGCAGAGGCAGTGGCAGAGGCAGTGGCAGTGGCGTGAACGGCAGGCGGCCTTTGTCCTGCCGTTGCTGCCTGCCACTGATTCCAGTGCTTGGATTCCAAATGACGGCGCATTGAAGTGGTGGACAGGTTGCTCTTCTCAGAGCCCCTAATCAATTTCGAGAGGCAAATTGTGCAGACAACACTATATCTGTCCTCGGCGCATTCCTTGAAAAAACTCCACACCTTCGAGAAACGTGCCCTCGAGGTGGGAGTTTTTCGGGGCTGGGTACGAACTGGAACATCTTGGGAGATTCCGGGTGTGGCCTGGCTTCGCCTAAGCTGCTGACCTCTGCCTCTGCCTCTAGCTACCCTTTTTGGTGCTGCACTTGCCTCAACATCCACACTACTTTCCCCGCTTGACATCCCCCCTGTCCAGGTCGGGTCAGTGTCCTCATCATCCACCACTTCCTCTTCCAACTCCTGTCTCATCTCCTCCTCCCGCACAATGCGCCGGTCAACTGGATGCCCTGACGGCAACTGCGTCACATCATCGTCGATGAGGGTGGGTTGCTGGTCATCCACCACCAAATCGAACGGAGATGGAGGAGACTCTAGTGTTTGAGCATCTGGACACAGATGCTCCTCTGTTAGGTTCGTGGAATCGTGACGTGGAGAGGCAGGTTGAGGGACAATGAAAGGAGCGGAGAACAGCTCTGGGGAGCAGGGACAGTTGGGGTTATTGTTCTGTGAAGCTTGGGAATTTTGGGAGGAAGGAGGACAAGACTGTTGGGTAATAGGAGGAGAGGAGGCAGAGTCTGACTGGCTGCTGGACAATGTGCTGTAAGCGTTCTCTGACAGCCATTGCAAGACCTGTTCCTGGTTCTCGGGCCTACTAAGGTTTGTACCCTGCAGTTTAGTTAATGTGGCAAGCAACCCTGGCACTGTGGAGTGGCGCAATGCTTGCTGCCCCACAGGAGTAGGCACGGGACGCCCTGTGGCTTCACTGCTACCTTGCTCCCCAGAACCATTCCCCCGACCTCGCCCACGGCCTCGTCCACGTCCCTTTCCGGGAGCCTTGCGCATTTTGAATTCCCAGTTAGAAATTGGCACTATATACCAGTAGCAAAAATTGTGGGTGCACGTAACCCCAATATATTCTTTGAATTCCCAGTCAGACAATGGCACTATATACCAGTAGCAAGAAATGAGGGTATTTATAACCCCAATATATTCTTTGAATTACCAGTCAGAAACTGGCACTATATGGCAGTAGCAAGAAATGAGGGTATTTATAACCCCAATATATTCTTTGAATTCCCAGTCAGACAATGGCACTGTATACCAGTAGTAAAAATTGTGGGTGCACGTAACCCCAATATATTCTTTGAATTACCAGTCAGAAACTGGCACTATATGGCAGTAGCAAGAAATGAGGGTATTTGTAACCCCAATATATTCTTTGAATTCCCAGTCAGAAACTGGCACTGTATACCAGTAGTAAAAATTGTGGGTGCACGTAACCCCAATATATTCTTTGAATTCCCAGTCAGACAATGGCACTATATACCAGTAGCAAGAAATGAGGGTATTTATAACCCCAATATATTCTTTGAATTACCAGTCAGAAACTGGCACTATATGGCAGTAGCAAGAAATGAGGGTATTTGTAACCCCAATATATTCTTTGAATTCCCAGTGAGAAACTGGCACTGTATACCAGTAGTAAAAATTGTGGGTGCACGTAACCCCAATATATTCTTTGAATTACCAGTCAGAAACTGGCACTATATGGCAGTAGCAAGAAATGAGGGTATTTGTAACCCCAATATATTCTTTGAATTCCCAGTCAGACAATGGCACTGTATACCAGTAGTAAAAATTGTGGGTGCACGTAACCCCAATATATTCTTTGAATTACCAGTCAGAAACTGGCACTATATGGCAGTAGCAAGAAATGAGGGTATTTGTAACCCCAATATATTCTTTGAATTACCAGTCAGAAACTGGCACTATATGGCAGTAGCAAGAAATGAGGGTATTTGTAACCCCAATATATTCTTTGAATTCCCAGTCAGAAACTGGCACTGTATACCAGTAGTAAAAATTGTGGGTGCACGTAACCCCAATATATTCTTTGAATTCCCAGTCAGACAATGGCACTATATACCAGTAGCAAGAAATGAGGGTATTTATAACCCCAATATATTCTTTGAATTACCAGTCAGAAACTGGCACTATATGGCAGTAGCAAGAAATGAGGGTATTTGTAACCCCAATATATTCTTTGAATTCCCAGTGAGAAACTGGCACTGTATACCAGTAGTAAAAATTGTGGGTGCACGTAACCCCAATATATTCTTTGAATTACCAGTCAGAAACTGGCACTATATGGCAGTAGCAAGAAATGAGGGTATTTGTAACCCCAATATATTCTTTGAATTCCCAGTCAGAAACTGGCACTGTATACCAGTAGTAAAAATTGTGGGTGCACGTAACCCCAATATATTCTTTGAATTCCCAGTCAGACAATGGCACTATATACCAGTAGCAAGAAATGAGGGTATTTATAACCCCAATATATTCTTTGAATTCCCAGTCAGAAACTGGCACTATATGGCAGTAGCAAGAAATGAGGGTATTTATAACCCCAATATATTCTTTGAATTCCCAGTCAGACAATGGCACTGTATACCAGTAGTAAAAATTGTGGGTGCACGTAACCCCAATATATTCTTTGAATTCCCAGTCAGAAACTGGCACTATATGGCAGTAGCAAGAAATGAGGGTATTTATAACCCCAATATATTCTTTGAATTCCCAGTCAGACAATGGCACTGTATACCAGTAGTAAAAATTGTGGGTGCACGTAACCCCAATATATTCTTTGAATTACCAGTCAGAAACTGGCACTATATGGCAGTAGCAAGAAATGAGGGTATTTGTAACCCCAATATATTCTTTGAATTCCCAGTCAGAAACTGGCACCGTATACCAGTAGTAAAAATTGTGGGTGCACGTAACCCCAATATATTCTTTGAATTCCCAGTCAGACAATGGCACTATATACCAGTAGCAAGAAATGAGGGTATTTATAACCCCAATATATTCTTTGAATTCCCAGTCAGAAACTGGCACTATATGGCAGTAGCAAGAAATGAGGGTATTTATAACCCCAATATATTCTTTGAATTCCCAGTCAGACAATGGCACTGTATACCAGTAGTAAAAATTGTGGGTGCACGTAACCCCAATATATTCTTTGAATTACCAGTCAGAAACTGGCACTATATGGCAGTAGCAAGAAATGAGGGTATTTGTAACCCCAATATATTCTTTGAATTCCCAGTCAGAAACTGGCACTGTATACCAGTAGTAAAAATTGTGGGTGCACGTAACCCCAATATATTCTTTGAATTCCCAGTCAGACAATGGCACTATATACCAGTAGCAAGAAATGAGGGTATTTATAACCCCAATATATTCTTTGAATTCCCAGTCAGAAACTGGCACTATATGGCAGTAGCAAGAAATGAGGGTATTTATAACCCCAATATATTCTTTGAATTCCCAGTCAGACAATGGCACTGTATACCAGTAGTAAAAATTGTGGGTGCACGTAACCCCAATATATTCTTTGAATTACCAGTCAGAAACTGGCACTATATGGCAGTAGCAAGAAATGAGGGTATTTGTAACCCCAATATATTCTTTGAATTACCAGTCAGAAACTGGCACTATATGGCAGTAGCAAGAAATGAGGGTATTTGTAACCCCAATATATTCTTTGAATTCCCAGTCAGAAACTGGCACTGTATACCAGTAGTAAAAATTGTGGGTGCACGTAACCCCAATATATTCTTTGAATTCCCAGTCAGACAATGGCACTATATACCAGTAGCAAGAAATGAGGGTATTTATAACCCCAATATATTCTTTGAATTACCAGTCAGAAACTGGCACTATATGGCAGTAGCAAGAAATGAGGGTATTTGTAACCCCAATATATTCTTTGAATTCCCAGTGAGAAACTGGCACTGTATACCAGTAGTAAAAATTGTGGGTGCACGTAACCCCAATATATTCTTTGAATTACCAGTCAGAAACTGGCACTATATGGCAGTAGCAAGAAATGAGGGTATTTGTAACCCCAATATATTCTTTGAATTCCCAGTCAGAAACTGGCACTGTATACCAGTAGTAAAAATTGTGGGTGCACGTAACCCCAATATATTCTTTGAATTCCCAGTCAGACAATGGCACTATATACCAGTAGCAAGAAATGAGGGTATTTATAACCCCAATATATTCTTTGAATTCCCAGTCAGAAACTGGCACTATATGGCAGTAGCAAGAAATGAGGGTATTTATAACCCCAATATATTCTTTGAATTCCCAGTCAGACAATGGCACTGTATACCAGTAGTAAAAATTGTGGGTGCACGTAACCCCAATATATTCTTTGAATTCCCAGTCAGAAACTGGCACTATATGGCAGTAGCAAGAAATGAGGGTATTTATAACCCCAATATATTCTTTGAATTCCCAGTCAGACAATGGCACTGTATACCAGTAGTAAAAATTGTGGGTGCACGTAACCCCAATATATTCTTTGAATTACCAGTCAGAAACTGGCACTATATGGCAGTAGCAAGAAATGAGGGTATTTGTAACCCCAATATATTCTTTGAATTCCCAGTCAGAAACTGGCACCGTATACCAGTAGTAAAAATTGTGGGTGCACGTAACCCCAATATATTCTTTGAATTCCCAGTCAGACAATGGCACTATATACCAGTAGCAAGAAATGAGGGTATTTATAACCCCAATATATTCTTTGAATTCCCAGTCAGAAACTGGCACTATATGGCAGTAGCAAGAAATGAGGGTATTTATAACCCCAATATATTCTTTGAATTCCCAGTCAGACAATGGCACTGTATACCAGTAGTAAAAATTGTGGGTGCACGTAACCCCAATATATTCTTTGAATTACCAGTCAGAAACTGGCACTATATGGCAGTAGCAAGAAATGAGGGTATTTGTAACCCCAATATATTCTTTGAATTCCCAGTCAGAAACTGGCACTGTATACCAGTAGTAAAAATTGTGGGTGCACGTAACCCCAATATATTCTTTGAATTCCCAGTCAGACAATGGCACTATATACCAGTAGCAAGAAATGAGGGTATTTATAACCCCAATATATTCTTTGAATTACCAGTCAGAAACTGGCACTATATGGCAGTAGCAAGAAATGAGGGTATTTGTAACCCCAATATATTCTTTGAATTCCCAGTCAGAAACTGGCACTGTATACTAGTAGTAAAAATTGTGGGTGCAGGTAACCCCAATATATTCTTTGAATTACCAGTCAGAAACTGGCACTATATGGCAGTAGCAAGAAATGAGGGTATTTGTAACCCCAATATATTCTTTGAATTCCCAGTCAGAAACTGGCACTGTATACCAGTAGTAAAAATTGTGGGTGCACGTAACCCCAATATATTCTTTGAATTCCCAGTCAGACAATGGCACTATATACCAGTAGCAAGAAATGAGGGTATTTATAACCCCAATATATTCTTTGAATTCCCAGTCAGAAACTGGCACTGTATACCAGTAGTAAAAATTGTGGGTGTACGTAACCCCAATATATTCTTTGAATTACCAGTCACAAACTGGCACTATATGGCAGTAGCAAGAAATGAGGGTATTTGTAACCCCAATATATTCTTTGAATTCCCAGTCAGAAACTGGCACTGTATACCAGTAGTAAAAATTGTGGGTGCACATAACCCCAATATATTCTTTGAATTCCCAGTCAGACAATGGCACTATATACCAGTAGCAAGAAATGAGGGTATTTATAACCCCAATATATTCTTTGAATTCCCAGTCAGACAATGGCACTGTATACCAGTAGTAAAAATTGTGGGTGCACGTAACCCCAATATATTCTTTGAATTCCCAGTCAGAAACTGGCACTATATGGCAGTAGCAAGAAATGAGGGTATTTATAACCCCAATATATTCTTTGAATTCCCAGTCAGACAATGGCACTGTATACCAGTAGTAAAAATTGTGGGTGCACGTAACCCCAATATATTCTTTGAATTACCAGTCAGAAACTGGCACTATATGGCAGTAGCAAGAAATGAGGGTATTTGTAACCCCAATATATTCTTTGAATTCCCAGTCAGAAACTGGCACTGTATACCAGTAGTAAAAATTGTGGGTGCACGTAACCCCAATATATTCTTTGAATTCCCAGTCAGACAATGGCACTATATACCAGTAGCAAGAAATGAGGGTATTTATAACCCCAATATATTCTTTGAATTCCCAGTCAGACAATGGCACTGTATACCAGTAGTAAAAATTGTGGGTGCACGTAACCCCAATATATTCTTTGAATTCCCAGTCAGAAACTGGCACTATATGGCAGTAGCAAGAAATGAGGGTATTTATAACCCCAATATATTCTTTGAATTCCCAGTCAGACAATGGCACTGTATACCAGTAGTAAAAATTGTGGGTGCACGTAACCCCAATATATTCTTTGAATTACCAGTCAGAAACTGGCACTATATGGCAGTAGCAAGAAATGAGGGTATTTGTAACCCCAATATATTCTTTGAATTCCCAGTCAGAAACTGGCACTGTATACCAGTAGTAAAAATTGTGGGTGCACGTAACCCCAATATATTCTTTGAATTCCCAGTCAGACAATGGCACTATATACCAGTAGCAAGAAATGAGGGTATTTATAACCCCAATATATTCTTTGAATTACCAGTCAGAAACTGGCACTATATGGCAGTAGCAAGAAATGAGGGTATTTATAACCCCAATATATTCTTTGAATTCCCAGTCAGACAATGGCACTGTATACCAGTAGTAAAAATTGTGGGTGCACGTAACCCCAATATATTCTTTGAATTCCCAGTCAGACAATGGCACTATATGGCAGTAGCAAAAATAGTGGGTGTATATAGCCCCAATTCTATTGCTAGGGGACTTGCAGGGTATTTCTGGGGTGAAGGTGGGGGGGCACACCGTTGGAACGGGTATCGGGGGTATATATCGGGTATACGGGAATACACTGACAGTGTATTCCATTCAGGATCCTGGGAAAGCTGGGTTGCGGCGATTGAGCCCGTCAGTGCCACGTTACACTGACAAGCTTCTCCCTGGAATTTAGCTCTTACAAGAGCTGTTGTGGTTGTCTTCTCCTTCCTATCCTAGCCTGTCCCTGCCTACCCAGAATCTAAGCCCTAGCTAGCTGGACGGAAACCTCCGTCCTCGGTGAATTGCAAGCTCAGAATGACGCGAACCTGGGCGGCGCTGTTCTTTTAAATTAGAGGTCACATGTTTTCGGCAGCCAATGGGTTTTGCCTACTTTTCTCAACGTCACCGGTGTCGTAGTTCCTGTCCCACCTACCCTGCGCTGTTATTGGAGCAAAAAAGGCGCCAGGGAAGGTGGGAGGGGAATCGAGTAATGGCGCACTTTACCACGCGGTGTTCGATTCGATTCGAACATGCCGAACAGCCTAATATCCGATCGAACATGAGTTCGATAGAACACTGTTCGCTCATCTCTAGTAATGACCCAAAACACACAGCTAAAAAAAAACAAGAATCGTTAAGAGGAAAACACTGGACTATTCTAATTTGGCTTTCTATGAGCCCTGATCTAAATCCTATTGAGCATCTTTGGAAGGAGCTGAAACATGCCGCCTGGAAAAGGCCCCTCCACACCTAAGAGAACTGCAGTTTGCTCATGAGGAGTGGGCCAAAATATCTTCTGAGATGTGCAGAAGTCTCATTGACAGTTACAGAAATCGTTTCATTGTAGGGATTACCTCAAAAGGTAGTGCAACACAATATTAATTTATTGGAACCATCATTTCTGTCCAGGCCTGTTTCATGAGTTTTATTTTTATAAAAAATTCTGTTGAAGCAAAAAGCAATGACTGACTTTCATTTGTTCATAGAATTTGTATTTATTATTACTTTGGTCAGATTCAAGTTATTTCTGTGACCATTGTGGGTTTTTCTTTCATTAAACCAGGCTACCAACAATTTTGTCCGCGCGTGTGTGTGTGTGTGTGTGTATGTATGTATGTATGTATGTAAGTATATGTAAATCTAAATATATACACACAGTACACAATACCACTTCTCTTTTCTTTTATGTTGGGTGTAATTCTCAGTATTTCCCCTTGTTCTGTATATGAACACTACAAAGTAACACATCTTTTGTCCTGTATGCTGGCTTTAATTCTCAATATTTGCTCTTATTGTATGTATGAAACGTGGACAATACGACTTCTCATGTGGTAAACTGCGTGCAATTCTCACAATTTACTCTTGTTCTCTATATATGGACACTACAAAGTAAGGCATCTTTTGTCCTGTACACTGGCTTTAATTCTCAGTATTTGCTCTTATTATATGTATGAAACGTGAACAATACAACTTCTCTTGTGCTAAACTGTATGTAATTCTCAGAATCTACTATTGTTCTCTATATATGAACACTACACAGAACTGCTTCTCTTGTCCTATATAATAGCTGTAATCTTTAGAATCTGCTCTTATTCTGTATATATCTACTGTACAGTATCATTTTTGTCCTGTATACTTGGTATAGGGTATATATTTTATTTTGGATTGTATATGAAATCTGGGTGGCTTTTATTTTGTGGTCTGGTTACTTGGCTATCTTCGGTTGTCTCCATTCAAATTAATGGAGTGGCGCATTGTGTCCAAGCAACCACTGTTCAAAACTGTGGTATAAAACACCCCAGTTCTCAAAATCTGTACAGATCCCAATAGTGGCACATTCACCGATCAGCAAGCTCCTATAAATCTTATGGATAGGGGGTGACTTGCTGTGGCGGATAACTTGTGGTTTGGGATCACTAATATGTGGGGTATAGGCAGCGCTGCACCTCCCATGAGGCGACCTGAAGCGAGCGCTTCAGGCGGCGCTATGTCAGGACCCCAGGGAGGGCGGCATTTTTGATTACCTAAGCCAGTCCAGGACAAGCTGTCCTGGACTGGCTTAGCACCGAGCAGTGGTTTGGGGAGGCCACTGGAGCAGCGCTGCTCCAGCAGCCTCCCTCCACGCTCAGGCAGAGAGCAAGTCCTCTCCGAGCCTGCTCTCTGCCTGCGAACGGCGCTAAGCCCCGCCCCATCGCTCTGCCCCACCCCCTTCGCTTGGCCACGCCCCTTCTCTCCGCCCCCTCCTGGGGGGGGGGAGCGGCTTTCTGTAGCTCGCCTCGGGCGGCGAAAGGGGTAGGTTCACCCCTGGGTATAGGGGTTAGCACTTCTCACTTTTGCCATAAACTCCATGACTTCTATGTACCCCTAAGTGGAACTATGCATTAATAGCCAGGGCTGTGGAATGGTTAGGGTAAAGCATCAACTGTGACTCCTCTATTTGTTTTTTACAGCACAACTCCTGCTTCAACTCCAACTCCTTTATAAATGGCTGATAGCCACTGTAAGACATACACAGTAAAACTCCTACAATTAACAAGTAAGCTTACTTCATGTAAGTGTAAATGTACAATAATTATGCAGCTAATATATTATATTAATAATTGCCAAATTTAAAATAACGAATCATTTTATTTTGAAGCTGAGCTGGTAACTTTTTTGTTCGACTCAAACTCCACAGCCCTGGAGTTGGAGTAACTGTGGCGCTGGAGTTCTATTATCAGACTATAGGGTTATATTGGCTGAGTAAACTGCTGTTAAATAGATAACCAGTAAAAACAGATCCTAAATTATATCAGTAGGTAGCCACCAAAATAAGTAACAAATAAACAGGGTCAGGGTATAATCATACACATTAGGGAGAGTGTGTGCCTACATAGGCGTACAGAGACTTACAAGACATTCCTGCTCTGCTAGGGAATCTGGGTCAAAAATATGCAAATCTACTCTCCAGGATGTAATTAGGAGAACAGTGCCTCTGTATGCTGCCCTTTAGGGGGCAGCCTCCTTAACATCATGCCTGACTCAGTTAATAAGCCTACTGACATGATGCGGATTTAACTGCCAAATTATTATTTCTATTCCAAAAGGAACAGATTCCCAGCTATGGACAGCACTGTTTTGGTCTTTTGGACCTCCTCAGCTTAGCGTAGGGATACTGATTTGGCAGAGTGAGAGACTATAGATGAGGGTCAGGGGATATTCATACACATTAGGGAGAGTGTGTGCCTACATAGGCAGTACGGAGACTTACAAGTCTTTTGGAATAGAAATATTAATTTGACAATTAAATCTGCATCATGTTAGTAGGCTTATTAGCTGAGTCATGCATGATGTTAAGGAGGCTTCCCCCTAGAGGGCGGCGTACAGAGGCACTGTTCTCCTAATTACATCCTGGAGAATAGATTTGCATATTTTTAACAAATAAACATACATTTAGTGGTGATGGATACATGCACATTCTTTTGCATCAAATACACATATCTGCATAAGGGATGGGGAAAAAACTCTGCACTATCCATACTACTGGAGATACGTACATAGGTTATCTATCTAGAGCAGGGGTGCCCAATACGTCGATCGCGATCTACTGGTAGATCGCAAAGGACGTATGGGTCGATCGCGGGATGCAGGGATCCCCGGTGTCTGCTTGTTCACAGAGCAGGCTGAGAGTCATCTCCGAACACTGGCAGGTGGGGCTGCTGCAGCCCCAGCCTGCCAGTGTCCAGAGAACTACCAGCCTACGCTGTGAAGAAGCAGACAGCGGAGATCCCTGGGCAGCCACAGAACACCGCTGTCTCCTGCTGTCACGATCCGCCTGGCCCCGCCCCTGCCCCGCCCACAGGCCCACCCTAGTAGATCTTTTGCCTTGGTCAGCTAATAAAGTAGCTCACACGCTGAAAAAGTGTGAGCACCCCTGATCTTGAGGGATCAGATGTGAAAATGCCCACAGGTACAAAATAGAATAAAATGATCGCAACAAACAGATCCTCCCTTGATCACATGAATCAACCGGCAATTTCCAGCCACTTTGCAGGTATTGTAAAATGCAGCATTTTCAACATGGGGCCCTGGCCGAAAGAGGTTTTTTGGGCTGAAAATATCGATGACCTATGCAAAAGATAGGACATAAATATCCACTGATACGCTATTGTCAGCAGGTGACACACAATGAACAGTGCTGGAAGCAGACAGCACTGTTCTCTGTGTAGTGGGCAGACCAGGTACTGCAGATCAGCTCCCACAAATAATTCAGTGGATGTCGGGTCTTTAAACCTGGCGGCCACTTATCAGGATAGGTCAGCAGTTTCAGGCTCCACCTACATCTAAACCGATCAGCTGATATAGCAGCCATATCAGCTGTGGTTTGTGGAGGAAAAAGAATGCTGCGTTTTACAGTCACAGCAAAGTGGTGGATTTGGAAATCACAGCGTGTCAATTTATACCTGAGGAAATGCTTGTGGTTTCCCCACAGAAATAATGGAAACAGAAAGTTCGAAGAGGAATTCTCCACAAACTTTCTGTCAAAAACGCTGCGGGAAAAACTGCGAGAAGTTTCCGCCGCTGATTTTCCCAAAGCGCTATTTTTGCTGCAGGACGCCATGTTGGGCCTTAGTCTAAACCACGCTACCTGAGGTTTTTTATGACCACTTGTTATCTTGTGTGACATGTAGGTGAAGCTTGAAACGTCACCTTAGTTATATCAAATGAAGTAGCGATGTGAATATGTGAAATAGAGCAGCTCTGGACTATTAGTACTAATAAGGAACTCTATATAGAAAAAAAAAACACAACAATGCAAGTTACCAAAGCGGAATGTGAACAATGTACTTGTAATGGTGCTGCTTATCAATGTGACAAGTGCGGACTGAAGCTCTTGGTAGGACTACAGGTCCCAGTACAGGCTCCTGCCGCTTCCTCCTTCTCATTTGCCTCACAGTCTGCACGTGATGCAGAAATAAGCTCACAACCAATCAGCATAGAGCTAGAAAATAATACACCAATCATTGTAGAGATCGTCACGTCAATCACCCGGCAGTGTCCTATCAGCGGGCGTGGGCGGGGCGCAACCAGGAAGTCACTAGAGGCCGGTAGTGATTGCTAACAGGTGAGTGAATTTGGGGAACTCTGACGGCTGTGGGGGACTCGGCCGATAGGGGGCACGAGCAGTAATGGCAGCCCCTCTTTTACACATAGAGTGAGAAACAGTAGATGGCGTGGGGTCCCGGCAGCTGAGAGGGGAGGGGGGCACCTGGTGGTGAAAAGCAGGAATGCATGAGCTATCTCTTAAAGAGAAACAACCTGGAAAAATATAATGAGACAGCATAGGGTGGTCACAGGTGGGTGCAGTGTAAGGTCATGGGGTGCACTGGTGCCCCAAGCAGTTTAGGAAAGCTGAGTTTTGTTTTCTGTTATCAGTCAGAAGATCAGAAAAATGGAGGGGGGGGGGATGTCTCCTATTGAATTTAATACAGGATAGAAACCAAGTCACTGTAAAATAAGGTCAGGTGTCTAATCTTTTAAAAAAATTCTTTTATGAATTTTTTTTTCATGTTCTCTGACAGATCAGAAAACACAATGCAAGTGTGAACTCCGCTGTAATGGTTTCCAAAATTTATACGGCTGGATAACCCCTTTGTTATAAATGGTAGATAAGATTGCAAGATTGATAAAGACCCCAGATGAAATCCATAAAACCAAACATACCTCTTAGCTTTCAGAGGACAGGAAGAGGGACAAACCTTCAGTCCTGCTCAGTACATCGCAGCGTATTTGCGTATATTAAACCGCTCTTCTATATCTCTTCACAGTCAGCATGGTACACAATATAAGCTGGTCACAGTTGGCACAAGGAACAGTGTAAGGGGATCCTAGTGTGCAGTGGGCACGGTGTCCTAGTTGGCAGGGTTCTAGGATTGTAATCGCTATCACAGTATTTCACAGGGGGCAGAGACTTTCTAGCCACATAGACAGGGGGTAACGTCTACATCTATTGTGCCCAGGCTGAGACACTGTCATGTGAAACCAGCCTACCAGCTATTAAAGTTTTCTGCAGACCTTTAGTTAGGATAGTGACACTTTATTGTTTGGAGCCTTGCATAGTGGCGCAGCATCACTGGTTAAATGTCTGACCTTTATCTTCCATATACGCTCTAGGATGAGTGCAGGCTCCCTTCTCGCTCAGTACAACAGCTGGCTGCTCAGTGCTTCCGCTGCAGGGACAGACACTCCATGCACAGAGAAGAAGACCACAGACTTGGTAAGACAAAGGATTCTAGAAGAGCCACACCTGCACAGCATTCTCCAGAATGATGCCTTCTCCATGATCAGCTGCGGACTCCAGGGCAAAGCTGACCTGCTCTTAGCATTGCAACATCTGGCTTATGCCTTTCAGACACTAGAGCAGGCAGCGCTCCATCTTTACTTTACTCCATGGAGAAAAGAATTCCATGTTATAAAGGTGAGTTACAGCTATAAAGAGTATAAAATGCTGGTGCAGAGACTGAAATTGGCATGGAGTGTAAGGGTTTTGGGGGGAAGCTGTGTAAGCAAAGGGTGTATTTTCTCAAACGTTAGGCTAGGTTCACACTTGTGCCGGGCTCTCAGTTGTTCAGGTCCACCAGGGTACCTGAATGACGGAGGGCCCGTCTGCCAAACCAGTGGTTGTTCACAGACTCCCTCCGACCCCATAGCCTATAATAGCTTCATAGGCTATAAAATTGGCAGAGAGAAAAGTCCTCCGTGCAGGATTTTCAGCAGGGTCCCCTAAGGCTAAGTTCTCATGGGGTTTTTTGATCCGGAACCTGAGGTGGAGGACCAAAATACGGGTACAAAATGCAGTGCATCGGCATCCAGTCACGCACTCTGCTCTGGATTAGGCCCAAATGAATGGGCCTAGTCCGGAGTACGTGTCTTCAGGCAGATGTCGCGAGGCGAATCCCCCTGAAACAATGAGCATTTTGCTTCTTTTTCCAGGAGCCAGAACAAACGACTCCCAGAAAAAAGAAATGACCGGCTCCCATTGAAATCACCAGCTCTTTTTGGTCAGGATTTTGAGGCGGATACCCCGTGTGAACTTACCCTAAAGAGACTCCAATGCAGATGTGAACCTAGCCTTATCTCTTGAGAATAGAAGCCCCTTTACTATAGAATCCAGGCTTCTGCATAAAGGAGAACACTTTGTAGGCTGCTAATCTAAAGGTGTAGGCAGGTGAGGGTCTCCTGAAGGCCCATACACACATTATTGTAATTCAGCTGTAGCAGTGTCTGGCACAGTGTACCTCACTTCACTGCACATGCACTGGATACCAGCAATATCCACAATACACATATTTGTTATTTATCGTACAAAACCCCTTTAGGATATTTGAGAGCCATGAAGAGTTTCAGTTCCTCCATTATGGAGAGTGTCGAGGCAGTAGGCAGGGTTTTATTGGCCTGACCAGTAATTTTGTTAAGAAATAGGAGCCAATGATGAAACATGAGTCCTGTCAGCGCACCTTCTTGTGTCTGTTCAGCAAAGCCCATGTCATAAATGTCTCATTTTCAGTTTTTTTTTTTTGTATTAATTATTTTACTTGAACTATCCCACCAGACATACTCCGGCCAATACGTGCACATACTGGAGGAGGCCTTCCCTCAGGATGCAATATTTCAAGCCCTTAAAAGATTAAATTATGAGCCAGGAGATGATGGAACATCCCTAAAGATACGGGTCCTGCCTGCACCGCAGACTCTTGCTATAATTGCACTTGGCTTCTTGGCTGCTCAAATGGAATGTGACATCTTGGCTGACCTGGTTTCTTGCTCAGGATCTACTCTGGTTAATGGGACTGATCTCATCCAAGAAAGAAGTTTTTGGCGAGGTGCAGATGCCTGCATGGAAAGACTGCAAAAACTGGTATTAGAACCAAGAACTGTCTCTGTTGCCAAGTCCTCCACTGTTGTGGATAGTGTCATTGGAGCTTCAAGTGGTGAAGTATTCTACCAACCTCAGTTGTGTGACGATTACCATGAACCTTGGCATAAGCATGTAAATGGGGACTGTAGAATGGTCAGTGATCATCATGCCCATCAGCCAGAAAATGACAGATGCCACAACAAAGTACCACATCTGGACTTTGTCTTGCATGATTGTGTATTTCTAGAACAATCTTTAGAGCAGTGCTGTGCCCCATGCCAAATGCTCCATAGCTCATCCTGCTCCACTGTGAAAGTTTGCATGAACAAAGGTCATGGCGTAACCCTAATGACTACATTTGAGAAGATACAGGCAGCGATAGATGAACAGAGTAGGAAACACCAGCTCCACTGCTGCCTACAGCCAGGACAGCTGCCCCGCTACCGCTGCAGTGAGTGCAGACAGCTTCATTACATAAGCTGTGAGGGCCTTCAATGGTGCCAAAGCAAAGATCATAATGTTAGCATGATTATGCTGGACAAGGATCAGCGACTATGGCTTCAGCGCAGCTTAACAGACCTGACCTTACTTTGTATGAATGTTCCAGGTCATAACATCAAATGTTAGTGTATTGAAGTAATAGAAGCAAAATGTCTATTCAAACGCAATGACAACTTCATAGTTTAAGCATGGTTCATGTCATACAAGGCAGGTACACTATATACTCCTGTATAAAACCCTACTATATATTGTCATGAGAAACCTAGTTTTGTTCCTTTTGCTGAGGAGTAGTTAGGGAGCGTTCACACTACCGTCTGTGTTCGACAGGTAGTGTCCGCTCCTAGTGTCCGCTCAAAATCTGGCATGGACATTAGGAGCGGACACTAGATGTGTCCGTGACACCTGTCATTTATTTAAATGGGCATCGGGTGCGTTCTTTTGCACTCCATGCCCTTTCTTCACTGTCCACATGTAAAGATGTCTGACTTTTCAAGCGGACAGAAAAACCCAACATGTAGAGTTTTTCTGTCCGCTTCAAAAGTCGGACATCTTTACATGTGGACAGTGAAGGAAGGGCACGGAGTGCAAAGGAACGCACCCGATCGCCATTTAAATAAATGACAGGTGTCACGGACACAGCTAGTGTCCGCTCCTAATGTCCGTGCAAGATTTTGAGCGGACACTACCTGTCGGACACAGACGGTAGTGTGAACGCCCCCTTAGAAAGATTCCAACACTTTTCTAACACCGTTTCATCAGCATTTCCTACTACAGAGCCAGATTTGGAAATAGTGGTATACAAATTGGGCAGAAAGCAGAATATTCAGTAATTCTTGCATCTATACCTGGCACAGAAGAAAAAAATTGTACTTGTGATATCTAAAATGAAATAACAATACGCTCTGACCATGTTGACCTGCTACAATCTCATAAATGGCTGCTGTCGGCACATTATTATTCAACATGCTAAGAAAAAAAGGGTGAATCACAACAAGGAAACTCAAGCCTTATGTGGGTGTTTGTTGTTTTTTTTCCCCCAAAAACACATAATTAAAAACTGGTTTAGTATTGTTTCTGCAAATCTACAATAAACCAATGTTAAAAATCTGACTTAATTCTTGACATCCCAATATTTGTTTCCTGTTGGGGTTTCTTCCTGCTCATAGCAAAATAAAGGAAACTGGAAATACCATTGAGTATTCAAGAAGTGAGGTGTCTGTATCTTTTAGGGTACATGTGAATGTCCCATTCATCTTATTAAGGCCGGTTGCAGATGACCATGTTGTGGGGGTCAGTGTGCTTTCCGTGTATTTTATGGAGAGCACACTGACCTTTCTATGGGCCTGTGCACATGACCGTGATTTTCTCGCTGCTGTGTGCGGGCCTACAGTCCGGGCCACATCAGATAGGACATGTCCTATTTTGCGTGGCTCCCATTAATTTAATGAAAGGAGCCGTGGAAGCCCAGTCTGTGCACGGTCAGCACATGGGGCATCCCTGTGTCCCCCATGTGTAGCCTGTGTGTTTAAATCACGTCAGACCGGTTGCAGCACAATTGTCTGCAACCGGGATAAGTCTTGCAAAAATCAATGCACTTACTGCAGAATATCCCCCGTTCATATGTATGCAAATCTGCCACACATGACTAAGGCTGAGGCCACAAGTCTGGAAAAAGCTGCATTTTTGTTATAGATTTTAATGCACTTTTAGCATAAGAACTTGTTTTATATATTCAATTTCTTTTGAAGCATTGTCTTAAAAAACTGCTGCAAAGTCTAACAAAACAATGTAGTTTTTCTATGATCTGTGTCATGAGCCTAACAAAGATTCCAGTATTATCGATAAAATAATGATTCTTATGATTAATGTGGCACATATAACATTATTATGCATTTTAACAGTAAAACTTTAGATTTCTGATGGAGTACACGATGCACCACTTTTTCCGACAAGGGGCCTATGGCTTAAAGTGTAACAATATGCACTTAGGCTAGATAATGGAAATATGCACCAGATTTACCAACCAGCGTCAGGTTACAGCCTCAGTGTGATTACTTGCCATTGACAATGGCTCAACTTTTCTTAGCAGTGGTTTTGATTTACCTTCCTTATTGTGTATGGTCTTTAGGCTGTTTTTGTGAATACCACCCAAGAATAAGAGTGTTTTGATTTTCTAGTATGCTCCAGTGAATAAAGTAAAGTAGCACCTTCACAAAATTGTTATTCTTTGGCTCATTAGAAAAGTGCACAATATAAATTGTAGTGAAGGTGGCTATATTTCTGAGTTATCCAGTCCCTTCTGGTCCTAATCTGTGTCATGTGACCAGTAATGAGACTGACTTACATCTCTCACACAGCCAGCTAATACCATGTCTTGCACTGATTAGAGGCAATAACCTTGAAACAGCAGTCTGCAGGTGGGACCTTCTTCTTTTAGAGAGTAGTTATCTTGGCTTGGTTAGAGACCCAGATTATGTAGATTGAGAGTCAGTGTCGGTCACATGATAGAGCTAAGACCAGAATAATAGAGCCGCTGGTAAGACCACATTCACTACAATTTAACGGGCCACAGAATACATATTTTGTGGGAGTGCTACCTAAATAATACTTCATTGAACTGGATTTTCATTTATGAACACTGCACCAATGCCATTTTGTAAACATATTGCAGCTCCTATTTACTGAGGCTCAGTTTGCAGTAAGAATTTTGCTCTGCTGTTGATCTGTATTTTCACTCCACGTACTGTACAGTCATCTGGTGTAGGAATATGACAGTTCCCCTGCATTAGGCCCAGTTCTAATTGATATACAATGTCAATAGTTGAAAACAAGTCAGTGTCAATTTTTTTGACAAAATTACTGCTGGTTTCCAATAACAAAAATAAACAAGAAAAATAGTACACTTAAAATGTAACTTTTATTAATGATTTGTAATATTCACATATCTAGCTTTTAAAAACATTAATAGAAGTTACATTTTAAGTGTACTATTTTTCTTGCTTATTCTAATTAGTGTACACATCCCAATTGGACCAGTTGCTTTGAGAAATACATCTTCTTTCAGTTGTTTCCAATAACAACCTGCAGAATTGTGAATACATGGTGTTTCTTAAGATCAGTTAAAGAACTCTACTTTAGAGCTGCATTCACAATTTAGCTAAACAGCTTTGTAGTATAATACAGATTGTAAATTAGAAGTAAGATGATAAGTAATACAATCGGGATCATTTAGAATGGAGGCTGCACCTGTAAATTATTTTAGGCATACTTTACATCTAGTTTTAGGCCATTTATTTTGTAACTATCTTAACAGGGGGTAACTTGCTGATCATTGCAGGTCTGACTGCTAGCACAGCAATCTATTCTCTTCACAGATTAATCTCCAGCAGTTCCTACTGAAACAAACTACAAAACCCCAGTTCTTGTGATCAGTAAGTTACTGCCTATACTAGGACAAAAAACAAAAACAAGAGGAAGCAGCGTTCCAAAGTTAAAAAAAAAAATCTGATGAAGTTTATTCACTCATAATGAGACATATATGACATTGCAGACCCTCAGTGAAGAAATTCTGAATCCAGTATAGGACAGCAGAGCTGTGGGGAGGACCCCAAGTATTACAATAGAACAATACAATTCAGGGAGTCTGGGTCTCCGGACCAAAGTCAGTCTGGAAAATGTGGAAAAATATACATTATGAATTGTCCAGACTGTATTTGCCTGTGTATAGGAAGCCTGTATTACATTGTCTATTAGCATATGTAGGCCACTGTCTAGAAAGTTCAGCCATTTTCCTTGTAGACAAAATGTGGGTAACATTGCCTAACATGAAAAGCCTACCACAAAGCACCAGTGTTTCTGGATTTTGAAGTCATGAGAATTATTCTTGTAAAGAAAGATGTTATTGAAAACATGCTGTTCACCCACTGGGTATCCACCTTCACCTGGGACTGAACCTCATAGGTTTGCCTGTTCCATTTGCCCAGATTACAAATAGAAACCAGGATTCCACCCAGCTCTCCCAATAAGCTTCAAGCTGTAACAGGATGAGCACTGATCTGTTGCCCAGCCATATCACAAACTGAGCCCTATGTGACATGTAGCGGATGTCCCATATCAATGCGAGGACACCTTATGTTCTCCATCTATGCTCCGATGCCTTGGCTTTACATCAATAGGTGTCACGGCTTGCAACGTTTAGCCTGATTCTCTGCCCCCAAGCTGCTGACTCTTTTGTTGCGGTGATGTGGAAAGGTTGGCATCAGCTGTGGCTCACAGGCTGCAGAGTAAACATATAATTATTCAATGGAATATTACAACTAGGCCAACAAGTTAAAAGCTACAATGGATTATTTCCAAATGTAAAGCACCATGGAATTAATGGTGCTATATAAATAAATAATAATAATAATTATTTCAGTAATCTACTAAAACAACAGATGACGACCCGTATGATCAAAAACAAAATTCCTGTGTGTGCTAAGTTACCCTTTCAGTGGCATCATGATAGCTATTAGGCTAAGGCCCCACATTGTGGAAACACAGCAGAAAAAAAAGCACTGCATTTTTACAGTACAAGAAAAGTGAATGAGAATCTAGTTACCGTATTTTTCGGACTATAAGACGCACTTTTTCCCCCCCAAATCTGGAGGCAATGCTGCAGGCCCCAGCACCTATGCAGGCGTCTAAAACCCCCATCCCGGCATCCGCCGTTCTATTGCCGGGATGCCGGGTCTGAACAATGGCGGCTGCTCTGCTGCAGAGTGGTCACCATAGCAACCGGGTCTAAAAAGCTAATGCCTACAATTAGAATGCATTCTAATTGCGGGCATTAAAACTTAACCCCCCCTTCCCCCCAAAATGTATAGAATACACCCCCATATCTTTAAAGTTGCAGGCCGGCTCCTGCGCGGCGAAGTTGCAGGAGCCGACCTGTTCTGGTGACAGCTGGGACCCAACTGAAGGCTCCCAGGCCTGTCACTGCTATATTACTATTGTGGTTGGTCTATGACCAGGCGTAATAGTAATGTAGAGAATCTCCCATAGACGGAAATACACTTGTATTGCCATATATGGGACTTGCAATCAAATGATTGCAGGTTCAGGCCAACTAGGGGGAAGGGGCAATAAAATAGTGAAGAAAAAAAAAAAAAAAAAAGCTTTAAATAAAATAAAATAAATAAAACATCTAAATCACCTCCTTTCCCTAGAATACATATAAAAGTAGAAAATTACTGTGAATCACACACACATTAGGAATCCCTGTGTCCGAAAATGCCCGCTCTACTGATATTTTTCAAACTGCCGTGTTTTTTTTTCACCGTTTTGCCTCTGATTTAAATAAAAGGTGATCTAAGCAATAGACATTCCCCAAAATGGTGTAACTAAAAAGTACATCTGGCCCGGAAAAAAAAACGCTCTATGGATCTCCGTACAGCTGCAGGGTCACCTGTCAATGTGGCCTTGCAGCTGTTGCAAAACTACAACTCCCATATATTAAATATTTTACCATTTTTTTTTGCTTCAAATTTTTTTATCCCTATTTTCGTGCTCTAAAACCTAGGTGCGTCTTATAGTCCAGTGTGTCTTATAGTCAGAAAAATACGGTAATCTCATCCACAAATTGCGGGGAAAAAAAGAACTGCTGAAAAGCTGCATTTAAAAAAAAAAAAAAAAAAGTGTGTAAATTTTAGCTGTGGAAACTTGAGTATTTTGCCTACAAATTTAATAAGGGAAGAAGAATCAAAGAGAAAAATGCTGCAGTTTTGCTACATGGAGCCTTAATCTTACAGATGCCAGATGTTGCACTTTAGTGTTGGATTCCTTGACTACCAGAACAGGAGCTGCTCGTACAAAGCTGCTGGTTCACATACTATACATTTTTACTATTTGATAAAATCAGAGAAGGCACACTAAAGTCTTACGTAAAGGTTTCTCCTTGAAATAGGAACTTGCCAGGCTGTCTTCTGCTGTAGCTCTGATAGGAAGACACAAAGATAAGTAAGTGATCTGTGTATCAGGATGAAAGGAGAGAGGCTACATCAATCACACTGGTTTCCTCACCTTTTTTTGGGATCATACATAAATAGGAAATTGAGAAGTCGCAGGCCTGCTTCAGAAAGCCAGGGAAACTTATGCTTTAGATTGTTGTATGGCTGCTTGCGCACCGTATATTGCCCGACTAGAGGTAGCTTAGAGAAACCCTGTTAAGAACATCAGTCATTGAGAGAAACAACGAGAAAAAATAACGGTACTACAGAGATTTAGATATATGATTCAATAGAAATCCCATATTCATTGCTTGGGCTGTCTGAAAGTGAAAATCCATGACTGAGGATAAGAAATGAATGCTATAATAATGCTGCATATAAAGAAACGTATAAGAATAGATCAGAATTGCATAGCATAATAAATATATTACGAAGGTCTGCCTTACACAATACACACTACTAGTAAGGTATGAGTAATAGAGAAAGTCCCCAATAGATTCCCCACTCTTTTAGCCAGAGCAGATTGCAAATCAGGTTTCTTATTTTTGGGAGCAGTGGTGAATGAATATTATATTACACAGATATACAATTATTTATATAACCGCCGTGTGATGTATCACATTCTCTGTAGTCGCCAGAGGACTGGAACAGTTCTGAAGCAGGGACCCTCAGGAACAGTTACTTGCTAAGGGCATGCTCATTCAATTTATAGTTGTTCAAAGGGGACAATGCCTTTAACATTTAAAAAAATATACATAATATATATATATTTTTTACAATTATTTAATTTATCTGCATAGTCACAGTTCAGTTCACCTTAGCTGCTTACATACCGGCCAGATAGTTTCATTAGGCGTCCCCAAGAGTTGTATGATTAAATCGATCTGCTGGATTTCTGAGGTACCAGGCAATAAAGGCTTGTGAGCCAGCAGCTCAGCCAGAATACAACCAACTGCCCTACAATGGAAAAAACATTATCATGGACATCAGCCTAAGCCAGTTTCACAGGTCTTGTAACATTACATTCATCGGTCACGTTGCTTGTCTGCAGCTCACTTCCATTCAACCATTCAAGGAAATGAAGTGGGGCTTGGTAAATAGTGGAGAGGCCACAATGCTGGTCCGAATGCTGCTATTTCAACAACTGATCAGTGGGGTGCTGGGCATCGATTAACACCAATATGGTATTGTCAACTTATCCCAAGGATAGGTCATGAATAAGCCCCACATTACAGAAAAGCTTCTTTTTTTTGTTACAGATTTTGCTGTGGTTTTCTGATCCAAAGTCAGGACTTGACTGAGAAGGAAGAAGTATCAGAGCTTCCTAAAGATTTAGGAAGATCCCTTTCCTTTTGTAACCACGCCTTGGTTTGGCTCAAAAAAGAAGCAAATTCTGCAACGAAAAAAAACAGCTTTCCTGCAACGTGGGATTTCAGCCTTAATAGTGATAACTAGATTATTTGGGGACTTTTCAGCCAGTCCCCATAGTACAGGTAACACTAGTGAACACAGAGAAGAAGGAGAAGGCAGAGCAACATGGGTGCCAGGTTCTGGTTCCGATTACATGACTCTGAGTCAGAACGAGCTTGCAAAATCAAGGTTCTAGGGAAAAAGCACCAAGCCAGCATGTTATAACAAGTCACACTTACCGAAGTGTCCTTGTATTCAGTAACCACTTGGTTCCCATTTGCCATTGACTGCCCCTTTACCACTAAAGTGGCAATAAATGGACATATGGGCATTAAAGGGACACTGAAAAGAAGGGGCAACACGTGACAAAAGGGCACCGACACAGCCCAGAATCCTCTGCCATTCATTGGACTCTTTAGACCATCAGTGCCCCATTCAATAATCCACAGTCTGTGGCTCCCATAAGGTAACAGACCCCCAGCAAAGTAATAGTGCCTCTCACAGGTAATAGTACCCCTGCAGTTAATAGTCCCCCAAAATTAAGAGCACCCCACATGTAACTCAGGCGCAGATTGTGTGGGACAAGACTCCTCACTGATAAGTCTTATTCGTCTGACTATAATCTTCCTCGACCTTCTGCCACTGGGTAGAAAATGAAAATGAATTGGACGCAGATGTCCACCTCAAATTCCTCTTCGTTTTCTGCTGTCTCAACTTAGCCTTACTGTAATGGTGCACTAATAGCGGCCCCCCGCAGGTAATAGTGCCTTCCCAGCTCCTGCACATACCGCATCAGGGTTCTTTCTCCACATGACTAAGAATTATATACAATTCCCCAATTTCACTGTGGCACCACTTGAGGTTACCGCAGGCTTAGATCCTTTTAATTCTCACACCCTCTACACATGAACACACATCTGCACAATTGCTATGAATTGCTTGTTAATATGAAGGCACCCTTATAGAGTCTGCAGTATACCCTGCTACACTTACCACATGTCAAGGGCTGTTGTCTGTGTTGTGCTTCCTAAAAGCAACTCAGGGGCACGATACCTGCAGTCGTAAAAGAAGCAGAGGATGACTGTCCAAATAATGATTCTCCAGTAAAACTAGAGACAATCCTAATCCATCAGAAATCCAACTTACGCTAGGTTCACACCTGCGTTCAGGGTCTCCGTTCTGTGCTTTCAGTCTTCTGCATGCCAGAAGACGGAAACCATAGACCGGGTCCGGCTGTGAGCGGCGGTGAGCGTTTTAGGCTCTCCGCCGTGAAACCGTTTTTTTTTTAATCCGGACACAGAGTACTGCATGTCCGACTCGGTGTCCGGATTATAAAACCAGGTTTCGCAGCGGAGAGCCTAAAACGGTCACCGCCGCTCACGGCCAGACAGCTTTCTCATCCATTCAAATGAATGGGTGAGAAAGAATCCTGCAGGTTTCCGTCTCCTGCAGGTTTATGCAGGAAATGGAAACCTGAAGTACGGAGTGCCGGCGCAGATGTGAACGAGCCCTAAGTATATCTGTGTATTGAGAGTTTAACCTTCATATTGTAGAAAGATCATGCAATACGAAGGGTTAGGATGTCCACAAAGATCAATCCAACTAAACTTAAAAGGGGCCCTAGACTATGATGAAACAGTGTGCCCCATGACTGAATTTCAGACAGGTGGCAGCACTTCTAATAGACAATTTTGTCCTCATTCTTGCTATACATAGGCTTATGGAGAAGTGAAGACCAAAGTGTGTGAATGCTGCTAAGTCTACCTTTATGAACTGTGCATATGACGCTCCTCTACATATTGTATCAGTTCCTCTGTTCTCGGGATCCAGAGGCCAGATCCTCGCTGATTATACTGTCATAGTATACCAGTACAAAATGGGAATACTCCTTTACCTATGATTTAACTGGACTGACAGCCTAATGACAGCCATTAGAGAAGACAAATACATGTAAGTGTTTATTCTAGATGAATTCGTCATAGACTGGGGTCTATTTATCCGTCACGCTACTGTGTATGTACTATGGGTGAAATTTGGATGGCTACTCACCAGAGAGTCACTACTTTAGGAGTCATCTGTTTTGCAGGAACACTGTATGCCCGGGCAAGACCAAAGTCAGCTGCAATATTGGATCATCAATAGTGGTTACTTATATTACTTATAACAATCTCATTATATTACATTAAGGGAATACAAATGTGATGTGGCTTACCAATCTTCACGCAGCCTTTATCAGTCATCAGTAGATTGGAGACCTTCAGATCCCTGGCCAAAGAAAATGTAAAATTTAGAAATACAAGAATGTCCTACTATTAGTCTCCACAGTCTCAGTAACACCAACAGGACTGTGGGTTATAAGTGGTGGAGAGTTAGCCGTCACACATGGGCCCCACGTACTACTTTAGTGTGACAGGATCTGTGGGCCTCTATTCACATCCAAAGCTCATTACATAATTATATTTTCTTGTTATTAGAGAGGAATATACTGCCCAGATGAGACTGACAAGGGTCACGCTTCTGACAGTGAAGTGGAGCTGAATTGCTGTATGTTTCCAATGATAACCGGGAGAATGAAAGTCAGCTATGAATATGAATTATTACAAGTCGGATTTAAGGAATTTCACTGTATTAATAGAAGAGTTACATTACTGAAGTCTAGCAATTGTTAATCAGATATCTGATTCATAACATTGACAAAATCATTACCTGTGCAATATAAAATTTTCATGCAGATACTGAAGGCCGGTGAGTAGCTGGAAACATATACATTTTACCTGTGTATTAGAGGAAAAAGAAGATACCACCATCAGCATGGAAAGCTAGTAAACTGTGACTATAGAGGTTCATAGGAACAGAAGAACAGAACAAGCCCATTGAGTAAAATATACCATACTCAGTTCTCAGCATCTGATACACAGAGAATGGAGCAGGAAGCAGACAGCTCTGTTCACGTGGTATTGTCCAGATCAGGTATTGCAGATCAGCTCCCTTTCATTTGAAGGTGACCTAAGCAGCAGTGACTTCGTTCCATCACTTCACTGAGATCAAAGCTGTCTGCTTCCTGCTCAGTTCTCTGTGTATCAGCTGCTGAGAACAGTGGATCAATTGGAAATCATTAATATTTTTAGCCTTTAACTGACAGATAGTATGAACAACAGGGTCAACAAAATACAGGATGTTTTATATACTGATTGTACTCAAACATTGGGGTGTAACTTTAAGACTCCCTTAAAGACCTTTACGTAAAATACAAAGATTTGGAGTATGAAAGCAATCACAACTATTACATAAGTACCTGGGCTTCGGAGAATGGAGTCTGCATGTTTTCCAGTAGACTGGCCAGGTCCTGCTCACAGTATCCCATGACTAAGAAAATGCTGTAGAAGCACACAAATGACAACCTCATAATACCATCAAGCAGGTAAAGACTTTAGATTATTCCTTAAGTAACTTGCAGATATTTTGTCTGTGGGTGAGACAGGGTTAATCTTACCTCTCTAGATGATTCCCAACAACCACTTCCTTCAGCTCCACTATGTTGGGGTGTCTGAGTTTTAAAAGCAGCGTGATCTCTCGGAGACTGCTAATGGGGATTCCTGAAATATAAAGAGACATTGATTTTTATAAATGATAATACTGCACAGTGTCCCTTACACCATATCTAATAGTTATCTGTGCATGATATATTGGGTCTCCCTCTAGGTTCTTATTGGTTCTACGAATATGTTTACACATCTATCATAACCGTACGTAACGAGCCAGAGCAAACTAACCCCTTAAAGGTTAGTTGGGATGAGTTGAAAAATACAACTTGTCCTGTAAAATCAGAATGTGGTACTACCTGAATGGAGCAATGGACGGGCAGTGCACACACTGCTCTGTTTATTTCAATAGTAGTGCCAGAGATAGCCGAGTGCTGTCCTTCATATGTTTTGTTTTTTATTGTTGCTTTTGTTTTTTTTACTGGAGTTGTATTTTTCAGTGGCACCAGTGTGGGATACCTATAACTTATTGATTATCTTTAACTCTTTATAGGGAAAAATAGTAAAAAACCTACAATTGAACAATGGCTTTTTTGCGCTATATATGTTGCACTGCTTACTGTGGAGTATATAGAACATTATTCTGTAGATCTGTACGATTATAGTGCTAACCCATATGTATAGGTTTTACTACTACTGCTTTACTGCACTCAAAATAACTATTTAAAATAATAATTACATTTTATTTACACGTAATTTTAGTAAATTACTACTAGGGGGCTGCCAACATGAGCAGAACAAGGTACATGTATGTCGTTCTGTGTTCACTACCCTTCGCAGATGACGTACATGTTAAGGGCTTAAGTTAGAAGATTACTTAAAGACTACAGGCATAAATCCCATGAAGGATCAATACAGAGAGTATAATAGAAAACGGAAAATCCTATTTAAATTATAGCACTAGAAAGTGTAAGGTGTGGCTATACAAGTTGATCAAAATGGATGCCAAAAACTAAAGGTTTCAAATTGACAATGGAGGTGGATTGGGGAAACTGACAAAGCAAGCATTGGACACTAAAGTCTCACGTGCAAAGATCATATGCAAGTAAGGTTCCTGCGTCCAGCAGCTGTCTTAGCTACTGGTCCTCTCCACCATCAGTTTTAGACTTTGGGCTAGATAAGGGAAAATACACTTTAAACTTCATTAGAGCTCTCTACCTGAAAGTATTGACCAATCTATTTGACCCGTATGGTACACCTCTGGTCACACAAAGGCTAGTGCAAGGAGATGCAACCTGCAGCTGCTGTGAGTCTACATCTCAAAGCGTGCTCAATTCACTTCTACGAAAGTTGCAAGAGCAGAGCAAGTATTCATGCTGGGAGTTGTAGGTCCACAACAGCTGGAGTGCCAATGTTTGCATACCCTTGTGTGTGCTGAATACTCCGGGTCATCTATGTATCAAAGAAAAAAATGAATAATCACTCACCATCCTTTTCTTTATCCATCCTAACTTTCTTTAGTGCTACAATTTTATTGTTCCTGGTATCTCTGGCGCGATCTGAAAGCAAAAGAGCTCTGAGTAAGTGACTATTATCGTGGCAGTTCGAGGGGTGAATGGAAACACTTGCAGCAGGGAACGTTGTGTCACATCATGGCCCAGTTAAAGCTAAATTCCCCTAAATTATCAACTAGGTGGGACAGATATTAGGGTGTGAATACTTACACACAATGCCATAGGTGCCTTCTCCAATTCGATTTAACTTTTCAAATTCTTTCACACTACGACATTGTCCAAGCTGAGGATGCAAAGAAGCAAAACAGAAATTAGTCTGGACACAGGTCAGGAAAGATGATATGGTAAGGGCCAAATAACAAAGAGGCCATGTTGGAAACTTTCAGCCGGTCAAAAATAAGTGTTTGGGATGACCAACCAATTTGTGCAGACTCATTGCATTTTATTTACTTTTTCATTTACTACACTGCCGCACCATTGGGTAATTTAGTTGTTCAATTAGTATCAATTTACTTACCTGGTCCCAGGGATGCTGATGATGGACCCCTGGGTCATGTGATCCAAGGCATCGTTCAGCCCCCGGGTGGCTCTGTCCCTTTCCTGCGATCACATAGGTAATTAATTAATTACCTGTGCTATGAGGTGTGGCTTTACTATAGTTAATCATCACCTATAACACAGGTAATTAATTAGCTATGAGATTGGGGAAGGAGGGAGGTAGAGGGCTAAACGTTGCTTTGGTCCTTCATCAGCATCCCTGGACCAGTTAAGAAAAATTAAAATATTCCATAGACAACCCCTTTAATGTTTATGGTCGTACAAAAATTGATTAAATAGCTGCATCAGAACTATACGCTTACGGAGATCTGCTTTGCACTCCAAATGTGAATGGAGGTCTGGCCTGGGGGTCTGAATTTCATTGCTTTGCCATAAAGACGGGGGAATGGTGGCAGGCAGAATAAGTGCCAAGAGCAATGTAAACACTGCATAAAGCCCACTCTATATTACACGTTCATCCCACCACTGCAGGCACATGTTACTCTCACACTCACCCTGTCCCCTTCAGGTACCGAAATAAATTTCTCCTCTCTGACACTCTTTAGACGGATCTGCTCCAGTTCTGGCTCAGGTTCAGGCTCTGCAGCCGCGTCGGTCATTTTGCACAGAGGGACTCTGCACGGGCTCCACGAACAGGAAAGACCGAGGATTTGCGGCCTGTGAGTGCAGCGTGTGATATACAGATCACGCCCTCTAGTGGATACTAGCGGGAATGACAGACGTACGAGACAAGCTCAGCAGTGACTGGTACAGGCGCCAATAAAGATGGAAAACTGCAAAAAGGCGAGGACTGTGTTTCCTTATAGCTATATGTGTGTAACGTATATGCAGGGACACATAGGCAGAGCCCAGCTTGCACTGGGGCCAGTATATTCAATGGGATTTCATCCATCACTTGTCTCTCATGGCAACACCTATTTTGCAAACTAAACACCCAGCCCAATCGATTGAAAGCTAAAGTCCATGGTGCAATGGCGTGTTTTACCATTACCCAGGTCAGTCACTACAATACATTACACAGCACCACTCTAGTCCATGAGGCTAATTCTGGTAGTGCAGCTAAACTCAATTCCCATAAGCTCTGGTACATGACACAGTCACATGGATTGCAGAGTGGTCATTATATATGATTTGTCCTCACAAGCTTTCTTTATGGCTTACCACCAAATTGTCGCAATCTCTTATTTCTGACATGTAATGTAACATAAGAGGTGCAGGGAGATGCTGAGGTAATTGTACCACACCTAATAAGACATACTCCCTAACCTTCAAAGGACAGAAGAGGGATAGGATGTATGGCATGCAACGCGCACCGCAGCAAAAAAATTAGCTCCACCCACTTCCACATTGACTACGCACATTCCCATTCATTTCTCTTTGTGCCCGAACACAGTATAATGCTTCTACAGTCACCCTAATATTATATGCCCCAACATTATGATGTTCCCCTCCAATTGTTCCCAAAGTATAAAGTCCTTCTCCGGGTGCTCCAGTTTAAACTGGGGGCAGCTAGAAGGGACATTAAACTATGGGGCATATGGAGGGGAACATTAAACTGTGGGGGTGCCTGGAAAGGGAACATTAAACTGGGGGCAGCTAGTTGCTCCCAGTTTAATGTCCCCTCTAGCTACTCCAAATGACATAATGTACTCCTTCAGATGCTCCCAGTTTAATGTCCCCGTCTAGTGACCCCTGCAGTTTAATGTCCCCCTCCATCTGCCCCCTCCCCCGTTTAATGTCCCTCTTTATGTGCCACTAGAGTTTAACATTATATTAAAAAAAAAAAAAAAAAAGACGAATATTCACCTCTCCTCACTGAAGGGACATGACACTGTTTAGGTACCAATGAGGGGGCATTATACTGTGTGTGGGACAACTGAGGGGCAATATACACTGTGGGGAAATTGGGGGGCATCATACTAAGTGTGGGACTCCAGAGGGGCAATATACTGTGTAGGAACACTATGGAGGGGTAGTATGCTGCATGGGGGGCATTATACTGTGTGGGAACCAGTGAGGGGACATTATACTGTGTGTGGGATCACTAAGAGGGTCAATCCACTGTGAGGGGGTCATTGAGAAGCATTATACTATGTGTTGAACACAGAGGGGCATTATACTGTGGCGGAGCACTATCTGTGTGGTAGTGGTATTTTCAGGGGCATTGTATGGCACTATACAGTGTTAGGAGCAGCAGTAAGAGAACACTGTTGCGTCCACAGAGTTTTTTGGTCAGGAATTTGGTCAGGAAACGGACTCAAATTCCTCCTCCAAAAAACACCTCACCATACAGTCCTATGGTGAGGCGTTTTTAGGAGGAGGAATTTGAGTCCGTTTCCTGACCAAATTCCAGCCCAAAAAACTAGGCTAAGGCCCCAAGGGCTGTAACCGCAGAACTAAAATGCTGTGGGAAGAACCGCTGCGTGAACGCATTGTGGTTCTTTCTGCAGCGCTTTTAAGAGAAAGTTCACAGAGTTTTCCTCTGCAGACTTTCTCTTAACATTATATCTACGGGAAAGCCGCCGGTGTTGCTGTAGATATAATTGACATACTGCGATTTGCGAAGCCGCAATGGCTTTGCAAATTGCAGCGTGTCCGTGCTACGATCTTTTCCGCAAAGTGGGGGTAGGATTCGCATGAATCCCATCCACTTTGCCTGCACTGTACAACGTCGCGATTTTTCCCGCAGCATCTCCGCGGCGTTTCCGGTCCTTGGGGCCCCGGCCTTAGGGTACTAGGATGGGGAGGATAATGGAAAAGTGAGGATGATGTCTGCAGAAATTGCTTGTGGAAGAGTTCATGATTGTCTGCAACGAATGGAGAAAATAAGGAAAGAGAATATCTGCTTTCAGAGGACATGTCACTGGATGTAACATGATTTTTCCTGTGACTGCATTTATACTCTTATCTTTGACATGATCATGCACTCGAATGACCGTGTAATAATAATAAAACACATTGAAAACAATACACTGAGACACATCATTATAAATCATATCACTAGGAGAGGCCATACTTACCACATGCTAGATGAAGCAATGGTTCACTGCAGGTTGTGACTGGTACTTTACGTGTTATCTATGTGCATTTGGATACTAGGTATTTACCACCCTTACGGATTGTAAATCTGTGAATGTTATATCGGTATCCTGCACCTGTGCAGCCTACATCATATACCACGTGGGCCTGTCTGCATCCTGCTGTGAACCATTGCTTAGCCTAACATCAGGTAAATATGGGTTTTCTTTTTAGTAAGAACAAACTTTTTCCTTTTCTTACCCAGTGGTTGAAGTTTCCCATAAGCTTCTGTCTCTTCCTGTACAACAACTGATTATTATTTATTTATTTTTTCTGGTGTCATCTTTGGACTCTTCTTGTGTGCAGTTCCTCTCTTATAAGCTTATTACCCTGTGTGAGACTGTTCTCCAAGCAGCCATAGAATAGGCTGAAATCTTTTTCACCGGTGTTTCTGTATTATCACTCTGGCACTGGAACTATTCTTAGCACTTGTTCACATAAAAGCCTTTCATGGCTGTGTGCTAGCCATTTTTATTTTTTAATAGACAGAACACAACCCAGATTGTAAGCCCTCGCGGGCAGGGCCCTCTACCCCACTGTGCCAGTCAGTCACTGTTAGTATTATATCTACCTGTATATTCTGTGTATTGCATGTAACCCCCAAATGTAAAGCACCATGGAATTAATGGTGCTATATAAATAAATAATAATAATAGAGAATATAGTGGATTTATTCACACAACAATTTTCTTAAACAGCCTGTGTGACCGATCTGTTAAAAAGACTTGGGTCTTACCATAACCGTGAAAATGAATTACCCTTGGATGGACTTTTTCACTGGTCTAAGGATCTCCCCAGTACGTAAAGCAGTGCATGTAGATGTGGGTACAGTAATAAACAATAAGTCATGTAGATCAGGGTATGTACAGCCTATAGGATTTCTTACATTTCAGGCGTGGAGAGAGGTCTGATGATGCAACTGTAGTACTTCCATCCTTTAGATCAACAAATCTCATACCAATATATTATTAAATACAGTTGTCCTTTTCTGCAGTCTAATAGTTATCATTGAGATTCAATAACAGTATCACAGCTGCCTACAAAGCCATGAGCTTGGCGCATACACTTGTGCACCTGATATTCCCACAGTCGGCCATTATTTCATCTATTGCCTCATATAAATTTTCCACAGTCTTTTTTTTTTTTTCTTTTTAACTTTTGGCCTGGTTTAAATAGACATTGCCAAAAACACTTGGCCCCTGCCTCAAGTTCTTCAGTAAGCTTTAAGTAATTGCTGAAACAACTTGGCCTTGCTTTTCCTCCTCTTCTGTTATATTGTTATGGGAGCATTTATTTTCTGAATGTGAGGTGAAAATTTGTATTAGAAGTTCTGACAGTAAGCAAAAAGCAGCTTAAATTGTATGTAAAATTGCCATGAATAAAGAATTTCAATCACTCAAAAATACATCATATATGTGCAGATACAATGGAGGTGGTCACTGACATAACATACTAAATTCTGTGTCATATTATGGCAACCTTGGCATAAAATGTGGCAAAATTCTAGGGCAGAGTTTAAAGAGGCTCTATCAGCAAAACTATGCCGTATGAGCCCCACATATGCCTGAATACATAGTCTTTAAAAAGGCTATTCAGGCGCCGCTTATCTTATTTTAAAAGCTCACACCGTTTTTAAATAATACCCTAAAAACGATTATTAAAATCATACTTATCCGTACATGGTGGGCAACTCGTGCACTGGTGGACGTCATCTTGCTGGCATGCCCTCCTCTGTGTTTTCTTCCAGCGACGTCCTCCTGGGCTCGCCTTTCCACGCCTTCATCTTCTTTTCTTCCGGAATGAAGAAGTTTGCGAGCGTACTGCATACGCTCCGATGCAATTTTTGTCATAGTTCTAAGTTCCCCTTAGAACTACGCGAGTGTACTGTGCATGTGCAGTATGCTCGCGAACTTCTTCATTCCAGAAGAAAAGAAGATGAAGACGTGGAAGAGCCAGGACAGGAGGACGTCGCTGGAAGAAGACAGAGAGGAGGGCGTTCCAGCAAGATGACGTCCACCAGTGCACAAACTGCCCACTGTGCATGGGTAAGTATGATTTAATAATCATTTTTAGGGTATTATTTAAAAACGGGGGGAGCTTTTAAAATAAGATTAGCGGTGCCTGAATAGCCTTTTTAAAGGCTATTCAGGCATATGTGGGGCTCATACGGCATAATTTTGCTGATAGAGCCCCTTTAAATGTTCCAAATTGCACAAAGTAAAATATTGGCACAAAGTACAGACTATCTTTAGTACGATTGATCTGGGACAATATACATATGACATCCTTATGAGAGGAGGTCGCCTCACTTTATCACATTTTCCTTTAATGCTGATGTAAAAATTTAAAGGAAAAAAAAAAATATTCAGAGCAGCATAAAATTTTACATTATCTAGTTGTATCCAATGATATAAATCAGAATACCATATATATAATACCATATATACTTGTACATGAATGTTATTTATTAGCTCATTTATATGCAGTAAAGAATACAAAACAGTTCTGAAATACTAGATTTTTTTTTTTATATCGGTAACAATCTGTGCTATTTTCTTGAAATAATCTGCCATAATCTGAAACTCCTTCACAGAACAGTCTCCATATTTACATATATGCAGTTATCACCAAATATAGTTAGTACAAAAAAAATTCAAGATCTCTATGTTACACTGCTTGACTCTGTCTAATAAATCTGATGGGTATTACACATGTACAGAGGAAAAAGCTGGAGCACTGGATATTTCTAATGAAGACAAAGCAGGAGCTGTACACTGCCTACACTGTACTTTACATGACCTAGTCCTTTGTATACATTCTCTGGATTAACCTTTACATAACGCTCATTAGCCTTATACATAAACTTATAAAGTCTAGATAATTCCAGGACAGTATAGAAGATACCACTCTTCAGTCACTGAATGAGGATTCACTGTCAGAGCTGTCTTCAGGTGCAATGTCTCCATCTGGGACTGGGGCATTAGGGGTCCTGAAAAGAAATAAGGATAGTTTACATTATACTACATTGCAATATTAATCTGCATCTATGAAATTTACAAATGTGATTACTGAGGTATTTTGGTACTTAAAGGGGATGTCTATATCACTTGAAGCTGGACACCAATCAGTCCATCATCTGAATGTCCATCGTTATTGAATTTCCTCATGATGGGACTATTAAAGGATTATCTTATCTGTCTGCAGCCAGACATGCTTTATGTTTTTACTTTATTAAATGCTGTTCTACACTCACCGGCCACTTTATTAGGTACACCTGTCCAACTGCTCGTTAACACTTAATTTCTAATCAGCCAATCACATGGCGGCAACTCAGTGCATTTAGGCATGTAGACATGGTCAAGACAATCTCCTGCAGTTCAAACCGAGCATCAGTATGGGGAAGAAAGGTGATTTGAGTGCCTTTGAACGTGGCATGGTTGTTGGTGCCAGAAGGGCTGGTCTGAGTATTTCAGAAACTGCTGATCTACTGGGATTTTCACGCACAACCATCTCTAGGGTTTACAGAGAATGGTCCGAAAAAGAAAAAACATCCAGTGAGCGGCAGTTCTGTGGGCGGAAATGCGTTGTTGATGCCAGAGGTCAGAGGAGAATGGCCAGACTGGTTTGAGCTGATAGAAAGGCAACAGTAGCCAGAAGAGCATCTCTGAATGCACAGTACGTCGAACTTTGAGGCAGATGGGCTGCAGCAGCAGAAGACCACACCGGGTGCCACTCCTTTCAGCTAAGAACAGGAAACTGAGGCTACAATTTGCACAAGCTCATCGAAATTGGACAATTGAAGATTGGAAAAACGTTGCCTGGTCTGATGAGTCTCGATTTCTGCTGCGACATTTGGATGGTAGGGTCAGAATTTGGCGTCAACAACATGAAAGCATGGATCCATCCTGCCTTGTATCAACGGTTCAGGCTGGTGGTGGTGGTGGTGTCATGGTGTGGGGAATATTTTCTTGGCACTCTTTGGGCCCCTTGGTACCAATTGAGCATCGTTGCAACGCCAAAGCCTATCTGAGTATTGTTGCTGACCATGTCCATCCCTTTATGACCACAATGTACCCAACATCTGATGGCTACTTTCAGCAGGATAATGCGCCATGTCATAAAGCTGGAATCATCTCAGACTGGTTTCTTGAACATGACAATGAGTTCACTGTACTCCAATGGCCTCCACAGTCACCAGATCTCAATCCAATAGAGCATCTTTGGGATGTGGTGGAACGGGAGATTCGCATCATGGATGTGCAGTCGACAAATCTGCGGCAACTGTGTGATGCCATCATGTCAATATGGACCAAAATCTCTGAGGAATGCTTCCAGCACCTTGTTGAATCTATGCCACGAAGAATTGAGGCAGTTCTGAAGGCAAAAGGGGGTTCAACCCGTTACTAGCATGGTGTACCTAATAAAGTGGCCGGTGAGTGTATATTACTCATTTTGTGTCTTACTTTTATTAGTTGTCAGCAGAAGAGCTTCAAAATTTTTATGCAAGATACCAGCATTTTTTATTACATAGTCGTTCCAACTAAGGGCACGTTCACATCTGCGCCCAGGTGTCCATTCTGCAGGTTTCCGTTTCCTGCATAAAACAGAGCAGGAGACGGAAACCTGCAGGAGTCTCTCACCCATTCATTTGAATGGGTGAGAGAGATGTCCGGCCGTGAGCGTTTTATGCTCTCCACCGCGAAACCGTGTTTTTTAATCCGGACACAGAGTCGGACATGCAGTACTCTGTGTCCGGATTAAAAAATCCGGTTTCGCGGCGGAGAGCATAAAATGCTCACCGCCGCTCACGGCCGAACCCGGTCTGTGCTTTTCGTCTTCTGGCATGCAGAAGACGGAAAGCACAGAACGGAGACCAGAACGCAGGTGTGAACCTGGCGTAAGGGTATGTTCACACATCAGTATGCCATCCGTCGGTTTGAATTCAGTTTGACACTTCAAAACGGACTGATGCACATACTGATTGTATACTGACACCTTTTTATGCTGATAGCAAACGCTGTCAATCCCCTAGAGGACAGATAAGGGGATTAAAAGTAGCAATTGTAAACAGAGTAGAGATAAGGAGGACACAGGGACATTCATTATATCTCCTTATCTTTACTCTGTTTACAATTGCTACTTTCAATCCCCTTATCTGTCCTCTAGGGGATGGAGAACCTTTGCTATCAGCATAAAAAGGTGTCAGTATACAATCCGTATGTGCATCAGTCCGTGTTGAAGTGTCAAACTGAATTCAAACGGACGGATGGAATACTGACGCTAGGTTCACACCTGCGTTCTACTCTCCGTTCTGTGCTTTCCATCTTCTGCATGCCAGAAGACGGAAAGCACAGACCAGGTCTGGCCGTGAGCGTTTTATGCTCTCCGCCGCGAAACCGGATTTTTTAATCTGGACACAGAGTACTGCATGTCCAACTCTGTATCCGGATTAAAAAACCCGGTTTCGCGGCGGAGAGCGCAAGACGCTCACCGCCGCTCACGGCCGGACATCTTTCTCACCCATTCAAATGAATGGGTGAGAGAGACTCCTGCAGGTTTCCGTCTCCTGCTCTGTTTTATGCAGGAAACGGAAACCTGCATAAACCTACGGAGAGCAGAACGCAGATGTGAACGAGCCCTGATGTGTGAACACAGCATAAGGCTGGGTTCACACCTGCACTCGATGACCATTCAGGGTTTCCATCCCCCATTCCACTTGAAAAATGCAGAGGGAAAAGTACTGCAAGCAGTACCTTTTTCTCTGCATTTATTTGGGCGGAAACGGGTAATCGCTTTTTAAGTGGCTTGGGTTTCTGTTTTCCAAGTCCCCAAGCGAGGCGCTTCATTCCTGTTTCACTTCTTTTGCGCGATATGGTCGGGCCTGGGTTGGGGTGGCGCTGTGGCAGATCTTTGTTTGTTTGTTTGGAACCCTTTTCTTTTCCTTAATTTTGTATTGTGTATGCACTCTCCTGATTGTATTGTTTATTTTGTTATATCTTCAATAAAACGAGTTTAAAAAAAAACAAAAAAACAACCTCATTCTGAACAATTAGTGCTAAAAAATTTCCATAAGAGGAGCTGGTAAACCAAACCACCAGTGGTTAAGATCCTCTAATTCATTAAACTGAATCCCTAGCAAATATGCAACAAACTATACAGCTAATTAATTATACAATATTAATAATTGTATAATATAATTAAAAATATTTTATATACTCTCTCTCTCTCTATATATATATTTATTTAACCTGCAGATTCCACCTATATGACTTAATGCCATACAATGAGGCATCTTTGCGAATAGCAGCAGAAGACAATGTGTAGGACTGTTATACTCATGCTATACTTTTCTCTTCTAAATGTTCTAATACTTATCAGTATGGAAGGATGAAACTATAATACTCACTCTAAGAGATCCGGGTTTAGTCCTTCAGAAATCATTTTGTTTCGAATAGCCATTACAGGCACTCCCTATAAGACAAAATGCCACAATATCTCAAGTAAATCAATGCAGCATTAAACATGGGTACTGCAAAACAGTCACTTAATAATATGAAGGAAGATGTAGTCAAGAACAAGTTAGAGGTCCTTTTGAGGAATTTCCAGTCATAGGCTATCCTAAGAATAGGCCATCACTGCATTATAAATGAGGATCTGTCTTCTGGGACCACTTTCTATATTTCAGACACAGTAGCCTATCCATTTCAGATGTTTGAGGGAGTTTATCATTTTTTACATGCTTACCACTTGGACCATCTTTAAGTATCGGGCATATCTTGGATCTTTTGCCACAGTAGGAATATTTTCAGCCTGTACTTCTTCCTTTGGTAAGGTGTTATCATTTATGGGATTCTGCTGTGTAACCTATTAAAAGTAGCAAAGTAATAAGTTAGCAGGGGCTTAAATATAATGTGACTAACCTGGCACAAATCAAAGATAAGATCTTATTCACATATATGTGTTTTGCATCAGTATTTATGAGTCAAAACCAGGAGTGAAGGCTACATAGAGAGAAGGTATAATGGAAAGATTTGCACCTGTGCCATTTTTCACCTGATCCCGGTTTTGGCTTTCAAAGGCTGATGCAAAACAGTGACATGCAAATAAAGTGTAATAAAGGAGTAAAGAAACATATTATATGCAATACCTATGTGTTACAATCTAAATTAGTATATTGTTCAGGGTCAGCACCAGCACCCAGAAGACCCAAGCAAGTGCCAGGGCCCACAACAACTGGGGGGAGGGGGGTGGGGGTGTTAGTGTCTACAATGAGCACTTCTATCAACAACACCAATTGCTCACCAGATACCTCTTCCCTGATCTGATGCAGACAGTGTTAATAAAAAAAAAAAAAAAAAGAGAGGGGGGTGCAAAGAGGGGTGAGTAATTAAGAAATCCGTACTCACCACTAACTCCACAGGGCCCCACCAAACATTATCATGTGGGGGGAAGCAATAGGGATCATTATACTGTGTGGGAGCACTATTGCGGAATTATACTGTGTAATACAGTCTGTCTTTTTCTTTTGGATATTTTATAACATATTATACAATAAGTGCAATGAACGGAATGATGTGGACACCCAAGCAGTAGTTACAGCAGGTTTGCTGCCGCAAACTCACCAGTAACTAGTCTACTGCCATGTTCAGTAGCAGCACCAAGGATTACATCTCTATAAATCTCCTCTACATGCTGTAACTAAAACCTCAGCAGTTTTACATCCACAAGGTGTCAATTATTGAGCTGCAAGAAAAAACACCCAATTTTGGGTGCTATTTACTGACAGCTTTTGGAGGAACAGACTACTGTGGTGCACTATATACACAATATACAAAATAACCACTATTCATCTTCACTGAGCCTCCACCACTGCCATTCCAACTTGTACCCGTTCCCACAGCGAAGGCTCGCTCGCTTTATACACATAACAATCCATGCTACTAGTAACCCACTTACTTCTGACTGTGGTGTAACTGAAGTGGCTTCTGGGACAGGCTGGGGCGGCAAGTGGCCATTGGTAATGTTGTTGGACAATTGTGTTTCAACTTTAACATCTTCTAAGCCAGGAATGGAAGAAAGCTAAAATAAAGCAGCAGCACTTCAGAATCAAGACGAACAAGGAGTCCTGGAAGCCGTCATACCAAACATTGATGTCATTAATATTTCTCTAGTTCATTTGCTTAATTTTGTTAATTAACAAAACTAAACTACTAAACACTTCTGTATGTGAAATCATTCTTACTTTTCTAACGCTAGCATTCTAAATTTTATCTGCACCTGCATAAAATTTTTGAACAGTACTCTATGTAGATTATAGTCATGTAGTTATAGTTAAAAAAAAAAGACAAAATGTCCATTAAGTTCAATCATGTAATGGGAAACATCATGACTGTCTATACATCTCCATAACCATAAATGCTCTTTCGCATCTAATTCTTTTTTGGAAGCCGTCGGCTGTGACTGCCATGACATTTCACATAGAACAGTTTATATCGACAAACCTTTGCATCTAGAATATTGAGCGTTGTTTCAATCTGCTGGATACGTAACGAAAGGGCAGACAATTTCTGAAACAAAAGCAATAAGATAATAGATAAGGAGAGTTCTATATCTTTTATGTGAAGGTGGTTTCAGTCTCAAGTGTCATAAATCATTTTAAAAACACATAGTACAAATCCTATGTACACATAGCATTCAAAAAAAGTTACATATAATATATTACCTTAAAAAGGTTGTCCAGTCTAAAAATTATTTTTTAAATTAGGCCAGGTAAAGTGAAAAACAAAAACAAACACTCCCCCCCCCCCCCCCCCCCCCACACACACTCACTCACCGGTCCTCAGATGCTCCAGTGTCCCCCAGCGCAGTCCAGTCCTGCTGCTGTGCTGTCTTCTTTTGCCAGAAGTCCTCGCCGGCGGTGACGTCCCGTGTTCCTTTCATTAGGCTGCTGATTGGCCTTAGTGGTCATGTGCAGCGGGGACTTCCGCAGAAAGAAAACAGCACAGCTGCAGGATTGAACATATATACAGGAGATACAAGCCCCTGCTCACATGACGTCCTATACGTCATTGAAGATGGCCGACATCTGCGGGGAGTACACCGGAGGCAGGGAGAGGTAAGTAACAGTGTTTTTTATGTTTGTATCCTCCCCTGGGTCTCCGATTATTATACTCTGAAGACAAATACAAGTGGAAAGTTTTACAGAATAAGAAAGACTTAATTTCTGATCCCCTGATGGACCAAGAACATGGAAAAGAAAATGGTAGTATGATTATAGTTGGTTAGTGACCTTAAGTGGGTGATGAACTTCCATTTGTTTTTAACCAGTCAAGACACACTTGGGTAGTTAAATGAAAGCCTAACGTGAAATATCACATTCATTGCATAGATCATAAAAATAATCAATGTTTGCTAATTATCTGCTGTTTAAAATACTAATCAGATACATTTACTTACATATTACAGCACCACCTGGTGATCAAAGCGCTTAGTAACATGTACAGTGCCTACAAGTAGTATTCAACCCCCTGCAGATTTAGCAGGTTTACACATTCGGAATTAACTTGGCATTGTGACATTTGGACTGTAGATCAGCCTGGAAGTGTGAAATGCACTGCAGCAAAAAAGAATGTTATTTCTTTGTTTAATTTTTTTTTTAATTGTGAAAAGTTTATTCAGAGGGTCATTTATTAGTCAACCCCGCAAACCACCAGAATTCTGTTTGGTTCCCCTAAAGTATTAAGAAGTAGTTCAGGCACAAAGAACAATGAGCTTCACATGTTTGGATTAATTATCTCTTTTTCCAGCCTTTTCTGACTATTTAAGACCCTCCCCAAACTTGTGAACAGCACTCATACATGGTCAACATGGGAAAGACAAAGGAGCATTCCAAGGCCATCAGAGACAAGATCGTGGAGGGTCACAAGGCTGGCAAGGGGTACAAAACCCTTTCCAAGGAGTTGGGCCTACCTGTCTCCACTGTTGGGAGCATCATCCGGAAGTAGAAGGCTTATGGAACTACTGTTAGCCTTCCACGGCCTGGACAGCCTTTCAAAGTTTCCTCCCGTGCCGAGGCCAGGCTTGTCCGAAGAGTCAAGGCTAAGCCAAGGACAACAAGGAAGGAGCTCTGGGAAGATCTCATGGCAGTGGGGACATTGGTTTCAGTCAATACCATAAGTAACGTACTCCACCGCAATGGTCTCCGTTCTAGACGAGCCCGTAAGGTACCTTTACTTTCAAAGCGTCATGTCAAGGCTTGTCTACAGTTTGCTCATGATCACTTGGAGGACTCTGAGACAGACTGGTTCAAGGTTCTCTGGTCTAATGAGACCAAGATCGAGATCTTTGGTGCCAACCACACACGTGACGTTTGGAGACTGGATGGCACTGCATACGACCCCAAGAATACCATCCCTACAGTCAAGCATGGTGGTGGCAGCATCATGCTGTGGGGCTGCTTCTCAGCCAAGGGGCCTGGACATCTGGTCCACATCCATGGGAAGATGGATAGCACGGCCTACCTGGAGATTTTGGCCAAGAACCTCCGCTCCTCCATCAAGGATCTTAAGATGGGTCGTCATTTCATCTTCCAACAAGACAATGACCCAAAGCACACAGCCAAGAAAACCAAGGCCTGGTTCAAGAGGGAAAAAAATCAAGGTGTTGCAGTGGCCTAGTCAGTCTCCTGACCTTAACCCAATTGAAAACTTGTGGAAGGAGCTCAAGATTAAAGTCCACATGAGACACCCAAAGAACCTAGATAACTTGGAGAAGATCTGCATGGAGGAGTGGGCCAAGATAACTCCAGAGACCTGTGCCGGCCTGATCAGGTCTTATAAAAGACGATTATTAGCTGTAATTGCAAACAAGGGTTATTCCACAAAATATTAAACCTAGGGGTTGAATAATAATTGACCCACACTTTTATGTTTAACATTTATTAAAATTTAACTGAGCAACATAACTTTTTGGTTTGTAAGATTTATGCATCTGTTAATAAATCCTGCTCTTGTTTGAAGGCTCTAACTTATTTGCATCTTATCAAACCTGCTAAATCTGCAGGGGGTTGAATACTACTTGTAGGCACTGTACATCTACCTAATATGCACACTCATATTCAGTTTCTCTTCCCATAGCCAGGTTTCTGCATAGAGGAATCAATAGAAATAGCAGCTAATAGAAAAACTTTCTGCTCTCCTTGTTGGAGAACGGACTGTGGAGACAGTGACTGAGCATGTGTGACCACCAACAGTCCATTAATTAGGTGGACGCACACACTGTTATTCACTTTGAAAACAAAGTGGTGCCAAACTATGCAAATAAATGGCATAAATCATTATTGGAAATTTTTTAAAAGAAATATTGTTTATTGTTTTATGATATATACAATGAACATGATAGGACAACCCCTTAATTGTAACATGTTACATGTTGGAAACACAACAAACCTCTTCACAAACTGTTGAGAAGCGATTAAGAAACTGCACAGTGTGCACCACAAACTGGTTGAGGAAAGCTACAGTTCTCTTCTGTTGGATGGCGGGGACCTGCAGAAAGAGAAATATATAATAATAAAGAGAGTTCTTATTTTCTATAAAGCACAGTCACTGTCTGATATACCCTGTTTTTTAGTTCTTTACCATTTTTTAAAACTTCTGCTAACAATACACAGAGATATTCAATTCTTATATCCATAGGCTGAAACCTATAAAGACCTAACTCTAAGGTTGCGTCTAGAAGCGATGTAGATGGTGGCTTTATATATAAAATATCTCTCAACACACATGTCCTTGCCGGGTTAAGAATGGACCGTCTGGATATATATATATATATATATATATATATATATATATTTTTTTCATTCAACAGGTGATTCAGAATAGGTTAAAAAGTAATTTCTTAAAGGGGTGTTCCAGTACATTATTTCACACATAAGGAAGCCTTAAAAAAAAAAAAAAATATATATATATATATATATATATATATATATATAACAGTATATACTTACCTGTCCATTTGGCTGTGGATCCAGCAGAGAGTCTTAGTTCGGGTTCCTAATCTTTGCTTACCTTCTGCTGCACACTAGTGTTCCTTTTGAATAGAGCATCAGCACTCTGATTGGCTGACATGCTCCTGTGTACTCCAAGGTTCAAGAACATTGGGACCCTGAACAGAGACTCTCTACTGGATCCCCACCTGAAAGACAAGCGTGTACATACCATTTGTTATTTTAGGCCTCCCTGGTTTCAAAAAGTGTAACTCCAGAAACTGTTACTACAAACTTTTCCAATTGCATTGAAAAATCAATGTATACTGCAAATTCACTGCAAATTTATATAGTGAAGGTCTGAAATCTGTGATAAAAATCTGCAGCATTGCCACAACATAATATGCATGATACACAGGACTGTTTTTCGTACTTAGAAGATTTCTGCTACTTGTGGATTGCGCTTTTAAAACCTGCAGGTCTTGTTCACGCGGTTTATGGACAAACCGTTACTGTCAGCCATTTACGAAGGCATCAGAGCAGGAGTTGGATTCCTCCACCCTGGTAACATGCTCAGTCTCTCACAAAAATGTAGCAGAATTTCACACCAGATTTCACTGTTTGCAATGCATAATGTTTCAATGTCTCCAGGCCTGGACATTTCGGGGTTTTAGGGTTTCACCCCAATATGTATAACCCCTGTGAAGAAGCCGGCTGGCATCATACACACAGACATAGAGAAATGGTTATGGAAGATGCAGAACTGAGACACCTACAGTCATTCTTCTTTACAGCACACAGGTCACCTCCATAGTCTGTTATGGCTGCTAGCAGGGAACAATAGCTTGCATTTAGCTACAAAGTGCAGATAACATTGTCCCCTTGACTATAAGCAGCACAGCACACTCTTACTAGACATGCATATAGAAGTGCTGCTGTGCTCCAGTCACTACATGACCACCATACTGCACCCACCTTGGTAAGGTCTATGCCAGATCCAACTATAGGCAGCCCATCCTCATCCATCACAGTAACACTCAGCAGTTCTTCCTGGACAGTCAAGTGACAGCAGCTGCTACATCCTGCAGAGAGCTGAGGGCAGGATCACATGAGCAGTCACATGGGTGCGAGGGCGGAGCTACAGAGACTGGAGCAGGAGCTCAGTAATAGTCAGCGCTCCAGCAAGTGTGAAACTACAACTCCCAACATGCACACGTGCTCTGCTGTACTCCAAATCTCCAATGGAAGTGAATGGTGCATGCTGGGAGTTGTAGTTGCTGTCCCCTATTAGAGTGTAAGAAGCTGCAGAGACTAGAGGTGAAGACCTGTGTCATCGTGTGCTACGGCTACAGGATGTACAAGGGCAGGCTAGTGGTGTGCCCTGCTGAGACTTGTAGTTCTCTTTCAGGTTCTCCTGTGAAATGTGCCAGTAGCTTCATTTAACCCATTAAAGATTATGTATTCTAGGACAGGGTTCGGCAACCTTCATTACTCCAGCTGTTGTAAAACTACAACTCCCAGCATCAGTAACTAGGAATGGTGGGGCCCCGTGGCGAACATTTGACATGGCCCCCCCACCTCCCCGACAAACAGACCCCTATCCCCCCCACATTTCTGCGCACACCATATTGCCCCTTAGTGGCTCCTGCACACATTATAATGCCACAAAGTAGCTCCTGCACACAGTATTATTCCCCATAGTGGCCCCAGTACACAGTATTATTCCCCATAGTGGCCCCTGCACACACAGTATTATGCCCCAGTGCCCCCTGCGTACAATACATACCTCCCAACCATTCACAATGACATTCACAATTTGGGTGACATGTCCCGCGGTCCCGGTTGGAGGGAGGTATGTCCCGATTTCAACTCAGATCTGCGTCCAGATGAGATGATCGCGTCTACAAGCCAGTAGCCGGCGGCAGCAGCGAAGCGAGGAGCTGACACAGGTCAGCTCCTCGCTTCAGCCGCATATGTGTCAGCGAGAGAGGCGCGCAGCGGCGAAGGCAAGTGTAATGTGGAGGTGGAACGTGAAACTGGGGGCAGAGATGGAGAGGACGGCATGACACTGGGGGCAGAGATGGAGAGGACGGCATGACACTGGGGGCAGAGATGGAGAGGACGGCATGACACTGGGGGCAGAGATGGAGAGGACGGCATGAATCTGGGGGCAGAGATGCAGAGGACATGAATATGGGGGCAGATGCAGAGGACATGAATCTGGGGGCAGATGCAGAGGACATGAATCTGGGGGCAGAGATGCAGAGGACATGAATATGGGGGCAGATGCAGAGGACATGAATCTGGGGGCAGAGATGGGGGACATGAATCTGGGGGCAGAGATGGGGGACATGAATCTGGGGGCAGAGATGCAGAGGACATGAATCTGGGGGCAGAGATGCAGAGGACATGAATCTGGGGGCAGAGATGCAGAGGACATGAATCTGGGGGCAGAGATGCAGAGGACATGAATCTGGGGGCAGAGATGGGGGACATGAATCTGGGGGCAGAGATGCAGAGGACATGAATCTGGGGGAAGAGATGCAGAGGACATGAATCTGGGGGCAGAGATGTGGAGACATGAATCTGGGGGCAGAGATGGGGGACATGAATCTGGGGGCAGAGATGGAGGGACATGAATCTGGGGGAAGAGATGGAGAGGACATGAATCTGGGGGCAGAGATGTGGAGACATGAATCTGGGGGCAGAGATGGGGGACATGAATCTGGGGGCAGAGATGCAGAGGACATGAATCTGGGGGCAGAGATGCAGAGGACATGAATCTGGGGGCAGAGATGCAGAGGACATGAATCTGGGGGCAGAGATGTGGAGACATGAATCTGGGGGCAGAGATGGGGGACATGAATCTGAGGGCAGAGATGGGGACATGAATCTGGGGGCAGAGATGTGGAGACATGAATCTGGGGGCAGAGATGTGGGACATGAATCTGGGGGCAGAGATGGGGGACATGAATCTGGGGCAGAGATGGGGGACATGAATCTTGGGGCAGAGATGGAGGGGACATGAAACTGGTGGCAGAGATGTGGGGACATGAATCTGGGGGCAGAGATGGAAGGGGGACATGAAACTGGGGGCAGATGAAGGGTGTATATGAAACTGGGGGAGAGATAGAGGGGAGACATAATTTACTGGTGACTGTAGGAGGATTATACTGTGTGCGGGCACATGAAAAATTAACGAGTGGATGGAGTCAACACAAAAGTGGGTGGGGCTAAATTTGCCGCAGCACATTTTGTCCCTCTTTCGGTTCTTCAAAAGTTGGGAGGTATGCACACTATTATGTCCATAGTGGCCCCTGCACACAGTATTATTCCCCATAGTGGCCTCAGTACACAGTATTATTCCCCATAGTGGCCCCTGCACAAAGTATTATGCTCCATATTGGCCCCTGCACACAGTATTAGTCCCCATAGTGGCCCCAGTACACAGTATTATGCCCCACTGTGGACATCCATGAACAATTATTATACTCTGGGGTCTTTTTAGACCCCAGAGTATAACATTTGGAGACCTGGGGGGATACAAACATAAAAAAAAACACTGTTACTTACCTATCTCCCGGCTCTGCTGCATTCTCCACCGCTGTCCCAGAAGATGGCTGACAGCGGTGGAGAATGCAGCGGAGCCTTCCCCTTCAAATTCTTAAAACAGAGCAGGGATCAGCAACCTTGGCACTAACTGCAAGCCACTTGCCAAAATTGATGCTGGGATGAACTCATTATCAGCACACTCACTTCTCCCATCTGTCTTGGACAGGTGTAAAGAGGGTCTTTCATGTCCTCATCAATGTGCGGTATTATATGCTGCTAGAAAGCTGACAGTGCGCTGTGTTATAACCCAATCATCCCACTGGTTCTATAAAAATTTCCTTTTCCAAGACAGGCTGAGCAAAAAGGGGTGAGAATGGCAAGCTATGAAAGAAGTACAGTGTGATATGCCTCACTCAGTGTGATACCCAGTGAGTTACCTCCTTGCCTCCACATGGGCTCCTACCCCAGTGTACTACCAGGAGCCAACAACTAACCCAATTCCACAGAAGCAGAGGTGGGCTGGGTCACAGGAAAAGAGGAAACCTAAAGGCCACACAACACCTTCCCCTAGACCTTGTGAGGGTCTCAAAAGGGCAATTACATTCCTCAATCCACGTGACAAAAACATGACAAACAGTGAACATAAAAAGAAAGAAATAAGTGGGAAGAGTGCAGTGTGCTATGATTCGGTCATCCCACCAGATTTATAAAAATTTTCCTTTGCAAGGCGGAAAGGCCGAGCAAAAAGGTGAATCAAGCTGTGAAAGAAGTGCAATGCGATGTGCCTCACTCAGTGGGTTCCCATCCCTGCTGGGATTTGTATTGCCCTTATACCTACCATTTTTCTCGAAATAGACTCTTACATCAGAATAGCTGTAGTTTGAAATAAAAGACTACCTGTAGTCTGGATATTCTGGGATTTTTAGTGCTCTTATACCTACATTCTGGCTGTAAAGTAGATTAAGGCCCCACTTTGCGGAAATGCATCTTCTTTTATTGCAGATTTTGCTGTGTATTTTTGAGCCAAACCTAGGAGTGGCTACAAGAGCAATGGAAAATATATATATGATGTTCTTATACTTCTACCTTCTGCTTAACCCCTTCCCGCCGATGGCATTTTTTGATTTTCGTTTTTGACTCCCCTCCTTCTAAACCCCATAACTTTTTTATTTCTCCGCTCCCAGAGTCATATGAGGTCTTAATTTTTGCGGGACCATTTTTTCTTCATGATGCCACCATTATTTATTCTATATAATGTACTGGGAAGCAGGAAAAAAATTCAGAATGGGGTGGATTTGAAGAAAAAATGCATTTCTGCGACTTTCTTACGGGCTTTGGTTTTACGGCGTTCACTGTGCAGCCAAAATGACATGTCCCCTGTATTCTGTGTTTCGGTACGGTTCCAGGGATACCAAATTTATATGGTTTTATTTACATTTTGACCCCTAAAAAAAATTCCAAAACGGTGTTAAAATTTTTTTCTTCTAAAAGTCGCCATATTCCGACGGCCGTAACTTTTTTATACATAGGTGTACGGGGATGCATAGGGCGTCTTTTTTTGCGGGGCCGGGTGTACTTTTTAGTTCTACCATTTTCGGGAAATGTTATTGCTTTGATCACTTTTTATTAAAATTTTTATCAGAATTAAAACAGTGAAAAAACGGCGGTTTGGCACTTTTGACTATTTTTCCTGCTACGGCGTTTACCGAACAGGAAAAATATTTTTATAGATTTGTAGAGCAGGCGATTTCGGACGCGGGGATATCTAACATGTATATGTTTCACAGTTTTTAACTACTTTTATATTTGTTCTAGGGAAAGGGGGGGTGATTTGAACTTTTAATACTTTTTATATTTTTTTTTACTTTTTTTTTTTATTTTTTTTTGCATTTATTAGACCCCCTAGGGGTGTTGAACCCCAGGGGGTCTGATCACTAATGCAATGCATTACAATGCTAATGCATTGCAATAAAACATAATCTCTTTTGCAGGCTGTATACACCAGCCTGCAAAAGAGAGAATTTGCAGACCGGCTGGGAGCCTTTAACAAGGCTCCCGGCTGTCACTGCAACATGACGTCGGCCCTGGAGCATGCTCCAGGAGCTGGCGATCCGTGCCAAAATGGCGGCGCCCATGCGCCGCCGGGAAAATGGCGCCTCCGGCGCCTTTGACAGCAGCGCCGGAGGGGTTAATGCCTCCGATCGGTCCGGGGACAGTAGACAGCAGTAGACACCCGGCGGCTATGACGGCCGCCAGGCTCCCGGGCGGTCGCCATAGTTACAGACCCGACATGCACAGTACTATTACGGCGCATGTCGGGAAGGGGTTAATCCACTCCTGGCTTCATCTCAAAAAAAAAAAAAAAAGTTGCTTTTATAGCAATTATAGCTTTCATGGCCCACTGGGTCAATGTTTTAAGGGGCAGCGGCCACAGTCCAGAAACACAATATGGCCAGGTACTAGTTCAACCCCACTTGTGAAGGCCCAGTTCAACCACCATATGCAGGACCCATCCACCACCTTTGGATCCTCTTCTCTGGACCATTTCCTGCCCCCATTTCCACCAGGGCAAAATAGCGGACAGAAGCTGAAATATTTTCTTTTGGACTAAAGGAGAATATAAAACACTCTATAATGTGTGAGAAGTTCAGCGGCAGCGGGTATGATTTCATGTGTCTGAATTAGTCAGAATAAAATTGTGGCTTGCTTCATTGGATGTCTTCTGGCGAACTATCTTGGTATGTACAGAGCCTGTACATACCAACACACAATACAGCTTGCTTTGTATTAAGAAGCCTAAAGAGCATACAATATTCAACATATATCAAGAATATTGAGCAGAAGGCTACATGAATAAAAAAGGGGAGAAATGTAAGTTCAATAATACTATGTGGTTGGACATAGCCGATGTTATGCTTAGTGTTCCTCTTAATATTTAACTCTTATTGGCTAGAGGACCAAGAAACAGTAAAACCAAGTGATCTAATATTTGGTTTGGGTGAGCTTTAGAGAGACGCAAAAACAAGACAGGAGTCTCTGACGTTCTGTGGGCTGTTTTCCTGGGAAAAGTTGGAAAAACTCCTGGCATTGAAATATGGTAAAGACATTTGATACAGAGAGCTAGGCTCTAAAGTCTTAACATCTTCTCAGCAATGCTCTGTTCAGAGGAACAACTTAACCTGCTTCTCCAGTCTGGCTCAGGCCACTGAAGCTGTAGTAGGTCATTAGATCATATTTCAGAGATGAGTGATTATTTCAGGAAGTATCACTTTTTTCATTTTATAAAAAGGGTAAAATATGTATGTATTAAATACTGACATTTCTGTGTGAACAAATCTAATCCAATGCAGTAATCATACACTTGAAGACTGACGTAAGTACTTAAGCTTGCTTGTATATTACTGTGCAAGGTCACTGTTACCCTACAACTACATGAGAAAGCTAACCATGCAGAGGTTGTTTATGACAGGCATTTCAATGGCTAGTTCTGTTCACACCAGAAAATTAAACATAAAGCTCAATGGTGGTCAGTACTTATAGTCTATGTCACATGTAACATCAGCGTCCACGTTCCTGATCATTAGACTGTCCTTCCATATCCACTCATTCAACAAACAAGTATATAAACAGAATGGAATCTATATATTGTTTTCACTTTGTGTGCACTAGACGCAAAGACCCTGTTCACATTACACTGATGCCATCCGTAGGGAATCTGGACATATATCTCAGGTGCATGGCTGTGATGTATGCCACTATATAAGCACAATAGGCTAATAGACTACAACGTTAAATATAGCTACCGATGTGTATAGGCTGAACACCCGTTTTCCATCCTTTGGGTGAATGGTGTCCTGTGGATACATTTACCTTATGCATCCAGAGTAGAGATGAGCGAGTAGTATTCGATCGAGTAGGTATTCGATCGAATACTACGATATTCGTACCACTCGCTATTCGGATGGAAAAGTTCAATGCAGAACCAGCATTGATTGTCTGAATGCTATACAGTCGGCCAATCAACGCTGGTTCTTCTCCTACCTTTAGAAGTCTTCTCCGTGCAGCTTCCCCGCGGTGCCTTCCGGCTCTGAATTCACTCTGCCAGGCATCGGGCCTGGGCAGAGCCGACTGCGCATGCCCGCTTGCAGTGCGAACATGTGCAGTCGGCTCTGCCCAGGCCCGATGCCTGGCAGAGTGAATTCAGAGCTGGAAGATGCCGCGGGGACGCTGCACGGAGAAGACTTCTCGGAGGATCCATCCTGACTCTCACTCGTGGACTTGGTAAGTATAATTTGATCGAACGTTGCCTACCCCTGAAACGAGCATTTTCCCCCCATAAACTATAATAGGGTTTGATATTCGATTCGAGTAGTCGAATATTGAGGGGCTACTCGAAACGAATATCGAATCTCGAACATTTTACTGTTCGCTCATCTCTAATCCAGAGCTTTCCCGACAGAACACACGGCTCAACACAATGTGAACAAGGTGAAAATGGGAGGATCTTTCTCCTGCTGCACATTCAGCCTGACTGCAGCCAGTCCAAATGTGGGCATGACTGGTGGATGATGGCTCTCTCATACACTTCAATAGGAAGTACTCAGCTATCACTAGCGATCCCATTCCTTCATCAGATGCTGCAGACAGCTGAAATACTGCACTCAGTGGGAGCGCTGTCCACCACAGTCACGCCCACATTCAGCCTGGCTATGGTCAGGTTGAATGTGCAGTGGACGAAAAGTCCGGCCATTTTCACTTCATGCAATAACCCCTTTAAAGCTGAATTTCTGTTGACACAATAACTAAATAGGACTAATGATGGAAATGGATATCTATTATAACTACTGATCTATGTGTATATTTACCTACCTGTCCATTCTAAGTGATTTGTAATACGGCTGCATGTCTACATAACATTGTCATCTTGCTAAAGAAGTTAACTGGAAAAAAAAAATATCAACAAAACAACCAAACTGAGAAGACACAGAGGAATATAAGAGACATAATGAGATGATGCTGTAGTAATACTGTATGTGTTCTGCCCCTCATTATTATATTATTAACCTGTCTCCTGGACAATTATCTGAATACCAGGGGTGCCATGACTTATGTGAGGGTCATTTGACTCTCTACTTCTCCTACAGATGCAAAGAACTAAGACTGGACCATACTGTTTTTCTTTAGAGACAGACCACTGAACTGATAAAATAAAAATATGTTAAAAATACAATTGTATGGTATCATGTTCACTATACAAAGTCATGAAATCTGGAATACCTCTTTAACAATTCATAAACACAAGCCAACTATAAAACAGAAATGTGCACCGTAAACACGATGTAAACAAAATTCTGCAAAAAAAACATGAAGGCAAAAAATTACAACCAAGTAGCAACTGCAAATATAACTCAAAAGCAAACAACAAATATAAAATTAGGCATTTTTTCCAGCAACATCCCTGGGTGAGCCGTGACTTGTTTTTCTATTGCTCTGTAGGCATGTCAGGCTGGGTTGATGCTGATGCATGTTTCAATGGGATTTTTGTATTCAGGACAAACTTAATACACTGAGAGAAATGTATTTCTTAAAGCACAATTTATTTCAAATGTTTACCCTTAAAATAATGAAATTTTTTTCTCCCCCCCCCCTCATTGTGCCTTCTTCCGAAGTAAAAATAATATAAATTTAAGTATTCCACCAATGAAAGCCCCATTTGTATTGAAAAAAAAAAAACGGTGAAAAATAAGGATATATAAACAATGTACAAAGTTAGAATCTGTTTAATAAGAAGTATAGCTGTATTCGGCATTCTCATATACTGTACATTTATTGGAGCAGCAGGGCATATGTGACTGCTCCTCTATTCAAGCTCCTTCTCATTGCGCTTGTGCAGTGAGAAGGAATGGGGGGTTGGGACCCACATTGTAGTGATCCTGTGGAGAGGTGATAAATGTTTTAATGGGATAACCCATTTAAGCTATACAACATTTTAGTCTCATTAATAACATTTATCCCTGATCACAGTAATGGGGGCCTCAAAGTTCCCCTGAATGCTCCATGTGAATAGAGCGGTGGCGCATATGTATAGCCACCACTTTATTCAGTTTCAGGGCAGCACTCTCAAACATACAGCAGTCAGGGGAACTTTTGGCCAACATTCTTGTGATCTTTATGGGTCCCAGCAGTAGGGCCTCAGTAATCACTTATCCCCTATCCTGCGGCAAAATGTTTATAATGGCACAACCCCTTTAAGGGATTAATGCTTTCTGTACAGTTACATTTCAGTAAGCCAGAAGAAAAGTTTTCGGTATCCTCCAACAACACAGAGAGGTAAAGACCGGTGCCAGCTGAGTCCAGAACTCACAGGTGCAGAACCAATGAGGATGGGCTGAAAAAAAAAAGTGTATATGATAAATTATTATTATTATTATTTATTTATATAGCACCATTAATTCCATGGTGCTTTACATTTGGGGGTTACATACAATACACAGAATATACAGGTAGATATAATACTAACAATGACTGACTGGCACAGTGGGGTAGAGGGCCCTGCCCGCGAGGGCTTACAATCTATGTGGGAAGGGGGTAGAGACAGAAGGAGAGGGGGAGACTGTACAGATGGTGGTGAGGTGATAGTGTTATTGGAGGTTGTAGGCCTTCCTGAATAGGTGAGTCTTCAGGGCCTTCTTGAATCCTGTGATTGTGGGGATCAGTCTTATGTGTCGTATCTCCACTGATACTTAGAGATCTACATGAATCTATGTACAGTGTTGAAGGTAGACTGCATCATTGTCATAATATTAAAATCATGTTTTTCAGGGGAATAATAATAATTAGAGATGAGCGAACACTAAAATGTTCGAGGTTCGAAATTCGATTCGAACAGCCGCTCACTGTTCGCGTGTTCGAATGGGTTTCGAACCCCATTATAGTCTATGGGGAACATATACTCGTTAAGGGGGAAACCCAAATTCGTGTCTGGAGGGTCACCAAGTCCACTATGACACCCCAGGAAATGATACCAACACCCTGGAATGACACTGGGACAGCAGGGGAAGCATGTCTGGGGGCATAAAAGTCACTTTATTTCATGGAAATCCCTGTCAGTTTGCGATTTTCGCAAGCTAACTTTTCCCCATAGAAATGCATTGGCCAGTGCTGATTGGCCAGAGTACGGAACTCGACCAATCAGTGCTGGCTCTGCTGGAGGAGGCGGAGTCTAAGATCGCTCCACACCAGTCTCCATTCAGGTCCGACCTTAGACTCCGCCTCCTCCGGCAGAGCCAGCGCTGATTGGCTGAAGGCTGGCCAATGCATTCCTATGCGAATGCAGAGACTTAGCAGTGCTGAGTCAGTTTTGCTCAACTACACATCTGATGCACACTCGGCACTGCTACATCAGATGTAGCAATCTGATGTAGCAGAGCCGAGGGTGCACTAGAACCCCTGTGCAAACTTAGTTCACGCTAATAGAATGCATTGGCCAGCGCTGATTGGCCAATGCATTCTATTAGCCCAATGAAGTAGAGCTGAATGTGTGTGCTAAGCACACACATTCAGCTCTACTTCATCGGGCTAATAGAATGCATTGGCCAGCGCTGATTGGCCAGAGTACGGAACTCGACCAATCAGCGCTGGCTCTGCTGGAGGAGGCGGAGTCTAAGATCGCTCCACACCAGTCTCCATTCAGGTCCGACCTTAGACTCCGCCTCCTCCAGCAGAGCCAGCGCTGATTGGCCGAATTCCGTACTCTGGCCAATCAGCACTGGCTAATGCATTGTATTGGCGTGATGAAGCAGTGCTGAATGTGGGTTCAAGCGCACCCTCGCTCTGATGTAGCAGAGCCGAGGGTGCACAAGGGTTCAAGCGCACCCTCGGCTCTGATGTAGCAGAGCCGAGGCTGCACAAGGGTTCAAGTGCACCCTCGGCTCTGCTACATCAGAGCCGAGGGTGCGCTTGAACCCTTGTGCAGCCTCGGCTCTGCTACATCAGAGCCGAGGGTGCGCTTGAACCCTTGTGCACACTCTGCTTCATCAAGCTAATAGAATGCATTGGCCAGCGCTGATTGGCCAATGCATTCTATTAGCCCGATGAAGTAGAGCTGAATGTGTGTGCTAAGCACACACATTCAGCACTGCTTCATCACGCCAATACAATGCATTAGCCAGTGCTGATTGGCCAGAGTACGGAATTCGGCCAATCAGCGCTGGCTCTGCTGGAGGAGGCGGAGTCTAAGGTCGGACCTGAATGGAGACTGGTGTGGAGCGATCTTAGACTCCGCCTCCTCCAGCAGAGCCAGCGCTGATTGGTCGAGTTCCGTACTCTGGCCAATCAGCGCTGGCCAATGCATCCCTATGGGAAAAAGTTTACCTCACAAAAATCACAATTACACACCCGATAGAGCCCCAAAAAGTTATTTTTAATAACATTCCCCCCTAAATAAAGGTTATCCCTAGCTATCCCTGCCTGTACAGCTATCCCTGTCTCATAGTCACAAAGTTCACATTCTCGTATGACCCGGATTTGAAATCCACTATTCGTCTAAAATGGAGGTCACCTGATTTCGGCAGCCAATGACTTTTTCCAATTTTTTTCAATGCCCCCGGTGTCGTAGTTCCTGTCCCACCTCCCCTGCACTGTTATTGGTGCAAAAAAGGCGCCAGGGAAGGTGGGAGGGGAATCGAATTTTGGCGCACTTTACCACGCGGTGTTCGATTCGATTCGAACATAGCGAACACCCTGATATCCGATCGAACATGTGTTCGATAGAACACTGTTCGCTCATCTCTAATAATAATCTATAGGACATCTCTCTATACCCACACGATTCATTGCGGTCATCTCCAAGATCTTTAGGAGAAGCCGAGAAATGTTTAGATCCAATAGACATCAGCTTTCCTGTTCTGTGCCCCCAGTGAAGAGCTATCTGTGTCGGTTCTGTAGCTCTTTACTGTCAGAAGGGAATTTCTGACAGTCAGTCTGGAACATCCCTCCTCACAGTAGAGTCTATTGCGCTGTACTGTACGCTGAGCGGTGAGGAACACCCCCCCCCCCCCCAGTACTTGTCTATGGAGGGGAGGGGGCGTTCCTCACCGCTCTCACAGTACAGCGCTATAAGCGCTACTGTGAAGAAGGACGTTCCTGACTGACGGCCAGAAACGCTCTTCTGACAGTGAAGAGCTACAGTACCGGTACCGATAGCTCTTCACCAGGGGCACAGAACGGGAAAGCTGAATTCAGCGCACTTTCGTCTTTCTAGCGATGTATTAAACCTCATGTACCCCAGATGGTGAAAGGTCCTCTTTAAAGGGGTTGGGCACAGCAGAAGCCCTGGTCTCAGTATAATTTGGATCCTAGTGGTCAAACCCACATTAATCGGCAAGTTATCACCTTTCCTGTGGATAGGTACCAATTAGAGTTGATTCGAATACATCGCTCCATAGGAATGCATGTTAGCGGCCAGTGCTTAAGCCCTTGCTGTACGGCCGCTCCCATGCATTCCTATGGGAGCGAGGTATTCAAAACTCTAGTTTCGAATACTAATCGCTCATCTCTAGTACTAATAACTTGCTAACTTGGTCCAACCTCTTTAGTGAAGTTTACATTATAAATAGACTATTGTTACAAGTTATACCATCATTTTAGTACCCTTGCAGTAGAGACAAGCTCTAAGTATATCCTGAATGGGTCATTACTAATGTCACAATGATCTTAAGGTATCTGGCAAGCCACAAGGGCGACTGTTCACATAGCAAGAGGGGCGTTCACTTTAGTTATGGTTGTCACACTTCATTACTGTCTTTCAGTAACAATATAAGATACGTAACATCGCCTTAAATAATCTACCTAAACCTCATGAAAAGCAGGAATCTTTACTCTTCATCTTGGCACATCACTACCAGTAAAAAAAACAAAAAAAACCAATGTAGTGTTACATGCATTACATTAGATTGACTTACATGTGGGTGCCCTAAATGATGGATAAGAAGTTGAGTGTTCACCTTTCCTGGGCATCCAGTAGTGGCAAATAGGTTTTCATTGCATTTTGACCACCTGCCAGAAAATTAACAAAGGTAAGTAATAAATGGAGTACTGATAACATTAAAAGGACTTCACTATTGTTGACCTATCAATATCAGATTGCTAGAGATAAGGGTTCTGACACTCTACCGATCTGCTATCTAGTAGTTGTGAAAGAATTAAAAATTTTGTAAAAAAAAGCCATTCATTCTGTTACCTGATGCAAATATTATGGCATCTATAATATTGGTAACATTGGTAAGCTAACTATACGTTGTTTTCTCTCTAAACAAAGATGGGCTGTAGAGATTCAGATGTATTCTTACTGTACCCCATATTGAATTGAGTGCGCAGCCAGAAAATAAATGGAACTAGGAAACAGCGCACCATTTTTAAAAAGATTAGATCAGTAAGGTGCATGTCTTAAGATGTTTGTCTAGATCACAATGGTACACATAGCTATATAACTAAAGATCTATGTAATGAGGTGAATTATCAAATCCATGGACATTAAAACAAGAACAATAGACAACAGTAGCAAATAAAAAATATTTTCTCTTCAGTATTTATCACTAGTATATGCATAGTATAAGCAAGACAACAGATACTTTAATGTATAACGTATTTAATGAATAATGTTAACGTTAACATTGCCAGACAACTGTACCATTTCATGTCAAGGCTATCTGATGTAGAAATGCAACAAGGTTTAAAGATCAGAGATGATATGATGCGTGCCCAATATTTCACACATGGATTGCTTCACATCTTAGTGCAGGAGCTGCCCCTCAATTCAAATGAATTGCCTGCTGGAAGTCTGTTGTGAATGCAGAACACACTGGACAATACACATGAATATCCGGTAGCACTTGCCTTCTCCTTCCTCCCATAGCTTTCACAAATTCTTTGTGATCAGGTTAATCCAAGTCACACTGAAAGTAGGTTACTGACCTGCTTTCAATATAAGATTAAATAACACCATCACACAGTTAGGGCAGGGACTGATATATAGTTTTAATGCTGATAATTTTTTTTTTTTGCTTTTCAGGCTTCACAGGATCGTTTGGACTATATCAGCTTCCTTGGAATCCATCAATGATTTTTTTTTTTTTTTTAATGGTAAAAGGGTTACTTTAGGGCTTTAGTGTTCTGCACTAACTATTGCTCCAGTACCGACTCCACCAGAGGATATGGTAAAAGCAGGGTATAAGCCACTACTGGACACCTAAAGTGATAGGCAGGTACTAGAGCAGCTAGAGGATGGTATTATGAGGTTGGGAAGGACCAAAAACTGTCGTCCCTCCCCACCCTGGTAATATGAGCCTGCTGCTACTTGTATTTGGCTACTTATGAAAATCTGTTGGGTTCCATCATCTTATTTTAAAAAAAAAGAAAAGGAAGAAGAATCCGACATAGTTCAAATGATTCTGTAGAACCTCAAAGACAAAAACAAAATCACAAAAAAAAAAAAAGACAGTAGCATGAAAAACAAAAAGCAGTCTTCTCTCATTTCCACTGACTGAACTGAAAACCAGAGTTGAATTCTTATTTCTACTGTGGAGCAGCAAATAAATAATTCTGCTGCATCAGAGGTCTCATGCACTAGATCAAGTGCAGGGACTTTTAAGGTTACATAGGAGCTATGCATTAGTTATATGACCAGAGCTACATTGGGTCACATTGACAGTTGGCGAGTGACCTACTGTCAATGTGAACCTAGACATTGAAATTACATTGACATGACATTGAAATGTTAGGTAAGGGTTGGGGCTGGAATGAGTCAGGAGTTGTTGACTATTTATATGAACTGCCAGCCGACTCCTGCCATGGAAATTAATGCGTGGACCATTTGGTAATTCAAATGAATTACAAGGCAGCAACTAGTGCGATACATCTGTGACAAGTAACACTGTTACATCTAGGATAGAAAACGAAAAAGTCAAAGTGTAGAAAGAAAAACATACTTGAAGCATCTGGCTCTGTCAGCATGTACAGGCTTATTATCTTGAGGGTAGCTAAAAATAAACAAAATATGTTAATACTTTATTCTAATATAACAGGTTAATTTTTTCAGATATTAAAGGTGTTTTTTCATAATGATTTAAGGGGATAATTTAAGGTTAAAGATTTTCCCAAATATAGTATATAATTAGGATACGCCAACACTTTATAGGTCATTCAGCTGAATGAGGCATTGTAGCATTTACCTTCACAATAGGTGCCTGGAAACCATGTGACTAGCTGTGTGGACCTATATTCTCATGACCACTTGCCACACTGGGAGTCAGAAACAATAGTATATTCTAACAATATTACAATTTCTGTGATGGGAAAACTATTAATACAGGTTATTATCACTCAGTTTTACCCTCCTTGAATAGCCAGAGCTGCTGCAAAACATGGACATCCTATGTTGTCACTTTTTCCAGCAACTACTTAATTATAACTAAATACGGTAACTGTTATTAAAGGACTATAAACACTGGAATAACCCTTTAAGTAAACAAGTGGACTTTGAAGTCTAACACAGTGCAACTCATTCAATGTTAAACGTGGGTGTAAGGTTCCCTAGAGCAAGTGCCACTCTTTTCACAGAATCTCTATACTTCGACATGAGGCATGATGATACTTTATTCATCATTATTGGAACTGCAGGTGACGACAGAGAACAGTACTCCTCATTCTTCAGAATTTCCATAGAGATAAATGTGGCAGCGTAACATGCTTAACCCTTGTTCTTGTGGTTGGTGGATAGTGTAGATAAGTAATAAACTGTCATTTTAAGAGTATCCTTTAATGAAATAATACAAATATATGTGGGAATTGATGTTAAGCATTACCACATCTCACATGGTTGGCAAGGACAAATTCACAGGATGTGGGAGAAATAACATTTAAGTGGACTGCCCTTGTAATAACAAACCCACATTTTAGGTAACTCTTGGTAAGCCAGGAAAAGAAATACTATTTCAGATTTCTTCTGTAACATGTTCATATTTGTAACACATTAGTAGTAGTCACTAACCTGGAGCGTGGCATCTCCCAAATTACCCAGTCATTTGCTGCAACTGCGCCTACTCGGAAAGTATTTTGTAAGCACCAGTCTGCAGACATGAGGGGCATCTGCAAGGACTCAAGTGACAGAATAGCTTGGCGTCTAATCAAATCATAGATACGTATTATGCCAGTCTTTTCTGCAACCATCAGCTGGAAAAAAGGAGGGAAATTATGTATCATCACGAATAACAAAAGTACAAAACAGTTAAAAAGACACTCCATTGTTTGTTTGATTTTTTGGAGGGGGGGGGGAGAGTGTTAGCTATGTAAGGTAGTCACTGAATTAGATTCAATATTTGGAATTGCTAATGCAGTGACCCATGTCTAGTACTTGTACCCATGTTTACTTTCTGCAGAGGAAATATTAAATATAGCTTCCAGGACCTAACGGTGTGAGGATGATGTCACCACAGGCCCTGAAACCTGCAACAACTGCTGCTGATAGCACTGGGAAAGGTAATGGAAGGCATGGTTGAGCCATTGCATTTATGCCTTTCCATTGTGCAACCCTAACCTTCCTGAATTGACATGGATACAGCAGGTGATGCCTCATACTAAAAGTCACAGAAAGCAACACCATTTACTGGATCCACAGCATACCATGCAGCACCTGATTTTACCTACTCCAGTCTAATATCTATCATAGAAGTACAGTGACCTGACCGTGGGAGGAATGCAAAAGGCAGTATGTCAGAGAGGGGGGGGCTATAGGGAGCAGATCATTTGAGAGGCAGATGAGGAGCAGGAAGGCCCTTTGACAGAAGAGGTTTGATAAATCCAAGGTCACATGGTAGACACCTCTTTTTTACACAACATCCCATGTTAAAAAAAAAAAAAAAGTTCATGCTGTGAAACTGTGGGTTATTAAAGAGGGTGAAAGTAAGATTAGGAAAGACACTATGAGTAGACAACTATTAGTACTGATGCAGTGGTCTTTCAGTCAATGTAATGACTAAAGAAAAAAAAAAAATCAGAAGAGTGTTCCTTTAAGGTAAGAAATAAAATATGTTTGGACACAAAATAAACAATCAGATATGTTATGAGAGATGCTTTCTGGAAAGAATTTCAAGTAAGGGGGCGTTCACACTACCGTCAGTGTCCGACAGGTAGTGTCCGCTCCTAGTGTTCGTTCAAAATCTCCCCCGGACATTAGCAGCGGACACTAGCGGTGTCCATGACACTTGTCATTCATTTAAATGACTATCGGGTGCGTTCCTTTGCACTCCGTGCCCTTCCTCCACTGTCCACTTGTAAAGATGTCCGACTTTTCAAGCGGACAGAAAAAACCTACACGTCGGGTTTTTCTGTTCACTTGAAAAGTCGGACATCTTTACAAGCAGACAGTGAAGGACAGGCACGGAGTGCAAAAGAACGCACCCGATAGCCATTTAAATGAATGAAAAGTGTCACGGACACAGCTAGTGTCCGCTGCTGATGTTCGTGCGAGATTTTGAACGGACACTAGGAGCGGACACTACCTGTCGGACACTGACGGTAGTGTGAACGCCCCCTAAATCCTGTGTAATGTAGGATTATTATTATGACTAGACTGACTCCCATTCAAACAAAAGAGTAATGGAGTATAAAAATATAATGGAAAGATTTGCACCTCTCCAAGTGTTGAATTACAAATACTGACCAAAATACTGCCTTGTCAATGTGGCATATGTCTCTACCATGCTTACACTGAAACTGCTGGACGAAAAATCTGTGTGTGCAGGAGTTATTCAGTCACCAGTCTCAGCTGGACATGGCAATGGAGTCTCAGTTGGAGAACATAGCCTTAGACAAGCTATATTTTACGAAGAGCCTTATAAATTTGTAAACAAATAAGCTGTATCCTCTATTTTTAGTTATCTTCTTTGTAATGCGTAGTAACTAAGAGGTTGATGCAGTCAGAGGTGCAGTTTTCGAGCCAAAGCCAGAAGTGCACCAACGGTAGTTTTCCCATTCTCTTTGAATCCACTTCCTAGCTTTGGCTCAAAAACTGCATCATAAGCCACATGGTTGATTCCAGCCTCAAACACATAATAAATTTGGAGCAAACCGTGCACCAATGTGTTCAGAAATGAACTCAGGACAATAAATTATTAGGCAACTAAATGATGATGAATTAATTGATAGTGACAGAAAACAGAGAAATTCAAACCTTGTAAGCTTCTAGTGGATGCCAAACCACACTCATCCCAGGGGAACGCAGCATAAACATTGCAATTTGGTTACCAGCTAAATCCCAAATTCTAATTAAAAAAAAAAAAAAAAAAAAGCATAAAAATATAACAGAACAAGTATTCAGTCAATAAAGCTTAATATGAATTTTTCCTTTTTTCAAAGGAACATTACAATAGAAACAAAAAATAAATTTGCCGTTTAATCTCCTCCTTTCTTCTGATCCCACATTTCATATTGCAAGTAAAGCTTAGAAATGGACTATGAAGAAATTTCAGGAAATCATGCTTTTCAAGCTGCAACCTCATCTATTAGTGGATGTAATGATGGGTCAATGGAGTTATCTATAGAGGTGTTATATTCTATTGTAATACTGTAATGTAAATGAAGAGACTGCTGCAAAGAAAACAGAATTAGAAAGTGTCAATTTATTAGAGTTCGGGGCCAGAGGATCTACACATCACTTGCTTGCTGCTGTGCCCCCGAACAATTTTTTTTTTTTTTTTTTAAATCCGTACACCTGTCCAAAAGATAAAACTGTATAAAAAAAAAAAAAAAAGTTTTTAAAAAAATATTTTTAATCGCCATTTTGGCTTAGGGCAAATGAGCCTCAGCTAGTCATGGTGGGCAACACAGCTCCTTTCCTAGCCATGGTTCTGGAAAACTTGCTTCTGGTGTCATATGAAAGAGGAGATTCTCATAGGCTGCAGTGTTATCTATCTCAGCCGCGGAATCCACGGGAAGATAAGGCATGTCACTTCTTTTTGGCATGTTGCTTCTTTTTGGCACTAGCTGGAAAAAAAAAACAACGCTAGAGGGGACTCCCACTGAAATGAATGGGAGATGTTTTTGCAGGCAGATTTTGAGGCGGATTCCACGTCAAAATTCACCTGCAAAAAAAAGTTAGTGTGAACATACCCTAACATTCAGCAAGAGTCAGAAACAGCTCTCAATACAAAAACTAGGGATATAGTGAAAAACGCAGGATTTCTCAGAAAGGAGACAAAATTTGTTATTCAAAGGGATTCAATCATGGGAATTTCATTTTTTTCTCCCTAACACATAGGAATAACCTTAAGAAAGGCCATTCTTCTCCTACCTTCTTTTCTGCACCGCCATTCCGTAGATATCCCACTTTTCTTCGGTATGTAAATGAGTTTTCTCATAGCACTTGGGGTGTCCCCAGTGGTGCAAGAAAACTCTACTTTACTCTTCTGGCACGCGTCCCCGCGATGTCTTCTTCCGTGTTCTTCTTCCGATGTTCTTCTTCTAGATTTAAAATTCACGCATGCGCAGTCGGCTCTGCCACCGGACAGCCGACTGCGCATGCCTGCGGCCATTTTCTTGTGGTCACTTACACAGTACGCTCATGTAAGCGGCCAAAAGAAAATGGCAGAGCTGACTGCGCATGCGTGAATTTTAAATCCAGAAGAAGCTGACGGAAGAAGACATCGCGAGGAGGCGTGCCAGAAGAAGACAGAGGCCAGCGCTGGAGAGTTTTCTCGCAGCACTTATTTACATACCGAAGATATCAACGGAACGGTGGCGTGGAGAAGACTTCTAGAAGTAAGAGAAGAAGCCTTTCTTAAGGCTATTCCTATGTGTTAGGGGCAAAAAATGGGATTCAAATGATTGAATTCCTTTAATAAAGTATATCACTAAATTCATTAATGACACAAATACTGCCATAAAATCAAAAGTTGTCCAAAAGTTTAGTTATGCTTTAACCCCCTGCAGTTCTGTTTTTAGCTGGGGACCATCTGAGGGGCAGAGCTCAGAGGGGTTGTCCTACTATAGACACTTATCCCCAATCTTCTGAATAGGAGATAAGTGTCCGACTGCTGAGGATACAACTGTTGGAACCCTTAACAATCAGGAGAATAGGGTCCGTATGTGCTGAGTTCTCAAATTGATGTTGGGGGTCCCAGCAGTCAGACCACCCACAATAAGATAGGGATAGGGGTTAAGTGGCCATAGTGGGTCAACTGCTTTAATTATTTTTTTGTCCTAATGTAGACAGGGCAGACAGACAAGGCTCCCGTTCTAGCCAGTTATCTTACAACCAATAACAGAATTCTATGGGGCTATGCTGAAGAAATTGTCTTAACTATTTCTTACTTTTAAATGCAATATGAGACAAGAGGACCAAAAGAAAGACAGAGATTAAAGAGAACATGTAACTAGGTTTGTAAACCAGCAGCATGCCCTAAACCTGGTCGCTCTCAATGAGTTGAATACATTTTAACCTCCTGAACTAATGTCCTGTGGCTTCCTGCAGTGTACTGCTCACGTCATGGAGCTGGCCTAATGAGTGCAATGTATTGGGAGCTTCTGAAGAAGAGTTCAGGACTCATTAAAGGGGTTGTCCGGGATAAAAAAAAAAAAAAAAAACAGTTTTACATTAAACTAAACCCCTCCATATACTTTATAAATTACTTAGAAAAAGTGAATATTTACCATTATCTCTCAGGAGGTCATGTGACCCTCCCAGGGACATCTTCATAGTGTCTTGTGACTCTCCATCGCACCGTTTCAGAAGACGAAGGTCACATTCTTTTTCCCCCCTCCCCTCACTACACTCCTCCCGTCCAGCCCTCCCATCCCAGTCATACTTACCTTTCCTTCCTACTGTCTCCTGTCAGGTTGTGTCATCAGCGACGTGTGCACAGTGGGCTATTGCGCATGCGTGAGCCGCCTGGCGCCATTACAAAGATGGCTGCTGTCGGTGAAGTGGGCGGGCTATCTAGGGAAAAGGGGAGGGGGAGTTTTTTGAAATGGAGGGGGACAGTGAGTGTGAGGGAGGTGTGGTGATGGATATCTAGTTTTTTTAATGATGGCGGCTGAGGGTGTAGTGGGCGGGCTAGCTAAACAGAGAGGGGAGAGGGTGTGAGAAAGGGAGTGAGTCAGTTAGTGAGAGAGTGAGGAGAAGTGAGGCATCCTGGAACTTGTAGGAAACACAGAAGAGGACGTTACGGATGTAAAGAAATGCAGAGGGTGCAATGAGCTCACTGAGAACCCCAGAAATCACTCAAAACACTGCTAAGGGTATTTTGTGGCATTTATTAACCCATTAATAGCACTAACAGACCTTTTTTGTAAAATTCTTTTTTGCACGGAAAACCCCTTTAAGAGAGCGATGGAAGGCTCAGAGATTTGGGGCCCTAGACTTCAATAGCATAAGGACATGGTGCTGGTTAAGGGGCCAGGTTCTTTATTAGAGAGCAAGTGCATTTACTAGGTTTAGGGTTCCTTTAAACAAATGTTCTATGACAAGATCCAGATAGTATGGTCTGCTGTACAGACAGTTTCTAGAAACACATCCATACAGATGCACTGTGTACCCAGTGCTCCAGCCATGTTTACCTTATCCTGTCATATTTAGTGGTGTACTTCCTAAACACTAGCTGGGAGATATGACATGTATAAAAATACATTTGTTATGTAACACAGCTATTCTATCTATACAACATAATAAGGAACTGGATGTACAAAACAAAGACGTGTAATTAATAAGCTCAAAACTGACAAAAGAGAAGATGACATTGAAATCATTAAAGGATTTCACTGATGTTATCTGCAGATATTATTTTCTTAAGTTTAATTTTGTTTTATAAGTTCTAAAGTTGTAAAGGCACTATACAGCCACTAGAGGGCATATACCTCAATCTGCTGACCTTATCTCTAACTGCAAAAATAAAGTATTGCAAAAATATAAAATGTACAGACTACCACAGTCTAGTTCTTTTACAGTAGACCTATGTTTACAGTCTTTTTATTCCCAAAGTTTATATGTGTAGTACCAAATACCTACATGCAGTATATGGGTAATGATCAATAGAACTCCCGTACAAAATTATGTCCATAACATCCATTTATTGTTTGGTATTATCTATTTATATCCTGTAGCAACCGCTATAGAAGTGTAAAATCTTCTAAAAAGTACTTTAATGTAATTTGCAGTAAGAATTCTCCCATATAGTGAACATGCACCTGGCAAGTAATGTGACGCAGCCATATTGTTTTAGCATTCAGCCATACAGACGATATTTAGAGGTTAAATGTTAGATGTATCCTCCACAAATCTAGCACAAACAAATGGATGCATGTGCCGGCTGCAAAGTCTGTGCATGACAAGAGAAATGATATATTTGGAGTTAAGCAGAATAAGAGCACAGTGACCTTTTAAAAACGCTCTTGGTGTTCTTTTAGAATGTACTTGGTTTTTAATATATTTGGCAATGGTTTCTGGGTTGGATCCAGTGTCATAATGCTTTCTCAACATTTAAGCCATCATTACACAGAATCCATGTGGAGCAACTGCTGACAATGTAGTAATTTCCATGAAAAAAAGACTAATATAGTCTAAAGACTATACAGATAGTGTTTAATATACTAAACCTAGACCCTTGTTGTACAATGTGTGTAACTGCACATCACATTATAGAGCATTTCTTTATCATGCGTTCACTAGCTTCAGGCTTGAGAAGCAAGTCTGACTTTTAATAACAATGACATCCTGCAGTCACTTGTAATGCCCCATAAGCCAACTGAATGTAAACAGGGGACTAACATGCTCAATGTTACTATAGAAATGTTATCAGTAAAATAACAAGACATCTGGCATGTCATAACTGTATCATTGGTGAGGTTCCCACCGGCTGGTCTGATCTAGTGCTGCTCCCTCTTTCCTGTTTTCACCTGAATGGGGCCAAGCCACCATACAGTCAAAAACTGTGCACCAAACTAGCACTGCAGCCCCTTCATTTTCAGGAATGTGAGGAGTCAAAAGGTTGAGATTGGATGCTGCCTGTATTATATGGCTGACACCAGTCTGAAAGTATCATAGTCAGCGATAACCCCGCTCAGTGCAGCATACAGTATAAGTTACTGCTGATGTCTCCTGATCTCCCCCCCCCCCCCCCCCCCCCCCCCGAGTGTCATGTCTTCCTGGAGTATATTATGAAGATGGCAACTTCAATTTAAGTACTGTATATACTCGAGTATAAGCAGACTCCCCTAATTTTACCACAAAAAATTGGGAAAACTTATTGGGGGGGAATGCAGCAGCTACTGGAACATTTCAAAAATTAAAATGGTCGGAGTTTTTGGGTGCAGTAGTTTCTGGGTGCTGGGGAAGGAGAGGGGGTGTTTTGGTTGTCTGTCTGCCCCTTCCCTGAGCTTGAGGACTGGGGTTTTTTTTCCCCCACTTGGAATTCAGCCTGGCTGAATATAGGGTATCTGCAGGGCTCCTATTAACCCCTTCACGACAGAATAGGAGCACTGCAGATCCCCTATGTTCAGCCAGGCTGAATTCCAAGTGGGGAAAAAAAAAAAAAAAAACAGTCTCAGGGAAGGGGCAGTTAGACAACTTTGTTTTCCAGCTACAGCGTTTACCGTACACGAAAAATATTTTTATAGATTGGAAGAGCGGGCGTTTTCGGACACAGGGCTACCTAATGTGTATATGTTTCACAGTATTAGTTTTATATGTGTTCTAGGGAAAGGGGGGGTGACTTGAATTTTTTATACTTTATTATTTAGTTTTTTTACTTAATTTTTTTTTTTTTGCATTTATTAGACCCCCTAGGGGTCTTGAACTCCAGGGGGTCTGATCACTAATGCGATGTATTACAATGCTAATGCATTGCAATACATTGCAAAAATCGTTATTTCGTAGAAAATCGTAGAAAAGCACTGCAACTGGGGAGCTTTTACAGAGGAGCTGAGGGGAATCCCCGGACGCAGGCAGGAGTGTGGACCTGAAGGAAGACCTCTGCCGCCAGACCTGAAGGGGAACTGTGGCCGGCCACCGGCAAAAGCGCTGAGGGGAATCCCTGGCAGACTCGGCTGCCTGGATTTCCCCTCAGCGCTTCTGCCGACGGCCGGCTTTTCTTTTGCATGCCGAGGTCTTCAGGTACGTGCTCCTGCCGGGAATCTCTCCTTCAGCTCCGGCGGCTGAGGTACGCGCTCCTGCTGGCAGCCGAGGATAACCAAGCGCTTCAGGGCCGCATTTGAGAGAGCGGTCGCGTCCGCTCTCTCCAGGGGCATGGCGGCATCTCCACTGTAACTCCGCCATTACCACTGTAAAAGTTACAGTGGAGGTGCCGATTCTAATGGAGACCGCTCTGGAGCAGAGCGGTCGCCATTATAGCCACAGACTACGCAGCACAGACTCGGCATCCAGACACCGGGGCGGGTGTCGGGCCCGCAGCATCACCATGGCGATGCTGTTCAACGCAAACTACATAAGTACTTACGGTACTTCTGCTACAAGGTCCCGGTACTTCTGCCAGGAGCGTGGCGATGCTGCGGCCCGGCACCAACCCCCATGTCTGTATGCCGGGTTTGTAATTACGGTATTACCGTAATGACCCGAATATAAGCTGAGGCAGACTTTTTCCGCCCGAGCTGAAAAACTCGGCTTATACTCGAGTATATACGGTATTACAATGTATTGTACATACAACCAAGAAACCTAAATCATATCAATATTTGGTATGACCACCCTTTGGAGTCCTAGAAGTGATGATAGGGCCCCCTGATCTCAACAAGTCTGTCTGGGATTTCATGAAGAGACAGAAGGATTTGAGCAGGTCTACATCCACAGAAGATCTGTGGTCAGTTGTACAAGATGTTGATATATCCTCCCTTCTGAGGTCTTTCAAAAACTTTGTGTAAGTGTACGTAAAAGAATTGGTGGAAGGCAAAGGTCACATCAAATATCGATTTGACTCAGATTTTTCTTTTATGCTAATACGCTCCACCCTTTTCCATTTAAAGCATTTTAGAAATTGCAACGACCATGCATGTGCATTAACGCTTCTCACGCTCAGGGAACGTGGTGATCCCCTTTCTTGTGTACACTTGGGGTCCTGGCAGCTGAACCAGAGATCAAAAATATATCAGCTATCCTAAGGAGAAATTACGATTGTATTTAACGGGACAAGCCGCTTGGCAAAATAAAGATAGGTATAAATTAAAATAGCTATCGCTCCTGAGCTCCCCATAAACTTCCGTAGCTGGCTCTACCAGGCATATACACTCACTGGCCACTTTATTAGGTACACCTGTCCAACTGCTCGTTAACACTTAATTTCTAATCAGCCAATCACATGGCGGCAACTCAGTGCATTTAGGCATGTAGACATGGTCAAGACAATCTCCTGCAGTTCAAACCGAGCATCAGTATGGGGAAGAAAGGTGATTTGAGTGCCTTTGAACGTGGCATGGTTGTTGGTGCCAGAAGGGCTGGTCTGAGTATTTCAGAAACTGCTGATCTACTGGGATTTTCACGCACAACCATCTCTAGGGTTTACAGAGAATGGTCCGAAAAAGAAAAAACATCCAGTGAGCGGCAGTTCTGTGGGCGGAAATGCGTTGTTGATGCCAGAGGTCAGAGGAGAATGGCCAGACTGGTTCGAGCTGATAGAAAGGCAACAGTGACTCAAATAGCCACCCGTTACAACCAAGGTAGCCAGAAGAGCATCTCTGAACGTACAGTACGTCGAACTTTGAGGCAGATGGGCTACAGCAGCAGAAGACCACACCGGATGCCACTCCTTTCAGCTAAGAACAGGAAACTGAGGCTACAATTTGCACAAGCTTATCGAAATTGGACAATTGAAGATTGGAAAAACATTGCCTGGTCTGATAAGTCTCGATTTCTGCTGCGACATTCGGATGGTAGGGTCAGAATTTGGCGTCAACAACATGAAAGCATGGATCCATCCTGCCTTGTATCAAGGGTTCAGGCTGGTGGTGGTGGTGTCATGGTGTGGGGAATATTTTCTTGGCACTCTTTGGGCCCCTTGGTACCAATTGAGCATCGTTGCAACGCCAAAGCCTACCTGAGTATTGTTGCTGACCATGTCCATCCCTTTATGACCACAATGTACCCAACATCTGATGGCTACTTTCAGCAGGATAATGCGCCATGTCATAAAGCTGGAATCATCTCAGACTGGTTTCTTGAACATGACAATGAGTTCACTGTACTCCAATGGCCTCCACAGTCACCAGATCTCAATCCAATAGAGCATCTTTGGGATGTGGTGGAACGGGAGATTCGCATCATGGATGTGCAGCCGACAAATCTGCGGCAACTGTGTGATGCCATCATGTCAATATGGACCAAAATCTCTGAGGAATGCTTCCAGCACCTTGTTGAATCTATGCGACGAAGAATTGAGACAGTTCTGAAGGCAAAAGGGGGTCCAACCCGTTACTAGCATGGTGTACCTAATAAAGTGGCCGGTGAGTGTACAGTACAGACCAAAAGTTTGGACACACCTTCTCATTCAAAGAGTTTTCTGTATTTTCATAACTATGAAAATTGTAGATTCACACTGAAGGCATCAAAACTATGAATTAACACATGTGGAATTATATACTTAACAAAGAAGTGCGAAACAACTGAAAATATGTCTTATATTCTAGGTTCTTCAAAGTAGCCACCTTTTGCTTTGATTACTGCTTTGCACACTCTTGGCATTCTCTTGATGAGCTTCAAGAGGTAGTCACCTGAAATGGTCTTCCAACGGTCTTGAAGGAGTTTGCAGAGATGCTTAGCACTTGTTGGCCCTTTTGCCTTCACTCTGCGGTCCAGCTCACCCCAAACCATCTTGATTGGGTTCAGGTCTGGTGACTGTGAAGGCCAGGTCATCGGGCGTAGCACCCCATCACTCTCCTTCTTGGTCAAATAGCCCTTACACAGCCTGGAGGTGTGTTTGGGGTCATTGTCCTGTTGAAAAATAAATGATGGTCCAACTAAACGCAAACCGGATGGAATAGCATGCTGCTGCAAGATGCTATGGTAGCCATGCTGGTTCAGTATGCCTTCAATTTTAAATAAATCCCCAACAGTGTCACCAGCAAAGCACCCTCACACCTCCTCCTCCATGCTTCACGGTGGGAACCAGGCATGTAGAGTCCATCCGTTCACCTTTTCTGCGTCGTACAAAGACACGGTGGTTGAAACCAAAGATCTCAAATTTGGACTCATCAGACCAAAGCACAGATTTCCACTGGTCTAATGTCCATTCCTTGTGTTCTTTAGCCCAAACAAGTCTCTTCTGCTTGTTGCCTGTCCTTAGCAGTGGTTTTCTAGCAGCTATTTTACCATGAAGGCCTGCTGCACAAAGTCTCCTCTTAACAGTTGTTGTAGAGATTTGTCTGTTGCTAGAACTCTGTTGGCATTGACCTGGTCTCTAATCTGAGCGGCTGTTAACCTGCGATTTCTGAGGCTGGTGACTTGGATGCACTTATCCTCCACAGCAGAGGTGACTCTTGGTCTTCCTTTCCTGGGGCAGTCCTCATGTGAGCCAGTTTCCTTGTAGCGCTTGATGGTTTTTGCAACTGCACTTGGGGACGCTTTCAAAGTTTTCCCAATTTTTCGGACTGACTGACCTTCATTTCTTAAAGTAATGATGGCCACTCGTTTTTCTTTACTTAGCTGCTTTTTTCTTGCCATAATACAAATTCTAACAGTCTATTCAGTAGGACTATCAGCTGAGTATCCTCATGACTTCTGCACAACACAACTGATGGTCCCAACCCCATTTATAAGGCAAAAAAATCGCACTTATTAAACCTGACAGGGCACACCTGTGAAGTGAAAACCATTTCCAGTGACTACCTCTTGAAGCTCATCAAGAGAATTCCAAGAGTGTACAAAGCAGTAATCAAAGCAAAAGGTGGCTACTTTGAAGAACCTAGAATATAAGACATTTTTAGTTGTTTCGCACTTCTTTGTTAAGTATATAATTCCACATGTGTTAATTCATAGTTTTGATGCCTTCAGTGGGAATCTACAATTTTCATAGTCACGAAAATACAGAAAACTCTTTGAATGAGAAGGTGTGTCCAAACTTTTGGTCTGTACTGTATACAGCACTTATTTTTCTATGGAGACAGAAAGGCCACTGCCAAACACCTATTGATAGCAAATGCCATGTTTGATTGATCTCAAAACGGTGTCCCCAACTAATAATAATAATAATAAATTTTATTTCTATAGCGCCAACATATTCCGCAGCGCTGTACAATTTGTAGGGTTCAAATACAGACAGAAAGATACATGACCTAGGGGTCATGTTTTCCCCAATGTGGTGGACAGAAAGCTTTGTTACTGTAGCATTTTTTCGACAACAGGGATTCTTTTACAATGTGGTAAGGCTGCACTAGGGGGTTCTACCATCTACACCCTTTTAAAAACCCTCCCCTATGGGGTATTAAAAAAAAAAAAAAAAAAAGAAAAAAAAAGAACAACGCTAAGTTTATTTTCATAAAAAATAATAGCTATAATTGTTTAGCACAGATAAGTTAAAAATGTATGCAGTTCACTGCTAATAGCTACATGTGGGCAAATCAGGTGACAGACTCTCTTTAACCCTGAAACTACTTTAAAACTAATCCTAATCCTGTATTCAGAATTTGGTCTACATTGTATTCTTAGGCTGGGTTTACACTGTGCTTTTTTACAGGGGCCAAGAGGCCCTAGAAATGTAGAGCCAGGGCTAATGTGAACTTTGATATATCAATCTACAGTCTGTACCATTACCAGCTTAATGTCAAAATTGTAAAATGAGTAAATAAAACACTGTACACCTTGCAAAAGCAGAAAAAAGGGCCAGTACTTTATTATTAGAGATGTTTCGTATTGCATGCACCCATAGGAATGAATGGAAGCGGCCGGCACGCAGGGGGTTAAGCGGCCAGCCGCCGGCAAAGTCTGCGTCCATTCATACCTATGGGTGCTTGCTATTCGAAACGGAATTTCGAATAGTACTCGCTCATCTCTATTTATTATGATTCATATGTGGATGTATGACTGCAAAAAAATTACTAATTTCCTACCTGCACGTGTGATCATCACCGACACTTGCAATCTCATTTCCTTCATATGAAGAAAAAACCACGTCATTGATGTAGCTGGTATGTCCCTGCAGGACCTTGCAAATGGAAATTGGAGAGAACATATTAAAAAAAATAAAATAAAATTCCAAGATAATATGATTTCTTTGTTAATATTAGAATTACTACAACTTGATTTATAGCCATGCTAATAATATAAGATCCATGAGAAACTAACAGAACGTTAGTGAACCGTGCTCATTATTCTTACAATAAATTAGGCAGATGGTTGCAATGCTGACTAGTACATATGGATAAATATGTAAATAACAAAGCGCTGCATGAAGGTGGGGGTGCCAAGAAACAGCCTCCCATAACTAAACTTGATGGCCTTATTAAAGATAGACCATCAATTCTGATAGGTTGGATGACCCTTTTAATAAGACATTTTACATGTTTCAAGGTCATAACACAAAAGCAATACAAAAAGCAAGTGCCAAATTCATTACAATGGAAATAGCAGCATGATCTGCAGCAGTCACTTGATACTCCAATACCTGGATTCTTATTCCAGATCGCTAAAGATTTTGTTTTGGTAGAAATGCACACCAGTGGCAAATAAACAATTCACCCTTTCATATAAAAGCAGATTTTTAGTTTTCTACTTGATATATAAATACACAGGAATATTACAACAATGTGAAAAAAAGTCTGAAGACGAGGATTTGGAAGATTCTGTAACTTATCTGACTCATGGGTATTCTAAAAAACTAAGCCGGTAAACTGCAAAAACAATGGTACTTCAAGGAAACGCACTCTTCCTTTTGAAATATTTTACCAGCTGTCACAGCCGTCCAATCATCTTCAGTGGACATACAGCTGGCTACAGAGGCAGAGTACCAGGTGGTGAGTAACTAAAAACAGACATGGGACCCTTGTGGCTCTGCTATTTAGGCCGAATCATCGAACTGCATGATAAATAACAGTAAGATGCCTGAATGGTGTGTGCTCATTATGATGACTTTACAGTGGGAAATTCAGTGGTGTACCCTTAACTGTAACCCTAGTTCACACTGGTCAGATACGCACACTGTGTGAAAAGCAACCTGCGGTACAGATTTTTCAATCTACAGCGTGTCAATTTTGCTGTGCATTTTCCCCACAAAATCCAATGTAGAAAAAAGACTTCAGCAACCAAATTCTAGTGTCGTGGATTCTACTGTGGATTCCCTGCAGATACACAGCAAATTGGGGGTCTCTGTTGCCTGGCCCTCTGACACTCTCTGTATACTGGCCACTAGAGATAATGAATTCCCCATCTGGTGCCAACTCCACCTCCAATATCAAGAGGCTCTGGCCTCTCAATAATTCAGGAGTGCTCCACTGTACCAAAATGGAAATCTACCCAAGTTAGGAACTGGCATAGATTTCTTACATAACGCTATACCCAATTTTGTAAAAAAAAAAAAAAAAAAAAAAAAAACCATGGCAAGCAGTGAGCAGAAAGAGGGGAAAAAGCATATCTCTGGTGCAAAAAGGTGCATGCAACAAAGATGTGCCACAACTATTCCGTCTACGCCAGTTTTCTGGTGTAGAAGAAATAGTAAATCCCCTACAATGTGTTTACACATGACTTCTGCAGTGGTTGTAAGAGCTGAAACATTGTCTAAGATACAGTGGAAGACCAGACTAGCATTGTCAAGAAAAGGTCAGGACATGGCCAAGAAGAGTATATGATTTTTATTTAATCCTCAGTAAAATCAGGAGAATTCAGTGTGAATTTTCTGTGGATTTTCCTGCAGGTTTTTTCAACTTTGTTGCAAGCATGTGTCCTTACAGTACAGTAATAGTAATTGGACTAATTCTACAGGAAGCAATACCTAAGGCTAGGTTCACACTACAGTTATTGAAAATGGATATTTATCAGAGCAACAGACTAAAATGCTGAAAGAATGCAGCACCCTCCATTTGCATCCATTTCCATTCACTATAGTGTAAGAAACAAGACGGAAGCTTTCTTCTGTTGTTCTTTAACTTTTCAAATAGAAGATAAAGCTCTGCAGACGTCTTTATCGTCCATTTCAATGTAAACAAACAAGATAGAAGAAAGCTTCTGTCTTGATTTTTACATTACAGTGAATGGAGATGGACATAGATGAAGGGTGCGCCATCTACACCATCTGCTGGCATTTTAGCCCGTCCCTCAGATCCTATGATGGCAGTGTGAACCTACTCTAACACTTATTATTTCAGTTCTTGGTCTAGAAAGAAATAAGGATATGTCGGGTGACATAAAATACACAAGTACATGTGTTACGGTACTAGCGGACTGATAACGTTTAAGGCCAAATTCTTACCTTGTATTCATTCTGCTCATGGAAATCAGAAGTGAAAAGTCTTAAAGTTTTATCTCCTGCTGCTGTACAAAATCTAGGTTTTGAAGAAATAAATTGGAAATATCTAAGTCCACATAAAAAAAATCTGTAACTTTACAAAGACTTCACAATTACAGCTTTGTACAGATTGTTATATGGGTCTTTTTCTCTGTTAACATTCACAGCTGTCTTCAGAAATCTGGTATTTGACACTGTCAGACAAGTGACCTAAATAACTTTAAATGTGGAATTGTCATTTGCACCATGTTCATGAACCGTCTTAAGTCAGCTCCAGATGTAAAAGTGAACATACCGTTGTCATGCATAACACTTTTCAGTATCAATGCAGTCCATAGCAGCTAATCATATTCCCGTTTTCCTCAGGTCACTTCCTCAAGTCATTTAAATAGTTGCTGTGATAAAGTATGACACTACTTCTTGTAATAACCTTAAATGGGTTTTCTAGTCTATAAATCAACAAGCAATAGAAATTCCCCTTCCCATCAGCTTTGTTAAAAGAGGCTGCAGATTTCAGACAAGTCATGTGGCCACCAATACATAACAGACCAGACACAGCATTGTATATTGCATAGCGGCTGTGCTTGGTGCTACAGATCAATCCCAATCATTTGCATGGAAGTGGGCTGCAGTCCAGGCGATGATAAAGAGGGCTGATACTCATCCTCTCCCCTGGTCCCTTTTTTGTGTCTGTCTTTCAATAAAAATTTGGCCTGTGATTCCCCTTTCTTCCCTCCTACTCTTATCATTTGTTTGTTGAATGATTTGCAAAGCTTTATTAGAATGATGGTGTAATGCAAGGTGTCATGTATAGTATAAGATCTGTGCCTTTACTGTACATTATGCTTCTGTGCCATTTAATATGCTTACTATACTATTTTTTTTTGTTGTGTTCCAGCTTCGTCTCAGTTCACAGTAGGTTTTTGATTTGATAACTGACTGTACATACTTATTTTAAAGGGGTTGTCCCATGACAAGGATCCTATCTATACTGCTTGTTATTGTGGATATAAGACTTTTCCTAAATACACTGCTTCAGCAAAACTGCTTTGTTTGTCCACTATCTTAAAGAGGTTGTCCCATCACAAGGATCCTATCTATACTGCTGGTTAATGTGGATGTAAGACTTTTCCTAAATACACTGCTTCAGCAAAACTGCTTTGTTTGTCCACTATCTTACTTTATTCAATTTTTTGTGGCCACAGCCCTGACCTAGCTGCTCCTGAGTCAAATGATGTATCTGCTGCTCTCAGGGGGGAGGGAGGAGGGGCTAAGTGCAGGGAGCGAGCCTGTGTATCTAGCTAATCCTGTGTCTACACCATGTGACCTAGGTCCTGCACTCAGATAGAGGAGCTGCTTTCATTTCTTCTGTTCTCCCAGTTATCAGGCTAGCTAATTCAATTGTGTTCATTATGACAGAGACAGGCAGTGTCTGTATGTAACACAGAATGGAGTTGCTGCTGCCTGTACTTCATAGTCCAATGTGGGAGCTACACACGGATTTGGGGGCGGAGCTAAACGGCAGGTTGCCTGTGAAACCCCGCCCACCAAATGATGCAAGAAACCAGGAAGAAAGAAGATTTTACAAGAGTGAAGACTGCTGAGTATGTGAGGTGGGAATACCCCTTTAATTTATTCACTTCATTGTTGACACTGCGTTTCTATGGCCCTTGGGATTATCTGCTCAAATGTCAAATGATGTAGCCGCCTGCTCTCAGGGGGGAGGGAGGAGAGGCTAAGTGCACGTGAGCGAGCCTGTGTCTGTAGCTGTTCCTGTGTCTGCACCACACATGTGACCTAGCTTCCTGCTCTCAGATAAAGGAGGGGGGAAATGAGTGCTGCTTTCTTATATAAAACAGTCTAAATCCTAGTGGGCTAAAGGACCTGGTCCCTTAGCCCACTAGGATTTAGCCGACTCTATATAGAACAAGCTAAATCCAAGTGTTATAGGAACTTTGATGACATCACAGGCCCTTCAGTCGTTCCACGCTAAGTGGTGGGCAGAGCTACACGCTAACTTGGGGTGGAGCTAAACTGGAGGTGGTTGGACAGTATGGCTTTGCATATGAAACCCCGCCCACCAATTGACGTCGAAAACCAGGAAGAAAGAAGTCTTTGCAGCAGCAAAGACTGGTGAGCAAGGGACATGGGAATACCCGTTTAAATTAAAAAACCTTAGGGGCCAGCAGGACTATGTCACAAATAGATGCAATATCACTGGACTGAGAAGAGTGAACAGCACTTCCTATGGAGTTGTCTAAATGATGAGGAGAGACCTCCAGTGATTTAATATTGATGACCTACTCTAAAGATAAATGATCAATAGCATAAAAAACCCATTAATAAGCATGAAATAATTGATATTTCTTGTACACTCCAAATAGACCATTTTTTAAAGAAAATAATTTAAAGCTAAGTATTATCTCTTTTTATTCTTTGACCATTTTTGAGTTAACTTGTTAAAAAAAAACCCTCTTTGCCTACAACAAATTATATGGTAGCTAGTTTCATGTAATCATACTGGTGCCTATAAGGTGTTGCTTTCAATCAGAATTGTCATAATATATGATGAATTAATACATTAAATGTATAGTGCCGAATGCAGATAATCCTGATCAAAAGGGCAAAGAAACTTGCATACATTAAATGACTGCATATCGTAGGCTAAGAAAGTATGCATATGTTATTTGACAGTGTGCCCAGAGGACAACATGGGAAGATGTGTGAAAAGGTAAGGCATATAAAGGACCATCTGGCATCTAATATATAATAGTCAGCAATAGAAGTAACAAACAAGTAGAATTATGTTTAACGTTATGTACTCTTCAAACTATCCAGTTTAAGTAAAAAAAAAAATACAAACGCATTCACTTTCTGATGTTAGTTGTTACCTTAGAAGTGGAGGCAAAGCATCACACTTGGTTTCTGGGCTCCATGCTATAGCATCAACTCTTGCTCCATGATGAAATGTTTTGAGAACCTTTAACTCTATGCCATCTACGCTAGAATCTTCTTCCTGTATCCAAATTACACATAATATCACTTTTCACACACTTTACTTTAGTACATGGACACTTATGTTCAACTCTGAGCAAGCATCATATAGCTGTGTACAACATCCAAGTTTATACAGACTTGTTATATACCACCAAGACTTCAGTAGACCCTACTGTACCTCTATATGCCTTGTATTTCATATTGACTGTCAGACTATGAATGACCAAATAAATACAGGGGTTATTCACCCATACAGGCATTTTTTAGGGCAAAATAAGCCACATGATTATAACTGAAAGAAGAAAAAGAAAAGACTAATTCAGTGCTCTGTCATATGGTCTGTCAAAAAAGTAGGTGAACAGCCCCACAGACTCTCTTTCTGTTGTAATCATCAGTTTTTCCCATTTGTGTGAATAAGGCTTAATTTCATTCATATAGGATGCCTACAGCCCTCTAGGAAGAAGCTTAATTAATTATTTTGACATATACTTTGTTAGATATTTACTTTCACAGGAATTTAATCATGAGCCACGACTAAGGGGCTGTATTCGCCCCAAAAAGCGTAGGCTTTTGGGACTACTCATGTCATGTATGATGGACTTTTTATGAAGATGTACTTCGTTTCCAATAAAAGCTACGTTTTAAACTAAGAACCTGAAGTGGCGCATTGCTGGGAATCCTACTACTTCATCTGCCCATTAGATGCTTCAATCAGGGGAACCTTCCCGTGCATTACTTGATTCCAACCAAAGGTCAACATATGTTAAGACTACCAAGTAGCTTGTCAATGAGTAAGTGAACTTTATTTATTATTTCAATCTTTCTCTTATTCACACTGGGCTGTCTGCTATTTGCCATTTGAGACTGTTTACCAACTCTATAGCCCTGTTGTACCCGCTTACATCCGCAATGTACATGGCTCTGTGTACTTAAAGGGAGTCTGCCACCAGGGTGAAGCATACAAAACCAGCAACACCGTTGGATCAGTTAGGCTCACCTTAATGTTACTTATGCATCTTATGTACTGTCCCTCTTCCCTTGAGTGACAGGGCCAGGGAGTTATGCTGAAATCTCACCTAGCCCTGTGTTGTCATGTTCACAGCGGTGTACGGGGCGTAGCAGTTTCGAGCAACATAGTCTCCCTCGGTGCTCCACACTGCTCATTTGTATAGTAACTATCTCTACAAACAAAAATGAATATGTCTACAAATATAAACAAATTGTAAAGCCTAACAATTTATAATTTTCTAGAGATTAGATACCATTGACATAAAGCACAGTAATCTTTCTAATGGGCTGCATTCTGGATCTTGCACAAATGTTAAGTTACAGCCTGTTTTACAGTTCAGAACTGCGTACACAGTTTTGCTACCAGAGACATTTCTCTGGGAAACGAGGCTGAGCGCCTATTAACATTGGGGACAGTTATTAGATTAACTGCTGTATACACTATGTTTCCAAAAAAGCAAGTCAACATCTGAAGCCAGCAGAATTGTGAATACAGCTGTAAAGTACAGGGCTATGTTCACATAATGCGGTTAGGAGCTTAAAGGTAATTTGAGGCAGAAAGGCACAGCTTCAAGTTATCAATGATATCTATGCCTAAACTTTGTGCATTTCTAAATCACAAGCATGATAATTATTTTATGAATGGGACATAAAATATCCTATTAATATGCATTTTGGACAGAATGGATACTATAAGTTTTAAAACAATGCAATGTACTTACGCATTTACTTAATTTTACTGCTATACCATACATGGCAGCCACTAAAAAAAAAAAAATCCCATTGCATATATCAGAGTTATAGATCAGAAGATTCTCTCACAACAAGTTTTATAGGTGTTGAGTTGGAAGACGTTCACTTTAAATGTTCATATAACATCTGAGGAGACCTCATCTATCTTCACATTGTCCATTCGATATATTCACATTTATTTTTGTGAGGCAGACGCTAAGTAAAATGGACAATCATCCAACACTATGACCTGTTGCATAACACTGCTGCAGTTACTAGATCCCATTGGCTGCAGAAATAGGAAGCCATAGATTGGTTACTGCGATTTTGACTGACAGACACCACAGTTGTGTGCAGGAGTTTTCAGTGCAGCCCCATAGACAGGTCACCTCCACGACTTCTGCAGTTTGCTTTCTACTCTACATGAAGGGCAGAAGACTGTGCAGTTTAATGTAAGGTTGTAGCCTAGATGATGGGACAGACCGTGAAGAAAAATGTGCATAGTAAATGAAGCTCAACCAAAAGAACACAGCATTGGCACCTTATGTAAGGCACAGATGTGATGGTGAGTCTGGCATGTTATTATGCCTTGATGTTTTTGTTAGTATATAATTAAAATGATTGCAGAGAATTATTTTAGCATGTTTCTGTCTGCCGTGAAGAAAAATCATTTTTCTGAAACTTGCATCATATTAGCATTGCTGCTATTGGAACTTACAGAAACAAATACGTATGTTGTATTGTACCGGGAAGGGGGGTAGATGGACTACAGTGCCAAAATGAATGACAGTTACCAAGTACATCATAATATTATGTGCATGTATCACACATTTAGTCTGACTACAGTCACACAAGTCACTGTTTCATATGCAAAATAATTGCTAATATGTACACTAAAATACAATCCTGTCCAATAAATACAGAAGGAAATGACATAAAACACACAATCATAGTAAACTCTACGAACTGACTTATTTATGGGAGAATAAAAGGGATAATAGTGTTTGCCTAAGCCAAAACAGAAGTGTGCAGAGTATTATGTGAGCCAGGAAATAATTCACTAGTTAGGGCAGTGTTCCTGTCATGTTAGTTGTTCAAGCACAGGGACAACAGGACAGCTAAGAAAAGGGGATAGATGTTAGTGGCAAAGTGGGGTTCAATGCACTTGGGGATGGATTTAAGCATAGGTGAGCTTTAACCCAAAAACATGAGACCCAAGACACTAAAGGGTGCTAAAATCTATTGGTAAAATATGCTGACATTTTACATTTTCATATGTCATTTTAGGGGTTGCTTATTGAAGACGTTATATGAGGGGGGGAGAAAAAAAAAAGAAGCTTTATATAGTGCATTTTCTTCACTGGATCAGCTTCCTTCCGAATACATGTGCAGGTTCCCCATTGTCCCCATTCATAGCTTTGCAAGGGGCCAGAAGTTTTGTTCCTCCTGATGCTCCAACTCTCTGTCACATTATCAACTCTGCTCTACTCTATGTACTAGCAGGAGGAGTAGAGTGGAGTTAGTAATGTAATGGCAGTGGCAGAAGAAGCTGAAGGAGAAGTATTCCAGCACGCTGCTGCACAAGAATAGGGTTCGGAAATATACCGTATATACTCGAGTATAAGCCGACCCGAATATAAGCCGAGGCCCCTAATTTTACCACAAAAAATTGGGAAAACTTATTGGGGGGGAATGCAGCAGCTACTGGAACATTTCAAAAATTAAAATGGTCGGAGTTTTTGGGTGCAGTAGTTGCTGGGGAAGGGGAGGGGGTGTTTTGGTTTTCTGTCTGTCTCTTCCCTGAGCTTGAGGACTGGGTTTTTTTTCCCCCCACTTGGAATTCAGCCTGGCTGAATATAGGGGATCTGCAGTGCTCCTATTAACCCCTTCCCGATGGATCCGGAGCACTGCAGACACAGGGATACCTAATGTGTATGTGTTTCACAGTCATTTTCTACTTTTATATGTATTCTGGGGAAAGGAGTGATTTAGAACTTTTATTTACTTTATTTTTTTATTATATATACGGTAAATAATTACGAGGGACCTGCATATATATTAGTAAGTAGGCTTATCCAGTGAAGGGAATACACTGTTAGGCTTTTTATATTCCCACATCAGAGCACAACCACATTTTAAAGGCATCATCTCAACCCCATTTATATGGAATCTGGCAGCATAATCAAAACATTTTGGAGTTGGGATTCATAAATAAAAAGGAGTCCATGTAAAGCCCCTGTTAGACAGGCAAGTGCTGGCACCAATTTTTGGAAGGCCTTCACACAGGCCGATGCAGACTGAATGGGGGAGGAGTACAGAGCTGTGGAATCAGAAGACAGTTAGAGACTAATTCCATTTTTGATTACATTAAACAATTATGGATATTGTATAATTAATCTGATACATAGTTTGTTACATATTTTCTTTCATAGGAATTCCATCACTAGCTTTTTAATAAATTTGAGGATCTTTACTGCTTCTGACCGACCGTGGTTGTCAGATATTTAGGAAGTAGAAGAGGAGTTGGGCTGTGGAAAAATTGGCCTGCCACTCCACTGCCCTGGAAGAATGATTGTTCGTGCAATTGTTGATGAGTGTTTCTCATTTGTGGACTGATCTGGGACATGTTTACACTGGAAACTGATTGGGAATTATGTGTACCTCCAGGTATAAACAGCTTTGCATAAATGAATAGCACAGATAAATATATAAAAACATTGTAATATATCTTATTATAAAATATATATCTCATTGACTTTTTACATTCTCATCTATGAAGGGGGAAGAAGGAGGCGGATGGAAGGCGCTCAATAACTGCTGCTTCTACACTCTCCACTATGAGTAGGGGACAGCAATTACTGATATGTCTTCCAGATAAGACACTACATTGCACAGAATGAGGCAATAAATCAATTAAAAAGTACCTGAGACTTCTTGAAAAGTTTAAATACCTGCATGGTCATGCAGGGAAAGGGGTGTAAAAGTTAAAACCCAAAAAACTAAGCTGTCCTTGGCATCTCATTGTTCATCGCCGGTCCCCTTTCTAGTGCAGTTCCAAATGTTCCAAACCTCATGTTACTGCTGAGCCATCCAGTGTCCTCAGTGGTCGCAAGAAAGGGACCAGTGACGTCAATAGCTCCCCACCAGCGGCTGGAGAGGCCGCTGATTGCTCTCAGTGATCACATGAGACTTCTGGGACCACGAGCACACCACATGACAGCAAGGGGGGACTATCGGACTATCATCGGACAACAGAGAGCTAGAAACGAGTATGTTTTTTCCACTTTCACACTACCTCCATCTGACTGCCCCATGGGTTGCTCCCAAATCCTGAACAACCCCATTAATGATCAATTTTGAAAACATAGAAAAACCTTTGAAACAAAAGAGAAACAAAGATATATTTTAACAGACCATATGATCACTAGAAAAGGCCATAGGATTCCAATGAGATTATGGCAAATGTCAAGAATCAGAACGCTTTTATAAGTGTTGCTGTGGGCCAGTCTGCCACCACACGTACAAAGATAGACATGTACATAGGTAACAGAACAATAAACTACAGTAAATGTTTCCCTAGCAAATTAAGAGTTAACACTGAACCCATTTGTTCTACTTGGCTCTGTAATCTAACAATAATCTGTGTAGCGTCACAAAGCCCTGTGTTATTAAAGCTGCATATCTGGGACTAATAAAAGAGTCAACTAAACATTTTCAAGAACGTCCAAAAGCTTTCACTAGCACATGAGAAGGTTTGACACACATCTAAGTGGAGCAGAATGAGTGATTTAAGGAAGACTGCGTTCCCCTCCACATTCATTCTGAATACTGAGATGTCCAGGAACATGGCAGGCTATGTTCTTTTGGCATAAAACATGTAGAACTGCGATAGCACTTTTGTGGTCAATGGTAACATTTCAAGTCACCTTTCCATTATCTCCACCATTACATCATTAAAGTATACATTTACAGAACTAACAGATATCACATTAAAGGCCAACTTCCCAAAATCTAAAATAAATAAATCAATTGTGCTATAGGGACTGTTTTCTACCTAGACTATGTTCACACATAGCTGTTTTTTCCATCAGTGAAACATGACACATTTGTTTTCCAGCCATGTTGCATTCATTATGTGTCCATTTGTCTGCTTTTATAGCCAAATAGCATACATTTTGCAATGGATGAATTACATTAGTATTTCTTTTTGACCTAACCCACTGATCCATTTCTAATCAACATTACACGGACGTCAATCTGTCTTACATCCATTAAAAACAGATCCATTGATTTCTATTGCTTTTTGTGTCCGACAAAAAGGACAAAGTTAAAGCATGTCTGTTTTGTTGCCCGAACACAAGGCCTCTGGAAGGTCAGGCATGATGTTAAAGGGAGTTCCACCTATTGGGGTGCATGGCTGAGGTTCTGTCTTCCTTATTACATCATGGAAGACAGATTTGCATATTCTTCCCATGATCCCTTGCACAGTGGAGAGTTAATGGCTTAATAAGACTCCACACACCTATAGTGACGATATCCCCCTGACCCTTTCTGCCGGTGACATTTTTCGATTTTTATTTTTGACTCCCAGCCTTCCTAACCCCATAACTTTTTTTCTTTTTTGTTCACAGAGTCATATAAGGGCTTGATGATTGTGGAACAAATTGTTCTTCATAATGGTGCTATTTATTATTCTGAACTATGTGCTGGGAAACTGGGGAAAAAAAAAAAATCACAATAGGGTGGAATTAGAGAAAAGGCGCATTTGTGCGACTTTCTTACTCTGCACGCAAAATGACGTGACTTGTATTCTACATTTCAGTACGATTCTGGGGATACCAAATATATAAATAAAAAATTTTTTTGTTATGCAATGCCGCAAACAAAATCCACTACGTTACAGCAGAGATACGGCAGCTGTGGCAGCCACCCTGCAGCAGAACAGCCGCCATCTTTAAAGACCCGGCATCTTTTATGACAGATGTTGAGAAAGGGTTAAATGACCACTATTTCAGTGAATACTCACTTTCACTCTCATATGAATAAGTTGCCCATTGCAACGAATAAAGAAGCTTTAATTTTTCAGAAGCAGAATACAAATAGAAAGCTGTGCTATTAAGACTATTTTGATTTTAGACCATATTAATAAATCTACCCCAATATATTAGGCAAAACTCTTCAGTTAGCTTAAATTACAAGTTTACATCTGATACTGGAAATAGGAATACCCCTTTAAGGCCGGGGCCCCACGTGACGTAAACGCCGCGATTTGCCCGCAGCGGAGACGCTGTTGGGAAAATCGCGCTGTTGTACAGTACAAGCAAAGGGGATGGGATTCATTTGAATCCCATCCCCACTTTGCAGAAAAAAACGCAGTGCGGATACGCTGCGATTTGCAAGGCCATTGCGGTTTTGCAAATCGCAGCATGTCAATTATATCTATGGAAACGCCAGCGGCTTTCCCGTATATATAATGTTAAGAGAAAGTCCGCAGAGGAAAACTTTGAACTTTCTCTTAAAAGCGCTGCGGAAAGAACCACAATGCGTTCACGTAGCGGTTCTTTCCGCAGCGCTTTAGCGATGTGATTACGGCCCGTGGGGCCTTAGCCTAAAGGTGGTTTCTGAGTTAAATTAAAATGTACTGGGGATGGGTTAAAATATAAATCATACTCACCTTCAGGTGGTGCATTGTCTGCTCCATGTACTGCCCCAGCAGGAAGTGCATAGGATCAGATGGCCTCAACGATCATATGTTGGGTACCAATGACATAACAGCAGTGATGTTACTACTACCCAATAAGTGACTGCTGAGTGACACTTGAACCTTTGCATCTCTGTCCTGGGCAGTCCGCGGAGAAGAGGACGCGCCACCCAAACCATGAGCGTCATTTCTTTTATTTTAGCTCACCCTTGATGCTTAGTGAGATTTTAACATATCCCAGAAAACCCCTTTAAGGATCAAAATGGCATTCCATAAATGTATGGTGATCAGTCAAATATAGGTTTGTACCTAAAATGAACATATTAACATTTATCAGACACCTTTAACAGCACAAAGCTCTTCCCTCCCTTACACAAACTCATGTGCAGGTTGCTGCTAAAAAAGCAGGTCCTATAACTTAAGGGCTTTTCCCACCACTCATAACTATTTGCAAGTTTTGGGGCTGAAATCTTCCACTGTTCCGTGCTTGCTCCAAGTCTGCACAAAGTTTGGTTTGCAAATCTGTATTCTGGCAAGCTCTGTACTGTAATCTGATGTAGGAAATGCTAAATCCCCCACCCCTACATTTGTGTAGCTCCACAAAGCTGTTAATGACATGTCTATTAACATGCTTGTCCACTGTTTCCTATTGTTACCAGCAGAAGTATGAATGCAGTTCCTGGCTATAACTCAAGCTGTAAATTATGAATAAGGCAAGATTCATAATGCACTGTATTTTCTAATGCAGATTATATCTATAAGAGCTTGGCAATTTTGCCAAAAGTAAAATTGATATTTTTTTTCAAGTTTATATGCAAGTCTCAATTTTAATGGAAAGAGCTAAGGCAAATGATCACTCTCATGGCTGACACTGGACAGCATTTCCCAACCGAGTTCAGATGAACCTCTAAAGATCCAAGGAACCTCTGTCAGGAGTGGGGTCCTGGACTGATTTGGAGCTTGTTTGAGCTGGCATTTGTTATTCACAAGTCATGGACTGAAACCTGGTTTTACTTCCATCCTTGTTTGCTACTGTCCTCTTCCTTACAGTACTTTTGCTCCAAACTTTATTCTTCTGCTTACTTTACTATAGTCGGTAGGCCAAAGCAAAACCTCCTCTATTTTGCCACATCCCGAATGATACCAACTCCTTCACAAATACCTGGAATTCATGGTCAGAGGCAGATCCTCTAAATCCTGAAAAAAGCTACTGACTTAATTCCTAAGGAGGTGTTCACACCACCATTGTTAATGTCCATTTATAGCATCCATCAGAAAATATTAAAAATGGATACTAATGAATCTGTCAAAAATGTGTTAAAAATCCCATTGATTTCAATGGGATTTGATGTGCTGTCCATTAGTGAAAGTTTTCACCAAATCCGTCACAGGTCCATTATTTTGGCAGACATAAATCAGGGTGCAGAACTTTTGGGTCAATTCCAAATAACGGACTTATGTTGGTGTCTGTTATGTTTTAACATTAATGTCTATGGATAACGAAAGGTCACAGATGGTTGTCAGTTGTAGAGTAAGATCACACGGGGCAGATACGATCTCAAAATCCTGACCAAAAACCCTGATGAAATTAAAAAACCTCCCCAAAAATTATTTAAAATATGTTTACCATAAAACTTAATTTATAAAAAAAGGTAATTTTCTGGTAACACATTCCCTATAAGCAAGATGGGATACTTGAGGTATGCATACACAGTTGACCTGTATCTCCCCCAATGGCAGAGATCAGGAAAAAATGAGGATTGTACACAATAAATTTCAACCTAACCAATCCTATGTTCCCAATGGAGATTAGCTGACTCAGAGTTTGACAATTGTTTATTCTCATCTCCCTTTTGAAAACACATGCATGCTATGTCAAGCACATGTGGATGGGGGAGTAGAGAATATCCATCAGCCAAACAGCTACTGAAGGTGTATGGGCACCTGTAGGGAAATAGTATATTTAGTATTTCTGTGTATTTTTTTTCATTTTCAGCGTAGTGTGTATAAATTTATATTACAAATGATGCACATACCTGAAATCGGCAAGAAGCAACAACTACATAGTTATTGCCACCATAGGCGATCAAGGAGCCTACACCCCCAGAATCGAAAGGATTAAACTCCACCACATGTACAAAGTCTTCACAGTCTACTGTGTATGTAGCATTTCTCGTCGAGTCTTGTTTCATTCTTTGCTGCATTGCTTCCTGAAATACTGAAATACCAGAGAAAAACTATTATTTTTTTTATGAAGCATAAGCTGATAACATATTAAAGAGGTGTTTGAGGATCATGATACTTATGGACTTTCCCAGAAAACTTCTTTAGGCTAAAGCCCCACAGGATGATATGCAGCATTTCCAGTGGCGAAGGACACCAGAGTGCCCGCATGGACATCAGCAGTTGTTACTGGAGTGCTGCGGACAGGAAAGTAAGATTTTTTTTTTTTTTAATGTTTCATCTTCCCCCGGCCTCCTCTGTGATTTGTACAACCCTTTAAAGAGGACCTTTCAACACTTGGGGCACAGGCAGTTTTATATACTGCTAGAAAGCCGACAGTGCGCTGAGTTCATCGCACTGGTGTTTTTCACGATCTGTGCCCCAGGTGAAGAGCTATCGGTGCTGGTACCGTAGCTCTTCACCGTCAGAAGGGTGTTCCTGACAGTCAGGAACGCTCTTCCTCAGAGCAGTGCCTATAGCACTGTACTGTAAGAGTGGGGAGGAACGCCTATGGACAAGTACTATCTGGAGGGGGCGTTCCTCCCCGCTCTCACAGTACAGCGCTATAGGCACTGCTGTGAGGAAGGACGTTCCGGACTGACTGTCAGGAAAGCCCTTCCCACAGTGAAGAGCTACGGTACCGGCACTGATAGCTCTTCACCTGGGGCACAGATCGTGAAAGCCGACAGTTCGCTGAATTCAGCATACTGTCGGCTTTCTAGCGGTATATAAAACCGCATTTGCCCCAAGTGATGAAAGGTCCTCTTTAAATGGGTTGTCCAGAAATTATAGATTTTGGCAAGGAGTCTGGAAAAGGTGAAAAAACAAACCATGCTTATTTGTTCCCAATACTCTGTGGTCTAGTCCAGGGGTGGTCCTCAGGAAAGGAACTGGAGTGTCACAAATGAATTTGGTAAGCAGAGATGAGATTCAGTTAAAGAAGTCTCTGGGAAACAGAACCAGCAGGACTTGAAGGAGATACAGAATTTGAGGGAGGATTTTCATCTTGAAAATATTGCAGCGACTGAACCATGTGAAGAATCCCTGGATCTCATCTCCAGATCCCCCCACCCCCTTCCCAAATGGAAAGAACAGGGTGAAGGTTGTTGGCCTGGTTATTCATCAGCTGAACCCCAAGGTAGTGCAGAAAGTTGTGGCTTACTGGAAAGGAAAGAAGTAGTGAGAGCGGAAACTAGTGAGGGCGACAAAGAGATAAGGCCTTGGATCTTTGAATATTAGTCTGGTATCCAGATAAACTAGCGTAGAGGTACGGTTCCCGGAGCAAGTTCAGGAGGAAGAAATAATCCCCTATCGATGGAAGGGTGATAACTTCACGATCACTACAGTGTCTTAGGCCCCCCAGTGGAACTAATTCTAGATGGTAAGGTGTGCACTTCATTATACGTTGGACCAGCCCTTTTACATTTTTCATTTTACTCACACGAGTCAGTCTGAATTTACTGCAGCATCTGAGGGGTTAAACAGCTGAGACAGTTGTCAGAACACTAGAGCAGACTGTATAATGGTCTATAATTATCCAGGAATTGGAGCGACCGGTGCGGCTGGAAAGACTTGTACTGGCAAAGCCCAGCAATGACACTAGGCAGTAAGGCATGCCTTTCCTACAGCGGGGAAATAGAAATACCAAAACTAACGCGTATACCCCAGAATTCAGTGCACTGTTGGGTTTCCAGCAGTATATAACAATGCACATCTATGAGGGCAGAAAAGGAACTCCATAATGCCCCCCGCTTAACTGCAGAGACTATAAAGGGGTCTCGATCTGAAAAACATGGAGAGCAAAGCTCTGGTCAGACTGGCACTAGTAATGAAGTTACCCCCATTGTACAGATGAGGAATAACATGGGGCAACCCCTGTCATAACCAGATGTACTGAGCAGTCCTGTATAGGTGAGACTCGGCCAGTCCATAGTCACAATGACCTCAGACAGATGACCGAGCCCATAGACTTGCTGGAAAATAACCTGAACGTTCCCTTTAACAACTGGACCGCAATCACGAGAGTCTGAGGAGAGACCTGTGAGGTAAGTAGTGAGCAGGGTAGCAGACAACTCATGCACTGCCTAGCAGTCACCCTCTCCCACATAAAGCGCTCCTTTATACAGCCCCCATCATGCACAAGGCAATGCTGCCCCTCACAGCGGGCCATACACACCGTGCTCCCCGCTCCCGCCAGCAGATTTGTAGCTGCAGCCTGTGACGCCACTAGCACATACTACATCCGGGGTTCTGGGTCACGTCCTCTGATTGGCCAGGGCGGCGGTGACGTATAGACATTTAAATCTATGTTTATGTGCGAGGGGCCGTTGTAGCAGCTGAAATTTAGGAGAATCCGAGCGGCCGGGTGCGCTGAGGTCTCGGCACTGGCCCCGACTACACAGGTATATAGTATATACTGCATGGCACAGGATAGAAGGGGCGCCGGGGGGGCTTGCTCGTTTCTCTAGGGTAGACGAGTTATTTGTTCGCTTTAGTGTAAGTGCAGCTGACAGGGCATTGCAATGGGATTATCTCCGATATGAAGTCGTCCATATAACTTGTCCTCAAGTATCTCGTTGTTATATTATTATTGTGTGACCTGGCTCCTAAAAAACCTAAGCATTCATTTTGAACTGATCTAAGAGCCTGTTCAGACAGACTACTGCAGCCTGGGCTGTGACTACATAGAGCATGATTGTGGGGAGGGGGCCATGCACGTAATGGCTCCATTATATACATAACCAAGTCTATAGCGTAAAGCTGGGATACCATTCAAGTGGCTATGCTAGAGGGAAAGTTGAATGGTATATGCCTGTCCAAGTGTACGGGTCATGCAGAAGGGAGAGTATATGGGTTTCCTATATATCCCATTCCTTTTGTTGCCTTTCTTGGCTTTGGCTCAAAAAAAAAACCCCTGCAGCCAAAAATACCTGCTTTTCTGCAACGTGAGGTCGTAACCTTAGGCGGCATGTACACAACTGTGGGTGCCGGTCATGATTGTACTCCACAGGTACATACCCATACATGGTTGTGTGTATGGGGCTATAGAAATGAGTGGGTCAATGTGCTAGCTAACTGTACACATGATTGTGTCAATGAATCCTTAAAAAGGACCTTTAACCACCTCCAACAAGTCCAGCGCTTTACATTATTTAAAGGGATCCTATCATTCAGAAGTAATTTTTTCTGCCTAATACGTCGGAATAGCCTTAAGTAAGGCTATTCGTCTCCTACCTTTTAGAAGTCGTCTCCGGCCTGCGAGAGAATTCTCCAGTGACGCCTCCATTTTCAACAGCAACCGCCTCTTTTGTCGTCTTCTTCCAGCTGGGGGTCACACTGACACCTGCGCAGTTGGCTCTGCCATCGGGACGCAGGCAAGAGCCGAGTGCACAGGCCGGCGGCCATATATTGGAACTGTGCGTGCGCCCGTAGGCGGCCTCCAAAAATATGGCCGCCGGCTGGCCTGTGCACTCGGCTCTTACCTGCGTCCCGATGGCAGAGCCGACTGTGCAGGCGCTGGAGTGTGACCCCCAGCCAGAAGAAGATGACAGAAGAGGCGGTTGCTGTTGAAGATGGAGGCGTCGCTGGAGAGCGTTCTCTCGCAGCATTGGGGATGCCCCCAGTGCTGCAAGAGAACTCATTTGCATACCAGTAAAACACGGTTTGTCTACCAAACGGTGGGCCGGAGATGACTTCTAAAGGTAGGAGACAAATAGCTTTTCTTAAGGCTATTCTGACGTGTTATGCAGAAAAAAATTACTTCTGAATGATAAGATCCCTTTAAAGATAACCTTCAACAACTCAGCTTCTTTGCTGTTGTTGTTTGGTACCACTCTACTGATTCCAGCGCATTTGGAATTTTCTCTCTAGTCCCCACCATTCCCAAGCAACAAGCGCAGTTAATTTTGGTGCCTGATGTGCTTCTCATAGGGAGTGTATCATTGAATAAATCTTTTTTATTTTTATTTTATTTTTTTTATTTGAGGCAAATTCGGCCTCAAAAGCCTGACCAAAAAGCCTGCAGAGTTTTAAAATTTTCCTCCCAACCATTTTAGGCCTCATGCACAGAACAGAGTGCAGGCTGAGGGGGACTCCGTTCTGATGATTATGGGGCAGGTCCTACCCTCCTCCATGACAGTGGACCACCCTAAGGATAAGCTATGAAGGTAGGAACTTTCTATGGTCTGAGACTTGTCAACAATAAGAAGGTCATGGCTTGGTTTCTGACAGGCCATCAGGCAGAGACACTACATGCAGGAGAAGGTAACCTGGCTACCATAAGGAAATCTTGTCCAATATATCAAAAACTTTAGTCACAAAACAGCTCACCTGTACAAATTTCTCAGTGAGGTGCACGATCCGCTGCCTTCGGGACTCCAAGGCCAAGGTAATGTCAATCCCAATTCAAATGAAAGATGGATCTGCAACACTCCTCTTCATTAATAAAACTTCATCTTTAATTCCATTTCATAGGACAATACAAAACTCCATACAAAAGATAGAAAAAACAACAAATACAAAAAAGAAGCAATAAAAACCGCTGTCAGTATAACATCGCTGACGCGTTTCAAGACCGTCTTGGTCTCTTACTCATAGCTGTTTGAGGTCTGCAGAAGTTTTATTAATGAAGAGGAGTGTTGCAGATCCATCTTTCATTTGAATAAGGAAATCTTGGCTGGGTTTCTGACAAATGTTGACCATAGAAAGATCCTGTATTCGTGGTCATATCCACTGGCAACCAATGAAGACAACAGACTGTCACCATTTAGAGGGTTAGAGGGGCCACACGGTGGCTCAGTGGTTAGCACTGCAGCCTTGCAGCGCTGGGTCCTGGTGTTCAAATCCAGCCAAGGGCAAAAAACCATCTGCAAGGAGTTTGTATGTTCTCCCCGTGTTTGCATGAATTTCCATCCCATATTCCAAAAAGACTTACTGATAGGGAAAAATGTACATTGTGAGCTCTATGTGGGGCTCACAATCTACATTTAACAAAAAAAAAAAAAAAACCCATTTAGAGGGTTAGAGAAAAATATTTAAATGCTGCATAATCCTTAAAAGGATCCTATCATTAAAACACAATTTTTTTGTGACCAACATGTAGAAATAGCCTTAAGAAAGGCTATTCTTCTCCTACCTTTAGATGTCTTCTCCGCGCCGCCGTTTGGTAGAAATCCCAGTTTTTGTCTGTATGCAAATTAGTTGTTTCGCAAGGGTGGGGGCGGGCCCCAGCACTCAAACAGCACTGGGGGCATCCCCAATGCTGTGAGAGAACTCTCTAGCGCCGCCTCTGTATTCTTCAGGAATGGCCTTTTCACGCGTCTTCTTCCGCCGCTGGGGGTCACAAGAAAGGCCACAAGAAAATGGCTGCTTACTTGCTGTGTAAGCAGCCATTTTTCCTGTGGCGGCGGGCATGCGCAGTCATCCGATGTCTAGAAGTTTGACCCCCAGCGCCGGAAGACGATGTGTGAAAGGCCATTCCTGAAGAAGATGGAGGCGGCGCTGGAGAGTTCTCTCGCAGCATTGGGGACGCCCCCAGGGCTGTTTGAGCGCTGGGGCCCGCCCCCAGTACTGCGAGAGAACTCTATTGCATACAGATAAAAACCGGGATTTCTACCGAACGGCGGGGCGGAGAAGACATGGTATGCAAATGAGTTCTCTCGCAGCACTGGAGGGCGTCCCCAATGCTGCGAGAGGACTCTTCACGCGTCTTCTTCTGGCGCTGGGGCGTCAAACTTCTAGGCCTTGAGCAGAGCCGACTGCGCATGCCCACAGGCCACAATAAAATGTCCGCTTACTTACTGTGTAAGAGGCCACTTTTCTTGTGGCCACGGGGAAACTGGGATTTCTATCGAACGGCAGTGCGGAGAAGACATCTAAAGGTAGGAGAAGAATAGCCTTTCTTAAGGCTGTTCCTATGTGTTAGTCACAAAAAATTGCGTTTAAAGGGATTCTACCACTAAAACACTTTTTTTTCTAGTTACCACGTCGGAATAGCCTTTAAAAAGGCTATTCGTCTCTTACCTGTGGAAGTGCTCTCCGCCGCGCTGTTCGTTCAAAATACCGGTTTATACCGGTATGCTAATGAGTTCTCTCGCAGCGATGGGGGCGTCCCCATCGCAGGAGCAGCGATGGGGCGTCCCCATTGCAGCTCGAAAACTGACCGCAGCGCCGCCTCTCTGGTCTTCGGTGTCCTCCCTTTGCTTCTTCAGCGTACTGTCGGACGCCTGCGCAGTACGCTCTGTTCGACGAAGATTGCCGAACGTACTGCGCATGCGCGAAATTGCGATCCCAGCCATAGTGCGGGCACCGAACTTATGCGCAGTACGTTCGGCAATCTTCGCCGAACAGAGAGCATACTGCACAGGCGTCCGACAGACGCTGAAGAGGCAAGGGGAGGACACCGAAGACCGGAGAGGCGGCGCTGCGGTGAGTTTTCGAGCTGCAATGGGGACGCCCCCATCGCTGCTCCTGCGATGGGGACTCCCCCATCGCTGCGAGAGAACTCATTAGCATACCGGTACAAACCGGTATTTTGAACGAACGGCGCGGCGGAGAGCACTTCTACAGGTAAGAGACGAATAGCCTTTTTAAAGGCTATTCCGACGTGGTAACTAGAAAAAAAAGTGTTTTAGTGGTAGAATCCCTTTAATGATAGGATCGCTTTAACTATTTATATTTACAAAAATGATTAATCATAGTTAAATCTGTAGACAATTAAGTTATGTTCATGTAAAAACCCCATTGATACATACATAAGCAACTCCTAAAATAGCAGAGCATGCGATCCATTTTATGATGGACACGCCTGACAACTGTGGACTTTATTGACTCTTAGGGGTGTCAATCATTCTACCTCTTGGTAAGTATTAAGGTTTTTTTTTGTTAATGTGGGTACACGCAGCTTTATAGAATGGCTATATAGGACACTAAACCCAAAGTCCATAAGGACCTGAAGGTGGTTTAGTGTCCCAAATCTCTGACGGCTTCTCTGTAGATGGTCCAGTCTCTGTGTTATGGGTTTCATCTTAGATGTAAAGTGTGATGCAGTGCCTGGTCATTATGGTCTAGGCATCTATGGATATGTGTAAACTTACAGAACTATCATAAATGTCATAGTGAAAGGTCATAATATCTTGGTGATTGTTTTCCACTTTTTTTTTTTTTTTCTTCCCTTATATTAAGACTTTTATAAAATTTTGTTTAGAGGCCCTTTCATGCCTTTTTCAGTGTGTGGTATTCTGTATCTCTAGAAAGCAGTGTGCAGAATTCAGCACGCTGTTGGCTTTCCCAGTATCGTGCTGGAGATATCAGTGCCAAAATTAACGACACCGCTATCTTTCTACTGTAAAATGTGCTGACTTCGCTGGGCTGTGAGAAATTCCCGCCTTCTACCCCTCCCCCCACAGTATTCTTCCATAGACTTGTACTGTCAGCAGGGAGCGTTCCATACCACTCAGTGATGACGCCAGGCTAAAGCCAACTGTTCTGTGCACTGTTGGCTCTCTAGCGGTATATAATACCACACATCGAAAAGGACCTGAAAGGTTCTCTGTAAAAGTCTGTCTCCAGAATCCAACAAATCACCTCAGCCCCACCATGTTTTCCCCCATGTGTATCTGTACCTCTGTTGAGCTAGAACTGTGTTTTTCAATGTACAACCGAGCGGTTTGGAGCAATGAGGGCGTTTTTGCTCCAAAGGGCTCATTTATATATTGTCAAAAGGTGGCAACGACATTGATTCAGGTTACTAAAACCAATCTGCGTGCTGATATGTTGGGTTTTGGGGATTGGCTCCCTTTTAGTATTGTAATAGACAATTCTGCATAATTTGACTAATCTCCAAATCTACACCCTGTTCCAGGTTACAATGGCAGCTCCTCAGCAAAATGTGTTGGAGTTGATCAAATGTTTCAGACGGAATTGGTCCCTTGTGTGTGAATGTGAGAGGACAACTGTATGTGGAGCAGACAACATGCTGCTTATGTTGCAGCTGGCTGTGGCTGACGTCAATAAAAAGGTAAAAATACTCGCTTTTTTTTTTTTTTTTTTACTGTTTATTTAAGGATTTTTATCAATAAAGAGGAACAACAATAAGACAATGCCAAAATAAGAACTGTACTGGAAGGAAAGCGGTATAATACACAAATAAGGTAAAACCAAATGTTGGAACAAAATAATAAAAACTTAAAAACAGGTCACACAGGCAAAACAACTGACCATAAGACAGGGTATGATGGGACAGGAGAACAAAAGGGCAAAAATAAGGGAGAACAACCACATAGGAAGGGGAGGTCTAGATGATATCAGGTCAGAGAGGCTGAGAAGCCTAAAATGCGTCCCATGGGTCCTATATTTCATGGAACTTCTCCTCTTCATTATTGAGCAAAGCTGTAAATGCTCCAGTGATCTCGCATCCCTAATCCTATAGCGTACAACTTGGGGTGGACTGCCGGCAATGCTTGGCTATCAAGCACCTAGTGGAAGTGAGGAGAAGTAAAAGAAGGCGTAGGGAGTGCTTGGCAGTTTAATAGGAGGGAGATAGGTCCTGGGGGACAAGGGCAGACTAATCCCCAGTAGTGATGAGCGAACACTGTTCGGATCAGCCGATCCGAACAGCACGCTCCCATAGAAATGAATGGAAGCAGCTGGCACGTACACTTTGCCGGCGACCGGTCGCTTAACCCCCCCCCCCCCCCCCCCCGCGTGCCGGCTACGTCCATTCATTTCTATGGGAGCGTGCTGTTCGGAACGGCTGTTCCGAACAGTGTTCGCTCATCTCTAATCCCCAGTAATCATTCCAAAAGGCCCTGGATCTGGCGCCAATAAGGCTGGAGAGAAGGACAAGTCCAGAAGAGATGGAAGATATGCACTGGACGGGTACCACAACGCCAGCAACAATCCGGGATAGATTTCTATAGACATGCGTAACCTGATATGACCTTCAGTCCATTTTAAGATGGATATAGGAGAGATTTTAGAATGACGTCAGTTTTGCCAAAAATGACAGAGAAATGGAATCAGATAGGAGGTGACAGAAGCATATGCTTCAAATAAGATGTATTACAAAGTTTTTTATACAGTGTTTGCCTCTATTCATTTATGCAAAGTTTGTGAAAGGAGTTATGCCATGAAAAGTATTTATTCTTTATCCATAGGATAGAGGGTAAATATCTGATTGGAGTGGGGTCTGACCACAAAGACAACCACTGATCCTAAGAATGGGGTGGGGGGAGATCCTTAACTCCCGCTGTGCATTCAGCATGACTGCAACCAGGCTGAATGTAGGCATGACTAGTGGTATACAGTGCTCCCATTCAGTGCTGGAGATGGCCAAGGTGCTACAATTGAAGTGAATGAGGATGCTCTTCACCACCTGGCTGTAGTCGGGCTAAATGTGCAGCAGGGAAAAGGACCTCCCATTCTTGCCTTGTGGAATAACCCCTTTAAAATATTAGTGTTTATTTAACTCCTTCAGAATGATTGTGTGATTATCTGAGCCCTCTTGGAAATACTTTTGGGTTAAAAGGGTATGATGGTATAATTGTATGCCTTTTTTTTCACCTCTAGAATGGCATTGGGTATACAGCTTCCCTCAGCAGTGTCCTGCTCATATGGAAACACTTGATAAAAGATAAACTTGGACTGAACAGTGATGGCAGCCCAGCCCCCGAGAATTATGAACCTGTCAGGAAAACGTATGACCAACTTCTGAAGAGCTGCAATTCACTGGATCTTCTTGACTTGCATGCAGCATTCTGCAAATCTGATGATTCTCCAGGAGTAGACATCTCTTCTGTGAGTAACCAGTAAAACTATATGGAATTTCAGGTTAAGTCATAGGTCACATCACTAAAAAATTGCCTGCAAAGCATGTTTTATAATAAACCTTCCTTTGGAATAGGGATATACCATTATAAAATCTATAAAGTTTAGTAGCTGCACTATATTCTGCAATTATATTGCACAGATTCTGCTCGGTCATAAGAGGTAAAAATTTTAAGCATTATGTGACCTAACGCGGGGGTCAAACTGCTGTACCTACTGTACAGGTGCCGGAAATGCAAGTCTGCTTCTGGTTATAAACATCTAGCATTGTGATTCTTCACAGGTCCAGCTACAGGAGTTCCTCTTTTCGCATCAGTCAGAAGGCGCAGACTACAGTTGTTTGTCTGTATCAACCCCTTGTAAAAATAACATGGATTTTGTAAAGGTAATTCATGAAAATAAAAGCCTTAGTCCTTTAAAATCTGCGGATAACTTTAAACACAATTCTTATTTTTCTTTTATGTTGCAGGTGAAAGAAGTTGTAAAAAGAATATTTTGTTCCTATTTAAGCCTTTTGGTGAACTCTAAGAACGATCTTGCCCTTGCCCAAGTTATTAACTGCCCAGAAAGAGGACTCGGTAGAGAAGCTTTCACAGACCTTAAACATGCATCAGTGAATAAGCAGATGTCCCTATTCCTGGTATGTTATGGGACTGTGAGCAAGTTCCTAATTTCTCTTTAAACTTTTCGTCTTGGTCTCATGTCAGTTTTTTTTTCACGATTTTCTGTTCTCCCTTTAGAACTGACCCTTTTTCTTCAAAAGTTGATAAAACCACTTTAAATAAATGTGTATGTATATAAAGTTTCACTTTTTTTTTAATTTTTTTTTTTTATTCAACTACAGGTAGCTACCTCCTTCATTAGAGCGGTGGAGCTTGGTGGAAAAGGTTATGCTCCATCTGAAACTGATCCATTAAGAAAGCACATAAAAGGTCTATCGCAGTTCGTTCACTTTATTGACAGACTAGAAGAGATACTTGGAGAAACACATAGTACAAGGTAGTTTGTTTGTGTTTTGTTTTTTTTGTTTTTTTGTTCATATTGTAACCCTTTAGTTAAATGGCTCATTGTTGTATACTTTGGTGGGCAACCCCTGGCACACGTGCCAATAGTGGCACATGAGGCATAGTTTTCTGGCACAGCAGCCAGCATGGGACTTGCAAGTATTAAAAGAAGATGCTGGCCTAGGAGCTCCCCCTTCCCTGGCTGCCCTCTTTGCTCACCAATGAGAGGGGTAAGGAAAGCCCAGGAGGTGGAGCTCATCACTGTACAGAACAAGGACACTACATGTTACGTGGAGTTCCTTCCGTGTGCATCCCTGTAAAGGCTCCTGGAGGAGAAGGAAGAAAGCGCCTGCCAGAAAAGTGTGGTGGGGTGTTTTTCTTTTTATTGTGTTTTTTTTTTTTTTTTTTTTTTTTTTGGGGGGGGGGGGGGGGGGAGTTCTATTCCTATTAATATCAGACATTTTTGGTTATTTAATTTACTTTTAGTAACAGCAAAAAACTCTGCTTTTCTGTAACTGGGGACCTCAGCCTTAGCCTGCACACAAATGGCACGGGTATAGTTATCCTTGACCTGTACATTAATAATGAATTGACTGGGACTGGGATATAGGACCTGTGTATGGAGCCACTAATAAAGGACTCCAATGAAGAGATTTACTTTTTACCTCCATATATCTCGCATATCAGTAACCCTTATGTAAAGCACACAGGGGTTAATGTGAGGGACATGATGGGGTTAACTGCTATTAATACGAAAGTGCAGGGAGTTGCTAAACTGTTAGGGGGCATTCGCACTACCGTCGGTGTCCGACAGCTAGTGTCCGCTGCTAATGTCCGTGAAAAATCTTGTGCGGTTATTAGCATTGGACACTATCTGTGTCCGTGACATTTTGCATTGATTTAAATGGACATCGGGTGTGTTCTTTTAATGTCCGTGGGTGTCCTTAAGTGTCCATTCCCAAAGATGTCCGACTTTTCAAGCGGACAGCAAAACCTGACATTTAAAGGGGTTTTTCAAGATTGTAAAACTAATAATCTATACCAGCAGTCTGCCACCCCAACTAAACATGTACGAACCAAAACTGCTACTAGTGGAGTCTGACACACGGTTCATCTTCTGATCAACTTTTTGGTTGAGCCTGTGACCTCTTCACTGAATGCTATCCACATGTACGGTTTGTGTTTGGTTTTCTTGAATGGGACTGCTTTACAAACAGGCTATGTGAATAATGAAGGTGACATCACTGGCCTGTGAAGTGGAAACATTACTTGGCTTTGAATAGTTGATCTGTGGGGTCCCAGGGTATTGGACCTCCTATTACTAAGGGAGAACGTTAAAGAAGACCTATCATGTCCTCATCAATGTGTAGTATTATATACCACTAGAAAGCCAACAGTGCAATGAATTCATTGAATTCAGTCGGTTTTCCCGGTATGTGCCCTGGAGATAACGGTGCAGTTAATTTCGGAACAGAGATCTCTCCTCTTTCAGAATGGATAGCCTTACAGCCTAGCGTCATCGTTGGCTGTAAGCAACGCTCAAACCCAACAACCACCCCAACCCCCATGCCCTTCCGACTGTATTCTATCATAGCCTTGTACTGTCAGAGGGGGTGTTCTTCACAGCTCAGTATCATCACTGTGGGGTAATGACCGCCTCTCTGACAGTACAAGACTGTTACAGTACAGTTAGGAAGGGGGAGCCTTTCTCACAGCCTGGCAATGATGCTGAGCTGTAACGCCTGCCCCTCAGACAGTGTAGAGATAACTGTGCCAGAACTAATGGAACCGTTATCTGAATTCAGCACATAATATACATGAAGGATAATGTTAAGTATTTAAACTGCTTCTCACAACTTTCAGTACACTTCCATGAAGTTGGCATTTGTTCGCAAGGAGGAATTTAAAGCAGATTTTTAGGTGGATTTTGCCTCAATAACTTCTTTAATAAAAAATGAAATGTCCCATTTACCCCTTCCCTTACTTTCCTAAGATCTAGGAATACATACGGTATATACACTATTATTTTACTGAATGATTAAAGGGATCCTATCATTTAATTTTTTTTTTTTTTTGTAGCTCACATGTCGGAATAACTTTAAGAAGGCTATTCTTCTCCTACCTGTAGATGTCTTCTCCGCACCACCATTCTGTAGAAATACCGTTTTTTGCCGGTATGTAAATGAGTTCTCTCAGCACTGGGGGCGGTCCCCAGCACTCAAGCAGCACTTGTGGCGTCCCCAATGCTGTGAGAGAAATCTCCAGCGCCGCCTCCATCTTCTTCAGGAACATCCCCTTCATGCGTCTTCTTCCGGCGCAGACTGTGAAACTTATAGGCCTCGGGCAGAGTTGACTGCGCATGTCCGTGGCCAAAAGAAAAATGGGCGCTTACACAGTAAGTAAGCAGCCATTTTCTTGTGGCCTGTGGGCATGCGCAGTCGGCTCTGCCGGAGGCCTACAAGTTTCACCACCTGCGCTAGAAGAAGACGCATGAAGAGGATGTTCCTGAAGAAGATGGAGGAGGCGCTGGAGATTTCTCTTGCAGCATTGGGGGTGCCCCCAGTACTGCGAGAGAACTAATTTGCATACCAGCGAAAACCGCTATTTCTACGGAACGGTGATGCGGAGAAGACATCTAAAGGTAGAAGAATAGCCCTTCTTAAGGCTACTTTGATGTGTGAGCTACAAAAGATTAAGTTTAAATGATAGGATCCCTTTAATTCCAGGATGCTATACACATAGCAAAGGTTTACATACAAAAAGTCATTCAGAGGGGAGAGGACTCTGCCCTTGAGGATTCACATTATACAAGGGAAGATAGAAGAAGATTGAGGCAAGATGATGTTCACATGGGAGTGCAGTAGCAGCAGGATTGTAGAGTTTTCTGGTTGCGTTTTCAGGTTTCGATGGTGTGATAGTTGTGTTAGAGCAGGAAGCTCCCAGGAATGGAGGATGCACAGTTGTAATACTGGAAATGGTTGTGTGAAGAGCAGATTAAAGAACAAAATTGTAAGGATTGAAGATTATATGGAAAGGTATCTGGTTAGAGCAGAGATGTATGGAGGAAAGCGGTTGTAAACGCCACAGATTTAGGCACTGCACTTCTATCACTTGTTACTTGGTCGCTGACCATTGTTCCTTAGATTTTTTTTTTATTTTTTTATTTTGATTTTTATAAATGTATAAATCGCTCTTTAGAACTCTGCTCTGTTTTAGAGATTGCTCCGCTCTGAAATGTTGTCCAGACTGGTTTAAAATGTGACATTCTTTCCGTTTTTTGGAATTGTAATTATGAATCCGTTTTATATTTTAACAGGCACTTGGAAATTGCCCATATCCTTGTTTTTTAATAAAGTACTTTATTCTTTTTCCAGCAGAGAATTGCTTTCAGAGAATACACACTTCTGAACTATTCAGCCATCTGATGGTTTTGTCTGCTATATGATTTATGCATTCAAGAAAATGGTTTTTCCTATTGAGAGTAGGGCTTTAACCGTGTAAGATTTAGCATGTCCCTTCAGTAATAAGGAGGCTACCTGTAGCTCAGTTTTTACTTGTACACTAGAATTGGTGAGCTTATCCTGATTGGGGGGGGGGGGGGTCACTTCTGATTTACAAACTGTGAAGGATAGGTTTTTACCACTGCACTTGCAGGCTAACTTGGAAATTCACAAAAAGATGCCCTTGTATGCTTCTACTGCTATGTCGAGGCCTCTATTGAGCTCGATTATTTTGGGAGGTGTTTGGGACCCAATAGACTCTCTCTAAAGAAGCATTCTGGCTTTCTTTTTTTCCTCCCCTCCGTTCCTGTGTACATTACCTGGTCTTTTATGTGTACTGCAGTTCAGTTTTTCCTAAGCTTCTGACGAGATACCATCTTAGCCTTCATATTTCTTTCTCTTTTGCTTTACTTATTCCTCCTACTTTGTGCAATTTTCCTTCTCGATATTCTCCTAAATAATCTAAGAAATTGTAAGTATATAATTGGGGAGACCTGAGCTGTGATGTCCTTCATTACAGCTATGTGACAGGAAATGGAGGTGGTGTAGGGCAGTCCACTATACAGGAATAAAAACCTGTGCAAATTCTGTGATCAATCTAGACAAAGAACCCTGAAGGGTTTTCTAGTTTCCAAACCTACCCAACAGTACACTGTGACAAAAAGAAGTGTTTGCTGTGAATTAGTTTGTATGGCTTATGGTGTTGTCTAGGGAAAGATTTAAAAGCGGTGAGAATTAGAAGTACTTTTTTATATTTCCCATTCCTTTTCAAGCCACTCTTTGCTCAAAAAATGTAGCAAAATCTGTAACAAAAAAGGTGCTTTTCTGCAATGTGGGGCCTCGGCCTAAGGTGGTTTTCCAGGCTTGTATATTGATGATCTATTCTTAGGATAGGTCATCAATATTAGATCAATGGGGTCCGAGCAGATGTTAGCTGGTACAAGTGCTGAAACTAGACAATGGAGCAGACTTCTTCCTATGCTGTATAATGACCACAGCACTCTACTGCAGCTTGGCAACTAATCATTTGAATGTTATCTAAGCCATTGTAGCCTAGCACAGCAACCACACAGTGTACAAAGCTGTTGGCTTCTGGCTCTGGGGACTGTGTAGCTCTGGTTGGCAGCTGATGAGCTGATCAGGGTGGGCACCAAGTGTTAGATCATTGACACCCTTAAAGACATCTTGAAGGGATTCTACCATTAAAATCAATTTTTTTTTTTTTTTTTTTTTGGCGATCACACGTAGGAATAGCCTTAAAGGTTCTTTTCCTACCTTTAGATGTCTTCTCTGCATCGCCGTTCAGTAGAAATCCTGGTTTTCGTTGGTATTTAAATGAGTTCTCTTGCAGCACCGATTTTACTGGTAGAATCCCTTTAAAGACAACCCTTTTAACCAAGTCCCTAAAGTTCTGTTCACACTACAGTTGTGTTTTCCGTTTTTCTGCTCCAGAGGAACAAAAAAGATGGGGTGGGGGTGGGAGGGTGAAGAGCTGGATCTGCCATATGCCTGAAACCAGCCGAGCCCAATCACCTAATGGTCCCGTAATGTTTTCATCCTAATGTCTATAATTTAGATGGGAAAAATCCCCATCCAATGTAACAGATGTTAGAACAGAACCCAAGATATTGGGGCTTCATAGACACTTGCAATACAATAAATGTATATACCAGAGATGATGATATTCTTTTCACATCCTAATAAAACTGCTGTGGTGTTTACTTACTAGGTCATTAATGCTGTAATTCCTCATGCTGCTAAATAGACCTCTTCCGTCTTTATTTGCTGTATAGAAAAATATAAAATATTGGAATTTTGTAGAGTTTTTGACAACTGAAATACAAACTAAATGACACAAGTTCCCCTCTCTTTCACTTAGAAATGCTGCAGAGCCAATCCTATCAGCAATAAAAATGCATCTAATGAAAGGAAGAGGCAGTGGGGACTCACTTAGTGAAGCTGTAACAGAAGTTGTCCAAGATTTGGATTTGAGGATTAAAAACTTTCATTCGTCCATTCAGAATGAACAGTCCACAGGCATCAGTCCGGCACGGGTATGTAGGATAATATAATATGTCAGTCTTGCCTATAGTTATTCACGCATGAGTTAATTTATTTTAGAAATACATTTTGAAAAAAAAAAATGCTAGAGGGCTTCTAGTTATTGTTGCTTTTACTTTGTGTAATGTGATTTTGTTATCTCTATTTCCAGCCTAGAATTCATGCAATAAACCGTGGTACAGCTCTATGTGGTAGAGAGACTGTAAAAACATTGCTAATACTTCTGGATGAAGAAGCTGCCTGCCCTCCCAGCAAAAACAAAGCCGATTTGTTATGTGCAGATGAAGAAAATACAATCTTTGGAGCAATTTCTCTTTTGTTACTCTTTAGGTATTGGATCTTTATATATTTTAATGTTGTGTGAAAAATGCTCACTATCCTTATAATATTGTAATGTTGTATTTACTGCTGTGACTGCAGTAGTTGCCGGATTTGTACATAACTTGCCAGTACGGTAAATTATCCAGACAAATGACATTCATTAGAAATACAAAGCAGAAGAAACCGTTCTTCTGGATGACTCTTGTAACTCGATTAACTGTCTTGTTTTTATGAATAGATGAATGTCTTGTTAATGAAAGCATAAACTTGATGCTGTCCTAATTATAATGTGGTATTTCACTTTCCAGGCTTGTCACAATCTGTTGCTACTGAAATTTTCATAAAACTGGTTAGTTGATAGACTTTCCCGACCACCCAGTTAGTTGATATCAAGCAATCTTCCAATAGCTAAACACTCATTGCGTGTTTTTTTTTTTTTTTTTTTTTTTTGGGGGGGGGGGGTGTTGTTTTCCTTTTGAGACCAATGAAAATTAGTTCTAAACCTTGGCTAGAAATGTCTCCTATAACTAACTGTTTAACTGATGTATAAATAGAGTTCTGGGGTACAAAAATGTACATTTGCAAAACTGAGTTTTTGTTGCAGATACTGCTGCGTTTTTTTTTTTCCGCCTGAAAATTACATTACATATATCTGGATGAGGTTGTCTATGCAGACTGTGCATGGATTTCTGTAAGGGCTCGTTCACATCTGCGTTGCCCTCTCCGTTGTGCAGGTTTCCGTTTCCTGCATAAAACAGAGCAGGATACAGAAACCTGCAGGAGTGTCTCTCACCCATTCATTTGAATGGGTGAGAGAGATGTTCGGCCATGAGCGGCGGTGAGCGTTTTGCGCTCTCCGCCGCGAAACCGGGTTTTTTAATCCGGACACAGAGTCGGACATGCAGTACTCTGTGTCCGGATTAAAAAATCCGGTTTCTCTTCCACTCCTCCCTCCCACACGGTCTCCCTTCTGTATGGTCTTACTGGACGGGTCTGAGGACTCGCTTTCGTCATTTACTGGTGGGTGGGAGACGGAACTGGGGACCTCATTCCCTCCTGATGTGTGGTCTTCGGCATTTCGTGCATGTCATACTTTCTCTATATCATGCAGGGCGCAGGAGACCAATTTTAAGATACTTTCCAGATGGTATCGAGTTCCAGCCCTCTTGCATGATATCTACCCCTCCACCTCTGATAGGTGCTGGAGATGTCTATCCGACCGCGGCACGATGGCACACGTTTGGTGGGGGTGTCCTCTATTACGCCCTTTCTGGACTGGGGTCAGACAGGTTATTCGGCAGGTGACGGGGATTGACTTGGAGGACGACCCGGCCCCGCTTCTTCTTTCCCTGTTCTCCCGGACGTTTTCTAAACCTACCTGTAGACTTCTTGGATTTTTGTTGGTGGCAGCGCGCTCTGTCATTCCCAGGTTGTGGAAGTCCACGACCCCTCCCTCGCTCATTTGCTGGCTGAATGAAGTACTAGCTCTTCGAACGATGGAGACCCTGGTTGCTGAGCTCCGACAGGATGATACTAAGCATCGTCAGACTTGGGCCCTTTGGAACCATTTTTACTATTCTGCCGACTTCCGTTCCCTCTTCCCTTCTGTGTCCCCTGTGTAGTGTCCCCCTGTGCGTTTTGTCTGCTCAACGTGTTACTACTCCCTATGATACTTGATTTACATTTGCTCTGAGATTTTTTGAATATGCTTTGTTCTTCAGCTCTGCTGCGTCAGAGCGTTTGCCTGTTTTGGTTTATTGTTTTTCTTTATTGGTTTTTGACCTTGTGACCCCCCTTTTTCTTTTTTTCTTTTTTTTTTTTTTCCCCGCCCCCTCCCCTCCCTTCACCCCTGCGTTCCGCCTTTATTTGACTCCTTTGTTTATGATCCCCCCCCCTCCCCCCCCTTTTTCTTTCCCCAGTTTTGTAAAAATTTGTAAAACTTTCAATAAACTTCTAATGTTGAAAAAATCCGGTTTCGCGGCGGAGAGCATAAAACGCTCACCGCCGCTCACGGCTGGACCCGGTCTGTGCTTTGCGTCTTCTGGCATGCAGAAGACGGAAAGCACACAACGGAAAGAAGAACGCAGGTGTGAACCTAGCATAAGCCTAAACAAATGTCACCGTTATATAAAAGGAACTATAGAAGTATAATATACATAAACCTAAGTAAATCCACCTGAATGCAAACTTTTTTTTTTTTTTTTTTACTTTTTTAGATCTCCAGAACAGACTACTGAATCATCCCCCAAACCCTTAAAGCAACGTGCCCAGAAGTGCATCGACAAAAACAAACCCAAGGTGAGATATCCAAGAAGTTCGACTTGTATTTCTGTTTTTTAGTTTTTGCTAGTGAAGCTTCACTAATTTATAATGTACCGTATATACTTGAGTATAAGCCGACTTTTTCAGCACATTTTTCATGCTGAAAAAGCTCTCCTCGCCTTATACACGGGTCAGGGTCCACGGAGCACAGAAAACTGGAAGGGGGAGGTTCTTTAGTGCTACTGCTCTGCGATTCGCTTGTCATGAGGTCACGTGACTGGGATGTCATTAAAGGTCCTGTAGCCACTGGTATTTAACATCTGCAGATAAGGTTGAGTCTAAATCCTAGTAGCTCCGCCCACACCAGAGTCCGATCACTTGGTCATGATGTCATCAGAGGACCTTTAACACACTAGGATTTAGCATTTACCCTGCAGATGAGTGGCCAGGATTCATTGTGTCTTATGGAAGATGTCTGTTGTATGGAGGAGAGGAATCTACAGTAAAGTGACACACAGGGACCTTCCTTTAGTTACTCTGCCTATTAATGTCAGGCATTTGTGGTTATTAATTTAGTTTCAGTAACTCCATGGGCCTCATGTTAATAACCGTTAACCCCATCATGTCCCTCATATTAACCCCTGTGTGCCCATATAAGGGTTACTAATATGTGATACACATGAGGGTACTAATGAAGGACCTTAATGAAGGAAACTAATTATTACTAGAGATGAGCGAGTACTGTTCGGATCAGCCGATCCGAACAGCACGCACGCATTGAAATCAATGCACGCAGCCGGCACACGGCGGGTTAAGCGGCCGGCTGCCGTCAAACCGGAAGCACCAGGTGCTTCCATTCATTTCAATGCGTGCGTGCTGTTCGGATCGGCTGATCCGAACAGTACTCGCTCAACTCTAATTATTACCTCCATATTTCCCACATATTAGTAACTCTTATGTGAGGCACACAGGGGGTTAATGTGAGGGACATGATGGGGTTAACTTCTATTACTATGATCCCCATGGAGTTACTAAGCTGCAATGCACATGACCAGACTTTTTATCTACAAAGGTGGATTTCTCCCTCTTGGCTTATACTCGAGTCAATAAGTTTTCCCAGTTTTTTGTGGCAAAATTCTCTGCTTATATTCGGGTCGGCTTATACTCAAGTATATATGGTAATTTTTTATGAATAATTTTATTTTTAGCATCAGTCTCCAAAGCTATGGCATATATTGAATTCATAATGTATTTAAAAATGTACAGGCTCCATAGGAAAATTCGCAATATTCTTAGAGATTTATGTTTAATATATGAATTTTTTTTTTTTTTTTCAGCTTAAGCAAAATCTCATTAGATCTCAGTTCTCCTGCACTTATAAAGATGATGCTGCACCCCATATCAAACCATTTGCCTTCCCAAGTATGAGTCAAGTTCCGACCTGCATTCACCCAGCACCAAAGATTGTTCCAGTACTCTGCTTTGATGATGATGTACCAAATGGTAATTTTTCATACAGTCTTTCCTCACTATTCTGTATTTATTTTGTAGCTTTTAGTATGGTGGAAATTTAATAAAACTTGAATGACTTATTAAATGGGTTTCTGCACAATTAAATGGCATGTTCAATGTACAGATCATCAAAAAATGTTTGCCAGGATGTTATAAAATAATTCACTGAAGATTTGACACTTGTTTGCATGGTATGACAAGTGTATTAAAATTGTATAGATGTGTGCAAGATCAACCAGTTAGTGCCCCTGCAGAAGGAGTCTGTTATACTATGTAACTGTTTTCACTGCACCAGAGGGAAGGAGACTGATTCTCTTGAACCTGTCCTCAGCAGTAAAGATTAGCAGCAGCACCAAGCAGGGCACATAGAAGCAAAAAGACAAAGTATTGGTTAGGGTAAGTTCACACGGTTTTTTGGTCAGGGTTTTGAGGCGGATATAGCCTCAAAACCCTGACTAAAAAGACGGCTCCCATTGAAATCAATGGGAGCCACTCAAGTCTTTTTTTCCGGGAGCCTCGCGATTACTCCTTAAGAAACTCCCTCCTCCGGACTAGGCCCATTCATTGGGCCTAATCTGGAGCAGAGTGCGCAGCTGCATGCTGGTGCAGTGCAACGGCTTTCAGTCGCGGCTAACCCGGTTTTTGGATCTGAACTCAAGGCGGCCTCAGGTTCCAATCCAAAAAACCCTGTGTGAACTTACCTTTAATGTTAGAGCTTTCAACTACTTTAAAGCTGCTATTAATCGCATTTCAAGACTTTTGGTATGAACATGCTTCATAAATGACTCATGTTTATATATTAACTGGAAGGGATATGATGGGTATGATGTAGTATCTTGCATTTTTGAATAGCTTTCTATCTTGTATGAAATTCTATATCTATATTGTGGGGGACGGGGTCTGTAAGAGCACTTGTGGTGTTTCAGAAGGTAAGGGGGGTAAATCCATTGTAAACTTGAATGCACTTGATTGATGTACAGGTCCGATGTCTATTACAGGGATTTTAAAGGGATGGTCTTTTTGGGTTTTTTTGTAGATAATATGTCAAAAGCGAAAACCGTACTGCAGTTAAATTCAGGAAATATTGACCTAAAGGATGGGAAAACAAAGTCCAGTAAGAATCCTTTACAAAAAAGTACTAAAAGAAAGCACTTGGATAAGGGTGAAAACCAATCCATCCCTGATGATGAACCACCAGAAAAGAAAACGCTATCAACAAGTAAACCGAAGGGAAAGGCAACCGCGGCCAGAAATAACAGTAAATCTACCGTAACAAAACAAATAGTTGGTCAAGCTAAGCTTACAAGCTTTTTCCGTGTCTAATTTGTCAGTTCTGCGCTAATTCTGTTCTGTAGAGTAATATGTCATTGTTGGTAAATGTTATTTATTTCTTTCTTTTTTTTACCCATTTGTATTTAGTAAATTGACAACTTGTTCACATTGCACAGATTCTTTTATTTACATTAATAAATGATGCAAAATTTATTTTAAGTTCCTTCATTTCCGCAGATGTGAGTTTGTTTAAACAGGCACTCAGCGTTTATTGGGGTAACCACAACATGAAAAATCTTCAGTACATCAGATCTGCCAGCAAGGTCGATAAACTCTTCCCAGCATGCATCGGAGCACTAGAAATAAAAGATTACTTAGTGGTTTCATGTTTGTTCTTTTTAGGGATTTAAACAGTATAACATGGCATGTCTTAAAGATCTGATCCCTATGGTCGAACCCCAAAATACTAAGAACTCTGTGGCCATGCTTGTGCAGCTTTTTTTTTTTTTTTGCATACTCTTGACATGCCTAATTAATTATCCATTAAATAATTGTTAAAAAACAAACAAACAAAAAACGTTAATCAAAAGACAATGTAAAACTGTCAGGAAACCAAACCAAAAAATTAATTCCAGCTCACCATATAAAGAATCCCTTCATAATTCCAGAAGACAAAGAGCTGCTGTGTGAACTCAGACCAGGTTACGATAAGAAGCTTCAGGTAAAACGCTCTGCTTAATACCGGAAAAGGATCCAAGAGACATCCAATATATAAAATTTAGCTTTTATTCCATTCCATTCAGTACCGAAACGCGTAGCAAAATTCTGACCTGAAAACTCGTGTAACCCTTTTAATGGAATGCAATAAAAGCAAAATTTTATATATTGGACATCTCTTGGATCCTTTTCCGGTATTGAGCAGAGCGTTTTACCTGAAGCTTCTTACAATGCAAAACTACAAGGGAACGTTCACACTACCGTCGGTGTCCGACAGGTAGTGTCCGCTCAAAATCTGTCACGGACATTAGGAGCGGACACTAGCTGTGTCCGTGACACCTGTCATTCATTTAAATGGGCATCGGGTGCGTTCTTTTGCACTCGGTGCCCTTCCTTCCCTGTCCGCAAGTGAAGATGTCCGACTTCTCAAGCAGACAGAAGAACCCTGCATGTAGGGTTTTTCTGTCCGCTTGAAGTCGGACATCTTCACTTGCGGACAGGGAAGGACAGGCACGGAGTGCAAAACAACGCACCCGATGCCCATTGAAATGAATGACAGGTGTCACGGACACAGCTAGTGTCCGCTCCTAATGTCCGTGACAGATTTTGAGCGGACACTACATGTCGGACACCGACGGTAATGTGAACACCCCCTAACATTTAGGTGAAGGCAGTACACAGCAGGTTATACACCTTTTCAGGATGCCTTTAATACTCCAAGTGGTTGCTACTCCTACAAGTGGAACAGTGAATGAGCTGCACAATGTGAATTCGAGTCAAACTGGATGCAGAATATGCTGTAAGTGTGACAACCAGTGCAGACCATTGCATTAGTTTAGCAGTTTAGCAGGTTACATATATGTGTATTCCATGCACTTGAAAAAGGATATTAACTTGAAACACGTTGTTCTTATGTATGAAAAAGTAAAAAAAAAAGTTTACTTCTACTGTTGAATCTGAATCATTGATCAGAGAGCATGGCCATTCCATTATTGGGATTTGTGGGTTCAATCCCCCATTTGGTTGGTACTGCTACATGCCCTGCCCACGGAGTCATTGTTGGACTCCACTGCCACTCTCTCCTGTACCTTTCTGGCCGTAATACCCAGGCTTTTATTGGTGTTGTGACATTATTGACAACATCTCCAGGTGAGAGACTAACTGGTCATCTTTTTTTCATCCCTATTTACATTTCTATACCACAGATCTACACTATTGTGGCACTCTGTGTCTTGTTCCCTTATGTTTTTGAACGCACAATGGAACATATACAGGCCTTCATGCTGAAGAGCTCTTGACGTGTGCATTGAGCTATTCCACAGACCATCCACTGGTTAGATTCCACACGTGTTACTTGGAGCTGAGGGGAGGATTTATGGAGCACTTCAGTAATGCCATGGCTTTTTCACTTGCAAGATGGGTGCTGGTCTGGGGAAAACAGTCCAGCCCTACAGTAATCCTTTTAATAAAAAGATCCTTTAAGGTACATGTAAGCTACTGTTCACTGCTGCTATCTAGCTCTTTCAGAATGATGCATCTAATAAATCTTATGCAAAGCAGGCCAAGTAGAAGGAGGTGTAAAAGAGTCCATAATAAAGATATGCCATATTTATCATCAGTCACTGTGGTAAATCTGGCATATTTTTTTTAGACTTCCTCTCTGTTTGCACTGTATTAGTAAATCTGGGATACTGTGAGGATGCAACAACTACTACTATTAAAGAAAGGTCTTTCATACCCTATAATAACTCAAGAAAAAAAATAACAGTTTCTCTACAGGAGTGGCAGAGAGTGTTATACTAAGCATTTGCCACAGAATGAGTAGAGCAGAAACGTATCCACATAACCTGCTGCTCCATCCACACTGAGGAGATGGAATTCTATTCTCTGGAATGGGGGGTCCCAGCAAGTTAGTACTTTTATTGATAACACATCCTTCTAATATATAGAGAATTGCAGGTGACGCCAGGTTCACACTAGCGTTCGGGTCTCCGTTCTGTGGTTTCCGTCTACTGCATGTCCGACTCTGTGTCCGATTTAAAAAAAACAAAAAACTAGTTTTGCGGCGGAGAGCCTAAAACGCTCACGGCCGGACATCTTTCAAACTCATTCAAATGAATGGGTATGAAAGAGTCCTGCAGCTTTCCGTCTCCTGCTCAGTATAGTGCAGGAGACGGAAACCTGCAGAACGGAGACCTGGGCGCAGATGTGAACGAGCCCTTACTGTGATAAATGCAATGCATTAAAGAATTAAAAGCAAAGTAATTGACAATCAATATATGTTACTATGGCTTGTTGGAGATCTGTCTACCATTTTATAATATATTCCTCACTGAGTGGCAGAGGCTAATTCTATTCTGATGTGTCTTCATTACTATTACCTCCCAAATTTGGTATCATTTTGAGGGGAAATAGAAAATCTGTTACATAATGACTTGTACGTATTTCATGCTATATTTTATTTATTTATTTTTTTACAATGTAGAAATGGAGGAGCTGCGAACCTACTCTAAATGCTTTTTTCTTTTTGGGGTGAGTGGATTTTTTTGCACTACACATGGTTTGGCTATTCACAAAAGTGTAGGTTACCATCTGATAGATTCAAATATAAATGGATCTGCCAGGTATAGTTGGTGCAAATTAAACAAAACCTTAGCTGCCTACTTGATAGAGTAACACGAAGTGCAAAACAGCCGTGAAAAAAAATGTCCATTTTTAATTGCCATTTTACACCCAAGTGGCACCCATTTTCAAGGATCCCCCATACATTTCAGTGTATGGAGGGATCCATCAAAACAGCCAAAAATAGGACACTACCTATATTTTGATGGTCCGTGACATTGGCCTGTCAAAATAACGATCATGTGAATCGCTCCCATTCACTGAAATTGAAATTAAATTTTGCTGTGTGACGTCCATTAAAATATAAATAAATACAAAAAAAAAATCCGACTACATTACGGTACTTGGCCATTATTCACTGTTGTATGACTGTAAACTCCTATAATGTAGCAGTGTCCAGTACTGCAGCTGTGTGTCTATCACATGACTGGGCCAGATTTTAATCCACTGAAAGTAAACTGTGACAATACACAGGAAAATTGTATGACCTGGTCAGCTGAAACTGGGGTATGTCTTTCCTAAGAGTGTATTCACACAAAAGTATCTCAACTGTTCCTTGTTTTGTTTTGTCAAAAACTTTGATACAAACGCTTGTAAAGAACTTAAAGTTGTATTGAAACTGAGCATTGGACAACACACTTACTGCTCGTTCACATCTGCGCCCGGGGTCTCCGCTTTCAGGTTTCCGTTTCCTGCCCGAGAAACTGGGCAGGAGACGGAAACCTGCAGGCATTTTTCAAACCCAGTCAAATGAATAGGTTTGAAAAGTGTCTGGCCGTGAGCGCCAAACCATTTTTTGTTAATCGGACACGAAGTCGGACATACAGGACTTTGTGTCCAGTTTAAAAAAAAAAAAAAAAACGGTTTCGCCGTTGAGAGCATAAAACACTCACCGTCGCTCTCGGCCAGACATGGTCTGCCAGGTTTCCGTCTTCTGCCGGCAAAAGACGGAAACCTGAGAATGGAGACCGGGCGCTGGTGTGAACCCTGCGTTAGTCGTGTGCATGGTGCCTTAGGCTCTGTAATGTCATTTGGGCAGTGTTAAATGGGAGCGGGCAAGGGAGATTGATTCTGATCTCAAACCAGAGGTGGGACAGTGTTGGAGTTCGGAGTCACATCCTCTTGTCTGCTCCTGACTGACACTATACACCAAAACTAACTGCATTTACTCAGGAACGATGGGGGCTAAAGAGAAATTTGCAATTGCGTCATGATCAATGGTGCAACACCTATTAAAAGGTGCATGTAGTTACTCATTTGTTTTGTCATTGTAAGGGATTCTCAGCATACTTGCTCTAATTGGCAGCATATTTCAATCTATATAATGGATCTTAAGGCTGAAGCCGAACATTGAAACGCAGCTTTTTTTTTTTTGTAGATTTTGTTGTTTTTTTTTTAATTTTTTTTTTTATTTTTTTTTATTTTAAGCCAAAGCCAGAAGTGGATTGAGCAGATGCTAGAAGTATAAGACCTTCCTCTATATTTCCAATTTTTTTGTAACCACTCCTAGGTTTGGCTCAAAAAAACACAGCCAAATATGCAATAAAAGAAGCTACATTACCGCAACAAGGGGCCTCAGCCTAAAGGGGTTTCCCAGGATATCAATGTGGATGACCTATTCTCCCAGATCAGCTGTTTGAACAGACTGCTGTGTTCTGGGATAGCTCTTTGGGTAGTGTCCTGAATGGCATTGCGGAAACGCTCACATTTAAAGGGGTTGTCCTATTTTAGACAAACGTGGAGAAACAAATGTTATTTCTAGTTGAATCAAATCGGTCCATAAGTCATGTGATGTACACGCAGGTGCACAGCTCGTTACAGTCAGTGCACAGTAATCAAACATCTACCTGGTAACAAGCTGCGCACCTGTGTGTACATCACATGACCATGGACTGTACATCACATGACCATGGACTGATTTGTATCCACTGGAAGTAAATAATAAATGACGGCATACCAAGATCTAGAAAACCGTGATGAATTGATATGGGGAGTATATTGGAAAATTGTAAAGCTTGCCATTTTACAAACAATAACATTTGTCTCTCAATATTTGTTGAAAACTGGACATCCCCTTTAAGGGAATAGGAGCAGCACTTCAGTACCATTCTTGACCAATGAACAGAACTGTACTGTTTAAGTATCAGTTGATCTCTCGACCACACACTTTGATAAGTGTAACCTACCATATAGGTAAGTTTTCAATATTAATATCTAAATATTCTCCAAATAGTGCATAGAAACTCCAGAATAAACCTCTATCAATGTTCTGTTGTACTGTTCACAAAACCATTCACTGCTGATAACAAAATCTTTTAACCATAAACACTTTCAGGGTGAAGACGCACAACGTGGCACCGGTCCACGCTGGACTGTTCTACTGGTATCTTCACTTATATTGTTAATTTATTGATTATTCCTTATTATCTGCAAAATCATGTGGATGATAATAAGAAATTAACAATAACCTATAAGTATTTAACAATGTATGTGAAGACAACATTTGTCTTAATCCTTAGGGGCTTTCCAGTGACAATTCAGTAATTTCACAATAGGCTGTGTCATTTCCTAATACATCTTGTAACAATTCTTAAGGAATTTGAGATCTCTGCTTATCATTGAATGGTAACCTTCATTATAATAAAACTTAGTGCTAGTCATGTGGTGCTTTATATAGGTGACAGTAAGTAACAGAGTCCCCCTGTGCATTACCATGATGAAAGCCTACCAGCAAAAGTTCTGAAGACCATGAGGAATTAAATGACATTAGAAAATTGTGAACCTTAATATTATACAATGATTGATCCAAAATTTGCACTGAATACTCACTATCAAAGTCTCTTCGCCCGATTGGAAATTTTGCTGCGTTTTCTTCCTCCCCGATATCTCTTCTTTCATGTGTTGTCTCTACATTCTCATCTCCATTCTCAGAATTCTGGGATGAGCTTTTAGATGTTGAAAACGGAATCTGTTTCACACCAACATTTAATGGGAGGACATCATGGCTGAAATAAGTGTTGTCAGATCCAGCACTCTGCACAGAAACAAGTTCAGTAATATTGTTAGTTTAGATAGAGCCGAAAGATAAACATTTGTAGAAATCCATAAAGGACAATGCAGGGCTTGCGACCCTTATGTCTCATGTACATTCATATATTTACCTTCAAATTCTACTTTTTCTAGTGCGTATTTACCTTTATGCTTCGTTCCTCCTCTTCTTCATCCATAGGGTACTGATCTTGCGGGTTAGTTGAGGATTTGTATATCGTGTCTCCATTCCTTAATGCTTTCCTTAGAGCAATTGTATCTAGTAAGACGTCATTCTCTGCTTTTCGAATAGACTTTGACAAGGAAAACAGGAAGCCTTGGGATAGAATGGATAAAGATATTATGAGTGGATAGCCTAAGCTGATCATTCTTACCATTCTTTTGCAAGGCCTGTGGCAGATCTAAATTTAAAAAAAAACTTTCAGATAATGATGTTGTAAAGATTCTTCTTCTTTATATATATATGTGTATGCAACAATATAGTTAGCATCTGAAAAAAAGACGTGTCACCTCTTAGGGCGTCTTCTGTGGGCTACTTGTAAGCAACCTATTACATTGCTGAATGGCTAGCAAAACCACTCACATAATTGATTCCTATCTTAATCCATTGAAGAGCATTGCCCATTGAAAAAAGGCCTTCACTACAGGGCGCTATCTATTCAGTGAAAGAGTGTTCACATTAGGATTAACAAAGTCATACTTTGTCTTTACAAATAGAAACATTATTATTTTGTATGTGTATTATTTGCAAAATCGTGTTCTACTTTGGCCCCTCGGCTGGAAGAGACCTTGTGGGAGGAAAAGGCTTACAGCTTAAAAATGAAAAATGTACAGTGAGAATGAAGTAAAATAATACAAGAAAAGTCAATACAACTGGGTACCCAATCCTATTATACCTAGAACTGATAAAAGTCCTATGTGCTGACTTCAAATAAGATCGGCAACCTTCGACACGACAACTACTGTGGAACTAGAACTTCCAGCATGGACCATTCACTTCATTGGGTGAAGAAAAGCTGAAGTAGCCATGCTGGGAGTTGTAGTTGCACAACTGGAGTGCCAAAGGTTGCCTACCCCTGGCCTAGATTTTCATTAAAAAGACTATATTGTCAGGATATTAATGTTTAAAAGAAGTTGGCGCTTGCTACCTCTATATGCAATGTTTTAGGAATTTTTTAATGTGGAAAGTCAATTTGAAATATTTAAAATCTTTTTATATACTTGCCTAAATCTGGCATAAATGGTCCTATCAGCCAAGGGTTATCTAATGTTAAACTGGTGGTGAAACTACCGGGTTGTCTTTTCCAAATAGTGCTTAAAGGGGCTCTATCATTGGGAAAAGTCATTTTTAACTAAGCACATACTTGCATAGCATTTAGAAAGGCTATTTCACACCTACGTATCTTTTGTATGTAAATCGCCTCAGTGGTTTTTGAATGAGCCAGTTTTTATTAATATGCTAATTAGCCTCTTGGTGCACCCTGGAAGTCTCACCGTGCACCCTCTGCCTATTCTTTCCTATGTATGTGTACATCACAGGCTGCTGCTGCTGATGACTCGGCTTCCTGTTTGCCTCACACACAGATAGGAGATAATAGCAGGGAGGCGGCTGCTGGGAACTTCCTGTGCTGGCTGGAAGCTCATTAGCATATGAATAAAAACGGACTTACTCAAAAACCACTGAGGCAATTTACATATAAAAGGTAGGTGTGGCGTAGCCTTTCTAAAGGATATACAAGTATGTGATTAGTTAAAAATGACTTTTGCCAATGATAGAGCCCCTTTAAAGAGGACCTTTCACCTCCTGGGGCACATGCGGTTTAATACACTGCTAGAAAGCCGACAGTGCGCTGAATTCTGTGCCGGTATCGTAGCTCTTCACTGTCAGAAGGGCGTTTCTGACAGTCAGTCAGGAATGCCCTTCCTCACAGCAGCGTCTATTGCTCTGTACTGTGAGAGGGGGTGTTGCTTACCACCCATCGATGATGTTGAACGATGAGGAACGCCCCCAGTACTCATCTATGGACGAGCACTATCAGGAGGGGAGGGAGGCGTTCCTCACTGCTCTCACAGTACAGCGTTATAGACACTACTGTGAGGAAGGGCGTTCCTGACCACTTTCTAGCGGTGCATTAAACCGAATGTGTCCCAAATGGTGAAAGGTCCTCTTTAAAGGGTTATTCCTATCTCATCAAATATGGGAATACATGGCTTTGTCTCCTGACCACTAGATTGGAGTTATGGAAACAACCAAATGTGACTGTTCTATAATGTTTCTGTAACCCCTGCCCAAAAAGGGTATATAGAAACTACGGGAAACAGTGTCGTTCTCTGTGGATGCAGTCACTGTAGCTCCTACTTACTTTAATGGGTGTTACAGAATCCGTGTCTTCTTCAACCAGAGACTTATCTTTGTGTTTCTCCATAACTCTGGGACCCAATGTAGTCAGGTAAGTTATGGAAAAGAAAGAGATAGGACTGATGTAAAAAGTGCCAGAAGATTCAGTTGTTTTAATGATTCTGCCACATCTTATGTTATTGAGGGAAGTGATTAAGACTGGCGAAGGAAACACCAGTCTTAATAAATTTTTCAAGTTTTTCCTCTATGAACAGGAGGTCAAACTCAACGCAAGTCTATTAAAGCCTTGATCTGATTCTCATACATCTGCATTGATAGTTTGATGTCCAGTCCATGCAGGAAACACTGGGGGGAATTTATCAAACCCTGCACTCCAGAAACCTGGTAAGAGATGTGCATGTATTTGAGCTCATTGGTGCAAAATATTTTCACCTTTTTGCATTTTTCCACCCCTCACTTTCCCACTTCTGAAAAATGTGTTGGAAAGTTGGTATGGTTTCTACAGACAACTGGCTCTGAGAGCAGTCCTGTGATAACACTTTTTAGGGCAAACCGTACGTCTATTTACTTACATCCTGTATAGACGAAAGATTATTTCATATTTAATAATTAATAATAATTTAATAATAACATGTACGGTACTTGCTATTTACTGTGCTGTTGATGGATATGATACCATCAAACAAAAACTGAGTTTGAACATGTACTTTTCTATGTGACCATTTAGCATTGTTTAATGGTAAAAAGCATGTAATTGTAATAGGTTCACTTTGGCACTAGGTGGCGATGGCACTTTAATTTAATTATTTTTTCACTGTACTACCTGGGAGGGAAAAAAATGCAACAGTTATAAAATTATGGTACTGTCTCCGGTCTACTGTGTTCTAGTGCTATCTATGGTTGGCTGTGCAGTCAAGTAGCACTTTACTATATTAGGACATATCATGTTTTCTTTACTATTTATTTATTGTGAATGACATACACAACTGCAACTTTAGTGGAACCTATACAATCTTAACATGTCTAGGAATGGACCCTGAAGATGGATGTGCTACATGGCAGACACCAAAGGATTCCCTATTAACTATAATGGGATCCTTCAAATTTATTTTTGGGAATCTGTCATTTTCCAGAAAAAATGGACAAAATACTTGTAGTGCTTTTTGTCCAGGATATTGGCAGGACCTCTGAGGGTCAGTGTACACTGAGTTTTTTGGTGCTGATTTTGCCTCAAAATCAGCCTCCAAAAAAGCCTCCCAATAGAACTCTATGTGGAGGTGACTTAGGCTATGTTTAGATGGGATGTAGTCCACACCAAAAACAAACACAATACAGTACAGTAAAGTAAAATACAAATGACTGAGGTTTTGCTCAACCCTATTCACAGGAAAAATCTGCATGGACTTTAGGTCACTAATTTGTAATTTTTAGCATTCTCCATGTTTCTGATTTCTTACAGGGGTAGGTTCATTCTATGCAAGTTATTTTGTGTAGAGTAGGAGAGGTTGTGAATTGTCAATGTTAGTGTTTATGTCCATGTAGTGTGTTAATGCACAATGTAAGAAAATGTTTACCTAGTGATGTGACAGTACAAATATAATACACAGTGGTTATTAATACTATTTTATTAATTTATTGTATGTACCATCAACATATTCCGCAACTCTTCAGAAGCTTTCTACTGGCATGTCTCAGGCACGGCAGTGCTTCTGGCCAACCAGTGTTCAAAGAATTGCAACACCGTCCCACTTAACGTGGCATAGTTGGGATAACAGAAGCAGGAAAGAGCCTCGGCGTGTACAGTAGCTGCAGCTGTTCTGCACTGTGTACAAGTTCTCCTGATCAGTGAGCATTGCTAAGGAGAAACTTCACAGGCCACTTTCTAATTAATACAGTCCATATCCCTTAATAATGTTTATTAGAAAAAACTCTATATTAGTGTTTGTCTTACATATTTAAGTGAACGATGGGGTGATGCATTTCCCTATGCTCTATGTAGTTGGGAATATGATTGCGAAATAGCCACAACACTTGGCTACCATTGTAGCTCCTTCAGTCTGTGGATTGGTGTGGGTACTGTGAAGCGGAGAGAGGTATAGTGTGGGAGAACCGCTATATTTCCCCCAGATTGTTGAAGTATGCAGGCATTCAGTTGTTAGGTCCCGGACTGGAGTAAAGTTCGGGCCAGTCCTGCATGGCAATACACTCCAGGCTTGGAAACAGACCAGCAGGGCTTTGTAAGTAGCATAGGTGTGCTGGTTAGTGAGAGAGAGGAGAGAGACTGAAACACTGACACTCAGTCAATCAGTCTGTGAGAAAGCCCTGCCAAAGAGGACACTGCTTAAGAGCTGGGTATGTGCACCTCTTGTTGATCTGAAAAAAACATTGTTTTTTGCTGACCCCCAGGTTAGTGAGGAAACAACTTGTGTAGTTAGCCGCTGGAGAGGCGTAGGGTTTTGTTTTCTATTGTTTGTGTTTGATATGAGCCGCTGAGCAGCACAACCTGTAAATTTAAACTTGTCTGCTGCAATAAAGGCTGATTTGAAGAGGAAACCAGAGCCCCTGAATCCCCCGTACATTACATATGGTGAGGATGCGGGCACTACAGATCCCAGAACGCCTTGACCAGCTGTAATTATACAGACCAGTAACCAGTTAATATCCTGGTTTAAAGCAGCTGCAAAGTTGTCCAGTAAAGACCCTGCAGGTGCCGAGATGGAGGAAATACTGAAAGCACTGCTTCAAGCTAATGTCATGCAACAGCAAGCTAATGCCACGCAACAGCAAAAAACCACTGCATTGCTGGAAAGCGCATGTGAGGATCGTCAGCTCATTCAAGAGATTGTGAAACAAGTGGCTAAGTTGTCAGCAGGAACCTCTAGTGTGTCACAGGAACCGGCAGCGGTTGCTGAGACAGCGGCCAAACGAGTTACCCAATTTCTCCAAGAGATGACAGTTGACGATGAAGTGGAGGTGTTCCTGACAGTATTTGAGCATACTGCTGAGAGAGAGGGTTTACCAGAGGAGCAATGAGCCGGAGTAGTGGCGCCATTCCTCACAGGAGAACCGCAGAAAGCGTACTACGACTTAGCGGTTGAGGAAGCCAAGGACTTTGAGAAGCTGAAAGCGGAGATCATGGCCCAGTTAAGGGTGAACATATATGAAAGGGCTTAAAAGGTGCAGCAGTGGACTTTTTCAGAGGAATCCCCAGCACGATCACAAATGTACAACTTGATACTCCTAGTAAAGAAATGGCTACGGCCTGAAGTTCCCACTCCAGCTAAGATCACAGAGATCATAGTGATGGACAAGTTCATACGGTCCTTACCGCCAAAACTGCAGAGGTGGGTTGGACAGGCAGACCCCAGAGATTCTGATCAGCTGGTAAGCCTTGTGGAGAGGTATCAGGCAACGGAAGACCTGTTACAAAACTGTCCACGTGGATCAACCACGGCCCGGGCTCAAAAAGCGGCTCGATCTCCAAGCAAGGTCATACCTTGGGCCCAAGAGGCTCCGCCCCCTAACCGTCAAGCTGAAGTTGAAGTGAAGGGATCCGGTAACAAAAGTTCTGGGGAGAAACTGCATACGCGACCCATGACTCCACCAGGAAGACCTGCTGTGATCTACTGTTGGAGATGCAAAGGGCCAGGACATATTGCAGCCAATTGTCCCCTGACCCAAGAACCAATGGACTGCAGCTCAGCCAGAAGAACATCACTCTTCATCCGTCCAGTAGGACTGACAAGTCTGTAGCTGACAGAGATCGGCACATCTGCTGGATGAAGATTGCTGGCTATGCTGTGAAAGCCCTACTTGACTCTGAAAGTCTAGTAACACTAGTGCATGCTAGTCTGGTGGATCCTGACACTTTAACCGGAACTCGGGTTGGGGTCATGTGCATCAACGGAGAGACCCGTGAATATCCACATGAAGTAGAAGATGAACTATCTGCCATAGACATCACTCAGGGTGATTTTGAGTCTGCTCAACTGCAGGATCCCACCTTGACTAGGTTCCATTTGAGAGGTTGGCCATGGATATAGGGGGCCCACTGCCAAAGTCCTCCCGGGGACACCAATATATTTTGGTAATTTTAGATTATGCCACCCGGTACCCGGAGGCAGTACCCCTGAGAGCCGCCACAGCTAAGGCAATCTCTCGGGAACTCTTTCTGATGTTCACTTGGACTGGCATACCAAAAGGAATATTAACAGACCAGGGAACACCGTTCATGTCACGGGTCATGAAGGAGTTGTGCAAAATGCTGAAAATCCAACATATACGGACTTCGGTTTATCACCCCCACACCGATGGTCTCGTTGAACGGTTCAACAAAACTCTAAAAGGAATGCTCAAGAAAGTTGTTGGTAAAGATGGTAAAGACTGGGACTGCCTGTTGCCGTACCTGTTGTTTGCTATACGGGAGGTCCCACAGTCTTCTACCGGGTTTTCACCTTTTGAGCTGGTTTATGGACGTCAGCTTAGAGGTCTGCTTGACATTGCAAAGGAGACCTGAGAACAGGAATACACTCCATACAGAAGTGTGATCAAGCATCTTGCCAGTTTGCAGGATAGAATGGCAGCAGTCTTGCCCCTGGTCCGAGAAAATACAATAAAGGCTGATTTGAAGAGGAAACCAGAGCACCTGAATCCCCTGTACATCACAGTACTTAAAGGGATTCTACCACTAAACTAACATTTTTTCTAATGACCACGTTGGAATAGCCTTAAGAAAGGCTATTCGTCTCCTACCTTTAGACGTGGTCTCCGCCGCGCCGTTCCGTAGAAGTACCGGTTTTAACCGGTATGCAAATGAGCTCTTCGCAGCAATGAGGGCGGGCCCCAGCGCTGAAACGCCGATGAGTGTGTCCCCATTGCTACCCGAGAGCTGTTTCCAGTGCCGCCTCCTTCTTGAGCAGCAACTCCGCCTCTTCTGTCTTCTGATGCGGTCCAACTTCCGACGCCTGCGCAGTAGGCTCCTGTATTGAACTACAAGAGCTCTTGCTCTTGTAGTTCAATACAGGAGCATACAGCGGCCACCCAAAAATGGCCACCAGCCGCTCCTGTATTGAGCTGCAAGAGCGGCCACCCAAAAATGGCCACCGGTCGACGGCCATTTTTGGGAGGCCGCTCTTGTAGTTCAATACAGGAGCCTACTGTGCAGGCATCGGAAGTTGGACTGCATCAGAAGACAGAAGAGGTGGAGTTGCTGCTCAAGAAGGAGGCGGCATTGGAAACAGCTCTCGGGCAACAATGGGGACGCGCTCACCGGCGTTTCAGCACTGGGGCCTGCCCTCATTGCTGCGGAGAGCTCATTTGCATACCGGTTAAAACCGGTATTTCTATGGAACGGCGCGGCGGAGACCATGTCTAAAGGTAGGAGACGAAAAGGCTATTCCGACGTGGTCATTAGAAAAAATGTTAGTTTAGTGGTAGAATCCCTTTAAAGTCAGTGTTCAACCAGTCAGGAAGTTGCGCTATATCCTTGCCATATGCCTTCACTTTCTATCATGGGAAAACAATTTTAAAGGAAACGTGTCCTCATTTTGAGAATTTTGCTGATGTTTTATTAATTGTCCATGTTATTATCTATATTTTAAAAATCTAGCAGTTTTCACATTGGCCACTAGTCCTAATAACCTTCTGACGCTTCTTATACTGTATACTATATATTGTTCATATCTCAGCAGTTGTCCTTGCATCATCAGACAGTATTCCCATGTAAATAACATCTCTATTATAAGATCCACCATTCACAAAAGGTTACAATTGCAACTACCCCACTACCCCAATTCCCTGCATAATGACCTTCACACAGGTGAAAGAGTATTACTAGGACACTCTACCTTAGATGTAAAGCTTACAACAGCAATTAAGATACAACGGCCACCCCATAATCAGGTATAGAAAATTGGATTACAAGTATACATTTAGAAAATAAAAATAGATTAGAAAAACTATGTAGCAATCTGAGCAAAATCATCCAATCATTGACCTGCAATGATGATCACTACTTAAGACTGATATATAAAAAAAAAAAGAAGCAGAAAAAAGAAATAACCTCTGGTTTGTAGGAGGCTAACAGCGGAACGCATTTGTAGTAGATCTTACCTGCTTTGTCATTTGTCATACAAGAAGTAAAAGACATCTAATACTGTGGAGGTGTCTACAGGAATTCTTAGTTTGACTTCTCACTGCCTGAGCAGATTTTCCAGGCTATTCTTAACATCCAATCAAAATGCAGAATTTTATGACCTCCGGGTTTGTGATCTCCTGAGAGTCTCTCCACAGATCACTGGTAAAGATGCCACTGACAGCTGCTAAATCTCTGCTGCTTTTATGTACAGTTTTTGGCCCTGAAAATTACAGACCATGGAGGAGAACCCAATTAAATGTAAAAGTGGGGTTATTTTAGGCACATGCCAGCACAATGGGGGAGATGTATAAAGATTGGTGCCTGAAGTGAAATATATATACGCCAGGTATTTAATTTACCTAGTTCACATTTATTTAATGTGGCAAGGTACAAGTATACATGTGGTGTAGTCTGCTAGGGCTCTTTATTTAAAGAGGATGTTTCATGGATTTGGGCACATGCAGTGTTATATACTGCTGGAAAGCCGACAGTGCGCTGAATTCAGCGCACTGTCGGCTTTCCCGATCCGTGCCCCGGGTGAAATGCTATCGGTACCGGTACCATAGCTCTTCATAGTCAGAAGGGTGTTTCTGACACTCTGTCAGGAACGTCCTTCTGCGCAGCAGCGCCTATAGCGCTGTACTGTGTGAGAGGGGAGGAACGCCCCTCCCCCTCCTGATAATACTCATCTATGGATGGGTACTGTGAGCAATGGGAGGGAGGTGCTCCTCCCCGCTCACACAATACAGTGCTATAGGCGCTGCTGTGCAGAAGGACGTTCCTGACAGAGTGTCAGAAACGCCCTTCTGACTGTGAAGAGCTACGGTACCGGCACTGATAGCTCTTCCCCCGGGGCACAGATTGGGAAAGCCGACAATGCGTTAAATTCAGTGCTAGTGGTTGCTAGTGGGAGTCTTCCAGTCCACACCCATAGTCCACTATGGGTTTTTTCCTGGTCTCAGGTGGTCCAAGGTGAGGTTTTCTGATTTTCTTTACTGGGGAAGGAAGCCCAAAAAGGGCAGACAGATTTGCAGCTTGATGGAGAGAGCACCCCTGTGGCAGTTAAGGTCAGTTTTCTACTGGGTTTGGTGGCAGGTATTAGGCTTGCCCTGGAATAGTGAGAGTGAGGCCACCTGCTGTATAGTTAGAACCGGGTAGGCTTAAGTTTGTTTTGTTTCCATGCTGTTTTTGTGCTGAAGCATTGGAATAAAAGCACCCTTGGAGGGGCAACATGGTGGCTCAGTGGTTAGCATTGGAGCGCAGGAGTCCTGGGTTCGAATCCTACCAGGAACAACCACTGCAAGGAGTTTGTATGTTTTCCTTGTGTTTGCGTGAATTTCCTCCCATTCTACAAAGACATACCGATAGGAAGAAAAAATGTACATTGTGATCCCTATATGGGGTTCACAATCTACATCTATATAAAAAAAGCACCCTTGGACTTTGTAATGCACTGGCTGTGTGAACTGTGTCATTGCTGACCCCGATCATGTGAGCTGATATATGTCTGCAGTAGGGTTGAGCCGATCTTGAGATTTCAGGATCGTTTTTAAAATCCGATTTCCGATCATTTTCCATTCGAACCCAATCCCGATCCCAATTCTGATCCTAATGCAAGTCAATGGGATTTTTTTTAAATAATCGAAGATCAGATTTTAAAATCGATCCTATTCACTACACAGCATGGAGTCTAAAAATTGAACACTTTAATTTTTATACTCCACGCTGTATAGTGATTAAAAAGTCCCCCGGCTACTTAAGTCCCCTCTTCTCTCCACTTACCTGCACAGAAGTGCTGCCCCTGCCGATCCACACTGCTCTTGCTTCTCTTCTTTCTACTTTGCATGTCTGCAGAGCACCGTATGTGTCCCCGCCTCCCAGGCTAGTGTTACTGATGCTGGGAGTAGGTGGGGCTTGTTGTGACTTAGGAGAGTGTGGGCAGGTACAGGGTGGGCAAAGGTGAGTGCATCACTCACATCTCCCCTCCCAGTACCTGCCCACACTCTCCTAAGCCACAAACCCTGCCTTCTTCCTAGGTCTGTAACACTAACCTGCGAGCTAGGGGCGCGCACGGACCGAGAATAATGGGGAGCGACAGCTGGTCTGTGCAGGTAAGTGGACTATTCTGTTTCTAGTGGACTATACTATTCTGTTTCCTCTCTGCTGTACCATATATTGGACTCTGCTACATCTGCATTACTGTACATTGACTTGTCTATCTACTCTCCTGCTTTGTTCCTTCATTCTGTTTCCTCCCTACAATGCTGTAGGAATGAATGGATGCAGCCAGCGTGCAGGAGGTTAAGCGGCTGGACGCCGGCACAGGCTCTGTGCCGGCTGCATCCATTCATTCCTATGGGAGCTTGTTATTAGAAACGGCAGTTTCGAATAGTACTCACTCATCTCTAGTAGCTAACATTGTTAACTTTTCCCACAATGCTTGGCCAGTAGCAAAGTATTGTGGGAAATAACCTCCGACCTCGATTGCTCAACCCTAGTCTGCAGTCATGGCTGTAAATGTTGGCACTTCCTGAAATTTTCCTAGAAAATTATTGCAATTACACATGTTTTGTTATACACATGTTTATTTCCGTTGTGTGTATTGGAAGAACTAAAAAAGACAGAGAAAAAAAAGCCAAAGGTTATATAACTTCACACAAAACTTTAAAAATAGGCCTGACAATATTACTGGCACCCTCAACTTAATATTTGGTTGCACAAACTTTGGAAAAAATAACTATAATCAATCGCTTCCTATAACCATCAACAAGCTTTTTACACCTCCCAACTGGAATTATAGACCACTCTTCTTTTGCAAGCTGCTCCAGGTCTCTCATATTTGAAGGGTGCTGTCTCCTTACAACAGTTTTAAGATTTTAATGGGATTTAGATCCAGACTCATTGCTGGCCGCTTCAGAACATGCCAGCACTTTACATGCATAGAAGGAAAAGGGAAAAGGAACATATACTCAGGCAACTTGCAGTATCAAATCAGTCTCCAATGTATAATTTTCCACCCGAATTCTGAAGCTCGGCTCGGAAGTACACTCCCTCGGCCCGGAGCTGACAATTGGTATATCCACAAGGAGAAATTGATTCCAGCCAGGTTTCGTGGAAAATTGAAAAAATTCTTCTTTATTGTTAAAAAGAGTGTGGGTGTTTGATGTCTTTTTAACAATAAAGAAGAATTTTTTCAATTTTCCACGATACCAGCACTTTGTTTCCGTCCATTTTTGGTTTCATTGTCCTGCTGGAAGATCCATGTCCTAAGACACAAACCCAGCTTTCTATCATTGGGCCAGAGACAGATTTGGACATGAAAGTGGCCCTGGAAAAAATATTAAAAGTGGCCTCATTTTATAGGGCTTCTTAGTGCAGGTAGGTAGAATCAGCATGAGTAGCCAGCAGAAAAAGCATTATAGGCACAAAAAATGGCAACAGACGTTTCGCGTCTAATCTGACGCTTTTTCAAGCCAAAAATGCAATACTCCCTCCCTGTACAATTATTTTTATCCGCATTTAATAAAGGATTTTGTTTTTACATACGAGAAGTGTCAAGTATCATCTGCCGACTATTGAATGGTGAGTGCCCACCCCAATTTTTCTCTATTTTTTCTTTGAAGGACTATGTGCTATGTATCAGGGGTTGTAGAGCACCACCTTTAGCGGTGTGCAACTGGCATATTAAGCCGAGAAGGGGGCTTAACAGAGGAAAAGGAGAACGACCTAAGCTACAATGTTTTTGTATTATATATAGCTGTGCCGTCCGGTTTCTTTCTTTATAATAAGGACACTGTTTATTATGTTTGTCACCTCTCATGGGCCTCAGCATATTATACTCTGGGGTCTATTGGGTGTCCACCATTTTTAAACTGAAACCTGTGGAGGAAAAAGTCCTCCATGGAGGACTTTTTTCCACCAATTTTTTCCAGACACTGCGACAGAACGTAGCCTTAGAACTCTTATGCAAATAATACACTGGGGCTGGACCTTCAGCTCTGGGAGCATTGCTTTTGCACCTTAGGTATGAGGCTAATATTATAGCAGTGAGAGGATCAACTCCCACACCAAGGGGTGGCACAGGCAGGACATAGTAAGCAGGGGCGTAACTTGAGGGGGTGCAGAGGGAGCAGTCACACTGGGGCCCAGGAGTCTTAGGGGACCCATAAGCACTGGCACCAGCATTGAGATTGCAGCTTTCATCTGACTAAGTCAAGGAGACCCACAGATTACCCTAACCACACTAAGAGGGGTTAAACTCCCTAGCACCAGTAGCCATCGCTATCAAGAAATTGTTGTATGGATGAGGTAGGGGGCTCCGGATAAAAGATTGCAGCGGGACCACAAGACTTTAGTTACGCCACTGGTACTACAGGTCTGAGCAGCAAGAGCACCAACTACCTAATTTGCATAAGAATTCAAAATTGCTTTTCTGCTCCTGAAAATCAAAGCTGCATTATGAATGGTTGCTATGTGCAACACAGACAGTCTTGCTTTTGGCCTGTCTTAATAAATCTGCCAGACTGAATGTTTGTGAATACCATTGGAGTTTAATGCATAGTTTAGTAAAATAAAGTGCGTCCTAGTATACAATGGCTTTCTTCTTTTTTCTTAAGAAAGAACAAGGTTATGCTATTTGTAATTACAATAAATCAGATAAATGTTTATATACGGTATGTATTACTTTCACTACTGTATAATGATGTGTTGCTTTTATACATAGATATGCCGTCAGCTAAAACAGCTAGGTTTATTAAGCTAAGCCAAAAGACTGGTTTGGCCTTATGTGTTAACCTTTGGTTTTGGCTATAAAAGATAATGAACCAGTTTTTTAAAGTTGGAAAGTGGAAATCCAAGTGACTAAAGTGGTCCAGAATAGGGTAAAGATTATGGCTATAGAAATTAGGAGAAGAATACATTACATGTATTGTTGCTTAGTTACAGCAAGTTTTCAGAATACAAGTTAAGTAAAGACACGTTAAAAATATTAATATGAGAAAACATTACACGATTGTAATTCAGCAATGAGTGGGGATGGAGTACAATGAAATGGAGGTCTTTAGGCTGGATTCACATATGTACTTTTTGATTCATTTTTTAAACAATGTCATTTCCATTTGTTTTCAAATATACGAGAAAATGAGTTTTATACGTTTGTGTATTATACTTTATTAGGCAATTTTGTGAGATTTTATTTCATGTCTTAACTAAGGAAAATCCATCTTCAGCATGTATGGTACAAGTTGTTACACATAGAAGCAGCTTCTCAGTCTATCATGCATTTCTTTAGCCTATACACACAGATGAGTTTCTGTGGCTGTGTGTCCAGGCTGTAGTGAAGAGATGCAAAATATGGAGAGGACCCTATACCTTTCTATATTTATGGCTCGTTCCATTCGTTTTCACTGACTCATATACTGAACACGGTCATGTGAAGAAGACCTTACACAAATGGCCCATGTAGTGAAACGCAGCAAAAAAAAAATGTTTTCTCCACAGCATTTTTCATGGTGATTTCGCAGAGTTTCCTCTTCGGACTTTATGTCTCTGTTATACGCATACAGAAAATGCCAGGGTTTCCGCAGGTATAATTGACATGTTTCTGAAAACGCAACTTTATATCTGCAGATTTTTTTCTGCAATGTATGAATGGGATTATCCAGAATCTCATCCACTTTACAGGTAATGTAAAATATAAAGAAACACAGCATTTTCACAATGTCGGGCATCATTTTTCAAAAAAGACTTAAAGGGATTCTATCATTTAAAATCAAATTTTTTCTCAATCAGACATAGGACTAGGCTTAAGAAAGGCTATTCTTCGTCTACCTTTAGATGTCTTCTCTGCACCGCCGTTCAGTAGAAATCCCAGTTTTCTTCTGTATGCAAATGAGTTCTCTCGCAGCACTAGGGGTGGTCCCCAGCGCTCAAACTGTGTAAGCGGCCATTTGTCTTTAGGCCGTGGGCATGTGCTGTCTGCTCTGCCCGGGGCCTAGAAGTCTAGAACCCAGCTCCGGAAGAAGACACGCAGAGAAGAAGATGAAGGCGGCGCTGGAGTATTACCACAAGCTGTTATCACATTAACATCAGATTTCACCATATAAATATATGTTATCTATTGAATGATCAGTTGTTTATACTACCCAATAACATTTCTGGTGGGATCATGTGCTAGTTAGGTTATATTATATGTTATTAGTGTGACCATAGCTCCCAATTGTCCCACATTCTGCAGGACAGTCCAGATTTTAGACTGCTGTGCCACGGTCCCACACGGTTTACCACATGTCCTGCTCTGCCCCTGAAGTGTTTTGCTTATTAACAAACTTTCCCCTGATCACCGCCCGCTCTTATAACAGATAAAAGGTTGCAACTGGGATAGCCGATAGTGATTGGGGGAAAGTTTGACTCCTGTACTCAGAAGGACCTGTATGACATCAGACAGTCACGTCACTAGGTAGGCATGTTTTTGTATCCCATGCAGTCCAGGAAGAGATGGAGAGATGTGTGGTCTAAGGTACTGGGTGGGGAAGAGATGTGGAGTGCTGGGTGGACTGTGTCTGGAGGAGAAATGTGGGGAGCAGGGTGGACTGTGTGGGTGGGAGTTATAAGGTGTGGGGGAAAGTGTGCAACCATCAGGAAGAAATTCCACTCCTCTATGTGCTATCCTGGTATTATGCATCTATCCTTAAACATCAGGCCTATTATCTTAGATCAGGCCTATCTGTCTATTTGTATGATTCCTAGATACAATACATATGCAAAAAAGACTGTAATGATGGAAATGAAGTAATTGCATAGAGGTGGGAGAAGCAATGTATTGAAGCTACATACACTGTACTTTTCATTAGACTTGTTCCATGTATTATGTTCAAAAGCTGGTTTCTTAGTGGTTTTTGTGGAAAGGGATTGCCTATGATTAATGGTTGAAAAAAAAAAAGTTCTGGCAGGAAATTGGAAAAAAATATATATTTTGGCGTGATTTTCTTAGAAAATGACTTAGAAGAACATAACACTGCCTGGCCATAAATGATCTGGTTTGTGAGCTACTAAACAGCCATGTAATTGAGTGATATTTTATTAACATGTTGGGTAGCTTTTATTCCCTTTAGATGTACCTTATTGTTTTAACACCAACATCAATGCAACACAATTATTTTTAACATGTCCGTTTAAAACAAAGTTTCACCCCCTCCTCCTCCTTGTATACGAATTAAAAGGGACCTGTCAGATAGGTTCCCAAACCTGTGTATATGACAAGTGTGGTAAATTATATTATAACTTGCCAGGCAGATGACTCCAGGAGTCTGCTAGAGCACTTATGTGCATTGTACCACTGCCACTGCATCGGCACACATGCATTATATCTGATGAAGCCAAAGTCAGTACTCCTCAGTGTGGGTATCTTCCACATATCGGGCTAAAGTCGAGTCATAAACTCATCTGCTTGGTAAGATATTAGTTAATGTACTACACAATGCAAGGATGACCTCAGCTGCATAATGCAGTGCTGGCAGTTTAGAGGCTCCAAACCAGTTGACAGGATCCCTTTAAAGTAGCTCAGTTTTCTCTTCCATTGGTTCTTCCTACTATGGAACACAGAGTTCTAGGGGTAGCCAAAGTGCAGAGCATTGTATGTGTCAGTTTAAAGAAAAAAACCACATAATTTTTTCAAGATGGCGCCATGTGAGTGGCAGCCTAATACAGAGGCTTCAAGCTGAGAGTGACCATATCTTTCCTTTTTCACCCTTTTTGTCTGTATCTTCAAGATTCCTCTACTCAACTATCCTTGCACTATGAATAGCTAACTATTTGGAATGGAAAAAACCTGCAAACTATTTTTTTTTTGTGTCAATTGTTTATGCTTGGAAGATGCCTGCAGTTGGATAAATGGAACTTTCTGTGTACATATGGTGGCTTTATTATAGCCTTGTTACAATGTACCCCATGAGCTAAGGGAAGTTTGGACAATCAAGCAGACAAAGCATAGAGAAGAAGCTTGCATGAAATTGCAGACTCCTTCTTTCAAGGAAATGTTTTAGCGTCTATTGTTTTATGCTTGGAAGATGTGGTTGGCTGACTGGAACTTCTTTTTCCTGTGGACACGTGGGGCTTTGTTACCACCCCCTTCCCCCCATCATGAGCTAAGGAGGCATGGAAAGAGAGCAGATAGTATGGAGGAATAATCAGCACCCTGTCTCCCTGGATGGCTTCAGACTACTTCGGGTGGATAGAACACGTGACAGCGGTAAGGAAAAAGGTGGAGGTCTTGCGGTGAAAGATGGTGCACTATTGGGGGGCATTTTTATAGTTAAGGAACAATACTGCTAATGCAAGATATAGAACTATCGGCTGTGAGCATGAGATTCTACTACCTACCAAAGGAACTACCAAATGTTATCGTGATAGCTGCATATGTGCCCCACCTCTGCAAAAAGCTGATTCTGCCTGTTATGTCTACATGCTGTGCCTCCCTCCTGATTGGCCAATCATCTAATTTGTAATGCTGGCAGATAGTGGCGGAGTGAAGAGTTGGACATGTTGAATTTTTAGCATAACTATTTCTTACATTCTCAGGGAGATAACTCACTGGTAGAGGTGCCTACCAGCAACTTTTTCCCCTCTCTCTATTCATTGCATACAATATGCACCCTCGGCCAAGCTGAGCATGCATGTGTATATTTGGATTGGGATAAATAGGTATCTCATGTGTATGGCCAGTGTAAGAGTATTGTGCCCACTTGCTAGCACCCCAAAGGTTTTCCAGGAATTTTTATGAGTGTGAAGAAACAGTTGAGCATATATATGTCATATTGCAATGAAAAAGAGAAAATAACAGTCTTGCTGTACCTTATTATTTCCTTTTAATGCTATACTCTTTTAATGTAAACCTAAAATAAAAGATGTTAACAAGACAAACTTCAAGACTACTCAGGTCTCTTTGTCACAATGGGGTTGTGTGACTGACCCTGTCTAAATTTAAAATGTCTAAGCCAGATTTATCAGAGTGGCTACAACTGGAGTAAAAATTTGGTGCTTCTGTAGTCTAAGTTAATGTCATCTATTAGTGAACTTTAGGTCAAGTTAGAAGCATATTAAAGGTATTCCATCATTAGATTTTCCTTTTTTAACTAAGCATATGTTGGAATAACCTTAAAAAAAGCTATTCGTCTCTTACCTTTATTACTCTGATCCGTGCAGCCGTTCCTGAGAAATTTTTTCTTTCTTCCATATGAAAATGTGTTTTCAAAACTCTCCAGCGACGCCTCCATCTTCTTCTCTGTCTCTGCCTTTTCTTCCTCATCACCGTCACGTCTTCATCCAAAAGCACTGACTGCACATGTCCGTCGGCCATTTTCCTGTGGCCGAATGGGAGAGAGAACATCCCCAGTGCTGTCTGAAAACTCATTTACATAAGGAAAAAAGAAGATATTTCTCAGGATGGCGGCGCAGATCAGAATAATAAAGGTAAGAGAAGAATAGCCTTTCTTAAGGCTATTCTGATGTGTATTTAGTTAAAAAAAAGGCATTCTAATGATAGAATCCCATTAAACCACTCCTTGTTTCTAGGAAACCATGCCCGCTTTCCATCAAAGCCATTCCTCTTGTCTGACTACAGAAAAAAACATCTGAATTAAAATAAATGTAGCACACACTGTATATGCCAATCTCTGAGTCCAAGTTAAGTTATCATTCTTGAGAATTTAACTTAGTAAATCTCCTCCAATATATGAAACTTTATTCATGTTACATCAGGGGCATAGCTATAGGGGGTGCACAGATAGCAGTCACCACCAGGCCATGAACTCATAAAATATACCACTATTCTAAATGGCATAAGGTAAGCAGAGGCCCCAATACATATGTTACATTGGGGCCTGGGAGATTTAGGCTACGATTGTGCGTGATACTCTTATTTTCAAGTGGCACTTTTTATTTTCTGGTGGCACAATCGTTAGCACTCTTACTTTCTTAGGTAGTGGTAGTATGTGACACAATGTTTCAAGGTTCTTAGTATGTAGCATCCTTGATTTTAGGGAACTTATTTGTTACACCCATATTCAGTTGGTGTAGCATGTGGCACTCAGCATGTGGTACAGTATGCCATTTTTCTCAGGGTGCAATATGTGGTACTCTTATTTTCCCAATTATTGTGGTCTATCTACTAGTGTCCAAAGCATTTCAATTTGGTATCATTTGGATTATTACATGGCCAGAACTATTTTTCATCCTTTGGAGATAAACAGTGAAGCTTCCCATAGAGTGAAGTCAAGCAAATTAAAGGCAAAGGGATTTCAGTATCCAATATCCTGTTAACATCATGTTGTCCATTGATTGACTATTCCATTTGCAGTCCATCACAGTACAGCTAGAGAAGCTGAGAGGTGGGCCTGTTATGTACCATGGTGGATATTGCATACTGGACTATGTTCAAAAATCTTCTGTCTGCCTTCAAATTACATAAAAAGGTTGTCAACCAAAGAAGATGCGTCATGATGACACACTGTTACATTACTAACTATTGCTTCAGCAATGGAAAAATACAGACCCCGTGTGATTGTCAAGGTTTCTGTTCCAATCATGTTACTGTCATTTGTCTAACTGAGCAAATTCTCTTTCTAGGAAATGATTTTTGGCAGTATCATGTGGTTACTCCACAAGTGGGCAATGGGACTGAGGACAAGAGTTCACACATTTATTAAACTTTAAGATTGCTTCATGCTATTGGTATTACCTTTATTGCATTGTCATATCCTCTCATAATCTAGGAAGTCTATAAATTAATCTGGATAAATCTGATGTTTTATTGCATCAATATCAGGACTATCAATTGCCAATGTCCAGCCAGAGAAGACCTCCTAAGTATTTTTAAGTGAGAGATGTAAAATGATGGGGCTTAATTCAAATTGAAAAGTAAAAATTCAAGCTACTAATGTTAACATACAAAGCCATCCACAATCTGTCTCCTCCATATACCTCCGACCTAATCTTCCGCTACCTGCCCACACGTAACCTCAGATCCTCCAAAGACCTCCTACTCCGCTCTGCTCTCATCCGTTCCTCACACAACCGACTCCAAGATTTCTCTCGTGCATCCCCCATACTCTAGAAGTGCTTACCAAGACACATAAGACTGACCCCCACAATCACAGGCTTCAAGAAGGCCCTGAAGACTCACCTATTCAGAAAGGCCTACAACCCCCTATAACATTACTGTCACCATATCACCACCTGAACAGCCTCTCCCCAGGGTCGTTGTTAGAATCATATCTGTTTGTACATTTGTGTACTGCATATGAACCCTCAAATGTAAAGCACCATGGAATTAATGGTGCTATATAAATAAACAATAATAATAATAATAATAATGGAAGAAAGCTTATGTTCTCTTTTTTTACATTATGGTGAATGATGATGTATGATGCCAGAATGGGGCAAACTTAATAAGACTGACTTATTGTACGTCACTCTTAATAGGTGGTCTCCCTGCCGCAAGGAACCAGAGAATTATGAAGGGACTGCAGCTACATGATAAATCTGTCAGATGTCCCCGCTCTAGAATGGAAATCTATATCGGGTAAGAACAAGGTGTAGATTTCCATTCTAACTCAGGCCAGAAAACTTAAGTGAGTTATAATAAATCAGTTGTACATTGTGACGGTCAAGGCATGGATTGGGGTTTGTGGCACACGTTTTGTGCCAGAAAGGGCCTTGAGCCAAACGTGCGCCTGAATATCGTTTCTCTAGGCCAGAAAAGTAGGGAGAATATAGGGAATAATGAACTCCATTACGTGCTCTACCTCCATTCCTCATTCTGTTGGCTTGTAAGTCCAATGGATTATATGAGACCAGAGTGACCATAGTCTAACACTTGAAAGTAGAAATACGTTGAAGTGAGGAACTATCTAGCTATCACTGGGTTTGCAGAATTCCAGAACTCTTCTTGTAAAATATTCTTCTGAGTTATGTCACAAACAGCACAATTCTTCATTCATATGGAGGCAAGGAGTTCATGAAGGAGCTCATTCCTGTGGATATCTAGGTTCAGCACTCCAGTCATTGGCCCTCATGAGACTTTGAACAATACATTTTGTTGTTCTCTTTGGCTTTAGAGAAAGGTGTGTACTAAGCAGGACTACAAGATCTTATCCCACACAGTGAAATTCACATCTGTTCTTTGCAGGATTTTTTTTTACAGTTGGATGACTATGTGAAATCCTAACACAACTTCACCAAAAAGCATTGTCTTTATGAAATGCTTATATGTGTTTATAGTGTGATTTTTGTTCTTTCTTTTCTTGTTAAAACTGCTAAGACTGAAGACACACCTTGAGCTTTTGAGTTGAATGGCACAAAGCTGCAGTACCATATCTAACCTGTGAATGGGTGTGGCACTATTTTTGAAAGACAGCAGCTGTATGTTTCTAATTCTGATCGACCACTTAGGGTAAGTTCACGCGGAGATTTTTGGTCAGGATTTTGAGACCGCCTCAAAATCCTGACAAAAAAGAAGGCTCCCATTGAAATCAATGGGAGCTACTCAGGAGTTTTTTCTGGGAGCCGTTTCTTCGAGATACTCATTCTTCAGGCTGAGTCACCTTGCGATTCGGCCTTAAGACACTCCCTCCTCCGGACTAGGCCCATTCATTGGTGCAGTGCACCAGCTTTCAGTTGCGGCTACCTGATTTTTGGACCGGAACCTGTGGCGGCCTCCGCCAAAAAACCCCGTCTAAACTTACCCTTATAGATTAGGTAAGGTTTGGTAAATTATAGACCTAATATGGAATCTCATCTTAACTTTAGTCAGATTCAAAATTCGGTGCTGTCTGCAGGCAAGTTGTTATAGAATAGTGGGAGTTGCACAGACATTATTCTGTAAGGAGGGGCCAGTCTGAGGCATTATACTGTGTGAAGTTGCTGCTATGGGACATTATACTGTGTGGAGGGGCCACTATGGGACATAATACTGTGTGCAGAGTCCTCTATGTGACATTATACTGTATGGAGGGGCCAGACTGATTCATTATAGTGTGTGAAGATGCTGCTATGGGACATTATACTGTGTGGAGGGGCCACTATGGGACATAATACTATGTGCAGGGTCCTCTATATGACATTATACTATATGGAGGGGCCAGACTGAGTCATTATAGTGTGTGAAGATGCTGCTATGGGAAATTATACTGTGTACAAGGGCTGCTATGGGACATGGAGAAGACACTATGGCAAATAATACTGTGTGGAGGGGCCACTATGGGACATAATACTGTGTGCAGGGTCCTCTACATGACATTATACTGTGTGGAGAGGTCACTATGGGACATTATACTGTGTACAAGGGCTGCTGTGGGACATTATTCTGTGTGGAGGAGCCTCTATGGGACATAATACTGTATGGAGAGGCTGCTATGAGACATTATGCTGTATGGAGGGGCTACTATGAGACATTATACTGTGAAGAGGGGCCACTTTGGGACATTATAGTGTGTGTAAATGGGGCATAATACTGTGTGGGGGCCTGGAAAGGGGGCGCTATATCGTGTGCAGGGGGGGAGCAAGTCAAAAGTTTGCTATGGGGACAAGTCTTTGCTAGTTATGCCCCTGCTTGTAACACCTAACAACCTTTACATCATACATGCACATAAACAGCACTATGCAATATACTGTATATATACACACATATATTGGTACATTGGGGATTTTTCTGATGTATATACAATACATCCAGTTGAAGAATGAGTGGACAGATGTATGCACATGTGGATTACTGTCTCCATTCAAGTCTATAAGAGTTACATAATAGGTAGGACCCATGTGTACATATGTCATAAATACCTGTGGTGGAAAATCTCTTTAATATTCCTAAATGGGCATTTTTTAAAGTTAATCTGAATTTACATTTATGTGATGTTTTTCATTATTAGTTATTATTAAAAGCCACTATACACATTAGATAAAAGTTGTCGAAACCCAATGGTTTGGTGGTATCCACTGCATATGGGGGCCTCTCGACTCTTCAAGGCAAACTGTATAATGTTGGCAATAAGAAGAATTGTGTGTGTTGAATTTAAATGATCCTTTTGTTGTCCCTTGAGATATCTGCTGCCAGAGATATCCATAAGTGGCTTACTATACTCTCTCTGATGAAAAAACACACACTGGGAGAAACCATGCATCCATGTTTAAGTGGATATATAAGACAAGGTAAGTTGAACTTCTATAAGATTAATAAGTTTTGTAGGAATATTTGCAAATACTGATGATCAATGCTAAGAAGATGGTAAACCCCTTTATTGACAACAAGGTTTAAAACAATCAACAATTTTCTTGGAAATCTATTTGAATCCAGCCACAGCAATCACTATAGGATCACTCACAATGTATATCATGCAGCCTAAAATGCAGTGAAACTGTTGTCTAGTGGTCTGTCCAGGCATTCAAGGGGTTACGCAAGACAACTGACAGAAGGCCGATTGCATCTGTATTTTTCACTTTACCAGTTTGCCACAAAATTACATAATATTCCAAATATACCTTATAAAGTGCAGGAAGCTTGGTCAGCACTATATAAAAAATAAAACATTACCAACAAAGGCAAAATGTCTGTTTGCACAGCTTTTGGTCTTATACTTAGACATTAAAGTCACTCATCGGAAACATTCGGAACCGTGTAAAGCTTTGGCTCCAGCTGACACATTAAGATGACAATATTAAAATTTCAGATGGCACAAAATTCAAGATATACCGACATAAAAAAAACAATTCAATAAGTAATCTATTTACACAAGGATTGTCAGTTCCTTTGTTTAAAAATATATATTTTATATGCTTTATTTTATATTTTAGTCAAGTACTTCATTAAAAAAAAACAATAGCACCACTTTACCACTCCTGGCCCAATAAGTAACTGGTAAAAGCAAATATGCTACATATCAGTGTATATTATGCAATGCAATGTATACGTGTGCCGTAAGTGACAATGTTATCTAGCATATAACTGTATTAACAAGGTTTTCCCCCTCTAGACTCTGCTGACATGTTTACAGGACCTGCCATAGAATGGACCAATGTTTCTGAGAATGTAAAATATCCATTAACTATTTAAGTAACAACTTAGAATTCAGCTATTTTTAGTATATGGGTGGTATCTGGGTCCAGTTTTGCCTGTTATGTAGGTGCCAACATTACTAAGTACTTTTCATTCTGTCATTAAGGCTAAGGCCCCACGTTGCGGAAATGCAGCTTTTTTTTGTTGCAGATTTTGCTGCGTTTTTTGATCTAAAGCCAAGAATTGCTACAAAAGGAATCAGAAATATATGGGAAGTTGACTAAAAAAACCGCAACAAAATGTGCAACAAAAAAAGCTATGTTTCTGTAACATGGGGCTTTAGCCTAAAAGGCACAAATCACATTTTTATGGATAATCATCCTAAATAAGCCTTTTGTTAAAAATGTCTTACTTGGATAAAGAATAACACGCACGCCTACAGTATTAGTGGTGACTAGAAAAATGTTTCCTGTTCTTATTTGTTTTACTGAGGACCGGATGACTACTTAGATAATTCATGATGGTAACTTTTCACTTTTTTTTTCTATTTTTCAGTATTTCTAATGGTTAACAAGAAAAGTAGTTACTGATCTTGACAGACCTTCTTAGGGTTTTCGCTTTTCTCATGAACACCCAAAAGACGTTATACATCTCATACTTGCATTGAGAATTTGTGTGTTAAGGTTTATCTCCAGTTATAAACTTTTTTTTATAAATGAAAAGCACAAGTTAATATAAGAAATTTTGTGATATCTTATTAAAGAAACATTCTCCACATTAGTCTATGAAGAGAAGGAGGGGGGTTAGAAAACGCGTTCAAATAATTGCTGCTTTTACACTCTGCATTTCTTGCTTTTTAACTATGCTAGGTTGTAGATAAGAGGCTAGAAGTGCATGTGCGAGGCAATACATCAAAAACTAGCTGGCAGGAGAATCTTACTTAATCTATCCCAGCTCCATAGAGCTGTATGTTCGAGGCTGAATATGGAGACGGATATAATGTAAACAAGAAGTCAAACTGAAGACAAGGATTAGGAGAACACCTTAATAAGTGGTGAAGCAAACAGATCTCCTTAATAAGATATATTGACCTGCCCTATACATTTAAGAAAAGTTATTTATAACTGGAGGTACACTTTAAAGAGCAGTGATGCATGGTCCATACAGATTCTAATAAGTCAATCACTACTGCACACTAAGCATGCATAAGCAGAAGATTAGGGGGGTTGGGAGGAGTACCTGTTGGTGACTTTTAGGACTAGGTCACTTTTATGCATATACCTGTCTTACAGATCAGTATTGTATTGTTCTGTTGTCCTATATTGAACCTCCATGTGTCTTAATATGGTCCCATAAGGAGGTTTGTTGTCATATATTTCCCCATGTTCCATCACAAACCTTTTTACAGCTGCACCATAGGGTAACACATGGAGTGGCTACAGATCTGTAGTACTGAATTGTAGGGATTCTGCATTGTACAGGCTCTGGATACATATATTTACATTTTGTTACTTTACGTTGTGACTTGTCTTTGTGGCCTTTCTAAAGATGTAGTGCAAAATTGAAGATCAGTTTTTGTTGGCTTCATTTATTTAACTAAAGTGTATGGGGATGATAATATTTTGCAAGCATTTTTGGATAAAATGAATCTTTTGTGTAGAATTTGGCCAAATGTAATTTTATTAATCCCCATCAAAGTCCAGTGTAACAGATTTCACTATGATTTTCTGGAACATATCTTGGATAGGAAGATGCTTTGAAAATAGAAGTTGCTATTGCATGCATTATAGCTGTAGGGGATTCAGAAGTAGCAGTGGCTCTCAGACCTCGGTACTGGCCCTAAAGTCCCTCTGCCACCTGAAACACCAGTATTATAAATGGCACATAGTAGGTGGAGGACCGTGTTACAGATATTTACAGATTCAAGTTGCCCCTCTGACTAGCCTTTGGTTTAGTCAATACACAAAAAGTGGTTCTAGTGATGCAATTGCTGATCCATACAGAGTTATTTCAGTAGCATCCATTATTATCATATTGACGGGAAAGACTTGGAAAGCTTTCAACATATCGAGCCACCTGTCTAGGAATAGAACGAATATTCTGTTCTCCTCAACTACCTATTACTGTAACTATGTACTGTATATACATATATCTGTCAATATATATCATATGCAGTGCTGTCCAAATAGGATAAGTATTTCAGCATATCGCTTTTCATATATATATTTGCAGATTTTTATTTTAGGTTCCATTCATTGCTATTATGGGGCGCACAGTGACTAGTGTGTGAGAAATGTCTTTGTTTTATGACTTGCCAGAATGTCTTTAATTTATATGCTTTTCATTTATGGTAGAATTATTAACTTTTAAAATAGTTTTATACTGGTAAGAAAAGCAGACTTTTCCTTTCCCATAAATTGAAAGAACCTCCTCCTCAAGTCACATATGGAATGAGGGTCATGATTCAATGAATTGACGTACATTGACTCAGGGGATTGCCCCTTTTTGACATCTGTTGCACAAATTAAACACAACCAAACTGTTAAATGGTATACAGATTCTTTAGCGGGAGATGACTGAAGCAATCATTTAAATACTATGACAGGACCCTCTTGGAGAAGAACTCTTTACATTTGGTATGAATTAACGGCTATTAACACTTTTTCATTTTGGATACTGAAAAATTGCCTTTCAATCTGTAAAAGGAAGGGAGGGGGGGTTGGAGGGTGAGAGGAGACAAGCATATGTTGTAACTGTGTGGTTTTGGAAGTAGAAACCCTATAATAATGCTGTATGCATGGAAAACTTGAAGGTCAAAATATGATAGACTTTTTGATATGTTAGCACAAAGGATCATTGTTTGCCGCATTCATTTTGTATACTGTAAAAGTAATTTATGTGCTACTCTATTAATAATGGAGTAGACGTTAGGTTAAACCAATATTTATGCCCCTATCAATCATGTCACTTGATGGGATGTAAAGCATTCTGCTTCCTGTATAAGCAAGATTAACACTTCAGGTCATCCCATGAACATGCCCCTTATTCAGCCTGTAATACTGCATCTCCCCTCCAGGGGCGCTGCAGGAAAATTGTCAACAGCTGATCTTCAAACTGAAAAAGGTTATACCTTCCAAGTAGGTAAGAATGACTACTAGACAGTGTGTATATTATCAAGGAAATAGTATATTTAGTAAAGTGAGCCCCACACATCTACTAATATGCTGCACAATGATAAATAATTAGTATATTTTTTTCACATTTCTTTCTTTCAAGTTCAGTCCAAGTAGAAGACTCAATAAAACTGACACTATTGACACTAACATTAAGGCCCCAGTTAGTCCTCAAGAGATGTGTTTGCTTTTACCAGTTAGCATTAGTGGCCAGATCGTTACACAACACTCACTACAACATACCGTAGCACCATTGTACTATTTTACAGCTCTACATACCAAATGATATATGTGCATTAGTGATATACAGATATTGAATGGATTGAGCACAGATGTATATTGGTGGACAATTAACTAGCTTGTTACCTAGAGAGATGGGTGACGTTTATGAGCCTAGACATGTTTACCTGTTACATCATACCATATTTAGCGAAAAGGTGAATGAATCAAGCCATTGTGGAAAGTAAAAACTTGACTCACAATCAACATACGTAAAGATGATGGGATTCATGAACAGAAGGATAGGAATAAAAACATTTTCTGCTACTGAAAAGCTAAACTGTGCAAATACAGAAGGGCAGGCAAACAATGTTATCGGATGCTGGACAATAAACAGCCCATGAAGAGAAGTGCAAATATAAGAAAGAACTCTCTTAGACATGTCGGGGTCATTCTTCCAGCACCCATGGAACATTGGTTAAGTATAGTGCAATTGGAGCCATCAAGAAGGCCATTTATTTTTGGACCTCTAGGGGACACAGGCTATTAATAAAAATCTTGTGCAGGACACGTAAAACAGGTGAAAGATTACACAGTATTAGATTAGCTAAGTGAGTTGTCATGATTCTGTCTGCAATACATAATATTGGAATGTAAATTTGCATTGTACAAAGGAAGAATGCCCATTGATTGAGAGATGTGAAGTCTTTCCCTGTTTTAGCTGATTTTGTTCCATTTCAGTGATGTATCCTGCAGATGGCACATTAGTCTTCAAGACTTTGAGTGGCAATAGCATTATATCCTGAAGCTCCGGCTACCTGTGTTCCCTCTACTCGCATTCTTCAAATGAACTTCCTGTAAGAATATAGAGACACCATATTACTCAAAAACATCACAGATAAGACGCAACATCCAAGACAACATTTCAGCCATTCTTCAACCTAAATGTTAAATCTATATCTCCCAAGGTGTCATAGACAATGGGTTCCTTTTTCCGCTAGCAGAAAAAGGAACACATTGAAGTCAATGGGAGACTTTTTTTTTCAGAGCTGAAATTCCAGAGCAAATTCATCACCATTTTCCTCCGTGTGAATGGACCCTTAGACTTTCCATAATGGAAATATCAGAACAGTGCCCAAGGTGTTTGAGCTATATATAAAGCTTCTATGACTTCAACCATGTAACCTTCCCACTTGCACGTTTATGAAACTTTGTATATTGCTGTTTATCACTGTATAGATCTTTACTTCTATGTCCCCATAGCCAGCGCCGCACCTCCCATGAGGCGACCTGAAGCGAGCGCTTCAGGCGGCGCTATGCCAGGGCCTCAGGGAGGGCGGCATTTTTGCTAAAGTAAGCCAGTCCAGGACAAGCTGCCTCCCCGCACGTTCAGGTAGAGCGCAGGCAGTCTCCGGGCCTGCTCTCTGCCGGCGAACGGCGCTAAGCCACGCCCCCTCCGCTAAGCCCCGCCCCATCCGCTAAGCCATGCCCCCGCTCCGCCCCCTCCCCCGGCGGGGGGGGGGCGGCTTTCTGCACTTCGCCTCGAGCGGCGAAAGGGGCAGGTTCACCCCTGCCCATAGCACATTCTACCACATGTGCCCTGGCACTGTTCAGCCTTGCCATAGGGACATCAAATGAAACAAATTATTCATCCACATTTGTTTTTAAACATATACTATCTATGTAACATACACATATGACTGTTGAGGTCAATGTATTGTCTGGATTGGTCATGTGTCTTGTGTCGGAACATCATCGCTAAAGAACGTCATCGCTAAAGAACGTCATCGCTAAAGAATGTCATCACTAAAAACACCAGGAGACAGGGAAAACAGGGGGTCTGGAAAGCGGTGTCACAGGAGTGAGGGGTATCTGGGAGGTATATGTCCCTTAGTGTGTCTCCTTACAAGATTTTAAAGCTTTTCATGGCATGGACAAGTTCTTTATTAGTCAATTCGACAGTAAGGGGAAGAATTAATCTGAAAATATGCATTTTTTTTTCTATTACAGCCCAATATATTTAATAGGGTTCTTATAATGTGGAATTACCTTCTGGGCTTTTGGCATATCAGTGTGACGCTGGGCACGCACGGACCGCGCTGATTTCACTGGCTTGGCAGGTGCACAGTACATCTCTAACCTCCTTAGATCACAGCTTTGGAAGCAGCACTCATCCACTATCCCTCTGTGATGTGTTCGTCGACTGCTGTATCCATACCCTACTGGTTTACCTGAGGAAGAAATGAATATATGATTAAGCAAGGCAGGACTTTATTTATTAATAATATAAGGGTCTGAAGACTCAAGCACTAAACAATTCCCACTGAAATCAATGGGCTGTCTGAGGAATTTACAAACATGTCTGACTCTCTTTGTAGTGGCTTTCTTCTTTGGCTACAGAAGTGGGTCATGACTAATGGGCCCCTCTCTATTACTGTCTGATAGAAGTGTCAGCAGTGCACACCTTGTATGTGGTACCACAGTAATATCAGACATAACCGATTGACAAATGTGGCAGCATTTATTTAAAAACATGTTTTTCTTATGTACATAGGTAATATTTGTTCTGATGCCAACAGTAGAATTAAACATACAGGAATTGTAAAGAATAGAATTTGCTATACTTATCCAACAGCAGATCAACACAATAAAGAGTTACAGTTGCAGACCGATACAGTTGTGGACTGTCCTGACAATAGTTCCATAATATAATAACAGTTATATTATTTATTCTCTAATTAATGATACTAGAAGAGTACTATTAATGCATTTTCTTAGAATATGAGTCAGACCTTTAGTTATAAATAATACCTGTCACTGACTTGTTGTACCTAGTATTATGGGTGTTCGCATGCATTGCAGCCAAGCCGTGGTCTACCACTAAGTGTCATACTTCATCTGGACATACAACTGGAAACCTCAGAAAGTCCAGGTGAATCCAGTGGTTATGGCAGCTCAGATGCAATGCATATGAACAACCTAATATCAGTATCAGCATTACTAGTAGAAATAATACTGTATGTAAATCCTGCATAATGAATCTACTTTGTTTTATATAGGCCATCAGCTGTGAATTGTTCATAATAAATAATAAAACAAAACTTTTATGCTCCAGTTACTACAACATGAAATGAAATAACTAATAACGTAGCACTTTTGATGACTTAAGTGACATATAACTGAATGTTTTTTTACTATGCTTGTAACCTTGCGGTACCATTTAACATCTGCATAGGCTATAATTTATACATGTGTGACACTTGACTACTATCACCTACAGTGACATACTGACAGAGAAGCCATATACAGTAGTGTGTGACAGCAAGCAAGGTCATTTATGAATTATGAAATATTCAGCACCACCACTCCTGAACCAATGCTACATGTCTCTAAAGGGGTTTGCCATGGAATCTTGGATAATGTGGAATTGTCCAGGGTCTTCCAGGTATTGTACATTACATTTGGAGTATTGGCAAAATCAGCCCCCAAAGTGTCCAACAAGATTGAAAAAAACAGAAATAGTGCCACTCTCGTCTATGAACTATGTATGATTTTTTGGCTCAATTTATATGAATGGAGCTGAGGTACAATACCAGACAAAGCCCATGTACAAGAGTGGATAGCAGAGCCTGCTGTCTGACTTGCTGCTCCATTCAATTTGGGTTTCAAAACTCTCCATGGACCTTTGAATTGGAGGTTAACTCATTTTGACTGGAATACCCCTTTAACTCCTAAATAGGTATGTGTCTGTGCTGTCTTTAGCTGTTAGCTTGGAAGGAGGATACAACCTGAGGATGTTTAGCTGGCTGCTAGCCAATAGATGGCACCGACTGTCAGAATCTTGGTGTAGTTTGCAATTCTACTACCAGTGGCTGCTGTTTGTCACTCTGAACTATTGTGTTGCACTTCCACTCCTCACCACTGGAGGCTGCTTTGTTCATTCTAGGAATTGCCTTTACATAGATGAGCGATCTGTACCAATGTGAAGCCATCTTGTTTTCGGTTTGGGCCTATTTATACCTATGAGGCAGTACAACGTTTGCTCGAGTATTGTGACTTGTTGCATTCTCCTGCTCCTCAGAACTGTCTTTCCCATCTGTTTCTACTGTTTGCTGTATTACCCTTGCGATCTTCACTTCATTCTGCACCCCAGACTAATACTCCTCAATACCTATCTGTTCCTGGTTTATTTAATCTGGCCACTAGATTCCACATATCGGTAACGTAACACCGACTATATCACCACTGGCAATAGGTACATGCAGGAGATGGTGTACAGGCAGCAAGGAACACAAGCAGAGGAACTCCCAGTAAGGCCAGCTGTGGTTGGCTTGTATGGAGAGCCCAGTAATGGCAGGAGAATAGAAGAAGGCAAGCTCACCTCAGCTGTAGCATTCAAGTAAGATTATCTGGTTGTCTGTGTCCATCAGTACCTGCACATTACAGATGCAACCAAGACTATCACCCTTGCAATGATGCTCACTAACAAAGCAAGAATGGGGAGTATTATGATAATTAGGATATCACTATGTGTGTCAATAATATCTAACCACTACTACGGTATAGATTATTACTCATTACCTGTCTTGTAGCATGATGCTAAGATGGTGCAGAAATTCTGCCAGCAGGTTCATACAGTGTTCAAGGTGTTAGCCTTCATGGTGGATCTACTGTGTTGACATACTGATATGTTACCGATGACTATGTGTATGTGTCACAGTGGTGTGTGTCCTTCAAGAACTGCCAGCAACTGTTTGCTATCCACAGGAGGCTGTGACTCAACTTAGCTCTGACCTGATAAATGTTTCAAAAATGTATACAATCTGCATCTAGGAAAAATTCTTCCAATATATGAACGTAGTCCAGGCAGATTCAATATCGGCACCTCATAGAAGTCCCAGACAAAACAGTAAGTTTATGACATCAGGTCAGTAACAGGTCACGTTTAAAGGATATCCAAGCTAAAGAATAGATGACTCACTCATTGGCCGGGGAGTTTTATTCAATGAACAGATGTTCACTTAAGAGACAACTTTGTAACCTAAAAGCCATCTTCTTAGAATATGCGCTATGTATAGTGCACATTTTTCATTGCTCCCTATTTAACTTTTTTTTTTTGGCTTCTTAAAAGAAGCAGACATCTCAATTCTAATGTAGGTAGCCAAGTCGTGTGTATACTTAACTCAATATTCCACTACTCCGAAAGCTAAGATCAAGGGTGCATGATGCAAAATCTGTAAGGGTGGGTTCACATTACCGTTGCAAGTCTGTTATGGTAGGGTCTGTTAAAAATAAATTGGAAGCCTATCATAACAGATGGTAAATGGATGCTAATGGATGTAAATGTGTCCTTTCTTTTTAAACAGATCCGTTAACATATAGTAAAAACAGACAACAATCCATCTGTTAAAACGCCTGTTAATGTCGGTCAGACAAAAACACAAATAATGGATATTACAATGAATGACAATTTATTATCAACTATCACCTATTCGTTACCTATAGATATCAATGTACAAAACTGACGGACACTTCACATCCATCATAAGTCCATTATTTTGAAGGAAGCCAAAAGTTCTGCACTCCTTGTTATTTGGTACAACAAAATAATGGACCTATGCTATATATGGCAAATTTGAATGCAAACTGACTATATTAAAAATCACATTCAATGCCATGGAATTTTTAACAAATTTTTGATGTCCATTGTTAACATTCTCAGATGGATGTTAACAATGCACACAGACAATAGTAGTTTTAATTCCCCCTAACATGGCCCTTGTAACCTGTACCACTGGACGCTATGACCTGTGAATGCCTCATGTACCATGGGACACTATGACTTATAAAGCCGCAGGACCCAGGCCCTGGATGCAACTTCGTTGTGGAACCCCTTATGACTATACCCACAAACTGGTAAATCTGATTATTTCCATTTCTACAGTAGTGTTCTCCTGATCTACATCTTCCTGGACACATGCCAAGAGTTGATTAGGAAGATGGGAGATTGGTCTTAATTCCAATAAGCTTAGTATTTTAGTGAAGTTCTACAATTCTTAAAACGCCAAATCCATGTTGGTCCATGATACAGAAATCAAATCATGACAAAATAACACCATGGACACAAAATACAGAGACATAATTCCAGTTTATAATAATAGTATAAGAGAGTTAGGCTACTAAAAGTATATTAATAGTTAATAGTTGAAGATAAAATTATCTATTTTTCTATTTTATAGTTTGTATAACAATGGCAGGGATTTCCTTATGCTGTCCTACTTGTGACCACCAAGTCGCTGGTATGTTCTTAGATGCACTCCCTTCGAGACAAAGACAATAATCACAACCTGGCATCAACCTCCCTGGCATCCTTACATCAGTCATCCAAAGCAAAGTGAGCAGGACACAAGAGAGTTGTATTAGGGAGGTCGCCTATTGAAGTGTATAACTGGAGAAAAATTCTGCTCTAGAGGGCGAGAGCCTCACAAGCACAGTATTATTTTCTAGACCAGGTCAGATTCCAGGGTAGAACGTGAGATCAACAGCCAAGAAATTTTCATTGGCAACAGAAATGCTTTGTATGACAAAATCACTTTTCTAGGAAACCGTCTAAATTTTTCAAGGTCTGAGAGATAAGATAATTAGATAGCGATTTTTGCTTAGTTTACATTTTATTTTTAAACTGTGAACTGTCTGTAGTGTCACTGTATAGTCTCAGCCCATGTCTATGACTTTAATATAGTAGATATTATGTTACTAGAATTATATCATCATATCATACAGGATTTACAGCATAACCTCATATTTGATCTTAGAAGGAGGAATTGATACTCAAGTACTGTTTTATTTTCTAGGAACACAATATTGATAACCTATCATTAGAAATGGAAATTTCTATTAGATCAGTGGGGTCGCAAATCTTGACACCCCTATCAATCACCTGTTTAAAGGGATTGCGGAAGTCGGCCAATCATGCTATCTTTTCATTGTTTATATTGATCTGTCTACCTGCACTATGTTTACTTATATTGTATTGCAGATTTGTCCTATACACTTGAATAGGACCAAGCATTAGTACCCTGCACCATGTGTGCAAAAGAAAAGAAGACAGTGCAGCTGATAATGTTACTTCTAAAATTGAACCAATTTGTCCAATAGGTGTGCAAAACATGCAAGAATAGTGTCGTAGAAAGAAACTAAGACAATTCTAAGTGCACCAGATATCTGAAAAGCTGTGAGGTTTTTTTTTACAAAAGAGGTGCAATTCTCGCGAACTACCTTCTCCAAATTATTCTGCACACACTATACCATCAGATCTAAATGTGGGCCAGTTATTTCTGGGTTAACTTTCTCTTCTTTCAAGGTTAGCGCAGTCACGTTTGTCTGTGTTGTAATTGTATATGAAATACACAAGAATCTGTGTTTGGCATGAACTGTACACATGAGTGCCAATAACCTTGTTAGAACAGCCCCTTTGTCCTTGTCATGCTTGTAGGTAGTAACAAGAGGGGTTTATCTAGGGATATCAGTTATTCAGAAGTAAAAGTTGATCTAGCACCATATTGTTATGTTTTATATCTGAGCAGTGGTGGTTTCGTCGTGGCTTTTTATTGTTTCCTGCATAATGTGTTAACAAGTTCTGCTCCAGTGATTCCCGGCCGCTTCCTTACCTAACCAAAGCTGCTTATACTTGTATTTTATGGATTAATATGCATCAATGTATACATGTTCCATCAATCATAGGTATCGTCATTGTTATTCTAGATCTGCTCTCCTCTTTCTTATTATTTCTCTATCTGCTTTATTATTTTATCAGTCTATTATGTGTATAAAGCACAGCCTACAACTTTGGGGCCCACATCTATAAAAGTGTACTTTAGTATACCCGCTCGGTGTCTTTCCTGTTTTTGCTTTTTGAGATATCCTTTAGAATACTGATATCTTGCTTTGTGGCAGATGGACCATGGTCTCCCTATTGCACCAGCGCCTATAGTTACATTATTCTAACACACAATGTAAGTGTATTGAATTGTTCAAGTTGCTAAAGCAAAAATAGTACAAATTGCTCCAAATGATGGGGGCTTTGTGGCATAGTATATTTTAAACAATTCACTAGGTTTATGGACATTTTTCACTCTCTTATACCACTTCATGGCTGGTGTACAATCGTACCAATATGTTTTACCCAAAAATGGTTCTTTACTGATAATGGCGCAAGGCTCCTTTTTTGTGACCCCAACCTTAGCCCAGGACTGAAACAAAATCCAGTATTCTGCAGCAGTTTACAGTTTGAGAATTGAACTGCGGTATTATTTGGATGCTGAATAGGGCACTATATGGTGGAATTGCAGGATGTGAGTAGAAATACTGGCATTATTTGGGCTCTACATAATAGTATTATTTATGCAGAAATTACAAGGAACAAAAATTAGGAAAAAAGTGCGCTAAAGTATAACTTTTAATAATAATGATTAAAAGCTCATTAATAGAGATGAGCGAACAGTGTTCTATCGAACACATGTTCGATCGGATATCAGGGTGTTCGCCATGTTCGAATCGAATCGAACACCGCGTGGTAAAGTGCGCCAAAATTCGATTCCCCTCCCACCTTCCCTGGCGCCTTTTTTGCACCAATAACAGCGCAGGGGAGGTGGGACAGGAACTACGACACTGGGGGCATTGAAAAAAATTGGAAAAATTCATTGGCTGCCGAAATCAGGTGACCTCCATTTTAGACGAATAGTGGATTTCAAATCCGGGTCATATGAGAATGTGAACTTTGTGACTATGAGACAGGGATAGCTGTACAGGCAGGGATAGCTAGGGATAACCTTTATTTAGGGGGGAATGTTATTAAAAATAACTTTTTGGGGCTCTATCGGGTGTGTAATTGTGATTTTTGTGAGATAAACTTTTTCCCATAGGGATGCATTGGCCAGCGCTGATTGGCCGAATTCCGTACTCTGGCCAATCAGTGCTGGCCAATGCATTCTATTAGCTTGATGAAGCAGAGTGTGCACAAGGGTTCAAGTGCACCCTCGGCTCTGATGTAGCAGAGCTGAGGCTGCACAAGGGTTCAAGCGCACCCTCGGCTCTGATGTAGGAGAGCCGAGGGTGCACTTGAACCCTTGTGCACCCTCGGCTCTGCTACATCAGAGCCGAGGGTGCGCTTGAACCCTTGTGCACACTCTGCTTCATCAAGCTAATAGAATGCATTGGCCAGCGCTGATTGGCCAATGCATTCTATTAGCCCGATGAAGTAGAGCTGAATGTGTGTGCTAAGCACACACATTCAGCTCTACTTCATCGGGCTAATAGAATGCATTGGCCAGCGCTGATTGGCCAGAGTACGGAATTCGGCCAATCAGCGCTGGCTCTGCTGGAGGAGGCGGAGTCTAAGATCGCTCCACACCAGTCTCCATTCAGGTCCGACCTTAGACTCCGCCTCCTCCAGCAGAGCCAGCGCTGATTGGCCGAATTCCGTACTCTGGCCAATCAGCACTGGCTAATGCATTGTATTGGCGTGATGAAGCAGTGCTGAATGTGTGTGCTTAGCACACACATTCAGCTCTACTTCATCGGGCTAATAGAATGCATTGGCCAGCGCTGATTGGCCAGAGTACGGAATTCGGCCAATCAGCGCTGGCTCTGCTGGAGGAGGCGGAGTCTAAGATCGCTCCACACCAGTCTCCATTCAGGTCCGACCTTAGACTCCGCCTCCTCCAGCAGAGCCAGCGCTGATTGGCCGAATTCCGTACTCTGGCCAATCAGCACTGGCTAATGCATTGTATTGGCGTGATGAAGCAGTGCTGAATGTGTGTGCTTAGCACACACATTCAGCTCTACTTCATCGGGCTAATAGAATGCATTGGCCAGCGCTGATTGGCCAATGCATTCTATTAGCCCGATGAAGTAGAGCTGAATGTGTGTGCTAAGCACACACATTCAGCTCTACTTCATCGGGCTAATAGAATGCATTGGCCAGCGCTGATTGGCCAGAGTACAGAATTCGGCCAATCAGCGCTGGCTCTGCTGGAGGAGGCGGAGTCTAAGATCGCTCCACACCAGTCTCCATTCAGGTCCGACCTTAGACTCCGCCTCCTCCAGCAGAGCCAGCGCTGATTGGCCGAATTCCGTACTCTGGCCAATCAGCACTGGCTAATGCATTGTATTGGCGTGATGAAGCAGTGCTGAATGTGTGTGCTTAACACACACATTCAGCTCTACTTCATCGGGCTAATAGAATGCATTGGCCAATCAGCGCTGGCCAATGCATTCTATTAGCGTGAACTGAGTTTGCACAGGGGTTCTAGTGCACCCTCGGCTCTGCTACATCAGATTGCTACATCTGATGTAGCAGTGCCGAGTGTGCATCAGATGTGTAGTTGAGCAAAACTGACTCAGCACTGCTAAGTCTCTGCATTCGCATAGGAATGCATTGGCCAGCCTTCGGCCAATCAGCGCTGGCTCTGCCGGAGGAGGCGGAGTTTAAGGTCGGACCTGAATGGAGACTGGTGTGGAGCGATCTTAGACTCCGCCTCCTCCAGCAGAGCCAGCGCTGATTGGTCGAGTTCCGTACTCTGGCCAATCAGCACTGGCCAATGCATTTCTATGGGGAAAAGTTAGCTTGCGAAAATCGCAAACTGACAGGGATTTCCATGAAATAAAGTGACTTTTATGCCCCCAGACATGCTTCCCCTGCTGTCCCAGTGTCATTCCAGGGTGTTGGTATCATTTCCTGGGGTGTCATAGTGGACTTGGTGACCCTCCAGACACGAATTTGGGTTTCCCCCTTAACGAGTTTATGTTCCCCATAGACTATAATGGGGTTCGAAACCCATTCGAACACTCGAACAGTGAGCGGCTGTTCGAATCGAATTTCGAACCTCGAACATTTTAGTGTTCGCTCATCTCTACTCATTAACCATGTGCTAAAATGGTAGAAAATAAATAAATAAATAAATGGGCTATTTAGAATGTGTGGCTATCTATTGAACTGTGACATTTGGTGAATGTCCCGGTGTAGACCCTATATACATGAGCGGTCTCCCTAGCAATTCTGCCTGGCTAGTTGCTACTCTTGTAGAGCCATTCAATAAGGGCCGACCCTCTTCTTTGTCTAAAACACCACGGACAAAACACACACCTATACTGAGCCCGCAACTCACGGACCCAGCACTGAAACAGTCAAATTATAGCCAGGATAATGGTTGGCTGGCTAGTATGCACACACACATCCACACTAACAACACACTCGGCCACTATAAGCCGCCTGACGCGTTTCTCCGGTAAAACTGCCGATTCATCAGAGGCAACTAAACTTATAATATGGCCTAAACGGTGTTACCCGTTTCATGGGTTGACACCAGACTAGCAAGTACGCTCTATGTGTCATGAGCGCCACTTCATGGCTGGTATACAATCTTAGCAATATGTTTTACCCAAAAATGGTTCTTTATTGATCATGGCGCAGGGCTCCCTTTTTGTGACCTCAACCTTCCCCAGGACAGAAACAAAAATCCAGTATTCTGCAGCAGTTTATAGTAGTCTTATTTGGGAATTGAACTGCGGTATTATTTGGATGCTGAATAGGGCACTATATGGTGGAATTGCAGTATGTGGGCTAGAAATACTGGCATTATTTGGACTCTACAGAATAGTATTATTTATGCTGAAATGACAAGGAAAACTGTAAAAAAAATGGAAATACCTTCTTAGGGTATGCCCTTGTGTACATTTCGCGCGGCTAGCTGCGACAGGATGCCGATGCAGCATCGGCATTTCATTGTGGCATTCTGCTCCTGATTAGGCCCTAATGAATGAGCCTAAACAGGAGCGTGTCTCAAGCCGCGGACGCCGTGGCTGAATCAGCCTCAGAATCCGTAGCAAGATAGGCCATCTCACTTCTTTTTTCTGCTAGCGACAAAAAAAGCGAGCGACTCCCGTTGAAGTCAATGGGAGCCTTTTTTGCAAGTGGATTTTGAGGCGGATTCCACCTCAAAATCCGCCTGCAAAAAATCTCCATGTGAACTAGCCCTTAGCTTAGTTCCAATATTATCTACAAACTTTTCTGTTCAAGTTAAAGAAAGAAAAAAATCTAAGTTTACCACTTGTCGTTAGAGCTTTTGGATGACATTTATGACTGAATATTAAATTCTACTTACTAAATCTCCCCATAATTAATGTTATTAGCAGAAATACAACTTTGCTCATCTATAAGAAATCATCATTGTTGATAGACTTCACCATTGGTTATATGTTCTGTAAGGAACGTCCATAGGCTTCAGTCATGTCCCCGTTTGTGACAGTGACAACAGTTATGTGGATTTGCGACCTCATTCCTGTGTCATTTCTATCATTACGTGCGCTGGGAAAATAGTCTTAGCTTAATGAGAATACAGTGTATATGGATCTAAGGTTTTATGATGGATAAAGAACAGATTTCCTTTTGAAAACAAAGTTTATTCGGTCTGAACAGTCACTGGCATTATTATAGGTTGTAATTGTTAAATGCATTAAGTAAACCTGAAAGCAATCTAATGGAGAATGCAGAAGACTGCTTATTTTCACAATGAATTTTTGACAGCTCCATCATTCTAATATAGTTATAATAACAAGATATTAACCACATGAGCATGTTACGTAGCTGTTCCTACTGTTAAACAGGATTTGTGGATGGTATAATAGAGAATATTAGTCTTTATAGACATAGTGATTAATGAAATTTCATTTACAGTTCCTGTAGCCATTAGTGGAAGTTACTGCCAACGAAGCCACAATGTGATTTCCTTTAACAAGGCTTGACTTATCGACTTATCACTCAAGTCTATGTAGAATGCCTAATTCATGTAGAAATTCAGCAATGTTAGTTCCCAGCTCTCATTATATAATAAGATTAATATTCATGTTGTGTAATAATATTTATTGACAGATTTTAAGGTGTTATATACTTTATTTGTCACTAGATATAGGCGAATCTCTCAATATTCGTTTCAGGTTTGGGTGGCGTATGACATTCAGCGTGCCATTGTAACCAATGGGGATCAATCGCAGGCCTCAATGGTGACCCTGGATGTATGACATCACCCGGAGAGCGCCGGACGCTGTGAGATGGTCCAAAGAAGTGAAGTAAGGTGAGAGTTTTTGAAGTCTTAGAATATGTAAGGTAATACGCAATCCCGTAAAATCCCATTGTTCACAATGCATTTTATGGCTAGCCAGAGTGGGAAAGACTATAGATGGGGAACAGGGACTGAGTCATCAGCTGACCACTACAGCTAAATTGCAGAGGTGGTCTGTAACCTTGACAACAACTTTAAACTCTGAGGAGACATAATGACTAGAGTTGAGCGAGTACTATTCGAAATGGCAGTTTCGAATAGCACGCACTCATAGGAATGAATGGACGCAGCCTTCTGCATGCTGGCTGGCTCCATTCATTGCTATGGGTGCGTGCTATTCGAAACTGCCGTTTCAAATAGCACTCGCTCATCTCTAATAATGACCAGTGTCTGCCAAATGGAGCAAGATCAATAAAGCAATGTATTGGGTAAAACATTTCAGTCAGCTTAAGCTACAAGTTTAAATATGATATAACAAGCATGTACTGGTGAGTTTTGGTTTGGGGGACAGTGTACGGTAGAGATGAGCAAATAGTATTCAAAACTCTAGTTTCGAATACCTTCCTCCATAGGAATGAATGGCATTGCCGGCACGCAACCAGCACCGGTGGCCGGTCGCTTAACCCCTCAGCGTTCGGCCGTGTCCTTTCATTCCTATAGGAGCGAGGTATTCGAAACTAGAGTTTTGAATACTATTCGCTCATCTCTAGTGTACAGTCATAGTCTATATGTTGCCATTGCCCTGGCTCTCATTGCTTGACATATATTTTTCTTCATGCCAAACATCCTTAGCAATTACTTTAGCAGCTACAATTCCAGCTATCAAGATACTTAAACACTTGGAAAATTAAGTTTTCAAAAGTAGGTAAGATGCTGCTTCTTTCACCTTAGATATATCAAGTCAAGATTTAACCAAAGCAGAGGGGCTTGTTGGTGGTCCAATGGCACAGAGAACCCAGGGCAAACACCGGCCTAGCTATACTTCTGAATAAACTATGAGGCCTTATGTGGATATATCCTATGAGATTATTTGCATACTTGTTTAGGAGACAAAAGGGTGATTTAGAATTGCTACTTGATGTATGGTAAGTGTGGTAAGTATAGCATTGACTTTAATGACCACCATCACTGTAGCAGCTCTGCTCTTTTGAGTCCATGGCTGATATCTTATATCACATACAGCTCCGTTGCTACCTCATGGCTTCCATTTTTAACAGTCGTGACTGGTATGAAATGTTTTTAAATGGGTTTTAATTTCAACTAATCCAGAAGTTTTAGTGTTTTTACACCAAGCATAGCTCTGCAAACTCTGCTAAAGCACTTCACTGAAACACTATAGCCTTGTGAACAGAACCATAGATTTGGACTTCAGAAAAGCCATAAATACTTAAAGGGGTTATCCAGTTTCTAACATTAATGGCCTATACTTAAGTGCCCCTTAGATCTAATATTGATGGCCTATCAATTTTAGAAACCAGATAATCCCTTTAAGAGCATCTTTATGATCACAGAGTTATCTAAGATAAATTACTTCAGATAATCTCTATCAGACCAGTGACAGATATGCATACATACAACACTGTCACACACATTCACATTACTTTTCTATTAAGCAGAGCAAAAAAAAATCTTTTTGTCTATCACAGCAGAAAAAAAGATGAGTCACTATTGCCAGGAATCCGAGCCTCGACCCTTAGATTTTCTGCAGATGTTATGGACTGATGCCAGTGAACTATCTGTTGTGGAGAAGCTATACAATTTAATCATCGAGGATTATCTTAACAATTTATATTTCATTTTCAATATAAACTCAAAAGCTTTAGGAGGAATTGCCCTTTTGCATCCCTGGCAGCCATGTACCTTTAACTATAAACACAAGGTCATTTCTCCAATCCTTAAATTAGCTGTCCTCCCATTCTTTGCAGTTGTCTGATATTCAAGTACATATTGGGAAGGGTCCAAAGAATGCACACTTGTAGATGGAAGCCCAGGCCCACAAAGCATGTGTGTTCTGCGAAGCCCTTTTAAAGTGCGTTTCCCTGCAATTAAATATTAAAGAACTTATCCCTGACTAAGACTGATCTGATTTTTTCCTTGTGTGGTTAAACTTTATTACTGGGATACGTCAAATAGCTTGGCTCTTTTCACGTCTCTCAAATCCCCTCGCTTTCTTATTATCTTTTGTTAGTTTAAAAAGCACAAGTCTAAGCAGCCCCTCCTAGGACCACTAATACAACGGGGAATACATGTTGGGGCTTCAGATCACTGACATATGATACACCCAATCTGGTTTCCGCCTTACAAGATGCCAGTTACCAACACCACTTGTTTATGTAGACATGAAGAGCTCATTATCAAATGTATGCTGACAGCATGCAAATGTATTTGTTTTGTTATCAATCTCCATGACAAACATATTGGTATATTTTCCCTCTTGGCTGTGGAAGTCCTATATTAAACTGTAATTTACACAGATTTACTGTTAGAAAGTAAGCTTCACATTTGACAGCTATATCAAAATGTGCATTGCTCAGCTATTGCTAAGCACAGCTGGGAGCTATGTTGGATCTCTAAGAAGGATCAACCCTGTACATCAGGAGGCAGGAAATGAGTAGTATTCTGGTAGTAAAGGGGTCACCCACCATTAGCAACTTAGAAATATATTGGAGAAACATCCATAGAAACAATATGGAAGTTCCTTAATCAAAATGTATTTAACTTCAATCATTTATGTTAGTCTTTTTTTTCATTGTCAGCTCCTTCTGCTAGCTCTTGGAAGGGTTATGTGGCAAGTTTTACCCCAGGAAAAGATATGTAGGAATAGTTATGGGGGGAAAAATACAATTAGACAGAGTTTTCTTCTTCTGGAGTTGAGTAATTTGTGCCTTTTGCTCCAGTATAAAAAGTTTATTTATTTATTTATTTATTTTTTATCCCAAATTAAACTGTAAGAACACTACCCCATCTGCCATCAGACTCTACTCTCCAAGACCACAAAGTGATTTTAACGTTGAGCTTGGGGGATTATTAATACCTAGTGGGGCAAATCTGTAGGAAACATTGGACAAGCCACCCTACATTGTACCTTACATTGTACTGTATACGAACCTTAAAGGGGTTTCCTAGACCTTTAACATTGATGATCTATTAATAGAAGAGGTCATCAATATAAGATTGAGAGCCTGCCATCTGGCACCCCACTGATTGGCTAATATGGACCTTAGCAGTAAATGGAGCCTGAACCAGAGAACTCTGCTTTCTGTGACTGATGAGTTAGCACTACTCAACCATTCATTTCATTGGGATTTGAGCTGCAGTAACCAGGAACAGCCATCATATAGTAGTCGGTGCTGTCTGCGTCTATCTCCGTTTACTATGTAATTCCATATCAGATGACTGGTGGAAGTGCTGGGTGTCAGATTTCTTTACTTTACTTTACTTTACTTTTGGTAGAGTTGGAAGGGACCTCAAGGGCCATCAGGTCCAACCCCCTGCCAGTGCAGGTTTTCCTAAATCATCCCAGCTATACGTTTATCCAGATTCCGCTTGAAGATTTCCATTGATGGAGCGCCCACCACCTCCCGTGGCAGCCTATTCCACTCTCTCACTACCCTCACTGTCAGAAAGTTTTTCCTAATGTCTAATCTGTATCTCTTTCCCTTTAGTTTCATCCCATTGCTTCTTGTGCTTCCTTGTGCTAATGAGAATAGGGTAGATCCTTCTGCACTGTGACTACCTTTCAGATATTTGTAGACTGCTATTAAATCTCCCCTCAGCCTTCTCTTCTGCAAACTAAACAATCCCAGTTCTTTTAGCCGCTCCTCATAGGACATGGTTTGCAGACCTTCCACCATTTTGGTTGCTCTTCTCTGGACTTGCTCCAATATATCGATGTCTTTCTTGAATTGAGGCGCCCAGAACTGTACACAGTATTCCAGGTGTGGTCTGACCAGGGAAGAGTACAGCGGAATAATGACCTCTCTTGATCTAGATTCAATACTTGTCTTAATACATCCCAGAATTTTATTAGCCTTTTTTGCAGCAGCACCGCACTGTTGGCTCATGTTGAATTTGTGATCTACTATTATGCCCAAGTCCTTTTCCCCTATGCTATCACTTAGTTCTATTCCTCCAATACTATATATGTTTTTTACATTTCTGTTACCCAGATGTAGAACTTTGCATTTGTCCCTGTTAAATACCATTTTGTTCGCCTCAGCCCATTGTTCCAGTGTGTCTAAGTCCTTTTGAATATACTCTCTCTCCTCTCTAGTGTTGGCTATTCCTCCTATCTTCGTATCATCTGCAAATTTTATGAGTTCCCCAATAATTCCATCGTCCAGATAATTTATAAAGATATTAAAAAGTACTGGGCCCAGAACAGAGCCCTGCGGCACCCCGCTTTTGACTTTCTTCCAGTTCGATGTGTAGCCATTTAGTATTACTCGTTGTGCCCGATCATTAAGCCAGTTGTGAATCCACCTAACTGATTTTTTGTCAAAGCCATACTTAATCATTTTTTCAATAAGAAGGTTATGTGATACTTTATCAAATGCCTTACTGAAGTCAAGATATACTATGTCCACGGCATTCCCTTGGTCCAACCATTCAGTGATTTTGTTGTAGAAGGAAATCAGGTTAGTCTGACAAGATTTATTGGTCATAAAGCCGTGCTGGCTCTGGTTAATTAATGCCTTCCCATCCAGGTACCGAAGTAAATGTTCCTTGACAATTTGCTCAAAGATTTTTCCTGCTATCGAGGTCAGACTTACCGGCCTGTAATTTCCTGGATCGTCCCTTTTCCCCTTTTTGTAGATGGGGACAACATTTGCCCTTTTCCAATCTAAAGGGACCACTCCTTTTTCCCATGACTTACCGAAGATTATAGCAAGGGGTTCTGTTATTTCCTCTGCTATCTCTTTCAGGACTCTAGGGTGTAAATCATCTGGTCCTGAGGACTTGGTTTCCTGTAACTTGGTTAAGTGCTCTCTTACCAGACCTTCGCTTATAGTCAGCTTGGAGTCCTCCTTCCCCTCATCTCCATCACCATTAATGTCGATATTTCCATTAGTTTCTTGGGAGAAGACGGATACAAAATATGAATTTAGTAGCTCCACCTGCTGTTCCACCATGTTAACTGTTTCTCCTTTGTCATTCTTCAGGACTCCAATGGTCTCCTTCACTTTTCTTTTGCTTTTAACATATCCCCAAAATCCTTTTATCTTACTCTTTGCCTCTTTTGCAAGCTTCAATTCGTGTTCAGCCTTAGCTCCTTTGATGCTTGTCTTGCAGAGTCTGCAGACTGCTGTGTACTCTTCCTTAGGTATAGTTCCCATCTTCCACTTTTTGTATGTTTCCTTTTTCCTTTTTAGCAGGTTATGTAATCCATCCTGATATTTTTAGGTGCTTCCCATTTTTCTTCCTTCTAGGTATTGTTAGTTCCTGTGCTTTAATGATTTCCCTACGGAAGATTTCCCACCCTTCATGTGCATTTTTGTGCTTAAGAATTTTGCACCATGGAATTCTGCTAACCCTTGCCTTCAGGCTCTTGAAGTCTGCCCTGCTAAAGTCGAGCCTTGAAGTCTGTGTCTTCTCAGGTCTTCTTCTTCTTGCAACCCCAAACTCAAGTATAGCATGATCGCTGAATCCCAGTGTCCCTGCTACCCGTAGTCCCTTAACCATGTGCTCTTTGTTGGTTAGGACTAGGTCCAAAATGGATGTTCCTCTCGTGTTTTCTTCTACTAGCTGGGCAATGAAGTTGTCTGCTAGAGAGGATAAAAATTTGATGGAGCCTTTACTCTTGGCTGTGTGGGTTTCCCAATGAATGTCAGGGTAATTGAAGTCTCCCATGATCACTATTTCATGTTTCTTTGAGAGCGTGGTCATTTGCTGTGAAAAAATCTCATCCATGTCTTCTGTCTGTCCTGGTGGTCTATAATAAACGCCTAGTATGATGTCCTTATCATTGTTTTTCCCTTGAATTACTACCCAAATAATTTCCAGTAGATTATCATTCTGTAAAACTGTAATTTCTGTGGAGATGTGTTCTTTTTTAACATACAATGCAACTCCACCCCCTCTTTTATTAGTTCTATTCTTTTTGAATAAGTTGTATCCTTCCATCTGTATGTTCTAACCATGCATGTCGTTCCACCAGGTTTCTGTGATGCCGATGACGTCATAGTTTTCCTTGTGTATCATCAGCTCTAGTTCTCCTTGTTTGTTTCCCATGCTTTGTGCGTTTGTGTAAAAACATTTCAGATTGTGCTCTGTTGCATCCTTTTTCGTCATTTCCTTCTGAGTATCCTGTCTTGGGTCCTCTTTACCACATCTAGTAACCTTGTTAAGTATTAGAGATGAGCGAACAGTGTTCTATCGAACACATGTTCGATCGGATATCAGGGTGTTCGCCATGTTCGAATCGAATCGAACACCACGTGGTAAAGTGCGCCAAAATTCGATTCCCCTCCCACCTTCCCTGGCGCCTTTTTTGCACCAATAACAGCGCAGGGGAGGTGGGACAGGAACTACGACACCGGGGGCATTGAAAAAAATTGGAAAAAGTCATTGGCTGCCGAAATCAGGTGACCTCCATTTTAGACGAATAGTGGATTTCAAATCCGGGTCATATGAGAATGTGAACTTTGTGACTATGAGACAGGGATAGCTGTACAGGCAGGGATAGCTAGGGATAACCTTTATTTAGGGGGGAATGTTATTAAAAATAACTTTTTGGGGCTCTATCGGGTGTGTAATTGTGATTTTTGTGAGATAAACTTTTTCCCATAGGGATGCATTGGCCAGCGCTGATTGGCCGAATTCCGTACTCTGGCCAATCAGTGCTGGCCAATGCATTCTATTAGCTTGATGAAGCAGAGTGTGCACAAGGGTTCAAGCGCACCCTCGGCTCTGATGTAGCAGAGCCGAGGCTGCACAAGGGTTCAAGCGCACCCTCGGCTCTGATGTAGGAGAGCCGAGGGTGCACTTGAACCCTTGTGCACCCTCAGCTCTGCTACATCAGAGCCGAGGGTGCGCTTGAACCCTTGTGCACACTCTGCTTCATCAAGCTAATAGAATGCATTGGCCAGCGCTGATTGGCCAATGTATTCTATTAGCCTGATGAAGTAGAGCTGAATGTGTGTGCTAAGCACACACATTCAGCTCTACTTCATCGGGCTAATAGAATGCATTGGCCAGCGCTGATTGGCCAGAGTACGGAACTCGACCAATCAGCGCTGGCTCTGCTGGAGGAGGCGGAGTCTAAGATCGCTCCACACCAGTCTCCATTCAGGTCCGACCTTAGACTCCGCCTCCTCCGGCAGAGCCAGCGCTGATTGGCCGAAGGCTGGCCAATGCATTCCTATGCGAATGCAGAGACTTAGCAGTGCTGAGTCAGTTTTGCTCAACTACACATCTGATGCACACTCGGCACTACTACATCAGATGTAGCAATCTGATGTAGCAGAGCCGAGGGTGCACTAGAACCCCTGTGCAAACTCAGTTCACGCTAATAGAATGCATTGGCCAGCGCTGATTGGCCAATGCATTCTATTAGCCCGATGAAGTAGAGCTGAATGTGTGTGCTAAGCACACACATTCAGCACTGCTTCATCACGCCAATACAATGCATTAGCCAGTGCTGATTGGCCAGAGTACGGAATTCGGCCAATCAGCGCTGGCTCTGCTGGAGGAGGCGGAGTCTAAGATCGCTCCACACCAGTCTCCATTCAGGTCCGACCTTAGACTCCGCCTCCTCCAGCAGAGCCAGCGCTGATTGGCCGAATTCCGTACTCTGGCCAATCAGCACTGGCTAATGCATTGTATTGGCTTGATGAAGCAGTGCTGAATGTGTGTGCTTAGCACACACATTCAGCTCTACTTCATCGGGCTAATAGAATGCATTGGCCAGCGCTGATTGGCCGAATTCCGTACTCTGGCCAATCAGCACTGGCTAATGCATTGTATTGGCTTGATGAAGCAGTGCTGAATGTGTGTGCTTAGCACACACATTCAGCTCTACTTCATCGGGCTAATAGAATGCATTGGCCAATCAGCGCTGGCCAATGCATTCTATTAGCGTGAACTGAGTTTGCACAGGGGTTCTAGTGCACCCTCGGCTCTGCTACATCAGATTGCTACATCTGATGTAGCAGTGCCGAGTGTGCATCAGATGTGTAGTTGAGCAAAACTGACTCAGCACTGCTAAGTCTGCATTCGCATAGGAATGCATTGGCCAGCCTTCGGCCAATCAGCGCTGGCTCTGCCGGAGGAGGCGGAGTCTAAGGTCGGACCTGAATGGAGACTGGTGTGGAGCGATCTTAGACTCCGCCTCCTCCAGCAGAGCCAGCGCTGATTGGCCGAATTCCGTACTCTGGCCAATCAGCACTGGCTAATGCATTGTATTGGCTTGATGAAGCAGTGCTGAATGTGTGTGCTTAGCACATACATTCAGCTCTACTTCATCGGGCTAATAGAATGCATTGGCCAGCGCTGATTGGCCGAATTCCGTACTCTGGCCAATCAGCACTGGCTAATGCATTGTATTGGCTTGATGAAGCAGTGCTGAATGTGTGTGCTTAGCACACACATTCAGCTCTACTTCATCGGGCTAATAGAATGCATTGGCCAATCAGCGCTGGCCAATGCATTCTATTAGCGTGAACTGAGTTTGCACAGGGGTTCTAGTGCACCCTCGGCTCTGCTACATCAGATTGCTACATCTGATGTAGCAGTGCCGAGTGTGCATCAGATGTGTAGTTGAGCAAAACTGACTCAGCACTGCTAAGTCTGCATTCGCATAGGAATGCATTGGCCAGCCTTCGGCCAATCAGCGCTGGCTCTGCCGGAGGAGGCGGAGTCTAAGGTCGGACCTGAATGGAGACTGGTGTGGAGCGATCTTAGACTCCGCCTCCTCCAGCAGAGCCAGCGCTGATTGGCCGAATTCCGTACTCTGGCCAATCAGCACTGGCTAATGCATTGTATTGGCTTGATGAAGCAGTGCTGAATGTGTGTGCTTAGCACACACATTCAGCTCTACTTCATCGGGCTAATAGAATGCATTGGCCAGCGCTGATTGGCCGAATTCCGTACTCTGGCCAATCAGCACTGGCTAATGCATTGTATTGGCTTGATGAAGCAGTGCTGAATGTGTGTGCTTAGCACACACATTCAGCTCTACTTCATCGGGCTAATAGAATGCATTGGCCAATCAGCGCTGGCCAATGCATTCTATTAGCGTGAACTGAGTTTGCACAGGGGTTCTAGTGCACCCTCGGCTCTGCTACATCAGATTGCTACATCTGATGTAGCAGTGGCGAGTGTGCATCAGATGTGTAGTTGAGCAAAACTGACTCAGCACTGCTAAGTCTGCATTCGCATAGGAATGCATTGGCCAGCCTTCGGCCAATCAGCGCTGGCTCTGCCGGAGGAGGCGGAGTCTAAGGTCGGACCTGAATGGAGACTGGTGTGGAGCTATCTTAGACTCCGCCTCCTCCAGCAGAGCCAGCGCTGATTGGTCGAGTTCCGTACTCTGGCCAATCAGCACTGGCCAATGCATTTCTATGGGGAAAAGTTAGCTTGCGAAAATCGCAAACTGACAGGGATTTCCATGAAATAAAGTGACTTTTATGCCCCCAGACATGCTTCCCCTGCTGTCCCAGTGTCATTCCAGGGTGTTGGTATCATTTCCTGGGGTGTCATAGTGGACTTGGTGACCCTCCAGACACGAATTTGGGTTTCCCCCTTAACGAGTTTATGTTCCCCATAGACTATAATGGGGTTCGAAACCCATTCGAACACTCGAACAGTGAGCGGCTGTTCGAATCGAATTTCGAACCTCGAACATTTTAGTGTTCGCTCATCTCTATTAAGTATGTCTTTTAGCTGCATGTTCTTGTCTTTCTTTTTTCTTCCCATCCCCTCTTCTTCTAGTTTAAAGCCCTTCTGATGAGTGTGGCAAGTCTTCTGGCAAATATGTTTTTCCCAGGTTTTGTGAGATGTATCCTGTCTCTAGCAAGGAGTCCATCGTAGAGGTAATTCACGCCATGGTCCAAAAATCCAAATCCTTGCTCTCGGCACCACCGTCGAAGCCAGGTGTTTACCTCTAGTATTCTATTCCATCTCCTGATGCCATGACCATCAACTGGGAGGATTGATGAGAATACTACCTGCGCATCCAGTTCCTTCACTGTCTTCCCCAAATTTTCAAAGTCTTTATAGATAGTTGGTAAATCATTTTTTGCCGTGTCGTTTGTACCCACATGTATCAGTAGGAATGGGTAGTCGTCCTTGGAGCTGAGGAGGCTTGGTATCCTATCGGCCACATCCTTGATTTTTGCTCCTGGGAGGCAGCATACTTCTCGTGCGGTTAAGTCTGGCCTGCAGACAGCTGCCTCTGTGCCTCTTAGCAGTGAGTCACCCATAACCACTACTCTTCTTTTCTTCCTTGCAACACCATTTCTTGTTGCTCCTGATTGTCTCTGGGTGACTTTTGTTTCTTCTTTTGCTGATAGGTTATTTTTGTCATTTTCTTCCGCCTGCATGAGAGTTTCATATCGGTTACTTAGCTGTGTGAGTGGTGATGGCCTTGTGATCCATTTGCATCTCTTGGTCACATGTGTCCAGTTTTCTGCCTCTGTAGGTTCTCTCAAGTATTCTTCCCTTACTGTATTCGGGGGACTTGCATCAGTCTCTGCAACTGTAGGCTCTCTAGCACTTTCATCCCCTACTGTGTTCTGGAGGCTTGCTTCAGCTTCATCAATGAAGACCTCACTTTCTTTGATGCTTCTCAACGTCACTATTCTTTCTTCCAACCTCTGCACTTTTTCTTCTAAAAGGGCCACTAGTTTACATTTCATACAGGTGAAGTTGGCTTTATGGTCCGGCAGATCTGTAAACATATAGCAAGTGTTGCAGCTCACCATGTGGGTTTTCTCCTCTTCCATGTTGCTCATTAAATTTGGATGAATGATCTTGTATATGTTTTTTTTTTCCTCGTCTGACGCCGTCTACGAAGTGTAGAAACTCGTTAGGCGCGCAGTTTTGCGATGTCCTCTAACCAGCGAGACCCAGCAATCGATAAGATTAAGGCGACTCTTCTCCTCTTCCCAGAATGCACCAGAAATATTCAGATGAGCTTCCAAAATCTGATATTGACCACCAATCTGATATTGACTTATCCTAAGTCGAGGTCATCAATATCAAAATCACGGAAAATCCTAGCCTAAGGGGTTGAATAGGTTCTAGAGGTAAAACATTTATTTTTATTATGATACGAAAAATCCAGTCATATTCCAGCTGCAATTGGTGCAATGAGTTTTTGTATCCAATATTAGTGAACTGTAAAGTCTCCATAGCCAATTGCTACAATGTCAATTGTTGAATTAATGTTCCAAGAACATTGGGTGGTAGAGATTGCCCCTTGACAGTTCACTAGTATTGGGTACTGAAAGTAATGGCAATCATTGCAGCTGAATAGAGGAAGCTAGAATAAAAAAAGCAGTACCACAGTCCATGAAGATATGGCAACAAGGGTAAGCAGTCAGTTGCAATTCTGTGGGCAGTCCTCTTTAAAGTACATTTACTTGGACGCATTAATATGTTATTTGTTGTTATTTGTATAGATAATTTACCCCAAATTCTGCTCATTATATAAATGTATGAATATACAGGATTAACCTATATTTCTTTAAAGGAATCATGCCAAGATCCAAAAGTCTCCATAACTATAAATTTTCGTAAATGAATAGTACAAGTGAATGAAAGAAACTTTGAAATATGTTTTATAAAATCTCTTTTCTTCTGTACTTTAAGTTTCTCTTCTCCATATCTGCAGTCTCTTTACATAGGGTCCCTATTTGCATCTAGCTCAGACGCATAACTCAAAGAAGACTTGAGACTTAGGAGACTTAGACTATTATGTAAAAAGTAATTCAGCCTAATAAGTTGAGAAGGAAACAAACATCTTAGATAGGATATAATACAAAGTTTCTTAAATTCACATGATCTATTCATTTCTGGAGTTGCTTTATATTTTGAGGTAGTATAAAGGGAGTCAAGGTAGCAATTGTATCTTGACCCTGGTGCTGCGGTGTGCCTAGGGGCTTCAAGTGTCTATTTCCATGGTAGAGAACCTTTGGCTCTACAGCTGCTGTGAAACTACAACTCCCAACATGCTCCATTCACTTCCATGGGAGTTCCAAGAACAGCAGAGCAAATATGCATGCTGGGAATTGTAGTTTCGCAACAGCTGGAGAGCCATACGTTCCCTACCCCAGGTCTATTGCATAGACACTATCAGCTTGACCATTGCAATCTCCTGACCATCTTAAAGAGGACCTTTCATGTTCTCAGGCACATGTAGTTTTATATACCAGTAGAAAGCCGACAGTGCACTGAATTCAGCGCACTGTTAGCTTTCTCATTATGTGCTTCGGGCCTGGAGATATTGGTGCCGTTACCGATCTCTGGCCACTGTCAGAAGGGTGTTCCTGACAGTCTAGCCTGGCTGTGAGGAATGCCCTTCCTGACAGTGCTCGTCCATAGCCCTTTACTGTTAAAGGGCGCGTTCCTTACCACCAAACCATGATGCTAAGCTGTGAAGAATGCCCCCCAAGTACTAGTCTATCGACCAGTACAGTCACAGCCCAGCTAAATTGTCAGGAACGCCCTTCTGACAGTGGGCAGAGATCGGTGACGTTATAACAGAACTGATATCTCCAGCCCCGGGGCACATAAAGGGAGAGCTGATAGTGCGCTGAATTCAGCACACTGTCAGCTTTCTAGCGGTATATAAAACCGCATCTGCCTGAGGACATGAAAAGTCCTCTTTAACATTTGTCTTTCACAATCCATCTTGAGCTTCACTGCGAGACTTAAGTATTGCTCCTTCCTATGCTTGCCAGTTACCCTTGTTAATCTTTCTACAAGCCTTATATATTTAGACTTTTTATTTTTTACCTTTAAAAGCTTGGACAACCAAGTTCACATACACATGTGCTGAAAACTCTCAGTATTAGGTCTATGCTGATTTCTGGATATAGATTGTAAATAATGAATGTTTCTACTCACTAGCATCAAAAATATGTGTGACTTCATTATGAGGAGGAACTGACAATATTTTATTACACAATTCCATTTTATTTACATAAACATGGGAAATCCCTTTAAATAGCTATAAAATCCATACAACCACCAAAAAATCTAAATGAAAATAAAAAAAATTGAAAACAAAATGTATATACTGCAAAGACATATGATATCAGTCTGAAACCGCCCATTCGTCTTTTAGAAGGTCATATTTCCATCACAAGTAGTGGGGACATATTACTAGGACCCTGGGAGATTATGAGAAGGGCCCCCAATGCAGCTTCATCACATAGATCTGGCCTACAGGAAGAATATTACTTGTCTTTATGCTGTTCTTGTGAAGACAAGTGCAGTAACGTTACTGTTTGTCTTTCTTACAGTTGACTGTCATTCATATCACATCGCTGATAGGATGACTGCCAAGTTTTCAATAGATTTTTGCAGTGCAAAGTTTACATTGCATTGTATTGAAGCTGTTCAGCCTGAGTAGGTCATTATATGTATAATAAGATTTCAAGCAATGTCTAGAAAGCATTTTTTTTCCATGCTCCGTGCCTGCCTGTCTTTATGTACTGTATATAATAAACCATAGCCGCCAGAGTAACTCGCCATCATGCAAGCATAAAGCATTCATCCAGAAAATGTAAAGCAAAATGCAATAAAGCAAAGCATTACCTTCCATAAACAACCTGCTGTAGTCTGTTATAATGTTTTCCAAAACGATTGCATAGTTACACACACAGTGTAAATATATATTAAATATAATCCAACTATTACAGAAGAGATAGTGGGAACCGTTTCAGCCCGTATTTACCAAACACTTTGCTCCATGGCAACCTTTAAAGTTTATGGGTAATGGCATGTAAGCCATATAGCATTGCCCATGATCAGTTATATTTATACAATTCAAGTCAGCAGTGGTTTGGCTATGCTTGTCGATGTCTATAGCCCGGTCTAATCTGATTTCAATGAATTATAAATTTAGTAAATCTGATACTGGGCTCAAGCTTCATACTCGAATGCATTTCCTGCCAGAGGGTCCTGCTAAACATTCCAGCTGAAAATTCCTTGATTTCAATGTATCGTGCACAGTGTGATTTGCTAGAATTCGCCATGTTGATCATATTGGCAAAACGAAATACTGCTTATTTATAACTTAATATTAGATAGATTCCACTTGGCTGAAATAGTCACTTTGGTTGAAATGCCTGAGTGATCTTACAATGTTAACAATTTTCTGTCGCCACCATGTTGTTGCTCTTGGACACAATTTCCACCAATTTACACGCATTAGGAGTCCATTAGAAGTCCAACAGTGGTCAAAAAGAGTTTGAGGTCAATATTACCAAATCAATAGTCCCCCAAATACAAGTCTTTAAGGTTCTTTGAACACTATAGGCTCTTAGCACCACCACAGGAAATATCAAAATAGCTACATGTTACTGAGCTGTACAGATAAATTTGCCAAATAGACACCCATTTTACAACATGACTGAAAGTTAGGAAGCCATTGGTTGAAGCTGCACTTCTAACATGCCGTATTTACTCTGCAGATATTGTAACAGTGGCAGATCACTGCTCCATAGAGTGAATGCAGTGGGCAGGCAGGTGAGAGGTACAACCCAGTAACATGGAGACATTTTCTCATGCGCCATGTCAGAGAAGGGGGCTTCTTTAACCCTAGTGCCTCCATTTTGCTCATTTAGAATATTTGCCTCAGGGATAGGCATTGAAACTTGCTAGTTACAATTTATAACAAATCCCATCAACACATTGCGGAAAAATATATGTAGCGGACATACTGGAATTTCCATAAAACGTTTAGGTTTAATGGAAATAAAAAGTCTGCAGAGGTTTCCTTTCTGTAAAAAACACTATGGGAAAAACCTTGATGCATTGCTGCTGTAGTTTTTCGTACAGCGTTTGCTGTAGCCCGCTACTCAGGGCTTCAGCCTAAATGACACTTCTTTATAGTAAGTATGCCTACAGTCAAGAGTATATATCACTTCATAACAACACATATTAGCCAGTCAGGCTGGTCTTACACGACCGTAGTTTAAGTCCGCAAATGGTCCGCAATTGAGGGTTTTCAATTGCGGACCATTTGCGGACACATTATAGTCAATGCGGCCTCGTACACCACCGGATATTTTATCCGTGGTGTGCCGGGCCGCAACCGAGGTCCGCACTTTTTGGAACATGTCCGCAATGGCCGCAATTCACGGCACTGCACGGACTCGCCCATAGAACTCTATGGATGAGTGCGGCAGGTCACGGACATCTTCAGAGTGTAAGTTGATGATCAACAACTAGTGTTGCTGATCAGCAACTTGCGGACCGCAAATGCATTACGGTCGTGTAAGACCAGCCTCAGGAATCTAGTAGAGCTGAGTGACAAGCTCTGTGATATCAAAATATATGTATGTATTACTATATAAATATATATGTATGTGTGTGTGTAAATAGGTATATTTAGTCTTGTTTGTAGATGATTTATAGATAGTTGGATGGAACTTTGGCTTGACTCTTGGAGACATATTAGCTATAAACTATATAATCATAATGCCCCACATTTACATTTTATTTTATGGCAATGAATTATTAAGAAAGTTACGCAATTCTCGGAACAAATAAACAGTAACTGTAGCTTACTTGACCTCTGTAGTTCTGTAGCAAAAATGCACGTTCATCAGAGTCCATGCTTGGCTCGCTTTATGATTTGATTTCCAACCATGAAAATGTTTTATAATGAAATATGAATTTATAGTCATAAAGCTGACAGGACTAATAATATTTGTAATACTTAAATGCTGTAGCAAGGATAAAGATGTGTGAGGAAACCATCATGCCAAAAGCTTAACCGCTACAACTGGCAAAATTAAAGCAACAGCTGAGAAACGACAACCAGTGCGATGACGCCAACTACCAAAGAGCTACAATGTCACCAGTAAATCCTCCTAATACAAAGGAACCCTTTCTAAAGACACCATTTTTCTTAATGTCTATGTCATATCTACGACTTTATATGGAATTACAGCTTTAAAGGGTTGAACACTTCTTATAGTGTCAGCTGAGTTTCTTTAAATTCTATTTCAGAAAAGCCACCTAAAGTCTTCGATGCCAATGAGAAGAAGTTGTCGTAGTGCGGTAAACCTTATTGGCTGACCTGTGCAATGACTGGAAACACATCATTCCTTGTGTTTATGAAGATTTGAGTGGTAGAACTACACTATTGAATATGTGGGACCACAAGCACTGGGGACATTAGGTACAGGTTTTGAGTCGGAATCATAAGCATATGGTGGCTCTATAACAAGTAGGTAACAGCAATATCTAGATACAGAATTTTTGTACATGATATTAAAAAGTGCTATGTTATGTCTGATCGCGCAGAGAAATGTAATTTCTAATCATGGGAAAACCTCTTTCAGCCTAAGGTCCCACGTTTATGCCCAATTGCGTCCCAGCCTAAGGCTGTCACCACATGTTGCAGAAAAGCTGCACTATATGTTGAGTGGACTTCGCAGAAGAGAGTATAAGTCCATTCTTTATACAGTATGTCCCATTCCCTTTGAAGTCACTCTTTGCTTGGCTCAAAAAACTACAGCAAAAACTCCCAAAAAAGACAGCTTTTCCACAATGTATTGCCACAGTCTAAGGCCCCACATAGAGTCCTTCAGCAAAAAAACACTGCAGAAAAAAACGCGTCAGCAACCCATCATGGTTATTCCTGCAGGAGCTTTACACAGACAGTTCACAGAGGTTTCCTCTGTGAATTTTCTGCTTCAGTTATAACTATAGGAAAACCGATGGTGTTTCCATAGGTATAATTGACATGCTGCAGTTTCCAAAACCACAATGGTGGGGATTCGCTGCATATACTTTATAGTACTGTGGGGATGGGATTCGCTAGAATCCCATCCACTGCACAGTGACTGTAAAACGCAGGGTTTTTTTTTTTCTGCCAAGGGCAAACTGCGGCCTAAAGGAGATTTTCAGACTAAAAATATTGCTATCCTATCCAAATGTCATAATAATCAGAGTGATGCGGGTTTAACACCTGGCACCCCATTGTTTCCCAGCAGCTGATACACAGAGAATGGAGCAGGAAGCAGACAGCGCTGTTTCCTATGTACTGGCAGAATTGAGTCACTGCAGCCTAGCTCCTGTTCATGTGATCAGTGACCTGGTCTGATCACTACACAGAGAACAGCGCTGTTTGATACCTGTTTCATCAGATACTGAGCACAGCTGATCAATGGGTTGCCGCTTATCTAACATGCACCGATGTGTTGTTGATGACCTATCCTTAGAATAGATCCTGAATATTTTTAGCATGTAAAACCTCCTTTATACTGTATATTAACATCAGAACTCTTTCTATGTAGCTTTTCTTTAAGTAAAGCCTCAACATTTCTCAGTACTGTATTCAAATTCTAAGAAACATGCAAAATGAGATGGAAAAACACCAGTGTAACTGCTTGAATGCCTTAATGTTGCATTCCTTCTACAGCGTTACTGATGGAAAGTATGGAGAATGACACAATAGGGATTTCCTGTCTCTCTGTTAGGATGGAAACATAGCACTGACAGGAATGATGATAAAAATGGTAGATGGAAAAATGACAGCACCCAGAACTGTCACCTGCAGACGCACATGGTAACTTTGTAGGAGCAAGGAATGTTAGTGTCTGTGAGCACCGGCCGATACTACTCAACATTTCACAAGGGAGAAGCGGCTTAATGTCAATATCATGTTTCACTGTATACTCTCAAGGGAATAAAGTCCATTTTCAGTAGCTTTCCGCTGAATCTCTTCATGCTGTGAGTCACGAATTCCCCTATGCCAAGCAAAATATATCTCTTGGAAAAAAAGAATGGATATAAAAATAAGCAGCAAATATACGGATGAAAATAACTTGCTCATGAAGTAGCTGTTGATTAAGAATTCAACAGATGGAAGTGAATTGTTCTAGAATCCTTCAGTAAATCACATCTTTGCCCAATGTATATATGATGTGGAGACATCAGTCTCTGCTGAAGCCTATGGTATATCAAAGATACCCCTGGCATGATATCAAGTGTGATACCGCCCATCCTAATGCAAATTGGAGCCCAATTCCTAGTCAGTCATGAAATCACACATTGTCTTATATGATGATGTCAAATCCGATAAGATCAGCTTACAGTGTTTTGTGTGTTCATTTGTATAAAGCAACAACTCCATCTAGCATTTATTAATGTGTTTTATTAATATTATTATTATTTTTTTTCCCTATCAGTATGTCTTTGGAATGTGGGAGGAAACCCACGCAAAAACGGGGAGAACATCCAAACTCCTTGCAGATGTTGTCCTTGGTAGGATTCGAACCCGGGACTCCAGCGCAGCAGTACTAACCACTGAGCCACCGTGCTGCCATAGTATTATTATTATTATCATCATCATCATCATCATCATCATCATCATCATCATCATCATCATCATCATCATCAGTCTATAGACAAGGGTGGTAGGGCTCTTAGGCCTAGAGACCCAGAAATGACTGCAAACTGCATGTTGTCTGAACTGTTTTGGAAGACACTTCAAAATAAAAAAATCTAAGTCAAAAAATTACCCAGAATTAGACTGAGTCCAAGGAGGATAATCTGATGACCAAACTACTAGAACATTATGGGAATTTTGGGTTTCTAGGAATAGCTAGTACATAGCATATATCTATAAATCTCTATCTATATGCACTAGACATCAATATCTTATATATCTACATGAGTATAAAGACGCTGGATGTTTGACCTTACTGGAGTGCTGCCATTTTGAACTGTTTGTATATTTGGAAGGAGCCAGCTTCTTTTGGATTTGCACCCATTCTATTTTACCCCTGTGCTGCCTTGAACTCTTCCGTTTCTAGAAATATGAGTGTGTATGTGGAATCGGAAGGAAAGGTTTTTGACTTATAAAAGCCTAACTACTAAACAGTATAACCTATGACTCAGATTCCTCATACTTCTCAGGTCTACCCCATTGTCCTCCACACCAATTTTGCTTTTGTTACTGTACAACTTGCTCATACGTGAGGCAAACATTAAAGGAGCTGTATAATCTCAACAACCATCTTTTGAAAGGAGACAACTTAGCACTTAGCATCTGAAATCTTCAGCTAGAAACTGTTTTTGCATGGTTAGGTTGTCGCCAGCTATACATTTCAATATCTTTAGTGTTGCTTAACACCTATTCAGTTGAATGGCTGAGCATTCAATAGCACTCTACCCTGAGCCTCTTCTATGTCATTGGTACACCCAAATACATTGAGCAGATTAACCCTTTAAGAAATTGTGCATAACTGTACTTCCTCCTTGCATGTCAAGCTATTTTCTTAAAGGAACTGAATATTGAAAACGTAAAGGGAACCTCTCAGTATAATTGTGCTGCCCTAGCCATGGGCACCATGAGATACTTATAGGCTGCAGTGTTTCAGAGAACACTGTGTTTAAGGTTGGGGCCCCACGTTGTTAAAACACAGCTGTGTTTTACATTATCTGCTAAGTGTATGGGATTCTGGCTAATCCCATTCACACAGTGCAGAAAAAATCTGCAGTGGAAATGCTGTGATTTCAAAAACGTAGCATGTCAATGATACCTATGGAAATGTTGGTGTTTTCCATATGGGTATGATATGGGCAAAAAAATCCACATAGGAAAACTCTGTGGACTTTCTGTGATAAATGCTTCAGAAAAAAACGCAATGCGTTTCTGCTGCAGTCTTTTCTGCAGTGTTTTTTGGCTCGGTACGTGGGTCCAACTTATACAACCACTGAAGGAAGTGACTGCTTGGCAGATGGCATCCTGACTTCTCCCTGCCCAGCTTGACTTAATTAATAGGTCTCTCCCTATGAACGTATAGGCAGCTTATACTTCTGTTATGCAGGAGCCTGTCAATATTTCAGATTACTTGTGATTAGGGCAGCACGAATATACTGACGGTTTCCATCTTGGATTAAATCTTTAAGAAGAGATTGACTGCATCAATTTACTGGAGATGGATGAGAGATGAAGGGTAGTCCACTTTGGACATTCACAACTTAAAAATTAGCTGAGACCCTAGTGATGAGTTGTTATCTGTTGGAAACATGGGAGTAGATGTTGAATTTCCCTACAGCACCTCCAGAGGGGAAATTCAGTATTACACAGTACCCATTCACAATTTCCTAATAGGGTCTATGAAATTTCTCTTAAACTAGATAACAACTGTTAATATAATATTTGCATTGTGTATACATTATGTAGAGGTATATGGTTTACTCGAGCTCATCTGTGTCTACTGCCCCAAATTGGTACTAGCTTCCTTTGTATTATGAGGCCTTAGCTTCTATTTTACTTTCCTTTCTATATTAATAATGACAGGGCATATAGATCAATTAATGGGGATTAATATCAGACTGGATCACATATAACCCATGTCACAATATTACTCAATAAAGAGCAGCTGATTCTGAAGTTTTGCTTCTATTGCTCAACATCACTGTTATAAGTTGAACATCACTGCCCTGAAGCCAAATGCGCTATAGTCCCAAATGTTGATTTTAAATGGTCCTGCATGCTTAAATCATGTCTGTGAAACTTGCTCAGCAGGATTAAGAAACTCAGTCATGAATTGCCAAGTAAATATCTATTCCCCTGGTGTTCCAAAAACACAGGTCCTGATGTTTTATCAGTTTCAGATTAAATAGATCTATAAAACTCTCACTTTATTTGCCAAGCAAATTAGAACAGGTTTGCAATGTACTTTTTGACACAGCTGAGAATTCTGCTCATAAATTCTAAGACTGATTTGTATCTGTTCAGTCTTCAAACCTGTGTCGAGCTGGAGCTCCACATTGAATAGATAAATAATGCCTTTGTCAGTATTATGTTCTTTATATTCTCTAGAGCCGCAGGCTTCTCCCTTGAGTGTGCAGTTTGACGTCATAGAAGAGGTTATGTCTAGAACTCTGTAAGATGTTCAGATTCCAATGCACATCATTACTCTTTTATATGAATCAATTTATGATAGGAAAGGTACATTGCAGAAAGCCTAGTAGGAACCGTTATCTTTTGCAAGTGCTTTACTCTTTGAATACCTCTAAAAGCTATAGAGTAACACACATACACATACACACACACACACACACACACACACACACACACACACACACACACATATATATATATATTAGTTACATAGTAACACAATAAAATTCAATGCAAGAAAAAATGTTTTGAAAACTTAGAGGACCTTTCATCACCATCACCAATTCAAGTTCTTAGTATCTGTTAATAGGCGCCTCTCCACTGATTCCAGCGCAGTTGGATTTTTTTCTCTAGCCCCCACCGCTGCTGTGCATACAATGCTGTTATTTTTGGTGCCCAATGTGCTAATGTGTGGTGTAAGGCAGGGGAAAATGATTCAGAGCTCCAATCAGAAGGAGCCAGTATCAAAGATCAGAATCACACCCCTTGTCTTGGTCCTGCTTGACACCGCCCTCTTGACAGTATATAGTCTAAACAGCATATGAGGCACCAAGAAGAAAGTGTTGGTTGTTTGGGAACAGTGAGGGCTAGAGAAAAAAATTCCAGGGGCAACACGGTGGCTCTGTAGTTAGCACTGCAGCCTTGCAGTGCTGGAGTCCTGGGTTCGAATCCTGGAGTTTGTATGTTCTCCCCGTGTTTGCGTGTATTTCCTCACATACTCCAAAGACATACTGATAGGGAAAAATGTACATTGTAAGCCCTATACGGGGCTCACGAACTACATGAAAGAAAATATATTTGTGCTAGAATCAGTGAAGCAACATATATTGAATTATGCAAAGGGCTGGACTTGTTGGAGGGGATGAAAGGTCCTCTTTAACCAGCCAAATGGTGGGACTTCTAGGAGTCTGCCCTGGGGTGATGCTAATTGGCCTACAACCACTTGTGACACGTGGCCCATATGGATAACATGGGAATCACTATGTCACCCAGTAAACAAGGTGTGACATGGGACCAGACAGCTTTATGGCTACTAAAAATGATTAAAAAAAACTAATTAGGGATTCACAGATGTATTGTTTCTACAGTTTCAAAAGGGATCCAAAATTATTATCTTGAGTGCAAGGAAAATTCACTTTGTGTTGACCATTACCCCAGCTGGCTATAGTCTGGACCTCATTTTTAGTCTTAGAAAGCTATTTTTAACTGTATTTTTATTACAACATTCATTAATAAAGGTAGAACATGGCATTGTCTCCAACAGACTGAAAATGAAACACCGATTAATCGTTTTCATAATTTCAAATCAACGTGAAGCAGAGGCAGAGCAGCAAGAATGGAGAAGATAATTGGTGCATAGCAGGGACGTAATGATTGCCGTTTGGGCCCAGAGGAATAGGGGGCCCTTGGCCCGATATAGTTGACCAGAGCAGGATCATGACTGGTTGGGGAACACCACTGTCCCCCCTTCTACTACATCAAGTCCAGCAGCAGACATCTACACTCTTCTCTGCTGCCTGCAGAAGTCACTGTGCTGAACTCAGACATTTTTATCTACATATTACACAGCCTTGTACTCCTGTACACAGTAACATTAAGTGAGAGGCAGGAACAGTTCTCAATACAGCAAAAAGGAAAAAGTGAAAAAATGTGGCATTTTAGAGAAAGGATTTAAATATATATTAATAAAGTATGTTAAAAAATTCAAAAAAGTCAAAAGTTTTCTGAAAATTTTGTTACGCTTTGACTGCCAATGGTTCAATACACAGTGCAAATAAAAGAGGGGACCGAGGATACGCCTGCCTACTGCCACTATAAATTTAAAAGGTGCTAGAAGTGAAATGAGGTAGCTTCACTACTGTCATGGGGTAAGAGTAGAGCCCAAATAGCTGTAAATAAACTCCTGGAGCCCCCCAAGTCCCCCAGCATTTCCAACATAAAACACTACTTCAATTAATGAAAGGCCTTTTCTACATCTAGGATACAGAAAGAGTCTCAATGGCACAAAACATTCAAAAGACCAGGACACACTCTCCTTCACCAAGATAGAACCAGACTTAAAGTATCTTAAAGATTACTTCTTGTAACATTTATTAACAGATATCATCAATATCACAGATTACACATTTCAGGGTCTCACTTTCTCAGATCACTGATGTATGAGCCATATTCCAAATACCAGGGTTAAAATATCAATTAAGAAATAGCAGAGACCAAAGGATCTTCCCATGATCATCAGAAGTTGTAATATAAGCACATATTAAAAACTACCCAAAGCACAGCATTCGACTTTAAGTTTATAAATAATTGGAAAATCAAGATATAATATTATACATAAATCACAAGTAATGAAACAAACTGAAACATATAAGAAAAAATGTATATTACTAGAGAGGAAAGTGTTCTATTACCTAAAAATCATGACTCAAATTATTACGAGTGTATTGTGTAAGAGCGCATAACAAAATGGCCACAGACATGTGAAGTCGGCTCTACCCAATGGCAGAGCTGACTACGCATGCATGCCATTTAAAGTCAGAAGAAGCCATCGGAAGAAGACGTCACAGGGAGGGCGTGCCAGAAGAAGACAGAGCGCTGGGTACCACCCCCAGTGCTGCGAGAAAATTCATTTGCATACCGAAGAAAACCGGTATTTCTATGGAACGGCGGTACGGAGAAGACTTCTAAGGGTAAGAGATGAATAGCCTTTCTTAAGACTATTCCTACGTGTTAGGGAGAAAAAAAATTCCATTTTAATGATTAAATCCCTTTAAAGGTTTGTCTGGTTACCACTATGACCTTTAAAGGATGTATTTCAGAACCTCATTTTAATGTGCCTTATAATTTTAAATTGGTAGATTTGGAGGTTTTGCGAAGTAGGAATGAATGGCTCGCACTTGTGTATTTGTCATAGTAGTAGATGAAACTTCTGGCTTTTTAAGCCAAAATTGAATGTTTCCCATAGTGTAGCCTTTGTGATTTCTATCTAGTTGGCTTGATTTCACATCACACAGATATTTCCAAAAATGTAAAATTCTAGAGGTCAATAAATGATCAAAATTAAGAAATTTTAGCATGGTATTGGGATAACATAATGCGACTGTGAATATTATCAATTTGTAATTTCAACTCAAAGAATATCTCTTTTCACATAACTTTTCAGCCATTCCTTTAGCACAAACATGTAACAATTTTTCACATTTTGATACAAATAAAACAATGTTTTTAAAAGATGGTTCAAATCTAAAACACAAGCCTCTAGATATGATACTTTCTGCCATGGTGGATGTCAGGTCTTTAAATATGGCTGAGATCTGGTGGCACTGCCTGCCATCAGTGCCCTTTATAATCGAGAGCATAAACCCTTCTAAAGCCTTGGTCATACCTGACTCAGCCTATTTTGGAGGGGATAGCTGTCCCCCCAAACTAGATCCAGGGAGGTGATCTACTACCATGACAGCCGGGAGCCTATTGAAGACTCCTAGGCTTAGTGTTACATTACTAGGCAGTCTGCAATAGAAGTATAGGGATTTTAGAATACATTGCAATGCATATAGAACCCAAGCTGCCATACAAGACGCAACCCACATACAGATGTGGAGCTGTTTCTGACACCAAGCAGCCATGACTTTATTATTTAGTAGAATGTTTAAAGCATAGCCCAATATATGCAATCCATATTTTATTTGTTCTTCTAGTATACAAATTGGCTCTTTATTAGTAACAGTAAGGATTGATGTAGTTGGCAGTCTAATGTTAAGGAGAAAATGATCTTACTTTACAAATCGGAATGCATTCATTCTTTCTTTCATTCTTTCACTCTTTCTTTCCTTCCTTCCTTCCTTCATTCATTCATTCATTCATTCATTCATTCGTATATTAATTTACTTGTCTATCAGTCAGGATTTATTAACAAAAAACCCCTAAACCACTGATTAAAATGAGACTTATATACAGTTATTGAGAATTGTGAAACACACAAACTAAAAATAAGACTTTCCAGCCATGGATCAGTGCCTGTCTATAAATACATCCAAATCTGAATTTTCAATCAGCAGCTTTGACATTAAGGACTTCTGGGCTGTAAATGTCTTCACAAAGCTTGTTAAATCATTTGCTAAGGTATGCTGATATGTTTTCAGGACTTTGCTAAATTTTCCCACAATATAATCCCCTAATATAGAGATTCTCATTCTCAGCTGGTGCATCTGTCCGCATGTATCAAGGTACCAGACTGGGTATGTCGTAATATTCTAGTAACTTATGCCACATTTCAAGTCACATGGGCTTTCTGCTAGGAATAATATCATTTAAGGCCAAGGCCCCACATTGCAAAAACGCAGCTTTTTTTGTTGCAGAATTTTTTGTGGTTTTCTGAGCCAAAGCCAAGAATGGCATCCGTTGTAATAGAGATGTGGATGCCGGGGAGTGTAGACGCCGGCACAGGTATCTGCAACATCGCTACGCTCCTGCCCTGCATGAAGCCAGCAGCGGCAGGAGCGATGATGCTATTCCAGAGGGGAGGGGGGGGGGGGGCGGAGGAGCAGAATAGCAGCATCGCTCCTGCCGCTGCTGGCTTCATGCAGGGCAGGAGCGTAGCGATGTTGCAGGCACCTGTGCCGGCATCTACACTCCCTGGCATCCGCCTCTCTATTACAGCGGGTGCCGGGTCTGTATTGCATTGTGAAGGCTGTACGTCCGATGCCTAGCTGCATTGGGAGTGCACACGCAGGGCCAGCGGCATAGAAGCGATGACTTTTCGCCGCTGGCTTTGCATATGTAACCCCGCCCACCAATGACGCAACAAAGCCGGAAGACAGAAGAATTTACAGCAGCGAAGACTGGCAAGTATGCGATGTGGGAATACCCCTTTAAGAGGAACCACATCAGATGGGGAAAATTGAATCAACAAGGCATTGACAATAACCTCTCCATTATTCTTCAATAAAGCTTTTGCTGCAATATATAAGCAAAACAATTTTCTGGAGTTAACCTAACACTATACAAGGCATTTAATGCTTAAGAGTCTTTTTACTATAAATCTCACATAGAGCTACATCATTTTAATATTCTTATGTTGGCAAAGTATATATGATGTGTCCTAACTACTGTGCGAAACTTTTTTGAGTAAAATGCATTTAATTTAAAAAAGTAATAAAGTGCAGTACATCAGAAACTATTATGGGGTAAAAATAAATGTTTTCTTGTACTTGTAGGGAATCATAAAATGCAATCTTTTCCTTTATCTTGGCATCAGTGTAAAGTCCAATTTTATAGGGAATGGGACCAAAAAGTTGGGCCAAGAAAAATTAATTTATATCAAAACTACGTCAATTTTTTTAAATAAAGAAATTGGATATAAGAAGTATGTCTACACTGCCAACTGGTTTTCCAACCTTATTGCAAGTAGTTTTATAATGACTATATTGGGTTTCTAAGCAATTCCTAAAAACCTTTTTGGAACTTAAAAAAGATATAAAAATAACTCATTCAGTATGTGTCAAGGAACATACATATGGGCTTCACTACCAATTCACATTTACTGTATTTGGTCAACTCCTGTGGTGTGCTTGAATAACATGGAACAAATAGAAGCCCAGTGATTTTTCTCCGTAGTGCGAAACCAGTTACATTTTTAACTGAGATTCCCAATGGTCAAAATATCATAGTTTTGGTACACTATTATGTACAGCCACATATTTTGGAACCCTGAAAACCAAGATAAAGCTGAAATAATTAAAAGCTAAATTAGACTATTCTGCCTGATGTAGGTTTGTTGTACAGCTAACTGGAGATATTAAAGTCTATTGTGGCTACAGCCTCTCATTTTGCTTGTCATGGAAAGAATATCTCCTAACAGTTCTGTAGACAAGGGGCCACCTAAAGCAGAGCAATGGCCTACAGATAAACAGATATCATTATGACATAGGATTAAACTTTATTTCGCCTGGGCAGCCAGTTTAGTTGCATAGGAACCTAGAAGAAAGGGGGCCACCACATTGCCAACCTCAGAAAGCTGCAAAAATTACAACTCCTATGCTTTAGAGGTAAAAGAAATTATTTTCTCCAGTAAGTGGCAGCAGAAGACAGTGATGCTGATCCTGCTGGCATTGAAACACCATGAGTGGTGGAACCAGAAGTATGAATGGTCTGTGCTACTAGCAAGTAAAAGGAGGGAAAGTCTTCTTCAGTCCACTACCCATTATAGACCAGGACATGCGACTGCTGTAATAAGAAACATCTCTGCTGGAGACTGTGTGATGGGAGGAGTAAGAGATTAAGAAGTTGTCCTATACAGGCATAAGGATGCAAGAGCAGTGGTTGTGGATATCAACTTGTACATTATGAAGTTGAAGAGGTCCTTTCATCACATCCACCAACTTCAATTCTTCCATAAAAAGTGCCATTCTACCGATAAAGCCACAGACGGATTTTTTTTCTCTAACTATACCATGAAATAATTGGTGCTGTTATTTTCAGCCCCCAATATGCTATAAGGTTCTCTACAGGAGTATGATCTCAGACTATCTACTCCAGATGAGGTCCACCCACTGTACTATAGAGGACCAAATTAGCATATTGGGTGCTGAAAGTAACTACAGTGGGTGCTCTGAAACTGGAGGGATTAGGGAAAAAAAATACAACTGTGCTGAATCCATAGTATGTACTGAAGGGTACAAAGCGTTTGAGTTAGTGGAAGAAGCCAAAGGGCCTCTTTAAAGGAGCTCTTCAGGATGTGTCTGTTTTATCTTATTTTTGAAGTGTGTGCAACATCTTCCATATGTGTAAGTGCCAAGTGTGCAGCATAAGCTGTATGTGTGTGCAGGATAAGGATTAACAGGAAACCCCACAAAGTATAGTTCTGACAAAGTGACAAAACTATTTATTCCAAAGATCCAGCACTTGACAGTTGTCTTCCAAAACTCAATGATTTGTCAGTGTACGACGTATCGCAGACTACCAGTTCTCCATATTGCCACTGTGGAGAAATCCTAATGGCATTTAGCGCTATAACTAACCGACAAGACTGAGGTTGTTGCTTTTAGTAAAGGATGAATATAGCATAACGAAAAAGTAAAGGATGAACAGGGCATAACAATTAACCATAGGGCCCCATAGAAAACTTAGCTTGAAGCTCCAATCCTCCATGGTCACATTCAGCAGCAAATTTAGATCATGAAAATCTTATGTGTATTACTGCATAGGAAACTTAAAGTGCAGTGATGTCATTGATGGGTGGCTAATACACCCAATGATGTCATAGTACAGAAATAATGCACACAGTGATGTTACAGTACAAGTGATTAATGCACACAATGATGTCACAGTACAGGTGGTTAATTCACATAATGATGTCACAGTACAAGTGGTTAATGCACACAATGATACAGTATCACCCTGCGGGGTTAATACACACAGTGATGGAACTGGACACAAGGCACATAAGGTACATAGTGATGTCACAGTACAGCTATAATGTACACAATGATGTTACAGTACAGGGATAATCTGCATAGTATTATCACAGCACAGAGATAATGTATGCATTAATAGTAGAGGAATACTGTACACAGTAATTATAGAATACAGAAATATTGCATGCAGTCACAACAATAGGGTAATATGTGCAGTGAAGAAACAGCACAGGAACAATGGAGAAGTAATGCATGATCCTGACTTACTTTTCAATGCCCTCTTTCTTAGGTATCACTCTTTGCACCTACACCTATGAACACAGTGATCACTTGCCAAGTGACTGTCACGCAATTACCTTCATAGATACCATAAAATGTTGAACTATCTAATACCACTTTAATGGCTAACTGTAGACTTAATTCAGCGACTCATGATGAGCAATCCTTTCAAGACTCCATACCAGTCCTCAGTAAAGTTCTCACATTCCAGGAAAGAATGACAGCATGAAAAATTATTTCAAATGTTCCCTGGAAAGTACTTAAGAGGAACTTAATTCTTGTTGCTTCAGTCCTTTTGATATATGGTTCTGTGTGTCATGAATTACAGCAGAATTACAGCATGTACAAAGGGAATTGTAACACTGGGTTCACTTTATTCGTGTTTGCTTCCAACATGTGGAATATTGAGCCCTTTCCACCAGAACACTCACTACGCAGGTCACTTGCTTCTACGTATGATCACAGCGGCAAATGATTTTAATTAAAACACTGTGTGGTCTCTGTCAACTGTATGACTTGGCCCCAGGATTAAAACGGCTAATCAAAAATGGCTAGGCAATTAATTATGTCAGACCAGGGTAGAAGACCATATGAAAACTTTCTGTCCAACTGCTCACCGTCATTTGCCAGAAGTCAAGTAACTCAAGGGTTTTTCTTGGTATTTTAGGGAAAAGTAAAAGTAGTCCATGTGCCAAGAATCATTTCCAAGCTTGCCAAGTGCTTCTTTAGATGAGTTTTGCCAATGAGAGACTAAACAATGCATTAAATCTGAATAAAACTGACAGTAGTTTAAATAACCATGTCAAGTAATCATTCTGTGCAGTATTTTCCACTCAATTTAGCATCACATTGGAAGTGATTTCATCTGGTGCATCAGCCTGTTTTTCGATAGAAGCCTATATCCCTAGAGGACAGCTCCTTTTCTATCTCTAGCACCAGATCTATATATTAGAGCTATTTTAGTGGTCAAAGCTTATGGATCATTATCTCACTATACTACACTGGAAGGAACAACCACACAGTACAGCCATGATGTGGTCATAATAAAGTCGTGGCATGGCCCAAAGTGTGACAGCCATGCCGGCTGCTACAGTAGTCCATTAACTTATAATGGCTATTGCCCCTTCATAACCATGCTGCCATTACCAGGGGACACTTACTTTACAGAGAATTTTCATAAAATATTGTGGCAAGTTCATCAGCATCATGGCCACATCATAGCCGTGTCTTACACTATGTCTTTGTATCCTTGAAGTTGGATTTGCACACAGCAGGTTTGTTGCAGTTGTGTGGACTGAAAAATACTGCAATAATCAGGATTTAGTGCAAAGAAATATACGGAAAAAGACTATAACTAGATATGTAAGCTCACCAAGTACACTATATATCCATGTGTTCTACCTATTTTTTGTCCTGGATTATATGAACTACTTTTAATATATAAAGGCTCCTTTGTAGCAGAACGTAGATACTGTATAATCATTCTGCCCTTGTTGTATGACAGATCTGCTCTCCATGATCTCCATGCATGATAGGCCTGTGATGTACTATACATTAACTTATTTTCTTACAAGTGATACTTTAGCAGAGCCCTGATCATCATCAAGTCTGTCTTGAATTACAAGAAGGGATGGAAAGATATGAGAAAGCCTACATGCACAGAAAATCTGTAGTTGGTTCTCCAATATGTTTGGAATAACTTCCTTGCCGAGTGCCTTCAAAATCACCAAACATTGATCTGACTTTGATTTCTTTTGTTCATTCACTTTGTATTTCATTAAATGGCAAAAATAAAAATAAAAATTCTTTACATTCTTTCAACACTTTCCTAAACCGTTTGCACAGTACTGTTAAGGTCTGTTAAAGAGTTATGTAGTAATAGATAATATTACTTCTACTTTGTTTATATGACATGCTGCTGTACCTTTAACAGACCATTGGAGTTGAAAGCTGAGAACTTGGTACAGCCTCATACTGTGTACAGGGGCCACTATGGGGGATAATACTGTGTGCAGGGGCCACTATGGGGGATAATACTGTGTAGAGGGGCCACTATGGGGATAATACTGTGTGGAGGGGCCACTATGGGGGATAATACTGTGTAGAGGGGCCACTATGGGGGATAATACTGTGTAGAGGGCCACTATGTGGGATAATACTGTGTGCAGGGGCCACTATGGGGGATAATACTGTGTGGAGGGGCCACTATGGAATATAATACTGTGTACGGGGGCCAGTATGGGGGATAATACTGTGTGCAGGGGCCACTATGGGGCATAATAGAACCATGCAGGAATGTGTAGGAGGGGGTCGGACGAGGTCTTCGGCATCGGTGTCGGTTGGGTGGGGGGGGGGGCAATGTCAAAAGTTCGTCACGGGGCCCCGCCATTCCTAGTTACGCCATTTCTCCAAGAGACTACTGTTTGTGGGTTCTTATTGTAATCAGTTGGAGTGTAATGTAGGTAATTTTTGCAGTGGGTTTTAGTGTGGAAAATACAGCAAAATCTGAAACTCTATGTGAAAACCTATAAAAATATGAGTTGCTTTTGAGGTTTGTAGTTCACATTTGCCTTTGCATCTGACTACTTACATATGTAACATATGTGGTACAGTAAATTATGAAGTCTAATTAACTTATTATATTCAATGGATTTTCACTTGCAGATATGCCTTTATTCTTTGCTCTTTCTACCGATGCAGAATTGAATATATTATATTATGAGAGTCCGGTTTTCACACACAGAGATGATAGGGTGCCACCTGGGAAGCATGTTTCAGTATGGGATTATATGACCTAGCAGCTGGCCATACCATACAAGACTAGTCTTAATTATACCAGCAAAATTACTGGCTGGACTGAATCACTTGACTTGTCTAAAATGTGTTTCATCATTTTCATACATCTGCTCCTGGCGTCACAGCTTTGGCAGACCTAGGTTAATATATCCCATTAAATGACATAATTCACTGAAAGGAATTTGGTTATTAAGAAATATTATTTGGCACATGAATATTTTGTCTTCTAAATTACCCTAGTTGGCAGGCATGTTCATGCTCAGCTATGGAAATGTCATTGATGTGACCTGTTACATCCACAACTCAATGCACTTTTTTTCTTGCATTTATAGCAAAGGTCTTTTTCTTATCTTGAATTACAATTCTCCTGTATCTTTATTATTTGTGTATCCTGATTTGTGACTTGTGATCTGTAAGTTATGTAGACTTCTTTGCATCGTGGTAACATTAAAAGGATTCCTGCAGGCAATTTCCAGATGTATTTCAAAGCATCTAAAAACAGACATTAGATAGAATTTACTAAATTCTTTAATATGTATTAAAGAATTTATTCTATGTGGAATACATAGAATAAAGGGTGTTAACAGCAATGATTAAATGTGCCCCCAGTTGCGGTGTATAGATGTTTTGCTGGGATGGAGGGATGCATTCACATGGAGGAAAATGGTGCTGAATAGAGATCAGCGAACACTATTCGAAACAGCCGTTTTGAATAGCACGCTCCCATAGAAATGAATGGACATAGTCGGCACACGGGGGGTTAAGCGACTGGCCACCGGCAAAGTCAGCGTGCCGGCCGCTTCCATTCATTTCTATGGGAGCGTGCTATTCGGAACGGCTGTTTCGAATAGTGTTCGCTCATCTCTAGTGCTGAATTTGGTGTGGAATCCGCATCAGATTCAACGCTGAAAAAAAGCCTCCCATTGACTTTAAGTGCCAAATTCAGCACCATTTTCCTCCGTGTGAATGTACTCTTAGAGCTTGTTTCCATGCTCATTCCATGATCCATGGGCTAATTCATTACACCCTTTCTTTGCTAACAGTACCCTCTGAAATAGGAAACCCTGCACAGGTTTTTGACACCAAGGTAAAAGTGGTGGCACCACCAACTAGGGCAAACCTCCATGTTTCCAAGGAACAGCAACTGTCTTGTTCTAATTTTTTTTAATGTACGGTAAATTACAAAATGTAATGTAAAGTATATTGTCACTGACAGAAAAGAATGCAGATCCAGCAGATTTTTTTTCTACTGTTATCACCAGTAGGAAACTCTGAGATTGTGGTCTTCATAGGTGTACACATCTGATCATTGTGTGGTTCTTGAAACTTTGTGAATCCTCAAACTTTCTGCATGAATTTGACCTAAAACTACATCAGATTTTAAAGGTAGATAAAGAGAACCAAATCAAATATTAGAATTGGCCATTTATTTCTAGATAATTATCCAGTCACATGCCTGTGAGTGGTAAAAGTACACGAACCTTCAGTATGTGGTGTGATCCCCTTGTACAGCAATAACTACATCTAAACATTCCCAGTAATTGTTGTAGTCCTGTGCTTGGAGGAATTTTAGCCCATTCCGCCATACAAAACAGCTTCAGATTTGCTATGTTTTGTTTTTTTTTTCCCATGACCAGCTCACTTCAGGTCTTTCTATAACATTGCTATTGAAATAAGATCAGTCAGGACTTTGACTTGGCCATTCTAAAACTATAGCTTTATTCTTCTGTAACCATTCTTTGGTAAAACGACTTGTGTACTTATGGTCATTGTCTTGATGCATGACCCATGTTCTCTTGAGATTCAGCTCATAAACAGATGTCCTAACCAGTGGCATGACTAAAGTCTTGTGGGCCCCGGTGCAATCATTTGTCCAGGTCCCCTACTGCATCCCTACAGTGGATTCTTGATAGTGATGGTTACGGGTGCTAAGGAGTTTAATCAACCTTAGTGTGGTTAGGGTAATCTGTGGGTCTCCTTGGTCTATGGCCAGATGGAAGCTGCAATCTCAATACTGATGCCAGTGCTTATGGGCCCCCTAAGGCTCCATGGCCCGGGTGCAACTGTACCCTCTGCACCCACCTCAAGTTACGCTCCTAGTCCTGACATTTTCCTTTAGAATTTGCTGGTGCAATTCAGAATTCATTGGTCCCTCAATGACAGCAAGCCATCCTGGCCTAGATCAACAAAACAAGCCCAAACCATGATGCTACCACTACCATGAGTAACAGATGGTGTGAGGGTTTTATGTTGGAATGCAGTGTTTTTATTTCACCAGACATGATGCTTTGCATTAAAACCAAAATGTTCTATTTTGGACTCGTCTGTCTACAAAATATTGTTCCAATAGCCTTCTGGCTTCTTTTGGTGATCTTTAGCAAACTACAGATGGGCAGCAATTTTGTCTTTTGACAACAGCTACTTTCTTCTTGCAGTCCTGCAATACACATCATTGTTGTTCAAAGTGCTCCTGATGGTGAACTCATAAGTATTAAACTTAGATAATGTGGAAAAGGTCTTTTGTTGCTTACAAGTTTCTTTGGGTTCCTTTGTGACCTTATGGATTATTATTGTTTGCATTGATCTTGGTGTGATCTTTGTTGGTCAATCACTCCTCTGGATGATAGTAATGATCTTGAATTTTCTCCTTTTACTAATTCAGACACAACTCGTATTGGTGAAGGACTTCATTAAGACCGGCATACAGAATGCCATACAGAAGGACTCAATCTGTCAGATGGTGGATCGCTGGAGTCTACTCTCTTTGGAGATGGTTTTGCAACTTTTTCTAGCCTGTTGAGCATCAACAACTCTTCTTCTGAGGTCCTCAGAAATCTCCATTTTTCATGCCATGATACACTTCCACAAACGTGTTGCGAAGATCCGATTTTGTTAGATCTCTGTTCCTTAAATACAACAGGTCGCCCACTTACATCTGATTGTCATCCCATTGGATGCAAACCCCTGACTCTAATTCCCTCCAAATTATCTGCCTATCCTAAAGGTTTATATACTTTTTCCATAGATGACAAAGTCTCTCGTATTTGTGACTCATTTGTGTGATTTGGTTCTTTTTAGCTACTTTCAGGATTTGGATGGACTCTGATGTAGTTTTAGGTGAAATCTTGCAGCAATATAAAAAATTATGAAGGACTCACAAACTTTCAAGCACCATTGTATGTAAATTATAGGATTTGTATGTGGATTAGAATAGATATCCTCACATTACTGTGCGGGATAAAAGGTGGTAAGGCTCCACAGCTTTCTAGATGACACATCTTCCAGTAATAACAAGCAGTGATTACATGCTAATTTTTTAATTAATCTAGTTAAAAATTAAACATAGTTCACCTGGAAGGTGCTGACCAGGGGTGGGCACAGACATGTAAGAGCCCCTGTGCAAGAACAGTTATGGGCCTCTTTGGTTTCCAATATCTCAGAATAGACCCCCTTTTGTCTCTATAACAAATCACCAGTAATTGTAATTATGAAGTTCATTAGCTTAGACATTTACCCACAAACTAATAGACAGTAGAAAACATCTGTTAAAGTGATAGGGCCCCCTGATCTACTGGGCCCCTGTGCATCTGCCCAGGTTGCACCAATGGTATGTCAGCTCCTAGTACTGACCGACCTATACATTTGTCATCTACAGTGTACTGTTAAGTCCATTTTTAACTGATATGCTAAGATTAAGAGTCATTATGACCAGCACGGCATGGAGTTGTCTGCTTGACCACTTGGACTTTATAAAATCATGGAATAAACTATGGCATTATAATGCACTGAGATGTTGGAAACTTTTTGCAAGGAAGATTTGCCTTCTTAACAACGAACAATAACAGCATTCCCTGTAGATGCCATAGGTCTAGACTGCCTTTCTCCTGATAACAGACAGTATAGGGAATGTCTTTCACATGACCTCATTCTGTATAATTCACAATCAGACATGTCATCTGTGCTGTCAGATTTCTGAAGTGCTAATGCAGAAAAAATAAATCCATAATCCACAGCTACAAAAAAAAATCAATGCAACGAAAACATTTTTCCCATAAACAGATGTGTAACTAAAATTCCCAGAAACCAGAAGTATTGTTCTGGACAGGCTGCATTGATACATTAACGTCTAGTGTAAGCATATTTATTCTCTGAAAGAGCTTCTCTGTGAACATATATACTGTATATACTGATTCTGTCTGGCAGTATATACCTGGAAAACTCTCTTTACACCTAGATTTTGATATGATCCATAATGGTTATGTCAGATCTGTTATCACCTGTCATTTGGTGGATTCCTTATGATATATGTTTTCTTTCACTGACTTATAATTGGTGTATAGGGGTCAGGTTTTTACTGGATAGTATAATGCAATGACAACCTGTCAGTAAAGAACTAGTACAAGGGTGAGCTGGGCAACACTTGCCTTATGTAGAAATATTATAATTGTTGTAAACATGTAGGTGTGGAATCACTAATGTATGGGAGAGATGTATGTAAACAACACTTTTTTGGAAACAAACCAAAGACCAATTCCTTTGTGCAGGCATATATTGTATATTGTCAAATGTACAGGGTGGTCCAAAGGTAGGGAGACACCTGGGTGGTCCAAAGGTATGGAGACAGTGGATGGAAATGGAAAACAGTGGTTAGGGATACCATCCTGTCTGTGGTATATTGCTAAAGGGAAGGGGGCAAATCTGTGTGGGGCGTTCTCCCACAGAGTGGCCCTTTTTAAAAGCCTCCATCTTGGAACCAAATAGATTTTCTTAAATGGGGTCCATGTGACATTTCTGATAGTGATACATACACAAACATAACCTTAGTAACATACCACAAACAGGATGGCTTTCCTAACCACTGTTTTCTTTTATTCAGATGTTTCCATACCTTTCGACCACCCTGTACAACGTCCAAGAACCATATGGAGATAGATAAATGCAACCAGAGTATTAAATTAAATATATTTCTTAACCATTTTGGTTGATGCAACAGATTGAGTATAGCCTTTATTACCCAAGACTAAAATATACTATAATATTGAATGTTGTTCAGTTCAGTCTTTAGTGCAATTCCATATCTTTTTCTGAACTAAAAAGTATCATCTAAGAAGGTCCTACTTTGTGTCTACATGCCCTTCCCCATCTTCTGTACACGCACATCTATATGATCTATCACGTAGCACATTCTTTATGATGAACCCCGTACAAAGCTGTAAATTCAGATTTATTGGCTATACATAACCTGTTTTACCTGACAGAATTGTTACTTCATATCATTAAAATTGGTTCAATGGAACAGTCAGAGATTGCGAATCCTGAGACATGTCAAGGCAGCACTTTAAATATAGACACAAAGCGAATGGTTTATCGTTATTTGTTCCCATAACTGCTTTGCTGCATTTGTAGGTGGAATTGAAGTCAGTTCAGAATAAGTAGAAATGATAGTCTGCTTGAGAATGGGGAATTATTGTAGACCAAAGCTACTATACCATCTGTGGTGATATTATGGTCGCTACCTAAGCATTGGCAGCTCCTGAGCGGAGCGATTACGGAGCTAGACAAGGTCCCATCAAAGTCTGAAAATTATATCAGAATGTTTGTCAGGCCACAACCCCTGGTTACAAAACCTTGTGTCTATTCTGTTCCCTCTTTATACCACAATATAATGCCCATTTATGCTCAACACATAGAATACTGCCCCTTTTATTACCCCAGACAGTATAAATCCTCCTCAAATCCCCAACACAGTATTATGTCTCCATTATGCACTGACACATTATAATGCCCCTTACCACTCTCACAGTATAAGCCCCCTCAGTGCCCCCACACAGTATAAGCCTCTTCAGTGCCCCCACACAGTATAACACCCTCTCAGTGCCTCCACATAGTATAATGCCACCATCTGGGCCCCCACAACAGAGTAACACCCTATTAGTGCCCCCCCCACACACTATAAAGTCCAGTGAACAGTTAGCTGGATAAATTACTGCACTAGTCCCTTCTTCTTCTCTGCACCCTGGTTTGATGTGAAGTGAGAGCAGGGCGCAGAACAGTGAATAATGTATCCATCTAAATTTAATGGATTATCCATTAATATGAGATCGGCAAGGGTTCAACACGTGAGACTCCTGCAGATCACCAGTACAAACTGTAGCAGCTTTCCCACTGAAATCTGTCAATTGTAGAAATTAGATAACCCCATTAATTGTAGAAAGGAGATAAACCCATCAATATTAGAAAGGGTATAAGTCATTCACATAAGTATGGGGCTTGTAGCCTTGCTCAGGCATTCAGACCTACTGAGCGGGGCATTCTGGAATGGTGGTCACTACATACTGCCATTAGTTTGGACATTTTACATTGTTATTTGGTCAGTTTATGGCACATAAATTAGTAAATCTGAATAGCAGGAATTATTTACCTTCACATGGACAAGCCATTGATATTAATGGGAATAGTCTGATGTCATTTAACCTACATGGGCATTGACCACTTGCTGTTAAGATTGTACAAGATTAAGCTTCACATCTCATTTTGAGAGGTTTTCCCACAGTATACCTTTGCCAGAGTGTTATGATGTGTTCCCTTGTAAAGGCATGCAGTAGTTCATGTCTCCCATTGGAAGAGAACATATACTATATTTTTATTTTGTCCCTTTGCATAGAAAAACCTTTTCTTATAAAGTAAATAAAAAGGTATGCTGACTTATACTGGCCCACTGGGTAATCTTTTGTCAAATGCTGGGTGCATGGGCGCCTATGGATACACTTCAGAGGTATACCTCCAAAATGTAGAAAACCAAGATGTGAACAGAGCCATACAATTTAATGCTAGAAGACCCAACAGCAGGACACTTCTTACAAAAAGCATTTGTCCAAAGCAGACAGCCAGTTGAATTTTTGGGCATAATATCCATAGCTAATATTACAAGTAAGCAACAAGAAAGCATTTGTAACATTTATTACTAACAAGGTACTCATATATATATATATATATATATATATATATATATATATATATATATGTACAGAAAAACTTACTGAAAAAGAAGCCCCTCTCTCCGCACACGAACTGAAGGGCATCCACTAATTCTGCGCCGCAGAGGGTCTCTTGGCCAGCAGCTGCTGAGTGGGTTAAAGTGAGTAGACAAATACCTAAGTAAAAAAGATTAAGATAGGACATTGTGTGGATCCTGACCTGTAAAACAGAATAAGATATATTATTACCATATGAGGTGCCCTGAAGTCCATCTATCTACAATCACAAGATGTACATGTGTTACATTCATCCTAATCCATTATAACAATGCAGAATATGGAATATACCTTTCTTGTCTCAAAGTGCAATCTATCTGCAGACGAAATGAAACTTGTAATCCGTATGAAAATTATCCATTCACTGCACCCAAGGCGTGGTCGCCCCTGCAGGAGCGCCTGTTTTGCCTGTGGTAGTTGCATATTGGTACCTACAATTTTAATGTTGGGGGGGGGGGGGGGGGTCAATGACCACAGGTGAAAACAGGTGATTTGGCAGACATGGCCCATCCTGTGTGTGCCGACCTTCTCATTTACATAAGATTAAAAGTAGAGTTTATTGCCAGCAAGATTGGACTTTGACACAACAAGGTATGTTCAATATATCACGAACAGCCCCTAGTACATAAGCGGTTTTGGTGGTGATAGATTGGTGGCTGGTAGTCTGGTCATAGGTGCAATAAAATGAGGAGTGGTGGAAGACTGGGATAGGCTATGGTAAGATTACCATGCCCGCCTGCAGTTATTCAGCGTATAAACCATTTTCTAAATCATACAAGACATGGGCCCTAGAGCAACAATTTGTTTTGCTTTCTTATGAAATATTCACTTTATTGTATTGCAAAAAAGCTGCACAACGTCAACAGGTCCCACTAACTGCTAATGTAAGGATTTCTGAGTACGTTTTTTTGCTTTACCCTATGGTTTATTGCCCAACTGAAAAGCAAGCCCTATATTCAAGACCACCAAAGACCCCTCAATACACTGTACCTAGACTAAATATACACACCACCATTTACTTATTTAAGCAATAACCAGTAATAGCCAAGTACTCCCAAAAATACCAAGGAACAAGGCTAATAGAACACTGAACCCTTAAAACCTTAATGTATCTTCTAATTCATGTAAGTAGAACTATTTGTATAACTACCCCTTAGTTCTAGTAGGATTGCACTGAAGTATGTTGGTGCTATCTAGCTAATACCAAAGCAGCAGTTCATTCTTGAAGAATCAGAGTGACTTGGAGATTGGAGCCATTAGGATATGCAACAAAAATGTGTTAGAATATCTTAATGGCATGGCATTATAAAGAAAAAAAATCAATTTATTGCACTATTTTAGCTCCATGGTTGCCAGACCGCAGTCTGTCATCAAGGCAATAACTCTGTTCCGTAATTGTTGACTATCACAATGAAGTCAACTGCAAAGATTAAAAGGGTTTGATTAATAACAGAGCTTTAGATGAAGAGAAGAAAAGCATATCAAACTAAAGTCAATTTATCAATAATGAAGGAACCAATTCCATAACTTGACTTTATGATTTTGTTATTAAAAATTGGTTTTGCCCACTCTTGGTCTAAGACCTACAGTAGATGCCAACATAAATCATATGCCCTTACCTTTTATTTACTTCCAGGTCTGTAACATAATGATTTTAAACAATCCAGTATCACTGTCTATTCTTCTCATCAAATTAAAGCTCAGAGCTTGTAGTATAAAAGGGTGAGGGGCGTGACCCAATGATCAACGAAATGCGAGGGGGTCATTAATTGTGTAATAAATATCGATAAAAGCTTTCGGGTAAGAAAGTAATGGAACCATGTTTACTATGACAAATATATATATATATATATATATATATATATATATATATATAATTATTTATTTATTTAGATTTTTATTTCGAACTTTAATTTTTTAATTACACTGTCCACATGAAATGAAAGGAGTCATTTTGGAGCACTAGTAGTGTCTCTATATTTATCCTACCAGTGGTGGAGCACATTTAGAGGACATGGTTCTTTAACTACCAGCAAGCATAATGTTGTTTCTTCAAACTCTGCCTTAATTTCTAAGAAGCCAAATGTAAAATAATATGGTTGTCAGACATGTTGGCTTTGATATGAGAGAGATGATGGATTCATAATTATTTGTAACTCTGCCTGCTAAAAGCCCTTGCCAAAGGAAAGAGAAGTGCTCAGTGTAACATTATCCGTCTACATTCTAGACTCACATTACCTAGCCCATCCTACATCAGCATGGCTTCTCATGATATAAAAGTTTGCTAAGTGTCTTCATTCCTATTCTACAAGGCAGATGTGACACTTAACAAATTCTAGGACCCAAGTGATTTGTGTATATATATTACAAATTAGCCTTTTATGGTACATACAATTCATGCTCTACGCCATAGACAATATGTAGAAGTCACAATGGTAAAGACTCATTCATTTTGCAACAAAACCATTAACACTGCCATTTCTCTTTACCTTTTAAGCCCTAAAAATGAAGATATTTATTAACCCAACCATTAAGATTAAGGCGCATTTTTTCAGAGACTATCACATTAACATTTTGAACTCACATCCCAGCCAAGATCATTGCAACCCCAATTCCCATGAACAAACAGAACAATACAGAAATCTAGCAGCCAACAAAGAGATTATCAGAATGATTGTTACAATGTGTTTGTCACTGTTTTCTGCCTAAAACAATCAATTTACACATGGACAGCCATCGCATGTTTTATGGACTGGGCCTAAAGTGAACGCTCGCAGTGACTGATCCAATGGCATGAGCTCACTCCAAGTTATATAAAAAAAAAGTTGTTATAAGAAACTTTTTGCTGAGAAAGGAAACTTGAAGAGAGTCCAGAAACTTCAAGAAAGGTCAGTAAAACCACCCTGACCAAATAAGACTGAATATTTGAAACGCAAAGCATATCAATGGTGTGGAAATACATCCTGAGAGCATCATAGAATAGCATAGTAACTCATCAAAGACTTAATCTAACATATCCTTTTATCAGCAATAAATAGGATAGAATGGAATAAAGGCTACTATGTTACAAAGGCTGACCTGCAGCAGGGAACATGTAAAATAAAGTTACTGTACTGTATACTCCACTTTCAGTGAAAGCAGGTGCAGCAATATGTTATTAAAGCATGACATCATGTAGAACACCAACATAAGTGTCCTATAAGCTGCACAATGCAATAAAAAGTCAACATCAAACTCAAGAACAATCAGAAATCTCTTCATGATCTAATCCGCTAATATAACAGGTATAAAATCAATTGCTTGCATCCATAAATAGCAATTCCAGAGATTTATGACATTGCACAATATTAGTTATGCAGCAATATTATAATAAATACAAAAATACATTACAGATCATTCAATGTCCAGATAAGCCCAGGCTACACATAACAGGATCAATATGCTACAAAGTACATACAGCACAGAAAAAACAATAAATCTGTACATAACATATATACTGTATATTACCATTGCTGTCCAGCTAGCAGATAAAAGAATAGCCACATACACAAAAAAATGCACATTCAGCATTCACAAAATTGCAGATTCACTGTTCTATGACTGATGGGGAAAATAGTGGAAGCATTCTAAGAAATAAAAGAGACACATCAAACCATAAGAACACACATAGAAAAGGCAATGAAATAAGAAAGTAGTTACCTTTAAGATATCACAAAAGTAGCACTTTAATAATTGTGATGAGAGAGACTTGTTTTTTTCCATAGCTTCTTTAAGTACAGGGTCTGCAATGAGATTGCTAGCTGATAACAAGAAAAGAAAAAAAAAAAAGAAATCCAGAGAGATATTCAAAGCTATGTCACATTGGAATATTAGGACTTTACTCCATTGCGTAGGATCTGCTCTGATTTTAGCAGTGACAGTCAGATTTAGCAAACAGAAGAAGGATTTACAGAAAATCCTCACATTTATCTACATTTACACACTGTAGACAGGAAACAGCTGGGAGAACAGTTGTGTTTTCTCTCTCTCTCTCCCTCTTCTGGCAAGTTTTTTTGAGCAAGGACTTTTTTTGGGCTGCCTGACAAATAACATCATCATACCTTAGCATTGCAGGACTGGATCACAAAGCAGATTTATTTTTACTTAAAGGAATTCACTTTGGTGACATAGTGAAAAAAAAAAAAAAAAAAAATCACAGGAGGGAGTCTGCTGCTGTGCATGTCTGACATCTTTTTCCTATGAAGCCTGCTGATGTAGGTAGAATCCTGCAAGCAATCACGGCAGCCGGCTTGACGTACACGGTGATAAAAGTTCAAGCAGGAAAATATGATGACTTATTTTTATGGCAATAGGCAATAGGATAGGGTAGGCCTTTTATAGAAATGACAGATGTGATTTTTTTTCTCTGTTTTTATAAACAACCCTAATAGGTTACCATATGAAATCACATAACTTGCCACGGGAAATGTAGAAAGGATTCCAAGAAATAGTAAGCGTTTGACAAACATTGAACCTGAATTGTATATAAAACAACAAGAACGGCATCATTTAAATAATAGCAGCTGGTTGTCAGTATGTGATCGCAGGCTATGATGTCATCCACATCCCCCGAGATACTGCTATGAAAGCTCAAGTCAGCTGTTTTTTTTTCCTATTTATATAGTACAGCACTGAGCTGTATTCAATGTTTAACCTTTACGTTATATAATTTTATAGCTGTAGCGTGTGACTCTTTACCATTGTCTTTATGGGTCCTAGTTAAGGTTACTGAGCAGAAAATTAACCCTATTGACATAGAAAAGTGAAGTGAACCACACAATGTGTTATTTTCTCATCAGCGGTGATATCATGTGGCTTCTATTTCCAGATCTAATGATGACGATGAAGCAGCGGCGGCGTGCGTGAATATCAAAAAAGACTTGTCACCATAACACCGAAGACATGTTTAATATACAATACATCAAGGCAATGGTTATTTTATTAGCAGCCTACAAATGTTTTTAATCATGTAGAATACATATTAAGATAAGACATTTATTTTCGGTTTTTATAACATTCTGCCATCTAATTTCATTGCTGACTGATTTGCATCGTCTTGTGTTTTTTCCAGATATTTTATGAATTCCTCATGGGAGTAATAGACTGTTTGGTATTAGCATGTACTGTACAGTATCTGTAAGCCAGGAGCAGCTCCGTCCCATTAAGCACCCCTTTATATATTTATATCATGCTTACTGGCGCAGTGCCTGTACAGCTGTGCATGACGTCCCTATGGCACTTTTAGTACAAAGTCATACAATCTCCGTGTACTGCCACTCAGACGCCATTGGACCAGTGTGTGAGCAGATATTCCCTCTGGAAGCAATATATTTTCCTATAAGAGGATACCTCTGCACTGTATATACAGAGTGTGACGCAGTATATCACAATTTCTTTCTCTCAGGTTCTATACAAATTTGGTAGGAAAACTACAGTATCAAACCAGAACTATATGGAGGTACAGTAGGGAGCTCATGCATTTCTATGCAACCAGAACCAGAATTCTGTCATGTAATTGATACCCAATAGTGATGAGTGAACACTGTTCAGAACAGCCGTTTCGAACAGCACACTCCCATAGAAATGAATGGACGTAGCCGGCATGCGGGGGGTTAAGCGACCGGCCGCCGGCAAAGTGTACGTGCCAGCTGCTTCCATTCATTTCTATGGGAGCGTGCTGTTCGGAACGGCTGATCCGAACAGTGTTCGCTCATCTCTAATACCCAACTCTTTAAAACTCTTGAGAGGCATAAAATAGAGACTGTTTAAGTTTTGGGATCCATTGTGTACACTCATATACCTTTAAATTTTATAATGAAAGCCTCCAAGACATATGTCAAATATATGCATTAACCCCATGTCACTTAATGGAGGCCAAAAGGACATCCATCAAGCCTATTATGATAAAATATACAGGCTCAGACTGGCCCACAGATGAACTGGTGAATCTCTGATGGGTCCCTAAACCAGGTGGGCCCCAAGCTCACTTTAGCATGACACAGTACACTCACTGTAGTTCATACAGATACTCATCATATAGCATCTCAAACAGGCTCAATCTTCTCAATCATACTGCAGAGACCTCAATAACCAATAAATCTTGCAGCATCTTTCGGCTCTCTAAGCTCTGCTACATTCTGGGTATTTATCCATGGCTCACAGAACTAATAGGGCCCTAGTTCAAGACAAAAACCAGGTAGCAGTCTACTGCCAGGACCCTGGGACAGAACTGATCATTGTCAAGGGCTAGACTGCAAGCTACTACTGAAAAATAAATGTAAGTTGGTGATATTTTAGGAATTTGCAAGAGTGTCATGTAATATTTCCATATAGCTAGTACATGCCCAAAGCAGCCCATTCTGACATTGTCAAATTATATAGTAAGCATAATAAAAGACACAAGAAGACAAATGTGCATATTTATTAAATTTGTCGATAAGAAAACCCAATATTTGTGAACCAGTATTATATATTAAATTACAGTCCTGCAATGTAAGAAATGTAACTAAATAGAAATAGTACTGTAAGTTTTTGGCACTGAGTGCCTTCAGTAATACGTATACTGTATACTAGTCACAGGCATGACATAAGTGAAATAATTATATACATATAAGACACACACATTATACACATAATGTTTAAAGGGGATCTGTCAACAGGAAATCATATTCCAACCAAGTACCTTGTAGGGTGGCTTCTACACTTTCCAAAGATGCATTTTTATTCCACATTGCAGCTCCATCTTCATGAAAATCAGACCTTTATTCTTATGCAAATTAGCCGAAAAGGGGCTTTAGGGTCTTTCTTCTCCATCTGAGACCTCACTCTTCGATCTAGATAACACCCTCTAACTGTTGGCTAGCGCCATCCCCCATTACTTGAGAGACCTATCCCACTTTGTTACACTTTGCAGTTTGTTTCAGTTATAACCAAAAAGCATACTTGGAAAGTGTAGAAGTCTCCATACAAGGTACTGTCAGTAGTTTGATACTTACTTTCCTGCTGACGGGCTCCCTTTAATCATAACCTGCTTTATATCATAACTGTATTTCTTGTGAGTATCTTTTATTAAGTACACAGCAAAACACATGACATTTCAATCACGGACCATCGCCAGACATGTATGCTGCTCATGAATCTCGACCGTACAGAGATTGATGCAATGGTACGATGGAGAAGGCACCGAAATTCCCAATCAGTATACATATGAAAGAAGGTCCATGGCCGAAGCACAAAAGAGATAAAAGATACTAACAAGCATTTGACCTTACAAGGTGTGCGCAGTTTATTACTAGACTACTGGGTTGGGACCCTACTTTAGCACCCTGCTACAGAGTGCTGCTGTCACCCCTTAACGTGTATTTCCCTTTAGGTTCCTTAAACTATAATTTTGCAGCACTGTATTTGTTAATCATATACAACTGTGGAAGAAACTAATATAGTAGATTCTTTGACCAAGCAAAAGTGCTGTGCAGACCGGACATATGTCTACTGGAAGAATGTTGGCTTGGATCCATAGTCTGGCGCCCCTGCTGACTATTGACTCATTACACACTTCAGACAGATTTAAAACATGCTGGTTTTTAGACTAACTGTAAAGATTTCTCACATCTCAATCTTTAGGGATCTAGGCAGTGAATTCTTAATCAACACATACTGGCATGCTCAACTTTAGCATTGCCACTGGCAAACCACTTATGTTTTTTGCCTCCCAGAGGAGCTGAAGTGCATTATTCGGTTTGAATCTCTTATTTAAGATGTACTTCCAAATGGCTAAAACATAAGATTGAACTCTGGAAATGTAATATGTAATAGCATGGGTAGAGCTCATGCAAAGCTAATTGCAAATCTGAGCAGCAAATGGGATAAATTTGATTAATCATAGCTTGTTTTTTGGTGCCTGTTTCCTGCTGATGTAATGCAAAACTTCAGGAAATAAAAGTCAGGGCTGAAACTAAAGCTTCCCATTTAATCGTATGGTGATAGAACCATGGGACCATCTGAGAAATACAGTTTTGGACTTTACGGCTGTGTTTAGATGTGATGGATTTGTACTGGTTTTTGGTGTAAATTGTGTACAGTAAGTTGCTGAGCATTCTGCAGATATTCAAAGATATTTGACAAACCACATTATAAGTTAATGGTCCACCAGATTTTTATCAATTTTATCAACCAAATTTTTTTTATCAATATCTGTTTGAAAGCAGAACTGCTGTAGCGTAGCTGTCATAGCTCCATTATAAATGGAGGGGCACTAATGTGAACAGAGCCTTAGCCTTAAAAAACTCTGTCATTGCTTTGCCTTTTGACTGTGACACTATTGGATTTGATTGGGGGATAAGCTAGAGGGGTTTAGTCTTAGAGGACCCAATTTTCTTGCCTATGGATTTCCAGGATGCATTGCATGTAGTAGTCTCGAATGGCACCTGGTTTGGCTTGTAGATGGTATTTCAAAAAGTGGTACCAAATTCACTGTAAAGAAATGTTGTTGCACAATGTAGAGGTCATGACTGGTAGAGCTTATATATACAGGTCAGGGCAAGGAGAAATCAATATACGCATGGCCAGGAAGCAGTCTGGGTCATTACAAGATAGCACATGAACTTACGACATTCAGACATCTTAAACCAACATGAACAAAGGAACCTTGTTACTGAGGCCATATGTGAGAGTGCCACGATGTTTAAATGAATAAAGTTTGGAGCATAAATCTGGAGACATGTTCTCGCCACTTTACAATTTTGTATGAAATACGCACATTGCTATGTAGGGCAAAGGTGCGTCATCCATACAGAGAGAACGATGGCCTACTGTTCTATCTATCTTTACATTAAACCAAAAATAAGTTTCCCAGCATGGTTCTTTCTACCACAGTTTAAGGAAACTAAGTTTTTAAGCGTATCATAGTCAGCAGCTAAAATATTGCAAGTTTGCAGAAACCTGAACCACTATCTCATCAAATAAGGGGACATTCACACTACCATTATGAATGTCCATTTGTCATGACCTTATTATTTGTATTTTGGTGTGTGTGTCGGTTGGGGATTTGATCTGGGCTCCTGTGTTCTGCTGGAGGTTTCTTTGCCACTGGACCATCGGTTTTGGTATTTGGCGTCAGTCCTCTGAGCATACTTGAGGTTCCAGGAATCGAACCTCAGGTGTTAATTATTTGCCATCAACCTATAGGAGGATTCTGGGGCCTTTATAAGGATGAGGGCAGCTCCACTAGTTGCTGGTTTTTGTGGTCCCAACCTAAAATTTGTGGCCTTGGGAGGAGGAGTGTTTTGCTTGTACTGCAACTGTCTAGGAAGCAGTTTGAGCGTTGTTTGTGTGTGAGTTTGGCTTGTCCCTCCACACTTCTACTCTGCCCTGCCCTTCACTTCTGTTTGACTGGCACTATCTGGTTGTTTGAGGTGGGTTTCAGTTTATTTTGCCCCAGTCCTGTGTTTACCCTTTCCTCACCTCTCCACTGTCCCCTCCTCATTTCTCTTGTTTTGTATTGTGTTGTGTTGCGTGTCCATTGTCCAGCACATCCCGACCTGTTTGTTTGTCTGCAGCTGCACCTTGATTTCTGTAGGTGTCACCACCTTAGAATCCCCAGTCCCTAGCTCTCTTGCAGCTCTTGCCCTATCTGTTGGCTAGGTCTTCGTGCTAGAGAGCCAGGAGTTGTCGGGGCCAAGGCTAGCTTGGGGGCAGCTGACCACCACCCGTAGGCAGGGCCTAGCTAGCCACCGTAGTGCCAGGGATAGTCTCCTTCCCCTGTTTCCTTAGCGGTGCAATCTGCAGTCCGGAATCTGGGTCTGGACTCAGACATGAACGTGACACCATTGTTCTCATTCGTCATAAGATGGGAACAGACAATAATGGCAAAAAAGTGACAGATGCGTTTGTTCCCATTGACTAATGTAAAAACACACTGGAAGATTTCTTGCCTCATTTTTTTTACTTTTGTAATGGAGTAAAAGTACTGCATGTACAACTTTTTCTTCTGTACTAAACATAGCATTCATTATGGAAATAAGCCGTTTTTACATTAGATTGAATGTACACGAATACTAGACAGGGGGCTCTGTTTGCATCAGTCACTATTGCCATTAATGTGTGTTGCTGTCACCTCACGGTTTTTCACACAGCTCTTTTCACAGAAAGTGCAGAGCGGTTTCCTCTGCGGAGTTTCTGCTTCCTTTATACTTATAAAGAAACGTTTTTGGAAATCGCAGCATGTCCTATCTGTGTATTTTTCCACAATGGGACTGCAAAACGCCACGGTTTTTGATGGCTTTAACTGTTTGAGGAACAGGACACTATGAAGTACTTCACTAGATGTAGACATTGCCTTTACCATGAAAGATTATTTATTATGAATGCACATAATGCCTTATAGAACTGCAGATTAGATCAAATATGTACAATAAGTTTATATTACACAATCGATTTGCAGTAAACTCAATGTTATCTTTGTTTTTACATAAATGACACTGTGAGTCTTTATTAGCAAATGCCAATTAGATTGACCTGATTGTTCAGACCCTACAGAGCAGATGATAACAACTCTGAAAATGACCCTCAGAAATCAGCCCCCCTTCCTTCCAGAGAGCAGTGAACCAAGTCAACAATCGTGAAATAAATAACAGGCAAGGTACCTTGACAACAATGTGTAACAATAGGAGGAATAATTTCACTTAGCAGGCAAACAAAGCAGCATGGGTAAAGCAATGTATTTAGGAAAAAATATTGAATTTACATAGGCTAGCAGTGTAGATAGGATCCTGTTGCAAAACTTGTGGTTTGATTACAGAATAGTAAAAAAAAAAAAAAAAAAAAAAAAAAAAAAAAGGCTTTGCGAGGCTACTGTTGGGTAGGGTTCCTCTTATTGCAAAATCTTTGGCTGCTAGATATGCCTCTAGGACACAGTGGCCATTTTACTCAGTTGGCAGACATTTAGAGGAATTATGGGACAAGTTGGGATGCTATCGTAAGAGATTGCTAGATCTATAGGCCGAGCTGTAACATCAGTGGGCAGCTGTGCAGAACCTGTATGCCTCCATGCCCAACCATATCTTGTATACAGACTAGAGACAGTCCAACAGGTTACTAGAGTCTCCTTTAATCTCAGTTTTTTCCCCAATAACCCTATTCTTTCACTGTAATATTGTAATCACTTACATACATCATCATTGCATTCACATGTATAACGCTTCATTCAATTCCAAAACTCCTGCTAGGTGTGTTATTTTTAGTCAATCAGAGTATTATGTGTATATATATATATATATATACTGTATATATATATATATATATATATATACACAGTCCTATGAAAAAGTTTGGGCACCCCTATTAATCTTAATCATTTTTTGTTCTAAATATTTTGGTGTTTGCAGCAGCCATTTCAGTTTGATATATCTAATAACTGATGGACACAGTAATATTTCAGGATTGAAATGAGGTTTATTGTACTAACAGAAAATGTGCAATATGCATTAAACCAAAATTTGACCGGTGCGAAAGTATGGGCACCCTTATCATTTTATTGATTTGAATTCCCCTAACTACTTTTTACTGACTTACTGAAGCACAAAATTGGTTTTGTAACCTCAGTGAGCTTTGACCTTCATAACCAGATGTATCCAATCATAAGAAAAGGTATTTAAGGTGGCCAATTGCAAGTTGTTCTCCTATTTGAATCTCCTCTGAAGAGTGGCATCATGGGCTACTCAAAACAACTCTCAAATGATCTGAAAACAAAGATTGTTCAACATAGTTGTTCAGCGGAAGGATACAAAAAGCTGTCTCAGAGATTTAACCTGTCAGTTTCCACTGTGAGGAACATAGTAAGGAAATGGAAGACCACAGGGACAGTTCTTGTTAAGCCCAGAAGTGGCAGGCCAAGAAAAATATCAGAAAGGCAGAGAAGAAGAATGGTGAGAACAGTCAAGGACAATCCACAGACCACCTCCAAAGAGCTGCAGCATCATCTTGCTGCAGATGGTGTCACTGTGCATCGGTCAACTATACAGCGCACTTTGCACAAATAGAAGCTGTATGGGAGAGTGATGAGAAAGAAGCCGTTTCTGCACGTACGCCACAAATAGAGTTGCCTGAGGTATGAAAAAGCACATTTGGACAAGGCAGCTTCATTTTGGAAACAAAAATTGAGTTGTTTGGTTATAAAAAAAGGCGTTATGCATGGCGTCCAAAAAGAAACAGCATTCCAAGAAAAACACATGCTACCCACTGTAAAATTTGGTGGAGGTTCCATAATGCTTTGGGGCTGTGTGGCCAATGCCGGCATCGGGAATCTTGTTAAAGTTGAGGGTCGCATGGATTCCACTCAGTATCAGCAGATTCTTGAGAATAATGTTCAAGAATCAGTGACGAAGTTGAAGTTACCCCGGGGATGGATATTTCAGCAAGACAATGATCCAAAACACCGCTCCAAATCCTCAGGCATTCATGCAGAGGAACAATTACAATGTTCTGGAATGGCCATCCCAGTCCCCAGACCTGAATATCATTGAACATCTGTGGGATGATTTGAAGCGGGCTGTCCATGCTCGGCGACCATCTAACTTAACTGAACTTGAATTGTTTGTCCAAAATACCTTTATCCAGGATCCAGGAACTGATTAAAATCTACAGGAAGCGACTAGAGGCTGTTATCTTTGCAAAAGGAGGATCTACTAAATATTAATGTCACTTTTCTGTTGAGGTGCCCATACTTTTGCACCGGTCAAATTTTGGTTTAATGCATATTGCACATTTTCTGTTAGTACAATAAACCTCATTTCAATCCTGAAATATTACTGTGTCCATCAGTTATTAGATATATCAAACTGAAATGGCTGCTGCAAACACCAAAATATTTAGAACAAAAAATGATTAAGATTAATAGGGGTGCCCAAACTTTTTCATAGGACTGTATATATATATATATATATATATATATTATATCTTTATGTTATGACCCAATCCTATTACAAAAGTAAACAAACGTGACAGAAGAAAGCTTGAAGAGGGCTCCTTTTACATTCGTTAATGTCTGTTGTTCACATCCTATGATGGAGAACAATGGACGTGCAGAATGGTATAGAGCGTATGTCACATTATATATGCAGGAGTAGATGAGTAGATTGATCTATAGTTTTGTGGGCCAGGGTTCTGTATATCTTGTATTTCATTCATTTTAAACCTGATCTCTATGCCAAAGAATATAGTAGATGGGTCTACTCCAGTGACTGGCAGCTATCTGCATGCACACGCATACAGGAGAGACTGTCAGTCACTGACTAGCATCGGCCACTACATTGCTAGGCATAAAGATAAGGATTTAAATGAATGAAATACAAGATATACAGAATCCTGTCCCACAAGACTATAGATCAATCAGTTCAGCTCTTCCTGCTCTATACCATAGAGCCTACACATCAGAAACCATGTTCAGTGTTAAAGTTAAAAGCAATATTTTCCCTGCACTTTTCTCATTGTCCAATGCTTTCCCATCCCCTGTCTGTTGGACCTTATAGTTTCAGCTCTATCAGTTGACCTCCCTGGCCCTGTCTGATCAATTCAGTTCATTTGCCTTAAGTTACACTTTTATGTTCATGTATTGCATTGCCTGCACTTTATCTTGTCTTATTCCTTTATATATTGAGTGTTTGTAAAGCTATAAATGCAGACTTGGTCATCGTATGGCCAATGTGCAATGGTAGAACATCCACATGCACTTGCAACCCGTTGTCAGTAGATGACTTATTGTTAATGGGCGTACAGTTTGCAGCTTTATGCCATTGACAATAAATAATGAACCATTATAATGCATGTCATATATTTACCCTAAAGCTTTTCTATGGGTTGCTTTTAGACTTTATAATGTCTTCAGTTAGCAATTCTAATCATTAGGGGTTGGTATTAAGAGGGGTATCACACAATGTACCTGGATGCGGTTATATCAGCATCCACTCCCCGGCTGCCATTGCTTTCACTTCTCAGTACATGAAATGCCAATTAATTTCAGCTTTATGTAATATCTCACCCATACGGTTTTGATGTGATATACAATTGAAATGAATCGATGTTTTACTTACTGACACATCCAGGTATATTGTATGGCACCACCCTTAAGCTGTAGAATACACTTAGGTCTAGTTCACACGTGAGTATAAGGGGAGGTTTTTGACAGCGGATTTCGCGTCCAAAACCTCCCCTTATAATGGTGGTCTATGGAGACCGCCGGGCTTCTTTTCTCCGCTAGCGGCGGGCTGTTGCTAGCGGAGAAAAGAAGCGACATGCTCTTTCTTCAGGCGGAAGCCGCACGGGCTGCGCCGCACGGCTTCCGCCCGGCTGCAGCACCCTCCATGTTGGCTCATTCATTTGAGCCGACAGCGGAGGTGAAAGCCGCGACCGCGATGGTCGCGGCGGGCAGGTTTTGACCAGAGAGAGACGCGGCTAGCCGCGTCTCTCTCTGTGTCAAAACCCGCGCGGACAGTTCACGTGTGAACTAGCCCTAAGTATTTGTCTAGTCAGCTTACAGGGCAGGAATATTCAAGATATTTCTCGGAATGATGTTTTGGCACTAGACATAGGTTATACATGTTTATGTAGACTGGATATTTCATAGTCGGGCTATACAAGACTGTGGACAAACAGAGAGATCAGACATGTTCACTGACTTATTCTTTATAAACACAGTCTACATTAACAAAAGGCCAAATACTGCAAACCTTTGCAAATTTCCTTTATTTTCTTTTTCATCTGGCTGCTTCCTTCTCCTTAGAAAAACATGTCCTGGGGATTTTTTTCATTGAATGATGCAACATCCATTCTGACACATTTAAGTAAGAAAAGGATTATGTTTGGTAAAGTACAACAAAGTATATCATTTTGAAACAGAAGTATCAAATATTGTATAAAATACAACAGAATTTATGCCAGGTATTTCCTGTAATGGCGTATAATACTTGTTTATACGGAACATGAACATTTTGTGAAATACATTGAACGTTTATTTAATGCAATACTGGGCAAAAGCACAATCTTTATGTTGATTCAGTTGGGACACAGTTCAGTCCTTCTCATGTTCAGGACAAAGTTCGGTTTTATATAAGTCAAATAAAAAAACATTGAAATCTGATCATTTCTTTGAGGCAAATTTTGCTAGCCATTTTCCAAAATTTGTACATGTATGTCAGATTCTGCACTTTAAAGATGGCGTCTGTTCAGGAGCTGATCAGGCTCCATTGCCTGGCATCAGTGTCTGCAATTAGAGACAACTTTGATCTTGAGCACCTAAGATGGTGTGATCAGACCATAGCATCTACGAGGATAATTTCACTTTCACTTTTGATTTAGGCAATTTAATGATCATAGCAAGACTGTTGGAAATCAGTCGCCTTCTAAAATCTCTGAAGCCTGCTATTGTTATGTTACCATGAACTCAAGTATTATACTATCTCAGGAGCAAATATCAGAAATTGCAAGGACTAGCTGACAACAGAGAGCAGCAGAAATATGCTGTTCACCCAGCGCTGAGCAAATTGTCATCACAAAAACTGGTATAAGAAATAAGTGCTCCGAAACTATGGGGATGATTCAGAAGAGTGGATGCGTCCAAGCTAAAAGTTAGTCTGAGAGGTAACATCAAAGCCAAAATCAGAAGAAATGTGGACTTTCTGTAACAGTAAAACAAAGGTCAATATTAATGGTCAATGATTATTTGTTGAAGTCCCTTGGTAGGAGGGATAAAATAAAAGTTAAAATTCATTTTTGTTTTAAATATAAAAAACACAAATATATAAACATTCCAATCACCCTCTTTCCCTAGATTATGTATAACCCCATTAATAAATATATTAGCCAAGATTTACTAATAGCGGGTGTAAACTTATACCACTTATTAGTTCATTTACTTTGAGACACAATTTTACACAAAAAATTTTTATCACAATTTGGGCATGTTTTGTATCACTTAAATCAAGTCTGTTTTTTTTTTTTCATAAATAGACTCAGGTATCTAGCAATACAGAAAAATGTTAGCTCAAGATAGATGCACTAAGATGTGGCAGCAATGCATCACATTTATGTCCTAACCTCAATAAATTGTATTCCACGTCTAAAAATGCCTGGATTATAAAAAATATAAATATATTAATCCCATGCAGTGAATAGTGTAATAGTGGAAAAAAAAATTAAAATCTAAATACTCAAGTGGCAGATATTTTGGCCACTTTGCCTCAAAAAATAAGAAGACATTAAAAAAATCATACATTCTTCCAAATGCTATCAATAAAAAATGTGAATTGTCCCACAATAAAGACCCCTTACACAGCCACAGTACATGGAAATATCAAAAAGTTACAGGTGTCAGAATATGGAAATGCATAGAAATTTTTCAAAGTTTTACATGTTTTTAAAGGAATTCAAATATAACAAAAACTATAAATTTCCTCTGATTGTAGTGACCTGGAGAATAGAGGTGGCATCACTGGCATGTCATTTGTACTACAGAGTAAATGCTGAAAAAGAAAAGCTGTACTAAAATGCCCAATTTTTTTCCCAATTCTAATTTTTTTCCATGTTCTCAGAACATTCCCAGGACTATTAAATGGTGTCATTAAGACAATTTTTTTTTTTTAATAGTAAATACTAAAATAAAAAAAAGGGATAGCTTTCAGAAGGTGGAGAGTAATGCAAAAATAATGAAAATGCAAAAACAAAAACTGGCTTCAGAGGGAAGGAGTTCAATTAAGGTCTATTCTATAACTAATACATATAGCACACATTTTAATATAATTTTTGCATTCACATGTTTATAAATAAACAGTTTAGATAATTGATAGGCGCAGTTTGAGATGGATGTACACAAGGAAGTGGTTTCAAAGTTAGAACTCCCCCCCCCCCCCGGCCGGCCACCACTCTCCTGAATGATGATGATTATGGTTATCAGGAGAGCAGTTCCATTTCCAATCCTTCTACCTTTGCTGCTGCCTCTACCCTTCGTGAACTCCTGGTACAGTAGAGATGGGGTACTGATCTTCTACAAGCACCGTCACTCTCCTACATCAGAACATCTGGAGAACAGCGGCAGAGATCACACAGGGAAAGTGGGAATTCAGCACTGCCAGGTTGGGGTGGCAGATACTAAAAATTCTTCAGCAGCCTCTGGAGGAGATGCTTGGTTATGTGAGAGTTTCTACAGTCTCCAGAAAGTGGGTACCCTTGTGAAACTCTTCCCTTTGGAAAAGCCTGGATATCCAACTGGTCTGAGAACAGCTTGGATCTGATCTCAAATAAATGCAAAATGCTAACAAATTTATAAAATTTATACAATGTGATTTTCTGGATTTTATTTTTGATATCCTATATATCACTGTTAAAATTAACCTTCCCTTAAAATTATAGACTTTTAGTGGCTTTATCAGTCAGGGCATAGCTAAGAATGGCAGGGCCCCGTGGCAAACTTTTGAAATGGGACCCCCCAACCGACGCCGAAGACCCTGACCAACCGCCCCCCCCCCCCCAGCATTCCTGCATGCCCTATTATGCCCCATAGTGGCTTTTGCACAAAGTATTATGCCCATAGTGGCCCCTACACACACTATTATTGCCCCATAGTGGGCCCTGCACACACTATTTTTTCCAATAGTGGCCCTTACACAGACAGTATTACGCCCCATAGTGGCCTCTGCACACAGTGTTATGCCCCATTGTTAACATCCATGAACAACTATTATACTCTGAGTTCTTTTCAGACCCCAGAGTATAATAATCAGAGACCCAAGGGGGGGGATACAAACATAAAAAACACTGTTACTTATCTATACCTGGCTCCGATGCGATCCCTGCTGATATTGGCCATCTTCAATGACGTACGGGACGTCATGTGACTCGGGCCTCTGTCACGATGCATAAGGACACAGGTCTCAGCCATGTGACGTCAGGGACGTCAATAAAGTAGAAAGAAGTACGTATCCACAACCCGGCTTCTAAAATTTAACTTTTAATCCATGTTTTTTTAAAAAAAATATAAGGTGAAAAAAGTAGGAAAAAACATACAAAGTGAAAAAGTATAGAAAGCTAGGTAAAATACGCAACTGTTAGTTGCGTATTTTACCTAGCTTTCTATACTTTTTCACTTTGTATGTTTTTTCCTACTTTTTTCACCTTATATTTTTTTAAAAAAACCATGGATTAAAAGTTAAATTTTAGAAGCCGGGTTGTGGATACGTACTTCTTTCTTCATTATATGTTACCCAGCTCCGTTGAGTCCCGGAGCACGGATCGCACACCCCGAAGCCTTCCCAGGTGTATATGGTGAGTGGCAACTGATTTTTCTATTCTTTTGAAGTCAATAAAGTAGGCCTGAAGACTGCCTGGAGCCTGGAGAGGTAAGTAACACTGTTAGTATAATAATAGTGTTTGTGAGGCCCACAGCGTCACTTACCAATCCCCTGCTCCTGCTCACAGCGGCCTCTGAAGAAGAAGAAGCGCAGGTGGCCGTGGGCAGGAAGCAGGACTGGTATGTAAATAGGGCCCATTACCGGCTGGAGTTACACCAAATGACCAGGCAGTGTACAAATCAAACCTAGCAAGGAGGGAGGAAGAGATACATGGACTAAAAAAAATGACACATTTTTTTGAAGGAATATTATTCTCTTTAACCATTTAAAATCATTTTAATGATTTAGTTATTAATTAGCCACCAGGAAGTGTTGTTTTAATATTTTAGTAAAAAAAAAAAAGGTTTCTGATTTACAGTTTTACCAGTCTATACCATTTTGCATGAAATTATTATTGAACAAACAAAGCTGTTCAGCAATAAAATAGAAAAGGCAGCAGATCTGACAAAGTAGCCATGTTGCCAAATGATCTGATATTTTCATAATTATTCTCTATATGGTGAAACTTTTTATTCTACGTATATATTTCACCAGCTGGGTTTATTTACTATGAGCAGGGGCATAAGTTAAGGGGGGTGCAGAGGGCTCAGTTGCATCGGGGCCCAGGAGCCTTAGGGGGCCCATAAGCACTGGTATCAGTAATGAGATTGCAGCTTCCATCTGGCTTATAAACCAAGGAGACCAGAGATTACCCTAACCACACTAAGGTGGATTAAACTCCTTAGCAGCCGTCACCATCACTATCAAGAATTCGCATAAAAGTTTGCATCGGGGCACACAAGACTTTAGTTACCCCACTGACTATGGGTATATATAATTTTCCTTTTTTCAAAAAGAGATTGCAAGATAACAAGTGCATGAGCTCAAACATGCCAAACTTTAAGAAATCATGGTCCTCGAGAGCGAACCTAGGAGATGGTGAGAACAACAATATACATATACCTGCCATGTGTATACAATAACAACAAGCAAGTATAGTGTACGTGAGCGTATTCAATGACAATAAAGAAGGACATAGGCTCCTTCCCATTGCTTATACACACAAAAGAAAGAAGACAAAGGAAATTATGTAAATGATGTAAGGTATAAAGCAGAACCTTAATTGTATTTCATGTCTGTTTGTTACATTAAGCCTTTGCTTTATTTCCTCTGGTAATGTGATATTATGATATGAAGCAGACAATAAAATATCAGCATATTCAGGAAACAAACCAAAATGATAATAGTCTGAAACCTTATCAGCGTTCCGTTGTGACTGACTATGTTATGAAGCTTCCTCATTGCCCGATACTAGTGATCTCTAACTGTAAAACTACAACTCCCACCATGTCCTGACACTTAGTAGCTAAAGATATGCTGGTTAGATATCATAACCCTATCACCCCCAGTTTCCTAGAAATACAAGCCATACATAATGCCCCTATACATGTGCAGTATTTTATTTGTAGTATTAGGCAGTTGCTAGAGAACTTTCATGTCAGCCTTTTTACATGAGTTTTATATTACTTTTGTATCTTACTTATGATGACAAATTTCTTCTTAGTGTAATTATTCAATCACGAATTTAGGCACTTAGGAGCCAAGCAGATCTGAAACATATGTGCACCTTTGTTGCCAAGGAGATGTTTTCAATATTTTTGTGAGGCTTAATTTTAGTCTAAGTGGGCATCTTTTTCACATATTTCAGTGTCAGCAGGGTTTTCTTTGGACCACTATCTGTAGAGCGCAGTGAGACGGAATACAGTGACCCAGGGATTGAAAAGCACTTGAATGTGTGGAATTAGGTTTCATGACGTAAAGCTTTTTCTTAGAATACATGAGTTACATTAATACCGAATGTAAAGAACTCTTGTCTTGTCAATCAAATATTAGGTTGACTAACCACTTGTATATACAGTACATATTACTATATGCAATGTATGGTATAATAGGACTTTCTAGTCTTTCGTTCCCAGGGAGGGGGGGTTATTATTAAGATGGGTGCATGCTTCCTAATAAATCAGGTGCATTCTATGGCAGGATCGCTTTCAGGCATCATTTACAGCAGTAACCTGGTATAAATTATTGTAAATCTAATTAACTTGGCCACATATATCACTTTTAGAAAACTGGCGAGGGTGGCATAAAAGTGTCACTGGCATCCAAACCTCAAAAGAGGCAGAGTATATTAACCCCTTAAGGACACAGCCCAAAAGTATGTTAAGGACCAGGCCTATTTTTTCAAAATTGACATGTGTCACTTTAAATGGCAATAACTTTGAGACGCTTTAACTTACACAAGTGATTTTGAGATTGTTTTCTCGTAACACATTATACTTCATGTTAGTGGTAAACACTAATCAATATTTTTGTATTTACTTATTAAAAAAATAGGAAATTTGATGGAAATTTGGAAAAATTTGCAATTTTCAAAATGTGAAATTCTCTGCTTTTCAGGCAGATAATTATACCACCCAAATACAGTAATAAATATTATCTCCCATATCTCTGCTTTATATCGGCATCATCTTTTGATTGTATTTTAATTTATTTTGGATGTTACAAGGCTTACAAGTGTAACAGCGATTTTCCAGATTTACAAGAAATGTAACTATGTTTGTTTTTTTGTTTGTTTTACACACTTTATTTTTTTTTTAAAAAAAACCTTTTTTACATTTTTTTATTTATGCTGTAAGCACACTAGAACCAGCGATCAGAGAGGATCGCTGGTTCTATACTAACTACAGACTGCATTACACGTGTATTGCAGTCTATAGAGGAAGCTAGCTATGCAGATGCATAGACTAGCTTCCTCTCATCCTGGCATCCAAGGGGTTAACCCTCCCCCCATCGGAGCTTGCTCCAATGGGGGGAGGGATTAAGGAGCAGCGTGTAGCTGTAAATTACAGCTAACACAGACTCCTTATGCAGCCGGCAGCATGCTTTATAGCCGGCCAAACCCCTAGGGTGCCATGATCACTATGGATCATGGCACCTTAAGGGTTAAACAGCGGGGGTCGGTGCAATCACCGTCCCTGCTGCTACAGGGGAAGCCTGGCTGTCAGATACAACCGGCCTCTCATGGAGATCGCACGGGCTCTGCTTCTGAGCCCGTGCGATCTCCATCACGTACAGGTACGTGGGAATGCGGGAACTAACCACATTCCCTGACGTACAGGTACGTGATTTAGCGTTAAGGGGTTAATAGAGATGCCTCTTTGTGTATAATTGTAACCAACATTCGCCATTATGGGTATGGCTGCTCAAGCAATAATTGAAAAGTACCCAACTGTAATTTACGTGATTGTATCTTTTTATGTTATCCAGGTGTTACGTGAAATTCTGAAGTCTGTTTGTTATTACGCACCTTCAAGTTATATTGAATATAACAATTTGACAATCATTTTAGAAAATGTGTTCTAGGGCTTTTGTGCAAAAGGGTTTCTCGGTAACAAAGCCGTCTACCCATTGTGAGGAATTATTGATGCCAATATTTTGCAACTGATAGATTCTAGAAGTTTTTGAGGATTTACAAATATGGAAGCTATATCATTCTTAACAGTAAAACTATATAATATTGTGTACAGTAGGTCTTTCTGTCTGCACAAAGCTACTCTGATGCATGGACTCCATAAATCTCTTAAGGTGTCCTGTGGTATCTGGTACCAAGATGATAAGAAAAGATGCTGTAGGTTACAGAAGATCTGTAAGTTACAAGGTAGGACAAGTTTTTCCTGCATGTCTCACAGGCGCGTAATCACATTATACTTAGAGGTCAAGTCAACACCTTAGTCATATTCTTCAAGTATGCTTGGTCATCTATGTTTGGCCACGTCTCCATTTGCAATGGCTGTTTAACAAGGGTCACCCTTATTGAGAGAAGTGCGGGTGCCACAGTTTGGGCATAAAACCATCAGACATTTCTAGCATATCCTAATGACAATTTATCCAAAAGTTTCAGACATATTTTTTATGGACAAATTTCAATGGATAAGTATTTTCGGACTATAAGACGCACCTAGGTTTTAGAGGAGGAAAATAGGGGAAAAAAATTTTGAAGCAAAAAATGGTAAAATATTTAATATATGGGAGTTGTAGTTTTGCAACAGCTGCAAGGCTACATTGACAGGTGACCCTGCAGCTGTACGGGGACGCATAGAGTGTTTTTTTTTTTGCGGGGCCAGAAGTACTTTTTAGTTATACCATTTTGGGGAATATCTATTGCTTAGATCACCTTGTATTGAAAAAAAACCTGGTGGTTTATGATATATGATTTTCTACTTTTATATATATATTCTAGGGACAGGAGGTGATTTAGAACTTTTATTTATTTCATATTTTTAAAGCTTTTTTTTATTTATTTTTTTTACTATTTTATTCCCCCCCGGGGGCTTGAACCTGCGGTCACTTGATTGCAAGTCCCATAGATGGCAATACAACTGTATTGCTGTCTATGGGACATTCTGTCTATTAGTATTACGGCTGGTCATAGACCCAGCCGCAATACTAATATAGCCGTGACAGGCCTGGGAGCCTCAATAGGCTCCCGGCTGTCACCCGAACAGGTCGGCTCCTGCGATATCGCCGCGCAGGAGCTGGCCTGCAACTTCACAGGTATGGGGCCGGTGGGGACTGGCCCCGGGGGAGAAGGGGCCACCGATACTGACCCGGCATCCGCTGTACTAGAGAGGCGGATGCCGGCACGGGATAGACGCCGGGGCCTGAGACATCGCTGCGCTCCTCTGCCCTGCATGAAGCCAGCAGCGGGGGGACGGAGGAGCGGAATAGCATCGCCCCTGCCGCTGCTGGCTTCATGCAGGGCAGAGGAGCGCAGCGATGTCTCAGGCCCCGGCGTCTATCCCCTGCCGGCATCCGCCTCTCTAGTACAGCGGGTGCCAGGTGCCACATTCGGACTATAAGACGCACCCTTCTTTTCCCCCCAAATTTGGGGGAAAAAAAGTGCATCTTATAGTCCGAAAAATACGGTAATATGTAACATAGTATGTACCTGGAACCACTTTGACACCACATTTTTGGTCATGAACTTGTTTCAGTATTTGTAAGGGCTCGTTCCCATCTGCGCCCGGTCTCCGTTCTGCAGGTTTCCGTTTCCTGCACAAAACAGAGGCAGGAGACGGAAACCTGCAGGACTCTTTCATACCCATTTATTTGAATGCGTTAGAAAAATGTCTGGCCGTGAGCGGTGGTTCAGCGTTTTATGCTCTCAGTCGTGAAACCGTTTTTTTTTTAATCGGATACTGAGTCGGACATGCAGTACTCTGTGTCCAATTTAAAAAAAAACGGTTTCGCGGCCGGACCCGGTCTGACAGGTTTCCGTCTTCTTCATGCAGTGCGAACCTAGCGTCAGCTAACAATTTGCACCTCTTCTGTTTTACACTCCACACCTTTCCTTATAACAGAAAACACTGATGTAAATTAATGATCAAAATAAAGTCACCTTCAGAATACTGACAACACATGAGCAGCAGTTACTGTCAACTGTAAAATCGGGATTATTATCGTAATCTACACAACTGAACTGTAATTTTTATTGAAAGACTTTGTGTAAAATACAATACAACACAAGAGTTGAAAACATAAAAAACATGAACGTGAAGCAATGCACATACCGTCAAATAGACTGGGAATGTATACACCACAAAAACCTGAGCGTGGAAATGAGGGGGTGGGGGAGGAAGGGAAGGGGAAGGAGTCAGAGACCATTCAAAATACAGTATGCGTCCGAAGATGACCATATAGCCTGGAACGCCTCAACAGTATGGTCACGTTCTCCATGCTACGGACATCCTTAACTCGGGCTACAAGATCAGAGCCAGAGGGAGGAGAGGCACTCTTCCATCGGAGAGCGATGAGAGTTTTGGCTGCGGTACAGAGATAAAGAAACAATTTAGAGGTGTGCTTACCCAGATGAGCAGGGGGGGAGATTGAGGAGATAGATGAGGGGGTCTAAAGGGACACCTTGAATAAATAGAGCGTCTGTAAGGGACCTGACCTCCAGCCAGAAAGGGTGGATCCCTGGACAGTCCCAAAAAATATGATACAGAGTACCCACTCCTGCCCGGCAACGCCAACACTGGGAAGAGATGTTAGGGTTAAGGGAGTGGAGCAAGGCTGGAGTATGATACCAGTGCATAAGTAGCTTGTACTGGGTCTCCCGGAACATAACATAGGTGGAGGAGTTATCTGCATGGGACCAGATAATTTGCCATTGGTTCGGGGAGATCTGCCTGGGTTCGGCTATAATTATCGATCCTTATCACAGCCAAAAATCCCTGACACAGAAGACTAAAACATCTATAAAATACAATCCATAGCCTCCCCAAAACACACAATATAAGGTCAAGTGACTCTGTGTATCAACATACATCACAAATGCAAAGCTTAAGAGCATAAACAATATAATTACACAATATAATAGTGAAATATATATAACAAATATGTACAGCCTGCTAAAGTCCTGTATAAATATACACAGGGGCCAAATACTCATGTAAGGCTAAGTTCACATCTGTACCAGAGTCTCTGTTAAAGGAGACTGCTGCAGAAACTGCCAGAAATCATCAGACTTTTCTCTTCCCTTATGGTCTATGGGACTGCTGGTGTCTGTATCCACTATTTTAGCGGTCCGGATCTCCATTGTTTGCGTCCCATGGTGGACCCTAACAACAAAAACCCATCCACTGATTGGAACCTAGTGAATCCTATTTACACATTGCAGAACAATAAGTTCAGTGGAAATGCTGTAATTTCCAAATCCGTCACGGCTTCTGTCAATTATACCTACGGAAGTGCTGGTGGTTTCCCTATAGGTATACAGGTAGTTCTTGACTTATGACGTTGATCCGTTCTTACGCGGCATCGTAAACCGAATTTCAACGTAAATCGGACGCCGCATAGGAACGGATCAACGTGATTTAGTGTGCAGCGGTTCGGAACCAAGGAAGACTGTACCATATACAGTACAGTACAGTACAGTCTTCCTCGGTTCCAAGCCGCTGCACACTAAATCACGTACTGTACAGGGAGAGCCAGTTGATTGGCCAGTGTACAGCATTTGGCCAATCAACGCTGGTTCTGCCGGAGGCTCATCTGTGAGGAGGCCGATTCTAATATCGGACCACAGCAGTCTCCATTGTGGTCCGATCTTAGACTCTGCATCCTCACAGATGAGCCAAATGCTGTACCAGAGTCTCTGTTAAAGGAGACTCTGTTGCAGAAACTGCCAGAAATCGTCAGACTCGTCTGTGAGGAGGCGGAGTCTAAGATCGAACCACAGCAGTCTCCATTTTGGTCCAATATTAGACTCCGCCTCCTGGCCAACATTGATTGGCTGAATGCTGTACACTGGCCAATCAACGCTGGTCAATGCATTCCTATGAGAAAAAGTAAGCTCCCTCGTAACAGCAAGCTGCCTCCTGACTAGGCTAGTCTAACGTTCTCTTACCAGCTTTCTCCCACAGGTGACATAATGTAGTCCCTAGGCACTGGAAAAGTCAATCCGTGCCAATAGTGGAGGATGGTTTGTAGAAGTTGCTTTCTTCTATACAATGGAGGAGTTTATTGCCCATACTCTGGATCAGTGGGAACGTTTTACCCGTACCTGGAGTTCTTGGATCACTTTTCAGTACCATGAAAATCCTGTTTTATCCCGCTTAATTTATTTTTTTGGGAGGTTGTGCCCTCCTGCGTTTATACTAGAAAAACTAATAAAGTGATTTTGAAAAAGATACATCTGTGGCATTATTATGATATTGATCACACGAATGGCATAAAATTCTATGTGGGGTTGTAAAAGAGTTAATACTGATGCCCTATCCTAAGGATAGGTCATCAATCTTAGATTAGTAGTTGTCTGACACAGGCGCCCCCATCATATTAATGTTCTATTCGTTAATTTGGGCAGCCTGTGTTTTTTAAGCACGTCATAGGTTGTTTTATTTCATTTTACTAATTGTGACATTTATATTATTCTCTGTTCCTAAGCTCTATGACTATAAGAAGATCTGTGGATTTCTCTCCATTGCTCCGTATGAGGATCGGCGGTACAGTAGCAGTGACTATTATTATCCTTAATATATATTCCTTCAACCTGACATCCAAAAATCCAGAAAGTATGATAAGGTGTAACATAATGTAGAACTTCTTATCTATCTATCTATCTATCTATCTATCTATCTATCTATCTATCTATCTATATATCTATCTTCAATATGTCCATCCATCTACACATCAATAGTATCCCTCAATTTACTCCATTGGAATTACAGGTAGACAGACACAGTGTTCATTACTTAAACGCCGCAATATTTCTGAGTTTTAAATGTATTTTATTTCTTACACTTTCACGATTTTTCCTTCGTTTTATTATGTACGCTTTCACTAAATCAGGAATCACATTATTGTATGTGGCCGTCACATTGTTACTGTAGGCTGTCTATTTTTTTTTTTTTTTTTTTTTTTTTTTTTTAAATTTCCAAGAGCTTCCTAGAATTATGGGCTGACTTCTGGAATATTGAGTTTGCTTTCATTATAGGGATATTACATCAATATTTGTCATGGCAAATTGTTATATTTGGAGAAACAGAATGGGAGGGTTAAATAGGGTTAAAAAAGTTTACAGGAACAAAAGCCATGCACAGAACAGAACTGTAGGGTAGAAATGCATTTTGTTCATTGAAAATGGCTAAGAAATAAAACTAAGGGAAGGATCAGTCACTTTTGAACGCTTTGTTTACGCCATACATAAGATATTCTTAGCAATTGTATATATCCAAAACATGCTTCTCAATGCTATACATTGCTGCCTATTATTTGGCCCATTTGTCTACCTACACAGTCTACCTGGAGACTATTACAGAAGATCTTAGACCCAATTCACAATAGAACTGAGGCCAGTAACCCATTGGTGCAAGAATTGAGTTGTCTAATGACAGAAAACTGTTACTGGCTTCACTAAGATTTGCATACATAGCAAAGTTCTAATAGTCCTTTGACTTAGTATGGGGGAGGAGCAAAGAAACCCACCAATGGCATTTTCCCAGTCTAATGTGGATTCACACTAAAACTAATGCAGTAAAAACTTTCTCACGTGACTTTATACTGCACTCTGGGCTTAGCTATCTAATCACCAATCATTAAAGGGTGGGGGTCTCTAATAAACTGGCTACTCTGCCTATGTTGTTTGAAGTCTGAAATCCTCCTTTTTCGGGGAAGTGCAAGTATAACATTCAGAGCTTCCACACTTGTAGGAGTGAACATTTCTGTTGTCAGCTGTCAATCTTTTGTAATGCATACATATTGTACAGAAACTTATAGCAGATAATGATATTATGGATATGACTCCATTTAGCCATTTATGTGATCTTAGTGGTTCTTTTTATCATTGTAGTTTGAAAGAAGCCACATTGATTTCAGCAAACAACCAAATCACAGAGGTACAGCAAAATAGTGTGATTTGATGCCTAGATCAACAGTTAGAATAGTCTATTACTCATCCTGGTTGTTACTAATATTTCAGTTATTCATCCAATGCAAACACTGCATACTAATGTATCTGGCCTGCTGTCATAAGCTTTAGAAAGATGTCAGAACTGTTGTTTTGCACTTTAGAGTAGAGGGGTAATTCACTGCAAATACATTTACTTATTTCTGTATTCCTACTACATGATAATACAGTATACATAGGGAAATACAACATGTTTCTGTACCCATACTACATGATAATACAGTATACATAGGGAAATACAACATGTTTCTGTACTCCTACTATATGGTAATACTGTATACATACAGAAATACACTTGTTTCTGTACTCCTACTATATGCTAATATTGTATACACAGGGAAATACAGTTTTTTCTGTACCCCTAGTACATGGTAATACTGTATACACAGGGAAATACACGTTTCTGTAGCCCTACTACATGGTTAATACCTTGTAATAATGTATAAACAGGGAAACACTATAACAAAGCAAAGTAAACTAAGATTTAAATTATGAGTTATTGGGATTTATAACAAATATGAAATGAGTCAGAACAAGTCTCTCTGATATAATAGGTATTTAGAGAATCATAGGGTGTACATACCAGTGAATGGGAGATGAGCTACAGTAATCCACTCAGAGTGTATACATGTCTTCTTCCAGTTCTACAGTATATGCTGTTTCTGGCACCGGTGACTGCTGATATTAAGTAATTAGTGGGATACTGTGTCAGACCCTTATCTATCTGATAATGTATATAAAGGCTGGAAACTCTATTAAAGTTTTTGTGATGTTGATGGTAGATACAGTATAATGGAATTGCTAGTTGAGCAATTCCCCAGTGCTGCTGCTGAAACCAGGGAGGAAGAGAAAGACAGAGACAGTGAGTCCTAAACTTGACCCAGCCCCTGTTCCTACCTACTTGTCACAACTGTCCTAAGGACAAGGACAACTGGGTGATAGACCCTTCTCTGAATAAGTTAAACACTAAATATGGACTAGATAACTCAGCACAGAAAAGGAGTTAGCAAGCCAAGGGTCAAAGTCAAAGAGACAAAGCAGTACCAAATCGCAATCCAAAAGAGTAGTCACAAGAAAGGCTAAAGGTCATAAGTCAGTAAATACAATACAATAAGAGCAAGTACACAGCTTAAAAAGGAGAAAGTCACAATAGCCGGCATGCCTGTGTAGGCAGATGAACTGTTTACAGGAAGTCCAGAACCTGTCCTAGACTTGATTGGTAGACAGGCTGTCAATCACACAGGCAAGGCTAAGATTAACTATTAGAGGAGCAGAAGGAAACCAATGTGAAGGAGATGGATGTTGTGGAAAATAAATTACAGAGGTGAGGGAATAGGACAGTCTTCAGACAATACAAAAAGAACCTAAAGCAAGGAATAATAACTGGGCACTGAACAGGCAGACACATTACATACAGTAGGTAGATAGATAGAGAGAGATAGATAATTACAAATTTATATATACATATAAATGTAAAAATATTTAACACTTCTGAAGTTGAAAGTGCTAGACAGATATTTAGACACATAAATATAGGAAAGAAAAATTATACTAGATACTTTATTAAAACAGAAAGATAGATAGATAGATATTAAAACAAATAGATAGATAGATAGATAGATATCAAAACAAATAGATAGATAGATAGATAGATAGATAGATGATAGATAGATAGATAGATAGATAGATAGAGAGATAAACAGAATGATAGATAGTTATTAGAACATGATAGAGATAGCTAGATGATAGATAGATAGATAGATAGATAGATAGATAGATAGATAGATAGATATGGACATATTCCAGGAGTCTTGTGTAAAAGGGGTTAATGTCTTAGCAGTAGATGTGCAGTTAATGCCATACTGGAACCTGCTTGCAGTACAAGGCTCCAGAGTAACAGGTGTCTGTACTCGGATGGTGGTCCTGCAGCTGGGTTGGCAGCCACATGCAAAAGATCTTTCTATCCATGGGAAACATATGCAGAACACATGTACCAAACAAATTAGCATAGCCAAATTAGTCTTTAGTCACACACAATGCTTTAAATCCTTTACATTTCTGGATGGTTAACAACAATATATTTGATCCTTCTAGTATTCAGGGATTTCTATATCCCAAAAGGGAAGGTTACTTTTACTAAGATCCCTTCTGAGGAGATGTGTTTTATTGGCAAGATTATGTAAGTGTCTTTTAAACCAGAAGAAACATCTTGGCAGATAGCGCAATATTTGTTCTTTTAAAGGCCCACAGTACATTGTAATGATTTGTGTTTCTCTTGATGCAAATGAAGTAAATCATATCAAGACACCTCCATTATACTAAGGAAAACATTTTATATAACTCAAAGAAACTAGCCAAAAAGCTTGAGACAAGATGTAAGTCATGTAAGAAGATTATATCTATAGTCATGGCATATGTATAGACAGGAAAGTCTCCTGTACACTTGTCACTCATATGCCTGCCTTTCTGCATGTATCCAATGCTGCATTACCTCCAGGTACTCAATAATGATGTCATTGATAAAGTCATTGGCCCAATAATTTAAAGGGCCGCAATATTTTAAAAGGCCAGTTTTTCTTTTCTGAGTATGATCCAGTTGTTTGGTTTCTATTTGATTGTGTCTGCTTTTTGTTCTTGGATTGGACTTCTGGCTTGTTTGACTAAATCTGCTCCATCTTCTTGGCTTCATCTCATGGCTTGTGTAACTGTCTGTTCTGTGTACCTGGTTATCAGTGCTGCACCTCCCATGAGGCGACCTGAAGTGACCGCTTCAGGCGCTTCAGCTGTCCTGGACTGGCTTAGGGTCACCGTCACCTTAGTGGTGGTCACTAGAGCAGCGGCCGCCCCTCACGCTCAGGCAGAGAGCAGGTCCTCTCCCTGCCTGCTCTCTGCCTGCTAAAGACGATAGCTCAGCTTGGCCCCGCCCCCTCCACGGAGGGGCGGGGACGAGTGGAGGGGCGGGGCCGAGCGGAGCGATCGTCTTCAGGCGGCAGAAAGCCATGGTTCACCCCTGCTGGTTATGATGTCTGACCTGCCCTGACTATCACTGTCCTGCAGCCATGTTTTGATACTCTACTATGCCCTCTTTATGCTCCTAAAGCACGCTTATGTACATCAATAGGTGCTAATCTGTTCTTTGTTCTGACAACCAATTGAATAAACCATATAGGCTGCAACAGCGGGAAGCCATCTGATAGCAAAACATCATATCTGTGACTGAGTTAAGGGTGGAGAATGAATATATCCATATCTTTGTTTAGTCTGTTGCAAAGAAATGTGGTCAATAGGATCTGTATCATCTGTGTGACTCCCCCAAAAAGCTAAAGGACACAACTGCACTTTGGCAACCATCTACCAAATTAAAAGGGTTTTCCAACTTTTCTGTGAAAAAAATGTTTTTTTTTGGAGGTCTGTCAGTGCTATTAATGGGAAAATGTTTGTTTTTGTACCATGTTAGCCAGTGGGTAGGAAATAAAAAAAACTAAAAACTTTAGAGTCTTCAGTAGTTGATAACTTTTTTAATGGCTAGAACAATTGAAAACCAGATCACCAGGGCCACCATAATAACAAGATTCCAGTTATTAAAATACAATACCAAACAGGAAAATAATCAGGTGTCCCTGGTTGTCACATATAACCCCCCACCTGGAGATTCTGAGAGGAATCACACGCAAATTACATCCACTACTGCAAAAAGATGACCGTCTAAAATCCATATTTCCAGACACCCTTCTCCTGTGCTATAGACAGCCACCTAATCTCAGGAATATGGTTATTAGGAGCTCACTGTCACCTCCAACTAACACAGGAACATTTCAGTGCGGACAGAAAAGGTGCAAAACCTGCCCTCACATACTGACCACCGACAAGATAAAGGTACCAAATTCTAAGAGGGAATATAAAATTCCCGGTATGTTCACCTGTAACACAGCTAATGTAGTGTATTTAATAATATGCACCAATTGTTCCACTGAAAATCTGTATGTTGGAGAGACTGGTCAGAAACTTAAAATGAGGATGAATTCACACCGTCATACAATTAGAGAACAAAGAATGGATCTTCCCGTGTCAAAACATTTCTGCAATGAAGATCATATCACCAATGACATGAAAATTTTGGTTTTAAAAGAGAATTTTAAATCAAGGAAAGACATAAGGATTTCTGAGTACAAGCTGATGACCTTGTTTAACACTCTCCAGAAAGGGATGAATCTGTCACATGGGTTCATGGCATCCTACAGAAATCACTGAACTGAGAAAGCCATAAAAGATGACTCTTTGAAATAATAAGAACATTGCGAATTGATGAACTGTTTACTTGTATGTACCAATACCCAATAACTTTCTTCCACCCTCCCTCCTAAAATTCTATTCCTATGTGTCCCTCTGTACATAAATTTGCATCCTTCAGAAATTGTTTTTAAATTTACCTGAGGAAGAAGCCGAGAGCTTCGAAAGCTTGTAATCTGTCATCATTATTATTAGTTAGCCATTAAAAAAGGTATCAACTACTGAGGACTCTCAAGTTTTTTGTTTTTTATATTTCCTATTAATGGGTTAATAAATGCACCCATATACCTTTAGCCATGTTTTGAGTGATTTCTTGGTGTGTCTGGGAGCTGCTGGTATCTTTTGCATTTGTTTACCTGGTTCAGCTTCCTGCTATGTCACTTTCACGCGTTACCTCTCACCTCACTCCCCCCCTCTCTCCCTCCCATGCACCCTCTCCCTGTCTCTCTAGCTATCCCACCCATTACTAGTTCTTCTCAACCAACTCATCCTAACCCCGACCTTATTATATACTTACCTCTTTTCCTTCCAGTCTCCTTCCATCGGGATGGCCCCTACTTCTTTTCTGACTGCTGGTGTGCACTCTTGTCTCAGTGATGAACCACCTCTACTGCGCATGCGTGGGAGCTGCGCAGTAGAGATGGATTATTGATAGCAGTGCTCCGAGCAGCACTGGGAGAAGCGGCGGCAGACAGAAAAGAAGGAGGAGCCATTCCGTATCTGATCGCAGGGAAACGGATCATTTCATGTATGTCCATATAATTGTTGATATTTAATAAAGACTTCTTTTTTGATATGAAATTGGTATATACTTTCATTGGTTCATACTATATAGAGGTGTCATACTTACCTTGTTTGTTTCGTTCAGTTTAGTATTTAATATGGTAAGGACATAATGTGGATGGGGCTATATGGTTTTACCAGGGGCATTTGTGCATTGCACCTATGCCTATATCTGGTTTTGCATCTATTGTGTTCGGTCTTTATTTCTCATCCATAGACTAGCACTGGGGGTGTTCCCCACCGCTCAGCGTCATCGCTGGGTAGTAAGGAACGCCCCCTCACAGCATAACGCTACACACAGTACTGTCAGGAAGGGCGTATCTCACACTGCAGCTAGACTGTCAGGAACACCCTTCTGAAAGTGAAGAGCTATCGGTAAATGCACTGATATCTCTTCCCCGGGGGCACATAACGGGAAAGCCGACTCAGCTTTCTAGCAGTATATAAAACCCCATGTGCCCGATGACATGACAGGTCCTTTTTAAACTAACTGGCTGGTGGTTGTGTCAGGTATCAGACTCCCACTGATCTGATATTGATGACCTATCTTTAGCATAAATTTTCAATATTTTACTCAGAAAAAAAAATCTTTAAACAACTTGGCATAATAACTCTCCATATTATTATCATCTTATCAGTTTTTCTGATCATAAGGACTTTTCTTCCCTTTCCTTTTTACTTTTTCTTTGTACCGCTCCATGATCGCTAATAGAGAGCAAAAATGTTTAACAAATGTATTCTAGTACTCCTGAGACAAATGGATATCGCTGTCTTGCCAGGACACTCATTTAATATTTAGTTTCATATTAATAAAGTCAGGTTTTAAACCCATTTTGAAAAGAAATAAAACCTTGCATCTCTAACATAGCCAGAAAAGTATTGCATAACTGGTATGAAAGCCAATAGTTCACTATGGTAACATTTCATAATCTGCTCATAAATCCTCCGTGATCACATTTTCACATGTCTTTAACATGGAATCTTTACCACCTGAGTTTTATTCAATTATATTAGCAAGAAAATTCCACATTTCCACAATAGGTAACACTGCACTTGCAGAAAACAAGCGGTAAATCCATTAGCCATGTACCGGCAGTCATTAATAATATTCGGACAGATGCAACTTGGTGAATGATTTCTATTAACGTCCATGAAAAAATGCTGCAGAATTTTCCCAGGCTTATTATTTTTTTTATTGTTATAAGGGTTGTCTGAGATTTTCATTTAAATTGGCAATGTTTTTTTGTTTTGTTTTTTAAATAAAGTGACTTTTAAATTCTTTTACATTTAGAATTTGGTCTCAGAGAGAAGATTTTCCCCGTGGATCTTGTGATCTTTCTGCCAATGTCATTTTGTGACTGTTGTATCATATCAGAAAGTTGTCCTTTCCTGAGCACTGCCCAAATGTATGCCATGTCAATAGTCTCGGAACGAACAAGGGGCCGGTGCTGCTTTTGTGGCACTATATGAAAGCTTTATAACAACAGAATCAGGGAGGTTACCCCAGGGGTCGGCAACCTTTGACACTCCAGCTGTTGTAAAACTACAACTTCCAGCATGCATACTTGCTCTGCTGTTCTTGGAGCTCCCATGGAAGTGAATGGAGCATGTTGGGAGTTGTAGTTTCACAGCAGCTGGAGTGTCGAAGGTTGCTGACCCCTGTATATACAGTATATTGCACTTTGCTTTGCTTTCTTGTTATAGGCATATTGAATCATAAATCCAATTAGGTTTTCTTTGTTATTATATTGCTAGAATTTTTTTAAATAATGTTTTCAGGACTAGTTTGTTATGTAAGTTATACAAGGCTATAGTTCATTGCATCCTAAGCGTGCAGATAGCCGAGCCCTACATTCTGCAGCATGAGATGTGCTATTGTTAATGTAAGGCTTAGCTCATGGTCTCACATGTCAGACACATATGCATATCATCAGACTTTTCATTGAAGACCTTTGCCTCTTAATTCAATCAAGAAATGGGATTGAGAGTGGCTGAAAACAGCACAATATGACTGCATGGATAAAAAATGGCATGATGTATATACGTGCTATGCAGATGATGTTAAACAGTGGGGGGAACATTTCCTTTGCTGATTCAGACAGAATTTTTGGAGAGTAAGTAACAACAATCCATTAAAAGGTCATTACACTTCACTAGTCTAACAACATTTCCACTTAGAGGTTTCTTAAAGTGGATCGTAACCTTCTTAGTGTTGCTGATACCTAATTCCTTAGAATTACAGCTGTAGACACCTCCTCCTCCTGGATGATGGAGCCATTTTACTGCAAAGAGTAGTCATGTATAAGCTCTACTGCGTCATTTAAAGAGGGCCTTTCATGTCCTCGGGCATACGTGGTGTGATACACCGCTAGAAAGCCGACAGTGCACTGAATTCAACGGCTTTCCCATTCTGTGCCCCCAGTGAAGAGCTATTGGTGCCGGTACAATAGCTCTTCAGTGTCAGAAGGGTGTTTCTGACAGTAGCGTCTATTGCGCTGTAATGTGAGAGGTGAGGTTCCTTTCCACTCAGTGAAGATGCTGAGCGGTGAGGAACACTCCTGATAGTACTCGTTTGTAGACGAGTACGGGGGGGGGGGGGGGCGTTCCTCAATGCTCAGCGCCATTGCTGGGTGGTAAGGAACCTCTCCTCTCACATTACAGCGCAATAGATGCTACTGTAGGTGGCGACACGGTGGCTCAGTGGTTAGCATTGCAGCGCTGGAGTCCTGGTGTTCAAATCCCACCAAGGGCATAAAACCATCTGCAAGGAGTTTGTATGTTCTCCCTGTGTTTGCATGGATTTCCATCCCATATTCCAAAAAAAAAGACATACTGATAGGGAAAAATGTACATTGTGAGCTCTATGTGGGGCTCACAATCTACATTTAAAAAAAAAAAAAAAAAAATAGATGCTACTGTAAGGAAGGGCGTTCCTATCTGACTGTCAGAAACGCCCTTCTGACACTGAAGAGCTATGGTAGCGGCACCGATAGTTCTTCACCAGGGGCACAGAACGGGAAAGCACTGTTGGCTTTCTAGCGATGTATCACACCACATATGTCAGAGGACATGAAAGGTCCTCCTTAACCCTATACCTGCTGATTCTAATATTATCAGATTTTCATTAGACATTTTTAAACATTTAATAGTTTGTTTAATTTTTTTGATTAAAAACTCTTTAACGTTTTACACTGGTCACTAGAGCAGTCACAATAGCCTGACACCTCCTGTGTTCTGTAGTTCATTTGTCAGTTCTGCTGTAAACATTGGAATACATCATTATAGAGAATTTAATAATCGCCCTCTTGTCCTGCTGGAGGTCTACATAAGAAAGAGTAGTAAAGGTATAGATAATATTAACACATCACCCCAGATCAGTCTATGCAGACAATACAAGAAGGAAGGATTTGTCTCGAAGGCCTGGTTCACATCTGTGTTCGGTATTCCATTCTAGGTGTCCACTTGGGGACCCACCGAATGGAATCCCGAACGCATTAAAGAGCGGTGAGCAGGAATCATGCGGAGAGAAAAGTGCTGCTGGAAGTTTATGGGGTCCGTGTGGTTTCTCTGCTAACTGCTTTTTAATGCGTTCGGTATTCTGTTTGGGGGGTCCATAAACAGACATTCCAAACTGAATACTGAACCAGGCCTAATATGAAAGCTCCAGCAAATAGCCACAATATTTAAAAAAGGAGTAAACATAATGAGTTAGATAAATTCATAAGAATTATGGTATAATTTGTGCCAAAAACCTGACATATATGCCTATATTCCAAGTGTGTTAGACACCTTCTGGCTAAAGCCCCTCGTTGCAGAAGCTCCATGTTGCAGATTTTGATATATTTTTTTCTTTTTAGCCAGAGTCATGAGTGGCCTGAAAAGCAATGGAAAATATAAAGGAAGCTCTTACACTTTCCCCCTACGTTAAATACACTCCTGCAGCAAACAACAAACAACACTGCGTTTCCAAAACGGTTTTCCCTTCAAAAAGGGATGCTGGCCAAAAAATGAGGCAAAATATTCGAATACTTTTTGTAAAAAAGTGCTGTAATGTTGGACTAGACAGTCTATAAGTTAGTCCATTTTTCCAACAACATGAGGCACTTTAAGGATAAGGCTCCATGTAGCATCCCGTAGCAAAAAAGCGCTGCGGAAAAAAACACAGTGGCAGCGCATTGTGATTTCCCACAGCACTTTTCACAGAAAGTCTGCCACTATTCTAATACGATCACAGAAATACCCAATTTAGACTAAGGCTCATGTTGCGTCCTGTAGTGTTTTTTTTTTTTTTTTAAATAAACACTTTTTATTTAGTTTCACAATTTAACACCATAAGTTTACATAAAATTACATCAAAGTGGTTCACAGGTAACTTCAAGAAAAAAAAAAATAGGCAAACATGAAGTTTAGCAGACTCAACAATGGTTAGGCTGGGTTCACACGGGGATTTTTGGACCAGATTTTGACGCAGAATCCGCCTCAGAATCCGGTCTGAAAAAACGCCTTCCATTGACTTCAACGGGAGCCATTCACTTCTTTTTTCCACTAGCGGAAAAAAGAAGTGACCTGCCCTCTCTTCAAGTGGATTCCGCAGCTAATTCAGCCGCGCACGTCCACCTCGCAACACCTCCCTCCCAACTAGGCAAATTCCACCATGTTAACATGGAAGGAAGTGGTCATGTGAGGTCAAAAGGACTTTTTACACCACTAAAACACTGAAACCTGATGGAATTGATTCAGACAGATAATGTGTTCCAGCATCCATTGAAATCAATTGAAGTTTAGAAGGCGCAATTTAAATGTAATAGAAAAACTGAGCACAACGAAGATGTAATCCCAGCCTTAGGCTTTATTCACACGTCCATATTTCACCTACAAATGGTGTCCCCATATCATCTCATTGTCTCTATTCAGACGTGCAGGTATATTTGAAAACTGATGATGACAAAATCTACTGCAGATAGCTGTCCTTTCTTTATCGTCATACTGTTTCTAAATGTGATGGAATATACATGTTTAGGCATTTTTTCTTTTCCTTAGTTGTATATTGTACATCCTGAATTTTTGGTGCATTTTTGCCTACTTTTTAGATTAGTTAATACCAGGAATAGATCCCGAAGTGAGACCTATAAAAAAAAGTGTCTTGTGTTATTTGGATTCAATTCCAGATTTGACTCAGAAATGGTATACTTTTTGTAATACAGTGAATACATAAAACCTGTGCATAAATAATACTATGTAAATAAATATGTTGCTTGTAGTTGAGTATCAATAAACACTGTAAATATATTTATTATATTTCACAATTAATAAATGTTACTCAGACTAAGGTCCATGTAGTTTGCCGCAGTGAAAAATGATGCAGAAAAACTACAGCAGTAACGCTTTATACAGAAATTCTCTTAGTCAAAGACTTTCTGCCTCAATTACACCTATAAGGAAAAAGCCAGAATTTTCGAAGGTATAATTGGCATCCTGCGATTTACAAAAGCGCTAAAGTTTTGGAATTCATTTTGGATATTTTTCTGCAAGGTGTAGATAGGATTGGCTAGAATCCATTCATTTTGCAGGGTCTGTAAAGCGCTGTGGTTTTTGCTGCAGCATTTACACCATGTAGTGCTTCAGCCCTAGAGTCTGAAGCTTTTTGTAAAATCCAAATTACTGGTTAAAGGGGTTGTCCAGATTCAGCAAATAAATGGTATTGCTTGAATAATGAAAAGTTACATGGTTTCCAATATACTTTCTGTATCAATTCCTCGCTGTTCTCTACATCTCTGCTTTGCTGTCATTCTTTCTGTTTACTTTGAGTGGACCACAGTTTTTGGTATACGGTCATGTGATGGACAAATTGTTACCAAGCAGATGTCAGACTGCTGTGCAGTGACTGTAACAAGCCGTGTACCTGTCTGTCCATCACATGACCATGGACTGATTTTTCATCAACTTTACAAGTAAGCAAAATGAATGACAGCAAGCAGAGATCTAGAAAACTGTGAGGAGCTGATACAGAAAGTATATTGGAAAACTGAACAACTTTGCATTATACAAACAATAACATTTATTTGCTGAACCTGGACAATAATTTTAAGGCTAGGACCCCATGAAGCCGGCTGCAGCGAAAAAGTGTACTTGGTGTGACAGTTTCTGAAATCGTAGCATTTTCGCAGTGGATATTTTTATGCAATGTGTGAATGGTATTAACCAGAGTAATATCCCATTTGTAGGTACCATAATCACGGCGTTTACAGTACAGTTTTACCTGTGGAAATGCAAAAAAATTTTCTATAGATTTAAAAAGGTAAAAAAGAGAAATGCAGCAAAAATATGAAAATAATGAAAACGATGCAGAAAAAAACACAATGTGCTTCCTCTGCGATTTTTTTTTTTTAACTACGGTTTTTAGCTGTTTTTTACTATGTAAGGCCTTAACCCAAGGCCATATACAGTACATATGACAGAGTTTCACCCATGAAACTTGAGCTATGTGTTACCCATTTCTACTGGCCTGAACAGTATGTTGGGAGAGGTACACCTAGCTTACTAGTTATCCATAATGCTAGGAGTCCCTGTCTCCCAGTGACAAACTGGCCTGTACTGATTATAGCACAATGGTATGCATAAAGGGTTAAATTGCATTCTCATCCGCTTGCTCTTGTACTCTTTATTGCTCCAATTGGCAGTAATTATATTGGAAGCTACAAGCAATTGTAAGGGTATGTTCACATGGCGGAATTTGCATTCCGCGTGCGAACATTATGCGCGGCTAGCTATGATGGGATGCTGGTGCAAGCATAATGGGCCTAATCAGAATCCGTGGCAAGAAGAGTCATCTCGTATCTTGAGGCGGATTCCACATCAAAATCCACTGCCAAAAAATTCTTTGTGAATGAGCCCTAAGGTTGAGGTCCTGCATTATGGAAAAGCTGCTTTTTTTTGTTACAGATTTTGTTGTGTTATTTTGAGCCAAAGCCAGGTGTGGATTGAGCAGAAGGGAGAAGTATACGTGTTTCCATTTTGTTTCTAGCCACTCCTGGGTTTGGCTCCAAAAAAACACAACAAAATCTGCAACAAAAAAAAGCTGTGTTTCTGCAAGGTGGGGTCTCAGCCTATATTAGAATATTTAGCAATTAAATTATTCAACGTGTTACCAAAAGTGTTCATTTTTATATCTCTTCAAATGTTTGTTAGAAGATATTTTTATTTAATAAACTTTTTGCAATCCATCCCTTCTGTTTAAGTCTTTTGATCACTTTCTGAGCATTCAGGACGAAGGAAACTGGCTTGAAAAAAATTGAAATACATATACAGGTTGATATTTTTAAATGCTTAAATATTTTCTTTTTTTTTTTTTTTTTCTTTCCAAAAAGACCCAATTATTATAGCAATTTAAACAAGTGCAATTGACACTAATATGCTATATACTAATATACTAATATCTAAACATTTTAGTATATTATAAAAGAAATAAATGAGAAATGCCTTAGAAGTGTAAGTTATATGATATAAGATACAACAGGAAAATATCAAATAATAAAAATGACTGCACTTGCACAAAATACTTAAATTCTACATGAATATTTGATTTATTTTGATTCTGAACTTTATTTCTGGTAAATTAATAATATACTCTTTTTTCATTAAATGTTATGACATATTGTATTATATTTCATTATCTTATTTTGCCCTATCCTTGTACATCACTCTATGAATTGCAAAGGCAAATGACTAAGAATAAATTACAAAGCGCTGCTTAAAACTTAAAAATGAATATGATTATTTATACTTTTTTCTATGTTATTATTATTATTATTATTAATAATAATAACTTAAAAATAGAAAAGATATGTAATTTAATTCTGTTAAGACATATTCAATAGAAAGAATATACCTAGCAAAAATGTATTAAAAAATAAAGGTGCTAAACCTAAGTACAAATTCCACTTCTCATAGACATACCAGCGAGGAGACAGTAAACTTTACATTGGCAAATTTGTTTATTTTTATTTATTTTTCTTTTCGTGGAAATTGATAACTTTTTAATGCGTAAATAAACTTCAAGGCTAATGCCCCAAATGTTTATTGCAGCATCATTGCACATTCGCTCAGTGCAAATGATGAACAACGTGACACTATGTAACTTACAAAATAGGTTGTGTCAAAGTCACAGACATCTTCTCATCAGGGGATTTTTATATACACATAAATACATATATACTGTATATATATATATATATATATATATATATATATATATATATATATCTGTAACATTACAACTGCCAGCAGCAAAGCGGCAAAACTTCAGGGTATTGGTAGCTTATAGACATAGCAACCTGTATGCCCTGACCTTGATTCTCTCTCCTCTTACTTAGGCTGTGTTCAAATGGAGGACTTTGCCGTGGATTTGAGGGCGGATTTTGCTCCTGAATCCGGAGCAGATTCCTATTGTTTTCAATGAGAGGCAGAGATCGCAGCAGGACGCAGAAAAAAAGAAGCGTCCTGCTCGATCTTGCCGCAAGCTCTGCGGCCCGAGACTCCCTGCAGATTAGGCCCATTCTTCCAGGTATCTACAGTCTTTGTGTGAGCTACAAGAGAGTAGGGATCGTATGTTGTGTGGTTACTATAATATATGTGATCTAAAGAAGTCCATGAAGAAAATTCAAGATGGAAGAAGTTTTTATGGTGACTTAGACCAGAAAAAACTAAAGCAGGTTACTACCATCTAAGGATATGGCAGGTCATACATTTATTATGGAATCATGTGGGCACTCTACTGCTCTGTTATTTGAGCACTGTACAGCAGTATTATTATATTGTGGTTGGTAGTGTTATTAAACACTATTATCAGTAGTGGTTTCATTCAGTCTCAGTACAGACATATTATTAGCTGACTCATGATGAGTATACGCTCCATGAGGGCAGGCATGTCCTTCATCACTACAAATATAATGATCATGCGTCACTTGCTGTTGTGCACTATGGAAAGGATAATGTTTAATATACCAAACTTTTCAGACAAGTATAGCTGCATATAAGATAGAGAGATAGTTGTTTTTACTCTTTCCCTTACACTAAACACTAATACTGATGGCCTGGGTACTGCGACTGTGCCCTGTGCCAAACAATAGAAGTTTGTGTGAACAGATATGTCGTAAACATGTTCTCATGGTGAGGTGAGTCCAGATAGTGCTACTAAAATGTACAGAAGATAGCAACTGATGGATGTGAGGAAAATTTACATTGAGGGAGGGTTGGGGCAGGGTTAGGGGGCTGGTGCTAAACTGAGTTTTTGCACCAGGGCCTGTCAAAAAGTAGTCATGCTCCTGCTATAACATGGGCAAGTGCTTGGGGATGCCTCTAAGAGCGCTATCCCTGCAGACTCTCCATTCTTCATCCTTTAACCACCAAAAGGGAATCTGCGGTGGTCCTGGTTTGGTAGCAGTCGACCAGGCTCAGTAAAACATAAAAAACAAGGACTGTACTGTAGGACAGATATCAGAGGTATAAAGTAGGAAGCCCAAGACCTCAGATCGCAGTTATATGGCAGGAATCTCACAGGCCAGATAGGTACCAGAGTTATATTGCAGAAGCCGAGAGGCACACATTCACCAAAGATATATTATAGAAAGCCCAAGAGCCAGACTAGAGGTATATTGCAGAAAACCCAGGGGCCAAATTCAAATCATCCCCCTTTCCCTAGAATACATATAAAAGTACATAAATAAAGTGACACACATACACATTAGGTATCCCTGTGTCCAAAAAGGCCATGTTTACAAACTTATATGACATACTGGGAAAAAAATCAAAAGAGCCAAACCATCCTTTTTTTCTAAATGTTTAAGCAATAGACATTGGCCCTGCCAAAAGGACGAAAATAGAAAGGAAAGAAAATCCACCCATGTATATGAATCTCAACAAAAAGGGTGAATGTGAATCTTTATTTGTGGTGCGTAACTTCTACTTAAATGTGAAAGGCCATATAAAATAAATTGCATATAAGGTACTCAATGAAGAGCAAAAACTGTGAGTTACTACAATACAATAGTTAGCCTTAAAAAAGGCCTGTGATTAAAGGGATCCTATCATACAAACACATTTTTTTATGAGTAACACGTCTCCTACACATTTAAATGTGTTCTCCACCCTGCCGTTTGGTATAAATCCTGGTTTTCTTCGGTATGCCAATGAGTTCTCTCGCAGCACTGGGGGTGGGCCCCAGTGCTCAAACAGCACTGGGGGCATCCCCAATGCTGTGAGAGAACTCTCTCCAGCGCCGCTTCCATCTTCGTCAGCAACGTCCTCTTGTACCCAGTATTGTAAGCGGCCATTTTCTTGTGGCCTGTGGGCATGTGCAGTCTGCTCTGTCCGAGGCCTAGTAGTCTGCAACCTGCGCCAGAAGAAGAGGATGTTGCTGACGAAGATGGAGACGTCACTGGAGAGAGTTCTCTGGCAGTATTGGGGACCGCCTCCAGTGCTTTGAGAGAACTCATTGGCATACCGACAAGAACTGGGATTCCTACGGAATGGTGGCGTAGAGAAGACAACGAAAGGTAGGAGAAGAATAGCCTTTCTTAATGCTATTCCAAAGTGTTACTCAGAATAAAATGTGTTTGTATGATAGGATCCCTTTTAGTGCTGCCTGCACCACCAGTCACAGAAAAGCCCTCAGGCAATTTTAGCATGCGTATTGAGTCTCTACTCTGTGGTCAAACCTGCGTGTATGAATGCTAGTACATCTTACTACCAGGTGTCTACCTGCATTAGCGATCCCCACAAAGCTATCACATCACCGACCACATAATTAAAACAAGCATTAAAAGATAAATATGAAGAGATAGGAGCTGGTATCTAATGAGGTTTTCACCTGCGGCTATCTAAACTGCTGCATTCATAGTCATCACTAGCTTCCCTGTACGAGGCTACAGATAACAAGACTCCATACAGGGACCATTGTAAGCCCATTGTGCCGTACGATCTAACACTCGTATTGATACCTATATAGCTCTCTGTAATCTTATTATAAAGTCTAAGGCATTATCTTGCTTGGTCTACCCTTGAGGAGGGTAGAGAGAGAATGATAAGAAGGGCAGGGATCGCTAGGTCTGCTGAGAGAGGCAGGGAACGCTAAGTAGGGCAGGGAACAGTAGGTCTGCTAAGAAGAGCAGGGAATTCTAAGTCTTCTAATAGGGTCAGGGAATGCTAGGTCTGCTAAGAGGGGCAGGGAACACTAAGTAGGGCAGGGAATGCTAGGTCTGCTAAGAAGGACAGGCAACGCTAGGTCTGCTAAGAGGGGCAGGGAACGTTAGGTCTGCTAAGAGGGGCAGGGAACGTTAGGTCTGCTAAGGAGGGCAGGGAGCGTTAGGTCTGCTAAGGAGGGCAGGGAACGTTAGGTCTGCTAAGAAGGACAGGGAATGCTAGGTCTGCTAAGGAGGGCAGGGAGCGTTAGGTCTGCTAAGGAGGGCAGGGAACGTTAGGTCTGCTAAGAGGGGCAGGGAACGTTAGGTCTGCTAAGACGGGCAAGGAATACTAGGTCTGCTAAGGTAGGCATTACAGCTTCACACTAAGGAAGGATTACTAATCACAATGCACCAAAACTCTTTATTTAGCTTTCAAGAAATTCTGCATAAATCAGTATGGTCAAATAAAAGAAGAATTTTAGTAATACTCCATCTTTCCCCTTTATTGGTCTCTTTCCCCCCTCTTCACACTCCTAAACGCTTCACTCACTCTAAAATCTCCACTTAAGGCTAAGGTCCAACGCATTTTCCCGCAGAGCTTTTCACAGAAAGTCCACAGAAGTTTCCGCCCCGTTCCAGCCATTAGAGAAGGTGTGTGCATGAGATCAATGACACATGTACTACATTGTGCAGCAGTCACATTCTACTTTTAGTGGACATGGAAGTAATTTTGAGCTAAGGAGTTAAAGACAGCGCAATGTGTGACTAATGGGAGACACTGAGGGACACGTTCTGGATGATGATGCTGAACACATTTATTCAATTGAAGTAAAGTAGAGGTGATAGTTTTGGAGAGTAGTACAGACAGCTAGATGTGCTCCACTAAGACAGTCAAACTGATTCTGGCCGCGATTCCTGATCCCCCTGATGCCGATTGTCCCATCCAAGTCTTTTGTTCTCAGGCTGCTTTTTGGAAAACTTTATTTTCAATGAGGATGATAAAGAAAATTCAGAAGCATTGTCAGAAAGCCAGACTTTAATACATCCCAGCCAGAGCAAGTATTTGTGTTGGATATACCCTCATTTTCACATGGATAGCCATTGTATGGAGACAAGTAGAATTTAATGGATATTCGTGAACTCGGAGGTTCTCTGCAAGCTGTCCGTCCATTCTATTACACAATGCTGATGAATATCACAAAATGTCAAGCATGGATTATAGAAACACGTTTCTTCAAAGGATGGCAGTATTAAATATAGTGGTCACATTTTTGTATTGTATCTCTGTCTTATTCTTCCATGTATTAGTATCCATTATTATTATTGAGAAGTCGTGCAGAGAAAGCAGAATAGAAATTTCAAAAAACCTTAAATGAATACAAGTCTTGAAATGCGGATGTGCTGTTTAGGACCACAGGGGGGATGTTCTCTGTTAAGTAATGGATCAATGATGTATAACATATCCATTAATAGTTATTCCAGACACATAGACCTGTAGCTTATTTATTCTACAAGTGCTACTGTGCACATAATGGAACGTGGCACAAATCCCCAGCAACCTATTGTGCTCATTGTGCAACACCTGAAAACATGGTTATGATTCAGAAGGCTGGAAGCCATGATCTTCAGCAAATAAAAGCTTAGTTAATAAAGCATTAATAGACATTCAGCTCTTATAAAATAGAGAGAATTAAACTAATTCTGAATGTCAGGTCTCCAGCATAGCTGCTTAAAATATTAGTTTCATATAAACCTATCTGGACCTGTAGATTTATAGTTGTAAGGCAGTTTCTCTTGACATTTTTAAAGAAAAACCTTTTGGTGCCTCCATATAAAATTGTAGTTAGACAGCATTAAAAATCCATAGATTTCTTTAGATTTTGTATTACAGATTCATACCATACAGATCCATAATGCTTCCATGTCCACAAGCTTTGTTACAACACTTGTTACTACTTGTGCCTGGTATTACAATGTAAATCTAGATCTTTTCTGCCACCATTCCACTAGGATCACAGAAATACCCAGTTTAGGTTAAGGCCCCATGTGGCGTCCCTCAGCAGTTTGCATAGAAAGTTTGCAGAGGTTTCCTCTGCGCACTTTCTGCTTTAGTTACTGTATATCTATAAGGAAACCGTTGGCTCTTCCATGGATATAATTGACATTTTGAAAGTTCCAAAATGGTTTTGGCATGTCCGCACCACGTATTTTCATGCACAGTGGGAATCCCATTCACTTTGCTGTGACTGTAACACACTGCGTTTTTTGGGGGGATGAACCATGGCATTTACGCCATGTGGTGCCCTGGCCTTATATAGCTTTTTCCATGTTTTACTTGTATTATGATAAATCTTTTTTTAAAAGCTAAATTTGATTTAGGCCTTGAAGAATACAATAAGCGTCTCATTGAGACCAGATAGTCTGGAACGCTTCCGTGGAGTTGTTGAGGCTTGGTTTCAAGGAGTCACCGACTTCGAATTACGTGCAATAAGGGTCTTTTGCAGCTGTGTAAAAGTACAGGAAAAGCAGAGAGAATGCCTTTTATGTGTGGTTTTAACCTCAAAATCTGTTCTGTGTCTACACACACATAACAAACACACCAACATGCAGGCATTTTGCATTGCCTTTCAGCTGCACCTTTTTAATTTTGGGTAAGATTAATACAGTGTTTTGTTTTCACAATGTGTCGATGAAATGAAACAAAATCTCATTCACTATTCTGCAACTTGTGGTTTTTGTTGCGTTTTTGCTGCGTTTTCCCCCCTATTAAATGAATAAGGAAAATACTTGTAATTCCACAGATAAAATTAGCATGTTACTTTTTCCATAACACACAAATGTTACGAAAACACCACTTTTCGGCAGCTCGTTTTTTCCACAATTTGTGAATGAGATTAACTAAAATCTCTTTATTTTTGCTGATACTGTAAAGAATAGTATTTTTTTTCCACCACATTTCCGCAACGAAGAGTTGTAGCTTAAAGTGGTTGTCCAGGCAAAAATTAAATCAGCGGGTGCGGTGACAAAAAAAATAAATCATACTCCCCTTTCCCGGTGCTCCTGTGCCTCCCCATGCGGAGCAGTCCTGCTACTTTGTTGTTGTCTTTTGATGGAAGTACCCGCCACAAATGACCATTAGCCTCAGGAAGGGAACCAGGGGATGTCACAGTCAGCGAAAAATTCAACAGCGAGCTGCAGGACCGGACCCCCCCTTGGAGGACAAAGGAGTATTCAGGACAGGTATGTTTTTTTGTTTTTTTTATATTTGATTTCCTGGACAACCTCTTTAAATGCTTACTCCAAAATGGGGCTCTTAAACCCAGACAATACATTCTACCATCTCTAACTATCACTTCTACTGAACCTTCACGGTCAGATCTGCTTACAACAGGTACTTGGAGGAAGACAAAAGGTACTTGGGGGAGACTACGACTTGGCCTACATGGTGTTTGCTGAGAAGAATGACTGTAATAGGACACACCATGTTACTATTGCTGCTATTATTCTGATATTAATATATGGTATGAATATTTCAGGCTACGCCATGTTGGAATGAACCATGAACATACTTGGATATACTTTCCCTTCTTCACAGAACATATACATTGTGTTAGAATATTCTGCTAGCTTCCAGTAAGCTGGAGCTTTCAGCTGTAACAAGGTGGTCTGGGGACCGAGCAACTTAAGAACATCCAGTTCTCATTTTCTTCATAAAAAGTAAACCCCTGACAGTTGTTATAAAGACGAAATGAAGACCACAATTTAGTGTGAACCTGGCATACATGTAAAGAATACAAAAGCGAGCTGTTAGGAATAATGAAGAGATACTTGATATGCTTTGGACGCATAAGCAGAATAGCTGCTGTTCTATTTCCCAGAAGCCCTTAGGATGAAATTATGTCATTCACGCCACAGTTGCAATTTCTTGGGCAACAAAATGTGCAACTTTTGGTAACATAAAACAGCAGTTGAAAATGTAGAGGGTTTCTAGTGACTGCATGAAACATGACTGTTAATAGAAAAAGTATGTTTTTTATTTTCTCATATTAATAGCACTGTGCATTGGACATCTGTAAAAGGAGAAGCTACTTAGGCGTATAGAACAAAATGTATATGAGGTCGTTTAAGGTGAACTTAGAGTAATGCTGGAGAAATACTGTTCTCTCATCTGTGCCTTCCACTTAGGCGAGGCTCAACTTAGTTTTTCATAGAAACAAATGTAAAGCTGCTGAATATGCTAAATATGATATATACAGTATATATATATATATATATATATATATATATATATATATATACTAGAGGGAGGACCCGGCTTCGCACGGGTATATTACATTTTATGTTTGTGTAGTGGCCCCATAAGAATTGTCCAGTTTTGCACTGGTGTATGTTGTATGTGGTTTGTGTGTATGTCCATAAGCGTCATGTGATTATTTGTATTTCATTTTGGATATCAGTGAAAAACCTGTGATCAGTTGTTATGGATACCTGGAGTAAAGCTGTATCTAATCCTTCCCCGTGTAGTACTGTGTTTAGACTCAAGTATCTAATCCTTGTTGGTGTGGTACTGTTTACAGATGCACATATCTAATCCTCCGGCGTGTGGTACTGTGTGCAGATGTGTGTATCTAATCCTCCCCTGTGTGGCATTGTGTGAAGAGGCACGTATCTAATCCTCCGGTAAGTGAAACTGTGTGCAGACGTGCATATCTAATCTTACGGAATGTGGTACTATGTGCAGATGCGCGTATCTAATCTTCTGGCGTTGTGGTACCGTGTGCAGACAGGTGTATCTAATCCTCTGGCGTGAGGTACTTTGTGCAGATGCGCGTATCTAATCCTCCCCAGTGTGGTACTGTGTGCTGAGACGCATATCTAATTATCTGGCATGTGGTACTGTGTGCAGAGGCATGTATCTAATCCTCCAAAGTGTGGTACTGTATGAAGAGGCGCGTATCTAATCCTACAGCGTGTGGAACTGTGTGTAGACACGCGTATCTAATCCTACAACATGTGGTACTGTATGCAGACGCATGTATCTAATTCTATAGCGTGTACAACTGTGTGAAGACGTGCGTATCTCATCGTCTGGCATGTGGAACTGTAAGCAGACGCGTGTATCTAATCCTACGGCATGTAGTACTGTGTGCAGACGTGCTTATCTAATCCTCTGGTGTGTGGAACTGTGTGCAGATGTGCGTATCTAATCCTCCCTTGTGTGGTATTGTGTGAAAAGGCGCATATATAACCCTACGGCGTGTGACTCTGTGTATAGACGCGTGTATCTAATCCTACGGCATGTGGTACTGTGTGCAGATGCGCGTATCTAATCCTCTGGTGTGTGGTACTGAGTGCTGAGACGCGTATCTAATTATCTGGCTTGTGGTACTGTGTGCAGAGGCATGTATCTAATCCTCCAAAGTGTGGTACTGTATGCAGACACACGTATCTAATCCTCCCCGTGTGGTATTTGTGAAGAGGCACATATCTAATCCTGAGGCATGTGGTACTTTGTGCAGACGCGCGTATCTAATCCTCCCCGTGTTGTACTGTGTGCTTAGACACGTATCTAATTCTCTGGCTTGTGGTACTGTGTGCAGACACACGTATCTAATCCTCACCTGTGTGGTATTGTGTTAAGAGGCACGTATCTAATCCTGCGGCGTGTGGAACTGTGTGTAGACGCGCATATCTAATCCTACGGCATGTGTTACTGTGTGCAGACGCGTGTTATGTCAGTCCAGGTAGCTGCAACGGGGCTAAGGGATAGCAGTAGGGAATCTCGCCCTGCACTACTCCCACTAGCTATCCCGGTCCCTGCCTCACGGGTGTGGGTCGGCTGTACTCAGGCTAAGCCTGACCCCGACAGCTCCTCTCTCACTGATTCCGTAGGCCTAGAGGGAAGTGGGAGAAGGAATGCCCTATAAGACCTCTAGGGACTGGAGACTAAAGGGGGTCACCCCTAACGAACAAGTGAAGCTGCTACTGACAGGGACTGACAAGGGTGTGCGCTGACTAACAACACAAGCAGCACACAGGAAAAATGTGGGAAAGGATTCCCCCAAACCAATATGGGAAGGAACCTTACACTAGGAAACAAACACAGGGAAACTGAGTAGAAATCAAAGGATAAGGCAATTCACTCACACAGTCAATTATACACAGAGGGAGGATTGGTGAACACAGAAGGGAAAACACACAAACCAACTCGTTCACCCAAACCTCCCAAAAATCAACCACGGAACTTCCTCTATCCCAGAACACCACCTACTCCTCCTGCTAAGGCCTAGCTCTGTAAAAGCGACACTCAGCACAGAACCATGGGAGGCATGGGTTTAAATACAGAGTAGAGACCACTCCTCCCAGGTGCAAATGGGAGGACAGACTAATCAACCAGAAGATAAAGCTGCCTACCATCAGTGCGCACGTGCAAGTCAGAAGGTGTGCACCAATACTCACGACAGGACAACCCCGCAGCGCCAGGATGCCACCCCAGACACTGCGCAGCCAAAAACTCCCCAGGTAAGAAAAATAGAAAGTAAAGAACCTAAATACTCCTAACAGGATCCTCCCCTCAAGGAGAAGACTCCGGATTCTCTAGGAGCATCCTTCTTCGGGAACTCCTTGTGGAATTTCTCCACGAGTCTGGGAGCTGACACATCCGACTCCAGGACCCAAGAATTATCCTCAGGACCGTATCCCTTCCATGCCACCAGATACCATAGCTTCCCCCGAACATATTTGCTATCCAGAACTCGGGATATCTCATACTCCCCGGACTCAGAAACTGGTGGAACCTTAACTGGAGACGTTCCCTTCTTGGCCTTCTTTAACAAGGAGACATGGAAGACCCGGTTTATCTTCCACCTTTTAGGTAGTTGCAGCTGCGCCGCCACTTCATTTACCATCTTGATGATCTTAAAAGGACCCACAAATCTGGGACCCAGCTTCTTGCTAGGAACCTTCAACCTGATATTCTTGGTGGACAACCAAACCATCTCACCAGGGAAGAACTGCAACTCTCCTCTCTTCCGATCCGCCTGGACCTTAGCCTGGTGCGACGCCCGCACCAGATTCTCTCGGATACGGGACCATACCCCTTGCAGCTTTTTAGAAAATAGCTCCTCCTCCGGAACTGGGGAAGAAATGGAAGAAAATACTCCGAAAACAGGATGTCTACCACCGGAGCAAAAAAAAGGTGTGGTACATGTGGCATTGGAATCATGGTTGTTTAGGGAAAATTCTGCCAGGGGGAGAAAGGCAGCCCAATTATTCTGGTTCTCTCGAACAAAACACCTCAAAAACTGTTCCACATCCTGATTCTTCCTCTCTGTTTGTCCGTTAGACTCTGGGTGAAACCCGGAGGAAAACGACAGTGTAACTCCCAACCTGCTGCAAAAAGCCCGCCAGAATTTAGCCACAAATTGCGGTCCCCTGTCCGAAACGATCTCCTCAGGAAGACCATGCAACCTTACAATTTCTTTAATAAACGCCTCAGATAGTGTCTTGGCACATGGCAGCCTGGAAAACGGGATCAAATGGCACATTTTCGTGAAGCGGTCAACGACTACCCAAATGACCGTGAAACCCTTAGACACCGGAAGGCCCGTGATGAAATCCATAGACAGATGAGTCCAAGGTGCCTTAGGAGGTTCCAATGGATGTAGAAGACCGTGGGGACGGGTATGCGACGCCTTGGCTCTTGCACAGACCGAACAATTTTGAACAAACTGCAAGACCTCCTTACTCCACCCTGGCCACCAAAAATTCCTAGACACCAATCTCATGGTCTCTGAAACCCCCGGGTGACCAGCAAGAACCGACTCGTGACACTCCCTCAGGAGACTTTGTCGGAGAGTAGTTGGGACAAAAAGCTTGTTTCTAGGTATCTTGGAAGGTGCAGCGTGTTGCGCTTCGATCAAGGCCTTCTCCAATTTCGCGCCCAATACTGCTACCACCACTCCATCCCCAAGAATAGTGGCAGGCGCCTCTCGTTCCTCCTCAGTCGACATATACCGGGATAAAGCATCAGCCTTAACATTCTTTGAACCCGGCACATAAGTCACGTTAAAATGGAACCGCGCAAAAAATAGAGCCCATCTGGCCTGCCGTGCATTTAATCTCTTCGCCGACCCAAGATAAATCAAATTCTTGTGGTCAGTAAATACCTGGACTGGCCTTCTGGCCCCCTCCAGGAAATGACGCCAATGTTCGAACGCTAGTTTTATTGCTAGTAGTTCCCTATCTCCGATGTCATAATTCCGTTCAGAGGCAGAGAATTTCTTAGAAAAGAAGGCACAGGGATGCGTACCCTCCTCGAACTCCTGAGAAAGTACTGCTCCCACCCCCACCGAGGAGGCATCCACCTCTACTCGGAAGGCCAACCTCTCATCCGGCTGTCTCAAAATGGGAGCGGACGAGAATCGCTTCTTCAGTTCTTCAAACGCAGCTAGCGCCTCTGGCGACCACTTAGCACAGTCAGCCCCCTTCTTAGTCAAGTCCGAGATAGGTTTCACAACCTCAGAAAATCCCTTAATAAACTGGCGATAATAGTTGGAGAACCCCAAGAACCGTTGGACCGCCTTTAGGTTCTCGGGTCGCGGCCACTCCAAGACTGCCCTGACCTTCTCAGGGTCCATCTCGAACCCCTTGTCCGATAGGATATAGCCAAGGAAACATAATTTATTGACCGCGAACACACATTTCTCCAGCTTAGCACTTAATTGGTTAACCCTCAGGAGATCTAAAACCTCTCTCACTCTCTCCCAATGAGTCTCCAAATCCGGGGTGTAAATGAGTATATCGTCCAGATAGACCACAACCCCCCTCCCTATGACGGCACTTAGTACATCATTAATAAAATTCTGAAAAAACGCAGGCGCATTGGTTAGACCGAAAGGCATCACAAGATTCTCAAAGTGTCCTAGGGGTGTGTTAAACGCTGTTTTCCACTCATCCCCCTTCTTGATTCTCAGCAAGTTATATGCCCCACGTAAATCTATTTTACTAAACCAGCGGGCTCCCGTAATCTGGCTGAATAGATCCGAGATCAACGGAATGGGATAGGGATTCCGCACCGTGATTTTGTTAATCTCCCTAAAATCCAAACAAGGGCGCAACTCTCCATCTTTCTTCTTTACAAAGAAAAACCCCACTGCTACTGGGGACTTAGATGGGCGAATATGCCCCACCTCTAGACTCCCCTCAATATACTCTTTGAGCGCCTCCCTCTCCGGAATAGTGAGATTGTACAACCTTGTCTTGGGTAACACTGAATTAGGTATAAATTTAATCGAGCAATCATAGGTGCGATGTGGTGGTAATGTCTTGGCTGCCCTTTCCTCAAAGACCTCCCTGAACTCACATATTTCTTGAGGCAAATTGTCTATAGACAAAGACATAACGGATATGGGCAGACATCGACCATTACACCCCTGCCCCCAAGAAACTACTGACTCGGTCTCCCAGTTGATAATAGGGTTATGCTGCTTCAGCCAGGGCCACCCCAAAACTACTTGTGCTGGTAACTTAGACAACAAGAACAAGTCAATCTCTTCCCTGTGGCCACCCACAATAAACTCTAAACCCTCCACCTGTTTGGAGATGACAGCTTGCTGTAGAGGGGTCTTATCAATAGCCCACACCGGTATCTGAGACTCCAAGACCAAAGGACTCACCCTTAATTGCTCACAAAACTCTGAGTCAATAAGGTTGACTGCCGAACCACAATCAACCAAAATCCAGCACTTCTGCCCATTTACCCATCCTTCAAGGGTCAACCCGGCAGTCTGAGTACAGGAAATATGCACACCTCCCTCCTTAGTAGGTTTTCTCCCTTTACCCTCAATAGACCTGGGGTTATTACTCTCCTTGGCGAACCATTCTCTGGAGGGGCATACCCTTGCTACATGTCCCATCCCTCCACACACAAAACAGTGTACTGTGCGGGACCCTTCACTCTTGGGTCTTGCACTTCGCACAGTGGCCCCAATCTGCATGGGTTGGTCCCCCGGGTCCTCTCTAAAAACAGAGAGTTGAGGAGGGCTAAGCCCCCCAGGACTCTTGTCTCCACGCTCCCGGAGGCGCCGTCCAACTCTAATTGCCAGCTGCATGGCCTCATCTAGATCTCCCGGAACAGGGTGAGAAAGCAGCACACAGGAAAAATGTGGGAAAGGATTCCCCCAAACCAATATGGGAAGGAACCTTACACTAGGAAACAAACACAGGGAAACTGAGTAGAAATCAAAGGATAAGGCAATTCACTCACACAGTCAATTATACACAGAGGGAGGATTGGTGAACACAGAAGGGAAAACACACAAACCAACTCGTTCACCCAAACCTCCCAAAAATCAACCACGGAACTTCCTCTATCCCAGAACACCACCTACTCCTCCTGCTAAGGCCTAGCTCTGTAAAAGCGACACTCAGCACAGAACCATGGGAGGCATGGGTTTAAATACAGAGTAGAGACCACTCCTCCCAGGTGCAAATGGGAGGACAGACTAATCAACCAGGAAATAAAGCTGCCTACCATCAGTGCGCACGTGCAAGTCAGAAGGTGTGCACCAATACTCACGACAGGACAACCCCGCAGCGCCAGGATGCCACCCCAGACACTGCGCAGCCAAAAACTCCCCAGGTAAGAAAAATAGCAAGTAAAGAACCTAAATACTCCTAACAACGCGTATATCTAATCCTCTGGCGTGGGGTACTGTGTGCAGACGCACGTATCTAATCCTCCCTGTGTGGTACTGTGTGCTGAGATGCGTATCTAATTCTCTGGCTTGTGGTACTGTGTGCAGAGGCATGTATCTAATCCTCCAAAGTGTGGTACTGTATTCAGGCACACGTATCTAATCCTCCAAAGTGTGGTATTGTGTGAAGAGGCGTGTATCTAATCCTATTGCGTGTGGAACTGTGTGTAGACGCGCGTATCTAATCCTACGGCATGTGGTACTGTGTGCAGACGCGCGTATCTAATCCTCTGGCGTGTGGTACTGTGTGCAGATGTGTGTATCTAATCCTCTGGCATGTGGTACTGTGTGCAGATGTGCGTATCTAATCCTCTCCTGTGTGGTACTGTGTGCTGAGACGCACATCTAATTCTCTGACTTGTGGTACTGTGTGCAGAGGCATGTATCTAATCCTCCAAAGTGTGGTACTGTGTGCAGACACACGTATCTAATCCTCCCCTGTGTGGTATTGTGTGAAGAGGCGCGTATCTAATCCTCCCCCGTGTGGTACTGTGTGCAGATGTGCATATCTTATGCTCTGGTGTGTGGAACTGTGTGTAGACACGTGTATCTAATCCTATGGCGTGTACAACTGTCTGCAGACGCGCGTATCTAATCCTCTGGAGTGTGGAACTGTGTGTAGACGCGCGTATCTAATCCGACGACATGTGGTACTGTGTGCAGACGTGAATATCTTATGCTCTGGTGTGTGGAACTGTGTGCAGATGCGTGTATCCAATCCTTTGGCATGTGGTACTGTGTGCAGACGCATGTATCCAATCCCCCGGGGTGTGGTACTTTGTGCAGACGCGTGTATCTAATCCTTCGGCATGTGGAACTGTGTGCAGACGCACGTATCAAATCCTTCAGTGTGTGGAACTGTGTGCAGACGCACGTATCAAATCCTTCAGTGTGTGGAACTGTGTGCAGAAGTGCGTATTTAATACTCTGGTTTGTGGGACTGTGTGCAGACGCGTGTATCTAATCCTCTGGCATGTGATACTGTGTGCTGATCTGTGTATCTAATCCTCTGATGCGTGTATCTCAGTTTGGATATCAGTGTTGTATTGTGCATGTGGAGTGACCATGTGTATTGCAGTTGGAATATAAGTGAAAGACTTGCAGGTTTGTATTGGCTAAGGGGGGGGGCACTGTGTTTGGAATGCTGTATCTCAGCAACGGTACGTCCGAGTGAGTTGGAGTCTCATCTTAAACCTTCCCGGATACCTGAAGTATCTCTGTACCAAATTTGGTGAAGATCGGTCCAGTCGTTTGGTTCGCATTAAAGCACAGACAGACAGACAGACAGACAGACAGAAATTCATTTTTATAATATAGGGAGATATATATATATTAGTATATATATGTGTGTGTGTGTATAAATAAATAAATAAATAAATAAATAAAATTTGAATTGTTTAACAGCAAAAATCTGAAATCCTCTTCCAAGATCACGTCACACAGGAGCATTGATTTCACTATTAGTGAATGGGGGTTATTCACATGACCGTTACTTTAACAGTCTACAGTCCAGTATCAAAATACAGGTATTGTCCTATTTTTGGCCGTTTTCAACACGGAAATGTGTGGAGGATCCGTGAAAGCAAGCGCGCTTTTGAAAATCGCAGCATGTCAGTTATACCTGCAGAAAGTCCACAGAGGAAAACTAAGCGAAAACGCAATGGAAAAATACTGCAGAAAAAAATGTGCATTTTTTGCTGCATTTTGCTACATTTAGCCTAAAAATGTGTACACCCTTCAGAATTTTCTGTATTTCTGTCTAAATTTTACCTAAAATAACATTACATTTTCACACAAGTCCTAAAAGTAGCTAAGGAAGAAGAATCAAATCAAACAAATGAGTCACAAATATTAGATTATTAATTTATATTGGAAAATGATCCACTATAACATACCTGTGCATGGTAAAAGAACATGAACCTTGGCTTTCAGTATGTGGCGTGACCCTTGAGCCGTAATAACTACAGCAAAACATTTCCAGCAATTGTTGTAGTCCTGTACATCGACTGAGGGAGCCTTCACACGCAGTAAACACGCGTGTATTTTTGCAAAATACACGTGTAAAAATACACGTGTAAAAATAAGACTCCCATTGGCTTCAATGATGTTTTTTTACACATGTGAAAATACGCCTGTAAAATGTCATTGAAGTCAATGGGAGTCTTATTTTTACACGTGTATTTTGCAAAAATATACGCGCGTTTACTCCGTGTGAAGGCTCCCTGAAGGCTCCACAAGAGGAAGTTTCCACAACTACAATAAACAAAATCCTCCAAAATTTCCTTTGTTCATGCCATGATACCCTTCCTCAAAGATGTGTTGTGAAGATCAGACTTTAACCTTTTCTTTACTTCTACCATTGCTGTTACTATTGTTAGCTCTTTAAACTTGCTTCTCTTTATCCACTTTTAGGGCCCGTTCTCACAATGTAAGTGAACCACTACTAAAAAATGAGCTGCAAAAAATAATCCATACAAAAAGTCAAAGGAAACCTAGAAGAACCTTGATTTTGTGTAATGGGAGAACTAGAGGAAATATTTTTACAAATACAGTCCTATGAAAAAGTTTGGGCACCCCTATTAATCGTAATCATTTTTAGTTCTAAATATTTTGGTATTTGCAACAGCCATTTCAGTTTGATATATCTAATAACTGATGGACACAGTAATATTTCAGGATTGAAATGAGGTTTATTGTACTAACAGAAAATGTGCAATATGCATTAAACCAAAATTTGACCGGTGCAAAAATATGGGCACCTCAACAGAAAAGTGACATTAATATTTAGTAGATCCTCCTTTTGCAAAGATAACAGCCTCTAGTCGCTTCCTGTAGCTTTTAATCAGTTCCTGGATCCTGGATAAAGGTATTTTGGACAAACAATTCAAGTTCAGTTAAGTTAGATGGTGGCCGAGCATGGACAGCCCGCTTCCAATCATCCCACAGATGTTCAATGATATTCAGGTCTGGGGACTGGGATGGCCATTCCAGAACATTGTAATTGTTCCTCTGCATGAATGCCTGAGTTGATTTGGAGCGGTGTTTTGGATCATTGTCTTGCTGAAATATCCATCCCCGGCGTAACTTCAACTTCGTCACTGATTCTTGAACATTATTCTCAAGAATCTGCTGATACTGAGTGGAATCCATGCGACCCTCAACTTTAACAAGATTCCCATTGCCGGCATTGGCCACACAGCCCCAAAGCATGATGGAACCTCCACCAAATTTTACAGTGGGTAGCAAGTGTTTTTCTTGGAATGCTGTTTCTTTTTGGACGCCATGCATAACGCCTTTTTTTATAACCAAACAACTCAATCTTTGTTTCCAAAATGAAGTTGGCTTCTCCAAATGTGCTTTTGCATACCTCAGGCAACTCTATTTGTGGCGTACGTGCAGAAACGGCTTCTTTCTCATCACTCTCCCATACAGCTTCTCCTTGTACAAAGTGCGCTGTATTGTTGACCGATGCACAGTGACACCATCTGCAGCAAGATGATGCTGCAGCTCTTTGGAGGTGGTCTGTGGATTGTCCTTGACTGTTCTCACCATTCTTCTTCACTGCCTTTCTGATATTTTTCTTGGCCTGCCACTTCTGGGCTTAACAAGAACTGTCCCTGTGGTCTTCCATTTCCTTACTATGTTCCTCACAGTGGAAACTGACAGGTTAAATCTCTGAGACAACGTTTTGTATCCTTCCCCTGAACAACTATGTTGAAAAATCTTTGTTTTCAGATCATTTGAGAGCGGGCTGTCCATGTTCGGCGACCATCTAATTTAACTGAACTTGAATTGTTTTGTAGAAAGAAATGGTCCAAAATACCTTCATCCAGGATCCAGGAACTGATTAAAAGCTACAGGAAGCGACTAGAGGCTGTTATCTTTGCAAAAGGAGGATCTACTACATATTAATGTCACTTTTCTGTTGAGGTGCCCATATTTTTGCACCGGTCAAATTTTGGTTTAATGCATATTGCACATTTTCTGTTAGTACAATAAACCTCATTTCAATCCTGAAATATTACTGTGTCCATCAGTTATTAGATAGATCAAACTAAAATGGCTGTTGCAAACACCAAAATATTTAGAACTAAAAATGATTAAGATTAATAGGGGTGCCCAAACTTTTTCATAGGACTGTATGTAGATTTGAAAACTAGTTTTTGTTACTTTTCCTTTATGGATAGTGTCCAGTGTAATATGGTTGTTGGTATTCTCTGGCTGATACTAAAAGAGTTGGATGATAAGTTTTTATTACGTGTAAAGTTCAGGAACAATCAGGAACAAATTTGCAGCTCACCATCTGTTCTAAGAAGGAATCTTAAGCCATATATAGTTGTTACATTTCTCAAATGCATATTCATGCTAGGAACCATAGACGGGTACCTGAAAGTATTCTTTGGGATGGAGGAGGGTTAGGCCTGCAGAAAGCCACAACAATATTTGTTTAAGGCTGGGGCCCCATGGACCAGAAACGTGGCAATTTACCCATGGCGTTTAGTGGCGTTTTACAGTATCTGCAAAGTGGATGGGATTCATGCGATCCCATGCCCACTCTGCGTTTTGATGCAGCAGAGCAATATGAAACAGTATTTGCTGCGGTTTGTTGAGCCAAAACCAAGAATAGCTACAACAGGAATGGGAAATATATAGGAACTACATACACTTCTTACTTCTGCTCACTCCACTATAGGCTTTGGCTTAAAAAACCGCAACAAAATCTGCAACAAAAAACCTCCACTCTATTAGGAGGAGTAAAATATGTTAGGAAAAGGTTAATAAAACATGATTTTAAGATATCAAGTTTGCTGCCTTGCATGGCTCTGCCGGTTACTTGGCACTGGACCTCATTGTCTGCAGCATAACAGACACAAATATAACTAGTACCACTATGACCTTTCCTTCATTGTCCTAGTCATGGATTCATGCTCTCAAATTAGGAGATCAGAGATACAATAAAAACAAGTTTATAATAGGCTTCAGCAGTTTCAGCTGGCAGTTCCTCCTATCAGCCTGCCTAGAACAGCAGTGTGGGAAACAAGATGTTATAGATAGCAAAGTTGAATAAACCTCAGTAAAGGAGCAAATGAGATTTATTTTCAACATTTTAAGACCACATTTGTTGTTTTGCTCTTTCAAAGACACAGGAAGAATTCAGAAATATGGTTGTTCTCAGTACTACTCCTATAAGATGATGGGAAAACACTGCAACTAGTGACGAGTATAGACTGGGATCATGTCAGGAGTTGCCAAGCTGGGTCCCAATGCATACAGTCCACCAACATGGACATGATGCAAAAGCGTCTCCTAAATGCTTAGTAAATTTGCCGTTTATTTCTGAGCAGAGAAAGGTCCTGGAGATAGAAAAGGAACAAAGTGCAATACAATTAATAAAGGGATTGGAGGATCTTAGTTATAAGGAAATATTAAAAGATTTATTTAGTCTCGAGAAGAGATTTCTAAGGTTGAAATCCAATGTTTGCATTCAGGCTATAAAACACAGTCAATGTGACACCCAATTATGATAGTCCAATGCCCAATTGTGGATCAAATGAACTGAACTCACTGCATCATAGATCTCTGAAGCCTTAGGGGGCATTCACACAGAGTAACGCGGCGCGCATAAAATGGAACCCATTGAAGTCAATGAGAGTCTTTTTTTCAGCGCTGTTTCTTTACTTGAGTTATTGTGGCAAAACCAGTTCCTTAAAACTCTGTGTGAATGCACCCTGATTCTGGCACGATAACGCGCGTAAGACTCGTGGCTTCAATGGGTTCCGTTTAACGCACGTAACACATTGAAATCAATGGGAGGCTTATTAACCCATTGATTTCAATGTGTTACGCACATCAAATGGAACCCATTGAAGTCAATAGGATTCTGTTTTGCAGCAATGATTCTTCTACAAGTCATCGTGCCAGAATCAGCGGCGAGTTACTCCATGTGAATGCCCAATTACGGTCCATTCACTCAAAGGAAAATGGTGAGGAATTTGGTGTGGAATTTCAGCGCTGAAAAAAAAGCCTCCCATTGACTTCAATGAGTTCCTTTTTCTGCTAACAGAAATCAATGAAGTCAATGGGAGGCTTTTTTTTCAGCGCTGAAATTCCACACCAAATTCCTCACCATTTTCCTTTGTGTGAATGGACCCTCAGGCCCATAATGGACCATACAAAGAAGATGGTGCAAAGCCGTTCCATAAAAAATCCTCTTTAACCCCTTCCCGCCGATGGCATTTTTTGATTTTCGTTTTTCATTTTTGACTCCCCTCCTTCTAAACCCCATAACTTTTTTATTTCTCCGCTCCCAGAGCCATATTAGGTCTTAATTTTTGCGGGACAAATTTTTCTTCATGATGCCACCATTAATTATTCTATATAATGTACTGGGAAGCAGGAAAAAAATTCAGAATGGGGTGGATTTGAAGAAAAAATGCATTTCTGCGACTTTCTTACGGGCTTTGGTTTTACGGCGTTCACTGTGCAGCCAAAATGACATGTCCCCTGTATTCTGTGTTTCGGTATGGTTCCAGGTATACCAAATTTATATGGTTTTATTTACATTTTGACCCCTTAAAAAAAATCCAAAACTGTGTTAAAAAATTTTTTCTCTAAAAGTTGCCATATTCCGACGGCCGTAACTTTTTTATACGTAAGTGTACAGGGATGCATAGGGCGTCTTTTTTTGCGGGGCCGGGTGTACTTTTTAGTTCTACCATTTTCGGGAAATGTTATTGCTTTTATCACGTTTTATTCAAATTTTTATCAGAATCAAAACAGTGAAAAAACGGCGGTTTGGCACTTTTGACTATTTTTCCCGCTACGGCGTTTACCAAACAGGAAAAATATTTTTATAGATTTGTAGAGCGGGCGATTTCGGACGTGGGGATACCTAACATGTATATATTTCACAGTTTTTAACTACTTTTATATGTGTTCTAGGGAAAGGAGGGTGATTTGAACTTTTAATACTTTTTATATTTTTTTTATATTTTTTTTTACTTTTTTTTACATTTTTTTTTGCATTTATTAGACCCCCTAGGGGTGTTGAACCCCAGGGGGTCTGATCACTAATGCAATGCATTACAATGCTAATGCATAGCAATGCATTGCAAAAAAGCATCCTCTCTTTTGCAGGCTGCATAGACCAGCCTGCAAAAGAGAGAATTTGCAGACAAGCCTGGGAGCCTTGTACAGGCTCCCGGCTGTCAAGGCAACATGACGTCGGCCCTGGAGCATGCTCCAGGGGTCGGCGAGCCCGGGCAAAATGGCGGCGCCCATGCGCCGCCGGGAAAATGGCGCCTCCGGCGCCTTTGACCGCGGCGCCGGAGGGGTTAATGCCTCCGATCGGTCCGGGGACCGATTGGAGGCATTAGAGCCGGTTGTCTACTGCTTAAAGCAGTAGACACCCGGCGGCTATGGCGGCCGCCCGGCTCCCGGGCGGTCGCCATAGTTACAGACCCGACATGCGCCGTAGTATTACGGCGCATGTCGGGAAGGGGTTAAGGACCAGGGGTTACTTTTCCTTTGTCTGTCTCTAGAATTGCCAGGAACTGTAAATCTGTGGAAAAGTCATCTCAGGGGCTGATAACAGCAGAAACAGATGATGTCTTCTAAAAAGACAGAAATGTAATATTAACCCCTATGTAGACGTATAAGATTATTGTTTTTAATGTCAGTCCAGTCTGATCACAACTTGACATCAGGAGGGATATGTAACTTCTATCTTAGGACTGGACTCATGCTTATGGATTTTCTACCTTCTTCGGGATCTAAACGGTGAAACAATTGTGGAAAGTTAGCTACAGTGCTTTCCTTTATCACATCCTCTCCCATTTCTTGGATAGACTTGAGGGACATATGTATTTCTTAAACTGTGTTAAGTAATCCGGTCAAAGATCAGCGGTAAGGCTCGGCCAATCAGGTCACCCATAATTATACTTGCATAGTCAATATGTATAACAGCGCAAAACCAGGGTAATTTATAGATAAATCCTCACTTTTACACATGAATATTAAAACAAATATACAACAAAAAGTGACAAATCCCATACAGATGGGACTAAGTCCCAAAATGCTCCTCAGACCTACCATAAATGTGTGAAACTGGATAATAATATATGGCGCACATCCACAATGTGCTGTCTGTGATTTTAATGGACCCATGATACTTTAATAGGACTCAGCAAATTAAAGCATGTTTCCATATTGTGAACTTGTGAATAAGGATACTTTCAAAAATAGAAGGGTTAATAATATATTTTTGTCAATTAACAAAAAAATTATCGAACAACAGGGAAATTTAAATCACATCAATATTTCATGTTACCGCCATTTGAAGAAGGAGTCCTGGAAGTGATGATACGGCCCCCACAGAGCCCTGGTTTCAACATCATCCAGTCTGTCTGTTATTACATGAAGAGGCAGAAGGATTTGAGCAATTCTATATCTTACAGAAGATCCGTGTGTTAGTTCTCCAAGATATTTAGAACAACTTCCCGCCCTGAGTTCCTTCAAAAACTGTGGGTAGTGGCACCAAATATACATTAATCAGTGGCGTAACTACCGCTATAGCAGCAGAGGCAGCTGCCACAGGGCCCGGGACATTAGGGGCCCGGTGACAGCTGCTGCTGCTGCTATCATTATACTCGGGGGTCTTTTCGGACCCCCGAGTATAATGATTGGCGGACCAGAGAGGTAAGAAACATAAAAAACACTGTTACTTACCTCTCCACGATCCTGCCAGGCCTCCTTCCTGACGTCCTTTCTCACGTCTCTGACGTCACATGAACCCGGCCTGCGTCCTGGGTCATGTGACGTCCGACGTCATAGAAGAAGGACGGCAGCAGAGAAGACAGCGTAGGAGCCGGGGGACAGGTAAGAAACAGTGGTTTTTTATGTTTTTATTCCCCCGGGTCTCCGATTATTATACTCTGGGGTACAATACTGTGTGCAGGGGCCACTATGGGGTACAATACTGTGTGCAGGGGCCACTATGGGGATAATAATATGTGCAGGGGACACTATGGGGCATAATAGAATGCGCAGGAATGTGTAGGAGGGGGTCGGTCGAGGTCGTCGGTGTCGGTCGGGGGGGGGGCATGTCACTGACATTAATATTACATTTATTTCTATTTCTCTTTTGTTCTTTTTTTTCATAACTTTATTTGATTAAATTAAACTATTAATACTATTTTTTGAAAGCATTCTTACTTTGCAGCATTCCCTCTGCCTAAAACTTTTGCACAACACAGAATCTAGCTTCCCCAGCCTACCTTCTCTATTCACAGTTTTCTGCAGAGAATTTAGCGATCCATACAAGTAGACTGCTGGGAACGCATTGACAAGGAGCCAGTGAATAGATTTATGCCGTGCTTACCACAAGCAGTATGAAATCCTTACAGACTTTCACATTACAAAGAGAAAGTTCAGGGTGAACTGTTCACTTGGCTGCTCCCCTCCAGCCCACCCCTTCTTGTGCATATAGGGTGGGTGGTGAGACGCCAGAAGGGAGCCACCCTGGGGAAACTTCTCACCGAGAGGGCGACAATAATCTACAGGTTCCCTTTAATAATATTGAGTAGCAGTATGCAATAAATGGGGTACACATCTCCAGCGTATTCAGTACTTTATTTCTTATTGGTAATATCCCTTTAAGGAGGAGTGAGTAGATTTAGCCATCGGTCTGGACTGAGTGTGAGGGATGCAGAATGTAAGATTTTCCTTATTGGTGGTCAGCTATGTGAGATAATTGTTAATGTCGGCTATTATCTCCCTTGTCAGAATGTTTTCTCATTTGTCTAGCATTTCCTTGTGTTTATGTCTGGTTGCATATTAAGGATTTTTGGCTTAGCGTTAGGAATGATCCCACACGTGAAATATTAATTATTACTGATAGGGCCTGTGATGTCACCGGGGTATCTTCTTATGTAGATGACGGGCGCTCGGCATACATTTGTTTCATGAGACGCCGAGGTCACTAATCAAGTCCTGTTTAGAGGGATTTTATGGCTCATTTATATTCAGCTTGGCAATGTTTGGATTGTTTTAGTACACGGCAGTATGAGCGCTGTAGCAACAAATGATAAACATGTATGAAGCATAATATACAGAAGTAATTTCGCCATAATTACTCCCACATGTCCCAAGATCCTTAGCAGTTATATCAGTTATTCTAAGTAAGAGGGATTAAAGTGTCTTTTGGCTGTTTCTCAAGATATACTACAAGTGGTATGCATATTTGTGCAGTTCAGTATATCTATAAAATCTGTTGCATAAGACTAAAAGAACATGAGCGCTTTATTCCAGATTCCAGCATTATTCTGGTCATTGGGCTGCAAATGGGTCTGTGGTGCAATATCAGACACAGTTCATGGGCAAGTGGTGCCATTTTTTTACAAGAAAGCAGCCATTTTCTCTGGTTTCATACAACCTTTTTTTAACACTGTAATTTGTGGTTATATATAGAGATGAGCAAACAGTAAAATGTTTGAGGTTCGATTTGAGTAGCCCCTCAATATTCGACTACTCAAATCGAATATCAAACCCTATTATAGTCTATGGGGGGAAAATGCTTGTTTCAGGGGTAAGCGATGTTCGATCAAATTATACTTACCAAATCCACGAGTGAGGGTCAGGCTGGATCCTCCGAGAAGTCTTCTCCTTGCAGCGTCCCCGCGGCATCTTCCGGCTCTGAATTCACTCTGCCAGGCATTGGGCTTGGGCAGAGCCGACTGCGCATGCCCGCACTACAAGCGGACATGGGCAGTCGGCTCTGCCCAGGCCTGATGCCTGGCAGAGTGAATTCAGAGCCGGAAGGCGCCGCAGGCAAGCTGCACGGAGAAGACTTCTAAAGGTAGGAGAAGAACCAGCGTTGATTGGCCGACTGTATAGCATTCGGCCAATCAATGCTGGTTCTGCATCGAACTTTTACATTTGAATAGCGAGTGGTACTCGATCGAGTACGAGTTTTTCGAATACCATAGTATTCGATCGAATACCTACTCCAGGGGCCCTCAAACTGCGGCCCGCGGGCCACATGCGGCCCGCCAAGCACTTCTCTCTTGCCCCACCAACAACGCCGGCAGGCGTGCATTTATAATGAAGCTCCTGGGGAGCTCAGGCCAGGCCATGAAGCGCACTTCACTTTACCTATTGGAGGGCACCGCTCCCAATATCTGTGCGACCTGCTTTGCCTCCAGCCCACTGTTTAAAAAGTTTGCGGACCCCTGACCTACTCGATCGAGTACTACTCGCTCATCTCTAGTTATATATCCTTTCTATGGGAAACTACCTTAATATTTTGTATTACTTGCTCATGTTATTGCTGTTCACGACTTTCAAGAAACTTGAACTGATGTTATCCATGTAGTTTTAGCATTAATATGACAATATTGTGTAACATGAAATTGCTGTATCTTAAAGATAATACAATTCATTGGATCCTTCATTGTTTTTCTCGTTTTACCAGGTTGGATGACAAATACTAACACTACCCATCGTCTACACCATGTACAACATCTGCTTTAACAATACAGACTTTATGCCCGTGTTTGATCAAAAAACCATCATATCATCATGGTACCAGCTCAAACAGCAGAACCACCCCCATTTGGGCAACTTAATATTAGATTCACAGAAACACTTGTCAGACAAAGGCCAAGGCCCTCATAGAACAAACAATTCAGGTTAAGGTCATGAGCACAGAAGCAATCGCAGCACATAGGCCACAGATAAAGTAATGAAATGCAACCGCAGGCTCACTTAGGTTGTCATGGTCAATTTCCAAGAAAAATTAGAACAGGTTATGAGAATTACAGAGTTTCACCTGAACATAGCAGATATGCTGAATGAAGAATCTATTTCAGGTCACGTCTCTACCGTTACATCATCTGGAGAACACACTAGTATTTAAGTCTATTTGTAGGCCTAGAAAAGTCATAGACCTGGATTAAAGGAGTTTTCCAGTTTTGGAAACTATATGTTATTGTTTGTAAAATATACAGCCATACAATTTTCCAATCTACTTCCTGTATCAATTCCTCATGGTTTCCTAGGTCTCGACTTGCTGTCATTCTTTGTTTACTTCCAGTATATAAAAATCAGTCCTTGGTCATGTGACATACAGTTCATGGTCATGTGATGTACCGTCCATAGTCTATGGGGTCTGGGTGCTTTTACAGCACAACGCTTGCACTTATGTTTGTATTCCGTTCGGGAGGTCCCCATGCGGACTCCCCAGCCCCCCCCCCCCCTCCCGGACGGAATCCAAACACTGATGTGAACGAGGGTTATGCCAATCATTCAGGATGGGAGCAGGAGGTGAAGCCCAGGAGAAACCTATGGACTGTCAGAACTGCAGTGGCAGAGGATCAGTGTTACAAGAACAAAATACTTTTCTCTATTTTAACCTAATAACAGTTGGAAAACCACCTTAACACCCAACTAAGGGTCCATTCATATGGAAGAGAATGGTGAGGAATTTGGTGTGGAATTTCAGCGCTGAAAAAAAAGTTTCCTATTGACTTCAATGGGTTCCTTTTTGTGCTAGCAGCAAAAAAAAGTCTCCCATTGACTTCAATGGGAGACTTTTTTTTCAGCACTGTAATTCCACACCAAATTCCTCACTATTTTCCTCCATGTGAATGGACCCTTAGGCTGTCTTCTTATAAGGTACTCCTCTTTGGATAATCCCAATGAGTTCGAAGGGCTCTGTGACTATAAGATCATCGCTCCTCAAGCTATAAGCTGTGGTTTGTGGGAATCCCTGGAGAAGTTATTCAAGGTCTTCTGCAGTACAACCACTGGGGACATAAGGTGTCTTACCATGCCCATTTACATCTGTGAGTTGTCTAATGCACAAAAGGTCATCTCAAGTCATACCTTTTGTAATAGTTCTTTCTGCTGGACATGCATGCAGTTCCTGAACCGTCTGTTAGCTCAGAATTCTCCAACAGATCTATTAAAGTAGTTTTTATACACTGGACAACCACGTATAGTATAGTATAGTATAGTATAGTATAGTATAGTATAGTATAGTATAGTATAGTATAGTATAGTATAGTGTTGGGGTCATAATAGCCCCAGAGCTTATGTTGTTGTAGTTTCAAATTAAATAACAGGCCAAGATCGGCTGCCGCCATCTTTGACCTGGAGAATCAACACAGACACATGGTGGTCGTGTATCAAAATGGATTCTGATTTATTGTTACAGAAAGTTAGCATTTATACAGACAAAAGCAGGTTGGACTTTGACGTGATTGGTTATACATAAGCTGTGGCACATGACTATTGGATAAGGTCTGCATCTCATTATTATACTCCAACCTGGGGTGACCTTTCTCATGACATACAGAAGAATTTACAATATTTATGTGTAAACCAACATCTTACACTAATTCTAGATGTATATATCACAGCACGAGAGATAATGATCACATGCTATCTGTCCAGTCCGGTCTGTGGCTAAGGGTCAACTGGTTATAGAACCTGTTATGAGATTCTCACCACAAACAGATAAGGAGTTATAACCCAACCATCAACATTCCACACACCTTATCCCCTAAAGGGGTCTCTTAAACTCGAAACAGACATCCTTATGAAGCTTATATAAGAAAAAGCTTACAAAATGGCTGACAGAATACAAGATGGAAGATGTGATCCTAACAATTCCCCCATTTTGAGATAATTGGATACAGGAATTCATATTTAGGTACTTCAGTGACTTAACGTCTACTGCTGGACCTTTCCAGATTCCCCTCATATGTTCCTGTATTCCAAATTAATCTCAATCATAGTTCTGGCCTGTTATTTTCAGTCTGCTTTGTATTTTTCAAACACTATGTACCATTACTTCCTGTTGTGTTATGAAAACAGCTATATAACATGACTGAGGCTAATATGGGGCTATGAGGACATATCCTACAGTCTGACACATTCAGATCTTCGTTCAAGATCATATGATGTTTAAAAAAAAAAAAAACTTATTGTCCCACTCATTGTCAAATGTTCTATGCAGGCTTATCGCCAGAATAATCTATAACAGTAACATCAGGAGAATCTTCATCGCTGTGTGTAGAGACTTCTTTGCAATGTGAAGCATGGATACAGTTAGGCTTTCCGTCAAGTTTCATAGAAGTATTAGTAGTTAGCAGCACTTGGAGCAAATCATCAAATCTTGGTTCAAGAGGATTTCTCACGTGTCATCAATCTCTTGGCTTAAATGAATAGGTCCCATCCACTTAACTTAAAATCTGAGAGTGAGGAGAAAACTCAAAACTATACATTAGTCAGATGTTTTTGCCAAGACATCACATAGTCAGTCAGTACACCATAATACAACCCTAACCTAGGGGCTGACCCAAAGAAAGTTTGCTATGGGCTAAAACCAATTCTTCTATCAGAAGGATACCTTACAGAAAATACTAATACAAGTGACACACTACATCTTCAGTATCTGCAGCCCGTTTGTGATGGCTTTCTTCACCAGATATGCCCCAGGCCATCCTGAAGAGAAATCACTATACACACAAGCACATACTTATACCGTCTCACCTTTAGTAGTTACTAAAGTTATAGTTATAGCATATAGTTATCCTGCAATCTCTGGAACAGGTACAAGGGCTCTGGGCATGGCTAAAAAAACACTTTTCACTTTTTGGCCTACTTTGCACTTACCACATGCCATGCAGGCTCACATATATATCTGTCAGTAGTGATACTAAATCCTGCAGCCGCCCATCCTCTGCTCACCAGGTCACACATGGCTACTACTAAACAGTGCACTTAGAAATGAGCTGCTTATGCCATCAGTGGGGACAAATGCTATCAGTAAAAATACTCTCTTACCACCGGAGATCAGGACTTGTACATCCTCTTTCAGTCCTGGACCATTCTTGGTGCTTCAGTGTTGTAAAACCTGAAAAGAGAGCTAAAAGGGGGTTTTGGGCCTAGTATAGTGACCAATTATCAGTAAGGCATATCCCCTAGGCCTTTGCAGCTGGGTTAGTGGCAGTGTCTGCCCACATGTTACCTCTACTTTCATATCAGCCTTGGTGTGTGCCTTGACTTCTGACTATACCCACCTGTGTGGGGGCAGCAGCAGGGTCCATCACTATCTGAACAGCCTGGAAATCCTTTTAGGCTTTACATTAACCCTACAGAAAGCTCTCGCTCTCCAGATTGGACCATAGTCCCACTATATTAAACACCTACCCTCAGGCCTTGTACCCTGTCTCAGTGATGGCTTCTAGTTCAGCTTCATGAGCTGAGACCCATACAGTTCTATAATGGTTCTACTTGTGCTTGGTTTTACCCTTGGTTTACCTCATATTCAGTGACCATGACATATCTGGTGCAGAATCCATCATTCCCAAATCGAGAATCATCTAAAATGAAAGAACTCTCATCAGAGTTAACAATAGATTCATCATTTACATAACCAAATTAGCAAAAATAAAATTAATTTTTAAGTTATCTGACTTTTTCCTCCCCTGAAACTATTGTTAACAGGTTTAGATGGGACTTGTAGTGCATCACAGAATGCAAAGCTTACATTAGAAGACGTAAATAAGACACTGCAGTTTGAGATTGTTATCTTTGTTTCCACTGCAAGCAACCCTTGTGTCTTATCATGGAAGCAGCTGAGCTGGCTTTTCCCAAACTTGTTATACCTGTAGTACTACATATCCCATAGCTTATTTATACAATCCCAAGTAAATTCAGTTCTCTAAAACTTCTAAACACTCCAGAATTACAACTAATTCATTAATTAGATAAAACTTTTTCACAAAATAATTCCCGATTGTTAACATTCATAGATTTATAGTATAAACCCATAACCAATAAACATTGAGTACATAGCACATGTACAAGGTATATCAAGTACATCTCATATTCACCAGAAGACATATACTGTATATATATTCAACGATGGAAAGGAACTCATATCTACTTATCACCACCCTCTATGGGGCTATCAATATCTTCATCTGCTCCCTGTGGAGACTGAAAATGTAACAATACAGACATAGGCAAACAGAGCATGTGCATATAGCAAATACATGTAACACATATGGGCCTATTCACTTCATACATACATGCAACCTTCACACTGGAGCTCCACACACACACACATCCATTGAATCATAAAGAACTTGTCAAGTTTTCATATATTTTGTACAGTGATATCATCTTATTCTTTTTTTTTTTTTTTCCTACAAGTAATCACAGGGTTAGTTATAATTCCTGCACAGCTCAATATTGAAGAAAAATAAACAAAACATGTGATTTAGATGCCTTCGTCTTCTCCTCAATGTGTATATCACTGGAAAATAAACATAATGATGATTATCTAAATTTTATGACATTAATCCAATTCTAAAGACATTAAATATGATTTAAACAGCCAATACTGATACCAACATTACATATTAATATTTCTGTGCAGTCTTCGAATATTTCCATGGCAGACCCCACTCATCTAGTTGCTACAGATGCTCAGAAACTCTTACACTATATCTGAGATTTGCCTTGAGGGCTGACTGCAAGACTTTTTGACACTTTACTTTACAAGATTCCAATCAAAGTTTTTACCACTGTAACACATCACAATAATCTTACACAAAGTCAAATACTGGTTAGAAACAGCTTACACTATACAGTTCACTTATTATTAAACCATATATTCCTAATTCTCCATACATTATACCAATGATGTTACATTGTATCACTCATAGCTGAAATCTTAGCTACCTGCCGTGCCTCCCCTCCCCCCTTCTGTTGAATCCTAGCAAAACCTGTATCCTGTATATCTCTGCTGTGGATATACAGAGGACAATAGGAGGTGGTGGTGGGGGGGAGGCCTGACATTCATTGTGAATTATCCTGACCTCCATTAGAGAAACACAGGAGCTTCTGATCTTTTTCTGCCATTTTTCCTTGCATAAATGCTTCAACAATCATGGTGTTTTTCAAAGCATTATAGACCTGATTTCACCCAGAATCTACTACCTTGGTGAGTGGTCTGCCACAATATACTTCAGCGGACTCTCCCTATATCTTTATCTAGTCACCACTCATATATAGTGCTAACATCACAATGCAGACCACATTTAATCCTTTAGCTGGACTGTAAGTGAGTGCTCACTATACAGTCCCTTACACTAAGGAAAATATACAAACACTTAATACCTTATTTCTGTAACCATTCCTTACTTAATGTTTATCCAACTATCCAACATCTTAGCAGTTTCTCACCTCCTTTTCTAACTGCTCTTTCCTTAAACTATCTTTTGGGTTGATTTCCATACCGGCTGACTCTGCACTCCTCCCATTCTGTTCTTCAATTAGAGCACATATCCCTTTGTAACTTATGCTCCTGTATCTGTCCTGCATGCTCTAATCTCCATTGGTTCCCAAAATTTACTATCAAACAATCCTATCTTAGGAACCTCTGCTCTCTTAGGGATTATTTATTCTTTTTTTTTTCTTTTTCTTTTTCTCGGGCGGCAACTCTCTCTATTAGTTCATATGGGGTGTACCCTTTCTCAGAGGGTCCCTTCCCCATACTAGCTGATGGCCAGTCAGCTGTGAGCTCCCACCCCTCTAGGGCAATTAAGACAATAGAGGGTCACTCATGACTACTCAAGGGTCATACATATTTCTCCCCAGGGTCACACAGATCGCTCTGGGGGTCATGCCGACTTCTCTTAGTGGGATCTCCCAAACAGTAACTCTGTTTTCACTGAACTAATCTCTAATGTACAAGTTTCCGGTATCTGTGCTCAAGGCAAAACCTATTCTGAACACCCCTGAATCTTTACACGTACTTGCGCGGATTCTACTCAGTCCTTAGTGCTTAAACAAGGACTTTTCAATCACTCAGTATTAAGGATGGAGACTGACTCTCCCTTCTATGCCTCCCTATACACTTTATAACAGATGTATCAATCAAATCACAGCATGGACAGTATACAAAGAATGAGGTATAACATTTCCACCCCCTTTACAGACAATACATTCTTTTAGGTTCTTTGCAAAAAGCTTGAGCTATCTATATAAGGAACATATGTGTTTACTAGAGATGAGCGAACACTAAAATGTTCGAGGTTCGAAATTCGATTTGAACAGCCGCTCAATGTTCGTGTGTTCGAACGGGTTTCGAACCCCATTATAGTCTATGGGGAACAGATACTCGTTAAGGGGGAAACCCAAATCCGTGTCTGGAGGGTCACCAAGTCCACTATGACACCCCAGGAAATGATGCCAACACCTCTGGAATGACACTGGGACAGCAGGGGAAGCATGTCTGGGGGCATCTAACACACCAAAGACCCTCTATTACCCCAACATCACAGCCTAACAACTACACACTTAACACACTCAATACCACCTCTCTGACAGTAGGAAAACACCTTGAAACATGTGTATTTGGCACTTGCAGTGAGGAGAGCTTGTCACCAGCAGTGAATTTGGCCCTTGTAGTAAGTTGAGGTTGGCACCAACATTTGTTTTGAAAATCAGGGTGGATTGAGCCTCTAACCAGCAGAGTTTGGGCAAATTCATGGTGGAGGGAGCCTCTAAAAACCCCAGTTTGGACCAATTCATGGTGGAGGGAGCCTCTAAAAACCCCAGTTTGGACCAATTCATGGTGGAGGGAGCCTCTAAAAACCCCAGTTTGGACCAATTCATGGTGGAGGGAGCCTCTAAAAACCCCAGTTTGGACCAATTCATGATAGAGGGAGCCTCTAAGCCCAGTTTGGGCAAATTCATGGTGGAGGGAGCCTCTAAAAACCCCCAGTTTGGACCAATTCATGGTGGAGGGAGCCTCTAAAAACCCCAGTTTGGACCAATTCATGGTGGAGGGAGCCTCTAAAAACCCCAGTTTGGACCAATTCATGGTGGAGGGAGCCTCTAAAAACCCCAGTTTGGACCAATTCATGGTGGAGGGAGCCTCTAAAAACCCCAGTTTGGACCAATTCATGGTGGAGGGAGCCTCTAAAAACCCCAGTTTGGACCAATTCATGATAGAGGGAGCCTCTAAACAGCCCAGTTTGGGCAAATTCATGGTGGAGGGAGCCTCTAAAAACCCCCAGTTTGGACCAATTCATGGTGGAGGGAGCCTCTAAAAACCCCAGTTTGGACCAATTCATGGTGGAGGGAGCCTCTAAACAGCCCAGTTCGGGCAAATTCATGGTGGAGGGAGCCTCTAAAAACCCCAGTTTGGACCAATTCATGGTGGAGGGAGCCTCTAAAAACCCCAGTTTGGACCAATTCATGGTGGAGGGAGCCGCTAAACAGCCCAGTTTGGGCAAATTCATGGTGGAGGGAGCCTCTAAACAGCCCAGTTTGGGCAAATTCATGGTGGAGGGAGCCTCTAAAAACCCCCAGTTTGGACCAATTCATGGTGGAGGGAGCCTCTAAAAACCCCAGTTTGGACCAATTCATGGTGGAGGGAGCCTCTAAACAGCCCAGTTCGGGCAAATTCATGGTGGAGGGAGCCTCTAAAAACCCCAGTTTGGACCAATTCATGGTGGAGGGAGCCTCTAAAAACCCCAGTTTGGACCAATTCATGGTGGAGGGAGCCGCTAAACAGCCCAGTTTGGGCAAATTCATGGTGGAGGGAGCCTCTAAACAGCCCAGTTCGGGCAAATTCATGGTGGAGGGAGCCTCTAAAAACCCCAGTTTGGACCAATTCATGGTGGAGGGAGCCTCTAAAAACCCCAGTTTGGACCAATTCATGGTGGAGGGAGCCGCTAAACAGCCCAGTTTGGGCAAATTCATGGTGGAGGGAGCCTCTAAACAGCCCAGTTTGGGCAAATTCATGGTGGAGGGAGCCTCTAAAAACCCCAGTTTGGACCAATTCATGGTGGAGGGAGCCTCTAAAAACCCCAGTTTGGACCAATTCATGATGGAGGGAGCCTCTAAACAGCCCAGTTTGGGCAAATTCATGGTGGAGGGAGCCTCTAAAAAACCCCAGTTTGGACCAATTCATGGTGGAGGGAGCCTCTAAAAACCCCAGTTTGGACCAATTCATGGTGGAGGGAGCCTCTAAACAGCTCAGTTTGGGCAAATTCATGGTGGAGGGAGCCTCTAAACAGCCCAGTTTGGGCAAATTCATGGTGGAGGGAGCCTCTAAAAACCCCAGTTTGGACCAATTCATGGTGGAGGGAGCCTCTAAAAACCCCAGTTTGGACCAATTCATGGTGGAGGGAGCCTCTAAACAGCCCAGTTTGGACCAATTCATGGTGGAGGGAGCCTCTAACCAGCAGAGTTGGTGGAAATCAGGGTGGAGGGAGCCTCTAACCAGCCCAGTTTGGACCAATTCCTGGTGGAGGGAGCCTCTAAAAACCCCAGTTTGGACCAATTCATGGTGGAAGGAGCCTCTAAAAACCCCAGTTTGGACCAATTCATGGTGGAGGGAGCCTCTAAAAACCCCAGTTTGGACCAATTCATGATGGAGGGAGCCTCTAAACAGCCCAGTTTGGGCAAATTCATGGTGGAGGGAGCCTCTAAAAACCCCCAGTTTGGACCAATTCATGGTGGAGGGAGCCTCTAAACAGCCCAGTTTGGACCAATTCATGGTGGAGGGAGCCTCTAACCAGCAGAGTTGGTGGAAATCAGGGTGGAGGGAGCCTCTAACCAGCCCAGTTTGGACCAATTCCTGGTGGAGGGAGCCTCTAAAAACCCCAGTTTGGACCAATTCATGGTGGAGGGAGCCTCTAAAAACCCCAGTTTGGACCAATTCATGGTGGAGGGAGCCTCTAAAAACCCCAGTTTGGACCAATTCATGATGGAGGGAGCCTCTAAACAGCCCAGTTTGGGCAAATTCATGGTGGAGGGAGCCTCTAAAAACCCCCAGTTTGGACCAATTCATGGTGGAGGGAGCCTCTAAAAACCCCAGTTTGGACCAATTCATGGTGGAGGGAGCCTCTAAACAGCCCAGTTTGGGCAAATTCATGGTGGAGGGAGCCTCTAAACAGCCCAGTTTGGGCAAATTCATGGTGGAGGGAGCCTCTAAAAACCCCAGTTTGGACCAATTCATGGTGGAGGGAGCCTCTAAAAACCCCAGTTTGGACCAATTCATGGTGGAGGGAGCCTCTAAAAACCCCAGTTTGGACCAATTCATGGTGGAGGGAGCCTCTAAAAACCCCAGTTTGGACCAATTCATGGTGGAGGGAGCCTCTAAACAGCCCAGTTTGGACCAATTCATGGTGGAGGGAGCCTCTAACCAGCAGAGTTGGTGGAAATCAGGGTGGAGGGAGCCTCTAACCAGCAGAGTTGTGGGAAAGCAGGGTGGAGGGAGCCTCTAACCAGCAGAGTTGGTGGAAATCAGGGTGGAGGGAGCCTCTAACCAGCAGAGTTGTGGGAAAGCAGGGTGGAGGGAGCCTCTAACCAGCAGAGTTGTGGGAAAGCAGGGTGGAGGGAGCCTCTAACCAGCAGAATTGTGGGAAAGCAGGGTGGAGGGAGCCTCTAACCAGCAGAGTTGGGGGAAATCAGGGTGGAGGGAGCCTAGTATTAGCAGAATTGTGCAACGCTTATGGTGGATGAGTATGAGGATGCGGAGGAATTGGAGAGGTTGAGTACAGACATGGAGTTTCATGTTGGGGTGCTTTACACAGGTGGGCACAAAAATGAAGGCTCTATCCAGTGGTGGTTCATTTTTATCAAAGTGAGCCGGTCGGCACTCTCAGCTGACAGACGGGTGCGCTTGTCAGTGATGATGCCACCGGCTGCACTGAACACCCTCTCAGATAGGACGCTGGCGGCAGGACAGGACAGCACCTCCAAGGCATATAGGGCAAGTTCAAGCCACAGGTCCAACTTCGACACCCAATACGTGTAGGGCGCAGAGGGGTCGGAGAGGACAGGGCTGTGGTCGGAAAGGTATTCCCGCAACATGCGCCTATACTTCTCACGCCTGGTGACACTAGGACCCTCCGTGGCGGCACTTTGGCGAGGGGGTGCCATCAAGGTGTCCCAGACCTTAGACAGTGTGCCCCTCGTTTGTGTGGACCGGTGAGAACTTGGTTGCCTACTGGAGGAACTGCCCTCCCTGCCGCCAACGTCACATGCTGGAAACATCTCCATCATATTCTGCACCAATTGCCTGTGGCAAGCATTGATGCGATTGGCCCTCCCCTCTACCGGAATAAAAGACGAGATGTTGTTTTTATACCGGGGGTCAAGGATAGCAAAGATCCAGTACTGGTTGTCCTCCATGATTTTGACAATACGCTTGTCGGTTGTAAAGCACCCCAACATGAACTCAGCCATGTCTGCCACAGTGTTAGTTGGCATGACTCCTCTGGCCCCACCGGAAAGTTCAATCTCCATTTCCTCCTCATCCTCCATGTCTACCCATCCGCGCTGCAATAATGGGACGTTTCGAAGTTGCCCGGAAGCCTCCTGTATCACCATCACATCATCGGACAACTCTTCTTCCTCCTCCTCCTCCTCCTCCTCCATTAAACGCAGTGAAGCGGACAGATGTGTGGACCTACTCTCCAGCTGTGACGGATCGGATGCTATCCCTAACTCCTCTGTGTGATCTGAGTTATCCCTGATGTCAATCAGGGATTCTCTCAGAACACACAAGAGCGGGATTGTAAGGCTCACCATCGCATCCTCAGAGCTCACCCTCCTTGTGGACTCCTCAAAGACCCGTAGGATGTCACAAAGGTCTCTCATCCATGGCCACTCATGGATGTGAAACTGAGGCAGCTGACTTTGTGGCACCCTAGGGTTTTGTAGCTGGTATTCCATCAAAGGTCTCTGCTGCTCAACCACTCTATTCAACATCTGAAACGTTGAGTTCCAGCGTGTGGGGACGTCGCACAAAAGCCGGTGTTGTGGCACATGCAGGCGTTGCTGGAGAGATTTTAAGCTAGCAGCGGCTACTGTCGACTTGCGAAAGTGGGCGGACATGCGCCGCACTTTCACCAGTAGCTCTGGAACATTGGGGTAGCTCTTTAGGAAACGTTGCACCACTAGGTTGAAGACGTGGGCCAGGCATGGAACATGTTGGAGTCCGGCAAGCTCCAGAGCTGCTACCAGGTTCCGGCCGTTATCACAAACGACCATGCCTGGGCCCAGGTGCAGCGGCTCAAACCATATTGCCGTCTCATCGAGGAGGGCATCCCTCACCTCGGAGGCAGTGTGCTGTCTGTCCCCCAAGCTGATCAGCTTCAGCACAGCCTGCTGACGTCTACCAACGCCAGTGCTGCAACGTTTCCAACTCGTAGCTGGGGTCAATCTAACAGCGGAGGAGGAGGCGGTGGCGGAGGAGGAGGCGGTAGAGGAGGAGGAGGAGGGGGGTGTTCTTCTCGTGTCCCTGCCAGGAATGTTAGGCAGGGAGACGAGGTACACCGGGCCAGTTTGGGAAGCAGTCCAAGCCTCAACTACATTCACCCAGTGTGCCGTCAGTGAAATGTAGCGTCCCTGTCCGCATGCACTTGTCCACGCGTCGGTGGTCAAGTGGACCTTTGTGCAAAGCGCGGAACTAAGGGCCCGCCTGATGTTGAGTGACACGTGCTGGTGCAAGGCGGGGACGGCACACCGGGAGAAGTAGTGACGGCTAGGGACGGCATAGCGAGGTGCCGCAGTTGCCATCAGGTCCAGGAAGGCGGGAGTTTCAACAAGCCGGAACGCCAACATATCCTGGGCCAGCAGTTTAGCGATGTTGGCGTTCAAGGCTTGCGCGTGTGGGTGGTTAGCAGTGTATTTCTGCCGCCGCTCCAATGTCTGAGAGATGGTGGGTTGTTGTAAAGAAGCGCCTGATGGTGCCTTTGATGGTGCAGGAGAAGGAGATAAGACAGGAACAGGGGAGGATGAGGGAGAAGTCAACAAAGTGGCGGAGGCAGATGAAGTGGTGTCCTGGCTCGTCCTCTGGAGTGCATCGCCAGCACAGTCAGCAGTGGCAGTGGCAGAGGCAGAGGCAGTGGCAGAGGCAGTGGCATTGGCGTGAACGGCAGGCAGCCTTTGTCCTGCCGTTGCTGCCTGCCACTGATTCCAGTGCTTGGATTCCAAATGACGGCGCATTGAAGTGGTGGAGAGGTTGCTCTTCTCAGAGCCCCTAATCAATTTCGAGAGGCAAATTGTGCAGACAACACTATATCTGTCCTCGGCGCATTCCTTGAAAAAACTCCACACCTTCGAGAAACGTGCCCTCGAGGTGGGAGTTTTTCGGGGCTGGGTACGAACTGGAACATCTTGGGAGATTCCGGGTGTGGCCTGGCTTCGCCTAAGCTGCTGACCTCTGCCTCTGCCTCTAGCTACCCTTTTTGGTGCTGCACCTGCCTCAACATCCACACTACTTTCCCCGCTTGACATCCCCCCTGTCCAGGTCGGGTCAGTGTCCTCATCATCCACCACTTCCTCTTCCAACTCCTGTCTCATCTCCTCCTCCCGCACAATGCGCCGGTCAACTGGATGCCCTGACGGCAACTGCGTCACATCATCGTCGATGAGGGTGGGTTGCTGGTCATCCACCACCAAATCGAACGGAGATGGAGGAGACTCTAGTGTTTGAGCATCTGGACACAGATGCTCCTCTGTTAGGTTCGTGGAATCGTTATGTGGAGAGGCAGGTTGAGGGACAATGAAAGGAGCGGAGAACAGCTCTGGGGAGCAGGGACAGTTGGGGTTATTGTTCTGTGAAGCTTGGGAATTTTGGGAGGAAGGAGGACAAGACTGTTGGGTAATAGGAGGAGAGGAGGCAGAGTCTGACTGGCTGCTGGACAATGTGCTGTAAGCGTTCTCTGACAGCCATTGCAAGACCTGTTCCTGGTTCTCGGGCCTACTAAGGTTTGTACCCTGCAGTTTAGTTAATGTGGCAAGCAACCCTGGCACTGTGGAGTGGCGCAATGCTTGCTGCCCCACAGGAGTAGGCACGGGACGCCCTGTGGCTTCACTGCTACCTTGCTCCCCAGAACCATTCCCCCGACCTCGCCCACGGCCTCGTCCACGTCCCATTCCGGGAGCCTTGCGCATTTTGAATTCCCAGTTAGAAATTGGCACTATATACCAGTAGCAAAAATTGTGGGTGCACGTAACCCCAATATGAATATATTGGGGTTACGTGCACCCACAATTTTTGCTACTATTTTGGTACTATTCCCAGTCAGACAATGGCACTATATACCAGTAGCAAAAATTGTGGGTGCACGTAACCCCAATATATTCTTTAAATTCCCAGTCAGACAATGGCACTATATACCAGTAGCAAAAATTGTGGGTGCACGTAACCCCAATATATTCTTTGAATTCCCAGTCAGACAATGGCACTATATACCAGTAGCAAAAATTGTGGGTGCACGTAACCCCAATATATTCTTTGAATTACCAGTCAGAAACTGGCACTATATGGCAGTAGCAAGAAATGAGGGTATTTGTAACCCCAATATATTCTTTGAATTCCCAGTCAGACAATGGCACTATATACCAGTAGCAAGAAATGAGGGTATTTGTAACCCCAATATATTCTTTGAATTCCCAGTCAGACAATGGCACTATATACCAGTAGCAAGAAATGAGGGTATTTATAACCCCAATATATTCTTTGAATTCCCAGTCAGACAATGGCACTATATACCAGTAGCAAGAAATGAGGGTATTTATAACCCCAATATATTCTTTGAATTCCCAGTCAGACAATGGCACTATATACCAGTAGCAAAAATTGTGGGTGCACGTAACCCCAATATATTCTTTGAATTACCAGTCAGACAATGGCACTATATGGCAGTAGCAAGAAATGAGGGTATTTGTAACCCCAATATATTCTTTGAATTCCCAGTCAGACAATGGCACTATATACCAGTAGCAAGAAATGAGGGTATTTATAACCCCAATATATTCTTTGAATTCCCAGTCAGACAATGGCACTATATACCAGTAGCAAAAATTGTGGGTGCACGTAACCCCAATATATTCTTTGAATTCCCAGTCAGACAATGGCACTATATACCAGTAGCAAGAAATGAGGGTATTTATAACCCCAATATATTCTTTGAATTCCCAGTCAGACAATGGCACTATATACCAGTAGCAAGAAATGAGGGTATTTATAACCCCAATATATTCTTTGAATTCCCAGTCAGACAATGGCACTATATACCAGTAGCAAAAATTGTGGGTGCACGTAACCCCAATATATTCTTTGAATTACCAGTCAGAAACTGGCACTATATGGCAGTAGCAAGAAATGAGGGTATTTGTAACCCCAATATATTCTTTGAATTCCCAGTCAGACAATGGCACTATATACCAGTAGCAAGAAATGAGGGTATTTATAACCCCAATATATTCTTTGAATTCCCAGTCAGACAATGGCACTATATACCAGTAGCAAAAATTGTGGGTGCACGTAACCCCAATATATTCTTTGAATTCCCAGTCAGACAATGGCACTATATACCAGTAGCAAAAATTGTGGGTGCACGTAACCCCAATATATTCTTTGAATTCCCAGTCAGACAATGGCACTATATACCAGTAGCAAAAATTGTGGGTGCACGTAACCCCAATATATTCTTTGAATTACCAGTCAGAAACTGGCACTATATGGCAGTAGCAAGAAATGAGGGTATTTGTAACCCCAATATATTCTTTGAATTCCCAGTCAGACAATGGCACTATATACCAGTAGCAAGAAATGAGGGTATTTATAACCCCAATATATTCTTTGAATTCCCAGTCAGACAATGGCACTATATACCAGTAGCAAAAATTGTGGGTGCACGTAACCCCAATATATTCTTTGAATTCCCAGTCAGACAATGGCACTATATACCAGTAGCAAAAATTGTGGGTGCATGTAACCCCAATATATTCTTTGAATTCCCAGTCAGACAATGGCACTATATACCAGTAGCAAAAATTGTGGGTGCACGTAACCCCAATATATTCTTTGAATTCCCAGTCAGACAATGGCACTATATACCAGTAGCAAAAATTGTGGGTGCACGTAATCCCAATATATTCTTTGAATTACCAGTCAGAAACTGGCACTATATGGCAGTAGCAAGAAATGAGGGTATTTGTAACCCCAATATATTCTTTGAATTCCCAGTCAGACAATAGCACTATATACCAGTAGCAAGAAATGAGGGTATTTATAACCCCAATATATTCTTTGAATTCCCAGTCAGACAATGGCACTATATACCAGTAGCAAAAATTGTGGGTGCACGTAACCCCAATATATTCTTTGAATTCCCAGTCAGACAATGGCACTATATACCAGTAGCAAGAAATGAGGGTATTTATAACCCCAATATATTCTTTGAATTCCCAGTCAGACAATGGCACTATATACCAGTAGCAAGAAATGAGGGTATTTATAACCCCAATATATTCTTTGAATTCCCAGTCAGACAATGGCACTATATACCAGTAGCAAAAATTGTGGGTGCACGTAACCCCAATATATTCTTTGAATTACCAGTCAGAAACTGGCACTATATGGCAGTAGCAGAAATGATGGTATTTGTAACCCCAATATATTCTTTGAATTCCCAGTCAGACAATGGCACTATATACCAGTAGTAAGAAATGAGGGTATTTATAACCCCAATATATTCTTTGAATTCCCAGTCAGACAATGGCACTATATACCAGTAGCAAAAATTGTGGGTGCACCTAACCCCAATATATTCTTTGAATTCCCAGTCAGACAATGGCACTATATGGCAGTAGCAAGAAATGAGGGTATTTGTAACCCCAATATATTCTTTGAATTCCCAGTCAGACAATGGCACTATATACCAGTAGCAAGAAATGAGGGTATTTATAACCCCAATATATTCTTTGAATTCCCAGTCAGACAATGGCACTATATACCAGTAGCAAAAATTGTGGGTGCACGTAACCCCAATATATTCTTTGAATTCCCAGTCAGACAATGGCACTATATACCAGTAGCAAAAATTGTGGGTGCACGTAACCCCAATATATTCTTTGAATTCCCAGTCAGACAATGGCACAATATATCAGTAGCAAAAATTGTGGGTGCACGTAACCCCAATATATTCTTTGAATTCCCAGTCAGACAATGGCACTATATACCAGTAGCAAAAATTGTGGGTGCACGTAATCCCAATATATTCTTTGAATTACCAGTCAGAAACTGGCACTATATGGCAGTAGCAAGAAATGAGGGTATTTGTAACCCCAATATATTCTTTGAATTCCCAGTCAGACAATGGCACTATATACCAGTAGCAAGAAATGAGGGTATTTATAACCCCAATATATTCTTTGAATTCCCAGTCAGACAATGGCACTATATACCAGTAGCAAAAATTGTGGGTGCACGTAACCCCAATATATTCTTTGAATTCCCAGTCAGACAATGGCACTATATACCAGTAGCAAAAATTGTGGGTGCACATAACCCCAATATATTCTTTGAATTACCAGTCAGACAATGGCACTATATACCAGTAGCAAAAATTGTGGGTGCACGTAACCCCAATATATTCTTTGAATTACCAGTCAGAAACTGGCACTATATGGCAGTAGCAAGAAATGAGGGTATTTGTAACCCCAATATATTCTTTGAATTCCCAGTCAGACAATAGCACTATATACCAGTAGCAAGAAATGAGGGTATTTATAACCCCAATATATTCTTTGAATTCCCAGTCAGACAATGGCACTATATACCAGTAGCAAAAATTGTGGGTGCACGTAACCCCAATATATTCTTTGAATTACCAGTCAGAAACTGGCACTATATGGCAGTAGCAGAAATGAGGGTATTTGTAACCCCAATATATTCTTTGAATTCCCAGTCAGACAATGGCACTATATACCAGTAGCAAGAAATGAGGGTATTTATAACCCCAATATATTCTTTGAATTCCCAGTCAGACAATGGCACTATATACCAGTAGCAAAAATTGTGGGTGCACGTAACCCCAATATATTCTTTGAATTCCCAGTCAGACAATGGCACTATATACCAGTAGCAAAAATTGTGGGTGCACGTAACCCCAATATATTCTTTGAATTCCCAGTCAGACAATGGCACTATATACCAGTAGCAAAAATTGTGGGTGCACGTAACCCCAATATATTCTTTGAATTACCAGTCAGAAACTGGCACTATATGGCAGTAGCAAGAAATGAGGGTATTTGTAACCCCAATATATTCTTTGAATTCCCAGTCAGACAATGGCACTATATACCAGTAGCAAGAAATGAGGGTATTTATAACCCCAATATATTCTTTGAATTCCCAGTCAGACAATGGCACTATATACCAGTAGCAAGAAATGAGGGTATTTATAACCCCAATATATTCTTTGAATTCCCAGTCAGACAATGGCACTATATACCAGTAGCAAGAAATGAGGGTATTTATAACCCCAATATATTCTTTGAATTCCCAGTCAGACAATGGCACTATATACCAGTAGCAAAAATTGTGGGTGCACGTAACCCCAATATATTCTTTGAATTCCCAGTCAGACAATGGCACTCTATGGCAGTAGCAAAAATAGTGGGTGTATATAGCCCCAATTCTATTGCTAGGGGACTTGCAGTGTATTTCTGGGGTGAAGGTGGGGGGGCACACCATTGGAACGGGTATCGGGGGTATATATCGGGTATACGGGAATACACTGTCAGTGTATTCCATTCAGGATCCTGGGAAAGCTGGGTTGCGGCGATTGAGCCCGTCAGTGCCACGTTACACTGACAAGCTGCTCCCTGGAATTGAAGTTATATGTAAGACCAATATATTCTTTGAATTCCCAGTGAGACAATGGCACTATATGGCAGTAGCAAAAATAGTGGGTGTATATAGCCCCAATTCTATTGCTAGGGGACTTGCAGGGTATTTCTGGGGTGAAGGTGGGGGGGCACAGCGTTGGAACGGGTATCGGGGGTATATATCGGGTATACGGGAATACACTGACAGTGTATTCCATTCAGGATCCTGGGAAAGCTGGGTTGCGGCGATTGAGCCCGTCAGTGCCACGTTACACTGACAAGCTGCTCCCTGGAATTGAAGTTATATGTAAGACCAATATATTCTTTGAATTCCCAGTGAGACAATGGCACTATATGGCAGTAGCAAAAATAGTGGGTGTATATAGCCCCAATTCTATTGCTAGGGGACTTGCAGGGTATTTCTGGGGTGAAGGTGGGGGGGCACACCGTTGGAACGGGGATTTGGGGTGTATATATAGGGTATACGGGAATACACTGTCAGTGTATTCCATTCAGGATCCTGGGAAAGCTGGGTTGCGGCGATTGAGCCCGTTAGTGCCACGTTACACTGACAAGCTTCTCCCTGGAATTTAGCTCTTACAAGAGCTGTTGTGGTTGTCTTCTCCTTCCTATCCTAGCCTGTCCCTGCCTACCCAGAATCTAAGCCCTAGCTAACTGGACGGAAACCTCCGTCCCCGGTGAATTGCAAGCTCAGAATGACGCGAAGCTGGGCGTCGCTGTTCTTTTAAATTAGAGGTCACATGTTTTCGGCAGCCAATGGGTTTTGCCTACTTTTTTCAACGTCACCGGTGTCGTAGTTCCTGTCCCACCTACCCTGCGCTGTTATTGGAGCAAAAAAGGCGCCAGGGAAGGTGGGAGGGGAATCGAGTAATGGCGCACTTTACCACGCGGTGTTCGATTCGATTCGAACATGCCGAACAGCCTAATATCCGATCGAACATGAGTTCGATAGAACACTGTTCGCTCATCTCTAGTGTTTACCTCACACTCAGACAAGAAAATAAAAGTCCTTAGAAACACAGATCGGATTGGTAAGAAAAAAAGTTCTTACCTGCAGCGCTGACTTTTGTTGGATCTGTGGTCCCAGGAACTTCTGTAATCACTGGTTGTCCGGGGGATCAGTAAACGTCTCCTTATTTCTCAAGCCGCACGTTGGAAGCGCCAATTTCTGTTGGGGTCATAATAGCCCCAGAGCTTATGTTGTTGTAGTTTCAAATTAAATAACAGGCCAAGATCGGCTGCCGCCATCTTTGACCTGGAGAATCAACACAGACACATGGTGGTCGTGTATCAAAATGGATTCTGATTTATTGTTATAGAAAGTTAGCATTTATACAGACAAAAGCAGGTTGGACTTTGACATGATTGGTTATACATAAGCTGTGGCACATGACTATTGGATAAGGTCTGCATCTCATTATTATACTCCAACTTGGGGTGACCTTTCTCATGACATACAGAAGAATTTACAATATTTATGTGTAAACCAACATCTTACACTAATTCTAGATGTATATATCACAGCACGAGAGATAATGATCACATGCTATCTGTCCAGTCCGGTCTGTGGCTAAGGGTCAACTGGTTATAGAACCTGTTATGAGATTCTCACCACAAACAGATAAGGAGTTATAACCCAACCATCAACATTCCACACACCTTATCCCCTAAAGGGGTCTCTTAAACTCTAAACAGACATCCTTATGAAGCTTATATAAGAAAAAGCTTACAAAATGGCTGACAGAATACAAGATGGAAGATGTGATCCTAACAATAGCAATACATTTGACTGGTAATAGTAACCATGAAATAGAACCCAATTCTTTTATTGAAGATGATGTCCCTAATATAAAAGCATAGTTCATCCAGTAACTTTGGTAAACATTTCACCGGTATCCTTGAATGTAAAAATATACAGAGCTTTTGTCTTCCCATGAAAAAAAAGTTCTCAGACACCGGAATATTTAGGCATAAAACGATCGTCCAGCTCTGCCTAATAGAGATAACATTTGAACTGAGAATAAATATTTCCCCAGATATCTGGCTGGATATTGCTGGAACGGCAAACCAAATTTTATTTATCTGTTTCTCTTATTTGTATAGCGCCAATATATTCCGCAGCACTTTACAGCCCATATAGGGCTCACAATCTACATTCCCTATCAGTATGTCTTGGGATTAAAGTAAAGATAGAGCCATGGAATAGATAAAAGTCCACATTTCGAAATAACAATGCCTTGTCCAAGAGTGAAGTAGAAGAGTATGGCCAACTCTTTGATCTTGGATATATAGTTTCTATGATCATGAGTGTGGATCGATGTCCAAGAGTCCTTTGCACGGAATAGCACTTTCAGTCAAAGGTAACAATAGATACAAAATCCGAGGTTACCCACTAAGAAGGAAAGTTGGCAAAAATACATATAAAACTTAGCAAAATCAAAAATGTAAATCCATGTTAGAATATTCACAGAAAACACCATAAACCGCTTATATGTTTCAGAGCTGTGAGCCCCTCATAATACGAGGATCACTGTGTAAACGCCATCATTAAAAACCCTCCGTTTGACAACAAAGCTTAAAATAATGCATAGAAATACATGAAAATGCAATACAATGAAATAACCTAATAGATACGTGTATGCTTATATAATTCAAGAAAAACATTTCATATTGTGTATAACATAAATGGGACTATTAGTGATAACCGGCCTAAGGCTAAGGTCTCACATAGTGGGCTGCAGCAAAAATATTGTGGGAAATAATGTGGCGGCAACGCATTGTGGTTTTTCCCACAGTGATTTTCACAGAAAGTCCTTTCTGCCTCCATTAGGGAAATCGCATTGGTATAATTGACAGGCTGCGATTTACAAACTGCAATGGTTTTGGAAATTGCAGTGTGTCCCCTGCATGTATTTTTCTGTAATTCCGTATTTTTCTTATATATATATATATATATATATATATATATATATATATATATATATTTTTTTTTTCTAATGTAGATTGTGAACCCCACATAGGGCTCACAATGTACATTCTTTCCCTATCAGTATGTCTTTGGAATATGGGATGTAAATCCATGTAAATACGGAGAGAACATAAAAACTCCATACAGATGGTTTTTGCCCTTGGCGGGATTTAAACACCAGGGCTCCAGCGCTGCAAGGCTGCAGTGCTAACCACTGAGCCACCGTGTGGCCCCCTTAATTCCGCATTTTTCTGCAATGTGTGGATGAGACTCAGGGACAATAAAATGCAAGGTTTTTTTTCTATGGCGTTTATGTTACATGGGGCCCCGGCCTAAAACTAATCTTCCATAATATATTGACCCGTGGAATCAAAGGCACAGAAAGATCAAAGTGGTGCATGGCCCCTTTTTGCGCCAAAGATGGCCCACAACTACTCTTATCTATGACTCAAGCTAAGGCCTATGTTGCGGAAAAGCTGCACAGGAGTAGCTACAAAAAAGTATAAATCATAAAGAGAGCAACTCTACTTCTACATCATGCTTAACCCATTCTTGGCTTTAGCTAAAAAAACCACAGCAAAATATAGTAAAAAAACATCTTTTTCGCAACATGGCCTCATAAACTTGTCCGTTTGTAGCCTGAGTTGAGAAAAGAGAAACGCTAAATTGTGTTTTACAATCCATACAATATCATTATTCCATATTTTCCCTAATTTGCCATTGCGTTTTGAACCAATAAAAGGCTCAGAACAGGAAGAAATAAAAGTGAAATTGTACGGACACTGGGTTTCTTTTTTATTACCACAACACTAGACTGTATTATTTTTATTAAGTGCATTAATATGTTACTATTGGCGAGTAGAGCAAAAACGAACCTTTTTTGTGGTATGACGGCACATGATTTTTTTCTTAAAAATCAGAATTATTTGCAAATCATGTACCTGGCTGTTTGTTTAAATGGATAACTTTGTTTGCATGCTTGTCTGGGTTCCTGTGGTTATTGCAGAGTCTGGACATGATGCGCAATCCTTAACTATACTAGAAACAAACTGATCTGTATTGAAGAACTGGAAGCGAATAAGACCTCCCAAATATGCCTGGATATTACAGCTGTACCGAGCCATAGTATAGCATAATATAACCACAATATAGCCCTAGAAGTAGGTAGAACCTTTATAGACCACCATTCTTCTCTATTGTTCACATGTCTAATACATGCTGGTGTTCCTTTATGTTCAGCACACACACACATATAGATAGATAGATAGATAGATAGATAGATAGATAGATAGATAGATAGATAGATAGATAGATAGATAGATAGATAGATAGACACATATTTATATAGTGAGTGAGTGGGTGTGTGCGCATAGGCCATCTACAGTGGTTCACTTGTGTTTGCTCTGCAAATAACCTCAGCAAGGCAATGTATTATATATTTAACTATTACTTCTTATTAGTTTGAGAAATTGTGGTTATACGTTCCCATATTAAATACTATAGTAATAGTACGGCATTCTCATGCTGCAGGCACAGCTGCTGTTGACTTCTGTGTCATGACTGTATTACACAGTCAGGGCCTGTGACTGGCTACCGAGGTTGGAAAATAATCCAACTCCAGCAGTTTAACCCCTCACATCAATAGCGATCACATCATCTGGGTGGTTGGGGGGCAAGATATCCCCCTTTTAGCACCTCACATCAGCCACAATGAGGTTATAAATATATTCTTATTTATCCTTTATTTATCCTGTATGGTGAACACTGTAGAAAAATATATATATACCACAACTTACGCTGGGTTCACACCAGTGTTCGATCTCCATTTTCACGTTTCCGTCTTCTGCATGCAGAAAACGGAAACCTGTCATGTCGAGTCCGGCTGTGAGTGCCGGTGAGCGTTTTATGCGCTCCGCGGCAAAACCATTTTTTTTTTAAACCGGACACAGAGTACTGCATGTCCGACTCTGTGTCCGGTTTAAAAAAATCGGTTTCGCTGCGGAGCGCATAAAACGCTCACTGGCGCACATGGCCGGAGACTTTTCAAGCCCTGAAAGTAAAACTTGTCATGCAAAGAATAAGCCCTCACATAGAAAAATAGAAATAAATTTCAGAAAGCGGAAGTGAAAAATATTGAAACGGTCACCGAGCATTAACGTCAAAACTACTGTAAAACAGGAAAAAACAAGGCACTTAAGGTAATTTTCAGACAACAGAACAAACTACTATGTCAAAAGAGAAATCACCAAAAAATTGCTAAAAGATTAAATATTTATTGAAGTGTAATAAAAAAATACACAAATATCAAGAAGTAACAAACAATAAGACAGGGGGACCAAAGCTACCTGAAATCAATGAGGAAGGTCAGAAAAAATCATACTGAGAGTGGACATGAATGATATCATGGGTGATGTGAATGCTGCTAATGTGAACTAAGCAAAAGACAAAAAGTCTTAAAGGAAATGAAAAAAACAGCATTATTACATATACATAAAACACATGTCCAAAAACTCAAAAACAATGTAGGAATATACAGATATGAGGACTCTGAAACTGCACAGATACATAGTAAGTATAAAGGTATCCAAGTAAGACAATGGTATCATGATACACACTGAGTTAGTAATACAGTGTACACAGCATGCTAGGTATTACATTGAAAGCAATAGGTAAAAAAGCCTCCCATTGATTTCAATGGGGAGTGCGCGTATGCCGGCACCCATAGAAATCAATGGGATCTGTTTTTTACGTGCTCATTTTGAACGAGTTTTAGGTTCAGAATGAGCGGAGCGTAACTCCGTGTGAAGGCTCCCTAAGAATGTGAAAAAGACATGAGCTGAAGAGAGGCTTAGAAAAAGGGCTAAGCCAAATTAAAGTATCAAGCAGTAAATAAATCCTAAAGAAAGTATGAAATATTGATCATCATCACCTTACTACATAGAACGCGTCCCAACGCACATTTCGCCAGGGGACAAAAACTACTGTGCATTATTAAAAGGTTAAAGAAAAAACTGGTTTTTAAAAATGTTATGGAAAAAGCTATAAAAAAATATGTAGCTGTATATGTATGGCACTTTGCATTTAACGGATGAGTTACAAAAAGTTACATACTCATTAGCACCAGTTAGCATCAGTCAGTGTGGTTTTTATACCGTCCATTTTTTTGCTTTTTTTCTTTCCGCTTTCATGTGCAGAATAAAAAGACAATAATAACTGAGCGTATAACGGATGCCCATCTGTTACTGTCCACTACCCACAGACTTTAATGATAAAAAAAAAACGTTATTTTTCACGGACACAAAAGTCCTACATGAGGATTTTTTTGTAAAAGGTCACTAACTTTAACTATCGGACACCAGATGTAATCACATTTAAATCATTGGAATTTTTAATGGATTTGTGACGGTTCTGCTAGTGTCCATTCCTAAAGATAATAACTACGGACATTGCTGATGGTCACCAGGGGTAGCGTGAACGCCTCCTTATAACTAGTATAAACTCAAAGGGTTGTAGAAAAACAAATATCCAGTTGCTCCATAGGAATCCAGGTAAACCTCATATATTTTATTAATTGTCCATTAAACAATCTATACAATGAATATCTACAAGTATTGGCTCATGTGTTTCAGATAAAAAGCCTATGGGCAGTCATATAAAAATGATCCAAAAGACATATAACATATGTCACATGGCAAGTAGAGATGAGCGAACACTAAAATGTTCGAGGTTCGAAATTCGATTCGAACAGCCGCTCACTGTTCGAGTGTTCGAATGGGTTTCGAACCCCATTATAGTCTATGGGGAACATAAACTCATTAAGGGGGAAACCCAAATTCGTGTCTGGAGGGTCACCAAGTCCACTATGACACCCCAGGAAATGATACCAACACCCTGGAATGACACTGGGACAGCAGGGGAAGCATGTCTGGGGGCATAAAAGTCACTTTATTTCATGGAAATCCCTGTCAGTTTGCGATTTTCGCAAGCTAACTTTTCCCCATAGAAATGCATTGGCCAGTGCTGATTGGCCAGAGTACGGAACTCGACCAATCAGCGCTGGCTCTGCTGGAGGAGGCGGAGTCTAAGATAGCTCCACACCAGTCTCCATTCAGGTCCGACCTTAGACTCCGCCTCCTCTGGCAGAGCCAGCGCTGATTGGCCGAAGGCTGGCCAATGCATTCCTATGCGAATGCAGACTTAGCAGTGCTGAGTCAGTTTTGCTCAACTACACATCTGATGCACACTCGGCACTGCTACATCAGATGTAGCAATCTGATGTAGCAGAGCTGAGGGTGCACTAGAACCCCTGTGCAAACTCAGTTCACGCTAATAGAATGCATTGGCCAGCGCTGATTGGCCAATGCATTCTATTAGCCCGATGAAGTAGAGCTGAATGTGTGTGCTAAGCACACTCATTCAGCACTGCTTCATCACGCCAATACAATGCATTAGCCAGTGCTGATTGGCCAGAGTACGGAATTCGGCCAATCAGCGCTGGCCAATGCATTCTATTAGCCCGATGAAGTAGAGCTGAATGTGTGTGCTAAGCACACACATTCAGCACTGCTTCATCACGCCAATACAATGCATTAGCCAGTGCTGATTGGCCAGAGTACGGAATTCGGCCAATCAGCGCTGGCTCTGCTGGAGGAGGCGGAGTCTAAGGTCGGACCTGAATGGAGACTGGTGTGGAGCGATCTTAGACTCCGCCTCCTCCAGCAGAGCCAGCGCTGATTGGCCGAATTCCGTACTCTGGCCAATCAGCGCTGGCCAATGCATTCTATTAGCCCGATGAAGTAGAGCTGAATGTGTGTGCTAAGCACACACATTCAGCACTGCTTCATCACGCCAATACAATGCATTAGCCAGTGCTGATTGGCCAGAGTACGGAATTCGGCCAATCAGCGCTGGCTCTGCTGGAGGAGGCGGAGTCTAAGATCGCTCCACACCAGTCTCCATTCAGGTCCGACCTTAGACTCCGCCTCCTCCGGCAGAGCCAGCGCTGATTGGCCGAAGGCTGGCCAATGCATTCCTATGCGAATGCAGACTTAGCAGTGCTGAGTCAGTTTTGCTCAACTACACATCTGATGCACACTCGGCACTGCTACATCAGATGTAGCAATCTGATGTAGCAGAGCCGAGGGTGCACTAGAACCCCTGTGCAAACTCAGTTCACGCTAATAGAATGCATTGGCCAGCGCTGATTGGCCAATGCATTCTATTAGCCCGATGAAGTAGAGCTGAATGTGTGTGCTAAGCACACACATTCAGCACTGCTTCATCACGCCAATACAATGCATTAGCCAGTGCTGATTGGCCAGAGTACGGAATTCGGCCAATCAGCGCTGGCTCTGCTGGAGGAGGCGGAGTCTAAGGTCGGACCTGAATGGAGACTGGTGTGGAGCGATCTTAGACTCCGCCTCCTCCAGCAGAGCCAGCGCTGATTGGCCGAATTCCGTACTCTGGCCAATCAGCGCTGGCCAATGCATTCTATTAGCCCGATGAAGTAGAGCTGAATGTGTGTGCTAAGCACACACATTCAGCACTGCTTCATCACGCCAATACAATGCATTAGCCAGTGCTGATTGGCCAGAGTACGGAATTCGGCCAATCAGCGCTGGCTCTGCTGGAGGAGGCGGAGTCTAAGATCGCTCCACACCAGTCTCCATTCAGGTCCGACCTTAGACTCCGCCTCCTCCGGCAGAGCCAGCGCTGATTGGCCGAAGGCTGGCCAATGCATTCCTATGCGAATGCAGACTTAGCAGTGCTGAGTCAGTTTTGCTCAACTACACATCTGATGCACACTCGGCACTGCTACATCAGATGTAGCAATCTGATGTAGCAGAGCCGAGGGTGCACTAGAACCCCTGTGCAAACTCAGTTCACGCTAATAGAATGCATTGGCCAGCGCTGATTGGCCAATGCATTCTATTAGCCCGATGAAGTAGAGCTGAATGTGTGTGCTAAGCACACACATTCAGCACTGCTTCATCACGCCAATACAATGCATTAGCCAGTGCTGATTGGCCAGAGTACGGAATTCGGCCAATCAGCGCTGGCTCTGCTGGAGGAGGCGGAGTCTAAGGTCGGACCTGAATGGAGACTGGTGTGGAGCGATCTTAGACTCCGCCTCCTCCAGCAGAGCCAGCGCTGATTGGCCGAATTCCGTACTCTGGCCAATCAGCGCTGGCCAATGCATTCTATTAGCTTGATGAAGCAGAGTGTGCACAAGGGTTCAAGCGCACCCTCGGCTCTGATGTAGCAGAGCTGAGGCTGCACAAGGGTTCAAGCGCACCCTCGGCTCTGATGTAGGAAAGCCGAGGGTGCACTTGAACCCTTGTGCACCCTCAGCTCTGCTACATCAGAGCCGAGGGTGCGCTTGAACCCTTGTGCACACTCTGCTTCATCAAGCTAATAGAATGCATTGGCCAGCGCTGATTGGCCAATGTATTCTATTAGCCTGATGAAGTAGAGCTGAATGTGTGTGCTAAGCACACACATTCAGCTCTACTTCATCGGGCTAATAGAATGCATTGGCCAGCGCTGATTGGCCAGAGTACGGAACTCGACCAATCAGCGCTGGCTCTGCTGGAGGAGGCGGAGTCTAAGATCGCTCCACACCAGTCTCCATTCAGGTCCGACCTTAGACTCCGCCTCCTCCAGCAGAGCCAGCGCTGATTGGCCGAATTCCGTACTCTGGCCAATCAGCACTGGCTAATGCATTGTATTGGCGTGATGAAGCAGTGCTGAATGTGTGTGCTTAGCACACACATTCAGCTCTACTTCATCGGGCTAATAGAATGCATTGGCCAATCAGCGCTGGCCAATGCATTCTATTAGCGTGAACTGAGTTTGCACAGGGGTTCTAGTGCACCCTCGGCTCTGCTACATCAGATTGCTACATCTGATGTAGCAGTGCCGAGTGTGCATCAGATGTGTAGTTGAGCAAAACTGACTCAGCACTGCTAAGTCTGCATTCGCATAGGAATGCATTGGCCAGCCTTCGGCCAATCAGCGCTGGCTCTGCCGGAGGAGGCGGAGTCTAAGGTCGGACCTGAATGGAGACTGGTGTGGAGCGATCTTAGACTCCGCCTCCTCCAGCAGAGCCAGCGCTGATTGGTCGAGTTCCGTACTCTGGCCAATCAGCGCTGGCCAATGCATTCTATTAGCCCGATGAAGTAGAGCTGAATGTGTGTGCTTAGCACACACATTCAGCACTGCTTCATCACGCCAATACAATGCATTAGCCAGTGCTGATTGGCCAGAGTACGGAATTCGGCCAATCAGCGCTGGCTCTGCTGGAGGAGGCGGAGTCTAAGTTCGGACCTGAATGGAGACTGGTGTGGAGCGATCTTAGACTCCGCCTCCTCCAGCAGAGCCAGCGCTGATTGGCCGAATTCCGTACTCTGGCCAATCAGCGCTGGCCAATGCATTCTATTAGCCCGATGAAGTAGAGCTGAATGTGTGTGCTAAGCACACACATTCAGCACTGCTTCATCACGCCAATACAATGCATTAGCCAGTGCTGATTGGCCAGAGTACGGAATTCGGCCAATCAGCGCTGGCTCTGCTGGAGGAGGCGGAGTCTAAGATCGCTCCACACCAGTCTCCATTCAGGTCCGACCTTAGACTCCGCCTCCTCCGGCAGAGCCAGCGCTGATTGGCCGAAGGCTGGCCAATGCATTCCTATGCGAATGCAGACTTAGCAGTGCTGAGTCAGTTTTGCTCAACTACACATCTGATGCACACTCGGCACTGCTACATCAGATGTAGCAATCTGATGTAGCAGAGCCGAGGGTGCACTAGAACCCCTGTGCAAACTCAGTTCACGCTAATAGAATGCATTGGCCAGCGCTGATTGGCCAATGCATTCTATTAGCCCGATGAAGTAGAGCTGAATGTGTGTGCTAAGCACACACATTCAGCACTGCTTCATCACGCCAATACAATGCATTAGCCAGTGCTGATTGGCCAGAGTACGGAATTCGGCCAATCAGCGCTGGCTCTGCTGGAGGAGGCGGAGTCTAAGGTCGGACCTGAATGGAGACTGGTGTGGAGCGATCTTAGACTCCGCCTCCTCCAGCAGAGCCAGCGCTGATTGGCCGAATTCCGTACTCTGGCCAATCAGCGCTGGCCAATGCATTCTATTAGCTTGATGAAGCAGAGTGTGCACAAGGGTTCAAGCGCACCCTCGGCTCTGATGTAGCAGAGCTGAGGCTGCACAAGGGTTCAAGCGCACCCTCGGCTCTGATGTAGGAAAGCCGAGGGTGCACTTGAACCCTTGTGCACCCTCAGCTCTGCTACATCAGAGCCGAGGGTGCGCTTGAACCCTTGTGCACACTCTGCTTCATCAAGCTAATAGAATGCATTGGCCAGCGCTGATTGGCCAATGTATTCTATTAGCCTGATGAAGTAGAGCTGAATGTGTGTGCTAAGCACACACATTCAGCTCTACTTCATCGGGCTAATAGAATGCATTGGCCAGCGCTGATTGGCCAGAGTACGGAACTCGACCAATCAGCGCTGGCTCTGCTGGAGGAGGCGGAGTCTAAGATCGCTCCACACCAGTCTCCATTCAGGTCCGACCTTAGACTCCGCCTCCTCCAGCAGAGCCAGCGCTGATTGGCCGAATTCCGTACTCTGGCCAATCAGCACTGGCTAATGCATTGTATTGGCGTGATGAAGCAGTGCTGAATGTGTGTGCTTAGCACACACATTCAGCTCTACTTCATCGGGCTAATAGAATGCATTGGCCAATCAGCGCTGGCCAATGCATTCTATTAGCGTGAACTGAGTTTGCACAGGGGTTCTAGTGCACCCTCGGCTCTGCTACATCAGATTGCTACATCTGATGTAGCAGTGCCGAGTGTGCATCAGATGTGTAGTTGAGCAAAACTGACTCAGCACTGCTAAGTCTGCATTCGCATAGGAATGCATTGGCCAGCCTTCGGCCAATCAGCGCTGGCTCTGCCGGAGGAGGCGGAGTCTAAGGTCGGACCTGAATGGAGACTGGTGTGGAGCGATCTTAGACTCCGCCTCCTCCAGCAGAGCCAGCGCTGATTGGTCGAGTTCCGTACTCTGGCCAATCAGCGCTGGCCAATGCATTCTATTAGCCCGATGAAGTAGAGCTGAATGTGTGTGCTTAGCACACACATTCAGCTCTACTTCATCAGGCTAATAGAATACATTGGCCAATCAGCGCTGGCCAATGCATTCTATTAGCTTGATGAAGCAGAGTGTGCACAAGGGTTCAAGCGCACCCTCGGCTCTGATGTAGCAGAGCTGAGGGTGCACAAGGGTTCAAGTGCACCCTCGGCTCTCCTACATCAGAGCCGAGGGTGCGCTTGAACCCTTGTGCAGCCTCGGCTCTGCTACATCAGAACCGAGGGTGCGCTTGAACCCTTGTGCACACTCTGCTTCATCAAGCTAATAGAATGCATTGGCCAGCACTGATTGGCCAGAGTACGGAATTCGGCCAATCAGCGCTGGCCAATGCATCCTTATGGGAAAAAGTTTATCTCACAAAAATCACAATTACACACCCGATAGAGCCCCAAAAAGTTATTTTTAATAACATTCCCCCCTAAATAAAGGTTATCCCTAGCTATCCCTGCCTGTACAGCTATCCCTGTCTCATAGTCACAAAGTTCACATTCTCATATGACCCGGATTTGAAATCCACTATTCGTCTAAAATGGAGGTCACCTGATTTCGGCAGCCAATGACTTTTTCCAATTTTTTTCAATGCCCCCGGTGTCGTAGTTCCTGTCCCACCTCCCCTGCGCTGTTATTGGTGCAAAAAAGGCGCCAGGGAAGGTGGGAGGGGAATCGAATTTTGGCGCACTTTACCACGTGGTGTTCGATTCGATTCGAACATGGCGAACACCCTGATATCCGATCGAACATGTGTTCGATAGAACACTGTTCGCTCATCTCTAATGGCAAGCAATAAAATGGTAACAAAATACCGTATGTACTCGAGTATAAGCCGACCCGAATATAAGCCGAGGCCCCTAATTTTACCACAAAAAACTGGGAAAACTTATTGACTCGAGTATAAGCCGAGGGGGGGGAAATGTAGCAGCTACTGGAAAATTTCAAAAATTAAAATGATCTGTGTTTTTGGGTGCTGGGGAAGGGGAGGGGGTGTTTTGGTTGTCTGTCTGCCCCTTCCCTGAGATTGAGGACTGGGTTTTTTTTCCCCCACTTGGAATTCAGTCTGGTTGAATATTGGGTATCTGCAGTGCTCCTATTAACCCCTTCCCGACGGAGCAGGAGAACTGCAGATACCCTATATTCAGTAGACCGGGCACTTTCAGACACAGGGATACCTAATGTCCTAATATGTATGTGTTTCACAGTAAATTTCTACTTTCTAGGGAAAGGAGTGATTTATAACTTTTTTTTTTTTTTTTTGCACTATTTCATGGGAGATTCTATACATTAATATTGTGGCTGGCCATAGACCCCCCTCCTAAAAACAAAATAAAAACAATATATATTTTTTTTTTTTTTGCTGACTCGAGTATAAACCGAGGGGGGCTTTTTCAGCACAAAAACTGGGCTGAAAAAATTAGGCTTATACTCGAGTATATACAATAAGTAAGAAACAAAAGTGTTGTATTAAACCTTTATGATAACATTTCCTGCCAGTCACCACTGCCATTTCACCACTTGTATTAAAACATAGCTGTTGGCTATTGGTCTGAACAAGGACATTATAAGCAAGCTGTACAATTGTGTGTTAACCCTTATTGAGAGAGAATTTTACCAAATCACTATCTGTGAAAAAAACAGAAGAATGGATCAATGGTTTGAACAGGGTTCTAACAACAAGCTTGTATCAAGGTATGAAGCCAATGATGTTGTGTCCCTTAGGATGGTACTTCACATGGGCTGATTCAGTCTATGGGTAACAGACCAGATGCCAGCCATATTTCCCAGATCAAAACCCCAAACCTAGTGTATGTGTTTAATGGATTCAAAGGAGGTATATCCTTCACCCATGGACATCCATTTTATTTTATTTTTTAAAAACCCCAATAAAAAACTTTCCCTTACCTGATGCCTCTGTACTGAACAGTGCATTGTGAACAAAACCCTCTTTTGGATTTACTCGGAATAGATGTCTATATACTGGTATGCACCAGGCGTTATAGTAAACTTGTAAAATGACTAAAAAACATAAAAGTTATCCATTATTCCCTTTGTTTTTCAGTATCATACCTACAAGAGGTTACTATTGTCTTAAGAAGACATTAACCACTTTTAGCAGTTCATTATCCGCAATTGCCAAAGAACTTTACCATACCGTAGAGGTACAGTAAATCTATTGCATACAGAGGTGTAACTTGAAGCTCCTGAGCCCCAATACATAATCTAGAAATGGGTCCTTACCTACCTACCTTGTGCTATTTAACATAATGGTATATTTTATGTGGCAAATGAACCTTTTGGCCTTGTCAGGGCTCAGAGCCTGGTAACCACTACTACTACCGCAGGACTTCCTATAGCGATGCCCCTAGTCGTGTCCAGAAACTAGGTTCTATCTATTTGGCTGTTGTAAAGCATATTTCTTAAGATATATATGTGAGCCGCAACCCAAACAAGATATCTTGTACACTATAATTCTGTAAAGAAAACAAAATAGGGCTGAGGCCCCATACCCAAAGGCAGCTAAGAAATGCTAGGGAAAAAATACAGTGAAAGCTCTTTCTATTATTTTCACAATATTTTTCATTGTGTTTTATGCTATTTCACACTAGTGTTTGGGGACTCCATGCCCCATTCTGCTTAAAATAAGTGGAATATAAAATAGTATGAAACAGAATTCATAAAATAAAATTCAGTGTAAAATAAACAGAAACTGGACAATAACCCGGTGGACTCCATTATAGTCTATCTATCTTTTTAAGCAGATAGGGGTTCCGATTCTGCTTGCAGACCCAAAGAATGGAAACCCAATTGCTAGTGCAGTGGCGTAACTAGGAATGGCGGGCCCGTGGTGAACTTTTGACATGGGGCCCCCTCCTGAAGACCGCGACCGACTCCTCCCCCCCCCACATTCCGGCATTTCCCCATAGTGTCTGCTGCACACAATATTATTCCCCATAGTGACCCCTGTAAACAGTATTATTCCCCATAGTCACTATGGGGCATCATTCTGTGTGCAGGGGCCACTATACGGCATAGTACTGTGTGCAGCAGACACTATGGGGAATAATACTGTGTACAGAGGTCACTATGGGGAATAATACTATGTGAATACCCCGTTAGTTGCGTCCCTGTGCTAGTGTTAACCTAGCATTAGCTGTGTTTTTTCTTCGCCTATTAAATCCATTGAAAATACTTGGGATTCTGCAGCTAAAATTGAGATGATGTGTTTACCATGCTGCTCTTTTTCCCACAATATGAGGATGAGATTGATGAAATCTCCTTTGGGCTGGGCGAAACCACTTGGCGAAACATGGCGGAAAAAAAACCCGCAGCGTTTTGCAGTCTTTCCAAAGTGAAAGGGAATCTAGCAATTTTAGTGGGAAAATACGCACAGCGGACATGCAGGATGTCAATTATACCCACGGAAACGCCGGCAGCTCCCCTACAGATATAATGGAAGCAGAAAGTTCACAGAGGAAACCTCTGGAGTTTCTCCTACGGCTTTTTTTGCTGCGACTTGCAACATGGGCTCTTAGCCTCACTTTCCTAGTACTGTTAAACACAGCGTTTTCTTCCATTGCATTTCCACAACAGCCAATGTAGAGCTTTAGCATGAAAACAACAAAATAAAAATAGATTAAAAGAACAAATATGTTTCAGAGTCTGGATTTAATTCACCTAAGACAAATATAGGTGATACGTTTCCTTCAAATGTTTATTCCTATAAGGGGAGTCATAGCATATCATTAGTTTACTCGATTGTTTATATATGTTGTGTTTATATGAAATTGAAGTATCCATTGCTGTATTATGCTGTTTACCTGTTGTCATGTCGACTATACGGTCGCTGTACTGAGCGGATTTAGTTTAGAAGGTCAGTGTCTGTATATTTCTTATTTGTGAAGGGGCTGATCGGATGTATGTCAATGCTTACTGTTATAATCTGTTTATCTATAGGGAATAAACATTACATTAAATTACATTTTATTATCTAAATAATGCTAATATTTTAAGATAAACGTCATAATATAACTTTATAGGAGTCAGAGCTTGAAATTCTGCTACAGAGCTCCAAATCCAAAGGCAGGCACAGAACTAAATGAGAAACCTCCATATGCTTGCAGCCACCGCTAGGTCACCCGTATGCTGCGAGGTTCTCTCTAGCCTGTCTATAAGGCTAGGTTCCCATCTGCATTGGAGTAAATAATGGCAGGCACCCAGTGGACCTCATTATATTCTTTCGGGGTCCATGGGCAGAGGCGGATCCAGGCTTTGCGGGGCCCTGGGCAATTGACTTTGGTGGGGCCCTACTCACCGGGAGGTCTGGGGGGTATGGAATACCCACAGGGGAACGGGGGGGTCTGAGTGTGCACCCCCAGGATTTTTTGAAAAAAATTAGCCCTAAACATGCGTTTTTGACGTGTTTTTTTTAACTAGTTAGCTGTGTTTGATCAACTTATAAAATGGACCTTATTTGTGTACTATTATAGTAGTTTCTAATGTACTAAATTAGCAGCCTGAAAATTTGATCAGTTGGCACTATAGGTAGTACAGAATAATGTGTTTTCTGTGTATATTTTCATGTTTTAGCGTGCTGAAAATGGTTAGCTAAATCCAAAAGCAAAAAGTTGACATGGTTTATCATAAAATATACCGATAGCAGGTCAAAACTGTAAAATATAGCCAATATATATTTTCTGCCAACATCAAGATCACGAGAGGCCATTGTACATGTATATAAACATACACCGACTCACGCAATCATTACTACATACGTAAACAGCACTACTCAAACGCGAGAACAAAAGACTGGCGAGATGCGAACTAACTCCGCCCTCTACACTACTCAGTCACATACGTGACACTGAGAGTGAATCGCCAATGTGTGTCTGTGTGTGTAGAGAGAGGGGTCGCCCGGCCCATTTTTTGTGGGCTTCTTTAATATTTCACACGGACGCAATAATTTTGGAGTCAGACATTTCAATATAACAGATTTCTATGTCTCTTTTACTCTTTGCTTGCTTATGGGCTGGTTGAACAGTTGCCCGGCTCGCCCGGCCCTGGATCCGCCCCTGTTCATGGGTGTGCACGGGTAACCACTGTTATCCACAAGTGTGAGCCTGATCGGATAATGGGAAAAGTAAGAAGCATGGAGAAAGATGTGCTGAATTTATTAACAGGTTCCTGTCTATAAATTTTGTGCATCTCTTGGCTTGCCATGTGCCACAATCCAAAATCTTTAATAGCTAGCATATGGTATACATTTAGCTAGAATGAAAGGGAGTCTGATATATACCATACTCAGCTGTCACCATTGTGTTACAGAGCACATTACAGTGATAACATACCGTTGTTATGAATGTCATTTTGATGATATTAGGGCTAAGTGACCGCATGTAAGGGCTTTGACCAGACTGGTATGTTTAGGCCCACCAGTAAAATTTATTCAGGTCCTAAGTAGTAGCTTACTACTTAACCTTTGCCTCTCATTGTTACTGTCATGGGGAACTGTCAGTAGCTTGCTATAAGGCCCTTTACTTGAAATATGGTCCTTTTAGCTCTGAGACAGGGGGAAGGACAGTATGATTGAGAAGGTGTGGACCACAGTGGAAGGATACTGGTTGGCCTGAGTCTGCAGCCAGATGCCATCCTGGTCCAATGTGTCTACAGTATATACATAAGAATAAACTGGGTAGTTTGTTACATCATCTACTCAGTATATTATAATGATGCATAGCTTGTTTCAGATCCTGTACAATGAGCATCTGTATACAGTACAATTTGTGTGCTATAGTCATGGTGAGCTGGAGACCCATCTGGCCTAGTAGCCCTCTGGGAGATTCACCTGTTCCACCTGGGCCAGACCAACCTGGCTTTGACTATGAGCAATGGTTGGTGGCTGCTCGTAAAATTAGCACAAGATCTAATCACTTCCAATTCCTTCCATTACCAGCTTTAGAATGTATGTTGTGAAGAAAACAACAGTAAAAGAGTCAATGAGATTGTGATACCCGTAGGTGACTTCTATACACACTTGGGGATTGTAATGGTAGTTTGGCTTCATATTCCGCATGCAGAAGACTATTAAAGCAAGTAATACGTCATTGCACCACTTCCTGGGAGTCTTGGAGTGGTTCCAGGAATAAGACTACAAATAGAACTCAGTGCAGTCACCATTTCTTAGCTGGCCATCTCTGGAATGAGTTTGGACAACCTGAGATTATCCACCACTTAATGTTCACCACTCACCAGCTATAGGGTAGATTTACTGTGATGTAGACATCCTTTTATTTCTTGGTGATGCTAAATTTTAACAAAACCTAACACAAAGCCAATAATACAATGTCATGCAAAAGATAAAATACAGCATAAAATGTGTTTTATGCTCTTACCTTTAGTCCCACAAAACTCACATTGAGACCACCTTTATACTTTTGAAGGTAGAGGAGAGCAGCAGATATATAATTTTTCTAAAGATTCAGTATGACTTAGAATTTATCCATTTATATCTCTGCCCTTTTTCTGCAGAGAGGACAAGAGGGCGGTCCTATCAGTGATTGACAGCTATCTCTGTATGTACAGTCATAGAGGGGAGGATGTCAATCACTGATAGAATTGCGTCCTTGACTTCTCAATATAGAAAGCGCAGAGTAGATCTAAAATTTGACATCAATTCGCTCAGCTCCCTCTACTCTATAACCTGCAGCATCTTCATGGGACGGATTCCCTTTAAGGGGACGGATTCCCTTTAAGGAATCATGAGATGAAATAAAACACTGTAAACTACCTTTGCCTCATTTTAGTTTAACTTGGATGGAGGATTAACTGCAAAGCATCTGTTGAACTTGGTGGACTAGATCTGTTCTTAGACTCGATAAATATGTAACATACATTTATTCTGTTAGAGAACCAAGGCACTCGTTTCAATTGAAAAGGAAAAAGTCAGATGAAACAAAAGGTTAAATGTTACATATTTACAAAGTATAATCATTACAGACTTCAAATATTTGCTGAATAGCATCATTACAGGGGCAGTGAACTTTGCATAGGCCAAGGGAATGGTTACAGGTTGGAGTTCTCATGGGATCAATAGCCCTTCCAGAGCTAAACCTATTCTGCACTTCACAGTCAACACCTCCATGTGTGATTTTAACAGACAGGCTTGAAACATGTACGTATCCATTTCTATTTAGTAGATAGGCCGCTGTCTGGAATATATGAACATAATGATCTACTTGCCCCCGCAATGTACTACAGGTGGAAATCGTAGGCGACAACCATTGATGACCTGTGGCATCCAGCGTTCTTATCTTACACAAACATGTCATTGAATTATTGTCTCTCTTGACTTGAAACACAGTCCCAGTGAGGTGCTCTTTGAACTTTCCCCCCGAATGCCTAACCATGTACCAGGAACGTGACCATTTCATAGATGGAATAGTCACTTTACTTCCCCTTTTTGCAGGGATACAACATTGGAAAATCTTCTGATTTTATTTTCAGTTGTTACAATATTATAAAGTAAAAAAAAATGAAATATGTTAATTACTATTACTAGTTATATGGAGAAACAGAATGTGGGTGGGGGGCTATAGAGTGAAGATGTACAGGCACCACTGAGCAATGAGTGAGGTTTTGACAGTTCTATACTAAGGAGGGTTGCACACGATTGTGTAATAGCCGCAACCAAGAGCGCGTTCGTTATTCCGTTTGCAGGTGGCATATGGATGTCATACGTGTGCCACCCATGCAATGCCTGTGCTTCCCCGGTCCATTTCGTTCAATAAATAGGAGCTGTGGAAGCACGGACAGGAATAGGACCTGTCCTAAATTTTGTGGCCCTGACTGTCCTGCTTTTTCTTGGAGTCACCATATTTTGACAACCGTACCTTTTTTTTATTTCTGTATATGGGGATGCATTAGGTATCTCTTTTGTGGGACCGGATTTAATATACAGTTATACAATTTTATGGAATGTCCTGATGGTAGACCCAGGTCCGTGGACATTTGATAAAAGTAGATGAGTACCCCTGTCCTATATGATCCTGAAAGTAAGAAAGAAAGAGACTTAGGCCTGGTTCACATCTGCATTCAGTATTCCGTTTGGGGAGTCCGCTTGGGGACCCCCTGAATAGAATACCGAATGCATTGACAAGCGGTGAGCTTATGAAAGTACACGGACTCCATAAACTATAATGGGATTCGTGTGTTTTCCGTATGGTGTCCACACGAGTCATGCGGAGAGGAAAGTAGTTCATGAAGTACTTTTCTCTCTGCATGTTCCGTGTGGAAAACACATGAACCCCATTATAGTCTATGGGGTCCCTGTGCTTTCATAAGCTCACCACTTGTCAATTCATTCGGTATTCCATTCAGGGGATCCCCAAGCAGCTGTGAATCAGGCCTTAGATGAGCAGATTCTCCTCTACTCGCTACCAGTTCTACCCATAGAAAGTACCCTCTCCATAAACATGGAGCCAGCCTCAGGCAGTTGGGTGATCCTCTTTGCATAAATTGATATTGTTGATAGCAGGATAGACCCTGGGATATCTATCATCCTTAGGCCGCATGCACATGAAATTTTTTTTAACGTCTGTTAAAGGCCTGTTTTTTGGAAAAGTTACCAGAGAGTCTCAAAAGGAAACGTAGAGGACTGTGGGGTGCCAATATGGCAGCTCTCCTGATTTTATTCTCATAGCACAATGTTGGAACTGAAAGTCACTATTACACTTTGATTCAAAAAGTTTTCTCAGTATGCCACTAAGCTCTCCTGCAGCAGCATGTAAGGGGTCTAGAAAGGAATTTTAAGGGTAAACTCCCTTCAAGAAGTTTAGAAAATCCATTTTTCTAAACCCTATTTGTTTATTAATAAAAGGGACATCTAACAAAAAGGCATTCTCCACAGCAGATAAACCCGATATAGATTATGATATCCATTTAATTCATTGATGTATTAATACACACCAAACTGATTGCTACATAACATCTGAATGTTCCTTTCCATGAAAAGACCAAATTTCCAAATATCCCACAAGTTTGGCTATGATAATGATCAATTGATCATTCTTTGGCATTGGCAGCCTGTGATGCTGTAAGACTTGGCAACTGCCAATACTGACTGGACTAATTCACATTTTTTTGGAAATGTGTGCAATCGCTTCTTAGAATATTATCCGTTCTCAAGCAATGTAAATTACATAAATCCTTAAGCTTTCATCACATCTCTTCAAGTGCATTATTCTGAAATCTCAGCTTCTCCAACTGTCCTAAATTGTTAGAGCATTTTTTGACTACCTACTAAGCATGTTTCTATGGGGATCCGGCTAATAAAGGAGCCTAAATCATCTTAAATTAGAAGTGTCCAGAGGCCAACAATAAGTAGGTGCAGTCACACTATGTAGGGTGAGCATGCAATGTGAATGTATGTCCCTGGCTCCCTACTTCTCAGTCACGTGGCCATTGCATGGTGCTGCATGACATGGATAGGGGCTCACTAGTGGGTTACAGTCCCATACGCTATGGCACCACATAGTAAATATAATGGTGGTAAACATAAAGCGTAAATCTGTAACTTTTTTTGGCATGCCCATACTGTATAATAAAGTGCTTTTTAATTAATATATATAAAAGACTTTATATTTTATGATATAATTCAGGACTGAGCCAATTTTTATTTTTGCATTTCCATTTTTCCCTCCCACATTCCAAGAGCCATCCTTTGTTCATTTGCAGAGTCACATGATGGCTTATAGTTTGCAAAACAAATTATACTTTATAATGGCGCCATTCAATATCCTATGCATTGTACTGGGAAGCTGGAAAAAAATCAGAACGAGGTGGAATTGGAAAAAAAAAACACATTTGCTCAAATTTCTTACATGGGTTTAATTTTTACAGCAATCACTATGTGGTACAAATGACATGTTACCTGTATTGTGCCGGTTAGTAGAATCACAGTGATACCAAATTTATATAGTACTAGCTGGTACCCGCGACTTCGTCTGCGGTGATTGTAGAAGTGGGTAAATACAGGCGCGGGTAAAGTTTTCGTACTGTGTATAAGGTATGGGATATGAAATGTAACTGTGTATCTTGTTTTTGCTGTAATTCTGAGAGCACATGAGACTTTTGTGTTGAAGTTAATTTGTATTTCAGCTGCTATATGGTGTTGTGAGAAACTGTACATAGTGTCTTTGGGACAGAAGTATTTCAGGTTAATATACTTCAATATACGACATTGTATGATTTGTTATTTTCCGCCAGTACATGTAAGTTTTGGGCACAGGATACTCTTGAGCAAGCCACATAAAGTCTGGCCCTGTGCATGACAGTTTAGTAACTCCATGCGCCTCTTAGTAATAGCAATTAACCCCATCATGTCCCTCACATTAACCCTTGTGTAAGAGTTACTGATATGTGAGAGACTTGGAGGTAATAGTTAAGTATCTTCATTATTGAGGTTTTTTATTAGTACCTCCATATGTCTCACATATTAGTAACCCTTATATGGGGCCCACAGGGGTTAATATGAGGAACATGATGGGGTTTATTCCTATTAATGTGAGGCACACAGGGGTTAATATGAGGGACATGATGGGGTTTATTCCTAATAATGTGAGGCACACAGAGGTTAATATAAGGGACATGATGGGGTTTATTCCTATTAATATGAGGCACACAGGGGTTAATATGAGGGACATGATGGGGTTTATTCCTATTAATGTGAGGCACATGGAGTTACTAACACTAAACTAATAACCCCAAATGCCTGACATTAATGAGAACAGTAATCCTATGTACCTGTGTGTTTTTCAGTTTCACTTTGCTAGCAGCTTCCTTTCCTCCTCGGGGAATGTTTGCAGGATGCAGACCACTATAGCAGGCACAGACCTGAGCGATTAAACTCCACCCCCTGGGTTTCCTGCACCCCTCTCAAAGGGGAGTGTCCTTATGCTTGAGCTCTAGCAGAGCACTTAAGGGACTTCATTTAACTCTTGCAGGTCCTGTGCTGCTGGTGTGCCAGTGAAATATGGCAGGAGTGCCACTCTTGGCATGTGTGCCAGGGGTTTCTGACCTCTGCTGTAGAGGGTAATATGAATTTTGTGGCTTGCTATGGTCCAAAGTGTGTGAGATTGCAGAAATAGTGATGTGAGTTTGGGTTTTGTGGGGGTCCTGGGAAAAACGTATGTGCGCTATTGTGACGAAAGGTAGCCTATTGCGCAATCGAGTGTAGTGACTATGTTTGTGGAAAATTTCAGCCAAATCGTATGGTCGAAAGTGTGTGAGATTGCAGAAATAGTGATGTGAGTTTGGGTTTTGTGGGGGTCCTGGGAAAAACGTATGTGTGCTATTGTGACGAAAAGTAGCCTATTGCGCAATCGAGTGTATGTTTGTGGAAAATTTCAGCCAAATCGGTGGAGCGGGTTTTGCGTGATTGAGGAACAAACATCCAAACACACAAACCCACAAACATCCAAACTCACAAACTTTCACCTTTATAATATTAATAGGATTTGTAATGTTTTGATACCTTTTAAAAAAATGTTAAACTTTGGAAGATAGAAAAACTTGCCATGTTCTGACACATGTAACTTTTTCATATTTATGTGTATGGAGTTGGGTAAGGTGTCTTTCTATGAGCTACAAGATGTATTTTATAACCATACTATTTTGGGGAAAGCCTGATGGTTTGATCTCTTTCTTTCTTTCTTTCTTTTTTATTTTAGGAGGCAAAGTGTTGAAAAAACAGTCACGGCCATTTAGATTTTTTTCCTTGCTATGGCATTCACCGTATGGGATAAATATTTTTATACTTTTTTAGTTTGGGCGTTTTTGAGCACAAGGATACATAAAGGAGGGTCATTTGAATTTTAAGATTGTTTTGTGTTTTTTTTTATACTTTTATAAACTTTTTTAATTTTTTTTTTTTTTTTACTTTTATTTTTAGACACCCTAGGGACCTTGAGCCCTAGGGGTTCTGATTACTCATACAATAAACTGTAATAGTAATGTATTGTTGTGTACAGTGCCGCACCTCCCATGAGGCGACCTGAAGCGAGCGTTTCAGACGGCGCTATGGCAGGGCCCCAGGGAGGGCGGCATTTTTTCTTACCTAAGCCAGTCCAGGACAAGCTGTCCTGGACTGGCTTAACACAGAGCGGTGGATTGGGGAGGCCGCTGAAGCAGCGCTGCTTCGGCAGCCTCCCCTCATGCTCAGGCAGAGAGCAGGTCTTCTCTGTGCCTGCTCTCTGCCTGCGTACGGCGCTAAGCCCTGCCCACTCCGCTCCGCCACGCCCCTCCTCCCGGGGGGGGGGGGCGGCTTTCTGTCGTTCTCTTCGGGCGGTGAGAGGGGCAGGTTCACCCCTGGTTGTGTATAGTAAATAACATTGACTTCTACTACTCATAGAATAATAGTGATGACAAGCCTGGGAGCCTTCAATAGGCTCTCTGCTGACATGGCAACCATAATACAGTCAGCACCCACTCCTAACAGCCATGATGGGTGTCGGCACCGGTTAACACTAGATGGCGACCACAGTATCTAAAGTGCGCAAGCACTATGGGCATCACCATTTTTAATGATCACTGCCCTCTGGAATGATGTTGTTTTGTGAGAGGCAGGTGCTGGTCGTATTATATAAACCCTGAGCCCTCATGTACGAAAAGGGCTCAGCTCTTGAGCCCTCTCTACACAGCCCCTTGCATCTAATCACATATATGTAAGAAGGGGTTAACTTATTGTAATATGGACTATAGTTTTATAAACCAGTTAGAGAAGACACAATGCAGGCAATTGCCAAATACACAGTACTGAGACCAGTGCTTTACATTAAAGACAAGTAGATGGTGGAAAAGTTAATGTAATCATTAAAGAGGACCTTTCATGAGTTGGGGCACATGCGGTTTTATATACCGCTAGAAAGCCGACATTCAGCGCATTGTTGGCTTTCACGATCTGTGCCCCAGAAGAACTATCGGTGCCGGTACCTTAGCTCTTCACCGTCAGAAGGGAGTTCCTGACTGTCAGTCAGGAACGTCCTTCCTCACAGCAGCTGATAGTACTGTCAGGAACTCCCTTCTGACGGTGAAGAGCTACGGTACCGGCACCAATAGCTCTTCACCTGGGGCACAGATCGGGAAAGCCGACAGTGCGCTGAATTCATTAACTTTTCCACCATCTACTTATCTTTAATATAAAGCACTGGTCTCAGTACTGTGTATTTGGCAATTGCCTGCATTGTGTCTTCTCTAACTGGTTAATAATAATAATAATGATTAATAACTTTATTTATATAGTGCTAACATATTCCACAGCACTTTACGAAGCACAGGGGTGTTACAGCATACATGTATTGTAGGTGAGCTAGTAAATCTATTCCTGTATTATCATAAGGCCACAATATTTCATCCTATATAGGAATCCTATATAGGAATCTTTGTCATTCATATCAGTGTGGTCATATACAGGATATGTCGGTAAAATCATATACGGCTGATACCAATGCTGGAGATGCTACATGTCACAATATCTAATACTTAGTATTAAAAGCTAGCTATGTCTGGTTTCTTGTGGCCTTGTGTGTGCTACTCTATGTTAGCTAGACTGGCTGCTTTTATACCACCTGAGGACCATCATCATATCAGCATGTGCCCCAGAATGGATGTGAATAGGGTTCAGTCAGTGTTGGCTACTTACATGCTAATACATGAGCTTATCTTTATGCATGCCTAGCGGTAACAATAGCGAATCGTGGATAGGGTGGACATGCTTTACATCTTAATGGGTCTCCTGTAGCAACTTTAGACATGACCAGCGTTATAGGGGTAACATTACCTACTGGTGTATATAGATTGTCCCATTAATTGAAGATCCGCTAAATACCACTAACATCAATACTCTCCTTTGGCATGTACTGTTCAGTACTTCGGGTAGTTTGCTTACTACTATGGATGTAAATTTTATACCATACTTATGGTTATAATCAAGTAAATATTATAAGTTATATTTTATTAAGTGTAATATTTCATTTGAGTTGATTAAAATCATACATAGTAGTCCCATGGAGTGTCATCAATATTACCCCTATAAATGGTTGTACAATTGGTATAAACATTGTCTTATACTATAAATTCTGCCTTATTATACTGTATATTAAAAGGCTATTTGTAACAAAAACCTCATGAGGCATCTAGATGTGTATCCCATTACTGCACAAGCTACCCAGTCAGGTCTATTAAACACTACAATAGTAGCCATGGACAGCTGACTGCCACCATAGCAACCAAGAGAACATGGCAGCCACTACAAAGGGGAAATCTAAGGGCGTAAGCCAGTGGCAGATCCCGGGTTTGTGGGACCCTGGGCAATTGACTTTGGTGGGGCCCTACTTACCGGGGGGGTCTTGCACTTCTAACCTGTACCTCCCAACTTTTAAAGACTAGAAAGAGGGAATAAAATGTGCTGCAAATTTGGCTCCACCCACTTTTATGTTGACTCCGCCCATTCTCATTCATTTTTCATGTGATTCCACACAGTATAATCCTCCTACAGTCACCCGTAAATTATATGTCTCCCCTCCATCTCTCCCCCAGTTTCATATACACCTTTCATCTGCCCACAGTTTCATGTCCCCCCATCTCTGCCCCAGTGTCATGCCATTCTCCCCCCTTAATCTGCCCCAATGTCATGCCATTCTCCCCCCCTTAAGCTGCCCCAGTATCATGCTGTTCTCCCCCCTTCATCTGCCCCAGTGTCATGCCGTTCTCCCCCCCTTCATTTGCCCCAGCGTCATGCCATTCTCCCCCCTTCATCTGCCCCAGTGTCATGCTGTTCCCCCCTTCATCTGCCCCAGTGTCATGCTGTTCCCCCCTTCATCTACCCCAGTGTCATGCCATTCTCTCCCCCTTCATTTGCCCCAATGTCATGCCGTTCTCCCTCCGTTCATCAGCCCCAGTGTCATACTGTTCTCTCCCCCTTCATCTGCCCCATTGTCATGCTGTTCTCTCCCCATTCACTTCAATGGGAAATCTAAGGGCCCCTTCACACGGCGTAAGTGATTGGCTCATTCCGAGCCGTACACGCGAGCGCTTCTAAACACTTCCCATTCTCTTCAATGGGAGCGCGTGTAAAGCTGAATGTGAATGGGAAGTGTTTAGAAGCGCTTGCGTGTACGGCTCGGAATGAGTCAAGCGCTTACGCCGTGTGAAGGGGCCCTAAATGCAGCAAACCTGCCATACAATGGTGGTCTATGGAGACTGCTAGCTTTCGTTTTTCTGCTAGCAGTTTTTTGCTGCTAGTAGAAAAAAAGAAGCAACATGACCTTTCTTCAGGCGGATTCCACCTGAGGAAAGCAATAGAAGTGAAGGGGAGGCGATTGTGTAGCTACGACTAAGGAACATATGTTTCGAAACGCGTCAGCCCGGACGCTCCTTTTATCCTGTAATTTGTGAGTCAAATATAGCCATACACAATATGGCATTTTTGTAAACTTTTTTAATGAAGCAAAAATAAAAATTTGGATTTTACATCATCTTTAACCATTGATTGCTGGATACATTTCTTGAAAGTTTTTTCCCCAGGATAAGGTAGTGACCCAGGGGAGAAGGACTGTCATCTGCTGGGAGTGCCACGAGCTGGGCCATATTGTGGCTAATTGTCCCCGTCCCCAGGGCATATGGACGGACACAGCCATATCACATTCCACTCAAAGATCAATTCTGATGAAGGTCTAAGCGACCGAAACGTCAAAACACTACTGATCTATTGTTCCCTCTACAATGTGATGTTTTTGTTCTATGTCCAACGGCACAACGATTGTAACCACACAGCGAAACTTATGTCTGATTAATAAATTGATTGCACTTTTTCAAAAAACTCCTTTGTGTGTGCAACAGCATTTTTGCCCCCTGTGGATACAGGCAACATGAGGTAGGAGTTGTTAAGAACTTGCCCCATGACCTCATTCTGAGACTTTCCCCTATTTTGGATTCTGTGGCGGGGAAAGCAAGGGTCAGAGGATACAGCCCCAAGAATACCACAAGTGTTGTCTGGTCAGGTCCTTGAGCCTGAACCTAATGACCAGGACTCTAGTGTTCCTGCCGTAGGGGTGACCATGGTAAAAGAGGATTGTGGCTCTATGTCCCCCCTAGAGGTAATGGCAGGTGAAGCTGAGGTGGGTGGTACCGAACTTCAGATGTCAGATTTGAAAGCGTCTCATGATAACTTTGGTACTGCACAATACCAGGATCCCACTTTGCAAAGGGCCTGGGTAAAATGTTAGTGTTATCCATGGTGTGTCTCAGCGCCCAGGTGCTGATGAGGTGTTCTCCCACATGGTTGTCAACCAGGAGTTGTTATACCGAGTTGACAGGGTGCGAGGTGAGACCTTAGAGCAGTTACTGGTACCCCAGCCTTATTGCCGGACGGTGCTGGAGTTGGCACATAAACATGTGCTAGGGGGTCACCTAGGTGCCACAAAAGCGCTGGACCACATAATGCAGCGTTTTTATTGGCTGAAGGTATATCATGAGTTAAAAGTGTTTTGTGAAACATGTCCAGACTGTCAGTTGCATGCGCCCATGGCACATTTTCGAATCCCCCTGGTACCTCTGCCCATTATTGAGGTGCCCTTTGAAAGGATTGTCATGGATTTGGTAGGTCCTTTAGTTAAGTCTGCCTCAGGGCATCAGCATATTTTGGTAGTCATGGACTAGGCTACCCGATATCCATGTTTTGCCGAGTGGGTCTACCCAAAGAAATCCTCACAGATCAGGGTACCCCGTTCATAACTAAAGTCACCAGGGAGTTGCGTAAACTCTTTAACCCCTTCCCGACATGCGCCGTAATAGTACGGCGCATGTCGGGTCTGTAACTATGGCGACCGCCCGGGAGCTGGGCGGCCGCCATAGCCGTCGGGTGTCTAAGCAGTAGACAACCGGCTCTAATGCCTCCGATCGGTCCCCGGACCGATCGGAGGCATTAAACCCTCCGGCGCCGCGGTCAAAGGCGCCGGAGGCGCCATTTTCCCGGCGGCGCATGGGCGCCGCCATTTTGGCCGGGATCGCCGGCTCCTGGAGCATGCTCCAGGGCTGACGTCCCATTGCCATGACAGCCGGGAGCCTTGTACAGGCTCCCAGGCTTGTCTGCAAATCCTTTCTTTTGCAGGCTGGTCTATGCAGCCTGCAAAAGAAAGGATGCTTTTTTGCAATGCATTGCAATGCATTAGCATTGTAATGCATTGCATTAGTGATCAGACCCCCTGGGGTTCAACACCCCTAGGGGGTCTAATAAATGCAAAAAAAATTTTTTAAAAAAAGTTAAAAAAAATATAAAAAAATATAAAAAGAATTAAAAGTTCAAATCACCCCCCTTTCCCTAGAACACATATAAAAGTAGTTAAAAACTGTGAAACATATACATGTTAGGTATCCCCGCATCCGAAATCGCCCGCTCTACAAATCTATAAAAATATTTTTCCTGTTCGGTAAACGCCGTAGCGGGAAAAATAGTCGAAAGTGCCAAACCGCCGTTTTTTCACTGTTTTGATTCTGATAAAAATTTGAATAAAAAGTGATCAAAGCAATAACATTTCCCGAAAATGGTAGAACTAAAAAGTACACCCGACCCCGCAAAAAAAGACGCCCTATGCATCCCCGTAAACTTACGTATAAAAAAGTTACGGCCGTCGGAATATGGCGACTTTTAGAAAAAAAAATTTTTAACACAGTTTTGGAATTTTTTTTAGGGGTCAAAATGTAAATAAAACCATATAAATTTGGTATCCCTGGAACCGTACCGAAACACAGAATATAGGGGACATGTCATTTTGGCTGCACAGTGAACGCCTTAAAACCAAAGCCCGTAAGAAAGTCGCAGCAATGCATTTTTTCTTCAAACCCACCCCATTCTGAATTTTTGTCCTGCTTCCCAGTACATTACATAGAATAATTAATGGTGGCATTATGAAGAAAGATTTGTCCCGCAAAAATTAAGACCTCATATGGCTCTGGGAGCGGAGAAATAAAAAAGTTATGGGGTTTAGAAGGAGGGGAGTCAAAAACGAAAAACGAAAATCAAAAAATGCCATCGGCGGGAAGGGGTTAATATCAAACAATTGCATACATCTGTTTACTATCCCCAGACAGACGGGTTACTAGAACGGTTTAACAAAACCTTAAACAGTATGCTGAAAAAGGTGGTGAGCAAGGATGGAAAATACTGGGATGTTCTGTTACCCTATTTGATGTTTGCCATCCGTGAGGTACCACAGGCTTCCACTGGGTTTTCTCCTTTTGAGTTGGTCTACGGCAGACATCCTAGGGGTCTGTTGGACATCGCCAAAGAGACGTGGAAGCAAGAACCCACCCCCAACAAAAGTGTTATTCAATATATTGCTGGTATGCAGGACAGGATAGTGGCAGTCATGCCCATGGTTAGAGAGCATCTGCAGGAGGCCCAAAGCCGTGTTTACTATAGGTCGGCGAGGATAAGGACCTCATTCCCACAGTGGAGAGTAAGTTTCTTGCCAAATCGCAGGGCCCTTATGAGGTAATGGAAAAGATAGGGGAAGTGAACTACAAGGTTCGTCAGTCAGGTAGGAGAAAACCTGAACAGGTTTATCATGTAAACCTGCTAAAGGCAGCTGGCACTAAGGGGGCTGTATACTGTATGTACCAGCACTAAGGTGGCAGTATACCATATATACCAGCACTAAGGGGGCAGTATACTGTATATGCCGGCCCTAAGGGAGCAGTATACTGTATGTGCTGGCACTAAAGGGGCAGTATACTATATGTGCCAGCATTAAGGGGACAGTATACTGTATGTGCCGGCACTAAGAGGGTAGCATACCATATGTGCCGGCACTAAGGGGGTGGTATACCGTATGTGCCGGCACTAAGGGGACAGTATTGGAGGACCCTGAGACATGAAATGCTAAATCTGCCTTTGGTTACCATAGGTATAACTTTGTGGTAAAACATTTCAAACCTCCATGTCATGGGAAATGGTAGTGGAAATTGCTAATCTATAATCTGGCCCTGCCACAATTATCAATACATCTGAACCAATATTCAAGTCTCTGAAAGAACAGTCTCAGTCTTCTTAGCAGCCTTGATGCCAATCTCGTATCATCAGCTCCACCATGTGGAAGACTCGTGTATCGCTTCCCTATAAAATACAATCAGTATGTTTAGACTTTCCAGACATGAACGCTTTATTTTTTTAAAGTCATAATAATTCTCATTTTATTTTATAAAGTAAACATGAAATATTAACAGCATGAACATCTGGCTGTGGGATAAAGTCACTGAGATGTTTGACTGCCAAATGCTAGAGCCAAGACTGTATAATCACATCCACCCTCCTTACTTCAGTAAATATATAAAATAAGCCATCATACTCAAATAAAAAAGAGTGATAAAATCATAACATGCACATATAAAGATTACAAAGTGTGCAAACATATAAGCTAGAACGTACACAGATCACAGGAAAGGTCAACTGTCTACATTGCAGCTGTTTCTGAACTACGTATCACGTATAATGCTCAGCAGTCAGCATCAGTGGGGTCATTGCATAACGTGTATAACATAATCACTCTAATAACTAATATTTTAGATAAGCTATTATTCTATGTTGGCCAGATATTCCAAACATAAATGGCTTTTCTAGATGAAATAATTGATAACTATCCTTAGAAAAAGTCATAAATTAAAGATCAGCAGGGTCCGACACCTGGGCACCCCGGGGACCAGCTACTGTACTTGAGGAGGCTGCAGTGTTTGGCAGAGATCTGCAGTCACTTCAGTACTTACCAAGCACAGTATATTTGTATAGCAGCTGTGCTTGGTATTACAGCTCAGACCATTCACTTGAATGAGACTGAGCTGGCCATGTGACTGATGAATGTGACGTCAGCAGAATGGGCATTCATGGTCCACCACTACTCCTTCAGACAGCTGATCCACAGAGGTCCCCAGTTTCAAACCCCCTCGGACACGTGATGACATATCCTAAGAATAGGACATTAAATAAATAGTCCTGGAAAAACCATTTAACTATTTAAGCTCCCAAAACCTTCAATGGGGCAATAAACTGATACCTAGACAGGGATGAACTTAGCTACATGGGACCATGTATTCTGACTTAAAAGAACAGTACAATAATCAGATTTGTTAGACACCGAGGTGGAGGGGAGGAGACACATGCAGGTACTATCTTATCTGAGCTATTAGGGAATATGAGAACAGGTTGGAATTTGTAGTATACAAGAAGAAAAAGATTTTACCACCACTAGGACCAAACAGTAACAAATTTATGTAAGAGATAGCTAAGATGATTGTCCTTAAAATGTTGGTAGTCTCACGTTCAAATCTGTAGTGGATGGTGAGATATGGAGACTGAAGGTCAAAAGTTCAAAACATTGTTACCCTTTTGCCCTTTTGCTTGTGAGAAGGTGACAAGCAGAGTGCTGGAGTCCTGATATATATCAGTCCCAGGTTTCTGACCTATGTATGGTCCAGGTGGGTCCTGGGCTCATGACTGGGCCATAAAAGACTGCAGAGCCTACACTTCAAGGCAGATCCTGGGAGCGAGAGGAGGATCCTGTGTCTGTCCTGACACACTAACAGTTTGGTGAGACTGTACTGCAATATTGTTGTTTGTATGTGTGGTTGGTAGTAAGCCACACATAAAGTTAGCATTGTTATTGTTTAGTTAGTGCTCAGACGAGCAGGGTTTTGTTTGACATTCTCCTGCCTGAAGTTAAGGCTGTATTTTATTTTGAGCCAGAAAAGGCTGCATTCCTGTGCAGATCCATGGAGTGAGAGGAGGCGGCTGGGTCTGTCTTGTAACCTTGAGTCTGGTGAGAAAATATTGTGCTTGTTTTGTTCATGTGGCTGGTAGTAAGCCACAAGTATAATTCGGTTATCATTTCTGTTTAGTTAGTCGCTCAGACGAGCAGGATTTTGTTTTGTTTTTTGCCTAGCTGTATTTTGTTTTGCTCATTTTGTGCCTGAAGTCAAGATTTATATATTTTCCTGTTTTTTTGTAAAATAAACCTGCAAATTTCGTACCTGGTTTAAATAAGCCTGCATATTGCTGCATATTTTGTTTCTGCCTTTGACTGGTTGGGTCTGCACCACTGCTTCTACCAAATTACCTATATATTTGTAAGCCGATGGCTGGTCAGATAATAAATAATCTCACCCAGACTACTCAGGTGGGTGAGATGAGAAACTCCAGAAAGTATGGTTCTCAGCAGATACTTTAGTCTACTGAGTGTTATTTCAAAGTTCTGTTTATTGGGCTGGATTTTTTAGGAATGGCAGGCAGGTTGACAGTGGGACCTGTTATTCCACCCCCCTCCAGTCCACACTTTGCGCTTGTTCCTGCAGCGACTCAGCTGTTGAGACTCTCCTCGTCAAGGAGGCTTAAGAAGCCAGCTCCAGCAGCAGACTTTGGGCAGAGCGTGGCTGGAGAGCCAAAGAAAGAGGTCATATTTTTGGAGCTGTGTCCTGAATGATTCTACTGGCTTTTGGATTTGTTATTCTAGGTGAGGTAACCTATTCTATGTTTAGTTAGAGCCTAGCCGGGCAGGTATTTATTTTGTATTGATTCCTTTTGTTGCTGCACTACCTTTTGGAGTGAAAATAAACTCTACCTTTGTTTCGGACTAAAGAATCTGAACTTTTATGTCTATGCTACCCCACCTAGCAACCCCAAACCCTGACTATATATATATATATATATATATATATATATATATATATTGCTCTAAATAGCGGGAACGTTTACCTTATTGATATTTTTTTATTTTCAACAAAAATCATGAATTCAGAACAATTACATTTTTATTCGATGACAAAAATAGACAGGAAATAATGAGTTTGAAACTGCAAATTTATTTTACATAATATTTTGTCTATATATAACGCATAGGACATGCACAACAGGTTATTGACATAAAAATTGTACTGTATCCTAGCGTATGCCCAGGGCATACTGGGTTTTGAAGATTCAGATAGTCAGAAGTGTACATACAGTATAAAGCACTACGACAGTTCCTTAACAATGTATAGTATCATTGGGATCTTTTTCTTATCTTTAAAACTCTACACATGTGGGTTTCTTCATTTGACTCTAGCATATCTTGTCGAGTGCAGCACATAGACTCCGAAGTTCATCTTTTATTTGACAGAGGGCAGTCCTGACCTTCTGAAAAGAGTCTAAGATTTCAATGCTGCAAGTAAAGGGATCGTAGTGCAGGTAGAAAGGCTTCTTCATCTTCACAACATATTGTCTAAGAAGCAAGTCAAAAACACGTTAGTGCATATATCATTCTATTTGCTTACTAAGTATGATAAATATGGCAGTAATACAATTGAAAATGATTCAGATATTGAAATCTTGCACATACAAGCATATAAGACCCTGGAGGATATAGCTGTGCTGTTATGTTTGTCTGCTTATGTACTGTAGTCAAAGCATCGCTGCTAATTCTATTCAGTTCACTGCGCTCACACTGTATATGCAGTAAAACTGAAGACCATTGTTGCTGGAATATGCTTCTGTCTAGATTGCAAGAACGTAATCCTGTCCTGCATATTTACCATTGAGTGGGTCTAAAGCCCAGGATCATGTATTCTCATCTATGGTTCACGTTTGTTGCTAGATTAAAATGATCCCAATAAAAATAAGCAATAAATGCACAATGTATAGTCAAAATACAATAGGCCCCTATACTTTAGACTGTTGACCAGTTCTGCTAAAATCAATGGATTTGGCTGACTTCATTCTTAAGGGAACTTTTGCCTCCCACTTTTTGCATCCTTCAATAGATATTAATATTAATAGAATTTTTTTTCTCTAGTCCCCATTGTTTGTGAGCAAGTGCTGTAAGTTACAGCGTCCAATATTCAGATCTGGGACTGCCTATCTGACAGTAGACAGCCTAATCGCCATACTCTGTGATGAAACTAACAGCATTGATTGCTCAGCAACACTAGGGGCTAGAGAAAAAATTCTGTGTCAGAATCAGTGGAGCAGCACGTATTGAAGGAAGTAAAGAGTTGTAGTTGGTGAAGGTGGTGAAAAGTTCTCTTTAAGTTCTGTGCTAGTGTATCACTGTATAGGCCTTCTTTATTGCTTTGTTTCTTTCTTTCCCCGCACAGTTGTAGTGTCATCCTCACCTGAGTTTCACTTTGGAGTCTTCAAAACTTTCTGATACAAAGTATACAGGCTGAAAGGAATTGTCTTGATATGGTTGGATTGCGGTAACTTCTGGATCAAATGGCTTAAGTTCAGGCTTATTTGATAACGCATACTGAAAATACACAGTCGTTGTATTATTACAATCTAACAAAAATGGGAGTTATCTTTACAGAATATATCCATATGCTGATGATGTCATAATGCTCATAATGGTAATTTTCTGTCACATAAGCTCATATCTCTGTGCCCCAATTCCTAGTTTAAAAGGTGTCTACCAGCTCCCCCAAGCATATTAAACTACTACCCTAACACCATAGAGCACATTACAATGATAAAAAATATATTCCTTTGCTATATGTGTCACGTTTGGAGATTTCGAGAAAAATAACTTTGACGTCTCATGTAAATGAGACATCCTGTGTACTGTGGTGAGCCTTCAGCCCTAGGAGCACTGGGGTTGCTACTTAAGTAGGATGGGTGAGGTCATAGCAATGGGAGGATCAAGGTTGTGCAGCCATGAGATGGTAGGGGTCTGTGCAGAAAGAGCAGTGCTCCAGGGCCTCCAGTGCACCAAGAAACTCATTTCCATAACATTTCAAAGCTCTTTTTCCCTCAATCTACAAAAGTGTAAAACATAAGAGAGGTATGTAGTGTACCCCTGTAATGTGCTCTGTAACACGCTGACGGCAGATGAATATGTGTAGGACAGATGATAGTCTCCCTTTAACTTGTTAAATGAATAAACAATCTTGTAAGCATAGATTTCTCTTTTAGCTCTATACAAATTTCAATCTACAGGTACCAGACATATGCTGGAAGAATGCTATTTAAAGGGGTTGTCCCAGCTCAAGGATCCTATCTATACTGGTATCATATGTAAATTGAAGACTTTTCCTAAATATTGCTTTAGAAATGCTGCTTTGTTTGCCTGCTATGTGATCTTATTCCTTCCATTGTTTACACAGTGTTGCTATAATCACGGACCTGTAAGACAAGTGTCACTCACTGCTCTTGGAGGCAGGACAATCCGTTCAGCTAATTGCTGATATCTGTTATCTCTCTATGTAAACACACAGATAACATGAGTCTGTTCTCTACAAGCATCTGCATATTATCTGATCTGCATAAGCACTGCAATACTTCTCAGGCCCGTTCAGCAATGGGGCGAGGGAGAAATATAGAAAGTGAGAAGAAGAGACTGCAGGCAGACTGGTGAAACAAGAGGATGGCAAAACCCCTTTAAGACCCCTATGTTGAGTACTACGCTGCATTTTTGAGCATGCATATACTGTAGTACATAACACATACAGCCTATTCATAACAGTGGAAGCTTTCTAATGTTTTATTCTCCATGTGATGGAACTGCAGGGAAAATTAACCCTTGCTTGCAGATTTTACAGCTAATGACAGAGACTTAGTAAGTTAACAGTATTTGGTTCTCCATATACAGGTTAGAGTTTAATGGTCGTGCTTACAGAATTAATCTTTATGTAAACTTCCATGGCTTCCTTTAACCAATCTAGAATTTATCCCTTCCTTCCTGCTACTTTATTGACAATGTAATAGTGAATATTTATTAGGGAAACTCTTTTAGAATTGCATTCGATTCTGCAGATCCATGAATGGTATGTAATACTGAAAAAATTGAAAAAGAGGCATTTTTACAACTTTCTTGTTCTAAAACTGTTTAGAAACTTAACATTGAACATAGATCGCATATGCTGAAGACCTTGCAATAGAAAAATTTAGAAAACACTTGTGGCTATTCTTTAAAATATGCTTTCAAAAATTCTTACCAAGAGTTCCCCATAAGATGACAGCAAACCAGCTCCATAGGCCTTAATAGATCCATGCTGCTTGCAGAGTCCAAATTCAATGGTGAACCAGTACAGCTGCAATGATTTTCCATCTTTTAGAATATGTCTGCTTATGCTAGTACATTTTCTGACTTGATACATTACATATTGCCTATGAGACCCACATAGCATTTATTTTTTACTATATTATTGTGCTTTATATTGTACACAGTGGTGTTTTCTTAATCTATAGACAATATATGCTGAAACCATTAAAGGCAGGATTTTTTTAAAGTCAGTTGTATGTTCAAAGATACACTTGAGATAATTTTCAGCATCCACACGGAAGGAACTGAATTGAAAGGAACTTGTCAGTAACACTACATGGCAGAGATTAAGTTTAGCTTGTAAATAAAGTGGACTCATGAGTTCTGGCAGTCTCTATTTGTACTCCTGAATATCAGAATTATACAGCTATCCCAGTAAGGATTTTCAAATTAAGTGCACAAGTCTTGTGATATCTAAGGGATCTAGTTTATATGGTGAATCCTGATAACAGATCCTATTTAATATCAGATTCTCACATTGCAGTCACATGGGAGCACATCCTCAGTAGTGATATGGCCAAAACTTTGCCAAATCATGTGTTTTCAACTTGTTTGGATATTAATAAGAAGTTACCCCTCATTCACATCTATGTTTGTATTCTGATTGGGGGAGTCCACATTGGGACCTCCCCCAAACGGAATACCAAATGCAATTGCATGCGCTGTGCAGTAAAAGCACATGGACCCCATAAACTATAATGGGGTCCATGTGCTTTTACTGCACAGCGCTTGCAATTGTGTTTGGTATTCCATTCGGTGGGTCCCTATGCGGACTCCCCCAAGATGGAATACCAATGCAGATGTGATTGAGGGATTAAAGATAAATTCCTGGTAGCTATAGCACCCTTGCTTCAATACTTCTCACCAGTCTGTGTTCACTTGACTGAGTGATGATATACTCATCTACCTCCATGATCTCTACAGCAAATCATTGGCCTCAGTGGTTGGATGCGGCAATTATCCGATTACTTAGGCACATTATTGCTGCAGCTATAAGGTGGTGCAGATATAGGCCTTGAAAAGTTGGCTATTTCCTCTGCTGGGATAGGTGCAAGAAGAGTTAAGCCAAGGGTGAGCTGCATGCATAGAGGTAGTATAGGTGCAAGTCTAGGGAAATCTGTTGCCGCAAATTCACCGTTTGTAGTTGTATGTTGAGTTGTTATATTATGAACTATGTAACTGTTGGATTGACATATGCATTAAATTTTATTAGGCATGTATAGCATTTGCATGTGTGATATGTGAGGTCATCATGCACTCACTGATTCTGGTGGTTTCTGAAGACTAAATTGTTGGCTAACTCCGTACAGGCAGAATGAAGTTGTGCCCATGAGTTGCACCATGGGTGAAGTTTGTTGTTTCCCCATGGTGTGACTCACTGACATCAGTTGTCACCCAGGTTGACCAGGGAGGACAATGGCTTGTATTTAAGGGTCCGTTACTGTATTGCAGATGGCCTGCTGCTGCAGGATATCTTGGTAAGTGAAGAGAGGGGAAAGACTGGCTTGGTGAGCTGGCACACCTGTAGGTAGGTAGGAGTATGGGTTCTGTTGTTGCAGACAGTGCACCCTCCACAAGAGCAGGAGTTACTTTACCACTTCACTGTGTTTGCCAACCCTGTTGAAGACCTGCTGTACTACAAATATCTTCTGCAATAAAGTGGGAATCCCAGTGAGAAGCCCGGTGCTAAGAGTGTCCTTTCTCTGCCAAAAGGAGACTCCAGACAATTTTCAGGTTGCTGTATTTGGCTGGCGAGGAGAAACCACATTGAACACAGCAGCACATTGTTTGCAGAAAAGAGCGTTGTCAGCCATGTTGAGCAACCATAGCATTGGTAGCAACCATGTATTATATACAGCCAAGTATACAAAGAGCAGAGGGAAGTGCAACAGGGAATGTATCAGGTGAGTATGGAAACATTCCTATTCTATTGCATTTCCTACCTTTGCCTTATTTTTCTTAAATCTGAACACAAGTAAACATCCCATAACAATTACTTTTACACTTACAGTTGACAGTTTTTCAATATCTTCATCAGATGCTCCAAGTGACGCTAGACCAATATCCTGCACAAAGAAACAATTTTAATAGGAAGTTTTATAGATACTGTCCGTATATTAATCATTTCAATTATATCTGCAATGTTTTACTTTACGTAGATAAGTTACTAGGAATTGATACATTTATTCCAATATCTTACCTGTGAAAATTGTGCAAAATCTTTATCCGCAAGCATAGGGATGTGGCCCAGCAATTCATGGCAGCAATCACTTAAACAAAATATATACAATGTGTAGAAATGCTTTGTACTATATACACAAGTTCATGTAGGTTTAGCAAGATAATTTCGCAGGAAACCCCTATAAGTTCTACTGATCAGACTCTGAGGAGGGGTTTTGAAGGCATCAACACTGATGTTCAGCCCAGTGTACAGAACATGAAGGAGATTATTCAAAACAGCTGATCAGCAGGGGTACTGAATGTCAGGCCCCCCCAGCAATAAAAATTAATGAGCTAGCCTAAGGATAGAACATCAATATTGAGATATGAAGAACCTGTTTGAGGGAAGAGTCTGCTTAAAACAATCTTTCCTTTACTAAGCAATAGGCGGCAACTGGTCAACGAACCATACCTATATATGTGACAACACAAAATGTAGACAAAACAAACAACAACAAAGGCAGGTCAGCTAGCCAAGGGTCCAGTAACAGTCAAGCAATGCAGTACAGAATCAAAATCCAAGAGAGTAGTCAAAGGGTAAGCCAGAGGTCAGAGGTCAGCAATACAGAAGTAGCAGAAGAGGAGCTTCTGCAATAGTCAGCAAGTCTATGAGGGCCGATCTCCTGTATATAGAAAGCCCAAAATCCGCTCTAGGCTAGAATTAACTATTAGATGGACATAGGGAACAAGGTGCAGGAGATGGGTGTGGTGGAAATTCTATTACAGGAATAGATGTAGCAGCGTTCACACAGTGCAACAAAAAACATTAAGCAAGGAATCAAAATGAACTCACTTCCTGCGCCTCAGCGTGCAAGTGGAAGGTGAAGCAGTGACTCGAACAGGCAGAGATGTAACACAGGGTGTGTGGCTATAAAGTTGCTTATGTATATAACATTATTCAGAAAAACTACCTGTGTACATGTCCAGGTTCCTATGACACGACCCTAACTATTTTGTAGATGCATTATTACTGACATGTTATATTCATAAAGGGGAGGAAATATATAGTAAATGTAAAAATTCAGTTCTAGAAACAACATACAACAGTGAGCTTCGCTGTTTCTGTATCTTCTTGGTCAAGGAATTAGTTAATTCATGAAATTGTACTTACGGCTCTGGTGAATGCATTGCAGATGAAGGATGTCTCAGGTACTGGGTACTTGGAAACACACAGAAAGCTAGACATGCCAGGAAATCTCGTGCAGAAAGTAGACCAGCAGCCGGTCTCAGTTTGAACCCTGTTCTTTCTATGCAAAAAACAACACAGTTGTACTCAAGAGACGCTCACAAAAAGTATTTCTAGAAAATTTTTCCCAGGCATCAGTGGTAAGGTCAGTTATTGTTATGAGAAGTATAACAGGGCAAATGTAAATGTAGCATAGTATAAAAGAAATCCCTGTATATTTGAGCTTAAAATCTGAGACTAAGAGATTAAGGCTATGGCACCAAGTAGTGTATTGCAGCGTTTTTCATGGAAAGTCTGCAGAGGTTTCCAGCAGGTAATGGTGTATTAAAAAAAAAAAAAAAAGGATCAGGGGCCCACCAGACCCCCTAAGGTCATGGGCCCTGGGGCAGCCACTATGGAGGTACTTATACCACTGCCCTTAAAGTTACTGTAGGATGTTTTTCAGTAAGACGATCAAAAAACAGCTAAAATGCCTTTTATAGGTATATGAATGTAAATATGTCCAGACAAAAGCTTCTTAGGCAATATAAACCTCAAGCATTCAGGAAATATGCAGGGAAGTAAATACTGTGTTATATTAGTTCCTGAATACTTGCCAAAAGAAAGGATTATTTTCACCACATAGGTAAATCTATGGCAGTGATGTCTTGAGCTTGGTACTTTGTGACATCCCATAATAGGTTATCCTGTTTCCAAAAAGTAACAAAGGATTCCCTGTGGATTATAGGCTTATGTAAACCAAGACTTGGATATGGGAGAAAGCAGCACTAACTAGAGATCTATGTCTGGTCAGTGGTTTATTCTATGGATTGTTCAACATCTTAAAATATGTGTCCAGAAAATGTATCTAAAAAGTGCAGGAACTTGGCCGATCTCCCATAACCGAGGGGGTCTGTTAATATTTCCCGCACCACATTCATTCACAATGACTAACGTAAAGACTACAAGTCCCAGAAAGCAGATCACCCGAGCTAGCTATGTAGAGGCAATGGCTGTGCAAGGATTGATGGGAGATTTCATCTCTGAAGTCTAGACAAATGTGAATATATATTGTGGAATTGTAATACAGGGTGGAGAATCTTTATAAGAACAGGATTGTATCTACAAAGTTATTCAGTTTTTAGTTCTAGATTAATTCTACTTGTAAAATGTAAAAAAGAAAATTTTTAGATTAGATTAGTGTTAGTGATGCCCAATAAGCACAGCAAAATCTGTAACAATAAACAAGGGTTTCTGCAATGTGGGGCCTTAGCTTTACAGGGGTTTTCAAGGTGGGTGTTTTAGATATTGGGGGACAATAACAATATAAGGAGGTATTATTAATATAAGGGGTAATTGGGGCAAACAGTAGTAATACAAAGAGGTCATTACGGGGCATTATTAATATACGGGGGACATTAGGAGGCTGTAGTTGTGTAAGGGGGTATTCATTAACTTATGGGGTATTGGGCCACAATAATTTAAGGTGGACATTATTGATTGAAGGGGGTATGCAGTATTAGGGGGCATGAAAAATTATTATTAATTATGAGGGACACATGGGGCATTAATAATTGAGGGGCACTCTTATTTTAAAGGGGTTATCCCCTCCTTACCTGTACTGGCTTGGCTGTCACCTGCAGCTGTCATATCATGGCAATGGTGGCACAGCACCCAATCACTGTATACTGCTGTCTACTGCTCTGAATAATACTTAGTAAATATTTAGCTATTCTTATATCGTTCCCTATTTTAACCAACATGGTGTCTTATTGACTTTCTTAAAGTACATAAATTGCATAATAAATCACATAAAGCTTAGTCATGTAGAATGACATCAATAAACTGTAAACCATCCTCCCCTTTTCTTGCTCAGGGGCTGTCAGGGGAATCAGATTTCTCATTGGCTTTGGCATAAGGTTTGTTGCCTTCAGCCCTAGGACTCTCCATCTTCTGCTCACACAGATATGGTGTTTCAGCTGGTTAGTGTGCTGACCAAGAATGTTTGTGTTTTATTGTAACACACTGCCACCTGCTGGCTGAAGACAATGTTTATCAGATGAAACAAACTGTGGCCAAGTCATTATTCTAGTGGCTTCAATCACCCATAAGTATGGCTTTTCGGTTGACCACAATGATGTATTTTACATACAAATATGGTTTCAGAGTTGAGCTCCATACAACACCTTTATTCTTTTACACCACATTTCTGGCTACAAAAGTGGCTGAAAACAATTGTAAGTTTGTCCTGACATTTTAAGCCAATGCCACATATTCAACAGGGTATATACTAAGAATTTCCCTTTACTATCCTTGTATGCAGCAATGCTTTTATTATAACTCACCATGCACCCTATTGAATCCCCTGTATTCTGGATACTTACAGCAAAACCTTAAAGAATAACATTGTATTTGTTGAACTTTTACCTTTTAAGAAATTTGATACATCTTGAAGTTGCGGTATGGAATTTTCTGAATATCCGCAATATTTTTCCAACTGGTGAAATGTATCTAAATATTGCTTGCAGGCATAGCTTGGATAGAGACTGCTGAGTGATCTGTACACTTGTCTCCTGTAATTGTAATAAAACAGGTACAATTGCCAATACTGAGGCCCTGTTCACATCTGCGTTCGGGTTATTTCGTTCCTCTAGCCGCATGAGATATGTGGGGAGAAGAGTCCTGCAAGGAGCACTTTTCTCTGTTTTGTGCGGAAACCACATGGATCCCATTATAGTCTATGGGGTCTACGGGTTTCCTTAGGTAATCCCCTTTTTTATGCAGATAGGTTTCCGTTTGGGGGTCCCCAAGTGGACTCCCTGAACGGAGACCTGAACGCAGATGTGAACAGGGTCTTAGATGTATAATGTGCACACAAGGTCAGACACAATCATTTCCTAGTTTTGCAAAGTTATGTGGGGGGGAATTATTGCATCACCTCTTCTCCAGAATATGCTAGAACAAGGAGTGGCGCGATAATTCAGCAGTAGCAATTAAAGTGACAGTAGCCTGATACAACTATACAGTATTATAGTGCACAAACATGAACATTCTGTATTAGTGAACCATACGCGGCATAGACTTGGTACAATACACAGAGAATAAACACACACAGACTATAATACATGGTCTGTCTTGAGCAGTCCTCCTCCACATAGCACACAACTTTGGAGGGGGGGGGGAGGCTTCCACCACCTTACAGCATAAGATGGAAGGACAATTTGCATTTAGTTAAAAAGCACTAGCTAGAAGGCTAATTCTGAACGTCTGCAAAAGTCCCCTCTTTGGGGCTGACAGGCAGAGGCCGATGACATGGCCCACCCAGTTTCTTTGCCAACCTGCAGTGACCAGGAGAAGGTGGTAATAGAAGTTTATATGAAATAAGCTGCTGTGCATTATAATCATAGTTACTGTGACCAGGGGGCCCTAGAAGACAGCACCCCTATGTTGCGGTTTGTGCTATATGACTTTAGTGTAGGTGTCATCAGCTTTACAATTATTGCCCGGCACTCCGAGGACCTCATCTTTGATTTTTTTATTTAAATCGGCACGCCGAACAAAAAAGGTTGCCTACCCCTGCTCTACATCCTACAGGGAGAAGAAGAGTCCACTGTGGAGATCGCTGCCCAATACGTGTCCAGCTGTCACCAACTAAGAGGAAGATGAGACTCCACGGACTGTTATACCCCAAACCACCCGCCCCACCCCACCTCCCCATATAGCGGTCACCAACTAAGAGGAAGATGTGACTCCACGGACTGTTATACCCCAAATCATACACCACCACCCCCATACTCTCCCCCTCGACTCCAACTCCCCCCCCCACACACACACACACACACTTTACTAGCTTTGGCAATGCCAAATATCCATTCAGACATGCTGATAAAGCCTACTTGATTTGATTTGATTTGTTACATAAATAATATGGTTGATACGACCACCAAGTTTGATCATGCTGCAGAGACAACCCTATATACAGGTCTGTAGAATACATCAGTCAGAGAAATCTCTGCAATAAATGTCCAGCAAGGAAAAATTCCCTAGTATGGGATTTCTTATCCAGATCATAGCTAAACAGTCATGGAGTTACTTACCAGGTAGCAACTTCTTCAGCAGTATATTCAATTCTTGGGATAACGTTTCCACTATAATAGAACAAATGACATTGACAATATTTACTGCTTTTGGTTGTTCCAGTGCATAGATCCCATATATGAGCCAGTCTGGACCATATGTACAGTTAATAAGGATACAATGATGGGAAATATTCACAAAATATGGGAAATAATCTAAATCACATCAATATTTGATTTGACCAGCCTTTGCCTTTAAAACTCTCAGTTCGTTTAGGTACACTTGCACACAGTTTTTAAGGACCTTGGCAGGGAAGTTGTTTCAAACATCTTGGAGAACGAACCACAAATCTTCTGTGCATGTTGGATGACGTTGAGATCGTCGTTCTGTGGGAGCCATATCATCACTCCCGAGGGCAGTCACACCAAATATTGATATGATTTAGATTTCTGTTTAGGATTATGTATTCTAGTGGCTCTGCACAGTATCACACAATGTATGAAAAATGGGCCCATTGAGCTCAAACAAGAACCAGGTCCTTGTAGTATCATGAACCTGAGGAGTCCATATTGATTCCTTGCTATTCCTGGCTTTATCTTTGTGAGATTGGTAACACCAGTATCAGTAACTCATGAATGTTTGAAGTTGGTTCTAAGAAACTACATTGGATTCAAAAAAGGAAATTTGCCAAAAATAAGTAAAGGTACTGAACAATTCTTTTTAGACGGTCTAAAAGACAGGTAGTCAGAACAGAATATCCACCAAATTTTTCACTGAAGCTAATACTACATCAGGCGTATCTTTCAGGTGTATAGTCTATATCTATATCACCTATTGGTTGGCTTTGTTTTATCCAAATTTTGGTGCATTTTATCATATCTTAAGCCACATCCTTTTCCTTTTAAGCCATTCCCACGTCTACAAAGACAGAACAATTTTCAAAAATGCACCATATTTTCGCACATTTTATGCCCCAAATATAGACAGATCTACCATAGTAAATTTGCCCCATTGTCTTGTGATTGTATTAAATACTAAGGTAAGACAGAACCATGTTGTCTTATACTACAATGGCAAAGAGACAATTACTCTGAGCTTGGGAATAGGGGGAAGATCACACCTAGACTTCTATTTTTATCCAGAGTTTGAAATTTCCCACTAACTGTATAAGTCCATAAGCAGTTATGTCCCCTAGTGGTACCCGTGTGTAGCAGCCATATTGTTTACCACTGCTGATACAGATTCCATAAATATATATATATATATATATATATATATATATATATTTTTTTATAATAACCTACTCTTTATACTTGAAAGCCAGTTCTGCAAAATATGCTCTTCTTTTCTTGTATTCCTGGTCCCCAAATCCCTATTAACAGAATTAACAAAAGGTAAGACTTAAGTGCACCACTTTACTTATCTTCTATGCATTAAGTTGACTGTAGTATAACTTACAAGGATCACAGGGGTCGGGGGAAGTGGTTAGAAAGGTGTTCGTACTCTTGCATGGTTATTGAAACATTGGGGGAATAGGCAATTCAATGGTCATATCACAATATATATATATATATATATATATATATATATATATACAATATATATATATATATATATATATATATATATGATGTATATATGTATATTGTAACTTTTCTTTCATTGTGGAACTAATAATTGAGAAATCTGCACAATAATTGTAACTATTCAAGGCATGAAACTCGATCATCAGTGTTAACGTTACAGCAATGAAAACATGCTCAACCTTTGCTACAAAGAAGAAACCGTCCAGCTCCCAGCTGTATAGAGCCGCCCGTGTATACATGGGAACGGGCTGTGTTTCCTGCCATATGGTATTAGTTACTCAGCACATACCCACCCAGGGACACAGCCTCTCAGAGCTTCACTAGATGACATTTTCTTGGTTTTAGATCTGACAGCAGTGGATGTAAAACATCCTAATTTCTATGTAAATGATCTGTCTGGGAAAATTATATAATACTTAATTCACGTAGTAATTATATGTGAGCCAAGGGTCTTAGCATTGTGGCTCCCCTACAAATCTGGTTACGATGAGCAAAATGTCTCATTAGTTTTACGTTTATGTAGAATGACAGTTGTCAAATGTTCTGCGGCCGAGCTGAAAATCATTTTGGCACATGTGAGGGTTTCCAAACAGAACAAAACCCATTGCCCGCAAACATGTAAAAATGCTGGATACTGAATATGTATTTTTCTTTAAAAAAAAAAATGAAAAGCTTAAGTCTTGTAAATATGGACTAAAATCTATTTAATGCAAGGTTAGAGAGAGTTTAGCTTTCAAAAGGATTTCTGGAGACCAATAAATGCCCACCAATAATCATAATCAGTATGGTAGCTTACATATGTCTAAATCTGGGAACCCCTGTACACCTATCCACATATTTGTGCAAATATAAGCTTCAGGCCTAAGATTATACCAGGTAACACATGGAAGATAGTTGTAGGTCAAGCAGTGGAGTGTGTGTGTATATATATATATATATATATATATATATATATATATACTACCAATTTTTCTTTAATACTTACGGGATGATCTTTGTCAAAATTTGGTTCAAATCTCAAATTAAGGTGCTGGCACATGTCCAGGTCCTGGACTTTTCTTGGAAATGAAGGTGCTGTTTCAGATATATAATAAAACATACAGCACAGGTGAGACAACACAAAAAAAGCTAAGCAATCATATTTTTACTTAAAGGGTTTATTGTTTACTATGGACACAACTTACCCCATATCGACAGGAGGGGGACAAGTGACTGACTTTTGGCCCCCCATTATTATGAGAAGGAGTGCCATGTATCTTGTTTAAATGGAGCGACGGTAGCATAGGCAGGCTGCCACTTTATTCATCTCTATGGGACTGCCAGGAGATAAAGATACTACAGTCCTATGAAAAAGTTTGGGCACCCCTATTAATCTTAATCATTTTTAGTTCTAAATATTTTGGTGTTTATAACAGCCATTTCAGTTTGATATATCTAATAACTGATGGACACAGTAATATTTAAGGATTGAAATAAGGTTTATTGTACTAACAGAAAATGTGCAATATGCATTAAACCAAAATTTGACCGGTGCAAAAGTATGGGCACCTCAACAGAAAAGTGACATTAATATTTAGTAGATCCTCCTTTTGCAAAGATAACAGCCTCTAGTCGCTTCCTGTAGCTTTTAATCAGTTCCTGGATCCTGGATAAAGGTATTTTGGACAAACAATTCAAGTTCAGTCAAGTTAGATGGTCGCCGAGCATGGACAGCCCGCTTCAAATCATCGCACAGATGTTCAATGATATTCAGGTCTGGGGACTGGGATGGCCATTCCAGAACATTGTAATTGTTCCTCTGCATGAATGCCTGAGGATTTGGAGCGGTGTTTTGGATCATTGTCTTGCTGAAATATCCATCCCCGGCGTAACTTCAACTTCGTCACTGATTCTTGAACATTATTCTCAAGAATCTGCTGATACTGAGTGGAATCCATGCGACTCTCAACTTTAACAAGATTCCCGATGCCGGCATTGGCCACACAGCCCCAAAGCATGATGGAACCTCCACCAAATTTTACAGTGGGTAGCATGTGTTTTTCTTGGAATGCTGTTTCTTTTTGGACGCCATGCATAACGCCTTTTTTTATAACCAAACAACTCAATTTTTGTTTCCAAAATGAAGCTGCCTTGTCCAAATGTGCTTTTTCATACCTCAGGCAACTCTATTTGTGGCGTACGTGCAGAAACGGCTTCTTTCTCATCACTCTCCCATACAGCTTCTATTTGTGCAAAGTGCGCTGTATAGTTGACCGATGCACAGTGACACCATCTGCAGCAAGATGATGCTGCAGCTCTTTGGAGGTGGTCTGTGGATTGTCCTTGACTGTTCTCACCATTCTTCTTCTCTGCCTTTCTGATATTTTTCTTGGCCTGCCACTTCTGGGCTTAACAAGAACTGTCCCTGTGGTCTTCCATTTCCTTACTATGTTCCTCACAGTGGAAACTGACAGGTTAAATCTCTGAGACAACTTTTTGTATCCTTCCCCTGAACAACTATGTTGAACAATCTTTGTTTTCAGATCATTTGAGAGTTGTTTTGAGTAGCCCATGATGCCACTCTTCAGAGGAGATTCAAATAGGAGAACAACTTGCAATTGGCCACCTTAAATACCTTTTCTTATGATTGGATACATCTGGCTATGAAGTTCAAAGCTCACTGAGGTTACAAAACCAATTTTGTGCTTCAGTAAGTCAGTAAAAAGTAGTTAGGGGAATTCAAATCAATAAAATGATAAGGGTGCCCATACTTTTGCACCGGTCAAATTTTGGTTTAATGCATATTGCACATTTTCTGTTAGTACAATAAACCTCATTTCAATCCTGAAATATTACTGTGTCCATCAGTTATTAGATATATCAAACTGAAATGGCTGTTGCAAACACCAAAATATTTAGAACAAAAAAATGATTAAGATTAATAGGGGTGCCCAAACTTTTTCATAGGACTGTAAGCTTCTCTTTGGCCGTCTTATAGAGAACCTGTGTGGCCATCACTCCATGAAAATACAGGTACAATGCACAGGATTCACATACTCATGATCATTGTGTGTCTTTGCTAAGAATAACATATGGATATTGCTCCATATCTGTGCTCAGTGCACGCGGAGTGGGGTACAGTTATTCCATCTATCAACATTATGAATGATTCTTGGCACTTACCTTATGTCCTTAATATTTTATTACAGTTGGATTAATGTAAGCCTCTACAAACCTTTAACAATGGATTCATGATGTTATGAAAGCAAAATGTCTAAAGATGAAAGTCCTAGTTTAGTTAAGGGGAAGGGGGGCTGTCCTCACACCCAGTATGTCTGTAGTAATAAAAGCATGTCTCATGAGCTGACATTTCTGGAGCATTTTTCCTTATAATTTTGTGCTATTTCTCTTTTTGCCTTGGAAATGTAATAATAGATTGCCAACTGGGTGTTACATTCCCCTCGTCAAAGGGGGGGGGGGGGGGGAATCCCTGCATAATCTGACAATAGGGGTGACATAGTCTGTCCAAGTCTAAAGTGTAGGGACACAACACCAACGAGTAACATCAAGATCTATTTCTACACTTCTAGTAGGAATAAAAGGAACAACACAAATAAGGGGAGTTCATCATTCCTCTGCAACAGAAAAGTGCTTTATAGAAGTTGGTCCATCAATTATCGGTCACATTAAATGTCTTACTTCTAGGACTTTTTTGTTTGCAATTTCATATATACGATAGAATCTAAAGTTCTTATAACTAAATGCTGAGGAACTCCAGCATGACTTCACACCTTTATTTGGCTTTGCTACCAATGGCACTACTCACGTGTTAGATCTTTGGCTACTTTTACATCGCCTGCTGTTTTCTTCAGTGAGGATAGTAAAGAACAGATGGAAGAGTTATGGATGAAGCATTTCACAAAGCAGTCTAGTTCTTCTTGCTTATTGAACCACCCAGCAGGCCTGGTTTCTATATGATAGATGATAGCCCCATGTTTCTGAAGAAAGAAGTATACAGTAAGTAGACATTCACTTGTTTGTCCTTGCAAACAAGGTTCCATTTATTATGGGTAATATTCATGTTATTTCAGACAGGCAGACTACATATTCAAGATTTATTGTTTGCCATTGTCAGGCCTGAAGATGATGAAGCTGCAATGGCATGTCTAACAGACTATCCGACTGCATTAAACATTTCCCAGTCCCAATTTTCCATTAGATTCACATTTTATATTTTGATAAATGTTCCATATTTTATCAATAGAAAAACTCTGATCTCTGTTCCAACTGCTTTACAATGTCATTAATCTGTCTGCAAAATAGTTGCAATGGATGGACCATCAGTTGTTGTTTCATCTTATACACTACTAAGCCATTATAAATGAATGAGTCTACATGAAATATTATGAAGAACGATTGTTCTGCCATCTACTGGAGAAATATTATATTCATGATATTCATATTCATATGCAGGTCCAGTTACAATCTATGGTGGTGCCTTTTTAGCTGTTGTAGTACTACTGTACTATACTGTGTCATGAGAAATGGGGCAATGGATAGTCTATGAGATCCAGTTAGAAGAATCACTGTCCATACGTTACTGGGGCTCATAAATATCCTAGAGGGAGATCACCACTTAGTTCTCCCAGTATCACCCAGATATTAGAGCTGTTTCAAGGAGTTTCTCTCTTTCTGGGAAATTTGCAAGATGCCACATAATACAACAGCACCATACAGTAACAACTGAACCCTCAATATCCAGCGGAGCACTGAGGGGTTAAAATTGGAAAGGAATTTGTCCTTTCTGAACCCACTGTAAGTAGTAGTCAGCCTTCAGTTAGATGACCACGTAGAGTTAATATCCAAGCTTTAATACTGTATCTGGTCCTTTTCCTCAGCCCAAACATATGTGTCCTATAAAAACAACAGTGCTATGTCTACTAGAAATCTACAGAATCCAAAGTAAATTTACCATACAAAAGCATATAGATATGGTGTAAATGTACCTTAAACATAAGCATACTCAATGAATACTGATCTGCTATATTGCAGGGCTTGTAGAAAATTAAGAAAATGCACATCTTAAAGATGTATATACATTAGCATTAATCCTACTTTATGACTCAATGTGTAGGTTTTGCTGCAGTTAATCTTAATATCTCATTCCTTGATGTCATTCTCACGTAAACTCAGGATGCTGGTATAGTGTGTCCTCACAATATTGTCACACTATGGGGCTACAATACCTGCACCTGTCTATGGAGTGGAGATACCCACAGGTCAAACTAATTTGGAATGGAGTGAAAAGACAAACCTACCTCTAAGATCTTAAGGCTGCTGGCTAAAGGAGACGCACTGGAGTTCCTGAAGGTAAAAATCAAATTCAAGGTGCTGCCGCCGTCTTCAGGATGTTCAGATGTTACAGCTACGGGGTCAGAGGCCGATAGCTCGGATATTTCCTTTTCCTTACGGGCATCTTCTATAAGACTTTGCTTTCTGCACAGAGATGTTCCCACTTCAGACTTCATAGTCAGCCTTTAGTCAGAACTAAGTGATACATAATACATATGAAGCAGTGCTGAGATTATCATATGGCACAACTATGAAGATGTCATCGGTCATTTGTCACAGGTCAATTAAGTCAACTCCATTATTGTACCTAATAATGATTAGAATGAACCTGACTATAACATACCTGAATATTGAATTGTTTAGCACGCAAACACTTCTGCTGCAGATATGGCAGTCTTCAGTCTTATATAGCCTGCAGTGGAGCATTTATGAATATTCATTGATATACCTTCACACACTTCCTATTCATTGTGAATGCTTTGTGTTGATCCATTGTTATCAGATGCTCTGAAGCATTGTGTGTAGCAAACGATAGGAATAATGATCTGAATGAGATTCTTTTCATCAACAGGAAAGTGATAACATGTATCTGGTTGGCTGTATGTCTCATTGACTGGCCTTATTATAGCTGTAATACTATATGTTATGAGGAAAAGACCTAAAATGAGTTTGTCACCAGGGTGAAGCATGTTAAACCAGTAACACAGGCAGCTAAGTCAGGCTTGCCTGTACTGCTGGTTTAACGGGGAACTGAACCTTGGAATCCAAAAATAAAAACAAAAAGTTGCACAATGTAGTTCATCTCTAGTTATATCATTTGGATTAGCTGCTAAACTTCTGTTAATAGATAGGACAGACAGAGCTTCCTGCCCCTGTGCAGTGCCATTACCAACTGGACACCAGCTTACAAAATAAGCATGACATGGAAGTTTGGAAGGGGCAGGACTTATTGCAGAGGGGGCAGGGCTTAGCTCCCATTTAGTGTAATGGAGATTGCAACTCCAGAGCATGAATTACACCTAGGAGAGGGGACAATTACATGTGTGTGGTTTTCATCTACTTTATTCAAATCACATAGCGTTCCCAGATTCATGAAAGGCAAAACTATCTAGCTGTGTCATAAGAGGTTTATAATGCTTCAGCAGCAGTTTATATTACAGCATTGACTGGTATGTTGCCCAGCTTTTTTGAGTCCCTAAAAGATACATCTGTCAAGTTAAGGAACAATTACAGAGAATGGCATAACCTGGTATGATTTTGGAACAATAATGGAGATTTTTTCTTATTATATTACAATACTCTGTATTCAGCAGTCCCTAATACAGCATTACCTGGTATTCTTCCCAGCTTTCCTGGGACCCTGAAATGCACATCGTATATGATATGGTACAATTATGTGGCAAGGAGTGGGATTTATTTAGATAAATGTAATATTCAGCATTTCATATCACTGCTCTCATGCTATGCTACCCAGCTTTCCCAGAGTCCTAAATGGTATATCTCACATGTTTTAGCATGATTTGGGATCAAGCAGATGAATTTACTAGGTTTATATAGTATTTTGCCGTCCTTATTACTGCATTACCTCGTACATTAATCAGCTTTCTCAAAATCTTTAAGTCCTGGCAAGCTATGGTACGATTATAGAGCAATGAGGTAGATTTATGTAGATGAATACATTATATAGTATTCCTTATTACAACTCCACATGCTATGTTACCCATTTTTTCACAGAAGTCTGAAAGGGAAATCTGGCAAGCTCTGGAGCAAGGAGATTTATTTTATTATACTACTTTGTCCCTCTAACCCTGAAAAGCAAATCTGCCATATTATTCAGTACATATGCATATAGTATCAGGTTGATAGTGAAGTCTGGTATTCAGAACTTTCCAAAACTCCTGAAATGTGAACATGCAGGTATGCAGGAAAGAGAGGGATTATCAATGCATAACTACACATATTTGCCGTTCAGCAGTTTGGGAAAGGTGAACGACTTTCTCTGGGTAGATGTATTGGGTTATATTGTCACTATAAGTACAGCCAATTGGTGTCACTTTCTGTACATTACTGCTGCTACCAGTGGTACTACCATTTGTATCTCTTTCGTACTGTCAGTTACTTAGGGAATTCCTTCCAACAATATGGCCGCACTCACTATAAAGACAAAAAGTGTACCTGCCCTCTCCCCCCCCCATCCCCCCTAAACTTCCCGGCTCACATATACGAGCATTAGAGAAGGGGAGGGAGGAAGGAAAAACATGACTGCTACCATAGAATATGTTGCTTTTATAAATATATTATTTTTCATGCTTTGTAATTATGATATAAAAAAAAGAAGGGAAATAAAAATTTCACATGAGGTGTCATAAAGGAAATAATTTCTTTTTTTATTTATTAGGATTCTGGGTTTAGTGGTCCTTGATGACAGACTCCCTCTACCTTAGAGCTCTCCATGGTGCTGATCCATACATTATGTCTGCTTTAGCTTAAGATCAAAATACTCTATAAATCTTTACTTACTCTCTATACCTTGAAACCTATACACAAGATCATTTCTGGTGGAAAGTGCAGATTCTGTAGCACATTTGCCTTTAGTGTACACTTGAGATTTCTTTGTTTTGAGCCTCGGGTGTTTGCAATACTCATCAATTTATCAGATTGTTCCAGGGTCTGTATAAGGCAGAGGGCTGGCTTCAGTCTTTGCAGGTTTTCGTTGTTGCCAACCTGAATTTGTGGCCTAGTTAGGAGGATATACTTGTGGAAGTTGCACAGCCGCAGGAGCTGATTTGGGAAGTGGTGTGAGTGTTACCTTGTGTGAGAGTTTGTTTTTCCCTCTACACTTCTACTCAACCCCTGTCCTACATTTTCTGGTTTCCTGACACTGTCTGGGTATTAGTGAGGTTTTGTTTTGGGTTCCAGGTTTATTTTTACCCCTGTAATGTATTTTCCCTTTTCCTCACTATTCCACTGTTTCTCTTCTCATACTCCTGTTGTGTGTTTATGTTGTTCTGCGTGTTTGTTTTCCAGCATGTCCCGCCCTAGTTGTTTCTGTTTGCAGCTGCACCTGTTCTTTGCTAGGGGTGACCACCGTTAGTATCCCAGTCCCTAATCTCTTTTAGCTCTCTCCCTACCTATCCGTTAGGTCTACATGTTTAGAGAGCCAGAAGTTGTCGGGGCCAAGGCTTAGCTTGGGAACAGCCGACCAACACCCTCAGGCAGGGCCTAGTCAGCTGTTGTAGCGAAACACAATTGTGACACATACCCTTGGACAAGAGTGGCTTTCTTTGTGTAAAAAGGACTGTAAAAAGCTGTAAAAATTGTGAGTGATTTAATGGCAACAGTCCTGATCTGGTACATCTATAAAATATACTTTCAGCCAGAAATTGTTAATAGAAGAAGCTTGGTCAACATGTGGTATCAAAGTATAGACTGTTTCTTGATGTCAATGATGTTTGTAGGAATGTCATCATTGTTATAGAGGAATATGTGTATCATAAAAATTGGTACTGATCTGATACTGGCAAGTTGTTGTGGAACTAGAGTGCTGGATCAATGATGCTGGTGTTAAGCACAGATGAGACTGCAAGGCATATGGATCCCTGCAGGAAAAACAAGACAATACCTCCCCCCTTCCCACGTCAGAACAGTATGCAAGCACCTTGCTATTCAGTGGTTCTTCCAAGAGTACTCATTTCTGTCCTTCTACAAGTCCAAAAGTAAATGTAATCTATGATGTTTATTAAATCAGTTCCTTATGTGCAATAAGTTACATAGCAGAAAGCTACAGGTCATGGCTGCATCCCTTTTGGTGGCATCTTACATTGTCCCATGGTTCCTTGAAAAAGAAACCTCTGAAGTTCAGCCTTTCTCAGACCAATGTCTGTATAATTTATTGCTAAATTTAGACATGAGCGAATTTTTCAAAAATCCGATTCGGCATCTTCACCAACTTTTCTGGTACGATTTGATCCAAATTAATTCACGGCAAATCTCATTAAAAAAACTATTTCCTGGCTGCAGAGAGCTTGTATAGTGGTGCAGAACACTGTGCCTTGCAGTGGTTTTTTAGTGATCTCCCTTTAGGGAACCTGAATTAGCGATGCATTGATCTCTGGTTCAACACTATAGACTGCAATACACATGCAGACGCATAGGCTGACTTCCTCACTTCTGGGCAGGATAAACAAGGGACTTGGGCTACTAGCAACCCAGGGTCACTGGCCAGACCCCGGGCTGCAGAAGATGCATTTCAGCACCCCCCAATCTTGCCGTGGGGGTTGCTGAGGGGCACATGTAGCGTGGCAGAACCCCTTGGATGCCGCGGTCATGTTTGAGCTTGGCATCCAAGTGGTTAAAACCCACGATGTGAGCTTTGCTCCGACCGGGGGTTGTGGAGCCAGGTGTTAGCTGTCAATTATAGCTAACACCTGCTCCCAATGCCGTAGCGGTCCTGAAGGGGTTAAAGGGCTATGACATCACAGGGCTGACTACTGATTGCCTACATGCATGGCAATGTAGGTGATCCTACATTCCCAGAGTTCCTTTCCCCAAGTCCTAACATGCAGAAGCCATATTTAGAAAAAATGCGATTCATTACCTCAAACCGTGACAAAACCCAGATTTGATGCGAATCGAAATATTTCTTGAAATTCAGATTAAATTCCACTTTGGCAGCTTCGATTCGCTCATCTCTAGTTAAATAATTTAAATATCCCCCAAATTTTTTCAAATGTAGATATGATATCTGAGATTACAATCTTTTCAGGTAGGACATCTCATAATTCAGCTACCCTTTCCTAGATTTACATATGACACACCTAACTTCACAATTATATTATAACAATGTCCTGCGGTCCCAGTTTCTGCAAAGCATTAGCAGATAAAGTCAATAAGAGAAGAAAGAGCTGTAACTAAAAAGAGATTTCCTTTTCTATTTAATTGAGAACTTTTGACTTACCCACATTCAATAAAATTTTACAAAATAAAAATAACAACTTTATTTATATAGTATCAAATCCCTGGTGACACCGTCTGGTTCCAGAGTAAAGATTACAATATATGTGTAATATACTGTATAATAGTACCATGTTATAGCAGTCAGACTACAGTATGGTGGCACAGTGGTTTTAGTACTGTGGTTCTTATGTGCAATCTTACTACAGGTAACCTCTGCATGAAGTTTGCACATCCTTCCTGTGCTTGTGTGCATTTTCCAAACTCCACAATAAATGCAATAAATATTAGCCGTATCTTTCATTTTACCCAGAATATAGTAGAAAAACTCATGCCTGACAATATAAAGCTTTATTATTAATAGTAATATCAATTACAAACATAGAAGGTAATGGAGACAATGTACAATTTTTGACTATTATGAGTTATTGACTACATACAATAGTTTATATATTGGAACAGTATTACAGAAAATGGAATAATGCATTGTATGTCTTATGAATGAACATCTACAATGGAGAACATCCCGTGATGCTTAATACTAACATCTGCCACTGCTGATGATGGAAGATCTGGGCAGAGAAAGACATGATCAGACCTTGGAAATGCTCAGATAATGGTGATGTAGCCAGGAGTAGAAATAGTTACTAAGTGACAGATTCTCCTTTAATTGAATGGCCACAAATAACTTCCAACGCAGATTCTGAACTTCTTACTGAAGAATAAGCATAGTATATAATAATTGTATAATTTGATATAGTTTATCTCTGCTGGGATAGATCTCTTAAGTTACTATTCATTTAAAAAAATAACATATAAAACACGTGACAAGCTATAGAATATCAGTATATCGACAGCTAAATAGTAAGAATTATACAATATATTATTGATTATTACATATTCATTGCAACTATTAATCTAACTATTATTACAATGTGCTATCAGTAACTTTCTATCAGACTGCAGTTACATTAAAGGGGTTGTCCAGGCATAACAATTGACACAAAGAAGGAATGAGATTTTTTTTTTTCTGATTTACTCTTCTAGTTTGTTTCTAGGTTTAGTGTTCTTTTAATGTAATACTGAAACAACTCCTGTGTCTAAAAAAACTAAACATCAGATCAGTTGGTATTCTAAGAATAATGTGATCCTTAATGTAAAGGTGATCATGTTTGCACAGAAATAAATGAGAATTGAGGGATCATACAAGTGAGAATGTTTCTTGATTTTTATACTTACATTGAATTATAATGCAGAGTCCCCCTACTTCTAAAGAGACCCCAACTAATCTATAATAACTGACTGACATTGTAAAAAGTGTCTACTGGAAATCACTTTTAACACACAGTTCAGACTAATTTGCAATACAGTGAAGAGTCTACTGCATACAGTATATGGCAATATACCGTCACTGGGGTTGAGCCGATCTTGAGATTTCAAGATCGATTTTAAAATTTGATTTCCGATCATTTTCCAGCCGAACTCGATCCCAATCTCGATCATGAAATTTGCTTGATCGCCGATCGGAATCCGATCTTTTTCGATCCCGATCTTCAACCCTAGTCAATGCTTTTCTATGGGAAAAGTCACTTTTAGGGTTGAGCCGATCTTGAGATAACTTCCGATCTCGATCCCACTGGAAAATATCAGGTCGGAATTCCGATCGCGATCGTGAAATTTACTCGATCGCCGATCAGAATCCGATCTTTTCTGATCCCGATCGCTCAACCCTAACCGTCACCAATGATGTATCTTGAGTTTCTGACTCTCCAGAAATATTGTACTGCACTATGCTACTCTGCATGTAATGAAGAGATTTATCTAATTAATACAAAGTAATATTTCTATTGCATATAATGTATATTTTTAAATGTTAAATGCAAAAGTACAATCTCTTGACAAATTCACGAAAATATGTTTTTCGATTGAGAGGAAATAATACTATGACAAATGTTATTAACGTTCCTGCCAAATTCCTCCTGATATTCTCTGACCTTAGATATACAGTATAACACTACATTGTATCATCTATATATAGCAATTTCAACATCGTCATACAGTATTCTGTTGTTAAATGATATCTTAGAATGTTATATTTCTTCACTGATATAATGTCTTCAGAATATTCAATGTATGGAAAGGACAAGTGAGGAATATCTTCACTCCAGCTTCTGAAGAGCACAGCAAAGGATCCCAATTTCACCTGCAAATGAAACAGTATAAATATGTATAAAAAATATAACACCATATAAAAAGAGAACTGCATGGAGCCGAGGCATTGTTTGAATAAGGGGCATCTACATTACTTTTTGTTAGTAGCACTGTGGATTTTTTACACTGATCACTAGGTTCAGAATAGCACCGCCTCTACCTTGTTGTGGTCTGTCGAGGGAATATAATGCAGAGACGGGCCACTAAAACAGCGGTTACACATGGAGCTGAGCATATCCCTTTGACTATAATGGGGTAATAAATTTCCAATCCCTTTCAGAGGGATTCAGAAAGGTGATCAGAGGTTTAATCAGCCTTTGTGTGGTGAGGATGACCTATAGACCTTTAGGCTTATGGGCCCAGTGCCAGATGAGACCACTGTGAACCATTTAAGTTAAGCCAGTGCTTATGGGCCTCCTAATGCTCCTGGGCCCGGGTGCGATTGTATCCTTCACACCCCCTCAAGTTACACCCCTGGATACAGTAAATCTGCCTTAGAGTTATAATATAGTAAATGGCTACTTACTGTTAATGCAGTCGGCTAGATTCTTCAACTGCTGTACATTATCTAACACCTCAATGCTTTGAGTGTATGGATTGTAACGCACAGAGAAAGGACGTGGAATTGTGGCAGCAAATTTCCTGTAAATAGTCAGAACATTATTATTATACATAAGTATTGAACAGATGGTCCACAACATTCTAAAAATGGGGGAGCATCAAAAATGCTGATAGAACACACATTTATATCACTAGTTTTCATGCCTATGGGTTTTCCCATATTTTCATAGCAATCCAAACAACGGACAGCCCATCCACTAAAACAGCGGTCACCCGCAGACCACATAGACTATCCTCCATGCATGAATTTAATCTTTGCTAGTTTTCAGCGGAATTTGCAACAAAGTCTCCTACGGAGACTCGATGCAGATGTGAACATAGCCTTATCCTTCCTATCCATTGTATAATGAATAACTAACAGATCACTGATGGTCCAACTGTTCAGAACCCCACTGATCAGGAGAACAGAGACCCACTGTCTACTCTTCTGAATGGAGTGATGACCATGCACCACACACAACTCCAATTTTTTTGACTGATGTGACTTTCCAGTGTCCTGCTGTCTGGATTATGGGGAATATATATATATATATATATATATATATATATATATATATATATATATATGTGTGTGTTAAAGATGCACAACTCATACTGGTTATTTAAAATGTATTGTGTATCATCTTCAGTTTGGCAATATTAACCACGGTTATGGAGTTCTATGGATTTCGTTACAGAATGTCACATCTGGATACAAAAGGCGAACATGAGAGTAAAGTGGTGGGTGAAATTTTAGAATACATTCATAAAATATATGGAAATAGAGGTATCAGATGATTTTCTTTAAATATACAGTAATTGTTCTCAGACAGTATTGTATATACATCCTAATATCCTGTTACTAGTCCCACCTGACTTTTTCTTTTGCATCTTCAAAACTTTCAGCAATAAAATAAACCGGCTGAAACTCAGTTATTGGGTATTTCTGCAGAGACGTCTTCTCAGGCTCAAATGGCTTTAGCTCTGGTTTGTCTGTCAGACAATACTGCAAATAAAAATAAATAGCAATGAATTTGCACTGCAATGAATGAAATCCCTGGAGAATAGACAAGATATTTACAGAACGAGTAGAGAAATCTGCAGATCTTAAAACCAACACCATGTATACAATCTACAGCAATCTTTTAAATGCTATAAGTGAATGAGGTTTGTGGGACTTTTTAAAACCCTATTCACTTACATAGTACTGCAGTTTATTTTGGAATTTCAACACACAAATGAATAAATTGGACATAGTAGGTAAGGACTATTCACATGACTGTTATTTTGAAGGTCCATTGTAACAGTGTCTGTGTCTGTTAGTGTCTGTTAGTGTCAGTTAGTGTCAGTGTCTGTGTCTGTTAGTTTTTGATGGCCATTGTTACGCTTTGTAAATTTTGGTTATCAGACTTAGAATTCTGTGGATTATTATTGAACATTCATTATAAAGTTAAAAAATTAACAATAAAATAAAAAATACAAATCTTATTCAAACCTGTAATTCTCCAAAGGATGAAAGCAGCCCTGCCCCATAGGCCTTTATTTTATCACCTTGTTTGCAAAGTCCAAATTCAGCAGTAAACCAATACACCTTATGACAAGAAGAGAAAGCATTTCATTAGTTTTCGCCCTAACATCATCCTCTATCCTGTTGACAGTAACTGCAAATACCTTGGCCAGCAAAGACTGTTCCTCATAGCAAACTTTTGCCTTTGCTGCCCCTCCTTCACAACATGGCGCCCACTTTCCTAGCCCCTGCACAGTATAATGCCCCATTTACACAATCTATAATATCTCAAAGTGGCCTCTACACAGAATAAAGTCCCATAGTGACCCCTTCACACAGTATTATGTCCCATAGTGGCAGCATAACCTTTCAATGACATATAGGAAAGTCCATGCACGGTTAGGAGTCAACCACACGGATATATATATATATATATAGTCAACAGTGGTCTGGAAAACTAGTCGAGGGTACACGCCTCTCTAATATCTAGTCTTTGGCTGTCCATGAGCCAGTCTGTAGGAGCTTCTGCCTCCAGCCACTGGACCTTGCACCTTTTTAAAAGTAGCAAGAAATGTGTAAAACAGCAGAAAGTCAGAAATGATGAAGGAATATGTGTAGAGACAAGACTGTAAATGGTGTTTGTATACTGAGATAGAAACTGTGAGACTACAGATACAAGTAGTACGTAAATGTTATAAGAAGAGAAAAGTGTTTTACCGTAGCCAGCATTTCAATGTATTCATCTGGTGCCCCAAGCGATGCCAATCCGATCTCCTGAAAACATGTTCAATATTAGCTTATTCTGAATCATGTACAGTTCTCTATTGTACTCTATGTACAGTGAAACCCACTATGGGTTGACCACTTAAAATTGTATATATTGGTCTCCTAGAGGAGTAGTATATGCATATTACATGTTGGGACTAAAATCTGGGCTAGATAAAGTCTTCTTAGCGGTGTCTTAAGAGAAAATTTCTGTGTCTAAATAATTTCTTACTTGTGAAAACTGGGCAAAACTTGGATCAGCAAAGAGGGGCGCATGTCCTAGAAGCTCATGGCAAATATCACTGTAGAGCAAAAACAGACCAATGTTTATGGCAGGTTTCTTACACTGCACTTCTATTCCTCAAGTTATAGCGTTCTCAGCAACACACAAAGGTCAGTGCTGTCCCTCCCCCCATTTTCTAATCTCACATCTGATTATTACAGGACTGGTATGCATCTTTAAAGGGAGACAGTCATCAGGTAACTTGAAATCAAACCATTGTGCATTGGTTATGTCCTATAGATGTGCCATTTCCTGAAAAAAAAAAAAAAGCAGTTTCTCTAAATAAGAAAATGCAACTCAAGTGCAATGTGTCGGGCCAGAATCTCCAAGACTTCTGTGTTTAGGTTGGATAACCTGAGACTATAGCATGCCCAATTGCACTTGAGCTTCATTTGTATATTTAGAAGAATACCCTTCTTCAAGTAAATGGTGCACTTATTGGACTATCTAAAGGTGTGATGGTGCACAGTGTAATGTCCCCTACAATGCACTGTGGCTGGTTTGATATCAAGTTACCTAGTGGTGGACTCCCTACAACTATGAAGCATTTGGAATAAATATAGTGCTGATAGGAATAATGACTATGTCTTCATCCAGGAAGAAGAACCTGCTCTGACATCATACTTGTGCTAAGATATTGATAGAAGTGCTGCCAGGACTTTAGAATGGAACGCAAAGGTATTAAGGACGGTTGTGCTAAGGACTCAGACAGGGTAGTTTTCCTTTTGGGTCCTGCCTAAACATGTATTATGTCTAGTAAGAAGTAAAAAGTAAAGATTGCCTGGACTTTTCCTTTAAGACACAATAACAGCTACAGAACTAGAAGACGAAGGGCAATGTACTCACGGCTCAGGTGTATACATTGGTTTTGACCAATGGCGAATATACTGAGTTGAGTGAAATACTCTGAATGCCAAGCCAGCCAGGAAATCTCGTGATGACAGCAAACCAGCAACAGGGCGCAAGCGGAAACCAGTACAAGCTTTATGGAAGATACAGAAGTGATATTAATATGGATGTGTAACTTGGACATGACTATTTATATTAAAAGGTTATGAGTTAAAAACTAGAAATTCAGAATACAATTCTAGTTCATAAGACACTTTCTAAGGGAATTCACTATGACAGGGGTAGGCAATCTTCGGCTCTCCAGCTGTTGTAAGAACAGCCGAGCAAGTATGCATGCTGGGAATTGTAGTTTTACAACTCCCATGCAAGTGAATGGAGCATGTTGGGAGTTGTAGTACCTAGATTTCTAGGTACACTAACACAAAGACGGACAGAATCCTCCCATATTCAGATTGGATCAGCAAAATTGAACAATTCTTAATAAGACCTGGTACAGAATGTATATTTACATACAATACTTCCACCTACACTAGGGGCACATAAACAAGTCCTGTATTACCCCACAATTTTACAATGTCTAAGACCTCTTAGTCCATACTTTGAAGAAAATTGGAGACGTCTTCAAGCTGAGGTATATTATTTTCATTATATCCACAATATTTTTCAAGAAGCGGAAACACGTGGTTGTGTTCATAGCAGGCATGTGTGGGGTACAGAGTTTTCAGCTCTCTGAACACCGTTCCCCAAGTCTTTTTTTCCTCCTCGGTGTATGTAACACGTGGGATAGGTTGACCACTAGAAAGGAAACAAAGGGGCAGTTACGTCATTCTGCTGAATACACATAGTGGGAAAAAACTTCCATTTTCTAATTGGAAACCACCAGCAAGCTGCAGTTGGCAGACCTATTAGTTATAGTACATGTCTCTATGTAGTATTTTCAGTCCATAAATGGTGTCTCATTCTGCTGCTTCTACTCATAAACTACATAATATACCTGTTTGGTATTTTCATACTGATGGTAAGTTTATCTGAGACACCCATTTTGTGGCACATTAAACCTAGACAGCAATGTTTCATGGTAGGTATCATCCACAAGTATCACACCCAGGGTATGCCAAGATAACATTTCACCATTACTCCATTTCCTCCAGCCTGAATTGTCGACACCTTACAGCTAGGCTTCACCGCTTTTTGCTGCTTGTGCCAAATTCTGACCCTCCCATTGGTGAAAAGAAATCTGTAATCTTCTGACCAGGTAATGCTTTTCCACTGCTCAAGGATCCAGTCTTTTTATTCTTTAGTCCCACTGGAGTCATGATTTTTTTCTTATTTCTCTCAACCTAGATTCACATGGCCAAGTCTCACCCATAAAATTCAATCTGACTTCCCTGCCTGAACAGGGTGCAGGGAGAGGAACTCGGTCATGTGAATCTAGGCTTAGATAGGAACAGACCTTGAACTGTTCATCTATTGCAATCCCCCATCAAGTTGTGTGACAGACATTGGGACATCAACTACAGTTTGCTTCTATGTACACAACCTGTTTGACCAAAGGATTCTTGACATCCTTATTTAACCCCTTTTGTCGATAAATTGTTTTTCACCACAGGATTCTCTTTTGCTGGGTGTTTTGTCTCAATCTCACATTCAATCATATGGTATACTCTCAATACTGATGAGAAAAATCCCATTAAGGCTGAGGACCCACATTGCGGAAATGCAGCTTTTTCTGTTGCAGATTTTGTTGCGGTTTTTTGAGCCAAAGTCAGGAGTGCATTGAGCAGAAGATAGAAATATGAGAGCTTCCTATATATATCCCATTCCCTTTGTAGCCACTCTTGGCTTTGGGATCAAAAAACCGCAACAAAATCTGCAACAAAAAAATCTGTGTTTCTGCAATGTGGGGCCTCAGCCTAAGTTGGGAGTTTTTGAAATACTGGTCCAGTCTTTTCTCGCACCAGTGACCAGGCCTCATCCAAAGTTGCTCTAAACACGAGATTTTGCTATTCTAATGGTGATAGCAAACCAAATTCACAAAAAATTTGCTCACTCAATTTTAGGCTGTGCTCTGGAGTCACTTGTCTAATCCCTATATAAAGAATTGTGGCCATTTGATGAATGAGAATCAGACAATCTAACAGGATATAGTATAAACTCCTGGGCTGCCAGACATGAAGCATGAAACTTCTGGGGTCCAATACAACATATGTACTATGGGACTTTATTGCCTTAATAAGATTTGATATGGATGTTCCAAGGGGTGGTTCTTACCTCCCCGAATCTTTAGTGATACCAATGAGAGTCATTGAAGTAACTATAAGGCAATAGGAAAATGAAGATCTGCCGACAGCTGCAGAAGCCCCTTTGTGGGCAGTATTATATGCACTGCTTATTATGAACAGTGAAAATAACAAAAATGATAAGGAAGATGTAAGGAAGTTAACCAAGGTTTTATATTAGTATACTGGATAGCAAATATAGCTATAGATGAACAATTAGGTTATATACATTCATGTTCATGTATTTTGTAGACTTTGGATACAGAATAGCGAACCATCCATTTGAATGGAGTCAATGACCATTGATGCACGTGCTACAAAAACAATCCCATTCAGATGTTCAATGGATTATGCAATTTCCTGGAACATATCTGCCATACTTCAGCATACCCTTATGCTATAAGGATGTCTGTAGTAGAAAAATTTGTTTAAGGTCCACATGTTTTTCATATTGTAAAGCTGCATTCATATTGTTTGTAAGCAGATTTACATGTAAATATATATATATATATATATATATATATATATATATATATATATATATATATAGATTCCCCAATTCAACTGAAATAGCAAGGTTGTATACACTGTGCCATAAAGAGAGACCATGCAGATTTTGGGGCCCTCTAAAAGATGGGGAACCAGTCTGGATGGACCCCAACATATCATGTAGCAGAATCCAAGAGGTGGGGAGCATTTTATTCTTTGCTATGGGGTCCTATTTCCAGAATGGGCAAAGACAAAGAAGACTCACTGTTTGTAGTTAAATGCAATGTCTGCAAACTCTTTACGTCTGGCCCGATAAACAGGATCAGTGAACCCCTAAAAGGAAAAAACATCAATTTTATTTTTGACACTTTAACAATTTTATATACAATTGGGAAGATTTATTATTGAAAATGTGCCTGAATCCTGGCCCAGCTGGCATCAAAAGATTGTCCAACATGCACATACTCCATCTTTTGGCACTTTGACAGTTTCTGTGCCTTTCTTGACATATGGGCAGGGCTTGCTGAAAAGGGGCAGAGCTTGTTAGGAAAGAGGTTGTGGCTTGAGATGCAACATTGTGTGCCACAAATGCTGTTTTTTGTTAAAACGAATCCATCTCATAGGTGGTGTAAAATTAGTCTAGACAGTCTAACATGGCTCCAGATTTATCATCCAGATAAACAACAATTCACTAGTATATGCAGGCACACGGGGCACCATTGTTGCAGGTCTTCCTGATATATATGCTTTTTTCAGCTTTTTAAAACACATATATAAAATACTTTGTGAGCTAAGCATTTTAGAGACATTATTTTTACAAGCATTTTAGTGGCTTTTCTCATTCTTCTTAAGTTTTTGCGGCTTCTTGATGTGTTTTTCATAGTGCAGCATGTTCCAATTATTTTTCTTTTTTTTTTTTTACAGAATACACTATGCCCAGAAAATCCTTGCAAATTATATCAGTAAAACACCACTCACCACAAACATGCTATAAGGTAGCAACCACCTAAATACTGTCTATAGACATTGCGATTTACTAACATCATATTATCTTAGAGAGGGCCTTTCATGTCCTCATCGATGTCTGGTATTATTTACTGCTAGAAAGCCGACAGTGCGATAATTTCAGCGCACTGTCTGCTTTCCTGGTATGTGCACTGATGTCTACTGTCAGAAGGGCAGGCCTTATAGCCTAGCGTCATCGTTTTCAAGAACAATTACGCTAAGGCGCGTAGGGCCGCCGTTTTGACAGTGGGGAAATATCAGTGCTGAAATAATGTCACCGATATCTCCAGGCATATACCAGGAAAGCCATCAGCACACTGTTTTCTAGTGATATATAATACTGAACATTGATGAGGACATGACACATTCTCTTTAAGACTGTGACATCACTATGTACATTAACATTGTAATGAAACATGTGTGTGTTATATTTGTACTATGATGTCACTATACAAAAACTGAGTTATCGTCATGCTGTGATATCACTGTCTGCATTATCCCTGTACTGTGACATCACTGTGTACATTATCTGTGTACTACAACATTAGTATGTGTTTTATTCCAATACTGAGACAATTCTTTGTGCCTTATCACTTTGCAGTGATGTCACTGCATAGTGCAATATCTGCTGTAATCGTCAATCTCTTGAAATCCCATAGAAAAAGAATTGAACGTCAATGCACATGTGCAGCTTGCTGCTCCACTCCAGACAGAAAGGGGTATTCCCATAACTCTTGTTCTGCAGCCTGAAGGCTCTGTGCTCTCTTCACTTCCTGGATTTCTCGGTACATTGGTGGGCGGGGTTTCACTTGCTCTGCTATCTGCTATGCATTACCACAGCATGAAGCTAATGTGGAAACTGATGTAGCAGAGTTGGATTTGAGTCAGCTTGCATTACATACAGAGGTAACGGACTCCTTAACTCAGCCCTTATCAGCCAAATTCAATTAAACCGGCTGATAAGTGGAAAAGCTGAAGATAGACAGCACAGTAATCCCAGAGCTCTCACCTCCCCTCTCCCCTATCTGAGGAGCTCCATTGCTTGTCAGCCCCTCCTTCTCCCCGAGAGCAGGCAGCACCTCACTTGGGAAATGAGCAGATAAGCACAGCGGCCATAGAAACGGAGTGTCAACAATGAAGTGAATAAATTAAAATAGCGGCCAAACAAAGCAGTTGTATAAAGCAATGTATTTAGGAAAAGTCTAAAATCCACATAAACTAGCAGTATAGATAGGATGCTTTTCATAGGACAACCCCTTTAAGCTCACTAGGGTTTCCAGCTTTAGGATCCCCAACATTTAGGAAGTTATGACCTATCCTGTTGTTGGCACAACCCCTTTAACTCTATAGTACTTATACATGCTAAGGATTCATCTGAGAAAGTATATTGGAAACATTACAGGAAGAAAATAGATGATTCTCAATCCCTATAATAATATGAAGCTCTATTAATATACAGCAGGATGAAGGCTTAATTCACGGCTTATGTCAATGAATTTTAAAGGGACAAGTGCTTTGTCACAAGGAGGAAATGACACAAGGGTATAATAATGTTTATTTCTGCCTCTCTTTTATTTCTCTTTTGAAAATATTACTGAGAACATCATGAATCGGGGCATACAATGCCTTATGCATATTGAATTATTCCAGAGCACAAGTGACCAATTATCTATAATTACACCTAATCATTTATAGTAATAGAAGCATTTTCAGCATTGAATGTGCCCTGTATTGTACATGTAGACTTTCCTAAGCAATGAGTATATTGTATAAAGCACACCTGAGTCTAGACTATAGCAGTAACAGCAGATGAGAGCGCTGCCACATATGAATGTAAATGTAAAGTACTGGGGCAGGTGCGTACATAGCGTCTTGCTTTGGGCTTTCAGTTCTATATTCTATGTTGTACATATAGTTTATACATATATATTGTATATTCTATAACTATATTGTACATATTGTTTGATTTTTTTTCATCCATGAATTGCAGAATAAATTTTAGCCTTCTGATTTTGCAAAGAAGGTATTACATACCCATAAATAGAATGTGCTGTGTTTCAATGATAGTTCACAGTATCATGGTATATAAAGAAGTATAAAACTTAACTTTTAATAAATAATAATAGCTAAAATATCAAGAGACGTCTCAAAATTAGTAGAGATCAAGGATGCTCATCAACATGCATATCTACTAAGGGATAAGTGTTGATAGGTGGAACAGAAACCACCAACTAATTCACTGTCCCCTGATAAAAAAAACTGACTGCAACTCCTGACCAACTACCCTAAAAAATATGTCGTACTGGCCAGAGTGAATAAGATATTCCCATACTACTCCTGGATAACCAGAGCAGTATACATAGCTCACTCTTTCAAAAAATGGCCACAAAGAACAGATGATAATTCCCTAATAGGCCGGGGCCCTACTGGCTGGAAATGCTGTGATTTGCCTGCAGTGGAAACGCCGCAGGGAAAATCGCAGCGTTTTACAGTATCTGCAAAATGGATGAGTTTCATGCAAATCTCATGGCCGCTTTACATTTCAAACTGCAGCGCCGACATGCTGCAATTTCCAAAGCTGCCGCAGTTTTGGAAATAACAGCATGTCAATTATATTTACGGAAACTCCGCGGCTTCCCCATAGATATAATGGTAACAAAGTCCACGAAGGAAAACTTTGTGAACTTTTTGATCAAAGCGCTGCGGGAAGAACCGCGATGTGTTCCCACCACGTTTTTTCCCCGCAGCACTCTAGCGTGGGGCCTTAGCCATAGGGAGATCTCTCAACAGGTCAACTCCCACTATTAGTAACAAATAAGTGGACGTGACACATTCATGTACAGTCATCCACTACAGCTCTACTGTATGCATTTCCCCCTTTTTTTTTTTAGGTATTAGGATTAGTCAGGAGTGGATACTAAGTCAGGCACATTAGCCCCTATTTCCTATCAAACTGTAGACCAGATGTATGTGTTTCACATAATTTTTTTACTTTATATTTGTTCCAGGTAAAGGGTATTGATTTGACTTTTTAATTCTTTTTTTTTTTTACTGTATTTATTAGGCCCCCTTTGCACTGCTGCATAGAGCAGCCTGCAATAGAACTGAATGCCAGACAAGCCTGGGAGCCTTCAATAGGCTCCCGGCTGTCATGGCGATGGGTTGCTGGTCCTGGATCTTGTTCTGGGGACTGACAAGCCTACCCAAAATGACAGTGCCCGTGTATCATCAGGAAAATGGTGTCTCGGTCAGCCTTCAGCTAGGCGCCATGGGCCTTAGTGCCTGCAATCAGTATGTCATACTATTATGTGGATGTAAGGAACATGTTAATAGTATTCACATTGAGACAAGAAAATAGAGCAAAAGGAATGAATGTAATAAACTAATAAAAATACATGCTTACGGGATGATCTGCATCAAGTTCTGCTCCATAGCTCAAAATTTGATTTGCAAACTTGTCAAGGTCTTGAATGGTTCTTGGAAACCATGGGACTAAAATGAAAGCAAAGAACAATCACAAAATGAGATGATTTAATATATGAGTAGAGTTTATTACTGTGCATAATAGTGTATTAATAATGATATGTTTCAGAAGGTTATGGCATTTCATTTCTTACACTTTACAACCCTTGGCTCTATGTTGCTAGCAGCAGGAAGGGGATTTGGGGACAGAATGCAGGCTGCCACTTACCAGTGCAGGACACGTAAGTAGATTTTCTCATAAAAGTACCGCGCGCTAACCGATTGCACCACTGGAGAAACTACACGTAAGTAGATTTACTATGTCAAGGAACCCTTGTATTGTAAAAGGTTAATTTTGCAAGCCTTGGTGCATCTTTAATTTCAATTCTAGCTTTGTTTGAGCAAACTTGATGGCTTCTGATACATAGATGCACGGTCACTTTCCAAACCAGCAACCATAGACATGCACACAACACAGTTTCATGAAATTTTTATATACATTAGGGAGGGGGGCTAGAAGGCTACAAAGGTTTACAAGTATACTAGTTAGCAAGATAACCTGAAAGATTAAAAATGCAGCTTTTCAATGATTATTTATTTTTTTTAATGGAAAAAGCTATCTGAATCATAAATCATCATTTAGATGTCTTTCTGGGTTTTGTGAGCTCCTGGATGAGTTTTTGATGTGCTCTTGGAGTAATTCTGGTTGGCAAGAGGGTTCACCACTGTTTTATGTTTTCTCCTTTTGTGGATAATAGCTCTCACTGTGGTTCACTGGATTCCCAAAGCCTTAAAAATAGCCTTGTAACCTTTAACAGTAACAGACTGATAGATGTCAATGTCAATGTTCTTCAGTTTCCTCAGATTGGGGCATAATGTGCTGCTTTTTGATATCTTTTAGCCTACTTCATGTTGTCAGACAGGTTCTTTTTAGTGCATTTCTTGAATTTACAGGTCTGGGAGTCATCAGGCTTAGGTCTGGCTTGGGAAATAGAACTCAGCTTTCTAAATAATATGGTTAATCCCAATTCATTCGGGGGGGGGGGGGGATTATTTTTTATCACATAGGGCCAGGTTGTTTGGGATAGCTTTTTACTGTTTTGTACTTTCTCATGTTATTTTTATCTGCTATTCAAATTTGAATGATAATCTGAAAATTTAAGTGTGACAAATGTGAAAAAAAACTAAAGAAATTTGTAAGGGGAAATTTCTTTTTCAAACCACTGCATATCTTGGGGTGTCGGAGCACGTGATACTTCATACTATATCATGAAACCATTACAGCCAACAAAAATGGAATAGTGACAAGAAGCCGTCTTACAGAATATGCAACGCTGATGTACCCTTTAGATCACTCACTTGGAATCACATGTTCCTGACGCAGCACAGATGCTGTAGAGGACAAGCTGTCGTAAAGCAAAAAAGCAGGGCTGGAACCTAAAATCAATTACAGGATGGGGAAGGATATAGACACACAATGCAGGACAGGTAAGAATGAGAAAGATAAAGCAGATGTGTCAGATCAATTACAAATCATAATAAAGCCTCCAATACAAACATATATGCAATGAAATAATGTGCAGCAACATATCATATGCATATTGGTATACACATATACATAACACATTTAAGCAGAATTAAAAATTGAGCAGCAGCTAAAGCAGCACATATAACCTGATTCAGGAAATATTTTGATACAGAAAATTTAAATTTACTTATCAGACAAGCTTCCACCTATGTGCAATCAAATATAATTGCAGAAATTATATATATATATATATATATATATATATATATTCATAGTATCCACTGCATTCTTTTCTTGCCATGTTGTGAATAGAGATTGGTGAACTGATTTGACACAACCCGGGTCCGAACCGAATATCCCAATTAGTCTTTTTTTTTTTTTTTTTTTTTTTTTGCCTGTGATTTTTTTTTTCCTACCTCTGAGCTTCCATTAAAATATTAGTAAAAAAAATTGTAATTTTTCCTGTATATAGATGTGCGCTATATATATATATATATATATATATATATATATATATATATAATCTATCTATCTGTGTGTGTATATATATATATATATATATATATATATATATATATATATATATATAAAATCTATATATACAGTAGACACAGATCAGACCACAGTAAGGATACATTTTATTTCAATTAGCACCACTAGATGGTGCTGTATGCCTATCCACTGAGCATGTTTATTAATTCGTACAGAATACTCCTCTTTTACCTGCCTAACTTTTAACTCTGCAGCAAATGTTTTATACATTTTTCCATTCAAAATCAGTGCTGGATCCAATACTGCATCTTTGCTTACACTGACATTAATGGGATAAAAGTTTCAGTACTGGTGCCCTCCCACGGGCACCAGAAGCAACCAAGCAACCCTGAACGGCTTAACCATGCAGGGGCCGGCTGTGCCCCCCTCCTTCACTGATCAGATATCAAGAAAAGAAATCCTGGACTACCCCTTTAAAGATGGGTGACCAATATCCTGTTCCCATAAAAACCCTTTGAATATTACAGTTTCCATTGAAATAGTCTCTTTGTGTAATAATGCAGGGCAAGACAGGCCTTCTAAAGTAAGAGACTCTTTTTGGAGCCACTGTCCATGCTAACTAACAGATGAGCATCCTCAGTAATGGACCCCCATCTATTAACTTAGGCCCAGTTCACATCTGCGTTCGGTATTCCTTTTGGGGAGTCCGCTTGGGGACCCCTCAAATGGATACCTATACGCATTAAAAAGCGGTTAGCTAACAATCCACACGGACCCCATAGACTACATGCGGAGAGAAAAGTACTGAAAGCACCACTTTTCTCTCCGCATGATTCGTGCGGAAATCGAACGGAAACCACATGGACCCCATTATAATCTATGGAGTCCGTGTGGTTTCTTAGGTAACCACTTTTTAATGCATATAGGTTTCCATTCGGGAGTTCGCCAAGTGGACTCCCTGAACAGAATACCGAACGTAGATGTGAACCAGGCCTTACAATCCCTTGTTTAACCAAAATTGCAAATGTGATAAATATTGTGATGTGAATGTGTTCCTGCTATTTTTGGAATATTTGCTGTTTTTCATACCAAATTCCATATAGCAAACACATCATTTGCAGAAATGACCACCTTTGTTAGTATTTATTGTAGTAATTATTATTATTATTATTATTATTATTATTATTGAAACAGTGATAAATTATTAGATATAATGAATCCTCACTGTTCTGATTAGTATTATTAGTGTTAGAAAAGAATAATCTAATCCTAATTGTAAAAACTACAATAAGAAAAGGGAGAAGAAAGCAGGACATGAAGGAACGTGAAAACACATAGGTGTTGATGACTAGGAAAGGCACAGCAATAGGCATGGACAGCATGTCAGCTAGGTATTGCGTGTCTACACATAGCAGTTACATGTATGGTTACATGCATGTCAAGAGTGAGGCATAGAAATTACTAGTTAGAAAAAGACCCAGAATTTCTCCTGTACTAGTTAGGCTCGGTTCACATCTGCACCCGGTCTTCATATGGTCATTCCATTCGCCTTTCTGCATGAACAGAAACTGATGCGCAGAAGTGAACCAAGCCTTAGGAACACATATATACAGTCATAGTTTCCCAAAATGGTTAAATTTTAAAACAATTGTAAAAGTTGCACATTTATAAATTCTGTGTTTGAAAAACAATTTTTAACATTAACAGTTAAAACATGATGAGGGGAGCCTGTCACCTAGCTAAACTGTACCCTGCCCTGATAACAACTCCGCTGTCTGAGGATGGCAGTATTTTATGTTATGGAAGAAATTTTCACCCAACACTAATATGGTCTCTTCATTTAGACTAAATTCTGCTCAACTACTGAGTGCACCCAAAAAATAGAAGGCATGTTGAATCTTAGCACACCAATTGTTTGGGCACCTTAGTTAGTTAGTAACACAGTTATGTAGTGAGTTCCAGTAACCTCTGTAGATACACATCATATACACACAGCATTCAAAAATAATAGTACACACAGAATACCACAAAAACGGAAGCAGCATTTTTTGTTGCGGATTTTGCTGTGGTTATTTGATCTAAAGCCAGGAATGTGAAATATATAGGAAGTTCTTATTCTTCTACCTTCTGTAACAAAAAAATACTGCATTTACGCAATGTGAAGCTTCAGCATGAGAATAGTAAAATAATAAAACTACCACATAAACTTATATACTGTTCTGCATAATATCAGGAACCCTAGAACTATAGGTTCTGCCTATATGCTGACTAGCACAGTTTTTTTTTTTTTTTTTTAACCCTAGCAGGTCATGGGCCCTATTTACCTACCCCATTCCTACTCACTGCAGCCTCCGCTAACCCTTCTGCCCTCCAGGGGGCCCTGTGCGTCCCATAGCACATTGATAGGGCCCCCTGGAGGGAAGAAGGGGAAGCTGAGGCTGATGTGAGCAGGAGAGGGGATTGTTAAGTAAGACTGCGGGACGACGGCAGGAGTATTTGTTGAGTGAATCCCAACAAATACTGCTATTATTATACTCTGAGGTCTTTTTATACCCCAAAGTATCATGACTGGAGGTCCAGGGGAGGTGAGTGAACTTAAAAATCAGTGTTATTCACCTCTCCTGGGCTCCAGTGTGACCTCTGTCTTCGTGCCTGGGTCAGGCCAGCATAACCTATGTCTATGATGTTATTGAAAAGGGCCGAAAACAGAAGGGAGTCATGCCAGAGTGCAGGAGAGGTGAGTATATTTCTTTTGCCAGGTAGCAAACATTACATGTTCCTATTATGATAATGTATCTGACAACAAAACCCACTTAGTTTTCGTTACTATTTATGATGCTGAATCCCACTATTAAACACTATCTCAGTTTAATACAATGAGGGCTTTCTTTTCTGTTTCTAAAAACAGCCTGCCCAGTAGCTCCACTATAAATGAGACATAGACCCGTGCCTCCCTCTCTAAATCTAAACTAATTGAATTTCCCAATAAGTCTCATTCTGTCAGAGTCTGACTGGATACTGGACTGACTCTAGACAGACTGGATGTCTTCCTGCCTAGTTATAAATCACAGACAGGAGCTGGTTTAACACTGACCCCCAGTGAAAACTAAGGACATCTTGTTGTCTCTTGACCAATAAATATTGATTTGCTTTTTCCGAATAAAGGGGCATTTTATGAGTCACACTGAACACCCAAGTTGTAACTAAGTTAATGCAGGGGTCAAATATTAGATAATTGGTCAGTTGGCTATTGATAGGAATTGATAGGGATCTGAGCAAAAGTCCTTGTCACTGGTCAGGAACTCTGTTAAGGTCATAGTAAAACATCTCATACTAGCGGTTAAAAATGAAATGAATAACTTAGAATATCCAATACTATGACTCTACTGTATATATGGGGATGTTTATCAAGCAATTTACATCAGCTTTGTGACTTTAAAAAGTTACAGATATTGACTCTTACCATGTTTGTGCCGCACGTTGCACCTCTTTAAGCCTCCTGCCACGTTTTATAAGTAGCTAAAAAAAGTGGGGTCTTTCATGGAAAATCGAGGGTTTATGCCATTGGAGCAAGGACTTCTATGGACTGACAGATTTACTGTAACTTATGCCAGAAATTGGTGAAAATGATAACACAAATCCACAGCTTCTTATAGTAGATGTTAATTTCTGGACAGTCCAAAAACAGATGTTGTTCCATAGTAGTGTATTTATTAGTCTTAAAACCATCTGGTTTCTGTACATATGCTGTCCCCCGCAGCGCGTAGTTGAATCAAATACAATCAAGATTTATATGTAGATTTATTATAGGTAGGCTCTATTTAGATAATGTTTTTTACATCTTTTAAGCGTATGCAAAAATCAGATGCAGACGGATGCATTTACATAGACAGCAATGTTAAATGAATGGATCTGTTGCTGTCTCTTTTTTTTTTTTTGAAGGGCACAAAAACGTATATAGGGTTGAGCGATCGGGAAAGATCGGATCCCAAACGTTGATCAAGCAAATTTCACGATCGGGATCGGCTGGAAAATGATCGGAAATCGGATTTTGAAATTTCAAGATCGGCTCAACTCCCCTGTATATACAATTAGGGTTGAGCGATCGGGATCGGGAAAGATCGGATTTTTCATGATCGCAATCGGGATTGGCTGGAAAATGATCGGAAATCGGATTTTAAAATTGATCCTGAAATCTCAAGATCGGCTCAACGCAGTAGTATGCCTTACTTTCGTGTCTCTCCAAAATAAGGGATACGTTTTTTAAACATGTATGTGTATGTAAACTGATGGCCATTTGTTCGCTTCCGTTTTTGCCTCCAATAAGTGAATGAAAAAACAAGATCTGAATAGTGCCATACGTAGTAAATAACATTGAAAAAGACACAGGTCCATCAAATTAAATATATAACCCAACAGCATTAATATAGAGGAAGGCAGGAATGTCTACAAGGCGGACACCAATGGTGCAGGCTCAGTTCCTAATCCCACACCATCGCCATGCAGCGCTGTATACAGTATATCAGCACAAAACTATAGTCCTAACAGTGACATGACTGTAAAAGGTAGAAATTGACTTTGATGTCAAATATGCCAAATAAACCACATTTCAAATCCTATATATTCAAGTAGAGATTGCTTCTGAATAAAAATAACAAAATTCTGAAGGCAACTTTAATAAATAAAAATTGCAAATAAATATAAAAAACTCTTCAAGAATGTGTAAACTCCTATAAGGACTGCAAGGACTGTTATGGTCTGTAAGGATAGTATTGAAGGCTACCCTTTTTGCACTTTTCCAATGTATATATATATTTATTAGCAAAGGGCTCCATCTAGTATGGCTGCAGGATGGTGTTAATTAATTCTGTACATGGCATCTTCTACATATAATCAAGTTAAAGCGGAACATGAGGCAATGAGAATGAATAGAGGATGTGTTCTTGTCCTCAATGACAATATTGTATGACATTTGTAATGTCTCTATGTTGGCCAGAATGTCTAGGAATAATATTTTATGTCACGGAGAAGACAAGTAACCTCCTATAAATCATTGTCTTCGTGGGTGCATTGTTAGGAAAATATTTTGCAACCTTATGGTAGGAAGAGAAAAGCGTTTTACATTATTATGTAGGGATACTTGAATTAAGAGGGGGGATTTCAGCCAAATAGATCTTCTGATAAGGAATACACACATGTAATAAACATGTAAAGTTCTAAAAGGTTTCATTCCTTACCCCAGCACACACTGAAGCCCTCCAGCTGTCCATGGTTCCTCTGTATAATCATTGGTTGGTTGTCTGTCGTATTCGTAGTGTTATGCGTAGTGTTAAATATCTGATCATTTTTGTTGAAATAATAGGAAATAAGTATCCAAATCACCCCAACCCAAATGTATTCCACCCATCCACCCTCCTAATCCAGTTTTCAATCTAGTAGGTAATAAACAGTCACCAGCACATGAAACATCATTGCTGATAAAGCCATATTTGCAAGCACTCAAGTCATACTAAAAACCATAGAAAGATAAGATGGCACCATTGACATCAATGTTAAAATAGAAATGAACAGATAAATAAATAGAAGTCTTTGAATTCTATAGTTGTATGTATCAGGACATAACAAATTAAAAAAAGAAGTGGGCTACCCTTTCTTCAGGCAGATTCCGTGGCTCATTGAGCCGCAGTGTCCGCCTGGCAGCAGCAACCTCCGGAGTCAGCCCATTCATTTGAGCTTGCTCCAGAAGAGGAAGCCACAACTGTCGGAAGCCGCAACAGTCGTGGCAGGAGGGTTTTGACCCAAGAGTGACGTGGCTCCCCGTGTCACTCTCGGTACCAAAATTCGCCCCACCACCCCCCATGTGAACTTAGCCTAAGAGGGTAAGTAGAAGCCAGGTGCTGATAATCAAATGCCTTTGTTAGCAAGTGTGACCACTTCTTTAAAAGCAGAAGTTTTGGCAGTTTGCTGGTTTGGAGTATTCAGGTATGTGTTAACACTATTCCAAGCCCATGATTCAACAGTAAGAAACATTGTTCACAAGTAAAAAACATTCAGAATAGTTTACAATTTTCCGAGGAGTAGGTGGCCCAGGAAATTCAATCCAAGGCCAGACCTTGCAAAAAACCTGAGAGCTACATCTAAGACACTACAGGCCTCACTATCTCAAATGCTCAAGTTCATGACAATACAGTAAGAAAATTATTGAAGTATGGGTTGTTTGGAAGGATTTCCAGGAGGAAGCATCTCCGTTCTGAAAAGAACATGGGATCACAGCATATCATCATAAACACCGCATATCAACTTTCAAGCACAGTTGCAGAGGGGTGAAGATTTCGGGTTGTTTTGTAGCCACAAGATCTCATCACTTTACAGTCATTGAGTCGACCATAAACTCTGTTTCTTGGGTCACGCAACAGAACAATTTTCCCAAGCACACCAGCAAATCTACAGCAAAATGGCTGAAAAAAGAAATGAAACAAAGAGGATGCAATGGCCCAATCAAGGCTCAAACCTCAACTCAAAGTGCAAATACTTTGTTTTTCTCACAACTGTATAAGGCACACAACTTACTGTAAATGTTTTATGTGCCTATTTCATTGTCTAGCCTAATGGATATATTTGGATAACTAGAACCAACTGGTAATGTTATAGTTTAATTTCCACAAGGTAATTCTACATTAGGAATATCAGATTGTATGACTGATATCATATCTATTGGAAATTATCATTATTTTACTGTTTTTACATTGTTTATATACTCAGAAATTGCTCATAAATTCAGTGAGTAACATTTATAAGAGAAGTAAAACTACCAGCCCTTACCAGAATCTTTCTTCTTGTCTCGGGACAGTTCATGCACAGTAGCTCCTATGTCTTGCCGCAGACATCTCACAATTTCATCCAGAGCCGAGGTACTTTTGTTGTCCAAATTAATGAAGAACTGATACTCATCTCTATTTAGCCGGGAAGGCCTGGACTCTATGTGGGTCAGACTAATACCCCTCTCCTAAAATATGAAATGTAAATAAACACAGTGAGGCCATGTCATCAAAAATGATAATAAAAAAACTCCCCATGAAAGTGGATGTGGTGCTCTCAACATTATTATTATTATTATTATTATTATTATTATTATTATTATTATTATTATTATTATTAATAATAATAATAATAATAATACATTTTATTTATATTACACCAACATATTCCGCAGCGCTGTACAATTTGTAGGGTTCAAGTACAGACAAAAAGATACATTGCAAAGAAATAGTCACTTCACACAATAGGACTGAGGGCCCTGCTCGCAAGAGCTTACAATCTATGAGGTATAGAGGGTGACACAAGAGGTAGCATAAAACTGAATCAGCCATCACCAGTCGTGTCCTTTAACATGTGGATGGTGCCTGGAACATATAAAGTTAGCCTGAAACGGCATCATATCGTGTTGGTTAATGTGGGAGCAGGAACAGAGGAGCATTCATTATAGCGATTCTAATTACAGTACGGAAGGGTTTACATTAGGAATTGGGATAGGCCTGTCTGAATAGAGGTGTCTTTAGTTTGCGCTTGAAGCTGTAGAAATTGGGAGTTATTCTGATTGTCTGGGGTAGAGCATTCCAGAGAAGTGGTGCAGCTCGGGAGAAGTCTTGTATATGAGCGTGGGAGGTTCTGATAATGGAGGATGTAAGTGTTAGGTCATTGAGTTAACGGAGAGCACGGATTTGGCAGTAGACAGAGATGAGGGAGGAAATGTAGGGAGGTGCAGCATTATATAGAGCCTTGTGAATGAGGGGGATAAGTTTATATATTGAATATATCATTGAATAAATCAGATTTTTCTTACATTTTTATTAACATTATTTTGCAAAATAAAATAAGCCCTTCACTATTTAATTGCACATGGGAAAGCTCAGACAGATATAAGCTACTCTTTCATTCTCATAGAGGGCCACCATGCTATCAGAATTAAAATGGCCAAGGTGACTTCACTTCACTAGGCATAAATGATATTTCTCTTTCTATACAAGAAAACAGGCCCTGTAAGGATTTCTGATTTTTAGGTTGTCTTGACCGCAATATCATGTCTCATGTCTCTGTTTATTTCAGGTTGGATTATTTTCACTTTTATTTTTATTGCTAACATGAAATATTATTTAATACTTCACTTTGATATTGGTAGCATAACAGATTGTGTAACAAATACGAGTTAAACTGTGAACAGAATATTCATCCAAAACAATCTCTATTGCAAAAAGATCAGAACATGTTGAGTCTTTATGCAAACAAGCGCTGATCATAATGTTGACAAATGTCCAGGGTGGAGAAAGTAAATGATGTTTGAAGTTATCCATTTTACAAATACGTGAGCGGGGGTGGATATCCATTCTAAACGTTCATAGGGCAGAGAGTTACAGTTTTGTAATAGCCTTCAAACTAACATTTTTGGTAAACCAAGGAAACCTTCCCCTAATAAATTGCTTAAGCCTTGGACTCTGTTCAAGACCATATGAAGTATATTAACTAAAAACACACAGTGTTTTATCCTTCCCATTCATTTATTACAACATCTGGGTAGAATATTTAATACAATGTTTCAATTTGTAGGGAAAGCTGCTACCGACAAATGAAAAGACTAATATTTTTAAGATGGACATGTATGTGAACCACAGAGGGCACAACCCGCAGTGGATTTGATTTGTCCTAGTCCTAGGCAAAACCTGGGTAAATAATAGGGTCCTCTGGGTTTGGGTGGCATATTTCCATTTGAGTGATTATGCTGTATGCTTATCTAGCTACATGTGGAATGCTAACTATGACTCTGTCAAGTGGGTGGCGTCAGACAGGAGTAGTCAAGGGGGTGTAAGTCAGAGCTGCAATCAGAAGCCATCAAGGTTCAGAATCGCCCCTCTTACTCCTGCCTTACACACCCCATCTGACCATAAAGTACAGAGCCTAAACAGCATATCACTTACCAAAGCTAACAGCACTTATTGCTCAGGAACAGTGAGGACTAGAAAAAAAATCCAACTGTGCTGGAATCAGTGGAGCAGCGCCTAATACATGATGCAAAGAGCAGTTGAAAAGTACTTTTTAACATAAGATCTCTAATGTTTGACCCATGATGGTCTAATCCTCGGGACCTCTGCCAGAATAAAAGGGACACAATGCTCCAGCAGGGGCAATCTCCCCTGCTTTGTTTAGAGTCACTGCAGCTACAGGGGCAAGCTCAGTTATCCCTTAAGACAAACCACCTGTTGTGGCCATAAGGTGGCTGAAACATTGAACAGTCTGTGTACTGGCACAGTATACGTGGATTGTCAGGAAGGCATGTTGTGGCCACCAGGTGGCTAAGACATTGAATAGTCTTGTGTACTGTCACAGTATACATGGATTGTCAGGAAGGCATGTTGTGGCCACCAGGTGGCTGAGACATTGGACAGTCTTGTGTACTGTGAGTATACGTGGATTGTCAGTCGATTGCTTATTGCTAATGGCCACATGGTTTTGAGGTTTTACTCAAAACTAGATCACAAAGGCATTAACAACAAACAATGTGATGGCCACCACATAGGATTGTACATTAAGTACAAAAACAATTAAAAGATTGCATTCTAAGTATACGAATTAACACCAAAATGACATGCCAAAAATGTACCGCTGCTCAGTTGTGAGGTCCAACTACCAGGGCATTTCATTATAAGGCTAGGGTAGCAAAATGAATCTTTGTCTTTCATAGAGGAAGACCTAGCTACAACTCTGACCCCAAGAATTGCAAAGATGTGCATTTTAAAATTCAAAACAAAAAGTGTTGACTTTTACGACTTAAGAAAATTTCTAATACCATCACCTAGAAAGGTGGGGGAAAGTAATGTTAGCTAGTGAGAATCATATAAATATTCTTACTGCTTGTAGATGACTTTAAACTGTCTTTAGACACGTCATTGACAAGATAGCGTTTGAGCTCAGAATTGTTGTGCCATTGATTGTAAAGAAAGGACAAGTGCAAATGAAATGCAGCTATGCAGTAAATATCTTTTGTGGGCCAGGTTTAGACTAAAAAATACATGAAATTGTTTTTTGTGCTGATTTTACAGCATTTTTTAGCAAAAGCCAGGAGTTGATTGAGAAGGAAGAAAACGTATCTGCACGAAAATGTGCACCATAAAAAAAAAAAAAACAAAAAAAAACAACAAACTCTCTCCAGCCTTAAACATTTACTTGTGCAGCTGGAGCAGAATATTTTAATGACAAGATCTGCTTTGAAGTTACCTTTGCCTGCACTCACAAGACCAGAGAGTCCTGCAGATAACGGATCACAGTAACCTTTTATATGTCCTTCAGAAATATTTGAGTTAGAAAGCAAACATTTACTGAACAGTTTGCAGACTTTCTTCTAAAGGGATGTTCTTCATTACACATAAACAGCAGAGCAAAATAATTACAAAATCCAAAGCAGCAAGTCATGTGTATACAGGGAATTGATCGGGACAACAATAAAATGTAATCATATAACCCGAAATCCTGAATAGAAAAGCATGGTATTCAGATTTAAAGGGACTCTATCATTGGGAAAAGTCATTTTTAATAGAGATGAGCGAACACCCAAATGTTCGAAGTTCGAAATCGATTCACTGTTCGACTGTTCGAACGGGTTTTGAACCCCATTATAGTCTATGGGGAACATATACTCGTTAAGGGGGAAACCCAAATCCGTCTCAGGAGGGTCACCAAGTCCACTATGACACCCCAGGAAATGATACCAACACCCTGGAATGACACTGGGACAGCAGGGGAAGCATGTCTGGGGGCATATAAGTCACTTTATTACATGGAAATCCCTGTCAGCTTGCGATTTTCGCAAGCTAACTTTTTCCCATAGGAATGCATTGGCCAGCGTTGATTGGCCAGTCTTCAGAATTCGGCCAATCAGCGCTGGCTTTGCCGGAGGAGGCGGAGTCTAAGATCGCTCCACACCAGTCTCCATTCAGGTCCGACCTTAGACTCCGCCTCCTCCGGCAGAGCCAGTGCTGATTGGCTGGAGACTGGCCAATGCATTCCTATGGGTATGCGGTGATGCAGCCGAGCTGAGCGAGTGCACACACTCACCACTGCTGTGCAGAGACCGGCACACACTCAGCTCTGCTGATTCTGTATACTGATTCTGTATACTGGCCAATCAACGCTGGCCAATGCCAGTGGTGATGCAGCCGAGCTGAGCGAGTGCACACACTCACCACTGCTGTGCAGAGACTGGCACACACTCAACTCTGCTGATTCTGTATACTGATTCTGTATACTGGCCAATCAACGCTGGCCAACGCTCGCACAGCAGAGCCGACCGGCACATGGTGTAGTTGAGCAGAACTGGCTCAACACTGTGAGTCTCTGCACGTCTTCTGTATCTCATTCGGCCAATCAACGCTGCTCAATGCATTCCTATGGGAAAAAGTTTATCTCACAAAAAACACAATTACACACCCGATAGAGCCCCAAAAAGTTATTTTTAATAACATTCCCACATAAATAAAGGTTATCCCTAGCTATCCCTGCCTGTACAGCTATCCCTGTCTCATAGTCACAAAGTTCACATTCTCATATGACCCGGATTTGAAATCCACTATTCGTCTAAAATGGGGGTCACCTGATTTCGGCAGCCAATGACTTTTTCCGATTTTTTTCAATGCCCCCGTTGTCATAGTTCCTGTTCCACCTCCCCTGCGCTGTTATCTGTGCAAAAAAAAGCGCCAGGGAAGGTGGGAGGGGAATCGAGTAATGGCGCACTTTACCACACGGTGTTCGATTCGATTCGAACATGGCGAACAGCGTGATATCCGATCGAACATGTGTTCGATAGAACACTGTTCGCTCATCTCTAATTTTTAACTAAGCATATACATGCATAGGCTTTAGAAAGGCTATTCCACGCCTACCTTTTGCATGTTAATCCCCTCAGTAGTTTTTGAATGAAACCATTTTTATTCATATGCTAATTAGCCTCCAGCACTCCGGAAGTCTCATCAGCACTGTTTACTATGTGTACAGCACAGGCTGCTACTGCTGATGTCTCATCTCCCTGCTCTCACATTACACATAGCAGAGAATAGCAGACAGTGCTCCATGAGACTTCCGGTGCACGTTTAAGGCACGCTTGAATTCACTCTGCTAGGCATCAGGCCTGGGCAGAGCCGACGCACATGCCCACACTACAATCGGACATGCGCAGTCGGCTCTGCCCAGGCCCGATGCCTGGCAGAGTGAATGCAGAGCCGGAAGAGGACGCGGGAGCAGTGCGCAGGGAGAAGACTTCTAAAGGTAAGAGAAGAACCAGCGTTGATTGGCAATGTATAGCATTCTGCCAATCAACGCTGGTTCTGCATCGAATCTTAACTTCGAACAGCTAGTACTACTCGCTCATCTCTACTTAACATGTTTCCATTTTCACACTGGTCTCCTAAGGGTAAGTTCACACGGAGTAAAATGGAGTGTATTTTGGAGTGTAATTTTACACGTGTAAAAAAATTTACACGCGTATTTTGGAGCGTTTTTTTACACGTGGCGTTTACGGAGCGTTTTTTGGAGCGTTTACGCGTGTAAAAAAACACGCTTCCGTAAACGCTCAAAAAAACTCTCCGTAAACACTCCGTAAACGCCACGTGTAAAAAAACACTCCAAAATACGCGTGTAAATTTTTTACACGTGTAACATTACACTCCAAAATACACTCCATTTTACTCCGTGTGAACTTACCCTAAGATAGGTTGTTAATTCCAGTTTTATGCAGATCATTTGCCGGGTTTGTTTTATTGACTGGAAAAGTGTTAGCAAAGGGCAACATAAGCTTGCCATACACATTAGATGTATATCAAGCTTAGCCGCTGATTTTGATAGGACTGGCCAGATATCCGCTGTGTAAAGCAGGGAAGACCTGATGGTTATGGCACTCACTCATTTTAAGACTTGAGGACACCAGGAAGGAGTTAAGAACATGTGGTAAGATTTAATCTGAAAATCCAGAACATCTCTTATATAACTGTTGGGCATTGTCTGGAATAGGCTCAGGAATTAAGGAGGAACTACAGTATGATGGATCTGAAAGGTATGTTGTTTATAGGGGAGTTTAGTGAGATAACTATAATGACAGATCTGTTGTACGGCTCTAGATAAGCCGGGATAGTGATATATATATATATATATATATATATATATATATATATATATATATATATATATATATATATTATAGACATGGCTCCATATGCATCTTCCCTATAACCGAACCCTACCACTTCCTGGAGACTGTAATACACTATGGTATTTCTCTGTCAGGTAATTCCTATAAAACACACACATACCCTGCTGTACTGCCTATTTAATAGTTACCTGAGGGATGCCATATTGTATCCCTGATTTATATGGGCAGTATAAATAGGTAGTTTTTTTTTTCCAGTATGGAAGCCCTCACGGAAATTTTAAGTATAAAAACCATATAAGTACATGTATAAACACAACATGTTAAAATAGAACAAAAGCATTATTTACCTTCTTCAGATTTCCATTTAATTAATAAGACTGCATGAGACATTTCTTTAAATCAAAAGGGAAAACTAAGGCTCTGTTCACATTAGCATTTTGTGACTTCTGTTTATAATTGTCTATAACTGTAAAAAAAAGCCATAATGTTGTGTCAGATCTCTTGTTTAGCTGCTAAGTAGAGGCACAAGTGGAATATGAAAGGTTGCTTTCCCAGAATTTCGCCATTGGGTTAATTTTCTACTACAAAGCTGCCTTTGCTGCCTATAAGATAACAGGAGCTGAAAGTTGATCCCATATTTGGGATGTATGCGTCTGTAATAGGAAGTCTGAAAATCAGGAAAACGTATTTTCCACTTTTGTTCATTTCTACTCTAAACTGAACTTAACAGAAAGGTGTGCCAATTAATAAAATTCTGTCTACAACTTTAATAATAATAATAATAATAATAATAATAATAATTATTATTATTATTATTATTTTATTTATGTAGCGCCAACATATTCTGCAGCACTCTACAATTTGTAGGGTTTAAGTACAGACAAAAAGATACATTACAAGGAAAATAGTCACTTCACACAATGGGACCAAGGGCCTTGCTCACAAGAGCTTACAATCTATGAGGTGGAGGGGTGACACAAAAGGTAGCAGGGGCGGCATCGGAGGTAGCATTGCTTATACAATGGTCAGACAACTCTGTAATAGAGGTTACTGTCATTACACAACTAATAAAATTATCCACATTTATCATCCATTATTCCTGTAATCAGTTGGCATTAAAATCAGTAAATCTATTTGTCAACCAGCAACTGGGTGCAATACTGAGTAATAGAAACATCATGGACAAGATCGAGAGCACATGTATCCTTACCTCAAATATACGCAGGACCTTGGCCAGTGCACCAACTTCTTCTTTTAGGGTAAAGATCAAAGAGAGCCTGTTGTCTTTCGTATTTTCTTCAATGTAGTTAGACTCCTGTGTAAAGAAGATCATTTTTTAAGACTTTGTAAAAGAGGAAGCTGTTAATATTTATTTTCTCAAGCTAGGTCCACATGTGTTGGATAGGGTTGAGTCCATCTTGAGATTTCAAGATCGATTTTAAAACCCGATTTCTGATCATTTTCCAGCCGTTCCCGATCTCGATCGTGAAATGCTCGATCGCTGATTGGGATACGATCTTTCCCGATCCCGATCGCTCAACCCTAGTCAATGCTTCTCTATGGGAAAAGTCACTTTTAGGGTTGAGCCGATCTTGAGATTTCAAAACCTGATTTCCGATCACTTTCTAGCCGGTCCAATCGTGAAATTTGCTCGATCGCAGATCGTGATCCGATTTTTTCCGATCCCGATTGATCAACGCTAGTCTCCGTCCATCCTAAGATCGGTGGAGAGAAAAAAAAAGTCCTGCAAGGACCAGCGGAAACCCCACTATAATGATGTCCAAGGGGTCCTTTGGTAGCGATAGTGTGAACCTAGTCTAAGAAATAATGCACTGAGCTTCTATGCATTCAGACACTCACTTTCTAAAAGTAAGGTTGAAAACTACAAAAAAGACGAAACGTGCTGCCATGGTACTAGATTAGATCATATTTAATTTTACTTTCAGGATTATATTTGCACTGCTCATTTGGACAATATGAAGCTTTTCACTTCAGCCCAATTTTAATGGAAGCAATATTATCCTTACTAACCATACTCATCTCTCACTAATTAAAAATAAAGCCTAATTAAAACCATGTTGTACAGTCAGAGGCAGCCAGGCCATTCTGCAAACTGTTCCTACAGCTCACAAATATGTGTGAATATTATTATTCCAAAAGAATGTATTTCTTCAGCAAGAAAACTGTCAATAATCCTGAAAAATATCCTGCAGTGATAGAATATCTTTAGATATAAAAATATTATATTTTTTGCAAATAACTAATAATCTTTGCCTGTTTAACGCTAATGATTACAATGAGCTTGTATGCGAATTTCCATATTCAGGTTTCTATTGCTGTTTCTATCTCTAAATATCATGATGGAGTTGTTACATAGTGTGCAGTGTGAATCAAACTTCAGTTTTACACACGACATCTACTTGAGTCTTTGGGGATCCATGTGTCATTCATACAGGCAACAAATAACATGGTAAAATTAATTGTATACTTTTGGTGTCTTAGCTCATTTAGGAGAATACAGTCCAGAGGGAAGGATAATCAAACTGTTCTTTTAGCAGGCAGAGATGGCACTGGCTCTAGCTACTCATGTAAGGGCTAGATCACACAGAGTTTTTTTACAGGCGGATATTGACGTGGAATCCGCCTGCAAAAATGGCTCCCATTGACTTCAATGGCAACCGCTCACTTTTCTTCCCCCCACTAGATAGTAGTGGAAAATAGGAGTGAGATGACCTATATTCCGGCGGATTCCACGGCTGAATCAGCCACGGCGTCCACGGCTCGAGACACGCATCTGTTGAGGTCCATTCATTCAGGCCTAAACAGGAGCGGGATTCTGCGACTGAATGCCGATGCTGCATCAGTATCCCATCGCGGCTAGCTGTGTGGAATGTTCACATGGCGGAAAAGGTTTACGCGACCTTTTCCTCTGTGTGAACATACCCTAAGACTTGGATCATGGGATTGGTAGCAAAGCAGATAGAAAGCATTAGAAAGCATGGTGAAATCTAAAATTCACAATGGAGTCTGACTATTCAGGATGCTGAATTTTAGAGAAGCGAGTGTCATAGTCGATGTTGGGGTTGCCTCGATAAAAAGTGATATTTCTGCTGGAGGTCTTCTTTAACAGAATGCATTTATAATATGGCCTGTGTGATAACACATGGGAACAGCATAAAGAAACATGTTTTGTGCATATTCTTACAGTAGTAACATTGTTTCCTCTGATAGCCTGTGTGTGATAGCTACTTACAATATCCTTATTTTACCTGTTGATAGGCAGAGGAAATGTTACAGGACTATCTTTCTACCAAATGTAGACATGCAAAACACATTCACATGTATGACAGGCCACTGTGACATTTATTTTGCACCTGTAATTCTATATTCTAAAACAAAGTTCATGAGATCAGTGTACTTGCCATTTCTGTTTGCCTAGTAAATATGGTTATGTCTATTTACTGAGGACTCTATACAGTTATGCCTATATATGTGTAACTGTGCAGCTGCTACTCACTGTATACCACATGCAAATATTATCATTTACTGAAATCGCTGCAGTCACTATGTATAATATGCCAAATATAATGATTTATGTAGACCAATACTATTCTATTCTTGTCTATATATTATTAATGACAATAAAATAATGATACAAATACTATAGTATAGTTGCTATAATAATAACATAAATTGAGTGTTTGTAAATTGTTTACTAATAAAATATATAGCACATAAGTATTTCTTTCTTTACATGCAAAAAATACCCATGCAAATCAATTAGATCCATAGTAGCTCTGACTTACGTATGTGTGAGCCCCATTCATTTTGCAGGTAGCTTTGTCCATCTGTGTTCGAAGTATGATTCACTCACAGCGCTGAGGTCACTCAAGTCACCTATGTGAAGGCTGAGATGCCAAAAGCCAAGAGGAGAGTATTTAAAGCCCTCCTCCTCTCCCAATCTCCCAACTCTTTAAACCACCCTCATCTATGTCACTGAAACCACTGCTTTTCCATCATGTGAGTGGCTGGATCCAGCCATCGCCTCCTTAGTTGTCTGCTCACATGGAAATATACACGTGGTTCTCATCATCAAAGATACAGCAAACTCTTCAGCCTGGTTTTCATCCAAAACATGTGGTGCATCAATGTGGCAACTAGTTCTGCTGTTTACTGCTTGTGCTCATTTACAATTGTTTATGGATCACTTGGGACTGCTATTTTCCTATTTTTCCTCGTTTCCTTGTAGACTTCTTATTTCTATGTCTCTATTACCCTATTGCATGTGCTTTGTTTTGTTCCACACCAAGTTAGTAACACTGCCATGTTCAACATAGACATCATGAAGATTATGTTCAAAGACTTGGTCCTTTTCTTTGGTGGAGGAACGAGGATGTTTCTGTTCCGTTGGAGATCTTCTATGATGTTGTTTCCAGCAAGATATACGGTCCATTATAATTAACATGAATTGTAAATTATTTAATATATTTTATGGATGTTTGTAATTATCTGTAATTTATTATTTTAGAGCTGAGTAACACTCGTGCATTAATGATTAATAACTGTGATATTCAGTCCCGCGCAGACCTGAATATCATTGAACATCTGTGGGATGATTTGAGAGCGGGCTGTCCATGCTCAGCTACCATCAAACTTAACTGAACTTGAATTGTTTTGTAAAGAGGAATGGTCCAAAATCCCTTCATCCAGGATCTAGGAACTGATTAAAAGCTACAGGAAGCGACTAGAGGCAAAAGGAGGATCTACTAAATATTAACCGGTTAAGGACCGCCGTACGTAAATTTACGGCCTGCGGTCCAGGAACCTAAAGACCGGACTATTGTAAAAATACGTCCTGTCTTTAGGTACCTATTTCGCGGGGGGAGGGGTGCGGGGAGGACGGGGGTTAGGTGTTACTAACACCTAACCCCTTCCTCAATAACGTCCAGTCGGAACTGAGTCCGACTGGACGTTTTAACCCTTTCGATCGCGCCGTGAAACATCACGGCGCGATCGAAAGTCATCCGCCGACAATTGAAGCTGATCGGCACCCCCCGCGGCGAGATCGGAGGGTGCCGATAGCAGTAAAAGGTAGTCTGGGGTCTGGCCAGTGACCCCAGACTGCCCGGAGCCCCCACATACCTGGTGATCCTGCCAGGACCTTCTGATGTCAGGCTGTGCGTCTACACAGCCTGACATCCTGCTACGGAATGCCATGTGGGACACCTGCATGCTGTGTCTCACATGGCATTCTATATCAGCAAAGTATTGCTGATTGAAGTGTCCTAAATGGACACATGAAAAAGTTAAAAAAATGTAAAAAAAATAAAATGAAGTGTATGAAAAAAATTAATAAAGTTATAAAGCCCAAAAATCCCTTTTTCTCAATAGAAAATGAATTATATAAAAAAAGAACTAAAAAGTAATAAAAACAATGCATATTTGGTATTGTCGCTTCCGTAACAATCTTTGCAATAAAACTGAAATAATATTTAATGTACACGGCGAACGCCGGAAAAAAAACCCGGAAAAAACTCGCCGGAAGTAATGATTTTTCGCCATCTCACCATACAAAATATGCTATAAAAAGTGATCAAAAAGTCATATGCATCCGACAACAGTACCAATAAAAAGCGCAGGTTGTCCCGCAAAAAATAAGCCCTCAACCAACTCTGTCAAAAATAAAAATGTTACGCCTCTTAGAAGATGCGATGCAAAAAACATTGATTTATGTCCCCAAATGTGTTTTTCCTCTGCAGAACTAGTAACACATAAAAAAATGCTATAAATGAGGTATCGCCGTAACCGTACCGACCCGCAGAATAAAGGGAACATGTTACTTATACTGTACGCTGCATGGTGTAAAATTAAAAAAGTAAAACTCAATGCCAGGATTGATTTTTTTTTTTTAAATCCAGCAAAAAAGGGTTAATAAAATGTATTCAATAAGATGTAGACACCCAAAAATGGTGTCATTACGAAATGCATCTCATCCCGCAAAGAATAAGCCCTTATATGGCTGCGTCACCAGAAAAATAAAGAAAATATAGCATCTCACAATGTGAAGACAAAAACCCTCAAAAATCGCCAAATTATTAGAACACAACTGGGTGCTTCATGTAGGGAATATATAAGCTGTGTGAGCGGATATCAGGGGACACCCCAGATTTACAGCTTATGAGGGAACAGACACCAGAAGTGACCCCTAAAGTGACCCCCAGAGTGACTCCCCCAATCATAGGAGCTACGGGGACATAGTAGGGAATTTGGTGTCTGCAATGTCCTCCGCACAGCTTATACATTCCCTCTTCGCCATCCGCTGTGCAGTCACGTCCGGGATACTAATACTCACTACACCCCCTGATAAATTCTTTGAGGGGTGCAGTTTTCAAAATGGGGTCACTCCTGGTACCCCATGGAATCCAGTTTTCTGGTACCTTACAGGCTCTACAAACATGACATGGCGCCCAGATACCAAACATCTGAATCTGTACTCCAAAAGCCGCATAGCGCTCCTTCACTTCTGCGCCCTGCTGTACGTCCAAACTGCAGTTTATGACACATGTATGACACATGTATGACACTGGTGTACCCCGGATAACGGACATAATGTCATATGTGGGTATAAACTGATATTAGGGCACAGCCGGACACAGAAGGGAAGAAGGGTCATTTGGTTTTTGGAGAACAGACGGTTTGGTTTTTGGATGCCATGACACTTTTGTAGAGCTGAAGCGCCAGTAATTTGGAATCCCCTGATAAATTACCTTATTTTGGAAACTACACCCCTGAAGGATTTATCCAGGGGTACAGACAGCATTTTTAACCCCCAAGTGTTGCTATAACTTTATATATATAACTATAACTGTAGTGGATTGTGAGAGGTGAAAATGACCATTTTTCCAGGAATACGTCCTTTCAGTGCGTAATATGTTATGCCTGGCTTGTATCAGAGATGAACGCTCTAAAAGCTGTTGTGCCTGGGATACCCGTTTAACAGTTTTTGGAGTGTCTCTGCTGACATAAGTCGGGCACAACATGTTGCACACTGAAATGGCAAATCTGTAAAATTTTCATTTTTAACTTCTCTATCAGTTGCGATTTCATTTCTGGAAACTAAATAAATGCAACACTCAAGGGTTAAAAATTCTCGCTACACCACTTGATAAATCCCATCAGTGGGGTAGTGTCCAAAATAGGGTGACATGTCTGCGGATTCCACTTTATTGGCAATTCAGGGGCTTTGCAAAAGTGGCATGACGTCCAAAAACCAAACTGTGCTCCAAAAACCAAAATAGCGCTCCTTCCCTTCTGTCCCCGGCTGTGCCAAAACAGCCATTTCTACCCACATATGGCATTAAGTACGTTATCCGGGGTACACCAGTGTCATACATGTGGGCATACACTGCTATTTGGGTACCCAGCAGGGTGCAGATGTGAAGGAGCAATATGTGCTTTTGGAGTGCAGATTTAGATTCTTCGTTTTTGGACACCATGTCACATTTGCAGAGACCCTAAAATTGCCCCTACAAAATGGGGTCACTTCTTGGTGAATTCCAGTTTACTGGAACCTCCAGGGCTCTGCAAAAACATCATGGCGCCCAGAGGGTCCCTCTAAATCTGTACCCCAAAAGCTAAAACGCACAGTGGTCCTTCCCTTCTGAGCCCTGCTGTGTGCCCAAGCAGCAGTTTACACCCACATATATAATTTTTTGACCCCCGGGATGGCCCACTTAATAGTTTTAGGAGTGCAGGTCTCTGACAACACAAAGTGGGTGCAACGTATTGGGCACCGAAATGGCATATTTTTAAAAATTTCAATTTTCATTTTGTACATTAATTTTTGGGAAGCATTTTAGGCTCAAAATGATAATACCCCTTGATACATTCCTTGACAGGTGTAGTTTCTAAAATGGGGTCACTTTTGAGGGGTTTCCATTGTATTGATACTTTAGGGGCTCTGCAAATGCGACATGGCCCCTGAAAACTATTCCAGCAACATCTGCCCTCCAAAATCCAAATAGCGCTCTTTCCATTCTGAGCCCCAGCATGTACCCATACAGCAGATTTTGGCCACATATGGGGTATTGCCGTGTTCAGAAGAAATTGTGTAACAAACTGTGGGGGGCTTTTAATTCTTAAACTATTTGCAAAATTAAAACTATGGCGCTAAATGGACGATTTATTGGGAAAAAAAGTAATTTTTCATTTTCACGTCCCAATGTTAATAAAATCTGTGAAACACCTGTGAGGCCAAAATACTCACTCTACCCCTAGACAAATTCTATGAGGGGTGTAGTTTCCAAAATGGGGTCACTTATAGGGGGTTTCCACTGTATTGGTACTTTAGGGGCTCTGCAAATGCGACATGGGACCTGAAAAATATTCCAGCAAAATCTGCCCTCCAAAAGCCAAATAGCCCTCTTTCCATTCTGAGCCCCGCCATGTTCCCATACAGCAGATTATGACCACATATGGGGCATTTCTGTGTTCAGCAGAATTTGTGTAACGAACTTTAGGGAGCTTTTTCTCCTTTATCCTCTTGTGAAAATTAAAAATTTGGGGCTAAATTGACAGTTTGTTGGAAAAAAAGTAATTTTTCATTTTCATGGCCCAATGTTAATAAAATCTGTGAAACAGCTGTAGGGTCAAAATGCTCACTCTACCCTTTAATATGTTCTGTGGGGGGTGTAGTTTCCCAAATGGGGTCACTTTTAGGGGGTTTCCACTGTATTGGTACTCTAGGGGCTCTGCTAATGCGACATGGCACCTAAAATTATTCCAGCAAAATCTGCCATCCAAAAGCCAAATAGCGCTCCTTCCATTCTGAGCCCCGCCATGTACCCATACAGCAGAATATGGCCACACATGGGGTATTGCCGTGTTCAGGAGAAATTGTTTAACAAACTGTGGGGGGCTTTTACTCCTTTAACCCCTTGTGAAAATGAAAACTTTGGAGATAAAGTGACATTTTAGTAATTTTTCATTTACACATCCCAATGTTAGTAAAATCTGTGAAACAACTGTAGGGTCTAAATGCTGACTATACCCCTTGATGAATTCTGTGAGGGGTGTGGATTCTAAAATGGGGTCACTTTTGGGGGGTTTCCATTGTTTTGGTACTCTAGGGTCTCTGCAAATAAGGCATGGCGCTGAAAATTATTCCAGCAAAATCTGCTGTTCAAACACCCAGTGTCGCTCCTTCCCTTCCATGCACTGCCGTGTGCCCAAAAATCAGTTTACACCCACATGTGGGGTATTTCTGTGCACGGGAGAAATTGCACAATAAACTGTCAGATGCATTTTCTCCTTCAACCCTTTGTGAATGTGTTAATTTTGGGTCTAAATGAATGTATTAGTGAAAAAAAATGAAATGTCTAAATTTCACTGCCATATTATTTTTATTCTTATGAAATGCTTAAAGGGTTAACAAACATCCCAAATTCTGTTTTGAATAATTTGAGGGGTGCAGTTTTGAAAATGGGGTAATTTATGGGGGTTTCTATTATACAGGCCTTTATAATTACTTTCAGAACTGAAGTGGTCCCTAAAAAATTGGTTTGGAGAATTTTCTTGTAAATCTGGAAAATTGCTGTTACATTTGTAAGCCTTGTGACGTCCAAAATAAATTAAAAGACAATCAAAAGATGATGCCAATATAAAGCAGAGATATGGGAGATAATATTTATTCATGTATTTGGATGGTATGACTATCTGCCTGAAAAGCAGAGAATTTCACATTTTGAAAATTGCAATTTTTTTCAAATTTCCATCAAATTTCCTAGTTTTTTTATAAATAAATGCAAAAATATTGATTAGTGTTTACCACTAACATGAAGTATAATGTGTTACGAGAAAAAAATCTCAAATTCATTTGTGTAAGTTAAAGCGTCTCAAAGTTATTGCCATTTAAATTGACACATGTCAGTTTTGAAAAAAGAGGCCTGGTCTTTAACATACTTTTGGGCCTGGTCCTTAACCGGTTAATGTCACCTTTCTGTTGAGGTGCCCATACTTTTGCACCGGTCAAATTTTGGTTTAATGCATATTACACATTTTCTGTTAGTACAATAAACCTCATTTCAGTCCTGAAATATTACTGTGTCAATCAGTTATTAGATATATCAAACTGAAATGGCTGTTGCAAACACCAAAATATTTAGAACTAAAAATGATTAAGATTAATAGGGGTGTCCAAACTTTTTCATAGGGCTGTATATGTACATTTATTTGTTTATATAGCCATACATATGCATTCTCTTTTCTTTTATTCTTTTGGTCCGAAATATTTTTTTAAATGAGTACCTACACCTTGTAGACTAGCATTACTTGCCTTAAAACAGGGGGGGAAAAAATCACAATAAACAGTAAAATAGTAAAATGACATTTGGTCACTGGTAAGCTGATCAACAGCACTATAATCAGCAAAAAGCATGTTCTTAGGTGACCTTGTTGCCGATAAAAGCCCTGAATATCAGGCTGTCTAATAAAGCCATTATGGTCTTTCCTGTAGTGATGGTAATAGTGTTGTCATGAAGGGATATGAGTATACAACAATGTTTAGGAAGGTGATAAACGTAAAACGTAGAATATTGTCTAAAGCATCACAATGACTCATAAGCATGAGCCGGAATCAGTAAGTAAATAGAGCCCGTTATCAGCAGCCAATTGGGCCCAGTAAGGATCTTGGGGCCCTGCACTTGCCCTGATGGACCAAGTGCTGATGCTGGCCCTGGTCCCAGACGTCACCTAGTGACTACTGCTCTCAGTTCTCACCAGGGGTCCCACTGAAATGTATGGAGAGTCCTCAAATGATTCATCGAAAACTTTTCTAAGATTCTGGTTGCTGTTTTGCTATCAGGTGATACATATAGGATCAGAAGTCAACAGTACCATGGAGCCTGGTGTAGCCAAATATCCCATAATAGTCTATCAGACAGATACCCTGTGACATCTCTGCCTGTTCGGGTCTCTGCACCACCTTCTGCTCACGTGCTGCGGCGCAGGAGGCGTGTGCAGTTTGGTTCATGGCTTAAAGTTTTTGGTCACACTGTGTGAACACGGCTCTACTGCTGTGATTGTATTTGCACCACACCCATCTTCTGCCTTTGTTTGTCTCTGCTCCTCTAATGGTTAATCTGGCCTTGCCCTGTGATTGACAGCTGCCTTCCTGTCAACTCCATGGGCGGGTTCTTCCTCCCTATTTAACCTAGGCTCTCATTTACACCAGTGTTTGCTATTGCCTTGTGCATACTCGCTCCTTACTGTCACTATTTTGCTTGCTTTCTTATCCTACCTTTGGCTTCCCTCACTGACTATTCTCTGGACTCCGATTTGGCATTGCATCACTTGACTTTTTCCTGACCCTTGGCTAGCTAACCTCTCTTTTTTGTTGTCCGTCTTGTCTGCGTTTTGTGTCTCACCTATACAGGAAGGGACTGTCTTCGTGGTTGCCGCCTATTACATAGGATAGGGCCTGGCAATAGGAGGGGAAAATTGGGGGCTTCAGCTTAGGGCTCACTGTCTGTTGTTTCCCGTCCCAGGGTTCAAACAGTTACTGGGGAATTGCGGCCCTAGCAATTCCTTTACATACCTCATATTATTGTGTTAGACAGATATCCCATAATGTTGTATGTTGCATAATGTTGCATGTGTTGGCTATCCCATAACAATATGTTAGCCAGATATCCCATTACAATATGTTAGCCAGATATCCCATAATGGAGTCAGTATGTCTTTACACTATTTGCAAATCTAATACAATGTCAATAATTTTGTTGCAATTTTTTGTGTAGCGCAAGTTGTGGTGCTCACACCCTCCAACTCCTCGTAAAGCAGTGGACCTGGCAGAGTGGATACCGCGGATTGTTGTGGATCCAGGTGGTGATGCAGGCCTTATGATACATGTGGGAACAGGGCAGCATGGTGAGCGTCTCTCCTATCATGTAGTCCTCCATACAAATTGTACATGACTGGAGATCCCCAGAGCCTGTTATGACCTGAGTTGGGATACAATCAACCCTTCTGTCCCTCCTGCCTTAAATAGTGGTCATGAATCTCATATTTATTTCATTCTGGTTAAGTATAGCTACAAATTCCCAGAATCGTTCAAGGGATTCAGTTCAAAAGAACAAAATTTGTCTGTCTCTCTCTCTCTCTCTCTCTCTCTCTCTCTCTATATATATATATCTTAACCATAATAAAATTGACAATGTGCATTCTTCCATCTTCTCTGAAAACACACACTGTTTCTCTCACAAACCCAAAAATAAGTTGGCGAAAGTAAGTTTGGCCGGGCTCTGTATTGCGGTCCCGATCAGTTGGAGAAAGAAACAGATATGAAAGAGGAACTAGTTAAATTGGTTGTGTATTGCAAACTGATTCCCTCTGAATTCTAGAAATGTCTAGTAGCCTCATACATGTGGTATGGAGCGATAGAGTGCCTGCTTGCAAAGTATATACTAATGGGATGGACACCACCCAGATGATGTAAGACGTCCATTGTGTTACGGACATAGGATGACAAAGCCGTGACAAAGGGCTTCAGGACAATATTAATATAAGTATTGATATCAGTCCACAGGCTAATGAATTCCAGAAGCAAACAGTAATATGAGTCCACAGCCTGTCAAATGAAATAACTGATGATGCACGGACCAGTCCCCCGGATTGGGACGGCAAGACGTATGCAAAGGGAAAAATAGTCCAGCACCAGGAGCATATAATGTGCTAAAACATAGCTTTTAATTTAAATAGAAAAAATAAAAAACATATAGGAGGATACAGAAAGATACACGATATCTTCTAAATTCGACACATATTCATGAAAAAAAAATTCAATAGATGGAAAAGAGCATGACTGTGAAAATAAGATGGAACAAACCACGTCCTTGTTCCCATGATGGGAGCTGACGCGTTTCGAGACACTGGTCTCTTAGTCGTAGCCATACTGAATGAGACGGAAACTCAAACTTAAGTACCCGACCCACCTATACATAATTGACTCATAATGAGTAACACCTGATTCATGAACACACGGACTCAATATACAACAAAAGACAAACATATAAACTAATAACAAACAAAGTTTTTTAAAATTTTCTTTAAAAACACCATGATATACACAAATGAAATGATGCTCAAAATAATCCAATTTCAACAGTTATTGCTCCATATTATTTTATTGACACAAAAGAAAAGAATGTATATAAAATACTGTTACTTGCCCCACATATATTATCCAAGAAGAAATAAAAAATAATACAAAAAAAGAAAGAAGAGGAGAATCCTACAAAAGAACTAACAATATGAAAGCAGCATAAAGAGTACCCAGGTAAGTATATCATATCACCTCCCCTTCCTATGAATGAAATACCATGCGAAAATGTATCCAATACCAATATGCTAAACCACATTAGTCCATAACTTAAGTAAAAGGAGGACATGCAAAACCAGCATCCAGGATAATCGCTATATATGTATATTCCATACACAATCATATGATCAAAAATGGTAAAAGAATAATCGCGGAAAAGCGGAATAATCGCGATGTGTATATGTCCCAGGTCTTCTATGTAGATCCGGTCATGTGATAGTATATCACATGATGCGGGACATATACATATAGCGATTATTCCGGATATCAGCTTGCAGTATATTGGGTAGGTCCTCTTTCTTATTTTTTTCTTTATTAACTTTGTCCATAATGTAGTTTCTTTTACCATTTTTGATCATATGATTGTGTATGGAATATACATATATAGCGATTATCCTGGATGCTGGTTTTGCATGTCCTCCTTTTGCTTAAGTTATGGACTAATGTGGTTTAGCATATTGGTATTGGATACATTTTCGCATGGTATTTCATTCATAGGAAGGGGAGGTGATATGATATACTTACCTGGGTACTCTTTATGCTGCTTTCATATTGTTAGTTCTTTTGTAGGATTCTCTTCTTCTTTCTTTTTTTGCATTATTTTTTATTTTCTTCTTGGATAATATTTGTGGGGCAAGTAACAGTATTTTATATACATTCTTTTCTTTTGTGTCAATAACATAATATGGAGCAATAACTGTTGAAATTGGATTATTTTGAGCATCATTTCATTTGTGTATATCATGGTGTTTTTAAAGAAAATTGTAAAAAACTTTGTTATTAGTTTATATGTTTGTCTTTTGTTGTATATTGAGTCCGTGTGTTCATGAATCAGGTGTTACTCATTATGAGTCAATTATGTATAGGTGGGTCGGGTACTTAAGTTTGAGTTTCCGTCTCATTCAGTATGGCTACGACTAAGAGACCAGTGTCTTGAAACGCGTCAGCTCCCATCATGGGAACAAGGACGTGGTTTGTTCCATCTTATTTTCACAGTCATGCTATTTTCCATCTATTGAATTTTTTTTTCATGAATATGTGTCGAATTTAGAAGATATCGTGTATTTTTCTTTATTCTCCTATATGTTTTTTATTTTTTCTATTTAAATTAAAAGCTGTTTTAGCACATTATATGCTTCTGGTGCTGGACTATTTTTCCCTTTGCATAATGAATTCCAGACACTGTTGATCTTCTTATCAGACGGTGAACACCCTTATGTACTTTGGGTAGGAAGTAAAATGTGAGGATCTGAGGTCTACTGGGCCTTATGAAGAAACACTCCTTTTTATTAAAGGAAAACACCCTATCTAGAATGTGAATTTTATTTTGGAATAAACCTGTTGGGTCAGACTCAAATACCCGAGAATATCAAAGCACATCTGTTTGTATTTAGTGCAGTCCATAAACTCAATATTACCCTTTATCCGAGGGTATCCTCTTCCGCATTATGTAAGACATGAAACTGAGGATTACTAAAATTATTCCTCTCTCTCCTGGATTTAGCCAAAGAATCAGATAAATTCTGGGTGACCATTTCTTCGAATGTATCTATTCAGCCAGTGTCAAAAATCGAGTATTTACATTTAGTAAGACTATTTGACATGGTACCTGTCAGACCCGCGCAAGTGTATACCCATGTAATTGAATATACTCTACAAACAGACCGCAAAGTAATGCGAAAATATGTTTGATGTTTAGGTGATATCTGTTTAAGCTGTGTTTAGATGTGAATTTGTTGAATATATGATACAGCTCAGTTCAATGCATGTAAATAGAGTTTGGAAAACTGTTTTATATGTAGCATTAAGATTTATGTAAGTAGTATATAGATTTTTGGGCTTGTTACTGATTTTTAATCTGTATCAAGCCCTTTATGCTTCGTATTTGCCACCAATTTAATTCTTTGCAATTCAGAGAGTGAAATCTGCAGTAACATCAGCAAATTTGTTGTGTCACATCTTTCCTATATTATTAAATCAAAATTGGCTTTCCTATTTGGGAATGTAGAGAAAATGATGCAAATCTTACCTAGTGAATGAAACACTAAAAATGTTACCACAATCTCTTAAACTTTACAAAAACAAATATGTTACACTATGATGGTTGCCTCTGTCCTACCCTACCTAGTACTATAACTGCAGCCTGCAACCTACTATGCACCCCTCAACCTTCATACAAGCTTAGGCTAGATTCATATCTGCGCATAGGTTTCTGTTGTTTGGTCCCAGGACTAAAACAGGAGTTACTCACAGACCCCATAGACTATAATGCTGGACTTTTTTCTCTGCCAATGTGAACCTGGCCTTAGATGAGCGAACAGTTTGGTAAGAAGGAGGAATTCACATGGCTGTATCTTGGGATCTATAGGACTTAGTGCTCAAATTATCAGATTTAAAATGATACAGGGATTACGGTTTGCACAGCTATATAGCCAGATATATAACCAGTTGAAAACAGTCAGGAGTAAAATCTGTATATACTGGCAAATGCATTTCCCACTCTTGACTATTTCTTCAACTGGCTTTCATTCTGGTTGTATAACAAAACCACAGTCTTGATTCCAGTTTAAGCCCTTCCCAACATCCACCATACTGGTACGGAGGATGCCAGGTGTTTAAACATGGCGGCCTCTCAGGAGCCAGCAGCTGCCATAGCTGCCGGGTGTCTTCCCAGACACCCAGCACTAATGCTCGCAATCAGTGCTTGCTCCATTCGCGGGCATTAAACCCTTTGGTGTCTTGGTCAAAGGTGATCGAGGCGCCATTTTCACGGCGATCGCAGGCACCCAGAGTAAGCTCTGGGGCCGGGATCCCGTTGGCATGACAGTGGAGAGCCTTGTGAAGGCTCCCCGGCCTGTCATTCAATGGATTCTATTGTAGGCTATGCTATGTAGACTGCAATAGAATTGCTGGTTTTTTTTTTTGCAAAGCATTGCAATGCATTGGCATTGTAATGCATTGCATTAGTGATCAGACCACCTGGGGTACAAGACCTGTAGAAAGGTCTAACAAATGCATCATTTTTTTTAATTTTTTTAAAGAAGTAAAAAAAATATAAAAAATAATAAAAGTTCAAATCACCCCCCTTTCCCTAGAACACATATAAAAGTACTTAAATACTGTGAAACACATATACATCAGGTATCCCTGTGTCCGAAAACGTCCGGTCTAAAAATCTATAAAAATATTTTTCCCGTACAGTAAACGCTGTTAGTGGGGAAAAAAGAATCAAAAGTTCCAAACCACCATTTTTTCACTTTTTTGCCTCTGATAAAATTTTTAATAAATAGTGATTAAAGCAATAGACATCACATTACCCAAAATGGCACAACTAAAAAGTACACCGGCCCCGCAAAAAAGATACCCTATACATCCCTGTGCAAAGAACTGTAAAAAAAAGTTACGGGTGTCAGAATATGGCGACTTTTAGAAAAAAAAAAATTGGAACAGTCTTGGATTTTTGTTAAGGGGTTAAAATGTAAATAAAACCATATAAATTTGGTATCCTCAGAATCGTAACGAAACATACAATACATGTGACATCTCATTTTGTATGCTCAGTGAATGCTGTAAAAATTAACCCTGCAAGAAAGTCGTACAAATGCACTTTTTCTTCAACTAAACCCCATTCAGAATTTTTTCCAGCTTCCCAGTACATTGTACAGAATAATTATTGGTAGCATAATGAAGAAAAATTTGTACATTAAGACCTCATATGGCTCTGAGAGCGGAGAAATAAAAAAGTTTTGAGTTTGGAAGGAGAGGAGTCGAAAATGAAAAAACAAAAATTTAAAAAATGCCTGCGGTGGGAAGGGGTTAAATATGCTACAGATCCTGCCATACAGCCTTATGAAGCTCTTCCCTCCTTGCCTCCACCTTAGCCTCTAGTTCCTAAATTCTCCTTTATTTTAACACGCTATATCCTACAGGAATCTGAACAAATGCTGAGAAGTTTAGCCAATCTTCGAGAATTACAGGAAGACAAAATACATTTTCAGTCATTTATAAAAACATGAAAAAATCAGATAAAATGTAGTTGCATCAGCAAAGAGACAGATGTCTACAGCACTAGCCACAAGTTGCTTAGGAAGTTGTGCAATCTTGACAATCCAAGTCATTATTCTGAAGGAAAGTACGTATTACATGTCACAATTAACTTCAGGGAGAAATTGAATTTATTACGGTTGTGCAGATTACTTCCTTTTGATGCAGGCACATAATATTGTATATAAAATGTTGTTTTTCTCATGGTGTGCTTTGCATCTTTTAATGGTAACCATAAATCATAATGTAAATGATATATTGTATCCATACCTGATTTCCTATGTCTAGGCTGGCACATACTCAGAAGTGATAATCCTTTTTTATTTTTTTATTTTTTAATTTTAACTCTCAGGAAATGACAATGACAAAGATGAGTCCCAAGAAAGGAACTTGATGTATGTTGAACTCTATTTTGTAACTAATATAAAGTACGGTATACATAATCTACACGTAAATTGTTAATAATAAATACTACAATAAAATACTAATATTTATTTAACCTTTCAACTTTGGCAGATGGACATCTATTTGCTCTCGCTCGTGATATAATCAAATATTAATTTGACCACCCACCATTTATTTTGTTAATTAATGTAAAATTTTAATGATTTTACACAATATGAATAACATTTCTACACTTACCACAGGTCAGTCTCATATCGAGAAACCCTCTAGAGAAAATGAGTGTTGGTCCTACTGACAAAGTGCATACACTGTTTATATTACCGGAGCATATACAATGTTTATATTACCTGTACATACACAATGTTTATATTACCTGAGCATATACACTGTTTATATTACCAGAGCATATACATTGTTTATATCACCTGTGCATATACATTGTTTATATTACCTGAGCATATACATTATTTATATTACTTGTGCGTATACATTATTTATATTACCTGTACATATATACTGTTTATATTACCTGTGCATATACATTGTTTATATCACCTGTACATATACATTGTTTGTATTATCTGTACATATACATTATTTATATTACTTGTGCATATACATTATTTATATTACCTGTACATATATACTGTTTATATTACCTGTACGTATACATTGTTTATATTACCTGAGCATATACATTGTTTATATTACCTGAGCAAATATATTGTTTATATTACCTGAGCATATACATTGTTTATTTTACCTGAGCATATACATTGTTTATATTACCTGTACATATATACTGTTTATATTACCTGTACATATACATTGTTTGTATTATCTGTACATATACATTATTTATATTACTTGTGCATATACATTATTTATATTACCTGTACATATATACTGTTTATATTACCTGTACATATACATTGTTTATATTACCTGTACATATACATTGCTTATAGAGATCAGCGAATACTGTTTGATCGAGTAAGTATTGATCGATTATCAGGGTATTTGACATATTCGATTTTATACACATATTCGATAAACACTGTTTATATTACCTGAGCATATACAATGTTTATATTACCTGTACACACACAATGTTTATATTACCTGAGCATATACACTGTTTATATTACCAGAGCATATACATTGTTTATATCACCTGTGCATATACATTGTTTATATTACCTGAGCATATTCATTTTTTATATTACTTGTGCATATACATTATTTATATTACCTGTACATATATACTGTTTATATTACCTGTACATATACATTGCTTATAGAGATCAGCGAATACTGTTTGATCGAGTAAGTATTGATCGATTATCAGGGTATTTGACATATTCGATTTTGATCAAATACCACACGATAAACGCAGTAAAAATTCGTATGCCCTCCCACCTTCCCACCATGCCATGAGGAAGGAACGCTAGTTCCGAAACGCGTAGCCATGATATGTCGGTACATCCTTGATCCATCTTGATTGCTATTATGTAATTTCTTTTTTAAAAGAAGAATAAAAGTTATGTTTTATTACACTCCTTGGTCGACGCTGGATTTTTTGATGTTGTAATGATCTCAGCTGTTTGGAGTCTCCAATTTATCTGAGCTTCCAAGGAGTTTCAAGATAACAGGGTGAACTGGATACACACTATACTTTGTGGATGTTATTTTTATACGGGATGGAGGGTCAAGGATTGCAAAAATCCAGTATTGGTTGCTCTCCATGATGTGTACAATGCCTTTGTCTCTGGAAAAGCAGCACAACATGAAGTCAGCCATGTGTGCCAGAGTGTTACTTGCCATGACTTCGCTGCCCCCACCCCACAGGAAGGGTCACGCTTCATTTCCTCCTCTTCCTCCTCCCCTTCACATCATCCGCGTTGAAGCAATGGGATGCAATGAACTTCCCCGCTAGCCTCGTTTGTGACAGTGACATCATTTGCCACTTCATCCTCCTCCTCTTCTTCCTTTATTCAATGGTGAGAAGCTGACAGGAGTGTGCTCTGAAGGTTTTCAGACTAGCAGCGGCTACAGTAGACTTACGAAAATGGCCGCTCTTTCACTTTGTCTGTGTAAAAGAGTTAACAAAGTCAGTGACATTGAATATCAGTTTTTTTCACACATACTGTAGTCTGCCAATCTTTCTGTTCTGTGCCTGTGTAAAAGTAGCAACAATTCTGTGAAATTTACCATTTTTGTGTTTTCCTCTTGAATGACCACTTCTAGCTTCCTAGTATAACATACAGAATAATAAATAATACCATTATGAAGAACAATTTGTCCTGCAAACATTTTTCCCCACACCTGCCTCAAACTGCAGAATAGATATCACAGATATGCTCTTGTGTTGTTTCCCATCTCTCCCATTTCCCAGGATGCCCCACAAAAGTTACATTACGTGGTGTAGGTGCCACAAGCTGGGCATTATACTGTTTGGGGGCCACAAGAGGTTATCATTCTGTTTAGGGGGACACATGTTATAATGTGTGGGGCATACACAAAGGGTTTTTATTCTGTCTGGGGGAACTCTACAGAGACATTATACTGTGTGGAGACCACTAAGAGAAATTACACTGTGTGGGGGATTCTAAGGGACATTATGCTGTGTAGAGGCCCTCAAGAAGACATTGTACTGTGCATTACACAAGAATGAGCACTATTAGGGTTTGGGGTCCAAAGGAGACATAGGCAGGGTTAGGGGCCCATGAATAAATTTCCTATGAATACATCTGTCCATGAATAAACTACAGATGCTATAGAGAACTTGTCAATTTATTACATAAGAAAGTACAGTTTCCAGATCTTTGCTCTACAACTAGGGATACGACTTGGAAAAATAGGTGGAGCATATAGACAATGGACATGGCCTGAAAAATTATGGCTTGATGTGAAACAGACTGGTTTCTTCCTCCAGACAGTTTCCTAAAGATGACAAATATGGTTTTGATACCGGGGCAACACGGTGGCTCAGTGGTTAGCACTGCAGCCTTGTAGAACTGGAGTTCTGGGTTCAAATCCTGCCAAGGGCAACGTTAGCAAGGAGTTTGTATGTTCTCCCCGTGTTTGCGTGGATTTCCTCCCATATGCCAAAGACATACTGATAGGGGAAATGTACAATGTGAGCCATATATGGGGCTCATAATCTACAAGAAAAAAAATATGTATATTTGGTTTAGATACAGTTGATTGTGCAAGTTTTCTATTATTCTAAAATAGGATTAGAGATAAAAGTTGTAAACTTTGACTAGACAATGTTCTAAATATGGCATCTTTAGCACAAAGTGGTACATCTTTGGCACATAAGGGTGCATTTTTTGCACATCTTGGCACATCTAGTTTGAACCAACTAGAACTATCCAGACATGTCATTTATTTGTGTCACAATGCACCAAAATTGTGTTGCAATATTCTAGCTCAAAGTAAGTTATCAAGAAGGAGGTACAAACTTCGACTACACACCAGTCTACGCCAGGTTTATTATCCAGCATCATCGACTGTGATAAATCTGGAGAATTTATTAGTAAGTCTAGTCCATTACGTACAAAGTGCAGTCCCATAGTTCTCCTCAACCTGTGCCTTATTGTTTGCTTTGTAGAACACAGGAAGCATCTTTTGGGTTGGTCAGATCCCTGCCAGACAGAAGAGCTCCCTGTGGTTTAGAGCCCTTATTCTTTATGTTATCTGACATATGAGTCCACATTTATTGCTCCAATAACCTTGTCCTATTCAATGTGTATGGCATGTGGACCAGATTCCTAGTCTATGGCATTATGCGCTAATCTCAGGGTAATGAAATTAAAAGACATATTACATTATGTTTGCTAAAAATGAGATGCAACTATAATGCAAATGAAGTGTTGGCAGTCACATCCCCTATTTATCCCGTCTTCATTATATAAACCTAAAGTGAGCATTCGACATTATTATGTTCAGCGAGTCAGAATTAAATCCACCATTATGAGAAGATGCCTAATGCCACATCTTAAATGGCACAAATAAATCATTCACACAATAAATGATCTCTGCCTACTGTCTGCATTGCTGCCATCAGGCAAATAAGCCCTCGGGGATGTCCTTGCTGCCATTGTGCCTAATCTAAAGGCGCCTCTGGAGCAAATGAGGAACCCAGCTTTCTTGTTTACTGACTTTCCCATGTGTCCTGATTATGATAATCAGCAGAAGAAATTTCCCGACTGCATCAGCTCACAAGTAAGTGCCTGGGAAAAGTAATTAAACATTTAATTACCATATACAGATTCCTGACAATAGTAACACATTAAGCCATGACTTGTGATTAAACATGCTGCATGCTTCATTACTGCTATCCATGTGAATTTTCCAACAGGCATCACTCTAATGGCATGGGTAACACCTACTGACTGGGTGCCAACTCCCTGGGTACAGCCTGAAACATTGTACATTCACACAGGCCTTTTATCACCGGCTGAAAACAGAAGTCACGACGTATAAAGAAACACAGGCATTGAATTCCAGGCTGACATGGATTTATCTAATAGTAACAACTTGTAGGGAAATCCCATTCTTTCTTGCCAACTGTCTGGTTAAGATTTAGTCAACTTTGTGGATAATCGCAAATAGTATTTAGTCTGAGTTTCCCATAAGAGCATGGGGAAAAGCCTTATTATCAGAAGACTTGAGAAGTTCTCAATGTCCCATCTCTTGAAGGGGTTATACAGGGGTTATTTTGTAAGAAGTACAAAATAACCCCTGGATAACCCCTTCAAGAGATGGGACATTGAGAACTTCTACTTCTTCTCTGTCTTGTTCTTCATATGTTGAACATTAGGTTCCCTCACTGGTTCTAACACCAAGTTATGTGATCTGAACCAGTACCCAATACCCATCGCTGGACTCCCTACTCCTCCCTCCATTCCATGTACAAAGGTATTATGTATATATGGGGAATGGCTTTACTATTACAATAATGAAGTCTGCCAGACCCCTTATACACATGTGGCGCATGAGACCCCATTCTAAATCTACAAGCATTAATATGGACTTGATACGCCCATTACAGCTAAAACAGCTTCCACTATTCTACAATATTTGGAGAGTGTCTGCAGGAATTTTTGGCCATTCATCCTGAAGAGCATCTGTGAGGTCAGACACCAATGCTGCACAAGAAGGCCTGGCCCAAAGTCGCTGTTCTAGATCATGACAAAGGTGATCGATATATGGGCCAGTCAAATTCTTTCATATCAGACTCAATGAACCATCCCTTTATGGACATTGTTTTATGCAATAAGATATAGTCTTTGGAAAACTATTCCCACAAAGTTGAAAGTATACAATTGTCCATAATGTCTTAATATGCTGAAAGATTAAAATCTTCCCTTGACTGTAAATAATGGCTTGCTGGTGACCAACCCCATAGCATTATAGTTTTTCCACCAAACTTTACAATTAACACACTGCAGTCAGGTAGGTAAGGTTACCCTGACATTCTCCAAACCTAGACTGGTCCTTCAGACCTCCAGAGGGTGTTGGGGGTCTGTTGGGGGCTCAAGACCCCCAACAAGGGAAAACTGTGATGGTTTGTCATTCAGTTATATTTTATTCATGTGGTGGTAACAGATTTTACTTTTTGCTCTGGGCTTAATTATATACTGAGGTTTTAAAAGCCTTAATAAAATTTGGTTTTAATATTTTTGCAATTCCAGTAGTAGTATATATGAAATTAGTTCACCCAAGAGGTATTTCTCATTGCTGAAGAGGATTGCCCTCCATTTCAGTCTCCATTGCCATCTTGCTGTGCTCACAGCCCAATGTTGTGCAAAAGCCATTTCATGGTTTGTGTTGACATTGTTAATCCCAGTCTTAGGATGTACAGAATGGATTACTATGTGCCATTCTTTCAATCAGATCATCCGTCCATGCAAAGGTTCGCCTTTGTACACATCTCGCTATCAATCTAATTTGTTGTTCTCCCAACCATAGGGACACACAAGGTTCGCCTTGTAAAGTGCTGACATGTTGCTCTAGACACATAGTGATCTGCTCAAGTGGTAACACAAGGTCTATCGGTTGAAGGATTCAGTCCCTCTCGGTGTGTGACAAGTGCCGATACCTGACATGTCGACATACAGGAGGCATTGCACTATTATCCCACACCATTTGATCTGATTTTTAAGGCTTTTATGCCCCTCCCACATGACACAGATTAGAGATCAGTACTTGAAAATAATTTGATCATTTATTGATCTTATCAACACCTTCAACTTCGTAGATTTGTATAAGCTTATGGCTTGTCTTTTTTGATGTTGTAATTTCAACATTAAAGATGATAGATGATAGATAGATAGATAGATAGATAGATAGATAGATAGATGATAGATCTAGTGGTATCTTATTACTTAATCACTGAAAGTGTTTTTTCAATTACTTTTCATTGTCTTCTATGATAAGATACTATGCTATAGCAGTTTAACCAACTGTAGAAGTTTGTGTTAAAGCGAAGAACTCTTCTGCTCTTTATGGTAGTACGGCGTATATAGAGATACCACGGTGAGTACAGGAATGTCCATGTGTGAAACCAGCACATCACATACAAGAGGGTAACCTGACTGTCCGCAAGGCTGACCACTACAACTGGCTACTGTATGCAACTGAGGACTTGACTGGACCTGGTACTTATCTATTGCTGGCAGATTATCCTATTGGAATATCCTATTCCTTTTTTGTGCAAGAAAAGGAAAACCAAATCTCTTGATAATTGTTCTTTTATTACTGAATTGTACATTTTTGATTAAGATCACTTTTGTATACTTGTGAATCTTATTTCTTTGCAATTTGTTCTCATAAGGTGTGGAGCGCCAGATTATATCTATTAAAGTTGGCTTGATAGCTGCTCCAACCTCCTATCGGACTATATCCAGTCTCTAAAGCTACTGCGAGGGCCACAGTCTAAAGATTTTCTTGCAGCGGAATCCAAAATCCAATGAGCTAGCGGCGCAATAAACCCACATCATATAGGATTTATTTCCATAAGACATTGATGTTGTTTCTCCAGGCAAACCACAGCAAACCACAGTGTTCTCTGGTAATGTAAATTGCAAGACCAGAAAAGAAGTTAAATTACATAACGATACCAGTGAACCTAACCTAAAACAGAGCTCATATACAGCAGATGTTCTTTCTTCATAATGTAATACTTGTTTACTGTCTTATTTTATACAACATACAATATAAGTTCTGTTACTTCACTGTTGTAAACATCATTCATGTTGTATAGCATTTCCTTGCAGTCTGTCGCAAAAACAATCTTACTGCTGCCATCTGGTGGTGTATCTATGAAATTTCAATTGCTGGATCACCTTAGTGCTACTCTTATATTCTTCTTCCAAGCAGCCAGGGGGACAGATATGATATATTGGCACTGAACTGTCCGATGACTACCTCTTGAAGCTCATCAAGAGAATGCCAAGAGTGTGCAAAGCAGTAATCAAAGCAAAAGATGGCTACTTTGAAGAACCTAGAACATAAGACAGATTTTCAGTTGTTTTGCACTTTTTTGTTAAGTATATAATCCCACGTGTATTAATTCATAGTTTTGATGCCTTCAGTGTGACTCTACAATTTTCCTATTCATGAAAATACAGAAAACTCTTTGAATGAGAAGGTGTGTCTAAACTTTTGATCTGTACTGTGTGTGTGTATATATACAGTCCTATGAAAAAGTTTGGGCACCCCTATTAATCTTAATCATTTTTAGTTCTAAATATTTTGGTGTTTGCAGCAGCCATTTCAGTTTGATATATCTAATAACTGATGGACACAGTAATATTTCAGGATTGAAATGAGGTTTATTGTACTAACAGAAAATGCGCAATATGCATTAAACCAAAATTTGACCGGTGCAAAAGTATGGACACCTCAACAGAAAAGTGACATTAATATTTAGTAGATCCTCCTTTTGCAAAGATAACAGCCTCTAGTCGCTTCCTGTAGCTTTTAATCAGTTCCTGGATCCTGGATAAAGGTATTTTGGACAAACAATTCAAGTTCAGTTAAGTTAGATGGTCGCCGAGCATGGACAGCCAGCTTCAAATCATCGCACAGATGTTCAATGATATTCAGGTCTGGGGACTGGGATGGCCATTCCAGAACATTGTAATTGTTCCTCTGCATGAATGCCTGAGTTGATTTGGAGCAGTGTTTTGGATCATTGTCTTGCTGAAATATCCATCCCCGGCGTAACTTCAACTTCGTCACTGATTCTTGAACATTATTCTCAAGAATCTGCTGATACTGAGTGGAATCCATGTGACCCTCAACTTTAACAAGATTCCCGGTGCCAGCATTGGCCACACAGCCCCAAAGCATGATGGAACCTCCACCAAATTTTACAGTGGGTAGCATGTGTTTTTCTTGGAATGCTGTTTCTTTTTGGACACCATGCATAACGCCTTTTTTTATAACCAAACAACTCAATCTTTGTTTCCAAAATGAAGTTGGCTTCTCCAAATGTGCTTTTGCATACCTCAGGCAACTCTATTTGTGGCGTACGTGCAGAAACGGCTTCTTTCTCATCACTCTCCCATACAGCTTCTCCTTGTGCAAAGTGCGCTGTATTGCTGACTGATGCACAGTGACACCATCTGCAGCAAGATGATGCTGCAGCTCTTTGGAGGTGGTCTGTGGATTGTCCTTGACTGTTCTCACCATTCTTCTTCTCTGCCTTTCTGATATTTTTCTTGGCCTGCCACTTCTGGGCTTAACAAGAACTGTCCCTGTGGTCTTCCATTCCCTTACTATGTTCCTCACAGTGGAAACTGACAGGTTAAATCTCTGAGACAACGTTTTGTATCCTTCCCCTGAACAACTATGTTGAACAATCTTTGTTTTCAGATCATTTGAGAGCGGGCTGTCCATGTTCGGCGACCATCTAACTTAACTGAACTTGAATTGTTTTGTAGAAAGAAATGGTCCAAAATACCTTTATCCAGGATCCAGGAACTGATTAAAAGCTACAGGAAGCGACTAGAGGCTGTTATCTTTGCAAAAGGAGGATCTACTAAATATTAATGTCACTTTTCTGTTGAGGTGCCCATATTTTTGCACCGGTCAAATTTTGGTTTAATGCATATTGCGCATTTTCTGTTAGTACAATAAACCTCATTTCAATCCTGAAATATTACTGTGTCCATCAGTTATTAGATAGATCAGACTGACATGGCTGCTGCAAATACCAAAATATTTAGAACTAAAAATGATTAAGATTAATAGGGGTGCCCAAACTTTTTCATAGGACTGTATATATATATATATATATATATATATATATATATAATTTTATTTTTTACAGTAGTTATACACTAAATATTAATACACTTAAGACACTTTATTAAATTATTGTCACAAAACATACTTAGGCGTGGTTCGAATCTGCGTTCAGGCCATTCCATTCCCCTCTCATGAAAAATACAAGTCCTGCAAGCAGCACTTTTCTCTCCGCATTTTTCGTGCAGAAACCAAGTGGAAACTACACAGACCCCATTATAGTCTATGGGGTCTGTGGGTTTCCTAAGGTAAGCGCTTTTTTATGTGGATTATGTTTCCATTAAGGGGGTTCCCAAGCGGACTCCCCGAATGGAAACTCATGCGCAGATGTGAACCAGGCCTAAGGGTCGGTTCACACTAGTGTCCGGGAACTCCATTCCCCATTCTGCTTAATATAGGCAGGACTTATTTCTCTACCGTTTATAGGCAGATGTCGGAAGGAAACCCGGTAGACGCCATTATAGTCTAAGTCTGCGGGTTTTCGTGGTGAACTGCTTTTTAAGTGGATAGGGTTTCTGTTTTTGGACCCAAAACGGAGACCTGAGCCCTAGTGTGAACCTAGCATAAGTAACACATGACATATTTGGCATAGTGTAAGTAATACAACCTGCTGTACTATTATGGTGGATGTCGGGAAGGTGTTAAAGGGGTTATGCCATGAAAAATATTTATTCTCTGTCCATAGGATAGAGAATAGAATCATCATGATACTAGTGCAACTTGGTATAAGAAAAGAAAACTCTACTGAACCTAAAAGAAACTAATAGGTTGTGGCTCAGTCACTAGAGTAACGGCCGTACATAATCCACTTCTCGAGTTCAAGCCTAATAAAATAAAGGAATTAAGTTAAACATTTCTGCCTGTATTGTAATGGCCATTAGACTGAAATCTTGTGGTGTACTGGTTGTAAGCATACAGGTGAAATAGATAGGAAAATGTCACATGAATAAGCTGTTAGGGTGTGCTGAAGTCATCATTTGCAACAATGGGACAGTACAATATTATTGCAGCTTGTTATAAGAAGACTAATGCTCTAGATCAGTGTTTCTCAACCTTTGCAAACCAAGAACTCCCTAACTACAGAAAGTGGATGGCTGGTATTCACTTGGGGGCATGCATACTACAGGGCAGGTGTGCCCTCAAACTGCTCAGCAGATGTGCAATGTGAATTGAGCAGCAGTGTTATTTTTTCCTTTTACTTGCTGTGTGTACCTGCTGATCCTGCAGGGGATACTCCCTATGGCACACATAACACAGTATGAGAACCAGTGCTCTAGACAGAATCAGAATACGGAATCCCTTGAAAATCATATTTCAAGTTTTACAAATGGTTCTTAAAAGAAGTCGTGAGTGTCTCCTAGTGGAGAGAATGAAGACTGGAGTCATACAACACATGGAACCAGCTTACAAACCTGCTTAGAAGTCTACTTGTATTTCATGCCTGTGGGTTTTAGTTTGCATTAGAGATGAGCGAACAGCGAAATATTCGATATTCGTTTTGAATAGCCCCTTAATATTCGACTATTCAAACGAATATCGAACCCCATTATAGTCTATGGGGAAAAATGCTTAGCTTCAGGGGAAGCTACACTTCGACTCAGGAGAGTCACCAACTCCACTATGACACCTCAGCATATGAGGACAACACCCTGGAATGCAACTGGGACAGCAGGGGAAGCATGCCTGGGGGCATCTAACATGCCCAAGTCACTGTATTTCGCCATTATCTCGTCGGGATCCCTGTCAGCTTGCGATATGCGGTAGCTGAATTTTTCCCATAGGAATGCATTGACCTGCGTTGATTGGCCGAATGTCATACAGAGTACAGCATTCGGCCAATCAACGCTGGTTCTGCCGGAGGCTCGTCTGTGAGCAGGCGGAGTCTAAGATCGGTCCACAGCAGTCTCCATTGTGGTCCAATCTCAGGTATAGCAGAGTTGACACAACTCTGCTCCATCTGAGATGCAGAAGATCTGACTGTGTGCTGAACCCAGTTGCATCTTAGATGTAGCAGTGCTGACTGTGCGCTGAACCGTGCTCCATCTGAGATGCAGCAAAGCTGACTGTGTGCTGAACCCTGTTGCATCGCAGATGTAGCAGTGCTGACTGTGCGCTTAACCCTGCTACATCTGAGATGCAACAGGGTTCAGCACACAGCTCTGCTACATCTGAGATGCAACAGGGTTCAGCACACAGTCAGCTCTGCTGCATCTGAGATGGAGCAGGTTTCAGCACACAGTCAGCACTGCTATATCTGAGATGCAACAGGGTTCAGAACACAGTCAGCTCTGCTGCATCTCAGATGAAGCAGGGTTCAGTGCACAGTCAGCACTGCTACATCTGAGATGCAACAGGGTTCAGCACACAGTCAGCTCTGCTGCAACTCAGATGGAGCAGGGTTCAGCGCACAGTCAGCAGTGCTGCATCTCAGATGGAACAGGGTTCAGCACACAGTCAGCACTGCTACATCTGAGATGCAACAGGGTTCAGCACACAGTCAGCTCTGCTGTATCTCATATGGAGCAGGGTTCAGCACAAAGCCAGCACTGCTACATCTGAGATGGAGCAGGGTTCGGCGCACAGTCAGCACTGCTACATCTGAGATGCAACAGGGTTCAGCACACAGTCAGCTCTGCTGCATCTCAGTTGTAGCAGAGCTCAGCGTATGGCCAGCTCTGCTACATCTGAGATTGGTCCACAATGGAGACTGCTGTGGACTTAGACTCCGCCTCCTCCGGCAGAACCAGCGTTGATTGGCCGAATGCTGTACATTGTATGGCATTTGGCCAATCAATGCTGGTCAATGCATTCCTATGAGAAAAAGTCAGCTCGTGCATATCGCAAGCTGACAGGGATCCCGACCAGATAGAGCCCCAAAGAGCTGTTTGAGTAACATTCCCACCTAAATAAAGGTAATCCCTAGCTATCCCTGCCTGTACATCTGTCTCTGTCTCACAGTCACATAGTTCACAGTCTCATATGACCCGGATCTGAAATCCACTATTCGTATAAAGTGGAGGTCACCTGATTTAGCTAGCCAATTACTTTTTCCGATTTTTTTTCGATGCCTACGTTGTTGTAGTTCCTGTCCCACCTCCCCTGTACAGTTATTGGTGCAAAAAAAGTGCCAGGGAAGGTGGGAGGGGATATGAATTTTTAGTGCGTTTGCCGCGTGGTATTCGATTGGAATCGAATATCTCGAGCAGCCTGATATTCGATCGAATATCAATTCAATCGAGCGCCGTTCGCTCATCTCTAGTTTGCATATTTCTGATGGCTTTGAAAATCCACAACATTTACACAACATGCTGGGAATCTGAAATCTTCAAGTGCTTCAGTTTCAAGTGAATGGGGATTCTTAAATCCCATCCACTTATCTTGTACTATGCTTAGTTATTAGTCTTATATGTAAACTTAGTCTTATACAGTGGTCTGCAATTTCTGGCTATCTAGATGATGTGAGGCTACAACTTTTATGATGGCTATAATTTTATGATAACTAGAGAGGTACAGGTTGCAAATCACATGTTTAGCAGGCATGTAGATGTCCAACATGTTTAAGGTTGGGGAGGGGGTTCAGTAAAGAACTTCATGTTGTCTGGTTCCAAAAGAGCCAAATGATTTTTTTTAGATGTCTGTAGTCATTCAGAGACAAAGCAATGTTGGGTAAATGCGAGTTCCCTCCATTTAGCTAAGCACGCCCTAATGGCGCTCATGAAAAGAGGTTGTCTTTCAAGTGTGTTTCAGTTATTGTAATCTTCCTGGTTTTACCATCCTAATAAAAGCTATGGCGAAATCTGTGGAAAAGTTCTTATGTGCTTTGCATTCAACATGCAAATTATATATAGTTCCCCTATGGGAAAATGTGAAGAGCAATTATTTAACATATGAGCTTTGAAGTTATTCAACCTGCTTCTCCATAATAATGTATGGCTGACAGTGATCAGTCTATTTAGAATATTTGCATGTCAATAGCCAGCATGCCATGACATACAGTAGTATTATACAGGGAAATTCTCATAGCATTAATGTGCACTGTGTAAACAAGCCAATTGGAATTCCTTAACAAAACAGAATGAACGTTCAATCAGAGATGGGGGGGAATTAAAGTGAGACTGTTACAATGTCACAAAGGTTTTAATGGTTCCAGATGGCATTCTAAAACAAAGGGATTTGCCTTCAGATAATTTATACAATGAACAATGAAATGAAACAGAGAAAATAAACTATATCTATTTTTTATTAAATGAGGCAATACACGAGCCGTAAATTTTATTAATAGGAGAGTGACACTGCTGCTGGCAACACATAAACTTTCTTTACTGTAAGAGGTGCTCATCCACAAAATAATGTTCATGAAGTCACTTAGACCACATTCTTGATGTTAAAAACTCAGGTTTTTGGCAAACTGTAAACCGTTTTACGCCACCTTCTCCAGTTCTCCCAAAAATGGGCAGCGCAAGGCAAATAGCTCAAATCTATGGCAGCTCCTAGTGGCATATATTTCAGTTTATGGTATAGGAAGGGCTAGACATACACCTCTTTTACTAACAGGCATGTACCTCTCACATATACTCTATGTGTAAAGCTTGATGTTTTGGTAGACATGATCCCTAGCTCAGTGCTTGGAGACCTAATTAAAAGGATTGTCTTCTCAGGGATTGTCTTGTCAGGACAACCTACATTTCATATGAAGCAGGCCTGGAACTTATCACATCACTATAGTTCTGGCTTTTTAAACACTCAGAAACTGGTTGATATTACCAGGAGAGCATGTGGTTACATGTGGTAATTTCCCTATTTCTTATCCTACACTGCATGATGTCCTCATAGTGCCTATACATAGTTTATTGCCCCCTTAGTGCCTCCCATGTCATATAAGCCTCCTCGGTGCCCCACATGCCTCATTAGTGCCTCCATAGAGTATGATGTCACCTTAGTTCCCCACCACAGTATAATGTCCTTATGTGTCCCTATTGCATACCTCCCAACCGTCCCGATTTCCGCGGGACAGTCACGATTTGGGTGACATGTCCCGCGGTCCCGGTTGGAGGGAGGTATGTCCCGATTTCAACTCAGATCGGCGTCCAGAGTTGAACACATATGCGGCTGAAGGAAGGAGCTGACACAGGTCAGCTCCTCGCTTCGCCGCTTCCCGCGTCTTTCCCTGACACATGCGGCTGAAGCTGCTCGCGTGCTCGCTTCGCCGCTGCGTCTCTCTCGCTGACACATGCGGCTGAAGCGAGGAGCTGACCTGTGTCAGCATCTCGCTTCGCTGCTGCCGCCGGCTCCTGGCTTGTAGACGCGATGTGACAAGCCAGGAGCCGGCGGCAGCGGTCAGCTCCTCGCTTCAGCCGCATGTGTCAGGGTGAGACGCGGGCAGCGGCGAAGCGAGGAGCTGACCTGCGTCAGCTCCTTCCTTCAGCCGCATGTGTCAGCGAGAGAGGTGGGCAGAGAGCGGCGAGGGAGCGGAGGAGAAGGTAAGTTTAATGTGGAGGTGGAACGTGAATCTGGGGGCAGATGAAGGAGAGGACGGTATGACACTGGGGGCAGAGATGTGGGGACATGAATCTGGGGGCAGAGATGGAGAGGACATGAATCTGGGGGCAGAGATGGAGGGACAGGAATCTGTGGGCAGAGATGTGGGGACATGAATCTAGGGGCAGAGATGGAGAGGACATGAATCTGGGGGCAGAGATGGAGGGGACATGAATCTGGGGGCAGAGATGGAGGAACATGAATCTGGGTGCAGAGATGTGGGGACATGAATCTGGGGGCAGAGATGGAGGAACATGAATCTGGGTGCAGAGATGTGGGGACATGAATCTGGGGGCAGAGATGGAGGAACATGAATCTGGGGGAAGAGATGGGGGACATGAATCTGAGGGCAGAGATGGAGGGACAGGAATCTGTGGGCAGAGATGTGGGGACATGAATCTAGGGGCAGAGATGGAGGGACATGAATCTGGGGGCAGAGATGGAGGGGACATGAATCTGGGGGCAGAGATGGGGGACATGAATCTGGGAGCAGAGATGGAGGGACATGAATCTGTGGGCAGAGATGTGGGGACATGAATCTAGGGGCAGAGATGGAGAGGACATGAATCTGGGGGCAGAGATGGAGGAACATGAATCTGGGTGCAGAGATGTGGGGACATGAATCTGGGGGCAGAGATGGAGAGGACATGAATCTGGGGGCAGATGAAGGGTGTATATGAAACTGGGGGAGAGATAGAGGGGGGACATATAATTTACGGGTGACTGTAGGAGGATTATACTGTGTGCGGGCACATGAAAAATTAACGAGTGGGTGGAGTCAACACAAAAGTGGGCAGGGCTAAATTTGCCGTGGCGTGCTAAGCGCGCCGCACATTTTGTCCCTCTTTCGGTTCTTCAAAAGTTGGGAGGTATGCCTACTGTGCTACCAAACTGTTTGACTTTGTGTCATCTCTAAGAGCATTAGCTAAGCAGACACCCTGGTATTCACCCTTCAACACTCATATGAAAATCTGGACTTTGATGCAGGGATTCTGCTAGTTTGCTCCCTCCTGAGGTAGTTTCGGTGATGGTAGCAGCTGTCGTGGACTATGGAGTAGTACATCACTGAATCAGGAAAATACATAGTGTGAATACAGACTACAAGCAGAGCAGACAGAATACAAACACAGAGAAAAAAAACATCAGTAGTTCAGGAGTAACAGAGGTTGAAAACAGGAATACAAAGCTGGAGAGGTAGCAGAGATACATAACTTGGCATACATTGCCAATGCCAGGATGTGGCTAGAAAGGCAGGCTTTTATCCATACAGATAGAAATTAGCACATGAGCACAATAATCCTTAAAGAAACAGGAATAAATTCACAAGGTCTGCTGGGAAAGGTAGTATGCCAACAAGAGCAGCAGAACACTGTCATTACCACCTAACCCTATTTCCACAGAAGTCGCCTTCTTTGCTCTGCGTTGTCACTTATTAGACATACCCCAGGGCAACCAAGACTGCACCCAAAACCTGGGACTGTCTCATTGACACTTGAATGGCTGGGAGGTGTGCATTAGTAGCTGTCCCCATTGGGTTCCACAGTCAAAACACCAACCTATCAGTATTAGAGATGAGGGAACACTAAAATGTCTGAGGTTCGAAATCTGATTCGAACAGCCGCACACTGTTCGACTGTTCGAACGGATTTCGAACCCCATTATAGTCTATGGGGGGAAATGCTCGTTTCAGGGGTACGATAAAATTATACTTACCAAGTCCACGAGTGACGGTCGGGCTGGATTCTCCTTGAAGTCTTCTCCCGGCGCAGCGCCTCCGCGGCGTCTTCCAGCTGGAATTCACTCTGCTTAGGCATCAGGGCCTAGGCAGAGCCGACTGCGCATGCGCGGTCGGCTCTGTCCGGCCCGACACCTGAGCAGAGCCGACTGTGCATGCGAGGGCATGCCCACGCATGCGCAGTCGGCTCTGCCTAGGCCGGATGCCTAGGCAGAGTGAATTCCAGCCGGAAGATGCCACGGGGACGCTGCACGGAGAAGACTTCTAAAGGTAAGAGAAGAACCAGCGTTGATTGATTCTGCCAATCAACGCTGGTTCTGCATCGAACCTTAAACTTCGAACAGCTAGTAGTGTTCGATCAAGTATGAGTATCTCGAATACCGTAGTATTCGATCGAACACCTACTCGATCGAACACTACTCGCTCATCTCTAATCAGTATGTTTGTAAATATGAAATTAGTAGTCTCATTGCTGCACAGTACACGTGCTGCAGAATATATATTTATTTTAAATTTAGTTTTTCAAAATTTTTTCAAATACATGAAAGGAAAAAGAATGCAGGGAAATTAATAACACGCTCCTACAACAGACCATAAATATAGCATGGAAGGAGTGACATCATACATAGTGCTGCAGAATATATAGACACAGTACAATTGCTGCAGAATATATAGACAATAGTAAAAACTCATATAGAAAAACTTGTGGCATGGTCTGTCATATGTTGTATTACACAGATATTCTTCCCTGGGCGCATTAATATTGTTCAGGACAACCATATTATTTGGATGAATTTATAGGAAATACTATTTGGTGGTTTATACAGAATAAGCTTCAGCTGCCCTCTAAAAGATGATGGTTCCATTCAGGCAAGAAAATCATTGGAGACAGGTAGAGTTACTGTAAGGCTTTGTTCACATTGTGTTAGATGTGTACGTCTGGTGGATATTCTGGAAACATTTCCCAGGAAAGAATATGCAAAAATATTTTCCTTGGAGGAAAAAAGGAAAACTATTCCTGTAGAATAAATTCTGGCTCATTTCATGTCATTAGGCTTCATGAAAGTCAGGCACTGACCTATAGGGAGATATCTCCCAAAATGTTGTGATAGAGAAATAGTTTTCCCAGAATTCCCAGTAAGACTTTGCACATTGAAAAGGGGGTCTCCTTGAGGAGCTATAGTACACCATAGTATTTTCTGGTGTGCATAGTAATGGACGTAACTACCAGGGTTACAGACATAGTGGCCATCTGGTGCCTGCCAATTAAGATGGGCCATTTCCACTGAGACTTGGGGTCTGATACAATGGATGATGGGAGGATTTGGAATACTGTACTGGGACATCATAAGGCTGGATTCACACCTGCGATGGAGTTTCCGTAGGATGCATTATTTCGGTTGTGTGATATCACTGTGTACATTATTTATATTGTAATCTCATGTTATCTTAGTGTGTAAAGGAACCAAATTATGTTATGTTCACTCTAGCGTTACGATCTCCATTGTTTGAGTCCACCCAGGGACTATAATGAGGTCCACTGCGTGTCCGCCATTTTAAAACTGAAAGTGACAGAGAAAAGAAAGAACTTTCTCTTTGTTGATTTTTTGTAGTCTCCAGCCCTATTGCGGCTATTTCTTTTTATTCTTTGAAAAATATTTTTAACATTTTATTAAACTTTTTTTTAATCCCACCAGGGAAATGTGATCTCTTGATTGCTTGTATAATATTCTGCAATACTTCTGTAGTATATATTCTGTACAAGTCAGTGCTGCGCTAAAATTCAGACTCTTAGATCCAGCATCTGGCTATACCTAAAAGGCGATTTTACTGCGTGCGCCAAGAGGAACTTCTTCCCTCTGTCTTAACTCTTAACATGCCATGGTGAGTAAAGGGTTAAACTGCCATAGATTGGAGTTATCCAGTTGTTGGAGTTTTCAGGTATTATATAAATAAAGCTTCAAGTGGTTTCTGCTCTATGATTCCCTATAAAACAAAAACAGTCAAATGATAAGACATAGCACAAGTAAAAATATAGGGGAACACACTACAAGGACTTGGAGGGAAGGAGGGGAGGACAACACCCGTACAAGAAAGGCTACAGATCGTGACGGGCCCAGAACATATCACCTGAAATGTCTCCTCCTCTCTGTTCACAAGGGCTACAGTTTTTATTTTTTTGGTATTTATTTTGTGTTAAAAGCATATTCCCTATATTCTGCAATTGGTTTTAGGAGGGGAATAATCAGTATACCACTTTCTATTTATTAGATCTTATTACTCTGATTTCATCATCCAATAAGTTTTCCGGTGGGTGCCAATGAATCCTCTGCATAATTTTTTTGACCATTTTGATTTCCCTGCACTTGCGTAGCAGACCCAACAGGGGTATTGGGAATTACTACATATTGATTCAGTCCAATTTAACTCTGAATATTCCTTGTAAAACTATACAATATCCAATTATATGTCTATATATCATACATGGTTTATGTGTCATGCTTATGACTTCTGGTTCTCTACTAGTTACATTTTTTTAAATTAATGATAGATACGATATTTGCATTTTCTCATTTCTGGGCAGTATGTATTTAATTAATACAATTAATAATAAGAAGAAACCATATCTTCATCAGATTATGTGTATTTATGGAGTTTTAAAATATCTCTCATATTAATCTTCATCATTCTCCTACTTCTTTAGCAAAGGAGACTTTTTTGTCTCATTTGATACCCTGAGAGCTCAAGCTCTGTAATTTATATGTCCATCTAACTTCTGACTTCACATAGACTACAGAGTTTGAATCCTCAGGGTTTATATTCTTGGCATCCCACTATAACACTCATTGGACAATGAGATGAGAGACATGGGAATGAACAAATACAAAGTGGCATCCAGATTATTTTCTTCCCAGAAAGTGGGGAAAAGAGGATATAAAAGGGACTACTTTAGTTTTGTGGAAACACATGGACTTATGTACCCCTGAGGACGCCAGTGATGGTGAATCATGTTGAGGAGGGGCTGTACTGTAAGTTTTAAATCAGCGGCTCTCCAACCTATATTCGGTCGACATCTGAATTGTTATTTTGATACTCGATACTTATATAACTCCATAGATGAATTGACGGATCGCACTAAAGCAAACTGGAAATATTCTTGATAAATATTTATCAGATTAGTAAATTTATCAACAGCTACTGTGATAAATTATCGGTGGGAATACGAGAAGGGAAAAACTGGGTTTTAACTCACTTAGTACACCAATAGTAATATGAGAATGCATTCATAAAAGTTATATTTTAGGCAGTTGGAAAAATGAACCTATGCTCCTTCAACTTAATGTTGGATTTAAACTGTGGTATAACCGTGGCTCACCCCAAAAGCTGTAGTCTCAATTTTCTTCCAATTTCAACAATCTAGGCAATATAAAAATTAGGGTGAGAAGGAGCAGTGCATCCTTCTGTTTTTGGTGTTCTTAGGATCTTGAGTCATGCATCAGTTTCTTGGATCTTGAACTATTCATAAGACTAGTAGTGTTACATACAGTTCTTTACAGGCAAAAGCCTTTAATGAGACTGTATTGCGCACAAGGCTATATAGCTCTGTCCCCTAGAGGGCACTCTATGTTCATCAAATACTTGCACACAGAAATAAAGCGACTTGGAAGTCAACCCCTTGTTTATACCTCAAGAAGCAACACCTGTCCGTCTCATGTTCTGTGGGTAAAGAGGTTAATGATAAAAGAATAAGAACGTGCCAGCTTGTCACAACTGGTTTCTACTTCTGGTATTGCTCAAGCAGCTCATTACTTTTGCCTCCATTCATTTCTATTCAGTGGTGATAAAAGCAATAAATCCATATTTATTAGCCTTCATAAACTATGTTTCTAGAGATACCCAATTCCGGTGGGAGAACTGCAAATACAATACATATAGTTAAATCAAAGGCTGGAATAAATATATTCTCATGGCTGAGTAACTTAAAAGAACATAACTTATCTATATCCATATTTACAAAAATGGCGTACAACAGTTATGAATTTGGCTTTCCGCAACTTTTATTTGCATAGATTTCCATAAAGAAGGGTGAACTCGAGAAAGGGTTAACACTTGAATTATCTGAAGGACCTCAGCCCAAAGTACAGAGGTTAAGTATTATTTCTATACAGTTCCTTTCCAGCACTGCAATGAGTCAATATTTATCCATTATTCGTTGACATACAGGCCTAAAAGAGAGGAGAGAAATGATTTATAGATCAGAAGTGGCTTTTCCCTGTGTGCTCAGTACTTTGAGGAGCAGGGTGGGTCTCCTGTAGACTTAGGGAGATGATAGACAGGGAACATGTGACCACACAATGGAGACACACGACTGGCCTCAGCCACTGACTGCTATGTCTAAAAGCAATCTCCAGTGCTTAAGAAGGTGGAAGAACAAGCTAGTAAAAGAGTAAACAAACACCTGGGCTGTAATGTTACTACTTGAAGAAAGGATCTTGAGATCCTTGGCTTTCTGCCTACTAGACTAGACTCACACATAACTGATAAAGTATAAGCAGGAATGTCCAGACATCTTCTAGAAGCTATGCACTATTTTCATTCAAGAAATATGGCCATGGACATCAGACTAGACAGTAGATGAAGACTGTAATTTTAATGGCTACATTTCTGGCACCAAAATGATCGGAGGCAGACAACTGAAGTCTTTGCGCCATACAAAATTGTTTTGGACATGTCTTACCATCAATCATGATCAGGAGCATAACAAATGGGAACCTGGTCCATTGGAGGGTTCAAAGGCTCCTTTGCAACATATGAAGACACCAGTATTAAGATGGTGATAATGATGGTGACTGTAATAAAAGGTACTCAAACATGTAAGAGAAAAGTTAGCCTAACCTGCAGATTTTGGCAGGGCTGACCTACTATCTTATCTATATGAGATTCTTCTAACTTTCCTGCAAAAGATGACATTTGGGGATGGATCAGGCATGTTGAATTTTAGAATATCCAATTATTTGTTCCCCCCAAGAGATAAATCATTTTCACCTCTCTAGAGGTAAATGGCTTCATCCCCTCCTCTAACTGAAAGCACGTGCATGCTCATCCCAGCATGTGTATAGGAATTGGGAGAAAGAGCTGTGAAATAAACAATTGCTCCCAATTGCTATGTTTGGCCCTAAATTGGGGATATTGTTACAGATTTTGTACTGACCACTGAGGACACATTTGGTATTCCAGAAACAATTAATTGAACACATGGAAATCAGTTACCAACGGTTCTATGTTTTAGCAAAGAAATGGGGAGGGGGGTTGTCTAATTGTGGAAATCACATGTATTAACTTAATAGTCACACTCCTAAATGAAATAGTGCAGATGGGGAGTATAGTTGTAATGGGCCATGTGCTGCATCACTCTGCCTTGTCTGGATTACTTCTTTACAGTGTTGCCTTTGGGGCACATAAGAAGAGGTTCTCTTACAGAAGACAGTCTCCTTAGGGTGATTTCACATATGTCATTTTCGTGCAGTTTTTGAGGAAAATCAAGGTGTGCCCAATAATGGATTGGTGAGTATTAAGAACAGTCTGTGCATATTCTTTTTTAAAATCCACTTTTAACATTTTGCTTTCAAAAAACGATATCAAAACTGTATACGTATAACTAGCCCATCCTATAGGTAAATATGGTATTAAAGCTCAGATCCTTTCACTTGAATGGGACAGAACTTCTATTGTACCATGTCATGTGGGATAGGTTGTGCATAAGATGTGGGAAACCCTTTAATGGTAATTTACTGCACAGCTTTTATTGAAAAACACAGCTTCCATTTTTAATACAGTTTTTTGAGACAGAGCCTCAAGCGAGTCCAGCAGGAAGGAGGTCCATACATCTTTAATAAGTGTCAGCGAAATGCTTGTTCATCCAACAGCTATTCCTCCTCACTCCCCTATACACGTGCAGGCTCGGCATACTGTGCATGTGTCTTGAATAATGAAAGCGGAGCAAGCGCTATGAGGCAGCTATAGTGGTAGGTAACCTCCATGGAGAACAAAGGAGTAAGGCAATGAAATTCAACATGCCTTCATTCTCCTGACATCCTTAGCCCCCTGTTCATATTAGTCACTCAACTGGTCTTGTCAAAACCAGTAAATTCAGTCAACATTTCTGTAAGGTCTCTAGTCATACATAAGTATTATTAAGAATGTGTGTATGCCGACTGCGCATGTCCGTTGGCCATTTTCCTGTAGCCTCTCCCGTTCGGCCCACGGGAAAATGGCTGATAGACATGCACAGTCGGTGCTTTTGGACCCAGAGAAAAGGAGCGCAAGAGACAAAGGCGGAAGCGGTGAAGAGGACTTAGGCCATCGCTCTAGAGTTTTCAAGCAGCACTGGGGATGCCCCCTGTGCTGTTTGAGTGCAAGAGAACACCCCTAGTGCTGTGAGAAAACTCATTTGCATAAGGAAAAAGAATACATTTCTCAGGAACGGCGGCGCGGATCAGAATAATAAAGGTGAGAGAAGAATAACATTTCTTAAGGCTATTCCTATGTTTATTTATTGTAAAAAGGGTTTGTAATGATAGAATCCCTTTAAATAACACATCAGGCACCAAAACTAACTACACTTGTTGCTTGGTAGCTTGGTAATAGTGGGGTCTATAGAAAAAATCTCAACTGAACTGAAATCATTGAAGCAGTGTCTATTAACAGATGCTAAGAACTTGAATTGGTGGAGGTGGAGAAAAGTCCTCTTTAATAGAGATGAGCGAACAGTGTTCTATCGAACTCATGTTCGATCGGATATTAGGCTGTTCGGCATGTTCGAATCGAATCGAACACCGCGTGGTAAAGTGCGCCATTACTCGATTCCCCTCCCACCTTCCCTGGCGCCTTTTTTGCTCCAATAACAGCGCAGGGTAGGTGGGACAGGAACTACGACACCGGTGACGTTGAAAAAAGTAGGCAAAACCCATTGGCTGCCGAAAACATGTGACCTCTAATTTAAAAGAACAGCGACGCCCAGCTTCACGTCATTCTGAGCTTGCAATTCACCGGGGACGGAGGTTTCCGTCCAGTTAGCTAGGGCTTAGATTCTGGGTAGGCAGGGACAGGCTAGGATAGGAAGGAGAAGACAACCAACAGCTCTTATAAGAGCTAAATTCCAGGGAGAAGCTTGTCAGTGTAACGTGGCACTGACGGGCTCAATCGCCGCAACCCAGCTTTCCGCGGATCCTGAATGGAATACACTGTCAGTGTATTCCCGTATACCCGATATATACCCCCGATACCCGTTCCAACGGTGTGCCCCCCCACCTTCACCCCAGAAATACCCTGCAAGTCCCCTAGCAATAGAATTGGGGCTATATACACCCACTATTTTTGCTACTGCCATATAGTGCCATTGTCTCACTGGGAATTCAAAGAATATATTGGGCTTACATATAACTTCAATTCCAGGGAGAAGCTTGTCAGTGTAACGTGGCACTGACGGGCTCAATCGCCGCAACCCAGCTTTCCCAGGATCCTGAATGGAATACACTGACAGTGTATTCCCGTATACCCGATATATACCCCCGATACCCATTCCAACGGTGTGCCCCCCCACCTTCACCCCAGAAATACACTGCAAGTCCCCTAGCAATAGAATTGGGGCTATATACACCCACTATTTTTGCTACTGCCATATAGTGCCATTGTCTGACTGGGAATTCAAAGAATATATTGGGGTTACGTGCACCCACAATTTTTGCTACTGGTATATAGTGCCATTGTCTGACTGGGAATTCAAAGAATATATTGGGGTTACAAATACCCTCATTTCTTGCTACTGCCATATAGTGCCAGTTTCTGACTGGGAATTCAAAGAATATATTAGGGTTACAAATACCCTCATTTCTTGCTACTGGTATATAGTGCCATTGTCTGACTGGGAATTCAAAGAATATATTGGGGTTACAAATACCCTCATTTCTTGCTACTGGTATATAGTGCCATTGTCTGACTGGGAATTCAAAGAATATATTGGGGTTATAAATACCCTCATTTCTTGCTACTGGTATATAGTGCCATTGTCTGACTGGGAATTCAAAGAATATATTGGGGTTACAAATACCCTCATTTCTTGCTACTGCCATATAGTGCCAGTTTCTGACTGGGAATTCAAAGAATATATTGGGGTTACGTGCACCCACAATTTTTGCTACTGGTATATAGTGCCATTGTCTGACTGAGAATTCAAAGAATATATTGGGGTTACAAATACCCTCATTTCTTGCTACTGGTATATAGTGCCATTGTCTGACTGGGAATTCAAAGAATATATTGGGGTTACAAATACCCTCATTTCTTGCTACTGGTATATAGTGCCATTGTCTGACTGGGAATTCAAAGAATATATTGGGGTTATAAATACCCTCATTTCTTGCTACTGCCATATAGTGCCAGTTTCTGACTGGTAATTCAAAGAATATATTGGGGTTATAAATACCCTCATTTCTTGCTACTGCCATATAGTGCCATTGTCTGACTGGTAATTCAAAGAATATATTGGGGTTATAAATACCCTCATTTCTTGCTACTGGTATATAGTGCCATTGTCTGACTGGGAATTCAAAGAATATATTGGGGTTATAAATACCCTCATTTCTTGCTACTGGTATATCGTGCCATTGTCTGACTGGGAATTCAAAGAATATATTGGGGTTACAAATACCCTCATTTCTTGCTACTGCCATATAGTGCCAGTTTCTGACTGGGAATTCAAAGAATATATTGGAGTTACGTGCACCCACAATTTTTGCTACTGGTATATAGTGCCATTGTCTGACTGGGAATTCAAAGAATATATTGGGGTTACAAATACCCTCATTTCTTGCTACTGGTATATAGTGCCATTGTCTGACTGGGAATTCAAAGAATATATTGGGGTTACAAATACCCTCATTTCTTGCTACTGCCATATAGTGCCAGTTTCTGACTGGTAATTCAAAGAATATATTGGGGTTACAAATACCCTCATTTCTTGCTACTGCCATATAGTGCCAGTTTCTGACTGGTAATTCAAAGAATATATTGGGGTTACGTGCACCCACAATTTTTGCTACTGGTATATAGTGCCATTGTCTGACTGGGAATTCAAAGAATATATTGGGGTTACAAATACCCTCATTTCTTGCTACTGGTATATAGTGCCATTGTCTGACTGGGAATTCAAAGAATATATTGGGGTTACAAATACCCTCATTTCTTGCTACTGGTATATAGTGCCATTGTCTGACTGGGAATTCAAAGAATATATTGGGGTTATAAATACCCTCATTTCTTGCTACTGCCATATAGTGCCAGTTTCTGACTGGTAATTCAAAGAATATATTGGGGTTATAAATACCCTCATTTCTTGCTACTGCCATATAGTGCCATTGTCTGACTGGTAATTCAAAGAATATATTGGGGTTATAAATACCCTCATTTCTTGCTACTGGTATATAGTGCCATTGTCTGACTGGGAATTCAAAGAATATATTGGGGTTATAAATACCCTCATTTCTTGCTACTGGTATATAGTGCCATTGTCTGACTGGGAATTCAAAGAATATATTGGGGTTACAAATACCCTCATTTCTTGCTACTGCCATATAGTGCCAGTTTCTGACTGGGAATTCAAAGAATATATTGGGGTTACGTGCACCCACAATTTTTGCTACTGGTATATAGTGCCATTGTCTGACTGGGAATTCAAAGAATATATTGGGGTTACAAATACCCTCATTTCTTGCTACTGGTATATAGTGCCATTGTCTGACTGGGAATTCAAAGAATATATTGGGGTTACAAATACCCTCATTTCTTGCTACTGCCATATAGTGCCAGTTTCTGACTGGTAATTCAAAGAATATATTGGGGTTATAAATACCCTCATTTCTTGCTACTGGTATATAGTGCCATTGTCTGACTGGGAATTCAAAGAATATATTGGGGTTATAAATACCCTCATTTCTTGCTACTGGTATATAGTGCCATTGTCTGACTGGGAATTCAAAGAATATATTGGGGTTACAAATACCCTCATTTCTTGCTACTGCCATATAGTGCCAGTTTCTGACTGGGAATTCAAAGAATATATTGGGGTTACGTGCACCCACAATTTTTGCTACTGGTATATAGTGCCATTGTCTGACTGGGAATTCAAAGAATATATTGGGGTTACAAATACCCTCATTTCTTGCTACTGGTATATAGTGCCATTGTCTGACTGGGAATTCAAAGAATATATTGGGGTTACAAATACCCTCATTTCTTGCTACTGCCATATAGTGCCATTGTCTGACTGGGAATTCAAAGAATATATTGGGGTTACAAATACCCTCATTTCTTGCTACTGCCATATAGTGCCAGTTTCTGACTGGTAATTCAAAGAATATATTGGGGTTACGTGCACCCACAATTTTTGCTACTGGTATATAGTGCCATTGTCCGACTGGGAATTCAAAGAATATATTGGGGTTACAAATACCCTCATTTCTTGCTACTGGTATATAGTGCCATTGTCTGACTGGGAATTCAAAGAATATATTGGGGTTACAAATACCCTCATTTCTTGCTACTGGTATATAGTGCCATTGTCTGACTGGGAATTCAAAGCATATATTGGGGTTATAAATACCCTCATTTCTTGCTACTGCCATATAGTGCCAGTTTCTGACTGGTAATTCAAAGAATATATTGGGGTTATAAATACCCTCATTTCTTGCTACTGGTATATAGTGCCATTGTCTGACTGGGAGTTCAAAGAATATATTGGGGTTATAAATACCCTCATTTCTTGCTACTGGTATATAGTGCCATTGTCTGACTGGGAATTCAAAGAATATATTGGGGTTACGTGCACCCACAATTTTTGCTACTGGTATATAGTGCCAATTTCTAACTGGGAATTCAAAATGCGCAAGGCTCCCGGAAAGGGACGTGGACGAGGCCGTGGGCGAGGTCGGGGGAATGGTTCTGGGGAGCAAGGTAGCAGTGAAGCCACAGGGCGTCCCGTGCCTACTCCTGTGGGGCAGCAAGCATTGCGCCACTCCACAGTGCCAGGGTTGCTTGCCACATTAACTAAACTGCAGGGTACAAACCTTAGTAGGCCCGAGAACCAGGAACAGGTCTTGCAATGGCTGTCAGAGAACGCTTACAGCACATTGTCCAGCAGCCAGTCAGACTCTGCCTCCTCTCCTCCTATTACCCAACAGTCTTGTCCTCCTTCCTCCCAAAATTCCCAAGCTTCACAGAACAATAACCCCAACTGTCCCTGCTCCCCAGAGCTGTTCTCCGCTCCTTTCATTGTCCCTCAACCTGCCTCTCCACGTCATGATTCCATGAACCTAACAGAGGAGCATCTGTGTCCAGATGCTCAAACACTAGAGTCTCCTCCATCTCCGTTCGATTTGGTGGTGGATGACCAGCAACCCACCCTCATCGACGATGATGTGACGCAGTTGCCGTCAGGGCATCCAGTTGACCGGCGCATTGTGCGGGAGGAGGAGATGAGACAGGAGTTGGAAGAGGAAGTGGTGGATGATGAGGACACTGACCCGACCTGGACAGGGGGGATGTCAAGCGGGGAAAGTAGTGTGGATGTTGAGGCAGGTGCAGCACCAAAAAGGGTAGCTAGAGGCAGAGGCAGAGGTCAGCAGCTTAGGCGAAGCCAGGCCACACCCGGAATCTCCCAAGATGTTCCAGTTCGTACCCAGCCCCGAAAAACTCCCACCTCGAGGGCACGTTTCTCGAAGGTGTGGAGTTTTTTCAAGGAATGCGCTGAGGACAGATATAGTGTTGTCTGCACAATTTGCCTCTCGAAATTGATTAGGGGCTCTGAGAAGAGCAACCTGTCCACCACTTCAATGCGCCATCATTTGGAATCCAAGCACTGGAATCAGTGGCAGGCAGCAACGGCAGAACAAAGGCTGCCTGCCGTTCACGCCACTGCCACTGCCTCTGCCACTGCCTCTGCCTCTGCCACTGCCACTGCTGACTGTGCTGGCGATGCACTCCAGAGGACGAGCCAGGACACCACTTCATCTGCCTCCGCCACTTTGTTGACTTCTCCCTCATCCTCCCCTGTTCCTGTCTTATCTCCTTCTCCTGCACCATCAAAGGCACCATCAGGCGCTTCTTTACAACAACCCACCATCTCTCAGACATTGGAGCGGCGGCAGAAATACACTGCTAACCACCCACACGCGCAAGCCTTGAACGCCAACATCGCTAAACTGCTGGCCCAGGAGATGTTGGCGTTCCGGCTTGTTGAAACTCCCGCCTTCCTGGACCTGATGGCAACTGCGGCACCTCGCTATGCCGTCCCTAGCCGTCACTACTTCTCCCGGTGTGCCGTCCCCGCCTTGCACCAGCACGTGTCACTCAACATCAGGCGGGCCCTTAGTTCCGCGCTTTGCACAAAGGTCCACTTGACCACCGACGCGTGGACAAGTGCATGCGGACAGGGACGCTACATTTCACTGACGGCACACTGGGTGAATGTAGTTGAGGCTGGGACTGCTTCCCAAACTGGCCCGGTGTACCTCGTCTCCCCGCCTAACATTCCTGGCAGGGACACGAGAAGAACACCCCCCTCCTCCTCCTCCTCTACCGCCTCCTCCTCCGCCACCGCCTCCTCCTCCGCCACCGCCTCCTCCTCCGCTGTTAGATTGACCCCAGCTACGAGTTGGAAACGTTGCAGCACTGGCGTTGGTAGACGTCAGCAGGCTGTGCTGAAGCTGATCAGCTTGGGGGACAGACAGCACACTGCCTCCGAGGTGAGGGATGCCCTCCTCGATGAGACGGCAATATGGTTTGAGCCGCTGCACCTGGGCCCAGGCATGGTCGTTTGTGATAACGGCCGGAACCTGGTAGCAGCTCTGGAGCTTGCCGGACTCCAACATGTTCCATGCCTGGCCCACGTCTTCAACCTAGTGGTGCAACGTTTCCTAAAGAGCTACCCCAATGTTCCAGAGCTACTGGTGAAAGTGCGGCGCATGTGCGCCCACTTTCGCAAGTCGACAGTAGCCGCTGCTAGCTTAAAATCTCTCCAGCAACGCCTGCATGTGCCACAACACCGGCTTTTGTGCGACGTCCCCACACGCTGGAACTCAACGTTTCAGATGTTGAATAGAGTGGTTGAGCAGCAGAGACCTTTGATGGAATACCAGCTACAAAACCCTAGGGTGCCACAAAGTCAGCTGCCTCAGTTTCACATCCATGAGTGGCCATGGATGAGAGACCTTTGTGACATCCTACGGGTCTTTGAGGAGTCCACAAGGAGGGTGAGCTCTGAGGATGCGATGGTGAGCCTTACAATCCCGCTCTTGTGTGTTCTGAGAGAATCCCTGATTGACATCAGGGATAACTCAGATCACACAGAGGAGTTAGGGATAGCATCCGATCCGTCACAGCTGGAGAGTAGGTCCACACATCTGTCCGCTTCACTGCGTTTAATGGAGGAGGAGGAGGAGGAGGAGGAGGAAGAAGAGTTGTCCGATGATGTGATGGTGATACAGGAGGCTTCCGGGCAACTTCGAATCGTCCCATTGTTGCAGCGCGGATGGGTAGACATGGAGGATGAGGAGGAAATGGAGATTGAACTTTCCGGTGGGGCCAGAGGAGTCATGCCAACTAACACTGTGGCAGACATGGCTGAGTTCATGTTGGGGTGCTTTACAACCGACAAGCGTATTGTCAAAATCATGGAGGACAACCAGTACTGGATCTTTGCTATCCTTGACCCCCGGTATAAAAACAACATCTCGTCTTTTATTCCGGTAGAGGGGAGGGCCAATCGCATCAATGCTTGCCACAGGCAATTGGTGCAGAATATGATGGAGATGTTTCCAGCATGTGACGTTGGCGGCAGGGAGGGCAGTTCCTCCAGTAGGCAACCAAGTTCTCACCGGTCCACACAAACGAGGGGCACACTGTCTAAGGTCTGGGACACCTTGATGGCACCCCCTCGCCAAAGTGCCGCCACGGAGGGTCCTAGTGTCACCAGGCGTGAGAAGTATAGGCGCATGTTGCGGGAATACCTTTCCGACCACAGTCCTGTCCTCTCCGACCCCTCTGCGCCCTACACGTATTGGGTGTCGAAGTTGGACCTGTGGCTTGAACTTGCCCTATATGCCTTGGAGGTGCTGTCCTGTCCTGCCGCCAGCGTCCTATCTGAGAGGGTGTTCAGTGCAGCCGGTGGCATCATCACTGACAAGCGCACCCGTCTGTCAGCTGAGAGTGCCGACCGGCTCACTTTGATAAAAATGAACCACCACTGGATAGAGCCTTCATTTTTGTGCCCACCTGTGTAAAGCACCCCAACATGAAACTCCATGTCTGTACTCAACCTCTCCAATTCCTCCGCATCCTCATACTCATCCACCATAAGCGTTGCACAATTCTGCTAATACTAGGCTCCCTCCACCCTGATTTCCCCCAACTCTGCTGGTTAGAGGCTCCCTCCACCCTGATTTCCACCAATTCTGCTGGTTAGAGGCTCCCTCCACCCTGCTTTCCCACAACTCTGCTGGTTAGAGGCTCCCTCCACCCTGCTTTCCCACAACTCTGCTGGTTAGAGGCTCCCTCCACCCTGCTTTCCCACAACTCTGCTGGTTAGAGGCTCCCTCCACCCTGCTTTCCCACAACTCTGCTGGTTAGAGGCTCCCTCCACCCTGCTTTCCCACAACTCTGCTGGTTAGAGGCTCCCTCCACCCTGATTTCCACCAACTCTGCTGGTTAGAGGCTCCCTCCACCATGAATTGGTCCAAACTGGGCTGTTTAGAGGCTCCCTCCACCATGAATTGGTCCAAACTGGGGTTTTTAGAGGCTCCCTCCACCATGAATTGGTCCAAACTGGGCTGTTTAGAGGCTCCCTCCACCATGAATTGGTCCAAACTGGGGTTTTTAGAGGCTCCCTCCACCATGAATTGGTCCAAACTGGGCTGGTTAGAGGCTCCCTCCACCATGAATTGGTCCAAACTGGGCTGGTTAGAGGCTCCCTCCACCATGAATTTGCCCAAACTGGGCTGTTTAGAGGCTCCCTCCACCATGAATTTGCCCAAACTGGGGTTTTTAGAGGCTCCCTCCACCATGAATTGGTCCAAACTGGGCTGTTTAGAGGCTCCCTCCACCATGAATTGGTCCAAACTGGGGTTTTTAGAGGCTCCCTCCACCATGAATTGGTCCAAACTGGGCTGGTTAGAGGCTCCCTCCACCATGAATTTGCCCAAACTGGGCTGTTTAGAGGCTCCCTCCACCATGAATTTGCCCAAACTGGGCTGTTTAGAGGCTCCCTCCACCATGAATTGGTCCAAACTGGGGTTTTTAGAGGCTCCCTCCACCATGAATTGGTCCAAACTGGGCTGTTTAGAGGCTCCCTCCACCATGAATTGGTCCAAACTGGGGTTTTTAGAGGCTCCCTCCACCATGAATTGGTCCAAACTGGGCTGGTTAGAGGCTCCCTCCACCATGAATTTGCCCAAACTGGGCTGTTTAGAGGCTCCCTCCACCATGAATTTGCCCAAACTGGGCTGTTTAGAGGCTCCCTCCACCATGAATTGGTCCAAACTGGGGTTTTTAGAGGCTCCCTCCACCATGAATTGGTCCAAACTGGGCTGTTTAGAGGCTCCCTCCACCATGAATTGGTCCAAACTGGGGTTTTTAGAGGCTCCCTCCACCATGAATTGGTCCAAACTGGGGTTTTTAGAGGCTCCCTCCATCATGAATTTGCCCAAACTGGGCTGTTTAGAGGCTCCCTCCACCATGAATTTGCCCAAACTGAGCTGTTCAGAGGCTCCCTCCACCATGAATTGGTCCAAACTGGGGTTTTTAGAGGCTCCCTCCACCATGAATTGGTCCAAACTGGGGGTTTTTAGAGGCTCCCTCCACCATGAATTTGCCCAAACTGGGCTGTTTAGAGGCTCCCTCCATCATGAATTGGTCCAAACTGGGGTTTTTAGAGGCTCCCTCCACCATGAATTGGTCCAAACTGGGGTTTTTAGAGGCTCCCTCCACCATGAATTGGTCCAAACTGGGGTTTTTAGAGGCTCCCTCCACCATGAATTTGCCCAAACTGGGCTGTTTAGAGGCTCCCTCCACCATGAATTTGCCCAAACTGGGCTGTTTAGAGGCTCCCTCCACCATGAATTGGTCCAAACTGGGGTTTTTAGAGGCTCCCTCCACCATGAATTTGCCCAAACTGGGCTGTTTAGAGGCTCCCTCCATCATGAATTGGTCCAAACTGGGGTTTTTAGAGGCTCCCTCCACCATGAATTGGTCCAAACTGGGGTTTTTAGAGGCTCCCTCCACCATGAATTTGCCCAAACTCTGCTGGTTAGAGGCTCAATCCACCCTGATTTTCAAAACAAATGTTGGTGCCAACCTCAACTTACTACAAGGGCCAAATTCACTGCTGGTGACAAGCTCTCCTCACTGCAAGTGCCAAATACACATGTTTCAAGGTGTTTTCCTACTGTCAGAGAGGTGGTATTGAGTGTGTAAAGTGTGTAGTTGTTAGGCTGTGATAGTGGGGTAATAGAGGGTCTTTGGTGTGTTAGATGCCCCCAGACATGCTTCCCCTGCTGTCCCAGTGTCATTCCAGAGGTGTTGGCATCATTTCCTGGGGTGTCATAGTGGACTTGGTGACCCTCCAGACACGGATTTGGGTTTCCCCCTTAACGAGTATCTGTTCCCCATAGACTATAATGGGGTTCGAAACCCGTTTGAACACACGAACATTGAGCGGCTGTTCGAATCGAATTTCGAACCTCGAACATTTTAGTGTTCGCTCATCTCTACTCTTTAACTCACTTCTGGTTTTGACTCATTAAACTGCAGCTTTTTTCCATAAACCACACTTATAACAGCATCTAAGTGAATGTAAGTGAATGAATCTCATGGTATACAATTACCGGTGGATTGTTGGAAAGGCATAAAAGGGTATTCTGGGTCACATAAATCACAGGAATTATGTCTGGCAATTCCCATTGAAATTAATAAAATGACGGCACGCATTTCCAAACTGTTATTGCTTAAAACTTAGGGTGCAAAACACCCCAGTACCTGTAATTGTTGATTATCCCAGTGGTCGGACCCCCCGTGGATTAGCAAATTCTATTTTATGAGTAGGAGGTAACTCTTGTTACCAGAATACCACTTTAATCGGGTGTTATATTCTGCACTACATACAATCTAGGGGTCCACATGTTGTGTATATGTCTTTTACTTACTTTACTAAACCTGAGCAATTGAAATTATTGTATTATGTTATGTATCCTAATCTCTGCAGAATATGCAAATCGATATCCGGTTGACCTTTACTTCTCCAAGCATGTTAAAACTTCTTCACTCCATTGTATTGTTATCCTCAATAAGAATCTATGCAAGATCAATAAAAAACCCATTAAATGTAGCAGCGATGACAAGTGAACAATGCCTAGGCCACTATATGTAAATAGTATTTCCATATTAAATCTCTGAACTTTATATGGAAAATACAGTGAGATTTGCATAGACTATAACCATGTGTAGTTTATTGCACTTTTCTGTTGGGCTATCTGGTTACAGGCTTGTCTTATGTAGACGTTGTTGCCACCCACTGCATCTCTTCTCCTATAGCTGAGGTGTTTCTATACAAACTACAGCGTCCAGTTGTCATATTAATTATTACACAGGGTAATGACTGAAATAGTCAAAATAAGGAGGGGGTGGGGGGACTCAAGAGAGTTCTTTCTTGGTGCTCAAAGATTTCGAAAAGGAAGGCTTGCAACAAAGCATTAATTGGTCTGCAGAAATAGTCTGACAAGGCATGGAAGATAGGTTTCATACAGCCAGGCAATTGTGAAAGGGGGAAGAGGCCTGTGAATAGACCCCACGCTTCTTTTCTAAACTCTCTTGCTGAGCAAAAAATGGACTGCATCTTGAATACAGGCCTGATCTTGAATGCTATACCCAGCAGAGAAAGAAAAAAATGCACCATTTATTGGAAGTTTCTTCCAGCTATTCATGTGTTGTGTGGAGAGAATCAGCTGGATTTGTTTACCATGAAAGACCCTTATTTTATTTTCTCTCCTCCTAGTAAAAAAAGACTCTGTCCTAGAACTCAGGCCGGTTCTACTGTAACAAAATGATGTGTAACAAATGTACAGACGTTCCTAATGGATTGTAGTTGTGTACAGATGAACGACTTTATTCTGCTAGCTCAAGAAAAGGTATTTAATGTAAATGGCTCTTTAAGAAAGGAGAAAAAAAAACACACAGCTTATCCGTCTATATGGGACATCAAAAGGACTACCCAGAGTGGATGGTAAGGGGGGTTCTAAGCTAATAAAATGGTGACAGTTCAGGATTAAATAGAAATAAAAAAAAAGAATTAGAAAAAAAAAGGATTACCCTGGCTGGTAAAATGAGGTACACTTGTCCCCGTCAGTCCTACCCGACTCCTGATTTTCACAGGTTCTAAAAACAATAAGAACTATTGTGCTAAGTAAGTTGATTTGCTGAAAATAAAAACACTTACTGTAGTTTTATTTGGATATTTAATTGACATAATACAGCCTGGTTTTCTTAAAACACAAGACACTAAAAAAAGATGAATAACTTTATATTCATTTTTAGTTATTCAGAATAAATTATTGAATGCTTTTCTATAGCTACTTATGGCATATTCCTAGGATTTCCTGCAACATAATGATCTATGGGAGTTCTCCATTTGAGACCTCTACCAATTACTAGAACAGACTGAGACATCTACTAGTAAGGTCAGCCATCATCCCAGATTTGTCCTGGTATAGCTCCCATTCTGAGGTCCTAGAAGCTAGAAAGGGTGCCAACAAGTCACTCAGCTCTGGCCAAGGTATTTAGATAGAGGGCTAGAGCAACAATTTAAATGTTTGCCTAGGGTGTATGAAAACTAGTTACATCTCTCAAGTCAACTCATTAAAAGTATGTGCAGAGTGTCACCTCAATAATATCGCCAGCAGAGTCAAAACATTAAAGGGGCTCTGTCACTAGATTTTTGTGTTTTTTGCTAAAGCTATGCCTGAATAGCCTTTAAAAAGGCTATTCACGTGCTACTAATCGTTTGTAGAAAGACCCCCCCTTTGTTGTTAATTACCATGGAAATCGATATGCAAATCAGCTCCAAGGTGCACGGTTCTGTGCTCCCTCCGGCGCGCTACTGTGCATACTCCAGCGCAAGCTCGCAATGTTCTCTACGGGAAAATGGCGCTGGAGCATACGCAGTATTGCGTCGGAGGGAGCGCTACTGCGCACGTGCTTGATTTCAATAGAAATCACTGACAATGGAGGCAGTGAATAAGCAGGAGGAGGAGGGCTTGAAGGCAGTGGTGGGCGTCCAGAAGGTATGACGCAAGGGGTGACCGGAACACCCACTGTGCACCCTGGAGCTGATTTGCATATCGATTTCCACAGTAATTAACAAAAACAGGGGGTCTTTCTACAAACGATTAGCAGCATCTGAATAGCCTTTTTAAAGGCTATTCAGACATATCTTTAGCTAAAAACATGAAAATCTAGTAATAGAGCCCCTTTAAGGCTAAGGCCCCAAGTAGCAAGTCACAGCAACAAAGCATTTTTTCCCGCAGTGTTTTCACAAAAAGTCCACCAGTAGATTGGTAGAACTGACATGCTACGATTTCTAAAACCGTTTTGGAAATCGCAGCATCTACGCAGTGTTTATGACACATGGAGCCTAAGGGTTGTTTCACACTAGCGCTTGTATTCCGTCCGAAAGGAGTCCGCATGGAGACCCCCCAGACGGAAGGCAATCGCAATTGCAAGCGATGTGCTTGCAAAGCACATGGAACCCATAGACTATAATGGGCTCCGTGTGCTTGCCGCGCACTGTCCGCACGAATGAATTGTGCGGGCAGTGCGTGGCAAGCACATGGAACCCATTATAGTCTATGGGCTCCGTGTGCTTAACTGCACAGTGCTTGCATTAGCGTTGGTATTCCGTTCGGGGGGGTCTTCATGCGGACTCCTTGCGGACAGAGGACGAACAGTAATGTGAACCGGGCATAAGGCTAAGGCCTGCCACTGGAATGGAGAAAGACAGAAGGGATTCGTATCACTCCATTTTTTTTCCCTTTTAAAACCATTGCATGTCCTTTACTATTTTTTTCCATGGTAAACCCCTTAAATAAAGCCAGCAGTCAGCCATGTCATTCACAGTGCTGGTAGGAGGAAGTTGTAATACCAGAATGTGCCTGTGGACATGAATGGAAAAGATTGAGTGGCATTTACTATTCCCTGTAGGGCCAGAAAACTGGGTACATGGAATTAGTTGTGGCATATGGCCTTTTTTGTAACAAAGATACACCACTCTTTCTGCACCTCACTCACCACTTTTTAGAAAAGTGGGAGAAAAGTAAGGCGGAGACTAAGGTGGGTTGGGGCACGGATGCCTCTGCCTGATATATTTACTTTTAGCTCAGAAAACTGCTGTGAGTTATACCACAAGCCTGTGCAAGTCACTGCAAGTACTTTGTTCCTGTTGCAGAGGGAACTCCTGTTCTGCACTTGTACTATTATGAGGCCAGTGGAAAAGCCAGCCTTAATACATTTGCCCTAGTGTTTTCTGTACTAAACATTACCCTTAAATGACAAAACTGCTTGGCTACAGCAGCTAAAGTGAGGAGTGCAATGCCTTTGCTAGTCTGAGTGACTGTTTTTAGAATTTTATCTGATTGAACCACCAAGAGGCTTCTATAGTGTTTAGGAATATTAATCTAACCATGTCTCTGTTTACTATGAGTTACACCAAGAAATTATAAAAAGCATAAATAACTTACCAATAGTCATGTGGGTAAGATGCAGTAGTGAAAAGCCATAGGTACAGATATGCTGATGAATATACACCAAAATTCTGGCAAAATTTGCACCATAAAACTGGCGTACCTGCTCTACACTTTTTTTGTATGTGTTTTAGAAACTTTATGTTTCTGTGCCTTGTGCTACATACAGTATTGGTGGGACTTTTTCAAAGGGGGTGTGGCTTAATATGCTAAACCATGTGCCAGAAATTGTGTCAAAATATCAGTCATTGCGTTAAAGGGGTTGTCCCATGAAAAGCATCCTATCTATGCTGCTAGTTTGTGTGGATTTAAGACTTCCTAAATACATTGCTTTATCTGCTATCTTAATTTATTCACTTCATTGTTGACACTACGTTTCTATGGCCACGGGGCGTATCTGCTCAGTTCCCAAGTGAGGTAGCTGCCTGCTCTCAGGGGGAGTGCTGAGTGCTCGGCAGCAGCTCTGAGCTGTGTATGTCTGACAAGCAACGGAGCTCCTCAGACAGGGGAGGGGGAGGTGAGAACTCCGGGATTACTGTGTTGTCTATCTTCAGCTTTTCGACTTATCAGCCGGTTTAATTGAATTTGGCTGATAAGGGCTGAGATAAGGAGTCCGTTACCTGTGTATGTAATGCAAGCTGACTCAAATCCAGCTCTGCTACATCAGTTTCCACATCAGCTTTATACTGTGATAGTGCATTTACAACCAATCCCTCATTATTGACTGCAAACATAGCAGATAGCAGAGCAAGTGAAACCCCGCCCACCAATGTGCCGAGAAAACCAGGAAGTGAAGAAAGCACAGAGCCTGCAAGCTGCAGAACAAGAGTTATGAGAATACCCCTTTAAATGTTTGCAACAAAATTCTGTTGTAAACTAAGCCAATAAGTTAGACTGGACAGTTTAAAAATATGTCAGGTAGAAAATTTGCTGCAGTTTAAAGGGATCCTATCATTGCATACCCTTTTTTTCTCAATAACACGTCGGAATAGCCTTAAGAAGGCTATTCGTCTCCTACCTTTAGATGTCTTCTCTGCTCCGCCGTTCAGTAGAAATCCTGTTTTTTGTCCGTATGCAAATTAGTTCTCTTGCAACACTGGGGGTGGGCCCCAGTGCTCAAACAGCACTGGGGGCATCCCCAATGCTGCGAGAGAACTCTCCAGCGACGCCTCAATCTTCTTCAGGAACCTGCCTCTCTGCATGTCTTCTTCCGTCCTGGGTTTTTAATTTTCTAGACCTCGGGCAAAGCTGACTGCGCATGCCCGGGCCACAAGAAAATGGCCGCTTACATTGTAAGCTGTGTAAGCGGCCATTTTCTTGTGCCACGGGGATGTGCATTCAGCTCTGCCCAAGGCCTGGAAAATTGAAAACCCAGGACGGAAGAAGACATGCAGAGAGGCGGGTTCCTGAAGAAGATGGGGGCGTTGCTGGAGAGTTCTCTCGCAGCACTGGGGACACCCCCAGTGCTGTTTGAGCGCTGGGGACTGCCCCCAGTGCTGTGAGTGAACTCATTTGCATACCGATGAAAACCCGGTTTTCTACCAAGGGGCGTTGTGGAGAAGAAATCTAAAGGTAGGAGACGAATAGCATTTCTTAGGGCTATTCCGACATGTTATTGAGAAAAAAAGGGTATCCAATGATCGGATCCCTTTAAGACCATATACTCTAACTTTGCACTGTCTAAAAGTCAGACAATTTTAGTATATCTGCCCCAGAGTGTGTTTGCCAATACATGCGCATTCAACCTAGATTGGGGCAGACTAGTGCTGACTTCACTCTGCCAAGAGGGGTATCAGTCAAGGCAGAATGTGCATGCTAACAGGACTTCATCACTCTTTACCACTCCAGCTCCGCCCAAATGACTATTGGTGAGCAGTGTGTGCTCTTTTAAAATGCACTTTTCTTCTTTTCTCCCTCATAATAAAATAAAGGTGTAAAACAAGAGTATGCTGGTGTCTTCTCTAGAGAGAGGTTCCCATTATTAGAAGAGGCATAGATGCATATGCAGCAAAGAGTGCCTAGTTTAGAAGCCCAATAAATGAAGCAAGTATGCATTAAATTACCTGAGTTTATTAAATTGTGACTTAACCACATATCCATTTATGACATACCCAAACAATAGATGTGGTCCCATCTCTGGGACCAGCAACTATTTTAAGAATGAGGATTCCCCATGATTGCTGTCAACTAACTCCAAGAGCAAAATGGAGAAGTGCATTGTATATAGTCAGCCTTTCTATTCAGTTCTATAGGAGTTATAGGGGTTTTCCACAAAAGACATATATGGCAATCCACTGGATATGCCATAAATGTCTGATAGAGGCGAGTGACACCTCTGGGACCCGCACCTTTCTCTAAAATGAGTCCCCCCAGCTTCTGTACCCAACTACTTAACTGACCATGAATTCAGTGAGAAGACTTTCAGCTCTCGTTGGGTTGTACGGAAACAGTGTAACTTTTAACAACACTTTTTTTGTAACTTCCATAGAAGTGAATAGAAATTATGGTAACAACTTACCTCACTGTTCTACACAGTTTCCCTAATTCCTAGTCACTTCTATGGGAGTTAAAGAAACAACATAGCTCAGGGTTACGCTGTTTTCATACAGCTGACCATGGCTGAAGTCTTCTCAGTGACTTTGTGGCTGAGTAATTAGTGGGGCACGGAGGCTGGGGAACTCATTTTAGAGATCTCAGAGGTGGGACCCGCATCTATCAGACATTTATAGTATATCCTGCAGATAACCCATAAATGTCTTCCATAGGAACCTAATATAAGCTGTGGATGGGATTGCCCTTTAAAGAGGAACTTGCTACTAGAAATGTGGCCATAAACCCGACACATGCACTTAAACTGCTGGATTAATGGCCCCAAATGTGGTGACTCCAGTCCCTTCTGTGGCTCTGCTAGACAGATATTGAAGGTTCTTACCTACCAGAGATGAACTTGACTGTTCTCCAGCAGTTCCTGGAGAATGTGCAGTGTACATCTGGAGTGTACCCCTTGCATGTTATTGACAGTAATATGTAAAAGAATATCTCAACCACAGATATAACATGGAAGACACAGACATACATAAAAACATACACTCACAGTAACATTATGCCTTATGACACGACATAATGAAGTGCAATGTGAGTATTATTTGCATATGTACCATTGCTGGATCCATCCCCAAAACCTCAGCTGGCCTACCACTACCTGCATGCTTTGTACTTTCAGAGGCAGCTTTAATGAGCACTTTTATTTTTATGGATGTCCAAAGTTCACTTCATGAAAGGTGCAGCATTCATATCTAAATGATCTTGTAGTCCTCACACACAGACCAGTCCTCTGCTATTTCTACAAGAATCCAAAATGTTATATATGTGATTGTTTACAGTGCATAGTGTGACAAACAACCTCAACCAAGCCATAAAATGCTGCAGCTACCAGGCATTGATCACTGGGAGACCCAGCAAAACCATTAACCAACCATACCTAGTATGCCCAACTGTATACAATGTGCAGTAGAAACACAGTTATATAGTGTGATAATTGGCAGTAACAGCTCATGTGTATATTGTCAAGTGGAAATTGATATGTAAGAAAGACAGACCATTATCCACTGAGATATCAATAGGTAGCTAGCTAGATAAGTAGATGTGTGGTACAGTGCATTTACCACTTTATGTCCTTAGTACCTAACTCTGCTAAATGACGTCCTGGCAATGCATGGGTTAACCCATGAAGACCTGCAGCAAGGAGGAGGGGGGGGGCATACTGTGACGTCACACATCAGACTGACACCTCATGGCCAGGCACAGGGTGATGTCCTGATAAGTGAGCTCCTATCTTGATGTGCTGCTCAGACTGGCGGCACTGCCTGCCCTCGGCTGCTTGATCACAGATCCCTGGCTGACTAATGGGCCGGCAGAGCCTTTCTACTTCCTCCCCTGCCCTATAATCTATCTGGGCACTGTGCAGGTGACAGGTGCATAGGGCACAGGTCGCCAGCATCAAAATCTCAACTACCAGTTTCGGTACCTGTGACTACTAATGAATATATATATATATATATATATATATATATATATATATATATATATATATATATATATATATTATATATAGTGGATGTTTACGTGAAAAGGGCCCAGATCGTCGATACTAATTATAGAGAAAATAGTCCAAACCATATTTGGGTAAAAAAATCACAATTTTGTTTTATGCAAAAATTTTATTTAAAAATATTTTTATTTATTTCTTTATTAAAAAATATGTTTCGGACAATGTTACACCATAACCGTTACAATGATACCAAGAACTCCATATCGACAGTGTGGGCCCTTTTCACATAAACAGCCACATATATATACAGTATATATATATATATATATATATATATATATATTTCACATTCTTTTGCAGGAGTTTACATCACAGATTTGCTGGAATTTCTAGTACTACTCCCGTTTAATGTCAATGCGAATCAGATTCTTTGTTCTCCCCACAACCTTTAAGTTTTTTTCCATTAGGTTTGTGCTGCTAATGGTATAAATGTTATATCATGCCTCTAGTACCTATGTATATGACACTTAATAATGTGTATACTGTAGTAAAGTGCCATCACACACAATGACAACAGTGGTGACACCCTGGATGGCTGCCAGGAATTTGCTAAAGACAAAGCTGAGGTTGGTCTCCTATTTGACCATTTGCACAGCAAATAATAAATGCTGATACATTTATTATACATGAAGGCAGCAAACGTCAGAAAGGAAATAACATGCCAACAATCAGGCACTGGGCACATAAATTGGCACTGGTGTTAGCAGACTGGCTGATAATGAAGGGATATGCTGCAGCACGTGATGGGGTTGCTGTACTGGCATGGACTGGTGCCATGTGTGATGTATGGCTGGTGTGGGAAGCTGCTGGTACTAGCAGGCTGCATGAGTGGTACTGCCAAGAAACTGCACTTGGTATGGGTATAGCACTAGCATGGCAGTAATAGGCTACATTGGCCTATATGGTTATAGTGGTGAGCGGATGCGTGTATGAATATGTCAACAGGACAAGTAATTGGTATGATGATGGCTATAGGTGCTGCTATAAGCGTGTCACAGTATGAGACTGGCATGAGAGCCGCAGCTGGCAGTGTCACTAGAGGGCAAGTGGTAGAGACTGGTAATGATAATGACAGCCTGGTGAGACTGCTGACTAGGAGGCTGCGCCAGCTGTACAGTAGGCAATGCCCTGACATCTCTCCATTCTAGTAATATGACAGGATGACTGGTACCATGACAGGCTGGGGCACCGCGTCAGTGTCAGCAGTTACTGCGGGTCTACAGGTGGATGTGTGGCACAGGTCGCTGCCCCGGGTGCTGAGGTCGTCTCACTGGCTGGTACCATGACCGGCTGCCCCTTCCCTCAGTGTAAATAGTTACTGGAGGGTCTATAGGTGTCTGTGTGGTACAGGTACAGGTGGATGTGTGGCACAGGTCGCTGCCCCGGCTGCTGAAGCCGCCTCACTGGTACCATGACAGGCTGCTCCGTCCCTCAGTGTAAGTAGTTACTGCGGGTCTACAGGTGTCAGAGTGGTACCGGGACAGGTGGATGATTGGTACAGATCGCTGCCCAGACTGCTGAGGCTGCCGCACTGGCTGGTACCATGACCGGCTGCCCCGTCCCTCAGTGTAAGTAGTTACTGCGGTACTACAGGTGTCTGTGTGGCACAGGGACAGGTGGATGTGTGGCACAGGGACAGGTGGATGTGTGGCACAGGGACAGGTGGATGTGTGGCATAGGTCGCTGCCCTGGCTGCGGATGCCGCCTCACTGGCTGGTACCATGACCGGCTGCCCCGTCCCTCAGTGTCAGTAGTTACTGTGGGTCTACAGGTGTCTGTGTGGTACAGGGACAGGTGGATGTGTGGCACAGGTCGCTGCCGGGCTGCTGAGGCCGCCGCACTGGCTGGTACCATGACCGGCTGCCCCGTCCCTCAGTGTCAGTAGTTACTGTGGGTCTACAGGTGTCTGTGTGGTACAGGGACAGGTGGATGTGTGGCACAGGTCGCTGCCCCGGGTGCTGAGGTCGTCTCACTGGCTGGTACCATGACCGGCTGCCCCTTCCCTCAGTGTAAATAGTTACTGGAGGGTCTATAGGTGTCTGTGTGGTACAGGTACAGGTGGATGTGTGGCACAGGTCGCTGCCCCGGCTGCTGAAGCCGCCTCACTGGTACCATGACAGGCTGCTCCGTCCCTCAGTGTAAGTAGTTACTGCGGGTCTACAGGTGTCAGAGTGGTACCGGGACAGGTGGATGATTGGTACAGATCGCTGCCCAGGCTGCTGAGGCTGCCGCACTGGCTGGTACCATGACCGGCTGCCCCGTCCCTCAGTGTAAGTAGTTACTGCGGTACTACAGGTGTCTGTGTGGCACAGGGACAGGTGTCTGTGTGGCACAGGGACAGGTGGATGTGTGGCATAGGTCGCTGCCCTGGCTGCGGATGCCGCCTCACTGGCTGGTACCATGACCGGCTGCCCCGTCCCTCAGTGTCAGTAGTTACTGTGGGTCTACAGGTGTCTGTGTGGTACAGGGACAGGTGGATGTGTGGCACAGGTCGCTGCCGGGCTGCTGAGGCCGCCGCACTGGCTGGTACAGCTGGCAGCGTCTGCCCCGTCCCTCAGTGTCAGTGAGCTGTTTATTCAGGACTCGGAGCGGCACGCGTCAGGCGCACGCACTGGAACAACAGAGCGCCGAGAATGGAGCCCGGGGAGAGGGGCGGGGCCAGGCGCGCACGTCCAGCTTGTGCCCATTGAAAAGGCGGCGGCGTCCGGGCGACCCCAGCACTGAGCGCTGATCCAGGGAACGTGCGGCACGGAGCTGCCCGACACACACGCGAGTGACACGAGTCTCCCCCGCTGCCCGGACACTCACTGCCAGCCACATGGACGCCACTGCCAAGGCAGAGAGCGGCTCCAGCCAGCCCTTCCTGCAGCCAGCCTGCTACTATGCCCAGAGCTTGCCGCTCAGTCCGGGGGACGCAGGGCAACCCAGCTCCAAGTCCCTGCCAAAGCAGGTGAAGAGGCAGCGCTCATCCTCCCCGGAGCTTATGAGGTGCAAGAGGAGGCTCAACTTCAATGGCTTTGGCTACAGCCTTCCCCAACAGCAGCCCGCGGCAGTAGCGCGGAGGAACGAGCGAGAGAGGAACCGAGTTAAGCTGGTGAACCTGGGCTTCGCCACCCTGCGGGAACATGTGCCCAACGGTGCGGCCAACAAGAAGATGAGCAAGGTGGAGACGCTGCGCTCGGCGGTGGAGTACATCAGGGCGCTGCAGCAGCTGCTGGATGAACATGACGCTGTCAGCGCTGCCTTCCAGTCCGGGGTGCTGTCACCCACCATCTCACCCAACTATGGCCATGATATGAACTCTATGGCAGGCTCTCCTGTCTCCTCCTACTCATCCGATGAAGGGTCCTATGATCCCCTGAGTCCAGAGGAACAAGACCTGCTAGACTTCACCACCTGGTTCTGAGCTGGAAGGAGCAGGTGAGTTGCCTTCTCCCGTTTCCTACTCATTACACTTAGGTACCCTAGCCATGAAGACATATAATATTGCTCTGTACACTTGGCACCATCATGGTCATCATCCTAGTAGTAACTTCTTGTTGCCATCATCATAGTAAACCCTTCTTATCCAGATCTTCTAGTAGGCTGTCATCATAGTAAAGCCTTCTTGTCATGATCCTTTAGTAGGCTATGTCATCATCATAGTAAACCCTTCTTGTCCTGATCTCCTTGTAGACTATATCAACATCATCACAGTAAACCCTTCTTGTCCTGCTCTTCTGCAAGTGTCAGGGTAGACACTGGCAGTGACAATAAAGACATTAATGTGTAACCCGTGCTTTGATGTTCCGTCTTGCCCTTGTCTGAATGAGTAACTGATCTCCTTCTTTGTGTTTCAGGACTGTTGCTCAGATGGCAAGTTCAGCTTTCTGCTCAGAAAGAGAAAGTGAAGCACATGGGAGCTAGCTGCCCCTCCAAGAACACTGAAGCACTACATTGCACTCCAGCTGGGTCTACAGGACTAACAGAGACTCAGACCTGTGATGGGACATGGGTGGTGGAGCCTACACCATCCTACTCACACAATCAAGAGACTTTCTGGCCCGAATGATCCTAAGAACAAGCTAAGGGCTTCCCCAAGAATCTAAACTTAAGCCCTTAAGAGACAGACCAGTCCTATGTTCAAGGATGCTCTTAGTTCCAGGATCTTGAATTGTGGAGTTTGTTGTATTCAACCTATGCTGATATTCAAAGAACCCTCTACTACTATTTTTATACCACTTTCATCTAAAATGCTTCCAATCTTTTTGTGATTTTGTTTTTTTTTAATTATAAAGATCTATTTCTATGTATCCCAGATATATGGGATGTATTAAGCTATTTTTGTATATAAGAGAGAGATTTATAGAAGTTTTGTACAAATGTTATAAAAATGTGTATATCTTGATACATTATTATGTAATGCTTATTACCTCTGCATATTTAGACTTGTAGTCTATATATTTCAGCGATAGTCACCCTGTGGAGCTCCGGCCACTGGTGAACCTCATCCCCAAGGTAGCCAAAGCATCATGGGGTATGTAGTTCAGCATAAGCTGGGGATGCCAAGGCTGCCCGTCCCTGCTATAATTACCTTGCAACTGCCATTTTGTATGTGGTTTTGTGAAAGGACACTCCTTTGAGGTGGGGTTGGAATTCCTCCAGATGTACTTTAGCACCGATGTGTCTTACTTTATAGTAACTTTTGATAATGTATTAATTGTGTTATTAAACAATGTTCACAGTGAACAAAGTTTATGCAGCTATTGTCCAAACAAGCAAATAGTGGTCCATTGTTTCGATGCTGCCTTTTGGAACCTTACACCACTGCCTTTTCTTACTGTTTTATTACAAACTTACAAAGGTCCTGCATAACAAATGTGTTTTTTTTACACAATAGTTTCATAATAAAATATTTTATACAAAACAAAAAATAATCCGCCTTGTTACGTTTTATTTTGTCCTTTAGTTCTTTGTAAAGATTGGGGATGCTGCTTAGGGATGGATGGCTAGGTTCAGGCTGATGTATCTATTTAAGACAGACACAATAAAGATGGGGACCAATTGTTTGCCATCCCATACATGAAAAGGCTGCTGTGCAAAAGGATTGATTAATGGGTTTATTGTCCTTAAACCAGCACCCTAGAAAGAATGACTAAATAAAAAAAAGGTCTGAGGAGAGGGCGCTCTATACCAACCAGTAAAGACTCAGGGCAAACCCCCGCCCCCTCCTTCCTTCAAGACCCCGCAGCATAATAAATAATCTAAGCACTGTGTGGTAGATACCGTGTGCATAAAACAATTTTAGACATGACTTAGTCTAAACTTGACCTTAATAACTCAGATGTATTCTAGACTTTTTTTCTTCTTCTCTCGGTAAAGCAAACTTTCCTAAATCTCCTCATGCTGTTTTCAAGAAATAGACAGCTTGAAAGGGAGGAGGAGGCAGCTAGATCAGAGACACTGATCTATAAGCATGTCATTCTATCCAAAAAGCGTGATCTGCCTGTAAAAGTGCCCAATTACTAAGATTCAAAAAGAAATTGGTGCTGTTTTTTTTTTTGTTTTGTTTTTTTTTGGCAGGGTAGCTTGTTGTCAGTTAGCAAGGACGTGACTAGAATGATAGTCCTATTCTCTTTGCCTGGATACTCACTCTCTTCCTAAATTACTTGCAAATTCAGTTTGCGTGCACCAAGCCAAGCGGAAAGCAAAGCGCAAAATGCAGCTTAGAAAACCCAACAAAGGACACAGAGGCAGCATGCCCTACACAGCTCAAAATCTGTCCTGGCTCTGTTTGTACATCCATTCCTCTTATTTACATAGATTTTACAGAGGCCCTCATGCATTCAGTAAGCACAGTTCCATTGCACTTGCAGGGAAGTCCACACACATTTAGTGACTTTGGTGTTTTCTTAAGTTTACAAATTATTAATCAGATCCGATTAGGCCAACCATTTTTCTTCTCCGCTCCCTACACATAACAACATGTTTTTTTCTGAGTGTTTTGTTTGGTTTGTTACTATCACATAATAATATTTTTTTTCTGCAGGGCATGTTACTTTTCCCTTTTGTCAGTTTGTGTAGCGAGCAGGCAAAGAAAGTGTAACAAGTCATTTATGCCTATGAATATAACATTAGGATAATGTTTCATCCTCCACAAAAGGGGGTGGGGGTTCTTCCTTGTGTAGACAGGTGTTCCCCTATTGCTGCCTCTTGAATAGTAAATATCCAGACTCATTAAACTAAAAGCAAAGTTAAGCTGTTGTTTGCAACATTGTATAAGACACACTGAGAAATTCACAAAAACACACAATTTTACTCAAAATAGGAAAGGGCAAAGCAGGATTGGGGTAAATCTCATTATATCTGCTCTAATCGCTTAGCAACACAAAGGCCTTTCTTCTGGAAGCAGGGAAGGCTATTGAGGCAGCCCCTGACAGTGTGCAGTTAGCATTTGTAAACTCCATAAATCAAGGGCTTCTCCTATGTGTGGTGTACCTCCAACCCGCTGCTACTGTTCTTCACATGGAATAGTTCGAACGCCACACAAGACTTTTCCTAGAAACTATTTGCACACTGTCAATCTTTACTAACCATTTTTCTTTTTTATTCACTGAACCCGTTTTTAGGCAAAGTTTGCATATTTTCTCATACAAACTTTACTATATAATAATATGTACACTTCTTTTATAAGTAATAAGTATCTGTAACATTATGGAGATGCAAAAACCACTGGCCCAGATTTACTATTGTGGTGATGATTAGACACTGGTGTAAATATGGCACATCTTTGGTGCATCTTGAGGCATCTAGTTTCAGCTAAAATGTTTCCAGTTTGCTAGACATGTGAGAGTGACTTCTCATAAAAGGAATCTTAGCTTAAAGGGGTGTAACCATATCTATATTTGTAAATAATTAAAAGTTAAACATTTCTGCAAATGTAAGTAGTTAAAAATTCTGCAGAGTTTTAAAGATTTTCTCTAACTTTCTTATAGTGGTGACAGTCTGTTGTCTTGATTGGTTGCCAATGGATATGACCACAAATGCAAAAACTTTCTGTGGTCTGGGACTTGTCAGAAACCAGCCATGATGTCCTTATTGTGGACAAGTTATCAGGCTGGGACACTACATGTATGAGAAGATATCCCAGCCACCATAATAAAATCTTGGCTGATTTTCTGACTTTAGAAAGATCTTTCCTTCATGGTCATATCCATATTCAAGACAACAAGACTGTGACCACAAGATATTTAGAGAAAATCTTTAAAACTCTGCAAAATGTTTAATTACTTATATTTGCAAAAATGTTTAACTTTTAATTATCTACAAATTTAAAAATAATTATGCACATGGGAATACCCCTTTAAGGAGGACCTCTCACCACATCCGCCAAGTACAGCTCTATGTGTCAGTTAATAGGCACTGCTCTACTGATTCGGGCACAGTTCCATTTTTTCTCTAGCTCCCACTGTATCCGCGCAATAAGTAGTGCCCTATAAGCTATTTATGCCCTTTATTGCCAGGTGGGTGGTGTCAGACAGGAGCAGTCAGGTGGGTGTGATTCTGAGCTCCAAATGGAGGAGAACAGTGCCAGAGCTCTGAATCACACTCCCCTGTCTGATACTGTTCATCTAACAGTAAAGAGTGGCATATAAAGCACCAAAAATAGCAGCACCAATTGCTTGGAAACAGTAGGGGCTGGAGGTAAAAAATTCCAGCTGTGATGGAATCAGTGGAGTAGTGACTATTAACAGAAGCTAACAACGCCAATTGGAGGAAGTGAGGAGAGGTCCTCCTTAAATGTACCAAAAATGTGTCATAATAAGATTCTGGTTTGAAACAAGCCAGTTATAAGATGGTATAAACTTAGACTAGACAGTCTCAAGATATACCAGATTTATCCTTCAGCACCTATCACTGTGATAAATGTGGATTTTCAGACTACCTGTGTAAGTTTACACTGCCTAACTATTAGTAGATGTGGGCCATTGTATTATAGGTTTACTTTGCTATATTAAGGGAAAGAAAATGTAGAGGTTGTCTAATAGGGCAGGAAACGAAAACCTGTATAACGGAGACCCCGGGCGCAGATGTGAATCAGCCCTAAGCTGTAGTAACCTGGTCTGGTCACTACATATAAAACATAGCTGTCTGCTTCCTGCTCCATTCTCTGTGTATCAACTGCCCAGATCAGCTGATGAGTGGGAGTGTCAGGTATCAGACCCCACTGATCTGATATTGATGACCTATCCTGAGATTATTTTTCACCTGGAAATTCTCTTTAAAAGTGAGGAGTTGCCCATGAATATGCCTAGCTTCTAGCCAGAGCATAAAGCAGCTACATAGAGAGTCTCTATATTTGGAGTATTAGGCATGCCCATGTAATGCTTTATTTAGCCAGTTATGGTGCTGCAGGGTAAATTGGTAAATCGCTGCCAGCTTTCTCAGAAATAACAGTTTATTCCATGGGGTCTCAGCAGCGCTCTGCACTCTGAGATCAGCATATTGTCAGGGGACTCTTATAAGAAAAACAGACATCCCCTCAAATTAAATCACTTAATTTAGCTACAGGATTTAAGAAAATTCAAGAACAGACACATTATTTACAATTCTGAGAGGAAAGCTGCTATGAATATTTGATGCCACTAAATCTATATTATAATGTACCACCGTCAAGAGAAAGTGCCAATTTGAATTCAGCATCTAGAAAATGTCTGTTAAATGCTCAAAAGCCTCGCTAGCCAGAGATTTTGGGTGCTGAATTGAGCTATACAGAGACCTGTGAGTGACATCACCGCTCAGAGCTGCAGTGGAATTTGGGCATTAAAAATAACATAAATGCAATATATAAAACTTAATGTTATAGTTCTTATTATAAATACATGCTATAACTATCATCATGTGACACCAAAGTTATATAAAACAAAATCCCCCCAAACACTCGTCATAGATTAATAAATCAGCATTGTAGTCATTACATTTTTTTCTCTATCAGATATTGGCAATTGTCTGCTCTGTTTTGGTGGCCATTGCTGACAAAAGTGATAACAAGATCCACAGGAACATTCAGTTGTTGTTTTAAAATGTGTTTTCCAGGAATGGATGAACGTCTGATAAATGTCACTTTCTCAACATGTCAATAACAAGTGACAGATTGGTATCAGCTACTGCAAAGCCAGGTCAATAGTGACAACTGACTTTTCTATAGGAGAAACAATGAAAATGGTTAAACTGTGCTTGGTACAATAATTTCTTATATGCTAACATATGTCTTATTTAGGGTAACTGCTTGTTGTCATTTATAAGGAATCTTTGCTTCCAGAGGATACAAATGTGTCCTGGGCATGTAATGGACACACAAATGCATGGTTCCTTACAAGACACAGCTTTGATAACTTTACTGTAACCAATTAGTACTATGATACGGATTGATCAAGAGCGGATTTTTCCACAGCGGGCTAGATAATCCCTGCTTGCTGGAGTTTGCACCAAATTCATGACAAAGCGCATGGTGACTCCTTTGAGGTCGAGGTGCCTATCTAGGTATCATTTATGGCAGCAAACTGGCTTAAATGATGATAAATTTAACAGGGAAATGGCATTTCCCCCACCATGCCCCTCAACACATCCTTTAAAGAGGACCTTTCACCACTTTTGGGCACATGCAGTGTTATATACTGCTGGAAAGCTGACAGAGCGCTGAATTCAGCGCACTGTCGGCTTTCCCGATCCGTGCCCGGTGTAAAGAGCTTACGGTGCCGGTACCGTAGTGCTCTATGGTCAGAAGGGCGTTTCTGACCATTAGCCAGGAACGTCCTTCTGCCTCGCGGCGCCTATCGCGCTGTGCTGTGGAGCGGGGAGGAACGCCCCCTCCCTCTGCTCACAGCGCTAGCCCATAGATGAGTATTATCAGGGAGGGAGGGAGGCGTTCCTCCCCGCTCCACAGTACAGCGCGATTGGCGCCGCGAGGCAGAAGGACGTTCCTGGCTAATGGTCAGAAACGCCCTTCTGACCATAGAGCACTACGGTACCGGCACCGTAAGCTCTTCACACCGGGCACGGATCGGGAAAGCCGACAGTGCGCTGAATTCAGCGCACTGTCGGCTTTCTGGCAGTATATAACACTGCATGTGCCCAAAAGTGGTGAAAGGTCCTCTTTAAAGGGATTCTAATAGAGTTGAGCAATCGGGATCAGAAAAGATCGGATTCCGATCTTGTTCTGTTTTGGCGGGATCGAGGTCTTACGTTAGTTTGCTTTTCCCACAATGATTGGCCAGTAGCCAAGCATTGTGGGAACTAACGTAAGACCTCGATCCCCCCAAAACAGATCAGGATCGGAATCCGATCTTTTCCGATCCCGATCGCTCAACCCTAGATTCTATCAATAGAATCCCTTTTTCTACAAAGACCTTATCGGAATAGCCTTTAGAAAGAAGACAGAGGTGTTGATGGAGCGTCTTTGGTGAGCACAATGGACACTCCCTGTGCTTTCTGAAGACTCATTTGCATAAGGAATAAAAAAGAAAATTCTCAGGAACGGCAGTGCGGATCAGAAAAAAAAAGGTAAGATAAGAATAGACTTTCTAAAGGCTATTCCAATGTGGTCTTTGTAGAAAAAGGGATTCTAATGATAGAATCCCTTTAAGGAAAGTTTTGTGCAAAAATTCTGACCTGCATAAAATTGCAACTTTTTTCATGCTTTGTATGTCAGTTTTCTGGCATACAAGCCGTTATAAATCAGCCGCTATGTGTCTCCAACACAATCAGAAAATATTTTTATTCATTGGTAGCTAAGAGGGAATTTCCATTTGGATATTTATGGAGATACAGGGATCGGGAGGGCCCTGTTCAAAACATACGAGATATAGGACACACATCTATAAGACACACATAAGTGTCCCTAATGGGTTACTATTGAATGACAGCAAGCAGAGAACTTTAAAACTGTGAGGAATTGATACAGTTTATTGGAAAACTGTATAACTTCATTATATAGAGAATAATCATTAGTTCTTAAGACCTGGATGACTATAAGAATTCAGACACGTGTTCCCTACCAACAAACTATGTTAGAATAAGACTAAGGGTGCCTTCACATGGAGTAACGCTCTGCGCATTTTGCTACATCTTACACGTGTAAAAATACACGTGTAAAATGTAATTAGCCATTGAGTTCAATGGTTTTTTTGGATAACGCGTGTCTTTTAGCGCGCGCAAAAAGACGCGCGTTAAAAAAGAAAGCCATTGAACTCAATGGCTAACTACATTTTACACGTGTATTTTTACACTTGTAAAATGGACAAAAAGCACGGAGCGTAACTCCGTGTGAAGGCACCCTTAATGGAAAAAAATAAAGTACAGTTTGTTGTCTGTCGATAAGCAAAAAGTTATAAAGTCATTGGTATGAGCCTCATGGTTTGTTTTTTTTTTGCCTTCCCCTGGATCAACACTGTAGGGGATTGTAGGGTTATGGATTGGACTTGATGGACTGATGTCTTCATCCCACCTTATCTACTATGTAACTATTATTGCCCTTTTAGTATTTTACAGAAAAGACAATTTATTCTTTAAAGATCACACTCTGCTATACTAAGGCAAATTCTGTTCAAGTGTTCTGCTGAAACGTCATAGATCATACTAGTAATTCTGCCAGAATGCCCAGATACAATAACAGAGGAGATGCCCCGGAGCACTGAAAGAACTTGCAAATCTCCTGGCATAATTTTATAAGTTCTCCATTCCTGCACTTCTATTCTTTTAATGCTGGCCTGGTTTGCTATGGTACATCGGTGCTGCCATGTGGTTATTTATTATGTGCTTGTGAATAAATAACTGAAATGTCTGATTTTCATGTTTTTAACGACAATTTAAAAAATACTATGAAGTTAGTGAATCTGGGTGCAAACAAAGCGATATCTCTACATTAGCTCAATACCATGATACATATTCCAAAAAGGACAACCAAAAGATGTTTAGGATGGCATTGGACTATATTCGACTATGAAGAGGTACAGTTGGGGGAAGTAAACTGCTTTCTGCCTGGGACACATGTATATCTACAGCCCATATACCTTTATAAAAGATATGTGTTAGTAAATAGGCATTTGATAGGATCAATCCTATATAACCATAAATTTGCAGCTTGACAAGATACAGTTCAGTTCATTCCTTGTTGCTGAGCATGCTTAGTAGATATCACAGCCAACTCCTCCTCCCACTTTTCCAATTCCTTCCCACCTAATTTAGGGGTCATGATCATTATATGACCATTATAAAAGCCATTTACTACTGATTGTTTCATTAAACTGCTCAGGGGATTAACTACATAATGGTGACTATTCACATACACAATGTGGAAAGGTCTTTTTATCTTAAATACAATTATTAAGTGCATTTCCAGCACAACTGGGCAGCATGAGTGTACTAGGTCATATGCAAATACACTTCTATGCTCTTAGTTTGTAATTTCTTACCAAGTATATAGAAATATTGACTTGATAAAATTTGCATTAAAACTTGTCACTCTGGTTCTCTTTGAGTCTATTTTTGTGTGACAACTGAGAAAAATAATAAAGTACAGCATCCAGATCGTTTTATGATAATATGGTATATTGTAATGGGGTATTTTGGAACACCTTAGCTGAAAGCCAAATATGAGATTTCAGCCATTACCACTGCATTTTATATTCTTTAATTTCACTGACATATACATTATCAGAGGACTGTAGCATCTTGATATATTCATAAAAGCCGCTCCACTGGCATACACTAATATCAGGGGATGGTTGAATCTAGAATGGGGTGGTGGGCCCCTTTCCAATAGATGCCAGTCCAGGGGAGGTGACAGAAAATGCAAAATACTTATACTCACCTCTCCTGAGCTGCTGCTGATTCCCGGTATCCTCTCCGGGGCTCTTCTGGTCAAGGTAATGATTAATGACATCAGCGTGACCCATGTGACTGCTAAGGTCCAGGCCCTAGCAGTCAGTCGCGTAACTACCGCCGTAGCAGCAGAGGCAGCTGCCACAGGGCCCGGGACATTAGGGGCCCGGTGACAGCCGCTACCGCTGCTATCATTATACTCGGGGGTCTTTTCGGACCCCCGAGTATAATGATCGGCAACCCGGGAGAGGTAAGAAACATAAAAAACACTGTTACTTACCTCTCCATGATCCGGGCAGGCCTCGGCCTAGGCGTGTGACGTCTCATGTCCCCGGCCTGCGTCCCGGGTCATGTGACGTCTGACGTCATTGAAGATGGACTACTTCGGAGGCCGACAGTGTAGGAGTCGGGAGATAGGTGAGTAACAGAGGTATTTTTTATGTTTTTCTCCCCCTGGGTCTCCAATTATTATACTCTGGGGTCTGAAAAGACCCCAGAGTATAATAATTGTTTATGGGTGTCCACATTGGGACATAATACTTTGTGCAGGGGCAACTATGGGGGATAATACTGTGTGAAGGGGCCACTATGGGGGATAATACTGTGTGCAGGGGCCACTATGGAGGATAATACTGTGTGAAGGGGCCACTATGGGGGATAATACTGCGTGCAGGGCCACTATGGGGTATAATTCTGTGTGCAGGGGCCACTATGGGGCGCACAGGAATGCGTAGGAGGGGGTCGAGGTCTTCGGTGTCGGTCGGGGGGCCCATGTCAAAAGTTCGCCACAGGGCCCCGCCATTCCTAGTTACGCCACTGCTAGCAGTGACATCTGAGGTGTGTTTACTTCAGCCACAGACAGAAGTGGCCTGAAGAAAATGCTTAAGAGTGCTGTTCAGAGAGAGGTTGCCCAGAAGAGGTAAGGCAAGGTGAGTAAAAGAGTTTGTCATTTTTAATCAATTTCCCTGGGCCTTTACTTATTACACTCTGAAGTGTGAGGAGACCCAAGAGTATAATAATAGCACTGGCTCTAGGCGGGGTTCCTGGGAGCATTTTATACTGTGTGCCCCACTGTGGGGAGCATATTATACTGTGTGGGAGCCACTATGGAGCACATTATACTGTGTGTGGGGCCACTGTGGTCATATTATACTGTGAGGCCACTGTGGGGATCATATTATACTTTGTAGGAGGCCAATGTGGAGTATATTATACTGTGTGGGCTACTGTGGAGTATATAATACTGTGTGAGGGCCACTGTGGTGAATATTATACTGTGTGGGACCACTATGTGGGGACCACTGTGGAGTATATTATACTATGTGGGGGGCCACCTTGTGGGGGGGTCACTATCGAGATTTTGCTGTAGGCAGGGGTAGGGTGCCCCGGACAAATCGTTGCACCAGGACCCACAAGATTTTAGGTACACCACTGTTTAGGAGTGTGTTCTGGGAAGCTCTACTCTCCATCTTGCAACAGATTACAGTATATATATCTACTGCCTCAGCATTTTCAGGTGCTGCATGGTCCAAGTTGCCTGGTCATGTATTTTACTATATAATCCTAAACACCGGAGTGGTTTCTACACCAACAAATCAAATTAGTACTTTTATTTTCAAAAGGTCCTTTACCAGATGACAGCTGACATCAGATTGGTTGCTATGGGCAACTGCCGAATTTTTATTTGCCTCCGTTTTAGATAAATCATCCCCCATTACATTTTAAAGTTTTCAATCATAACTTTTGAAAAGGAGCCGGAGCTGCTAGGTGATCTTTCAGTCTTCAGTGGGATCCTGTAGACCCGTATTTTATACCTGGACAACACCGGGTACATTCTCTAGTGTCAGATAAAGTACATGAACAAAATAAAGCTTTTTTTGTAGAAGTAAAAAAAAATAAAAAAATTTTATTTTATTTTTTTAGGAATGATGACCACCTTCTTCAAAAACTGAGACGCACCTATTCACATGTTGTGTGTAGTATTGCAAATAAAGGGGTTGTCTGGAGAATTCCATTTAACTTACCTTAATTGGTAGTTTCTTCAAGGATGACTTGGGGGTTCTGGTCTGGTTCCGAACCTGGGTCATGTGATTAGAACCAACCCCCATCACCCAGGTCACTCCACTTCCTCCTTCCTCTCCCATTTTCACAGGTATTTACTAGTACTATGAGGGCTGGCAGACTAATGAAAAGTCAGCCATTATAGCACAGATAAATACCCGTGGTCTTGCATGATGAACTGCTGGGCAAAATAAGATAAAAATCTTCAGACAACCCTTTTAAATCCGACTTACGTCAAAGGCCTAAACTGCAGTACAAATTACCGTAAAACTGGTGAACAACTATGTCAGTTTTTGTAGAGCCATGTTTTTATAATCCTGTAAAAGTAGAATGCCATCAACATACGTTTCTACTGTTACAAATTCTATATATTTTGCTATGCTTAAGGATATAGAATACTAATATTACAAATAGACTCTCCAGAAAAATGTATAAGACCCCAATGGCCCACTGCAGTCTGCACCACCAATGTTATCACCAAAGATTAGTAGCGAAGGAACTAGATGGGGAAAGAGTGGCGGTAGTACAAATGAAAAATAAATACAACTTAGCCCTTAATAAAAATAATTAAAATTGATAACATTGGTAAAAAGACCCTAAAAACAGGGAGATGAGGTTATTATTGGGTGGTGGTCTACTATTCACCACCAAAAGACAAAGGAATCATCAATAATAACGTGTAATAGGTCAGTGTATTTACCATGATAAATACCATGTAATAATTAGAGATGAGCGAACAGTGTTCTATCGAACTCATGTTCGATCGGATATTAGGCTGTTCGGCATGTTCGAATCGAATCGAACACCGCGTGGTAAAGTGCGCCATTACTCGATTCCCCTCCCACCTTCCCTGGCGCCTTTTTTGCTCCAATAACAGCGCAGGGTAGGTGGGACAGGAACTACGACACCGGTGACGTTGAAAAAAGTAGGCAAAACCCATTGGCTGCCGAATACATGTGACCTCTAATTTAAAAGAACAGCGCCGCCCAGGTTCGCGTCATTCTGAGCTTGCAATTCACCGAGGACGGAGGTTTCCGTCCAGCTAGCTAGGGCTTAGATTCTGGGTAGGCAGGGACAGGCTAGGATAGGAAGGAGAAGACAACCAACAGCTCTTGTAAGAGCTAAATTCCAGGGAGAAGCTTGTCAGTGTAACGTGGCACTGACGGGCTCAATCGCCGCAACCCAGCTTTCCCAGGATCCTGAATGGAATACACTGTCAGTGTATTCCCGTATACCCGATATATACCCCGATACCCGTTCCAACGGTGTGCCCCCCCACCTTCACCCCAGAAATACCCTGCAAGTCCCCTAGCAATAGAATTGGGGCTATATACACCCACAATTTTTACTACTGGTATACAGTGCCATTGTCTGACTGGGAATTCAAAGAATATATTGGGAATACAAATACCCTCATTTCTTGCTACTGCCATATAGTGCCAGTGTCTGACTGGGAATTCAAAGAATATATTGGGGTTACGTGCACCCACAATTTTTACTACTGGTATACAGTGCCATTGTCTGACTGGGAATTCAAAGAATATATTGGGAATACAAATACCCTCATTTCTTGCTACTGCCATATAGTGCCAGTTTCTGACTGGTAATTCAAAGAATATATTGGGGTTACGTGCACCCACAATTTTTACTACTGGTATACAGTGCCATTGTCTGACTGGGAATTCAAAGAATATATTGGGAATACAAATACCCTCATTTCTTGCTACTGCCATATAGTGCCAGTGTCTGACTGGGAATTCAAAGAATATATTGGGGTTACGTGCACCCACAATTTTTACTACTGGTATACAGTGCCATTGTCTGACTGGGAATTCAAAGAATATATTGGGAATACAAATACCCTCATTTCTTGCTACTGCCATATAGTGCCAGTGTCTGACTGGGAATTCAAAGAATATATTGGGGTTACGTGCACCCACAATTTTTACTACTGGTATACAGTGCCATTGTCTGACTGGGAATTCAAAGAATATATTGGGGTTATAAATACCCTCATTTCTTGCTACTGCCATATAGTGCCAGTTTCTGACTGGTAATTCAAAGAATATATTGGGGTTACGTGCACCCACAATTTTTACTACTGGTATACAGTGCCATTGTCTGACTGGGAATTCAAAGAATATATTGGGGTTATAAATACCCTCATTTCTTGCTACTGCCATATAGTGCCAGTTTCTGACTGGTAATTCAAAGAATATATTGGGGTTACGTGCACCCACAATTTTTACTACTGGTATACAGTGCCATTGTTTGACTGGGAATTCAAAGAGTATATTGGGAATACAAATACCCTCATTTCTTGCTACTGCCATATAGTGCCAGTTTCTGACTGGTAATTCAAAGAATATATTGGGGTTACGTGCACCCACAATTTTTACTACTGGTATACAGTGCCATTGTCTGACTGGGAATTCAAAGAGTATATTGGGAATACAAATACCCTCATTTCTTGCTACTGCCATATAGTGCCAGTTTCTGACTGGTAATTCAAAGAATATATTGGGGTTACGTGCACCCACAATTTTTACTACTGGTATACAGTGCCATCGTCTGACTGGGAATTCAAAGAATATATTGGGGTTATAAATACCCTCATTTCTTGCTACTGCCATATAGTGCCAGTTTCTGACTGGTAATTCAAAGAATATATTGGGGTTACGTGCACCCACAATTTTTACTACTGGTATACAGTGCCATTGTCTGACTGGGAATTCAAAGAGTATATTGGGAATACAAATACCCTCATTTCTTGCTACTGCCATATAGTGCCAGTTTCTGACTGGGAATTCAAAGAATATATTGGGGTTACGTGCACCCACAATTTTTACTACTGGTATACAGTGCCATTGTCTGACTGGGAATTCAAAGAATATATTGGGGTTATAAATACCCTCATTTCTTGCTACTGCCATATAGTGCCAGTTTCTGACTGGTAATTCAAAGAATATATTGGGGTTACGTGCACCCACAATTTTTACTACTGGTATACAGTGCCATTGTCTGACTGGGAATTCAAAGAGTATATTGGGAATACAAATACCCTCATTTCTTGCTACTGCCATATAGTGCCAGTTTCTGACTGGGAATTCAAAGAATATATTGGGGTTACGTGCACCCACAATTTTTACTACTGGTATACAGTGCCATTGTCTGACTGGGAATTCAAAGAATATATTGGGAATACAAATACCCTCATTTCTTGCTACTGCCATATAGTGCCAGTGTCTGACTGGGAATTCAAAGAATATATTGGGGTTACGTGCACCCACAATTTTTACTACTGGTATACAGTGCCATTGTCTGACTGGGAATTCAAAGAATATATTGGGAATACAAATACCCTCATTTCTTGCTACTGCCATATAGTGCCAGTGTCTGACTGGGAATTCAAAGAATATATTGGGGTTACGTGCACCCACAATTTTTACTACTGGTATACAGTGCCATTGTCTGACTGGGAATTCAAAGAATATATTGGGGTTATAAATACCCTCATTTCTTGCTACTGCCATATAGTGCCAGTTTCTGACTGGTAATTCAAAGAATATATTGGGGTTACGTGCACCCACAATTTTTACTACTGGTATACAGTGCCATTGTCTGACTGGGAATTCAAAGAGTATATTGGGAATACAAATACCCTCATTTCTTGCTACTGCCATATAGTGCCAGTTTCTGACTGGTAATTCAAAGAATATATTGGGGTTACGTGCACCCACAATTTTTACTACTGGTATACAGTGCCATTGTCTGACTGGGAATTCAAAGAATATATTGGGGTTATAAATACCCTCATTTCTTGCTACTGCCATATAGTGCCAGTTTCTGACTGGTAATTCAAAGAATATATTGGGGTTACGTGCACCCACAATTTTTACTACTGGTATACAGTGCCATTGTCTGACTGGGAATTCAAAGAATATATTGGGAATACAAATACCCTCATTTCTTGCTACTGCCATATAGTGCCAGTGTCTGACTGGGAATTCAAAGAATATATTGGGGTTACGTGCACCCACAATTTTTACTACTGGTATACAGTGCCATTGTCTGACTGGGAATTCAAAGAATATATTGGGAATACAAATACCCTCATTTCTTGCTACTGCCATATAGTGCCCGTGTCTGACTGGGAATTCAAAGAATATATTGGGGTTACGTGCACCCACAATTTTTACTACTGGTATACAGTGCCATTGTCTGACTGGGAATTCAAAGAATATATTGGGGTTATAAATACCCTCATTTCTTGCTACTGCCATATAGTGCCAGTTTCTGACTGGTAATTCAAAGAATATATTGGGGTTACGTGCACCCACAATTTTTACTACTGGTATACAGTGCCATTGTCTGACTGGGAATTCAAAGAGTATATTGGGAATACAAATACCCTCATTTCTTGCTACTGCCATATAGTGCCAGTTTCTGACTGGTAATTCAAAGAATATATTGGGGTTACGTGCACCCACAATTTTTACTACTGGTATACAGTGCCATTGTCTGACTGGGAATTCAAAGAATATATTGGGGTTATAAATACCCTCATTTCTTGCTACTGCCATATAGTGCCAGTTTCTGACTGGTAATTCAAAGAATATATTGGGGTTACGTGCACCCACAATTTTTACTACTGGTATACAGTGCCATTGTTTGACTGGGAATTCAAAGAGTATATTGGGAATACAAATACCCTCATTTCTTGCTACTGCCATATAGTGCCAGTTTCTGACTGGTAATTCAAAGAATATATTGGGGTTACGTGCACCCACAATTTTTACTACTGGTATACAGTGCCATTGTCTGACTGGGAATTCAAAGAGTATATTGGGAATACAAATACCCTCATTTCTTGCTACTGCCATATAGTGCCAGTTTCTGACTGGTAATTCAAAGAATATATTGGGGTTACGTGCACCCACAATTTTTACTACTGGTATACAGTGCCATCGTCTGACTGGGAATTCAAAGAATATATTGGGGTTATAAATACCCTCATTTCTTGCTACTGCCATATAGTGCCAGTTTCTGACTGGTAATTCAAAGAATATATTGGGGTTACGTGCACCCACAATTTTTACTACTGGTATACAGTGCCATTGTCTGACTGGGAATTCAAAGAGTATATTGGGAATACAAATACCCTCATTTCTTGCTACTGCCATATAGTGCCAGTTTCTGACTGGGAATTCAAAGAATATATTGGGGTTACGTGCACCCACAATTTTTACTACTGGTATACAGTGCCATTGTCTGACTGGGAATTCAAAGAATATATTGGGGTTATAAATACCCTCATTTCTTGCTACTGCCATATAGTGCCAGTTTCTGACTGGTAATTCAAAGAATATATTGGGGTTACGTGCACCCACAATTTTTACTACTGGTATACAGTGCCATTGTCTGACTGGGAATTCAAAGAGTATATTGGGAATACAAATACCCTCATTTCTTGCTACTGCCATATAGTGCCAGTTTCTGACTGGGAATTCAAAGAATATATTGGGGTTACGTGCACCCACAATTTTTACTACTGGTATACAGTGCCATTGTCTGACTGGGAATTCAAAGAATATATTGGGGTTATAAATACCCTCATTTCTTGCTACTGCCATATAGTGCCAGTTTCTGACTGGTAATTCAAAGAATATATTGGGGTTACGTGCACCCACAATTTTTACTACTGGTATACAGTGCCATTGTCTGACTGGGAATTCAAAGAGTATATTGGGAATACAAATACCCTCATTTCTTGCTACTGCCATATAGTGCCAGTTTCTGACTGGGAATTCAAAGAATATATTGGGGTTACGTGCACCCACAATTTTTACTACTGGTATACAGTGCCATTGTCTGACTGGGAATTCAAAGAATATATTGGGGTTATAAATACCCTCATTTCTTGCTACTGCCATATAGTGCCAGTTTCTGACTGGTAATTCAAAGAATATATTGGGGTTACGTGCACCCACAATTTTTACTACTGGTATACAGTGCCATTGTCTGACTGGGAATTCAAAGAGTATATTGGGAATACAAATACCCTCATTTCTTGCTACTGCCATATAGTGCCAGTTTCTGACTGGGAATTCAAAGAATATATTGGGGTTACGTGCACCCACAATTTTTACTACTGGTATACAGTGCCATTGTCTGACTGGGAATTCAAAGAATATATTGGGGTTATAAATACCCTCATTTCTTGCTACTGCCATATAGTGCCAGTTTCTGACTGGTAATTCAAAGAATATATTGGGGTTACGTGCACCCACAATTTTTACTACTGGTATACAGTGCCATTGTTTGACTGGGAATTCAAAGAGTATATTGGGAATACAAATACCCTCATTTCTTGCTACTGCCATATAGTGCCAGTTTCTGACTGGGAATTCAAAGAATATATTGGGGTTACGTGCACCCACAATTTTTACTACTGGTATACAGTGCCATTGTCTGACTGGGAATTCAAAGAATATATTGGGGTTATAAATACCCTCATTTCTTGCTACTGCCATATAGTGCCAGTTTCTGACTGGTAATTCAAAGAATATATTGGGGTTACGTGCACCCACAATTTTTACTACTGGTATACAGTGCCATTGTCTGACTGGGAATTCAAAGAGTATATTGGGAATACAAATACCCTCATTTCTTGCTACTGCCATATAGTGCCAGTTTCTGACTGGGAATTCAAAGAATATATTGGGGTTACGTGCACCCACAATTTTTACTACTGGTATACAGTGCCATTGTCTGACTGGGAATTCAAAGAATATATTGGGGTTATAAATACCCTCATTTCTTGCTACTGCCATATAGTGCCAGTTTCTGACTGGTAATTCAAAGAATATATTGGGGTTACGTGCACCCACAATTTTTACTACTGGTATACAGTGCCATTGTCTGACTGGGAATTCAAAGAGTATATTGGGAATACAAATACCCTCATTTCTTGCTACTGCCATATAGTGCCAGTTTCTGACTGGGAATTCAAAGAATATATTGGGGTTACGTGCACCCACAATTTTTACTACTGGTATACAGTGCCATTGTCTGACTGGGAATTTAAAGAGTATATTGGGAATACAAATACCCTCATTTCTTGCTACTGCCATATAGTGCCAGTGTCTGACTGGGAATTCAAAGAATATATTGGGGTTACGTGCACCCACAATTTTTACTACTGGTATACAGTGCCAATTTCTAACTAGGAATTCAAAATGCGCAAGGCTCCCGGAAAGGGACGTGGACGAGGCCGTGGGCGAGGTCGGGGGAATGGTTCTGGGGAGCAAGGTAGCAGTGAAGCCACAGGGCGTCCCGTGCCTACTCCTGTGGGGCAGCAAGCATTGCGCCACTCCACAGTGCCAGGGTTGCTTGCCACATTAACTAAACTGCAGGGTACAAACCTTAGTAGGCTCGAGAACCAGGAACAGGTCTTGCAATGGCTGTCAGAGAACGCTTACAGCACATTGTCCAGCAGCCAGTCAGACTCTGCCTCCTCTCCTCCTATTACCCAACAGTCTTGTCTTCCTTCCTCCCAAAATTCCGAAGCTTTACAGAACAATAACCCAAACTGTCCCTGCTCCCCAGAGCTGTTCTCCGCTCCTTTCATTGTCCCTCAACCTGCCTCTCCACGTCACGATTCCACGAACCTAACAGAGGAGCATCTGTGTCCAGATGCTCAAACACTAGAGTCTCCTCCATCTCCGTTCGATTTGGTGGTGGATGACCAGCAACCCACCCTCATCGACGATGATGTGACGCAGTTGCCGTCAGGGCATCCAGTTGACCGGCGCATTGTGCGGGAGGAGGAGATGAGACAGGAGTTGGAAGAGGAAGTGGTGGATGATGAGGACACTGACCCGACCTGGACAGGGGGGATGTCAAGCGGGGAAAGTAGTGTGGATGTTGAGGCAGGTGCAGCACCAAAAAGGGTAGCTAGAGGCAGAGGCAGAGGTCAGCAGCTTAGGCGAAGCCAGGCCACACCCGGAATCTCCCAAGATGTTCCAGTTCGTACCCAGCCCCGAAAAACTCCCACCTCGAGGGCACGTTTCTCGAAGGTGTGGAGTTTTTTCAAGGAATGCGCCGAGGACAGATATAGTGTTGTCTGCACAATTTGCCTCTCGAAATTGATTAGGGGCTCTGAGAAGAGCAACCTGTCCACCACTTCAATGCGCCGTCATTTGGAATCCAAGCACTGGAATCAGTGGCAGGCAGCAACGGCAGGACAAAGGCCGCCTGCCGTTCACGCCACTGCCACTGCCTCTGCCACTGCCTCTGCCTCTGCCACTGCCACTGCTGACTGTGCTGGCGATGCACTCCAGAGGACGAGCCAGGACACCACTTCATCTGCCTCCGCCACTTTGTTGACTTCTACCTCATCCTCCCCTGGTCCTGTCTTATCTCCTTCTCCTGCACCATCAAAGGCACCATCAGGCGTTTCTTTACAACAACCCACCATCTCTCAGACATTGGAGCGGCGGCAGAAATACACTGCTAACCACCCACACGCGCAAGCCTTGAACGCCAACATCGCTAAACTGCTGGCCCAGGAGATGTTGGCGTTCCGGCTTGTTGAAACTCCCGCCTTCCTGGACCTGATGGCAACTGCGGCACCTCGCTATGCCGTCCCTAGCCGTCACTACTTCTCCCGGTGTGCCGTCCCCGCCTTGCACCAGCACGTGTCACTCAACATCAGGCGGGCCCTTAGTTCCGCGCTTTGCACAAAGGTCCACTTGACCACCGACGCGTGGACAAGTGCATGCGGACAGGGACGCTACATTTCACTGACGGCACACTGGGTGAATGTAGTTGAGGCTGGGACTGCTTCCCAAACTGGCCCGGTGTACCTCGTCTCCCCGCCTAACATTCCTGGCAGGGACACGAGAAGAACACCCCCCTCCTCCTCCTCCTCTACCGCCTCCTCCTCCGCCACCGCCTCCTCCTCCGCCACCGCCTCCTCCTCCGCTGTTAGATTGACCCCAGCTACGAGTTGGAAACGTTGCAGCACTGGCGTTGGTAGACGTCAGCAGGCTGTGCTGAAGCTGATCAGCTTGGGGGACAGACAGCACACTGCCTCCGAGGTGAGGGATGCCCTCCTCGATGAGACGGCAATATGGTTTGAGCCGCTGCACCTGGGCCCAGGCATGGTCGTTTGTGATAACGGCCGGAACCTGGTAGCAGCTCTGGAGCTTGCCGGACTCCAACATGTTCCATGCCTGGCCCACGTCTTCAACCTAGTGGTGCAACGTTTCCTAAAGAGCTACCCCAATGTTCCAGAGCTACTGGTGAAAGTGCGGCGCATGTGCGCCCACTTTCGCAAGTCGACAGTAGCCGCTGCTAGCTTAAAATCTCTCCAGCAACGCCTGCATGTGCCACAACACCGGCTTTTGTGCGACGTCCCCACACGCTGGAACTCAACGTTTCAGATGTTGAATAGAGTGGTTGAGCAGCAGAGACCTTTGATGGAATACCAGCTACAAAACCCTAGGGTGCCACAAAGTCAGCTGCCTCAGTTTCACATCCATGAGTGGCCATGGATGAGAGACCTTTGTGACATCCTACGGGTCTTTGAGGAGTCCACAAGGAGGGTGAGCTCTGAGGATGCGATGGTGAGCCTTACAATCCCGCTCTTGTGTGTTCTGAGAGAATCCCTGATTGACATCAGGGATAACTCAGATCACACAGAGGAGTTAGGAATAGCATCCGATCCGTCACAGCTGGAGAGTAGGTCCACACATCTGTCCGCTTCACTGCGTTTAATGGAGGAGGAGGAGGAGGAGGAGGAGGAAGAAGAGTTGTCCGATGATGTGATGGTGATACAGGAGGCTTCCGGGCAACTTCGAATCGTCCCATTGTTGCAGCGCGGATGGGTAGACATGGAGGATGAGGAGGAAATGGAGATTGAACTTTCCGGTGGGGCCAGAGGAGTCATGCCAACTAACACTGTGGCAGACATGGCTGAGTTCATGTTGGGGTGCTTTACAACCGACAAGCGTATTGTCAAAATCATGGAGGACAACCAGTACTGGATCTTTGCTATCCTTGACCCCCGGTATAAAAACAACATCTCGTCTTTTATTCCGGTAGAGGGGAGGGCCAATCGCATCAATGCTTGCCACAGGCAATTGGTGCAGAATATGATGGAGATGTTTCCAGCATGTGACGTTGGCGGCAGGGAGGGCAGTTCCTCCAGTAGGCAACCAAGTTCTCACCGGTCCACACAAACGAGGGGCACACTGTCTAAGGTCTGGGACACCTTGATGGCACCCCCTCGCCAAAGTGCCGCCACGGAGGGTCCTAGTGTCACCAGGCGTGAGAAGTATAGGCGCATGTTGCGGGAATACCTTTCCGACCACAGCCCTGTCCTCTCCGACCCCTCTGCGCCCTACACGTATTGGGTGTCAAAGTTGGACCTGTGGCTTGAACTTGCCCTATATGCCTTGGAGGTGCTGTCCTGTCCTGCCGCCAGCGTCCTATCTGAGAGGGTGTTCAGTGCAGCCGGTGGCATCATCACTGACAAGCGCACCCGTCTGTCAGCTGAGAGTGCCGACCGGCTCACTTTGATAAAAATGAACCACCACTGGATAGAGCCTTCATTTTTGTGCCCACCTGTGTAAAGCACCCCAACATGAAACTCCATGTCTGTACTCAACCTCTCCAATTCCTCCGCATCCTCATACTCATCCACCATAAGCGTTGCACAATTCTGCTAATACTAGGCTCCCTCCAACATGATTTCCCCCAACTCTGCTGGTTAGAGGCTCCCTCCACCCTGATTTCCACCAACTCTGCTGGTTAGAGGCTCCCTCCACCCTGCTTTCCCACAACTCTGCTGGTTAGAGGCTCCTTCCACCATGAATTTGCCAAAACTGGGCTGTTTAGAGGCTCCCTCCACCATGAATTGGTCCAAACTGGGCTGGTTAGAGGCTCCCTCCACCATGAATTGGTCCAAACTTGGCTGTTTAGAGGCTCCCTCCACCATGAATTGGTCCAAACTGGGGTGGTTAGAGGCTCCCTCCACCATTAATTGGTCCAAACTGGGCTGGTTAGAGGCTCCCTCCACCATTAATTGGTCCAAACTGGGCTGGTTAGAGGCTCCCTCCACCATGAATTGGTCCAAACTGGGTTTTTTAGAGGCTCCCTCCACCATGAATTTGCCCAAACTGGGCTGTTTAGAGGCTCCCTCCACCATGAATTGGTCCAAACTGGGCTGGTTAGAGGCTCCCTCCACCATGAATTTCCCAAAACTTGGCTGTTTAGAGGCTCCCTCCACCATGAATTGGTCCAAACTGGGGTGGTTAGAGGCTCCCTCCACCATTAATTGGTCCAAACTGGGCTGGTTAGAGGCTCCCTCCACCATTAATTGGTCCAAACTGGGCTGGTTAGAGGCTCCCTCCACCATGAATTTGCCCAAACTGGGCTGTTTAGAGGCTCCCTCCACCATGAATTTGCCCAAACTGGGCTGGTTAGAGGCTCCCTCCACCATGAATTGGTCCAAACGGGTTTTTAGAGGCTCCCTTCACCATGAATTGGTCCAAACTTGGCTGTTTAGAGGCTCCCTCCACCATGAATTGGTCCAAACTGGGGTGGTTAGAGGCTCCCTCCACCATTAATTGGTCCAAACTGGGCTGGTTAGAGGCTCCCTCCACCATTAATTGGTCCAAACTGGGCTGGTTAGAGGCTCCCTCCACCATGAATTGGTCCAAACTGGGGTTTTTAGAGGCTCCCTCCACCATGAATTGGTCCAAACTTGGCTGTTTAGAGGCTCCCTCCACCATTAATTGGTCCAAACTGGGCTGGTTAGAGGCTCCCTCCACCATGAATTGGTCCAAACTGGGTTTTTTAGAGGCTCCCTCCACCATGAATTTGCCCAAACTGGGCTGTTTAGAGGCTCCCTCCACCATGAATTGGTCCAAACTGGGGTGGTTAGAGGCTCCCTCCACCATTAATTGGTCCAAACTGGGCTGGTTAGAGGCTCCCTCCACCATTAATTGGTCCAAACTGGGCTGGTTAGAGGCTCCCTCCACCATGAATTGGTCCAAACTGGGGTTTTTAGAGGCTCCCTCCACCATGAATTGGTCCAAACTTGGCTGTTTAGAGGCTCCCTCCACCATTAATTGGTCCAAACTGGGCTGGTTAGAGGCTCCCTCCACCATGAATTGGTCCAAACTGGGTTTTTTAGAGGCTCCCTCCACCATGAATTTGCCCAAACTGGGCTGTTTAGAGGCTCCCTCCACCATGAATTGGTCCAAACTGGGTTTTTTAGAGGCTCCCTCCACCATGAATTGGTCCAAACTGGGCTGGTTAGAGGCTCCCTCCACCATGAATTGGTCCAAACTGGGGTGGTTAGAGGCTCCCTCCACCATTAATTGGTCCAAACTGGGCTGGTTAGAGGCTCCCTCCACCATTAATTGGTCCAAACTGGGCTGGTTAGAGGCTCCCTCCACCATTAATTGGTCCAAACTGGGCTGGTTAGAGGCTCCCTCCACCATGAATTTGCCCAAACTGGGCTGTTTAGAGGCTCCCTCCACCATGAATTTGCCCAAACTGGGCTGGTTAGAGGCTCCCTCCACCATGAATTGGTCCAAACTGGGGTTTTTAGAGGCTCCCTCCACCATGAATTGGTCCAAACTGGGGTGGTTAGAGGCTCCCTCCACCATTAATTGGTCCAAACTGGGCTGGTTAGAGGCTCCCTCCACCATGAATTGGTCCAAACTGGGGTTTTTAGAGGCTCCCTCCACCATGAATTTGCCCAAACTGGGCTGTTTAGAGGCTCCCTCCACCATGAATTGGTCCAAACTGGGTTTTTTAGAGGCTCCCTCCACCATGAATTGGTCCAAACTGGGCTGGTTAGAGGCTCCCTCCACCATGAATTGGTCCAAACTGGGGTGGTTAGAGGCTCCCTCCACCATTAATTGGTCCAAACTGGGCTGGTTAGAGGCTCCCTCCACCATGAATTTGCCCAAACTGGGCTGTTTAGAGGCTCCCTCCACCATGAATTTGCCCAAACTGGGCTGGTTAGAGGCTCCCTCCACCATGAATTGGTCCAAACTGGGGTTTTTAGAGGCTCCCTTCACCATGAATTGGTCCAAACTTGGCTGTTTAGAGGCTCCCTCCACCATTAATTGGTCCAAACTGGGCTGGTTAGAGGCTCCCTCCACCATGAATTGGTCCAAACTGGGTTTTTTAGAGGCTCCCTCCACCATGAATTTGCCCAAACTGGGCTGTTTAGAGGCTCCCTCCACCATGAATTGGTCCAAACTGGGGTGGTTAGAGGCTCCCTCCACCATTAATTGGTCCAAACTGGGCTGGTTAGAGGCTCCCTCCACCATTAATTGGTCCAAACTGGGCTGGTTAGAGGCTCCCTCCACCATGAATTTGCCCAAACTGGGCTGGTTAGAGGCTCCCTCCACCATGAATTGGTCCAAACTGGGTTTTTTAGAGGCTCCCTCCACCATGAATTTGCCCAAACTGGGCTGGTTAGAGGCTCCCTCCACCATGAATTGGTCCAAACTGGGGTTTTTAGAGGCTCCCTCCACCATGAATTTGCCCAAACTCTGCTGGTTAGAGGCTCAATCCACCCTGATTTTCAAAACAAATGTTGGTGCCAACCTCAACTTACTACAAGGGCCAAATTCACTGCTGGTGACAAGCTCTCCTCACTGCAAGTGCCAAATACACATGTTTCAAGGTGTTTTCCTACTGTCAGAGAGGTGGTATTGAGTGTGTAAAGTGTGTAGTTGTTAGGCTGTGATGTTGGGGTAATAGAGGGTCTTTGGTGTGTTAGATGCCCCCAGACATGCTTCCCCTGCTGTCCCAGTGTCATTCCAGAGGTGTTGGCATCATTTCCTGGGGTGTCATAGTGGACTTGGTGACCCTCCAGACACGGATTTGGGTTTCCCCCTTAACGAGTATCTGTTCCCCATAGACTATAATGGGGTTCGAAACCCGTTCGAACACACGAACATTGAGCGGCTGTTCGAATCGAATTTCGAACCTCGAACATTTTAGTGTTCGCTCATCTCTAGTAATAATGACCTCAAATTTTGGCAATAGCCACAGAATATATGAGAGTCACTATAATACTTGGGTATTTCTCCTAATGCATTCTTGTCTTGTATTTGTCCTAATATATTATGCCAAAATTAATCGTGACGGACAGAATAATAATATAAGTCTCGGAATTACTTATAGTTCGGGTATAAACAGGCAACTAATATTGTACAGCCATGTATCACAAGATGTACAGAGTAAAGTAGGAGATTGCAATTAAAAGTATCCCGTTTATATATACAGAGATCCCCTCTTAGCAAGTGTGGTGTGAAAATAAATTAACACCTAAGACTTTATCTAACATTGGCAGCACATTAACATGCGCACCACATTGTAGAGGTGATGTCGCCCACTAGAGTGGCTTGACTATATGGACTCCGCATCCCGCCCAGAGGTTCTGCTGGGAGAGGGTAGATACTAGAATGGAATGGGTAAATTCAGGAGCTGCTCGGTATGCTGTGGATCCTGTAGATGGCGCTGCTTCCTGTAACTGTTAGTAAGAGGCACCATCTGCTGTATCCACGTCAAACCAGGCTGTGAGAGGCATCAACAATGCAACACCCAAAAATCCTGTGGCTCTGGGTGTTTTAGCTGTGATGGGCTGGCAGGCGGAGCCTACCAGGCTGCACAGCTAACACTCCCAAAGTCGAGGCAGCGCCACCTCCTGGATCCAGGATGCACCTGATTTAAACCACTCCATCCTAGTCTCAACCCTGGGAAAAGGACAGAAATACACTGTGTGTACCAAACCCACTGCTATAAGTAAATCAAATGGGGAGGCAGAGTTCTCCTGCTGACTCCAGAAGAAGCTGTAGGGCCACTGTAGATTTCTATGACCTACACTGTCATAAAATGTGCAAATGTATATAAACAGAGTCATTTTAATTGAAATTTCCTATTTATTGAGCTGTGTTTTGGGTTTTTTAAATGCATATTGTGAGCCCCATATAGGAGGAAATCCACTCAAACACAGGGAGAACATATAAACTCCTTAGCAGGATTCAAACCCAGGACTCCTGCGCTGTAAGGGTCCATTCACACGGAGTAACGTGTCGTGTGATGTGGCACGTATACGGCGTGTAAGACTATGCGTGCCGTAAAAGCTCCCATTGATTTCAATGGGAGCCTGGATCGTATACATGGCGTTATTTTGCGGCCGTGATTTTGAGGCCGCAAAATCACGGCTGCAAAATAACGCCGTGTATATGATCCAGGCTCCCATTGAAATCAATGGGAGCTTTTACGGCGCGCATAGTCTTACATGCCATATACGTGCCACATCACGCGGCCCGTTACTCTGTGAGAATGGACCCTAAGACTGCAGTGCTAACCACTGAGCCACCGTGTGACCCTTTATTGAGCTGCTCTCTGTATATCTTGTGGTACATGGCCTTCATATATTAGTTGGATTTTTAAGAAATATATGCTGCCTCTGACAATTAATATTGGCATAATACATGACATATTTATTACCAATTTTGGCAATTTTAATTATTTTTGCTAAAAGCTAAGCTTTATTCATTTTCCATTTGCATCACCACAATCTTTTCCTTCCAAACTATTCTTTGTTAAACTGGTTGTGCCACTATGGACGCTTTTCCCCTATTCCACAGGACAGAGGATAAGTGTCTGATAGCTGGGAGCCTGACCGCCATCCATTCATTTTTATGCAGGTGCTACTGGAAATTACAGTCCTACAAATGCACAGGTGCTAACATTTACAAAAAGACCTTAGGAATAATTTTGGTCCCCTGTCCTCCCGATCAATCGGTTCTTCAACCGACCCCCCCCCCCCCCCCAGCCATCAGACACTTTTCCCTGTAAACAAATGGCAGGTTATATTGAATCCTTTCTAACAAACTACTGTAGACACGGGTCTGTACAACTCCTACTGCTATATAACATGCTGCCTGCAGATTGAACAGCATTTTCAATGCAATGTGACGGATTCACTTTAAAATCTTGCTTTTTAGCTCAATGTCATTTTCTGTAAATAAAAGTGGCTCAAGACCTACAGAGGGTTGGTGACCTCTGCTTTAAATATCCAATATATATAAAAAATCACATGTAAATATTGTACTGTATGTTCAATAAGAAATGTTTTATACTGAAGACTATATACAAACACACAAATGTTAATGGAAAATTAAAAATATATTGCATAGGACACCTGGGTTTAGAAATAAAAGATCATTGGATATCATGCTGCTCAGGATTGAATGAAGTGCATGACAAACATACTTCATGGGGTCCAAGCCAAATTAAATATTTATCCTTTCTTCTGGTGGTAGCAACCATCATATCTATGGAGACTTGAGCTGAGCTCATTGATGTAGACTCCTTGCATAGTCCTAAATGATTGCCAGGGATCATTCCAACTGTGAGCAATTTAGCTTCTTCAGCTATGATATCACATTACTTGTCAAGATTCCTCAAATTGGAGCTTCTTCACCTTAGATCAGATTAGTGTAGATTTGGAGCAAGAGGAATCTGCTCTTCTTCTCAATTTCTAAGCTCCGTGCTTAATAAGATTTCCATTAGACAGAAGAGAAATGGGATAACCAATATATCTCTGTAGTAGTCTACATTTCTAAATATCTCCTCTCTCAGTGGGAATCTTGTATATCCAACATGTTCCTGTGCTAAAGAGGTGATCCATGTTGGACTAAATCTGGTGTGCATGATATGATGTATACTAAGGGTCATTGGTGAACCAATACAGAAGACTAGGCTTCATACAAAGGTGCCTAAATCAGCTCAATTGACTTTATCCAGTACTCTGGGGTCACATGTCTAATTCCATACAGAGAAGCTCCAATCATCAAAGTGCACAGATCTCGAATAAAGACGTCAAAGTGAAGCTTGCACATTGATCTTTGTAACTCATCATTACTTGTAGTAATGACGAGTCACAGTAATAGCTGTCCGTACACTTTAGATATTGTAACCATTGGCTGAACATTCATTTGGCCAGGAGCTATCTCTCTCACCCAACCATACACACGCATGCTTTATTTTCTCTATCAAAATTGTATGGCTTTGTATGGGCACTCTTCCATCCACCATAGCTATAATACACTTGAGCAGTGCTGATTTTTTGCATTTGATTGCATTTATTTAATTCACTTTTGCAGTTAAACTTTAAGAAGAACTGCATATGACTCTTAGGGAGCCTTCACACGGAGTAAACGCTCCGCTCATTCTGAACGTAAACTCGTTCAGAGTGAGCGGAGTTAAAACAGATCCCATTGATTTCTATGGGTGTTGGCATACGCGTGCTCCTCATTGAAATCAATGGGAGGCTTTTTTACCTATTGCTTTCAATGTGATACGTGCGTATCAGAATGAGTGGAGCGTTTACTCCGTGTGAAGGCTCCCTGAAGCTGTGCATATTTTTGCCTCCTATGCTCCTTATGTGTATTCCAAAAGAGGAAAAAATGGAAGCTACAATATATACACATACAATATATGTGGCTGTTTATGTGAAAAGGGCCCACATTGTCGATATGGAGTTCTTGGTGTCATTGTAACGGTTATGGTGTAACATTGTCCGAATTCTTAAAAGTCTCAACAAATTTGTAAACTTGACATATTTTTAAATAAAATTTTTGCATAAAACAAAATTGTGATTTTTTTACCCAAATATGTTTTGGACTATTTTCTCTATAATTAGTATCGACGATCTGGGCCCTTTTCACGTAAACAGCCACATATTGTGCCTATGCTGGTGAGGTTGAGCTCCATGAACATACATCTCTATGTTGTACAATGTAAACATGATCTATAAGCTGATTTGTATCTGATCTGACCTGGTGTAAAGTTAAAACATGTTGGACAGTGACAAATATCAAGTTATTTTCACCAAAGGGATGTGTCTAGGCTCAGGACAGACATGATGCCTCTTCTCTGGATGTATAATGGTTATGGTCTTAGCAAACTGCTGCAGAGGTGCAGGTTCAGCTGTTTTGGAAATAGCACCATGCATAATAATTATAGTAATACTTGCAGTCAATGGGATCCATCGTGCATTGTTTTAGTGATCCAGGTGTCTGTTGTTCTTGTCCTCCAATGGACCAGGATGCAGATGTGAATATAGCATTAGTAGATTAAAGACAGCTATACACTTATGGCTGAATGTTTGTTGGAATGGCAGCTATCTGGACCGACTCTCCCTCTCTTCTTCAGTAGATATGCATTCTTTGCCTGAGCTGAGGGTGCATGTGCACTGAACAGGAAAGAGTAAAAAGCTACTGCCAGACATGTATGGTAGTACCTTATCTCTCTGTGAACACAAGGATTGGACAATCTGACATCTGCTGTTGAAAGAGAGTTGGGAGGCCACCATATACATTAGTTGGTTGTCCAAGCCAGTCAAAATTGGTGGGTTTGGCTTACAAACATCTAATGTGTATGGTTTACTTTAAGCTTTACAGGTGTATGTCAGCTAATATCTCACTGTTCCAATGTCATGGAGAGGTGCAGCAAAATTCATGCATACATTGCATGAGTGTGTAGTCCTGGTCATGTCTGAGCATACTGTACATGTGCTGTCTGTAAGTACCACCTTATACCCAAAAGAAAAGGAGTCTTTCATTACTCTCTTTTAGGTGTAGGGTGGAATATACAGATGCTTAATCCCCATATAGTCAGAAAAAAACGCCTGTATGTTGGCAGTGATCACATGATTATGCAAGTAAACATCTGTATAATCATGCCATTGAAGACCACATGCAAGCACTACAAGTTTGGCAGTTTTCTGAAACACTGTCCCCAGCTATTCTATTACAGAAGACTAGGCTTCATACAAAGGTGCCTAAATCAGCTCAATTGACTTTATCCAGTACTCTGGGGTCACATGTCTAATTCCATACAGAGAAGCTCCAATCATCAAAGTGCACAGATCTCGAATAAAGACGTCAAAGTGAAGCTTGCACATTGATCTTTGTAACTCATCATTACTTGTAGTAATGACGAGTCACAGTAATAGCTGTCCGTACACTTTAGATATTGTAACCATTGGCTGAACATTCATTTGGCCAGGAGCTATCTCTCTCACCCAACCATACACACGCATGCTTTATTTTCTCTATCAAAATTGTATGGCTTTGTATGGGCACTCTTCCATCCACCATAGCTATAATACACTTGAGCAGTGCTGATTTTTTGCATTTGATTGCATTTATTTAATTCACTTTTGCAGTTAAACTTTAAGAAGAACTGCATATGACTCTTAGGGAGCCTTCACACGGAGTAAACGCTCCGCTCATTCTGAACGTAAACTCGTTCAGAGTGAGCGGAGTTAAAACAGATCCCATTGATTTCTATGGGTGTTGGCATACGCGTGCTCCCCATTGAAATTAATGGGAGGCTTTTTTACTTATTGCTTTCAATGTGATACGTGCGTATCAGAATGAGTGGAGCGTTTACTCCGTGTGAAGGCTCCCTGAAGCTGTGAACCTTTGTTTTTTGTGCCTTTTCTGCTCCTGAGAACAATACTAGCAAAAAACGAGTATGCAGAAGTTCATGGTGTCCATACCTATCTTAAAAAGGTGGAAGGCAACAAACACACACCAAGACCCCCTGTAATCAGGGCTGTTTTAACATATTGGAGGTCCCAGTGCAAAAGCTTCGTAAGTGCCCCCCCCCATCACTACCACTTAAAAATATTAAACTTTCAAAAATTATAATGCCCCCTTAGTGGCCCTCACACAGTATAATAGTTCCCTAGTGGCCCCCACAGTTTAATGTCCCCCTTCAGCTATCCCCACAGTTTAATGTACCCATCCATCTGCCTCCAGAGAATAATGTCCCCCGTCATCTGCCCCCACAGTTTAATGTCCCCTCCAGCTACTCCCACAGTTTAAAATCCCCTTGCAGTTGCCCCCTGTTTTAATATACCCTTTCAGCTAATCCCACAGTTTAATGTACCCTCCAGTTGCCCCCAGTTTATCGTCTCTCTGTAGCTGTCTAGGGCACAACTATTATTTACACTATTACCAAAAATAAATAAATATTAGATGCACTAAAAAATATTGGTATTGGATGTAAAAAAAAAAAATATTCATGATCATGTGATTTCTCTTTATTAGTATTCAGTTTATGATTTCCATAATCTAAAAATAGAGTTAGAAGGTTTATCATGTCAAAGACTTCCAGTGGCATCCTGCCCAGTATTGATGGTCAAACATGGGTATTTATTTTTGGAATTATCAGGACATCACAATATTTCAGTGTTAGACAGTAGGTAGAAATTTCTATTTGGTCTTTTTTACATGAATTAATGATCTTTCATATTATACATTAAAGCAGAAAAGGTCTAAAAAAAAAATTTCAGTGCAAATAAATAATAAATAAATTGAGTGTCATTTTGGTCAAGCCTGACTGCATTCAGACAAGTGTATATTCTCTCCTCATTTTATTCATATTCAAGTCTTTTGTCCAGAAACTTATATAACCTAGATAAAACAAAGCAGAACTTCCTTTCTTTAATGAGGGGATGCTGGGCTTGGTTGAGGGCGATAGATTCAAGTCATTTCAGAGTTGAACTTGAATAAAAGAGCCATGCTGTGTCCTGCTTTGGATTAGACAAAGTATTTCATGTCCAATTCATCCCCTCATTTTGATGCAGATGGTAAGAAGAGGTTCAGAGGAAGACTGGATGCCCAATGACAGATCATTTATTTGCACGCATTCCGGTTTTACTAAACATCTCTGCGTAATATATCACACCGCTTTGTGGTGAACCTTTCCGTCTCTTCAGATCTTACTGAGATTGTAATGGAATAGAAGAATAAAGCCGAGCTGATAAAGTTTGACTTTGCCTTTGTAAATGGTGTTTTTACTTATGGGTATTTCCTGGTATTATATAGGAGAACAAGTAAAAAACGAAAAAGTCCACAGCATCTGTTTGATGTCACTAGAAAATGAAATACAATGTCATTTAAAAAAAAGAAACCCTTATTTCTATTAGCACTTAGGCTGGTCTTACACGGCCGTAATGATTTTATGGTCTGCAAGTTGCTGATCAGCAACACTAGCTGCTGGTCAGCAACATAGACTCCACAGACGCTTGTGAACTGCCGCACTCGCTCTTAGAGTTCTATGGGCGAGTCCGAGCAGTGCCGCAATTCATGGCCATGTTCTATAAATTGTGGACCACGGTTGAGGCCCGGCCACACCATGGATAAAATATCCGGTGGTGTAAGAGGCCGCATTGAATATAATGTGTCCGCAAATGGTCCGCAATTGAAAACCCTCAATTGCGGACCATTTGCGGACTTACATTACGGCCGTGTAAGACCAGCCTTAGGTGTAGATTTATAGTCAAGTGCACACATTTGACTATTTCTGTGTCTCCCATAGACTATATTGGAGAACAACAGCACATTGCTTCTGTGCAATGACATAAACTTTTAGACTAAGGTCCCATGTAGTGAGATACAGCAAAAAAAAAAGTTCCAGAAAAAGACCCAATGGAAATGCATGAAAGATTTTTTCATTCCACTTTCACAGAGATTTTCTCAGCAGACTTTCTGCCCCTATTATAGACTTTCTGCACCTTCCTGAGCTTTTAGGGCCATTTTGTGCGGAGGCATTTGACAAAGCTTTTTGTGGTTCCTGTAGGTGTCCCCCAGTCCAGTGTCCCTTGCTGAACCTTTTTCTGTTGTTTTCTCCTATCCCCTCTACCCTTACCATGAGTTATCATGAACTCCAGCATCTTCTGGCTGGAAAACTATTAGGGTATATATGGCTACACCAGGCTCCATAGTACCACAGACTCCTGATCTTGCATGTATCACCTAATTGCAGAACAGTAACCAGAATCTAAGAGAAGTTTTAGATGAGTCATCTGATTTTACATTTGGGGCCTCTACATACATTTCAATGGGACTACTGGTGAGAAGTGAGAGCAGCAGTGACTAGATGACATCTGGGACCAGGGCCAGCATCAGCACTTGGCACATCAGGGTAAGTGCAGGGTCCCAAGCTCCTGAGGGGGCCCAATTGGCTGCCAGATGCTGACTTTTTTTTTAACAGGCTTTATTTACTTACCGATTCCTGCTCCTGTTTATGGCTGCCTCTGCTTCCTTGTCTGCCCTTCAGGGGGCCCCATGAGTCTCATATCAGATTGCTGATAGTGATGTGATATGGAACGCACAAGGTCTCATGGAGGACTGAAGTGGAAGTGGAGGCGGCCATGGACAGGAGCGGGGATTGGTAAGTAGGTTTTAGTAGTAATTGTTATTCACCTCTGCAGGGCTCCAGTGAGACTCCATGCTGTCTGTGACCCACGTCTGTGATGTCATTGAAGAGGCCGCAGTGTATATTATTGCATACTTCCCAACTGTCCTGATTCAACAGGACAGTCCCAGCTTCCACATCCTGGGAGGTATGTCCCAGATTCAACTCATTTGCATCCAGAGAGGACATAGATGGGTTGAATTCAATGGTGATGCAGAAAGGACAGCTTCTGCCTCACTACTGTGTTCTCTATGTCCTCCAGCTCCGGAGCTGTAGGCGCGATGTGATGATGTCACTCACATTGCATCTGCAGCTCCCTGAACACTCCGGGAAAGAAGACTACAGCCTGCACAGCAGGGGAGCGAGGAGAGGTAAGTATGATTGTTTTTTATGTTAAACTTTGGCAGATGAAGAGGGACATTAAACTATGGAGGCTAATGGAGGGGGGACAATAAACTTGGGGGCATATGAAAAGGAATGTTAATCTTTGAGGGCAAGTAGAGGGGGCATTAAACTATGGGGGCCAGTGAATGGGGGGCATTAAACTGGAGGCAGATGGAGGGGGCATTAACCCTTTTCTCACCGAGGACGTCAGCTCTACATCCTCCGAGGGTGGCACCACAGTAGCGGAGGACGTAGCTACTACGTCCTCCCTACTAATGCTGATATCTCTGGATGCATGAACATATCTTGATGCATTAAGATTAATTTTAAAGATGAGAATCTCAAATTTAAAATGATACCAAGCACTTGATTATAGAATTTATACTTTTGGAGTGATTCTCTGTTGAAAATGCTATTTGGCACTGAGATCCAACTGCAGATCTCACTTCCTGACAGTGTTTTAACAGTGAATCACTCCAAAACTATAAGTTCTATCATCAAGTTCTTGGTATCATTTTAAAGATGAGATTCTCCTCATCAAGATATCTTCATGTAGTCCAAAGATATAGGGCTCTAAAGTGTCCCCCCCTCCTGTCTAAGCAAGCAACTTACAAACTATAACAGGAAGGGGAGGGGGGAGGAGCAGCCCTGCAGTGTGCACAGACAGAGAAACATTCTGACTCTGTGCATAACTTGTATGTGACACCAGGAGGGGGGTGAAAGTGGCTCTTTTGTCCCAATTAACCCCTCTCATGCCAATCAGAGAGCATACTATACTTTGTGACTGATTGTCAAATACAGGTATAATGTAATTTCCCTCTGAGCCTTACTAGTGGGGTATTCTTATGTAATATCTTCTAAACATAACCAGGAAGTTTATTGGCGCTGTGACCCAGACGTTTACCATTGTCCAGGTCGCAGCGCCAAAAAAAGTTGCACCAAACACTTACACAACACATACACAAAGTTGTGAATAAAGTTTACATTTCACCCAATCCCTGTCCAGTCCACACCTGAGCTTTATAGAGTAAACTACGTCTCTAGTGATATCCGTTACATGTGTCAGGGTCTGGGGTTGCTAGGCAGGGTGGCATAGACACACAAGTCCAGTTTCTTTTAGTCCAAAACAAAGGTAGAGTTTATTTTCACTCAAAAATATAGTGCAGCAACAAAAGGAAACAACACAAAAATAAATACCTGCCCGTCTAGGCTCAGACTAAACATAGACTAGGATACCTCACCTAGAATAACAGAAATGGAAAAAAGCCAGTAGAATCACTCAGGACACAGCTCCAAAAATATGACCTCTTTGTTTGCTCTCCAGCCAAGCTCTGCCAAAGTGTTGCTGCTGGAGCTGGCTTCTTAAGCCTCCTTGACGAGGAGACTCTCTGCAGCTGAGTTGCTGCTGGGACACCTTCCCTAAAGTGTGGAATGACAGGTCCCGCTACCAATCCTACCTGTCATTCCTAAAAATCCAGCCAACAAAAGTTGTCTGCTGAGAACAAACATTCCTGGCGTTTTCTCATATCACCCACCTGAGTAGTCTGGGTGAGATGTTCACCCCCTCCATTACCTGACCAGCCATCGGCTTACACATGCTATAATAATAGTAAAAACAATTATCACTAGAGATGAACTTATAGATTGCTAAAATTTTTATAGGGGGATGGAAAATAACATTTTTATGTAAAAATCCTTTTTAATTTGCATGCAGAAAATGGGTTGGCGCATTCTGCAATTTTGGCGTTTCTTAACACCCGCCCCTATAAATAAATACATGTGTGGTATGTATGAACTCCTCATATCTTGCAGTTTTTTGGAAAGTACATTTTGTTTCAGAAAGGGATTGCTTGAGCCGCACTTTCGTGGCAAATTTGAATTTTTGTGCAATTTTTGCTTGCAATTAGAGATGAGCGAGTACTATTCAAAACGTCCGTTTCAAGTAGCACGCAGCCATAGGAATGAATGGAAGCGGCCATGTCAATTCAATCCTATGGGTGCGTGATATTCGAAACTGGAGTTTCGAATAGTACTCGCTCATCTCTACTTGCAATCTCTGTTTGCTGCTAAGTTGCATAAAGGTAGTTGTATATATGAATTATTAAATTGTAGTTTTATATATGGTATGCTGTGTAATCTGAAAAAAGTTAGATTTTGGTATCACATCACAATTTGGTAGGTGCAGTATAGATTTTTAACATATTAGTGAATAACAGCAAAATCCTGCTTGTCTTCTGTATTAGTGTTTTCGGGAGTCTGAGCTTTTGTTGATGTTTGCGGTACACATAATATATATATATATATATATATATATATATATATATATATATATATATATATATATATATATATGCACATTGTCTACACCTTAAGCTGTTATTTTAAATGTATTTTGTATATGAATGTGAGATTGAACATGAGTTTTAGGTGCAAGTATGTGTTTTAGTGCATTTTTTTCAAAAAATGATTTGTGTTTGTCACAAGGTTGCATGAAGGTGGATGTGACGATTGATGACCCATTAAGACATTTGTAATCTTCAGGTTGTCTACTTTCAAAAAATATATAGGGTTTAGGGGTTCACTTGCTTTTCATGGTGTGTAATCACTACATTTTATAGGATGATACTTTTTTAACATTTCCAGCTTCAAAGCAGATTTTTGTTTCTTCCAGTTCTGGTGATTTTCTGAAGGCTCGTACATGCGAATGTAGGCCATAGTGATATGAATGAACTCTGCACACGTTGAACTCTTATTTTTGGTTTGGTTTCTGCTTTTAGCAACTAATATACATTTATTTGCATTTTTTCATAAAACATTCACTTTAAATCAAAATTGCATGAAAGTACCTGTTTGTATAAAGTACCAAGTGCCATTCTGACAATGCTGCAGGTGTCTACTTTAAGAAAATATATAGGTATGGGGGGGGGAGGGGGGGTTGGATGCTTTTTCAATGTTGCACTTTAGGTTTGATTTGTCCATCTCAAAACTGTGAAAATTGCTCTGGCCACTGGAAGTGCAAAATTTCCAGAGACCCTTGGCAGTGAAAGGGTTAAACTGGGGACAGATGGAGGGGGCATTAAACTCAGGCAACTGGAGGAAGATATTAAACCAGGGGTAGCTGAAGGAGGATATTACAATGGGGGCAGCTGGAGGAGGACATTAAACGGCCCCTCCCCTCCCACACGCTCTTCCTCCCAGGGGCACCCCCTATCCTGCGGCCCATCCCCCTCTTATTCCGTGGCTCCCTGGCCCTCCCATAGGTACGGTAAGTAGCCTATGTTTCAATCCGGGAGCCAAGGTATGTACGTGTGGAATTTCAGGCCAATCCTCTCGGCCGTTTAGGTGTGATTGAGGAATAATATTAGTAGGATAGGATAGTTCCCCTCCTTATAACTAATAGCTCCCCTCTTTATAAATAAGGGGGAACTATTATTTATAATGGGAGGCTATTAGTTATAAGTGTGGACTATTATTTAAAAGTGAAAACTATTTATAAGAGAGCACTATTATTTATAAAGGAAGAACTATCACTGATGAGGGGGACTATTATAAGGGGGCAATTACTGATAAGCAGCACTATTTATAAGCAGGGGAATTATTTATAAGCAGGGTCTATTATTTAAAAAGAGGCTTGTATATTTAGATGTAGGGATTATTATTTGTAAGGAGGCTATATTATTTATAAACAGCGATTATTATTTATAAAGTGGCATTATTATTTATAAACAAGGATTATTATGTATAAGGGGGCATTATAATAATAAGGTATCTTAGCTTCCCTTATAAATAATAATGTCCTGTTAAAAATAGTAGTCCTTGCTTATAAATAATGGCACCCTTATAAATATTACTGATAAGGGGGCAATGACGGTTTGTTCACACTTGCGCCAGGTGTCCGGTTTGTGCAGTCCGCCGGAATTCCGTCTTCAGTCCCGGCAAAATTGTACGAGGTACGGAAACCTGAGGGGCAACATGTTGGCTCAGTGGTTAGCAGTGCAGCCTTGCAGCACTGGAGTCCTGGGTTCAAATCCTGCCAGGAACGACATCTGCAAGGAGTTTGTATGTACTCCCCATGTTTGTGTGGATTTCCTCCCATTCTACAAAAACATACTGATAGGTAAAAAAAAAAAAAGTACATTGTGATCGCTATATGGGGCTCACAATCTGCATTAAAAAAAAAAAATGTACGGAAACCTGGTGGTCAGCTTTAAAACCCATTCACTTAAATGTGTCTGTAAAAGTGTCCGCCTGCTGCCTTTCTGCAGGGAAACCATTTTTTTTTTTGCCGGACACAAAGTCCTGCATGTCCGACTTTACAAACTGTTGATTATGACTCTTACTGGGTGACCTCCTGGCATCCTGGAAGTGCAAATGTCCAAGTCCCAGAGCAATGCTCTCACATCCACCAGGCTCACAGTCAAATTACACCTGACATGGGCACTTGTCAACTTCACACTTGCCAACTGTCCCAGAAAGTCCAGGAGGCTCCCCCCAAAAAAGGGGTGATCTCCTAGACTGCCATAAGAGCAGGCAAGTTGCCCAGCCCAGCTAGCAGTCATTATATATGTGACATAAAGGCACTTTATGTAGTGGACAATTAATCAAAAAATAACCAAAAGTTTTTTTTCTCATCGATTATTTCAGTTATTTGACATCCATGACATCTCTTTGGCAGACTGCCTTTGGTTAAATCAAATGTCACTAACTGCACACCGTCCAATTAGAATTGCTGATACGTGAATAACTAAAGCCAAAATTAAGTGTCATGGCGAGGCATATAAATAGGGGGTGTGGCATGTAAAAAGGGAGTGCCTAAAATAAACGTTTATTAATCACAATTGAGGAAAAATGTACAATTAATTGTGATTTTGATGCCGCCATGCATATGTCCATAACCATAGTTAGTTGCCTTGCCAAAAAATTCTTTCTGGTGTCCTCAGTCAAATGTTGGCAAGTATAGCACTAAGGCCTGGTTCACATCTGTGTTCAGTATTCCGTTTAGGGAGTCCACTCAGGAACAGAATATGGAATGCATTAAAAAATCGGTGAGAAATGAAAGCACATGGACCCCATAGACTATAATGGGGTCCATGTCTTTTCCTGCCGGTGTCCACACGTATCATGCAGAGAGAAAAGTGCTGTACAGAGTGCTTTTCTCTCTGCATGATTCATGCGGACACTGCACTGAAAACACACGGAGCCCATTATAGTCTATGGGGTCCGTGTGGTTTCATTGCTCACCGCTTGCCAATGCGGTCAGTATTCCGTTTGGGGGGTTCCCAAGTAGACTCTCCGAACAGAATACTGAACGCAGATGTGAACTGTGCCTTATTGTGCCATTCTTGTAACAACAAAGAGGTGTGGTTATCACCTAAATGGGTGTGGCATATCCTCTAAATGGGCAGGTCTTTGGTAAAAGGGGGCGTTGTCATATTCAGATCTGTGCACCAGTTCTCTCTTCACCCAACTTACAAAAGTTGGAAAGTAAAGGGGTAGCCACTGGATGGCGCTCTGGTTTTCTTAAAGGAGTTGTTAATATTTATAGGGACACAATGGCGCCATTAATGGGGTGCTTTCTCATGGCAGGACATTGCAATATGTATAAGCTACAGTATATACAGAGCACAGTCAGAGCTTATGTCCTGTATGTGCGAGGCAGGTGTCGGCCTCTTCCTGCAGCGGGTACGGGCACTGTATTACAGCGGGCGTGTACCGAGTCCTGCCCCGAGTGCACAGCAGGGACACAATGGCAGGCTTGTATGGCTGCAGAGAGCTGCGACTGCCCAGCGCGTGTCAGGCTTAATGATTTCCTCAGGCCTCGTCCCCCGGATGTCGCTCATTGGTCGCAGGCATGCGCCTCCTGTCAGCCCGCCACCCCGGCCCCACGACTCCCATTAAGATAAGGCCGGTAGAAGGGTCGTGTAGGTATCGCTGTGACTGATAAGAATGTGCTTGCAGATGGTAAAAACAGAGGAAGAGGAGGGGGCACCTCAGCCCTGGCGTTGCCTTCTTTCAATCCTCCTTGGCTTGTTCTTATCAGAGCTCTGTCAACACTGCAGATCGCTCATCAGCCTCAGCCCAGTCATAAATGGTGATTTGAAAGTGCAGGCTTGTGTGTCAGATTGTTCTCTAATCCCAAGAAAAGTTCAATAGGACAAAGGAGCTGCACCTGCCAAATACAGAAATAAAACCTAAGTGCTGCGCCTCCAGCCATAACTGCGCTTGTTATTAGGGTCCCACCGAGAACCTGAAATCGCAGTAAAGACGGCCACGTAGAAACGGTCCCATCTATATCATAGTCCCATGGCATCATCGCTTCGATTGTGACCTGTGACTGGGAAGATAGGAATTTGGTATTTATTCTGGGATTTATTAGGACGTATTCACATGGCTGTATGAAATACTGAGAATTTACCAACGCTTCTATGCCAGTTTTCTGGCATAGATGTGTGATAATGTGGTGCATTTATGGCATAAGGTCCTGTCTTGTGTCAAAGATGCTCCAGAACCTCCATTCTATGACTTGATCACCACTTTTTTGGGAGGAGAGCAGGGTGATCTTAATAAATTTGCCCCAATGACAGTTCAGATTTAGACGGCACCACCTTACGCTAAGGCCTCGTTCACATCTGTGTCGATAGAGACCCCCCTGAACGGACTACCAAACGTATTTGCAAGTGGTGTGCAGTGAAAGCATACAGATCCCCATAGACTATAATGGGGTCCGTGTGCTTGCCACGAGATCTCAGGGAACATGTGGACAGGAAAGTACTTCACAATCTACCTTTCTATCCGCATGTTCCACGCAAAGAGAGCACACAGACCCCATTATAGTCTACTAGCTTTTACCCGCGACTTCGTCTGCGGTGATTTGAGAATTGGGCGGACACAGACGTGTGAAAGTAGTTTAAAAACGTTGGATGGCCAGTAAATGAGATATTGTATATTGTGTATGTAGTAATACAGACAATTGTTATAGGGTTTGAACCTGCAATCGTTTGAGTGCAAGTCTCCATAGGAGGCAGTGATATGTATGTGCATTACAGTAGTTTTGTCCGTGTGTTAGTGATGTGTGATATGTATATGCATTACAGTAGTTTTGTCCATGTGTTAGTGATGTGTGATATGTATATGCATTACAGTAGTTTTGTCCGTGTGTTAGTGATGTGTGATATGTATATGCATTACAGTAGTTTTGTCCGTGTGTTAGTGATGTGTCTGTGTCATTTATTTTATTCTTAGTTGAAGTTTTTTTGAGTGCCACTTAGGGATTTGAACCTGCAATCATGTGATTGCAAGTCTCCATAGACGGCAATACACGCGTATTGCCGTCTATGGGAGATTGTGTCCTGTACTATTATCGCGGCTGTCTATAGACAGCCGCGATAGTAGTATTCCAAGCACAGACGTGGGAGCTTGCAGTATGCTCCCGGCGGTCAGCGGAACAGGTCGGCTCGTGGGAGGTGAGCAGCCAGGAGCCGGCCTGCAACTTAGAAGGTATGGTGAAGGGGTCATTGGGGGGGGGGGGGTGTTAAATGTTAATGGTTGCAATCTTTTGATTGCAAGGCTCCATAGACAGCAATGCACGTGTATTGCCGTCTATGGGAGATTGTGTGCGGTACTATTATCGCGGCTGTCTATAGACCAGCCGCGATAGTAGTCTTGTAAGCACAGACGTGGGAGCTTGCAGTATGCTCCCGGTGGTTAGCGGAACAGGTCGGCTCGTGTGAGGTGAGCAGCCAGGAGCCGGCCTGCAACTTTGAAGGCATGGGGGGGGGGGGGACACTTGTATTGTAAGGCCTCCGGGTGTAGCGGAGAGCCGGTTACTCTTTGGGGATGTTGTGGAGGGCCGGCCCGTGTGGGCTAGCCGGCAGGCTGTGGGGAAACGCTAGGGCGGAGGAGACTGGAGAAAGAGCAGGAGCATGTGTGCCTGGAACTTACCGCTGAGCAGGCAAAGCAAGGTAGGGAAGGCAAGTTTGAGGGTCGAGGATGAGTGTGGAATGCCGGCATAGACTTGTGGCGGCGCGGGCCAGGCTTTCTGTGCGCTGTAGTGACGTGTAGGCAGGAAGTGTGCGTGTGGCCTCCTCAGTGCAGTGTAGTTCGCCTGGGGCTAGGAGTCCTGCTTTTGTGAGTCTCCTGCTAGGAAGCCATGTTGTTTAGTGGCACAAAAAGTAGCCTGTGACTCAATCCTAAGGGAAAGCTAGGTTTGTGGAAATTTGCACGCAAATCCGTCCAGGCGTTTTAGCGTGATTGAGGTACAAACATCCAAACTCACAAACATCCAAACATCCAAACACACAAACTTTCACATTTATAATATTAGTAGGATGGGATCCGTGTGCTTTCACTGCACACCGCTTGCAAATGCGTTCGGTAGTTCGTTCGGTAGTCTCCACTTTGGGTCCTACTGCTAAAAAAAAAAAAAAAATGCTGCAGGAAAAACCGAGGCAGCAACGCATTGCGGTGTTTCCCGCAGCGCTTTTCACAGAAAGTTTGCAGAGGTTTCCTCTGTGGACTTTCTGCTTCAATTATACCTATGGGAAAACCATCACCATTTCCATAGGTATAATTGACATGCTGCGATTTCCAAAACCACAATGGTTTTGGAAATCGCACCGTATCCGCTGCGCATATTTTACCTCGCTGTGGGGATGGAATTCGCAGTGAATTTAAAACGTCGTTTTTTTTTTCCATTTTTGCTACATGGGGCCCTGTTCCATGTTGCAGCAACACAGCATTTGTGGCTGCTGCTGAAACGCTGATGAAAATGACACTTTGTTTAATCTCACCCACACTCTTCAAGTGTTTTCCCTATATATTTAAGGCTAAGGTTTCACATGGTATCCCACAGCAAAAAAGCGCCGCAGGAAAAATCGCAACGCATTGCAGTTTTTCCCACAGCGATTTGCACAGAAAGTTCACAGGGGTTTCCTCTGCGGACTTTCTACTTCAATTATACCTACATATGGGGAAACTGGCAGCGTTTCCATAGGTATAATTGACATGGTGCAATTTTCAAAACTGTGGTTACAGTATTGTAAGCGGCCATTTTCTTGTCAGCTTTTCCCTAGGCCCAAGGCCTAGAAGTTTTAAGCCAACCCCCGGAAGAAGACGTGTCAAGACCCCGTTCCTGAAGAAGATAGAGGCGGCGCTGGAGAGTTACAGACAAAAAACGGGATTTATACCGAACGGTGGCCCAAATCAATGAATCAATGGGAGCCCTTTCTTCAGGCTGATTTCAATGGGAGGCAGTTTTTTGAGCCAGATTCTGGCACGGATTCTGCTTTAAAATCTGGCCCAAAAAACCCTGTGTGAACCCGGCCTTAGAGTCCAGACACTCAGGTGTTTATGACTCCCAGGATGTGGTCGTGATTTGGACAGAAACCTGATGGCCATGTCATCCCACACATTGATTCAACATATTCTGACTGATACAGCCCCAGTAGAAAACATTTCAGAATCCCTAATGGTGGTTAATAGTAAATGTTAGAGAGGTAAAGGGGTTGGTTGGCCAGATCAAAAGCTTTTAAATGGGTTAAAAATGCAAGTTTGTAACGCCTACTAACAACCTTTCATTTTACTGTCTGCCTATGATGTTCTAGTTGTGTATGGTTTGTTCCACTTCTCGGTTCATTCTGACACAGAAAGGGCGCCCCTCCACCTGTATCAGTATGTGACTAGTGATGTGCCTTAAAGAGACTGATTGTCTCTGCCTTAACCATGATGGAGAAGGAGACAGGCTTAGTCACACTGTCAGCCCTTTCATGCATTTCACTAGTCACATACTGTCATAGAGAGGGAGTGGCAAGTTCCTTTTCTGCATCAAAATGAACCTGGGAGTTGAAAGGACCAGTGTAGAAATTAGGACAGCTAGTATAGTGAGTTTGACCAATTTACCTTTCAAACACGTTCAAGTACCCCTTTTTCTGTCTGAACAGCTCCTTTAGACTGGTTGTTCTTTGCAAAATAATGTCTCGAAAATATAGTTTTTTGGAATATAAAAATGCTCTAATATATTGCCTCTTCTTTAGGGTTGAGCCGATCTTGAGATTTCAGGATTGTTTTTAAAATCCGATTTCCGATCATTTTCCATTCGAACCCGATCTCAATTCCGATCCCAATGCAAGTCAATGGGATTTTTTTAATAATCGAATATCAGATTTTAAAAACGATCCTATCCACTACACAGCATGGAGTCTAAAAATTGAACGCTTTAATTATTAGACTCCACGCTGTGTAGTGATTAAAAAATCCCCCCGGCTAGTTAAGTCCCCCCTGCTGTCCACTTACCTGCACAGATTCTGCCGCTTGTCCAATCCCCGCTGTTCTTGCTCCTGTTCTTGCCTTGCTGCCCCCGCCTCCCAGGTTAGTGTTACAGACCTAGGAAGAAGGCGGGACTTGTGGTTTAGAAGAGTGTGGGTGGGTACAGGGCAGGGAGTGCTCCTCTCCCAGTACCCGCCCACACTCTCCTAAGCCACAATCCCCGCCTTCTTCCTAGGTCTGTCCCACTAACCTGGGAGATGGGGGCAGCGAGGCGAGAAGAGGAGTTCAAGCACAAGGACCCCATTATAGTCTATGGTGCCTGTGCGCTTGCACTGCACAGTGCTTGCAGTTGTGCTTGTGTTCTGTCTGTAGGGGTTCTCATGCGGATTCTTAAGGACGGAACACATCAGCATATGTGAACCGGGCATTAGCTAGTCTGCCATTAGAATGAATGGACGCAGCCGGCGCGCAGGGGGGTTAAGCAGTCGGACGCCAGCACAGGCTGTGTGGCGGCTGCGTCCATTCATTTATATGGGACCTAGCTAACATTGTTAGCTTTTCCCGCAATGCTTGGCCAGTAGCAAAGCGTTGTGAGAAATAACCTCCGACCTCAATCCCGCCTAAAAAGATCGGAATCCGATCTTTTTCAACCCTACTCTTCTTTTTTACAGAATGCTTCTTTCTTCAGAGGAGGAATGCAGGGTACAAAATTGTGAAGTGAACTACACATTCACCTCTTACTAGATGGAAGATTTTCTCAGCTAAACGGTATTGTAACAATATATCGTTTGGAAACTTTTTTTTTTTTTTTTTTTGCCGAACAACAATTTTAATGTAATGTAGTAAAGACTTGGCATTTCATAGTATGTGTATTGGTAGCTGAGCAGAGATTATTATCATTAGGAAATTTCTCTGGTGAAATTTTTGCAATTATTAAAGGTAATCTGGGAGCAGCGTGAGAGTTCTTGCATCTCACTAAGGGCTCGTTCATATCTGTGCCCGGTCTCCGTTCATGCAGGTTTCCGTTTTCTGCACAAAATTGAGCAGGAGACAGAAACCTGCAGGACTATTTCAAACCCATTCATTTGAATAGGTTTGAAAGATGTCCGGCCGTCAGCGCCGGTGAGCGTTTTATGCTCTCCTCCGCGAAACCGGCTTTTTAAAATCGTACACAGAGTCGGACATGCAGTACTCTGTGTCTGGTTTTAAAAAAAAGGTTTCACGGTGGAGAGCATAAAACGCTCACCGGCGCACATGGCCGGACCCGGTCTGACAGCTTTCCGTCTTCTGCATGCAGAAGACGGAAAGCTGAGAACAGACTCCGGGAGCTAGTGTGAACCTATCGGAATTTATACCACTTTATCAGTATCTAACCTAAAAAATTATTTTTAAAAATTGTAATTTGTATATGGGTTGCTCGCCAGTCAGAGAATAAATAGGATATTTCTTCTTATGATAATTTTCAAGAAGAACCTGCCGCTCATAATGTAATGCACATTTTGTAAGGTAGTAGAAAATGCCGCCACTATTGCTAGGGAATTTCCACCATTGCCACCACTATTGCTAGCCAATTTCATCTGCATCCACAATCTGGTGGTTTGAAGGTCTTGGTACAGTGAATTAATTTGGCATGTATTAGATTTAGTACGAAACTCCCAAAATTTTGGGATTCACTGAAATCTCGCATAATAGTTAATAAACTGCTGACTAGGGGCCACACGCTGGCTCAGTGGTTAGCACTGCAGCGCTGGAGTCCTGGTGTTCAAATCCTGCCAAGGGCATAAAACCATCTTCAAGGAGTTTGTATGTTCTCTCCGTATTTGCGTGGACTTCCATCCCATATTCCAAAAAGACATACTGATAGGGAAAAATGTACATTGTGGGGCTCACAATCTACATTTAAAATAAATAAATAAACTGCTGACTGCACCAACCTATTCAGTGAGAGTTAATCCTCTATGATCCTATTCTTGTGATACTATGATATCACACATCCTACTTGAACAGCAAAGCACCAACTGTCTCATTTACATAAAACTTCAATATAGTTTATCTCCAAATCTATACAATTGACCCACATAGCAGAGTTATACATAATATGTTGAATACTGTTGAATATGCTTGTGAAAGGTGGTAGACTCCTTTTGAGAAGATTTTAGAGTATCACGTGTAACCTGGGGCTACTTTTGATTTGAACAAGGAATGGATTTGTGGATTTCTTTCAATAAATTTTCCAAGTTCTTAAAAACTAAAAAGACTGGAATATTATACATTAATCTTGATGATCCCTGCCTCATCGTGAATAAGATGCATCCTCTGCCACGTCACATGCTCCCTAGGGCTAGTTTACACAGGGTCTTTTGTCAGAGGAGTTTGAGGCAGAATCCGTCTCAAAATCCGCTGCCAAAAATGGCTCCCATTGACGTCAATGGGAACCGCTCGCTTCTTTTTTTCCGCTAGCTAGTAGCAAAAAAAAGAAGCAAGCTGCCCTATCTTGCCGCGGATTCAGCCGCGGCGCAAGGCTCTGGCCCATTCATTTGGGTCTAATCCAGAGCAGAATGCCACGACGGGATGCCAGTGCACTGCACTGGCATCCCGTTGTGGCAGCCGCAACGGAATGTGTACACGCGGAACTCCGTGTAAACTAGCCCTAACAAAAATAGCTGTCATAGATTTTTGTTGTAATTTACACCACAAAAACGGTGTAAATATTAGTGAATTTGACTTGAGAGATGGAGACAACAATGCTCCACCCTGTTCCCATTGCCAAAGACAGTGTTAAAACAACACTTACAATTACTACTTGGAGTAGATTCTTAGTGAATCTGCTCCAATAACTGGTGATTATGAGTATGTTCATATGAAGCACCTATGCAACTACGTCAAACATCTACGGTATACGGAGCTTCAGGAAATCCAAGCACATGCTGGAACAACCCCATTGAGATATAAGAATTTTTTTTAATGGATTTCATTTCAATGTTTCCTTCTCTTACAACCAGATATTTTGGTACCAGAATCCTAAATGTTATTTTGAAGGTTGCCAATGAATGGATTGTTCAACATAAATTTATAGCGTAAATTCACACAGATTTTGAATCCGCCTCAAAAAAAAACCTCCCAACTCTCCTATTTATTTCAGAGGGAGTCAGGCAGCTTTTTCCTCTAGCTGATTTTTAAAAGATAAAAAAATAAAACCTATCTTTGGCTAAGGCTCCACATAAAAGCGCTGTGGTGGCAACGCATCATGGTTTTGACCACAGTGCTTTTCACAGAAAGTTTTCACAGGAAACCTCTGCAGACTTTCTGCTTCCATTACACCTATACAGAACACGCTGGCATTTCCGTAGGTATAATTGACATGCTATGATTTCCAAAACCGCAACGGTTTTGGAAATCACTGCGTGTCAGCTGTGTTTACTTTTCCTCAATTATCTAGCGAATCCCATCCACATTGCAGAAACTGTCAAACCGCGGCATTTATGCCATGTGGGGCCCTGGTTCTCAAGTTGATTCTGCCTTGTAAGTCCCATTGAAATGAAGGGGAGGCACCAAAAGAAACGCTACTGGGTTTTTTTCTGCCTTCCATTTATTTCAATGAGGCTTGCAAGGCGGAATCCGCCTGAAGATAGAAAGGTCACAATGATTCTTTTGAGAAAATAAATCTGTTCTTCCCTGACAATGGGAGAGATGGGAGGCTTTTTTACGCAGATTCCGCCTCAAAATCCACCTGCAATAACCCAATGTGAGCATACCCATAGGTAACTGTATATTGTAAATTTCTAATAACTTTATACGTGCACTTACATACCTATACAAACAGTATTGACAGTATACCAAAAATACAAACAGGAGGCTTAATTTTATATGTTAGTAAATCTCCATAGTAGAATGTAAGCTTCATCATCTCCCTTAAAAATTACATACATGTATATCAGAAGCTAAAATAAATCCTACTGTGTAGACGGCTTTTGTATTGAAAAGGTCTTTATTGTCCCCCTCCTGAAATCTCCTATTCCTCTGCTCAGTTTCCTAGTGATAATCTCTGGAAAGTGACTAGAATAAAGAAATGTAAGAAAGAGGTGGAAAAAACAGAAAGAGAAATTATTTCTGTGCGGCTGGAGATTAATTTCAGCATGTACAACCCAAAGGCAGTTATCTCTTTAACAGGGAAAACAGTTTGGCTCCATTGTCTGCCTGCCAGAGCCGCCTTTAGAGAAAGGGAGACTGGCCAGTCTTGTGATCCAACTCAAAGGTTAGTTAAAAGACAAAAAGAGCTGGAAATCTTCATGAATAATACTGTCCCCTTTAGCTCTGAGCATTGCAGGCGCCCATTTCAATAGTGCAGCACTTTGTTTTTCTGCTCGCCTGAGTTGGGATTTCACAGAATAAAAAAAAAAAAGCGCTAAAGAAAAGATTCAACAATTAGAGGTCGCCTGTCAGAAAACATTAACGCATTCCTTACCCAGGCTGTCAAACAGTCTGAAAATAAAAAATTACCATGGAAAATTGCACATACGCCCTCCTTTCCGCCCTGGGAGGGATAAGGAGGTGCTGGACAGAAAGATCACCTTTATTCCTGTGCAGTGACATCCCAACATTAGAATAGTCCAACCTTTTTGTTGTGTGTGTTTCTCTAGGTATTTCCATGACAATCTATAGGGCCAATAATAAATCTTTATACCGCAACAGTACCATAAAGTGCTATTGCAGGAGACGCCTATAACACAGCCTCAGATGAAGCGTTGCTTACCAAAATGACAGTTTTACATCCTAAATTCTTTTAAGATACCCTCCAAAATTAGGTGCAGTGCAGAATACTATTACATACTCTTCTGCCCAGGCAAACCCTATGTATCCTTCTCTACATGGCTCATGAGCAGAATGCAAGAATATCAAGGAGAACTGACACTTGAGAGAAGCAGTGGGGAGAAACTGGAATACCATTCATGCTGCATGGCAAGCTGAGTGCAGCCCCATGGGCACTATAATTGGTACCATTACAGGTTGTCACCCAGCTGGAGAAAATGGTAACTGGAAACAGCTGAATACAGTACTAAAAGACTTTGGTTAAGACAATAATTCAGAGCCCTGTTTCCAGATATTATTTCCTCTTTTAAGGGTAATGTGTTTTAATTATGATAGACCAGATTGGGGAATCAGGTAATGTACACAATGCCCCATTGCTATCCTTCAGTGTAATGCTCCTTTACCAAATACCAGTAGCCACACACCAAGTAGAGAATTTACTACATCTGAAATAGTGAGAAGGGAAAATAGTAGCATTACCACAATAGAAAGTTCTATGCCAGGTCTTACAAAAAGTAGACAAAGTACATGGGACACATAAACTTAGACCAGGCAGAAGCACCAAATATACAAAAGTGGCTCCTGGAACTTTAGACATGTTTGTCTTAAAGGGATTCTCCACTTTTCTAATAATGGTGGCTTATCCTTAGGATAGACCATCAATGTTAGATTTGCTGGAGACTGAGAGCTGGGCCCATCCAGATCAGGTTTCTGGTAATGCCAGGAGTCACACTGCTCACTCACCATATGATCTGTAGTGGTGGATTTAGGTAGGGCAGCACTGACCATAGACCTCAATACATTGTGTGGCTAAGGATAGGCCATCAGTATTATAAAGGCGGGTAACCCCTTTAATTAGCTGGTTTACTTTGTGCTAATATTTGACACATTTTGATCCACACTTCATTCCTGCAAGGCCAAACCACTTTCCTGCAATATCATACCCTCTGTCAAGCCATGTGGAAAAAGTGTCACAGTAAATGTGACACAAAGGATGAAAAGGTTGAGGGGAGTGTGACACTTCCTCCATGTAAGACATGGGTTGTAGGTGTAGGTTTACTGTATTCTTTGTTTTTGTAACTCTTTCTTTGCATCCTTTGCACAAGTAATTTGTCCTTCTATTTAGGTGGTTATTGTTACAAGGCTGTGAAGCGTGCTAAGGTTTAGCATAAAGCTCCTACAGTAACTATTACATCTCTAGCTGGACTGTGACTGTTTAGTTGGTTTTGCTCCTCCTATTTGCTTGTCTTATACAAAAGGGTCATGTAGTAAGCTTCTGGCCTTTTGTTTTATGGTCATGGGTCAGTTTTAGTGCCAGTGTTTGTGCTTATGTTGTGCAACCCATGTATTGTAAATGCCTCCTTACACATCTGGATAGTTGCCTATGGAGCATCACACAGACTCGTGAAGCGCATATAATAGCATTTTCTAGTAAAATGATAAAAAGCTCATGTACAAAACTACTAAAGATAACCTTTTGAGTTGTACTATTTGAAAAGTTGTTTCTATATCCAGTTCATTTGATTCTTCGTCATATTTTTTCTATAAAATCTTGTGCACAACTTATATGGCTACCATTACAACTTTCCTAAGAGATGTCATCCATTGTTCTCAGAATCCTGCACGGTAAATCTTCTATTGGAAGTGTTTAGAATGTATAAGGATGAGAAGTCTGGTGCAGCTGCCAACTGCTTAGGGTAAATTTACTCCTAATACTATTTGTTGCTTTAGTTTATGCCAAAAGCACCAATATTGTAGCACATTTTTTGACGGCATGAGGCTGCATGTTTAACCATGCCCCTGTTTTGATACATCCTGCCTCTTCCCCCTAAGCCATATTCCTGTGGCAGACAAGGCGTAAAAATCACTAATAAATATGGTGCAAAACTAGTTTTTGTTTTTTTTTTTTTTTTTTGAGGGGGGGGGGGTTGCCACAAACTGTTCCAAAGTTTTAGCGAATTTTTATTTCATGTGTCTTTAACATGGCACCTTGAGACAGTTTTAAACTGCACCAGATGTTTGATAGTCTGTTACATTTTGAGGCTGGGGCCCCACGTGGTGTAAACGCAGCAGTAATCTGGGACGCTTTACAACCTAGTGAATCCCATCCATGCTTTGCGGAAAAATACATGCAGCGAACACTCTACAGTTTCCAAAACTGTTGCGGTTTTGGAAATTGCAGCATTTCAATTATACCTAAGGGTCCATTCACATGGAGGAAAATGGTGAGGAATTTGGTGTGGAATTTCAGCCTCCCATTGACTTCAATAGGTTCCTTTTTCTACTAGCAGAAAAAGGAACCCATTGAAGTCAATGGGAGGCTATTTTTTTCAGTGCTGAAATTCCAAACCAAATTCAGCACCATTTTCCTTCGTATGAATGCACCCTAAGAAAACGCAGACGGTTTCCCTATAGGTATAATGGAAGCGTTTGTTTCCAACAACGCTTTTTTAGAGCCTTCGCCTTTGACTGTACTTTAAGACTAAGGCACGTTGCAGAACACAGCTATATATTCATATATATTCAGCAATATTCCATAGTTTTTCATTGCATTATTCCTGCGTTTTTCTCTGTTTTTTCCCCTTATTAGGCTAAAGCCCCACATTGCGAAACCGAAAAAAACCACAGGAAAAAAAAATGCTGCGTTTTACATTACCACATACAGTCCTATGAAAAAGTTTGGGCACCCCTATTAATCTTAATCATTTTTAGTTCTAAATATTTTGGTGTTTGCAACAGCCATTTCAGTTTGATATATCTAATAACTGATGGACACAGTAATATTTCAGGATTGAAATGAGGTTTATTGTACTAACAGAAAATGCGCAATATGCATTAAACCAAAATTTGACCGGTGCAAAAATATGGGCACCTCAACAGAAAAGTGACATTAATATTTAGTAGATCCTCCTTTTGCAAAGATAACAGCCTCTAGTCGCTTCCTGTAGCTTTTAATCAGTTCCTGGATCCTGGATGAAGGTATTTTGGACCATTTCTTTCTACAAAACAATTCAAGTTCAGTTAAGTTTGATGGTCGCCGAACATGGACAGCCCGCTCTCAAATGATCTGAAAACAAAGATTGTTCAACATAGTTGTTCAGGGGAAGGATACAAAACGTTGTCTCAGAGATTTAACCTGTCAGTTTCCACTGTGAGGAACATAGTAAGGAAATGGAAGACCACAGGGACAGTTCTTGTTAAGCCCAGAAGTGGCAGGCCAAGAAAAATATCAGAAAGGCAGAGAAGAAGAATGGTGAGAACAGTCAAGGACAATCCACAGACCACCTCCAAAGAGCTGCAGCATCATCTTGCTGCAGATGGTGTCACTGTGCATCGGTCAACTATACAGCGCACTTTGCACAAATAGAAGCTGTATGGGAGAGTGATGAGAAAGAAGCAGTTTCTGCACGTACGCCACAAATAGAGTTGCCTGAGGTATGAAAAAGCACATTTGGACAAGGCAGCTTCATTTTGGAAACAAAAATTGAGTTGTTTGGTTATAAAAAAAGGCGTTATGCATGGCGTCCAAAAAGAAACAGCATTCCAAGAAAAACACATGCTACCCACTGTAAAATTTGGTGGAGGTTCCATCATGCTTTGGGGCTGTGTGGCCAATGCCGGCATCGGGAATCTTGTTAAAGTTGAGGGTCGCATGGATTCCACTCAGTATCAGCAGATTCTTGAGAATAATGTTCAAGAATCAGTGATGAAGTTGAAGTTACGCCGGGGATGGATATTTCAGCAAGACAATGATCCAAAATACCGCTCCAAATCCTCAGGCATTCATGCAGAGGAACAATTACAATGTTCTGGAATGGCCATCCCAGTCCCCAGACCTGAATATCATTGAACATCTGTGCGATGATTTGAAGCTGGCTGTCCATGCTCGGCGACCATCTAACTTAACTGAACTTGAATTGTTTGTCCAAAATACCTTTATCCAGGATCCAGGAACTGATTAAAAGCTACAGGAAGCGACTAGAGGCTGTTATCTTTGCAAAAGGAGGATCTACTAAATATTAATGTCACTTTTCTGTTGAGGTGCCCATACTTTTGCACCGGTCAAATTTTGGTTTAATGCATATTGCGCATTTTCTGTTAGTACAATAAACCTCATTTCAATCCTGAAATATTACTGTGTCCATCAGTTATTAGATATATCAAACTGAAATGGCTGTTGCAAATACCAAAATATTTAGAACTATAAATGATTAAGATTAATAGGGGTGCCCAAACTTTTTCATAGGACTGTAAATGAACGATAATCTGGCTATTCCCATCAACACATTGCGGGAAAAAAAACACTGCAGAAAAGCGCAGTATGTCAATTTTAATATTTTAATTCTGGAAATCTCCAATAATAGTGAAGATCCCTATTCGAAAAATTGTATGTATATTTTTCACATATTGTTTCAGTGTTTTATGTTTGAAGTGTTACTTTAAAGCTTCCCTGCAGATTTCTTCTATATTTTAAAACACATATGCCCCTGTTTTCCAGTGAGTATCAAAAATACTGACACATGAGTGGCAAGCCTGTAAAAAAAGGGAAATGTGTACTTTAGTATTGGACAGAAAATAAAAAACAGTCTTTGCCAATTTCAGCATTTTTTTTAACTTCTTTCTAGTGCTATAAATATTTTATACCGTCTGTCACATCCGATAAAGTAGAAGAGATGAGACTCTATATTTTGAAAAGTTCAGCAACTACCCAATGTGTTCATAGACAAAGTAAGTGATGACTTAAAAAAGAAACTTTAAATTAGATTATAGGCCTTTCCCTGCATCACCAGGGGATGGATTAAAGAGCCATTTTAATTTCCACTTGGACATCTGTATTATTCCAGAGAAAGGACTAAAGAGGCGCATATTGGTAAAGTGTGAAATGCAGTTTTGATTGAAAGAGGAAGCTATTTCAACTGGATTATAGCGTGACAGTATAGATTAAACACCACCATATGGTCTAGATAGACTTCTATTTCATCCAGGTAACAATGCATTGTTAATTAAGTGGTGATGAAAATTCTAAATGAAAAATAAGGCCACCTGTATGGGTCATAAAGAAAGTCAAGAAAGACAAGATGGTCCAGGCCTTAGTAACACAGAGGCTGTAATCCTGCTTGATCCCTGGCGTCTACTTTCACTCAGATTTGTGTCTGGACTGTGCCTGTTGTATTAAAACACCAACCGTTAACATCTATGTGACCAGCATATATCAGAAGGGTTAGGTCTAAGCTACAGAGTGGATTTTTTTGTTCATGCAGCACAATTATTATTATTATTATTAATTATTATTATTATTTTATTATATATTTTTTAATAACTGTCCTTCTTATTAAATTGTTGCTTAAAACATTATTTGTTACTTTACTGATATTTCACTATATGTTAATAATATTCTCTGCATTATAAGATATAGTCAAAAACCATTCCCACAATTTGGGACACTTAGTTACTTTTTTTACATCAAAAGAATAATCGTTTAAAGGTTTTATTTTTATTAAAAATAAAACAAAAAACATCACCAGAAAACTATAAAAGAAACAGAACAAATCATTAGTCACCTGTTAAAGGGGTTGTCCAGTTTTAGAGAAATCCTGGGAGACAAATGTTATTATTTGTGTAATGAAAAGTTATACAAGGTTCCAATATACTTTTTCTGTATGAATTCCTCTAACAGGCTCTCGCAGCCAGAGCCGACTGCACATGCGTCATCCATGAGGCCCAAAGAAGACGACATGGAAGGCGCGAACACAGCTCAGGGAGAAGGCGGCGCTGGCTATGGGAAAGGTAAGAGACGAATAGCCTTTTTAAGGCTATTCCGACGTGGTTAGGGGGAAGAAGTTCTTTTAATGGTAGAATCTAGAGTTGAGCGAGTACTGTTCGGATCGGCTGATCCGAACAGTACTCGCTCATCTCTAGTAGAATCTCTTTAAGCAGCGGCCGCCGGCAAAGTCTGCATGCCGCTTCCATACATTACAATGAGAGCGCGCTATTCAAATAGTTAGAAATGAACGAATACTATTTGAATAGCGCGCTCCCATTGCAATGTATGGAAGCGGCATGGAGACGTTGCCGGCGGCCGCCGCTTAACTCCTCGCGTGCCGCCGCTTCAAGCCTTATATAAGGCGCACCGGACTATAAGGCGCACTTTCGATTTCTGAGGAAATCGAAGTATTTTATGTGCGCCTTATAGTCCGGAAAATACGGTATATGGGATACTGTTGACACTAACTGTAAAGGGATGCAGAATATTATGGTGCTATATAATTAAGCAAAATAAATTAATAAGTAACTAAATAAAAAAAATACAACCAATTGATACAGACAGTATATTATAATATTGTATAACTTTTCATTATACAACACTATTTGTCTCTCAATATTTTTCTGAAACTGGACAATCCCTTTTATTGTCTCGCCAGTCCAGTGGCAGCACTCTGTTTACTGCTACCTCCTGCTACCTCCTGTCATCATGTTACAGCCCATTCATGGTGACTTGTTCATGAATGTCATGTGACCAACTGGCCTCAGAGGACATGTGCTACTTGTACACAGGTGACTACTGCAACCAATGACTGGCTTCAGTGGCCTTTTAACACAAACAGGACATCATCACTTTCCACCGCTGCATCAGAGGGACCTTTAGTAGGTGAGTCGTTTTATTCCTTTCCATTTCCTCAGGGCTGGTTATTGTTTTATAGAAGTTAAACTTCTGTCACCTAATTTGCAATATCAAAGATAGTGTAGTAGCGATGTACTATATAGAATTGTTATTTATGTATTTTCTGAATATCTTAGTAAAGGCTGAAGATGAATCGCATAAGCCTTCTAAGATATCTAGGCATTTCAGGGTGCTGTTGCATCTACTGCATTGGTTAACTGCATTCTGCATCAGAAATCAAGAGGTCCTTACATCTGAGAAGTTGTTTACATGCTATATTATATACTGGATCAGGGGTGAACCTTCCCCTTTCGCCGCCCGAGGCGACTACAGAAAGCCGCCCCCCCCCCCCCCGGCCGGAGGAGGGGGCGTGGCCGAGCGGAGGGGGCGGGGCTTAGCGCCGTTCGCCGGCAGAGATTCCGCCCGGAGACTGCCTGCTCTCTGCCTGAGCGTGAGGGGAGGCTGCTGGAGCAGCGCTGCTCCAGTGGCCTCCCCAAACCACCGCTCGGTGCTAAGCCAGTCCAGGACCGCTTGTCCTGGACTGGCTTAGGGAAGCAAAAATGCTGCCCTCCCTGAGGCCCTGACATAGCGCCGCCAGAAGCGCTCGCTTCAGGTCGCCTCATGGGAGGTGCGGCGCAACTGGATGTCTGATGGGTGGACACCTATAGAACAGGGTTCCCCAGTCCTTTTTCAACCAGTCAAGTTTGCCTACTGAACTTCAGGTACTGCTGTTCTCTGTAATTTCTTGTTGCATAACGTAACTAAATAGGTCAGTTTCCTCAACTTAAATTTTAGCTATAAACAAAACTTTGGCAAAAAGTCCCCTCAGCACTACATAACATTATCCTATTAATATTATAAATGTGAAAGTTTGTGAGTTTGTGGGTTTGTGTGTTTGGATGTTTGCATGTTCGGATGTTTGTTCCTCAATCACGGAAAAACCGCTCCACCGATTTGGCTGAAATTTTCCACAAACATAGTTAATACACCCGATTAAACAATAGGCTACTTATAGCAATATTACACAATAGCGCACATACGTTTGTGCCAGGACCCCCACAAAACCCAAACTCACACCACCATCTCTGCAGTCTCACACACTTTGGACCATAGCAAGCCACAAAATTCCTATTGCCCTCTACAGCCTCGCCCCTAACCCCACACAATCACATATACATATACTTTACCACTTTGCCCCTCACCTTAACGATACTCCAGGAGGCTCTCTTTAATGCTCCGGAGCAGCCATGTTTGCCGACCCCCACCGCTCTGACAATCCGCGACACCGCCCACCCATGTCAATACCCCTAGGCGGTCTAATAAATGCAAAAAAAAAAAGTTTAAAAAAAGTAAAAAAAAATATAAAAAAATAAATAAAAAGGATTAAAAATTCAAATCACCCCCCTTTCCCTAGAACACATATAAAAGTAGTTAAAAACTGTGAAACACATACATGTTAGGTATCCCCACGTCCAAAATCGCCCGCTCTACAAAGCTACACAAATATTTTTCCTGTTCGGTAAACGCCGTAGTGGGAGAAATGGTCAAAAGTGCCAAACCGCCATTTTTTTCACTGTTTTGATTCTGATAAAAATTTGAATAAAAAGTGATCAAAGCAATCACATTTCCCAAAAATGGTAGAACTACAAAGTACACCCGGTCTCGCAAAAAAAGACGTCCTATACATCCCCGTACACGCACGTATAAAAAAGTTACGGCTGTCGGATTATGGCGACTTTTCAAAAAATAATTTTTTAACACAGATTTGGATTTTTTTTAAGGGGTCACAATGTAAATAAAACCCTATAAATTTGGTATCCCCGGAATCGTAACGAAACACACAATACAGGGTACATGTCATTTTGGTTGCACAGTGAACGCCGTAAAACCAAATCCCGTAAGAAAGTCGCAGAAATGCATTTTTTCTTCAAATCCACCCCATTCTGAATTTTTTCCCTACTTCCCAGTACATTATATAGAATAATTAATGGTGGCATCATGAAGAAAAATTTGTCCCAGGAAAAATTAAGACCTCATATGGCTCTGGGAGCGGAGAAATAAAAAAGTTATGGGGTTTAGAAGGAGGGGAGTCAAAAACGAAAATCAAAAAATGCCATAGGCGGGAAAGGGTTAACTTCAAATACTTCTGTCCCAAAGTCACTATGTAAAGTTTCTCACAACACCGTATAGCAGCTCAAATACAAATTACATCCAACACAAAAGTCTCACGTATTCTCTGAATTACAGCAAAAATAAGATACAAAGTTACATTTCATATCCCATCCCTTATACACAGTACGAAAACCTTACCCGCGCCTGTATATACCCACTTCTACAATCACCGCAGACGAAGTCGCGGGTACCAGCTAGTAGAAGAATAAGTGAGGCTGTCAGAGAAATGCTAGCGTGCCCTATTTCATGTTGCATTGCACAGCCGCAAAAATACTAAAACTACCACTGTGGAGGCAAGTATAAATGGAAACAGTTCCAAATTTGCTGGGATAATTGTGGGAATCCACTTCAAAAGCCTCAAATGGGGCATTGCCATGGCGGGGTTTAGATGCTCTGATTTTAGTCAATTAAATGTTGGCAAGTTACCTGCGTAAAGAGCTCTGGAAAGAGTAGCCATGTTAGGACATGGGAAGGGGAGACTGGAAGCCATGGTGAAGGCTTAGGAATAAGCAGGGGAGGAATAAGAAGAAATGAGAGGGGTAGCTAGGGCCATTTTAATAGATTAGTCAGCCCCTTATATGTAGCTGACCCCGTTTTATGAACTTGGCTGCAGGCTCCGATTGTAATGACGTCTACAGCTCGGCGCTCATCACACCATCTTGCAGTAGGTGTCATCAGCCAAAGGCTGAATAATGGAGCACAGAGTTCAAATCAGTACCCAGCTGAGGGTCTCCTACTAGCATAGGGCTGGTGTTAATGCACTGTTTGCCCAATGGCTAAATTGGCCCTGGGTATAGCCATGCTGGGGACTAGGGATAAGGTTGACCAGTATTGGTGATTAGGTTATGAGGGAAAGACCAATGCCAACTTGAAATGAAAAGTGTTGCGGACCAAGATATAGAAGTGTGTGTGTGCCATGCTGGGAATGAATAATTATAGGGGGGACCTGCTGGGGACCAGGAATGTTTGGGCTTTCTTCAAGTGTGAAGGGGTCGCTATTTGGACTAAGAGAGAGTCCATCTATGGTTGTGTGTCTGGGTTATGGTGACATCTGTAGAGTACCATTGTTTAGTTACGCCTAGTCTAGGCCTGTTTCTGGAAATATGATGTGATGTCAAGCATAGTACATGTTTTTGGGCTCTTTCATGATTATTTGTGCTTTTTGGGGGCTGTGCTTTTTGTTGACTCCTTTACATGTTTTAACGTTCCTTCTGTATACTTTTATCTTTCAGAGGGCCATCCCCTTAAAAGACAATTTTAAGTGTAAATTTAGGTGCCCAGCTGAAAGAAGTTTGACTATATTTAAGTGGTGAAGATGAAATCATTCTAGCTTTAACAACACTTGTTTACCACATATATTTCCCAGTATTCATCTGGGTGAGGCTCTAATTTTAAAGCAAACAGGAAATCCATCATGCAATCAGGTTCCATGTAGCATCAATCTTTTCCTAGGTTACACACTTGAACCTAACACTGCCATAAAAATGCCTGCACCATACTGATAAGACTGAACACACACCACATTATTGTTTCTTTCAGAGACAAATAAACCATTGCTAGGACTTCCAGTTTAAGGTAGCGCTGGTTAGTTCGTAAGGCTATGCTCCATGTTTAGTACTTAGTTCGATTACACTAAAATCAACGTTAGTGACATATCTCTTACCTTAGAGTATCATTTTGGCTGTGTAACCTGTGAATTGTAAAATAATGTCTTCATGAATAGATCCATGGACATCCCTAAATTGATTGCGCTTCTGTGGTCATATGTAAAATACCAAATATAATTTCTGACATAAAGTAGTAAATAATAGTGTTTTAGTAACTTTGCCCAAAGAAAGTGCTTTTGTAAGCATTTTGCACTTATCTAAGAAATTGATAAAACTATGTAATGATCACTCTTAGGGTATGTTCACACAAAGGAATTTGCCACAGATTTGGGGGTGGATTCCGCCAACACAATCTGCCTCCCATTGTTTTCATTGGGAGGCAGAGATCGAAGCAGGATGCTGAAAAAATCAGCATCCTGCTCGATCTTAATGCGGCTGATTTAGCTGCGGATTCCGTAGCTTGAGACTCCCTGCTTATTGGGCCCATTCGTATGGGCCTAATCAGCAGCGGAAAGCCATGACGGAATGCCGATATCCTGCATTGACATCCCGTTGTGGGTAGCCGACTGCGCATGCCCGCCGGCCACAAGAAAATGGCCGCTTACACAGTATTGTAAGTGGTCATTTTCTTGTGGCCTCAGTCAGCTTTTCCCTAAGCCTGAGGGCTAGAAGTTTGAGGCCAACCCCCAGAAGAAAACGCGTCAAGACCCTGAAGAAGATGCAGACGGCACTGGAGAGTTCTCTTACAGAATTGGGGATGCCCCAGTGCTGTTTGAGCACTGGGGCCTGCCACCAGTGCTGTGAGAAAACTAATTTGCATACCGGCAAAAACCGGGATTTCAAGCGAACGGCGGCCTGGAGAAGACATCTAAAGGTAGGAGACAAATAACGTTTCTTAAGGCTATTCCTACGTGTCAACCAGAAAAAAATGTGTTTAAATGATAGGATCCCTTTAAGAAAGGACTTAACAAGACATTGTTAGAACTGATGAAGTATTTGGTACAGACACAGAACGCTTTTATTTCTTCAGAAATATTTAAGAAACCTTTCTGCTGCACACTTACTTGTCTGTTCGGCTAGGGATCCAATGGATAGCCTCCACTCGAGTCCCCGATCTTCCTGACCCTTAGCAGGCACAGAAGCGCGTCAGCCTACCAATGTGCTGTTCAAAAGGAGTATTGGTACTCATCCACTGATGATGGCTGATGCGCTTGTGTACAGGCAGATTGTCAACATAGACCGGGACCCGAATGGAGACTCTCTGATTGATGTAAAAAAAGACAACTGGAACACCTCTATGTATGTAGAGAATACTGCTGTACTTTTATTCCCCAACACTGGACGTGATATAATTAAATTTTCAAGTTAACAAAAATTCACGATAAGTTATATGACTTTATCACTCAAGCTCTTTAAGCCATGAAATAAATTATTTCTAGCCCATTATATGATACATCTGTAAAGTTTTTCCTAAACTGTTGTGTTTTCTGAGATAATTTTTTTATTTCGCGAAACTATATGCTAAATCTCTCATGGGATTACAATTGTGTATTATTACCTTCTATATGGCATATGAATGTTTTGTGATTTTATAGCTGTTAATAAAAATAATAGACTGAAGCAACAGCAAAATGTATCATGTAAATAATGCAAGCATCTATAGACACCTTCTCATTATCCGAAGGGCAATAAAGCAACACATAAAGAATGGCCCATAAAATATGAGCCCCTAGAGTCAACACTGTGAATCCCATATGCATATATCATCCTATACCATTGTCCTCTATTCTCTTTCCTGATCATATTTTTTTTTCCTTCGGACTGCACAGTCATTTATTTAATCTCGGTTTTTATTCCAACTCAATGTGTGTGTGGGTTTTGGGTGGGCTGTGGAAATTGATTTACGAGTCAACCACTTTCCTCTATTCTTGCCATCTCTCGCTTGAGTGGTTACCAGGCCTAGGCCTTTTCTTTTACTCAAGGAGAATAAGGTTGTCTATGGAAGAGGTCAGCGTTTCAAATTGCTGGAGTTCAACTGCACAAATGACACAAAACTGACAAGAAAAGACAGGGGATTGGAGGTCAGAGACTGCTGAGGTCCTGGTTATTTTTTTTTCCTGCTTTGTGATAGGACTCCGTACAAAAATGAATTAAATAACAGGCTTAAGGACCATTGAGGGAGGGCTGAATGCAAATCAAAGATAAGTAGAAGTTTTCTTTCTTAAAAGAGGAATTATTTTTTTTTTTACCTTCTCCAGCCCCCCTTTTCATATCTGCACAGGCAATGACTGCATGTTAAACATGATTTAGCAGGCATTATTCTTGGGCCTTTTCATCAGGTTTCTGCAGTGATTGCCTATCTTGGTCTATGATTAATGAGCTGCTGTGCAATTTGGAGGCCATAATGACTCAACAATCCACACACAAACTATATAGTCACATTCCTTTTTCAGATTTGCCAAGCGGTTACCAAGGGGCCCACGGCTGCGGGATTGTTAGAGAGATAACTAAGTATTGCTGAAAATGCCATTCAGCCCTTATCTTTTTCAACAAAATGTGTTGGGCTGCTGGCTCTTTTTTTCAGATTTGAAGGCCAGATTTTAGGGCACTTCTTTATGTGTTTATCCAAACTAGCCATAAAAAGAGGAGGGGTCAGTCTGTAAAAGACCCTTTCTGTGCTGAGGATCTTCTGCTGATTATGCTGAGAAAATCTTGTCTTTGTTTCTTAAATTTCAATCTGATTAATTGAGGCCCTCATGCTTTTAATGTAATGTGACAGAGGAAAGTTAATCTTTAGAAAACCTTTGGCTCGTACAAAATCAGATGAGCAACGCTGACTTATTAAAAAAAAGAAATTTGCATCTCAAGCCTAAATGAGTTTAAATATTCTATGAACCCTGTAGGTATCTCTTCTTTTCTCCATAACAACAATGCATAGGATTACAATGGACTGAATAGGCTATGGAATAGGACTATAAAATATACTATATTTCATATTAGAGACCCTGTAAACAGTTTGACCAGTTGCGTCTAAAGGTGTTCCCAGATGATATACCTGATGCAGCTATAGCTGCACTCAGTCAAAGTGCCACCTATACTTTCAGTAAACCCAACGCATTTCAGCTATATTTTATTACTGACCATGCATTTTGCTGTTAAAGAGGACCTTTCATGTCCTCAAAGATGTATTATATAACAGTAGAAAGATGACAGCGCATTGAATTCAATGCACTGTCAGCGCTCACAAGAAAGGTCCTCTTTAAGGCGGAAGCGACACGTTGCTGAAACACAGATTTTTTAGTTGCAGATTTTGTTGCGTTTTTTGAGCCAAACCCAGGAGTGACTACCAAAGGAATGGGAAATATAAAGGAAGAGTTTATCCTTTTTTCTCCTTTAAGGGATCCTATCACTCACACACAATTTTTTCTAGGTACCATGTCGGAATAGCCTTAAGAAAGGCTATTCTTCTCCTACCTTTCGTTGTCTTCTCCGTGCCGACATTCACCTACAATCCCGTTTTTTCTCGGTATGCAAATTAGCTCTCTCGCCGCACTTACAATACTGTGCAAGCGGCCATTTTCTCGTGGTCTGTGGGCATGCGCAGTCTGCTCTGCCCGAGGCCTAGAAGTTACAAGCCACCGCCGGAAGAAGAGGATGAAGATGACGCTGCTGACAGAGATGGAGGCGGCGCTGGAGAGAGTTCTCTCAAAGCATTGGGGACGCCCCCAGTGCTGTTTGAGTGCTGGGGCCCACCCCCAGTGCTGTGATAGAGCTAATTTGCATACCAAGAAAAAACGGGATTGTAGGCGAATGGCGGCGCGGAGACGACGAAAGGTAGGAGAAGAATAGCCTTTCTTAAGGCTATTCCAACGTGGTAGCTAGAAAAAAATTGTGTTTGAGTGATAGGATCCCTTTAATCCATTCCTGGCCTTGGCTCAAAAAAAAAGCACACAAAAATCTGCAACAAAAAAACTTTGTTTCTGCAATGTGAGGCCACCTGTTATGTGATACTGCTGACATTAATGGTTGTTTCAAACACTGGAACCAGTAATCTGGGAACTTGAATGGGGCTATAATGACATAAGGTAGATCATCTGGCTCACTTAATTCTAGCCATGGGCATTAGATGTATGTCAACTGAACCAACTGATTCAGCAAAACCTCCTAACTCTCTTGAAGAGTGATAAGTATTGGTAGACTACAACTGGCAGATATGTTTATTCTCGGGTAGATAAGCTTTTGCCAGATACAAGAGGCAGCAACATTCTACCCTCTGCCCATTCAGAAATTACTTTAACCTCTTAGTGACTGGCCCATATTAGGCCTTAGTGACCATGGTTTTTATTCTTTACTCATGGCAATGTGTATCACCAGATTTTGAATCATGTGAAATAATGAATCACTAAAAGCTAAACAACAGATTTTTTTCACATTAGAGGGAATACTACTTGTAGCAGTGAAAATGTGACTTTGCATGTAGGGTATTCCAAAAAATGGTTGTTGTTGTTGTTGTTTTTGTAATGCAAGGATGAGCATGGTTCTTCAGACCTGGATCTGCTTCTACAGAAGCAGTTCTCTGTTTGGAGCATAGATGGGGATCCCAAACTACCAGGACATGTGGACTCAGGTTATTCTGGAGAGACAACCCCCTTTAAAGGGATTTTATTATTAAAATGCTATTTTTTCTCCCTAACATGTAGGAATAGCCTTAGGAAAGGCTATTCTTCACTTACCTTTAGATGTCTTCTCCACGCCGCCATTTGGTAGAAATCTCGTTTTTCGGGGGCCACACGGTGGCTCAGTGGATAGCACTGCAGCCTTGCAGCGCTGGAGTCCTGGTGTTCAAATCCTGCCAAGGGCATAAAACCATCTGCAAGGAGTTTGTATGTTCTCCCCGTGTTTGCATGGATTTCCATCCCATATTCCAAAAAAAAAAAAAAAAGACATAATGATAGGGAAAAATGTACATTGTGAGCTCTATGTGGGGCTCACAATCTACATAAAAAAAAAAGAAATCTCGTTTTTCTTCTTTATGCAAATGAGTTCTCTTGCAGCACTGGGGGTGGTCCCCAGCGCTCAAACAGCAGTGGGGGCACCCCCAATGCTGCGAGAGAAATATCCAGCGCCGCCTCTATCTTTGCCTGGAACGGCCTCTCCCTGCGTCTTCAAACTTCTAGGTATGCGCAGTCGGCTCTGCCATCAGGCCTCAGGCAGAGCCGACTGCGCATGCCCATGGAAATTTTCCTGTGGCTGCTTACACAGTAAACTAGTGTAAGCGGCCATTTTCTTGTGGCTGCTTTCACAGTAAGTTGGGGTAAGCCACCACAAGAAAATGGCTGCGGGCATGCGCAGTTGGCTCTGCCCGAGGCCCAACGGCAGAGCCGACTCTGCATGCCTAGAAGTTTGAAGCCAGCGCCAGAAGAAGTCATAGGGAGAGGCAGTTCTAGGCAAAGATAGAGGCGGCACCGGAGAGAGTTCTCTCGCAGCATTGGGACCACCCCCAGTGCTGTGAGAGAACTCATTTGTATACAGAAGAAAACCAGGATTTCTACCAAACGGCAGTGCGGAGAAGACATCTAAAGGTAGGAGAAGAATAGACTTTCTTAAAGCTATTCCTACATGTTAGAGACAAAAAATAGCATTTTAATGATAGAATCCCTTTAAGATTGGGGTCCCATGTTGTGAAAATGTAATGTTTTGGCTGCGGAAAAAGCTGCGTTTTCAAAAAAATGTGGAAACGTTGACATTTTACATATAGTGTGGAAATGCTAAGAAAAATGCTGCAGAAAAAAACGCAATGTGTTTCCTTTGTGTTTTTTGCTGCATCTCGCTACGTGGGGCCTTCGCCTAAAGTTGCCTTATAGTAATAGAACTCTGATTTCCCATAAACATGCACAATTGACTAAGCCTGCATATTTAATTTCATATTCTTATTGTTATGTAAAGCATCTAACAAACTCAATCCTAGTTTTCCTGGGCCATCTGGAAGAATCAGAAGGTCCTTAGATTTGCATTAGAAGTTAGGGTCCGACTGACTTCTGGGCAGTTTAAACCTCCAGGCTTATCTGTATTTACTGAGTAGCCATTTTGGGCCACGAGTCTTACTTATAGTGCTACTATTTAATGAATCTAGCATTTTTTTCTGAACCTCAGCATCTGTTTCTAGGTTCTCAAATAACAAGTCAGAACCTGGGAGCAGTAAAATTGGGACCTCTCCTGTGCTTTAGTGGGCCAGGCCCAGCACCAGTTCCTGTAGATATGTTGTGTACAAAGTAAAAGGGTTGGTATAGACCATGTGCAGAAGTAGTATTCTTTATTACTCTGCTTAGACGTATTAGTTGCGTTCTGACTAGCTTTGTTTTTATGGTTGTTTCTGAGAATATATAACATAGTATAGTGCTGAGAGAGTGCAACATCTTATTGCCTTATTTCTAGATGTGTTCAGAAGGATGGTTAGAGGCAACATTTGCTGTATCCAGTGCTTAGTATAAATAGACACTCACTTTCCATTGCCATATATAAGAATATAATAGAGCTGAAATAACTAACGCTATCTGTGTTTAAAATGTAAAAGAAAAATCACAAAAAGAGTAAATAAAGTGACTACAATGATACCGCAATCTAGTTAAAAACAAAATCATGTTTTGATCATCTGCCATGTTATAACATGTACTGAATTAACACTGGTAATTGCCCCCTACCCTTAAAAAACCTCTAAATTCATGAATAAAACATGGAATTACAGTAAACTTAACTATAACATCAACAGCATACACATATGAAGTGGTGTATTAAAGGTAAACTTGGGGTGCAGCCATCTCTACTAACTCTATCAGAAGATATTTATTCAAGAGGATGCAAGGAGAGGCAACAATTTTATTTGTCTCAAGGTTTATAACATCTTTCAAGGTTTGCACCTCTTTTTTTAGATAGAATAAAACATCAAAATCATATTAAGAGAGAAAAATTACAAAAATTTTTATAAGTGGGTGGTTCCAATCGAAGCTAAGATAACACAATGGGAGAAACAATGGCAATACAATATGAAGTACTTTCTATAAATATACAAAACATCTTACGCAAAATAATACTTGTAGCTATAAGGTTAAGTTCACATATGGAAGGATTTCCATCCTGGTTGCTCAGATGACCAGAAGTATGAAAAATGGACAGCAAAAAAGTGGACATGAATGAAGCCCAAGGGACCCCATTGGCTATCATATGGTCTGTTAGGTGTCCGTTATTTATGACTGAAATCATAGCACAAAAATGTGGCAGACAATCACCCAGTGGACACGTGAACCCAGCGTCAGTGGCTCAGATTGTGGCAAAGGTCAAAAGTCTAAATAAAAACAAATGTGATCAATAACTGGAACAAACCAACTGAAATGGGTCGGTACAAATATGAGCATTACTGCATATACATTGTGTGCAGGTGGAGATGTCTTTGTTTTACTGAAAGTACATAGGGATAAAAATACAGTATTTGTGAAAGTTCTGCTTAGTATCAAAAAAACTAATGCTCTCAGAAAGTAGAATTGTTAATCGGTTATTATTATCAATTAACAAACTTAAGTAAATGAACAAAAGAGAAATCTAAACCACATCAATATTTGGTGTGACCGACCTTTGGAGGGAGATTCCTGGATATGATAATATGGCCCCCAATGAGCCATGATCTCAACATCATCGAGTCCGTCTGGGATTAAATGAAGTGACAGAAGGATTGGAACAAACCTACATCCACAGATATTCTGTGGTTAGTTCTCCAAGATGTTTGGAACAACCTCCCTAGTGAGTTCCTGTGTGTAAATTGAACCTAGAAAAACTAATGCTGTTTTGAAGACAAAGGGCGGTCATACCAAATATTGATGTGATTTAGATTTCTCTTATTCATTCACTTAATTTTGTAAATTGAATTGTTAAACAGTTAAAAATTCTATTTTTTAAAGCATTCTCACTTTGCCTAAACCTTTTGCACTGTACACAACCCTTTCTGGTCCCTAACATTTTACATCTGAGCCATAGGGTTCCTATCTTCTAATTTTAATAGCGTACTTCTTCCCAGAATAAGATGCCACTTTGAGCTTCTTTTCTGCTTTCCCCGACATCTTATTTTTTCACTAATTAAATTTTTTTTTTTAGGTTCTTTATTTCTTATATTTCTTAATAAAATAATACATCTCGAGCAGCTTTTCAGAGGCAGGATAATTGCAAGTCCTCCGTCCATATTGTTCTAGTCTACGGGGCACTACAATGGGCTCAGTCTGATTCTGTCTGATGCACACTTCTGCTGCCCTTTAAACTACAAAGAAGCAGTTCCTCTGTAATAGTGGCTCGTCTATTGGTATGCAGACAGTGTTCATGGACATTACGGATCACTTATTGTCATTTTTCAATTGCCTCACTAATGTGTTTAAGCTCCCGGTGTTTAGGTAGATAAATCTTTATGTGTGTAGACACATTATTATTTCTTTGCTTTTTTTTATTTATTTTTTTTTAGATTTTCAATAGACGAGGTTGCACCTAAAATTTATAATATTTATGCTCTTTAGATAATTTACCTACATATAACTATTTACTTTTATTATTTAGTGTTAAATTGCTCTGTATAATGTTTCCCTCTGCTTTACGTGCCGAAATTTTGAGAAATTATCAGTTAAAATTAAAAAAAAAGAATTTACGTTTTTTTGAGTTTTTTTGTGTTTGAAGAATATACTCTAGTAGAATTGACAAGCACGTGTTGTGGAGACTATTGAATGGCTGCTTGCATAAATAAAGCAGTCCGCTTGCCCTTAGCGTTGCTAGGAAATACCTGGCAACCGGCAACAATACTTCTTTAAAAGAAGCCTGCAGGGCAAACATTGGCCATGATAATGGAGCGAGTTTGTGAGAGGCGCTCTCGTTCTGCTAAGAAAAAAAAAAAAGTTCCATCCACTCACATATAGCTGTGTGTTCCGGAAATTCTGACCACAATACCAGGTTTCAATGGAAGGAGGTGCAAATCGTGTGCATTTTTTATATTTGAATGAGGGAGGTATAGCTAGCTTTCTTGCCAAAAAAGAGTGTTTTTTCCCCCTATGTCTAAGAGCCAAAGGCACAGAAAGTGCTAAGTTTGTAAAAGAAGCTGAAAGGACTCTAAAAAGAGGACAAAGAGTAGGAAAAAACGCCCCTTGAATTTTTAACAGAGAACCGAAAAGAGCCCTAAAAAGCAATTAGTGATGCTGCTTGTAAATGAGGTGTTTTTTTAAGAAGGGCGGTTAATCCTGTAAAGAAAAAAGATGCATGTGTGAGACTGCGGAGCAGAAAGGCCTTCTATATGAGTAGTCACAGGATGGCTTCACACACTAGAACTCTTCAGTTTTTAGATTTTTCCAGATTAAAATAAAAATTTACAGATGTAACAAAGTTTAACTTGACACTGATAACTTGATGTAGCATGATAACTTATCACAGAAGAAACACAGGCCAACATTCAGGTTTCTGTGCCACAGTGTAGTTAACACGTTAACTGTCAAGTTAAACTTTACTATTTCTGTAAATGTATTTTTGGAGATTAACTTTAGCACGGAAAATGGATACAACTCTGAAGACACATTTATTCAGGAATGGTGTCAAGTTTTCAAGTTTTTTTTGGATCCTTAGCAGCATAAATGCCACCTCTCTAGTGACTTTAAGCAAATTGTAAACTGTTCTTCAGTGGGATCAGACCAGCTTTCATTAACTTTATCCCTACAGGAGCTGTTTTCTGTGTAACTGAGGCTCTTATGAACTAAAACTTTAGGACCATTAAACTACTATGTATGCAAAATCACAAAAAACTGTCTGGTCATTTAGAGGCAAAACACTGGCTGTTAAATTTGTATTCGGTGATGCTTCACACCACATTGCCCCACATTGGCCCCACATTGCAGAAATGCAACTTTTTTTGTTTTAAATTTTGCTCTGGTTTTATGAAACCAAAGCAAAGAATGGCTACAAAAGGAATGGGAAATATATTGGAATCTCTTAGGGTAAGTTCACACGGGGTTTTTGGTCAGAATTTTGAGGCTGTATTCGCCTGAAAATCCTGACCAAAAAGACGGCTCCCATTGAAATCAATGGGAGCCGGTCAGGTCTTTTTTCCAGGAGCTGTTTGTTCCGACTCACGGAAAAAAGAACGGACATGCTCATTCTTCAGGCCGAGTCGCCTCGCAAATCGGCCTGAAGACACTCCCTCCTCCCGACTAGGCCCATTCATTGGGCCTAATCCAGAGCGGAGTGCGTGACTGGACGCCGGTGCAGTGCACGGGCATTCAGTCTTGGCTACCCATTTTGGAACCCGTGTGAACTTACCCTTAAGCTTCTTAGACTTCTACATTCTGCTCAATCCACGCCTGGCTTTGGCTCAAAAAACCGCAACAAAAAAAGCTGTGTTTCCACAAAGTGAAGCTTTAGCCTAAGGCCGGGGCCCCACGGGATGTAAACGCAGCGATTTGCCTGCGGCGCAGATGCTGCGGGAAAAATTGCGGCGTTTTACAGTGCAAGCAAAGGAGATGGGATTCATACGAATCCCATGCCCACTTTGCGGAAGAAATCGCAGCGCGGACACGCTGCGATATACAAAGCGGTTGCAGCTTTGCAAATTGCAGCATGTCAATTATATCTACGGAAACGCCGGCGGCGTTAAGAGAAAGTCCGCGGAGGAAAACTCTGTGAACTTTCTCTTAAAAGCACTGCGGAAAGAACCGCAATGTGATGAACAAACTGTTTCATGAATATTATGGACCTTTGCTGTAAGGCAGAGGGTCTGACACCAATTTGAACATTTGATTCTGGGACAGGCCAAAGGAAATCCAAAAGCAGCATGATAAATGTTTTATACCTCTAGATCTTCAAAATATAGTTATTGTCTAAGTAACAATGTACATTAGTGATTATAAACATATATACAGGTGCAGGGTGTGACAAAAATGACAGAATTTATAATTAAGCTCTGAAGTTTAGCAAATTTCTGGCATTACACAAATATATGGCAGAGATTTGTATCCAGGGGTGGGAGTAGGGGGTTTGAGCTCTAACCCTCTCATTGACTGAAGAATGATTTTAGGATTAAAGTAGAAGAAAGGTCTTAGTCTTCAATGGGGTGTCAATGTTCAGGCCAGAGGTAAACTGTAATATAACGGAAAATAGAAATATTCTATTCTGAATGCACTTATGCAAAATAATGCAATAATCCTTAAAAGATGGACAAGTGATTCTCTACTTCCTAACAGTTCCGTTGCTAAGATGCCAAGTTGAAAGTATCTTTGGAGACGTTTCTGAGAGCAACAATCCTGCCACATTCAGGAGGTAAATTCTTTGCCTCCTGGAAACAGCACCACTCATATACTTAGGTTCTGCCTGGTATTGCAGCTCTGCCACATTCCCTATGTGTAGCAGTGTTTATTTAGCCAACATATGTAAATGGGCAGCTCCTTGACACAACCATAGTGCATCTAGAGTCTCCATGTATCATATATAGGTGTATTTTGAAACCTGTATAATGAATAATCCAAATAAAAGAGTGAACACAAGGGGGTAACTATGGAGGAACAGAGGTTACAAGCAGGTCCTGGAGCCTGAGGGAGCCCACAGTCACTCTGTACATAATAGACACCGGGATTAGACATAGCACTAAGCAGGGGGAGACACAGTTCAAGGAGTTCCACCTTTACATGTTATACAGCCTCAGATTGTACATGTCAACTCATTCGCAGTTCTGGTTCCAGAGTAAAGGAAAGATTTCAGTACCATAGACAGCAGACACTTTTTGATGCTCAGCTAAGGAAAAATGTAAACTTACATTGATATGCAAATCCCATAAGGAAAAAGAGTGTTAGCAAGACTCCATAATAAATTACAAATGTACACAAGGCAAGCATTTTAGGGATCTATTTAAATATGGGGCAGTACCATATGCATTTGCCATACTGTATATTCAAATAGACATTAAAATTACAATTTTTGCATATTTAACCACTTCCAGACCACCTATTGACATAATATGTTCCGGCGGTTCACACTTAACCCTGTAAGGACATATATATAGTTGTAAATGTAAGCTGTTGCATAAAATTGTGTAACTGTAGGAGCGGGGTTTCAGCTGTTATCACAAGGAAGGCAGGGATGTCTTTTTACCATTCCTGCTTTACAGATTGCAATGTGCACAGCTATGGGAACTACCATGACCACCATGGGCTGGGAACTATATGAGCTGCTTGGTTCTAGAGGACCCGGATCAGCTCTGCAGTATAGCATGGAAGGCTGCATACTAATGTACCAGCCCCAGTTACAAGGGAAATCAACAGGAAGAAAAGTAATGTTAAAATGACCCTTAAAGTTTTATTATGACCTTATGTAACTGGTACATACACTCCTCAACAATGCAATTACATGACCAAGTAGGAGAGGTCTAGGAATTATGGAAATTAAAGGACCAATAGTCATGTAGAAGGGGTTTCCAGCCTAAAAATATTGGGTGACCTATGGATAGGGGGTCTGACACCAAACATCCCACCCATCAGCTATTCTCAGCAGCCTGATACATAGAGAATGGAGCAGGAAGCAGACTATTCTGTTCACTGTATAGTGGCCACACCAGGTTACTGCAGCTTTACTCCTATTAAAGTGAATAGGAGCTGTAGTATCCTGGTCATTACAAGTCATTGCTTCCTGCTCCATTCTCTGTGTATCTGCTGCCCAGAACAGCTAATCTGTGACCGATCTGATGACCTATCTTTGCGATTCTGTATCTTTTCCACATCTCTTTATTTCTGAAGTGTGTGGATGAGATTAAAAAAAAATCAGTTTGTTGGCACTGTAAGGTTCACACAGAGGAATCTGCCACGGATTTGGGAGTAGATTCCATCTCCGAATTCTTGTCAGATTCCATCACGAATCTGCCTTCTATTGCTTTCAGTGGGAGTCAGAGATCGCAGCAGAACGCAGAAAAAATCAGGCTCGGTAGTCGCTGCCGATTAGGCCCATTCAGCTGGATGTAATCAGAAGAAAAAATTCGGAACAGAATGTCACATCGGCATTCCGTCTTTGCAATACAACGGGTTAAAAATGAAGAGAAATTTCTCTTCATTTTTCTCCATGTGAACATAGCTTAAAACGCAGCCTTTTTTTTTTTCAATGCTGCATTTGTGCAAGAGACAGAAACACTGAGTTTCCGCTGGGGCCATAGCCTGAGGGTCCATTCACATGGAGGAAAATGGCGCTGAATTTGGTGTGGAATTTCAGTGCTGAAAAAAAAGCCTCCCATTGACTTCAATGGGTTCCTTTTTCTGCTATGTTTAGTACATGAAATGGTTTTCAGAGGTGGACATAATTCATAGTGGTGGATGGTGGTTCAGAATTAACAGTAGATTTTTTCTGCACTGCAGAGCATTGGGAAGAATATACAACAATATAGGTAATGGAGGTAAAGTATGATACATTTTACATTTGTGATCTTTAAAGTCAATGGTAATAAAAGCTGCAGCTATACTTCACTAAACAATACTGGATCAGAAAGCACTATTGGCTTTGTTTGGTGCATCCATGTAAGTGTCCTTCATACTGCAACATGTTTTTTTCATTTATACTTATATATAGATTTCATTTATGTTATACCTATAGGGAAAACTCCATTTCCCATGATTCATTTACCTCTGTGTACCCCTCCCTTCTCCACCCTCCACTGCAATGAAATCACAGGTAATAAATCACTTCCACATCCGAGATCACATGATGCTGTGATGTATTGTTTGTTGGCTGAACTGCTCATGGAGGGGGGTAGCGAGCTTTCAAATGAAATGCCACTGCTGAGGTCAATGATCTAAAATAAATCAGATAAACAGTGCTAAATGTAAACAGGGTATATACAGTCCTATGAAAAAGTTTGGGCACCCCTATTAATCTTAATCATTTTTAGTTCTAAATATTTTGGTGTTTGCAGCAGCCATGTCAGTCTGATATATCTAATAACTGATGAACACAGTAATATTTCAGGATTGAAATGAGGTTTATTGTACTAACAGAAAATGTGCAATATGCATTAAACCAAAATTTGACCGGTGCAAAAGTATGGGCACCTCAACAGAAAAGTGACATTAATATTTAGTAGATCCTCCTTTTGCACAGATAACAGCCTCTAGTCGCTTCCTGTAGCTTTTAATCAGTTCCTGGATCCTGGATGAAGGTATTTTGGACCATTTCTCTTTACAAAACAATTCAAGTTCAGTTAAGTTTGATGGTCGCCGAGCATGGACAGCCCGCTTCAAATCATCCCACAGATGTTCAATGATATTCAGGTCTGGGGACTGGGATGGCCATTCCAGAACATTGTAATTGTTCCTCTGCATGAATGCCTGAGTTGATTTGGAGCAGTGTTTTGGATCATTGTCTTGCTGAAATATCCATCCCCTGCGTAACTTCAACTTCGTCACTGATTCTTGAACATTATTCTCAAGAATCTGCTGATACTGAGTGGAATCCATGCGACCCTCAACTTTAACAAGATTCCCGATGCCGGTATTGGCCACACAGCCCCAAAGCATGATGGAACCGCCACCAAATTTTACAGTGGGTAGCAAGTGTTTTTCTTGGAATGCTGTTTTTTTGGATCCCATGCATAACGCCTTTTTGTATGACCAAACAACTCAATCTTTGTTTCCTCAGTCCACAGGACCTTCTTCCAAAATGAAGCTGGCTTGTCCAAATGTGCTTTTACATACCTCAGGCGACTCTGTTTGTGGCGTGCTTGCAGAAACAGCTTCTTTCTCATCACCCTCCCATACAGCTTCTCCTTGTGCAAAGTGCGCTGTATTGTTGACCGATGCACAGTGACACCATCTGCAGCAAGATAATGCTGCAGCTCTTTGGAGGTGGTCTGTGGATTGTCCTTGACTGTTCTCACCATTCTTCTTCTCTGCCTTTCTGATATTTTTCTTGGCCTTCCACTTCTGGGCTTAACAAGAACTGTCCCTGTGGTCTTCCATTTCCTTACTATGTTTCTCAAAGTGGAAACTGACAGGTTAAATCTCTGAGACAACTTTTTGTATCCTTCCCCTGAACATTTATGTTGAACAATCTTTGTTTTCAGATCATTTGAAAGCGGGCTGTCCATGCTCGGCGACCATCAAACTTAACTGAACTTGAATTGTTTTGTAAAGAGGAATGGTCCAAAATACCTTCATCCAAGATCCAAGAACTGATTAAAAGCTACAGGAAGCGACTAGAGGCTGTTATCTTTGCAAAAGGAGGATCTACTAAATATTAATGCCACTTTTCTGTTGAGGTGCCCATATTTTTGCACCGGTCAAATTTTGGTTTAATGCATATTGCACATTTTCTGTTAGTACAATAAACCTCATTTCAATCCTGAAATATTACTGTGTCCATCAGTTATTAGATATATCAAACTGAAATGGCTGCTGCAAACACCAAAATATTTAGAACTAAAAATGATTAAGATTAATAGGGGTGCCCATACTTTTTCATAGGACTGTATTAGGAAGTCTTTGGTATTGAAGCATCCAGCTATTTGGTCCATATTTACAACAACAACAAAAAATGGATAACCCCTTTAACTCTTCCCCTGTTCTGCCTAGTGAGGTCTGCATTCTGATTGAATTGAAAAATATTGTTACAGGCAGAGCTGAGCAAACCTATCGGAGTGAGGGTCATACCTTCTTTCTTTCTATAGGTAGCACACCACCTGTCAAACATGAGAAGTCGTTGTGTTAGATCATAAGGGTTCTATCTCCACACAACCTATTTTTCGGAAAATCGATCTTGAAATTTTGAAAGTTATAATTGTTAATTAAATAAGTGAATCAGGCTGAATTTTTTTTTTACTGTACATAAGTAATAGAAGTAATTATAAGAAGAGTTTTTTGCATCTAAATTGTTTATACTTTACTTAATATAAGCAATGACTTCTGGAGATAGAACCTTATTGTTTCAGAAAACGTCAAATGTTGTCACTTTTACTGTGCAGATAGAACCTTTTTGCTTTGTAATAACACAATGAATGGGAAAACTCGGCTTAGATAACCTTTAAACAAAAAAACTTTCAGTGGTAAAAGTGATTTACATTTTATTCTAATTCTATTTATTTGTTTTCACAAACAACAATGATAATTGGAATGAAATAGATGAGTATTAACAGGTGAGGACTAGAACTTGTAAGTGTCACTATGAATAATAGAAGCTTTTTCGTGAAAAACATTGTTATTAGTATTTCAGGTTTCTGCACAGTTACTATTGCACAAGAAACTGGAAGTCATGTGACAAATTATTTTATCTTCAATACAGTTTTGTAATAAACAACATCAACCGCTGGCATTCACCTGAACATCGATTTGATGCCATTCTTTTTTGCATCTGGCACTACAGTTGCGTTCATGACTTTTGGGAAATCTATAAATCTGCAAAACAGCAAATATATCATATAATTACATGAACTGTTTCAAGCGGTGAGCAAAGAAAGCACACAGACCCCATAGACTATAATGGGATCCGTGTGTTTTCCACGCGGTGTCCGCAGGAGTTATGCAGAGAGAAAAGTACTTCATGAACTACTTTCCTCTCCACATGACTCATGCTGAGACCGCGTGGAAAACACTCAGACCCCATTATAGTCTATGGGGTCCGTGTGCTTTCATAAGCTCACCGCTTGTCAATGCATTCGGAATTCCGTTCAAGGGGTCCCCATGCGAACTCCCTGAACGGAATACTGAATGCAGATGTGAACTAGGCCTAATTTTGCAGTACTTACAATCTCTTATGAGAGTGGGCACCTGGTGGTTGGATCACAATTGTAACATTGGAGGAAAATTCCTCTGACGAAAAACAGCTGTTAATGTCTTCATCTATTGATGGGCAATATTCAGATCCAGATGTTCCACTAAGATCAGAGAATTCTTCCCAACACTCAATTATTTCAGTAGCATCATGTGTTCGCCTGCAAAATGCCATGTTGGTCTCTTCAACAGAATCCTTGCGCTAAAGTGGATGGCTGAATCTGCACATGCTCACGCAGACTCAGACAGCCACTTTATTGGTGGAAGGAGATAGAACCTTTTTGCCCTGAAAGGACAAGAGATTTGGAGATGGAACCATTTTGCATTCATTTTTCTCAGTGAATATCACAGATAATGCTATACCGCTCAAACACCATGTAGATTGATGTACAAAAAACCACGTGCCACTATTAACTCGTTTTTGACAAAAAGTGGAGATAGAACCTTCTTGATTAGAGATGAGCAAACAGTGAAATATTTGAGATTTGTTTAGAGTAGAGCCTCAATATTCGACTACTCGATCGAATATCGATTCTCATTATATGGGAAAAAATACTTGTTTCAGGGGAAACCACTATTCGATGAAAGGAGATTCACCAAGTCCACGAATAGCAGGAGGAGAGTGTTTAGGAGGAGCGCTGTACAGTTAAAGCGCACGGACCCCCATTATAATCTATGGGGTCCATGCGCTTTAACTGCACAGCGCTTGCAGTTGCGCTGATAAAAAGTAAGCTCCCTCGTAACATCAAGCTGCCTGCTCCTAGCAAGGACGAGCCTGCTGCAGAACCAGCGTTTCTGAACGCTGGTTCTGAATCGAATATTTACTGTGAATAGCTAGTAGTATTCGATTGAGTACGAATATTTCGAATACCGTAGTATTCGATTGAATACCTACTTGATAAATACTACTCGCTCATCTCTATTCTTGATCTAACATGGCAAAGTGCTATGGATGTATCAAAAATGTATAAGATCGAAAAAAAAATAACAAGCAAACTTTCATGGACTTCCTTAAGACTTTGACTTTTGAAAAAGTTGACAAAATGTATTTATTGGCAAGAGCCTTTGTCATTGTCATTTTAGGATTCCTAGTTTATTGCTGGTGACCACATATACAATGTAAAACTGTACTACTGCTGATAAATACAGAACAAGTTCATAGTCTGTTTTTCATTCATAATTGCAGATGGAGGTTTTTGGATTCATATTTTCAGAATAAAAACATTGAATCATAATTAGTGGCTCAGAAATTGCTCATTACTCAGAAAAATAAGGGCCTTTGTTCATTAATGAATCTGCTTTCCAGGCAACTGTTCACTGGGCATTCTGAATGGGTCACAATATCTGATTAGGACAGCTATCCTTCTTGGTTAACAGGGAAAAATGCTGCTTCAGACAAGCTGCCAGTTCCTTTTTCTAAGAAAGAAGCATTTATCCTTTATTTAGATGTACGTAAAGTTCATGGGACAACGGAAATAGCTGTTACCAAAGCCATTCCATTATATATCCATATATACAGTACATATACAGTATATATACACCAATCAACCATAACATTAAAACACAGCAAAATATAGTGTAGATTTCCCTCCTGTCACCAAAACACCTATGAATATGGCTTATTGGGGCATGGTCTCCATGTGACCTCTGAAAACGTCCTGTGATATCTGGCATCAAGATGATAGCAGCAGATTCTTTAAAGAGGGCCTGCTACCAAGTACAAAATGCTAAATGACATACATCATTTGATTGCTGGTGTGCCCCTGAACAAGAGATATGGCATTCAGAAGTTGAATTAGTTGTTATTCTCCAAGTGGGCGGTAACTTTTTATTTTCTCTGAAAATTAAAAGGATACCGCCCACTTGGTGAATAAGAGCTTATTCACATATAACCTTCAAGGGACCAGATCTTTTCAAAGGGTGGACAGATTTTAGAAAAAAAAAATTCTAAATTGTTCAGGGGCCCAGGAAAAATCAAATAATGCATTTCATTTAAAGGGTATCTTAGTTTTCATGAAAAGTTTAAATATATGCAGGTGTCCTACCAGTTTTTCTGTTGCTAATATTCCCATTATAGCTGTAGCATATTTTACATTTCTCTCTCAGGCAGATAAACAGCAGTCTGCCCTCTCCCCTATCCATTACTACTACTACTACTACTTTTAATGATTTCTTTATATGCAATTCTGTCATAAGTAACTGTAAAATAGCAATAAATAGATGAGAAGAACCCAAGAGAAGATAATATAGGAGATCCAGTGACACTGGACTACGAATACAGGGCATGGTGCAGCTAAACAGATCCCTGAGACAGAAAAGAGAAATCAGAACACAATAATGAAAGCTGCTTAATGCCTATGACTAACACATATGATCAGCTATACCACAAGCAGCCAGATGTAGTTATAAGTACATAGTAGACTTCTTATATTATAAGCTGTGAGATAGTAGAGAATGCTTTCAGTCCAGTGTGCAGGTTGTGAGGAAAACAGACCATCCCCTCTGCATTCTCTGTGTGAAGAGATCAGTCCCTCCTTCCTCCCTCACCTCCTCATTCACTATAAATGTTTTTAATGGTATTTATGAACAGGACATCCCTAGTAACTGGGAGTGAACAGATTAGCTAGAAGAGATACACCTATTGCCAGTGGACTTTATAGAAGTCTTCCAGTCAGAAAACAACATTTTTATATAAAGTACATTATATTTTGGTCCAGAATCACATATTCTATTAAATGAGACTAAGTTGTTGGAAAAGTTAGTGACCATTTAACATTAGGTACTTAGTGACAGGACCTCCATAAGTCCTGTACGATGTAAGACAGAACCTTCATGGACTGGATTTGTTTTTCCAGCGCATCCCAGAGATGATCGATTGGATTGAGATGAGGAAAATGACTTGGAGTCATCATATTAAACTCCATGTCATATCCTTAAACCATTTCTGAATCATTTTTACAGTGTGGCAGGGCATATTGCTCTGCTAAAAAAAAAAAAACCCACTGCCATTAGGGAATAGCATTTTCTGGAAAGAGTGTACTCAGTCTGCGATGTTTAGGCAGGTATTCCGTTTCATAGTAATGTCCGCTTCATTTCTTGGGTCCATAGATTGCCAACAGAACTGTATCAGAGCATTTTATTTCCTTCATCCTGCTTGTCTTTTTCTAAAGTGCATCCTGACACAGTCTTCACTGCAGAAATGAACATACACAACTGTCCATATGGTGTTAAAGAAAACATGATTCATCAGACCCACTCACCTTCTTCTCATGCTCCGTGGTTCACTTCTGATGTTCTCATGTGCCCATTGCAGGTGTTTTTGGAAGTGGACAGGGACCACGTAGACACTGAGATAGGTTTGTACTGTGTAGCCCCATACAGAAGAGCCTGCCATGCACTGCATGTCCCAGACATCTATCTGTCATAGACAGCATTAACTCATCATGTAGGTCAAAATGCCTCAGGCGTCCAACACGTATTTGCCAATTTACTGGTTGTTTTTTTTTAATCAGTTTTTGTAGGTACTAACAACTGCAAACTAAGAGTACCCCACAGATCCTGCCCTTCTAGAGTTACTGTGACTCAATCGGATACCATCACATTTTGGAGGCAGCTAAGGTGACTGAGATCCTTATGTTTGCCTACTTATCAACTTCAAGAACTGACTGTTTACTGCTTGCTTAATAAATCCCACCCTTGCACATGCCATCGTAATGATAGAATCAATGTTAGTCATTACACCTGGTTTCTATCTTATGGTTGATCGGAGTATGTACATGTCATATTGTGTACTGCACCCTAAGTTTGCAAAAACCATAATTAGACTTGATGCAGTAATTTCTTTGCAGGTGTTTTTAGCCTCTTGACTTTGATATAAAATGTCTGACATGATTAGGGCAGGTGCAATCTATGATTACCAAAATGATCCGATACAGAACTCTCAAACCTTAGTCTGAACTAAGCCACCTGCTCCGGAGGCTGCGAGATAACACAGTCTACAGGTAGACTCGGTCTTAATGAACAGTTGGGGACAATGTGATAAATGTTACATGATGACTTGCCAAGTCCGTGCACATTTTCTGAAAGTTAATCAATACTTCTGCTTTGATACTAGGCTATTCCAGTTTCTCTGGAGATGAAGGTCCACACCGAGTTGTCCTAAGACAGCATTATCTAAGTAACCCAGACTTTGATTTACTTAACCTTATAAATGATATAAAAATACAACACAAATAGTAGCATTGATGTGGAAGTGCATGCCTGGACCATGGAGATAACTGGGTATATTTAAAGGGGAAAAAAAACTATTTTACAGCATTAAAAAGCTTATCTCAACCTGGCTATTAGTTTATCATTGCAGGTCCAGAAGATGCCACCCCTGTAAGCAGCTGATGTTATTTAGGAGAACTGCAGCCAGATATAAGTTTCACCTTCCTTTGACCAATAACAGTTATTTATTCCCCTATAGGATGGATGGGAATGGTTGTCCCAACTCAACTTTATTTGGAAGGAGTCGTACACTGCCAGGGATTGGTTGCAGCATTGAAGTTCATGTGCTGACACCTATCAGCCAAATAAACAAATCCTGGCAGGGAGAACTGGAGCTGATCCTCAGAAGCAGTGGCAGGGAGGACGGGTACGTATAACTTTTATTAATTCTAAGCAATCTGCACTTCAGCAAAAGGTGTTATAGCTTGGACATCCACCTCTTACTAGCAAGGACAAAGTGATAGTTTGTAACCAAAAAAGCTGTGTTTCTGCAACATGGGGTCTTAGCTGTATTCTAGATGTCATATTTATGTTTATTTTTTAGCTCCCATAAGGAACTTGTGCTAGCAGTCATTAAATTGCATATTCCATAGACTGCAATTCTACAGTATTGCAGTCTATGGTAAAATCCTTGTGTTATTATTGAGCCCTGCCACAGGCAAGTCTGAGAAGTTATGTAGCATTGACAAGCCTGGGAGGCATCAAAAGGCTCCCGACTGCCGTAGCAATGGAATGGCTCCAGGGATTTCCTTACAGGATTGTTATTCCATAAGCAAACAGGAGACTGCACGTGAAAGTAACATCACAGGGTCTATTCACACAGAGGAATTTGGTGTGGAATTTCTACACAGAAAAAGGAACCCATTGAAGTCATCTGCAGGGGAGTCCCCAAACGGACTACCGAATGCAACTGCAAGAGGTGTGCAGAGAAAGCACGTGTACCCATAGACTATAATGGGGTCCGTGTGTTTGCCGCGCACAAATTATGCAGACAGGAAAGTAGATTGTGAACTACTTTCCTGTCCACATGATCCCTGCAGAGATCTGGTGGCAAGCACACGGACTCCATTATAGTCTAGGGGGATCCGTGTGCTTTCTCTGACACACCGCTTGCAGTTGCGTTTGGTAGTCCGTTTGGGGGAGTCCTTATGCGGACTCTCCCGGATGGAATACAAACACTGATGTGAATGAGGCCTTAGTGAGGGACTTATATTTACGCATTGTTATTACTCAAATAAGAAGTTTTAATGCAGCTTGTCTTGTGCCCCAGATTTATTCCAAGATGATGGGTGTACTCACTATAACAGTAACAAGAAGGAAAGGAAAAAGTAATCTGCAGAAAAAAATTGACAACCAAAAATACATCTACATTTGAATTTATTTTTTAAAATCATTTGTGATTTTCATAAAGATATTCTTATCTATTGATCCTGTGTTGTGTTATTCCATATTGTATTGCATTGTGAGCGTGCATTTTCTTTGATTGTGCCCTACTTGTCCTTTTTATATCTTTATTTTCACCAGACTTTCAGTAAAAGAAAACACAGTATTGGAGAAAAGTCTTTATTAATTTGATTTATAGACTCATTGCAAATCCATCTGAAATAAATAATAAAAGTCTATAGTATGTCCTAAGACCATGATAAGTTTAGTTCTATCAGGTGCTCACCTGCTGGTGTTCCAAAGATGTCAGCTATCATTACAGCTCCTAAAGAGATTGTCATGTAGCTTGCTTGGACAGCTTTGATACGTCTACAGTTATGTAGCAGCTATAATGTCTATTAGTTGCCATCTAACTTTCACATGGACATTTAACTAAGCAATGGCTGAACAGAAATGTTACACAAATCAACAGAAAAAAACACAATTATTACATCTACCATATATTTTATAATAATTTCTGATCAAAGAGAATAAAAAATCGAACCATACCTAGTACAATTCAATATGTTATACACAGATCAGCCATGACATTAAAACCAGTTGAAGTATATAATGTTGTTTTGTGACAACGACATTTGGCAAGGGGTGAGATATATTAGATAGCAAATGAGCAGTCAGTTCTTAAAGTTTATATGCTGCAGGCAGACAAAATGGGCAAGTGTAAGAATCTGAGTGATGCTGACAAGCGCCAAAATATGATGGCTAAACAAATGGGTCTGCGTATGTCGAAAGCACGTTGTCTTGTTCGTATTCTTGGTATACAGTGATTAGGACCTACAAAAGTATTCCAAGAAAGGACAACTGACAGCACTGATATAGGCACTCAAAGCTCAGAGGCATGTGGGCAGTGAAGGCAAGCCAATATGGTCTCATCATGGAGAAAAGCCACTGTAGCACAAGGTTGGCATTCATGTGGATATTACTTTGACACTATCAACCATTGTTGCAGATCAGTACACACTTTCCTGACAACAGTATTTGTTACTGGGAGTGGGCTCTTCCAGTATGATAACGTGCCCTGCCACATTGCAAAGATTTTTCAGGAATTGCTTGAGGTACATAACTAAGAATTCTCTATTTACATTTAGCCTCCAAATTCTCCAGATGTCACTCCAATCGAGCATCGATCAAAAGTGATGTGCTGGAATCCAATGCAATTCACAAAGTCCCAATCTCTGAATTGACAAAGGACTTTTAGGATTAGCTCCTGCCATCCTAGGGCCAGATATGACAGGACTTCTACTAGATTTCATATCTATGAGTTTATTCTGAACCTTTGCATTTTGTGCGGCAGATCCTATACCTCGACAAGTCAGAATTTCTTTGTGATGCGAGGGGACTTACATAATATTAATGTTGTAATATTTAATGTTATGGCTGATTGGTTTAATTATTTTATTTATTTTTTTCTAGAGTCATCAAGAGGATTGGATATAACAGAATTATGAATAAGAACAAATAGAGGCAAATAGGTTAGAAAGTCAAGGATATCCAGCTTCTTAATGTGACTTAATTCCAATTGTGCAGCTTCTTCATGTTCCCTGCTAATCCCACCAGCCTTCAGTTCCACTAGGAGTTGTTCCACACTGATACTTTTGCTTTCAGCATCAATATTGCACAGAAAAAGTTGCTGAAATACAAAATAGCATTGTTAACAGTCATCATTTACACCAGCTTTCTGATCATGCCGAAATCTATTCCTGCTATTATCTCCTTCTGCATCCTTGTATTAGTTGTTCAGTCTGTTGTTCTGATCCTATACATCAGAACAATGGACTGAACTACTGAGTGTGAATGGAGTCTTATTTGTTTATAAAACAAAGTAATAAATGATAATGAAATGAATAAACTTCCATGACATCAACCTGTCTTTTATAGACTAAAAATATTAATTTTATCCCTATGATGGGGACTGGCTGGGTCACTGAAGAGCTAGTACATGGTTACTCTCTATCCACTTTGCACATGGATTATCCACTTGTTATAGCCATTCCTAAACCACTTTCACTGCTTTCTTTGGTGATAGCCTCCTTTAAGATCTGTATATCTAATGATATTCTTCCAAGGGCCAGATTGAAAGAAGCTGCTGCAAATGTTCATGTTTTCATTGTTAGTGATCAGTAGGAAAGGTTGTATTGACTAGATTTGGCTCTTATGATGTTAAATATATCTCTTGCCATCTTTGCCGCTCATCCAAAATCTGGACTCCAGACTACTTTAACCGTTTAACAGACTCATACAGTATTATTTATAAGCCTCTTCACTCATCCGTAGATGTTCTACCTTGTAGTCTAACATCTGAAAGATAATATGTAAAACCAAATTTATATCCACATCATATTCAAGATTGCATTTACAAATAATATTATCTAGTTGCTTAACTTTTTATAATTCTGCTGATCTGATGTGTCTTTTGTCTTTTCACTTCTAGACTAACGCTGGGTTCACACCTGCGTTCAATGTGTCCGTACTATGGTTTCCGTCTTCTGCATGGCAGAAGACGGAAACCATAGATCGGGTCCGGCCGTGCGCGGCGGTGAGCGTTTTAGGCTCTCCGCCGCGAAACCGGATTTTTTTATCCAGACACAGAGTACTGCATGTCCGACTCTGTGTCCGGATTATAAAACCCGGTTTCGCGGCGGAGAGCGCAAAACGCTCACTGCCGCGCACGGCCGGACAGCTTTCTCACCCATTCAAATGAATGGGTGAGAAAGTCTCCTGCAGGCTTCCGTCTCCTGCATCTGTTTTATGCAGGAAACGGAAACCTGCAATAAGGAAAGAAGAACGCAGATGTGAACGAGCCCTTAATAGACTCCACTTTTTATATGCATGACATACGCCTTTAGGGCTCGTTCACACGGGGCAAGAACTGGCGGATTTTGGAGCTGAATCCACCTCAGAATCCACCCCCTCACAGTGGAGGTCTATGTAGACCGCTAGCTTACTTTTTTCTGTGAGTGGCATGTTCCCACTCATGAAAAAAAGAAGCGAGTTGCCCTTTCTTCAGGCAGACTCCGCGGCTGATTCAGCTCCGGTGTCCGCCTCGTGGCAGCACCCTCCGGGCTAGGCCCATTCATTTGAGCCTATTCCGGAGCAGAAAGTTGCGACTGTTGGAAGCCACGATAGTCGTGGCAAGCGCATTTTGACCCTATTGTGACACAGCTTCCCGTATCACAATTAAGACCAAAATGCGCCATACCGCCCCCCTTGTGAACTAGCCCTTAGTGACATAGGCATACTGTAAGTTCACTGCCTGTTTGAATGGAACTATTATTGAAGCCACCAATATAAGACTGTTACAACAATATTTGACCTCTAATGTCTAATGTGGATAATATGTATCTAAAAACTAGGAAAAGGTGCTCCTACATTAAAGAGGACGTTTCATGTCCTCAGGCACATGGGGCTTTATATGCCGCTAGAAAGCCAACAGTGTGCTGAATTCAGTGCACTGTCAACTTTCCTGTTATATGCCCCAGTGGAAGAGCTATCAGTGCCTTTACCGATAGCTCTTCACTGTCAGAAGGGTGTTCCTGACAGTCTAACTGGGAACACCCCTCCTGACAGTACTATGCGTAGCGCTATACTGTGAAGGGGTGTTCCTTACTGCCCAGTGATGACGCTGAGCGGTAAGGAATGCCCCCCTCCTCCTGACAGTACTCATCCATTGACTAGTACTGGGGGGGGCGTTCCTCACCGCTCAGCGTCATCACTGGGCAGTAAGGAACGCCTCCTCTGACAGTATAGCGCTACAAACAGTACTATCAGGAGGAGCGTTCCCTGTTAGATTGTCAGGAATGCCCTTCTGACAGTGAAGACCTATCAGTAAAGGCACCGATATCTCCAGCCCCGGGACACATAATGGGAAAGCCAACAGTGCACTGAATTCAGCACACTGTCGGCTTTCTAGCGGTATATAAAACCCCATGTGCCGAGGACATGAAAGGTTCTCTTTAATGTATACTTGATAAAAACAAAACATTGTTGTATGCAAAATTGAGGTTTTTGATCATGTTCATTGGAAAGAATTGAATAACGAAAACCTCCTTCAAAGTGCAGAAGTGCAATTGTAGATAGAGCTGAAATTTTCCAGCCCAAATTTAGTAAGTGGCCATATTATCAAAATTGACAACAGAAAGGAAAGTTATAGTGTGCATTTTATGCAACAGACACACAAAAACAGTCTGCATCTCATTTTCATGTATTTATATATCCATATGCACAGAGCATTATGGATTTGTTTTCAAATATTTAAATTTTTTTTTTTAAGCATTATTGATCTGAGTCTAACATTTGTCCTCGGGTTTCCGTTATTTGGGTCCACTTGGGAACCTGAAAAACATAACTCAATCTGCATACAAAGAAGTTACCTGTGGAAAATGTGAAGAAAAAAGTCCTGCTTTTCAAGCGGATTTGGGGACGGGATCCTCAAATAGAATCCAAGTGAGGTGTGAGCCCAGCCATAGTGCTAAGGGTGCATGCAGACTACGTAACGCCGGGCGTGTATGAGAGCCGTACACGCCGGCGTTACAGCAGGGCTGCCGAACACTTCCCATTCACTTCAATGGGAGCGCTCGTAAACGCCGCTGTTACGAGCGCTCCCATTGAAGTGAATGGGAAGTGTTCGGCAGTCTGCCGTAATGCTGGCGTGTACGGCTCTCATACACGCCCGGCGTTACGTAGTCTGCATGCACCCTAAGAGAGTGTTGTTGTCATGTTTTTTGTAATTAGTTTGTATTTCTGTTGTAGCCATTGCGACATGTAGATGTCCATATTGTTCATATTGGTTGGGTATGTGGACTATTTCTATGTGTTTGTTGCATTGTGTATTCGTTTTTGTTTTTTTATCATTTTACAATGAAAAACAGATGTCATGCATAAAGAGAATGGCTGATTCCACTGATCTGCCAAAGCCTGATTTTATTTAGAGCATAATATGGATTAAATATACTTCCCTTCAATTCATTGGGAGGCCCAGGCCAAAGAGAAGAGAGTATTTGCAGTGTAGTGTAGGATAAGCCTAATATGGCTGAAATGCACCTGCCTTAAAGGGATTCTACCATTAAAAAACTTTTTTTTCTAGGTAACACGTCGGAATAGCCTTTAGAAAGGCTATTTGTCTCCTACCTTTGGAAGTGATCTCCGCCGCGCCGTTCGTTCGAAATACCGGTTTGTACCAGTATGCTAATTAGTTCTCTTGCAGCGATGGGGGCGTCCCCCAGCGCAGAAAATGCGATGGGGGCGTCCCCACTGCTGCTCGAAAACCGACTCCAGCGCCGCCTCTGTCTTCTTCTGCATCCTCCCCTTCCTTCTTCGGCTTGACGTCGGACGCCTGCACAATACGCTCTGTTCGGCAAACTTCGCTGAATGTACTGCGCATGCCCGCGACCATAGTGCCGACACCGCAATTTCGCGCATGCGCAGTACGTTCGGCGAAGTTCACCGAAGAGAGCATACTGCGCAGGCGTCTGACGTCAAGCCGAAGAAGGAAGGGGAGGATGCAGAAGAAGACAGAGGCAGCGCTGGAGTCAGTTTTCGAGCAGCAATGGGGATGCCCCCATCGCATTTCCTGCACTGAGGCCCGCCCCCATCGCTGCGAGAGAACTAATTAGCATACCGGTACATACCAGTATTTCGAACGAACGGCGCGGCAGAGATGACTTCCAAAGGTAGGAGACGAATAGCCTTTCTAAAGGCTATTCCGACGTGTTACCTAGAAAAAAAAGTTTTTTAATGGTAGAATCCCTTTAAATACAATGGAGACCAAGTCCAGAGAGAGGTGAGTCTTTATAGTGTAAGGTGCCATCTAAAGAGGTTGCATTGTAGCTGACAGGCTTATACACTTAGATCAAAATGTGCACTAAGAACTTGATATTTATGTGTTTGTGTACACTGTAGATATATCAGAGATGGTCTTTGTGCTGTTGCACTTTATGGTATTGCAACATTTTTTTAATACCATGGTATGGTTGTGCATGGAAGATAAAATTATGGTGGGATTTAGATTATAGAAGTATTTACCAGTTGCTTATAAATCTTTGCAGAAATAAGCATTTCTGAAGCAATGTTAGCCCGTCTGGTGTCACTAATCCCGCTGTCCCCTCCTCTTCTAGCAATTATATAGATCAGCCATGAGTATGTGACCTGTTGAGGCCTCCCTGTCACAGCCTAGAATTTGTTTATTGTCTACATCACTGAAGATTAGAATAATACACTGGTATATAAGCTGCTGAATGGGACGGGATACATTCATTTCAGTTAGGACCTCTGAAGTCTTTTATATAGGGCTACCATCTAGTATTTTGAGACTTTGAACTTTAAGACAACACAGTGCCATGACTATTTCTAGCAGACACAAAAATATTATAATCATGGTTAGGTTATTTAAATAATAATAGTAGGGAACTGTAGTATTTTATTTATTTATTTATTTTTATAAAATCTGTTCTTTTTTTAACATTTTACAAATTAAAAACGATAACATCCATAAAGAGAATAACACTGGTGGTAACTATACAACACAATCGGGGAATACAGCAATAGTGTGATAGAAAAGTATTATAGTAAAAATCCAAAAAAACATTAATATTGAAATGGTAAATGACAGCTAAATCTTGGAGTGTCGGGAGGGAGTGTCACACCGCAGACTAAGCAGCGGATTCCGCCACAGATTCCGCGTCAGAAAAGGGCATGTCGCTTCTTTTTTCCACAAGCGGGAAAAGAAGCCCGTTGAATTCAATGGGAGGCTTTTTTTTAGCCAGATTCTGATGCAAATTTCACGTCAAAATCCAGTCCAAAAAACCCCCGTGTAAACCGAGCTTACGGACTGCACTCAGTAGTTAAAGAGACCCAGGGTGCTAGAGTAGGAGCTCCAAAAATGTTCCAGCGTTGGTTATGCTAGCATACATTTATGTAAGAATAACTGATTGTGATTGATTGTAATAATTTCTATGAGACAATGTACTGCCAAATCGCATCAATTTATAGTAACAAGAGAATACTGCAAAGCTACTGCTAGTGTAGACGTGCCCTTAAAGTGTCAGGAACAGTTTTCCTTTTTTTTTTTTTTTTTTTTAGAGCAATCTCAGCAAGTCCTATAAGAAGTACAAAACATGAAAGGAGCACTCAGTGCCGTATGAAAGGGGCTGATTTGATGTATATGTGTACAATGTCCACATCTCCCCTACTAAGCTGCACTCTAATTGTACATGTTCAGTTGGTAATATAAGAATGCTTTTCATTTAAAGAAGCCTTTAATTTTACTGTGGTTAAAACTAATAGTCCTTTGCTTTCATTCTTTTCTACTTTTTACCCTTCATTTTCTTTTTGTGTCTGCACCTGTTTGCACCACTTTCACAATCAATGTAAAAATGATGGGTAATCTTCTGGCATTAACCTTGGTGTGTGATAATATGCTGCTCGGTCTGAGCAATAATTACCAAGACCAGATCAACTGAGAACTCGACATTCTCAATGTGCTTCATGTTCACATTGCACGGTGACCGCTGTAAAGAAAGACGTGCTAAATATTTAGGTCACAAACAATTGTTGCACAAATTTTACACAGATGGATGGAGGGATGGATGGATAGATAGATAGATAGATAGATAGATAGATAGATAGATAGATAGATAGATAGATAGATAGATAGATAGATAGATATAGACAGATGATAGATAGATAGATAGATAGATAGATAGATAGATAGATAGATAGATAGATAGATAGATAGATAGATAGATAGATAGACAGTTATGAGTTATATAGATATGAATATGAGATTAATAGGTATGAGATATATATGATTGATTGATTGATTGACAGATAGATAGATAGATAGATAGATAGATACCATAGATAGATAGATACCATAGATAGATACCATAGATAGATAGATAGATAGATAGATAGATAGATAGATAGATAGATAGATACCATAGATAGATACCACAGATAGATACCATAGATAGATAAATAGAAGATAGATAGATGATAGATAGATAGATAGATAGATAGATATTTTCTAGTTTTGTCACATCTAGTATATCCAGTGTGAGTACAGCACATATATTAAGTCTCAGTGCCCCACAGCCCCAGAGCAGTCATGAGTGTGGACTGCTGCTGTGTCCTATTTTATGTGACAAATGCAATCTATATCTAATGACTGTTAGGTTGTCCATGGGCGGCTGTAAAATATATTAACAGTAAGGTAGTTCACATAAGCTAAAAATATGTTCATTTTTCATAAACTGGGTCCAGTATTAAAATAGTGCAATTTTATGTGGATTCAGCAGAGAAGTCGAGGAAATGTAATTTAGAGATATGGTTATTGTAATATTAAAATGGTAAATTACAGAAAACATGTCCAACTTTATACACATCCTGGAAAAATCACTTGTGTTCCTTGAATAGCTATTTCGGGAGTCCCCATAAATTGCTGATGCAGCATTAGCGTTGCATTAGCTTCAAGCATTGCATCACTATCCTATGAGGGAGGAACCTATAGATAGTCTTGTTCATACAAGTTTAGGATTAACATCATATCAGAAGTGCAGAACTAATAGAATGAGGTGCTCTGGTATACCTAAAAAAAAATCTCCTACCCTGTGTGAATTAAATACATATGACCATAACCTATGGCAAAAAAAGCTATGCTGCAAACTACGCTTTACTTGAAGAGGTATTACCACTTAGGTTATCTCTAGGACACGTCTTAACATTGTGATCTGTTGGGTTGCTACATGCCAGAACTATAGACAATCCTAAAAGTAAATGTAAAGTTTCCTCCTGGCATTTCTCCTGCACAGCGCCACTGTTGGCCTCCTGCTCTGCTACCACTATGTTTTATGTTGGATAATCCCCTTTACCGCTTCTTACAGAAGAAGATGAATGCCGCAGCGCTCACCATTCCATAATATAGTTTTTTTGATCCAAAAGGTTAAAATATACAGGAGGAATTTATTAATACTGTCCAGAAACCAGAATTATTAAGAGGTGTCGGCCTTTTAATAAATCAGGCACACTCTTTTGCACCGGAATAGAAATATACACCAGTAGGGACTGCCATAGATTTCCCATATAACTCATGCCAGTATTCTGGTATGAATTATAATACATTTGTCAGGTCGAGCTGCCCAGGCCCATTTTACGCTCTAGTCCAATAAGTGGTAGGCATGGTACAGAATAAACAATGTGACCAGCTTTGTCGCAAGAAAGGACCGTGCACTAAAGATGGCCACAATAGATGGACACATTGTGACAATTTAGGTAACATGTTCTGCACTATGTGTGCTTCTTCCTTGCCCTTTATCTAAACTTTTTGCAGTTGGATGACCTGACTGATCATGGCACCCCACATCCAGGATTTGTGACGGGGCATTTGAGAATAGGTTCACTCACATGGAGCTGAAATGGCGGCTGTTTGAGTATGCACACGTTCCTGGCATACTCAGATATTATCATCTGTACAAATTTTGACTCCAGTTTTATATAAAGGCACATAGATGTTTGGTATGCAACATGTAGTATTATGGAAGTATTATGTTATAGAGGCATTGCAGTGGCATGGAGTAGAGTTCCTACTGGTGAGCAATAAAGACCTGTAGGCACTCCAAGTGCAACCATATATGTTCATAGTAAGAGATAGGCATTAGGGAATCATTGACACTGTATAACAGCACAGCCTACTCACAACATGTAAAGGGCCATGTTAATTGTAGTTATCTGATGATTTACATACAGAGATAACAGAGAGGCTGATGGAGCATTGTTCTAGCCCTTATCAGGGATTAGCAGCTCAGAGCACTTGAATATAGGTAGCCAGGACCAGGGACTGAGACATCAGTCCGACCACTAGAGCTAGATAGAACAGGTGGTCTGAAACAGACAACTAACTAAAGGAGACATATTCAGCTGTATCTGACAAATGAAACAAAATAGATGAGGCAATGTATTACATAAAACACTAAATATGATTCTAAAGATGGGAATACCCCTTTATGGTGCCTATGAGATACCATAGACTAAAGATATCTTTCCTATGGCAGAATCCCCTTAAGATGGATGAAAACTAAAGTTTCACTATAATTAACTATTTCCATGATTATGCCCAATGTAAAGAATAAAGAACATAGTAAATGGAAAACGAAATCATATAGAAGACTGTTTGACATGTTTTTGGTTGTGTTCGCCCTGTTTTTGAGCCTGACCCCTTCACAAATAGAGAAAAGTTTGAGTACCAGAGGCCCCGCTAATAGTAGTCACAGCATACAAATAGTAGTAGTTGTTAAAAAGTTACTTCTTGGCTGACATTCTTTTGCTGTGGTTGGGCAGATAATTAAGTCTACGGTTTAAGGAAACGTGAATCGATGGGCTGTAATTATTGCAATTCAGCAACATAAAAGAAGAAAACAAAGGCTGAAAATTGTAGTACATTGATGTGGTACTGCCAGTTAAATTGAGATCCTTGCACCCCATTGAGTTATCAGTGTGTCTATTACAGTCTTATTAAAATGGTAATGATTGTATAGAAGACTTAGACAGCACCTGTCAGCATTATACTCTTCAAGTTCACTTCCGAGCCTCATGATCTCCATTTAAGCTGCACAACAGTTGTCTTAGTGAAGCACAAATTATTGTATGTAGGTACATAACTATTTGAGATGTCAGATTTATATTAAATACATTTAATCAAGACATTAGAAACACCAGATGTAAGTAGCGTTATATTAATGAAATCATTTCTCTATGGCATATGCTTGGTTCCATGATATATAATTTCTTGTATATATTCCATGATTTTATATATAACACATTTACATGCCTGTTTTTAATGCTAATTATTCATCGGCTGGGCATTGGCTAGTAACATGAACAGTAACAACAGATAAACATTTACATGTAGTGTTTAGCCATAACATAAGAAGTAAAAAATAATCAGGAAAGTAGATTAGGAGCCCTGTCCCAGGCAGTTTTGTAGCACAAATATATATATATATATATATATATATATATATATATATATATATATATATATAAAGGCTTTGGGGCTGAAAGTCAAATTTATTAACCCCTTCCTGCTGCATGTTTGTTTCAATTTTTGTTTTCGTTTTCCACTCCCCGTTTTACAAACCCTATAACTTTGTTATTTTTCTGTTCACAAAGCCATATGAAGGCTTGGTTGTATGTGACAAATTGTACCTTGTAACAATACCATTTAATATTATGTATGACGTACTGGGAAGCTGGAAAAAATTCAGAATGTGGGGAAATTGGAGAAAAACTGCATTTGTGTGACTTTCTCAAATCAAATCAAATCAAACAAGATTTATTGGCACGTCCGAATAGATATTTGGCATTGCCAAAGCTAGTAAAGTGCGGGGGGGAGTGGTGGGTATGGGGGGGTGGGGGGTTTGATTTGGGGTATCAGTCCGTGGAGTCTCATCTTCCTCTTAGTTGTTGACCGCTATATAGGGAGGTGGGGTGGGTGGTTTGGTGTATAACAGTCCGTGGAGTCTCATCTTCCTCTTATTTGGTGACAGCTGGACACGTATTGGGCAGCGATCTCCACAGTGGCCTCTTCTTCTCCCAGTAGGATGTAGAGTTTCCTCTTGTCGTCTGCAGATGTGAAGTCTGGGATGTAGGCAGAGAGTCTTTGGTAGTAGACGGCCCTCACAGCTGAGAATTTGGTGCAGTATAGCAGGAAATGGGCCTCGTCTTCTAGGGCCCCCTGTTCACAGTGCTGGCACAGTCTGTTCTCCCGTGGCTTGTACGTCTGCCTGTGTCGCCCCGTCTCCATCTCCAGGTTGTGGGCGCTCAGTCTGTACTGGCTCAGGGTCTGTCTGTGTTTGGGGTGGCGTATTCTCTCCAGGTAGGTGGCCATGGTGTAGTCTCTTATGGGCTTTGTTTTTATGGCATTCATTGTGCAGCCAAAATTACATGTCACTTGTATTCTAGGGGATGCTATAACTATGGGGATACCATATTTATATAGTTTTTTTTTATGTTTTAACCCCTTAAATAAATACAAACTGTGCAAAAAAAAACCACACACACTTCATGGAGGCTCCTACAGACACCTTTAGGCCGGGGCCCCATCAGGGGTGAACTTGCCCCTTTCGCCGCCCGAGGCGAACTACAGAAAGCCCCGCCCCCCGAGAGGAGGGGGATGGGCGGAGCATGAGGGGGCGGGCAAATCAAAGGGGGCGTGGCTTAGCGGCGTTCACAGGCACGGAGAAGATCTGCCTGAGCGTGAGGGGAGGCTGCTGGAGCTTGTCCTGGACTGGCTTATGTAATCAAAAATGCCGCCCTCCCTGGGGCCCTGACATAGCGCCGCCTGAAGCGGTCGCTTCAGGTCGCCTCATGGGAGGTGCGGCGCTGGGCCCCATGGGCTGGAAACGCCACAATTTGCCCGCGGCGGAAATGCCGTTGGAAAAATTGTGGCGTTTTATAGTACTTGCAAAGTGGATGGGATTCATGCAAAACCCATACCCACTTTGCGGAAGAAAATCACAGTGTGGACACGCTGCGATTTGCAAAACCGTCACGGTTTTGAAAGTCGCAGCATGTTATTTATATCTACGGAAATGCCGGATAAGGATAGGCTTTCAGTATTAGAAACCTATTAGAAACCAGATAACTCCTTTAATATATCACCTATATCAGTACTTATGATTTAAGTCACATATATACTATTAAATAATATATACTATTAAAGAAATATGTTTTTTTTCTCCACTCTTGAGGCAGAGTTACTCCCTAAATGTTAGTCTATGAAGAAGGGAGGGGGTATAGAAAAAACACATTATATAATTGCTGCTTCTACCTTCTGCTATGAAGCAGCGTAGAAGAAGAGAGTGTGACAATAAATCAATAAATCAGCCGACAGGAGATTTCCACTCCACCCCTCCCTGGTCCTTAGAGCTCCATGTGATAAACTGAATAATGAGGCAATATTAGCAGTCAGACTGAAGATAAGGAGCAGAACAGTTTAAAAAGTAGTGAGTGAAACAGATCTCCTAAATTAGATATATTACAAAGTCTCTAATGTTTACTTGTACTATTTATTTATGCAAAGTTGTCTATAACTAGAGGTACACTTTAAGGATGTAGCCTGATTTACATTTTTTACAGTTCCACAAGGGGATTTGCATATGTAGCCACTTTACACTTGTACAATATATTGCAATACTTTGATATTGCAGTCTATTGTACATTTTAGAAGATGCTTCTTAGGTCTTGTTTCTGGCAGAATCTAATATGTAACCTAAGTGGCTTTTCACAGGAAACTAAAGAGGTGAAAAAAAAGTTTACTTTACTCCTTGCTAATACCATAAATGCCATGGCTACTATTGGTCATGGCCAATGCTGTATTAATGATAGGGCCAACGGTCCATCCGCACTGGGACCCATTGTAGCAGGGGCCCCCTCAACCGTTCTGGATAGAGCGGGATAGTCCCACATTATGATGGCAATGATGTTGAGGTTGAAAAAAAATAGAGCATGGAACTATCAGCCCATTATCCTGCTTTCAGCTGGTGATATCTCCAGGAGGGAAGTGCAATGAGCACCAAGTCGCAGACATCGTTACAGCTAGAGCCTGCAGGTCAGTGGGGATGAGGTTAGGTGAGTATTCTTTGGGGTTTTTTGTAACACTGCTGATTGAGGCAGCAGGGGGCCTTTTGTGGAGCTTGGTCAGGGAAAATTAAATTATGTGAAGGGGGTCCCACTTTTGAAAAGTTTGAACAGGGCCCCCTAATGTAGTGAAACGGCCCTGATTGTGGCATCACAGGGGTTACCCTGCCAGAATCAATGTATGTCACGGAGCAGAAAGGGGTTAGAACCAGATAGAGGAATTTGATGGAAGAAATTCACAAATATTGTCTAACCATTAGACAGAGTATAGTTAGGCTATAGAGTCATGTGCCAGATTTATCATAATAACTGATGCTGGATGAAAAATCTGTTGTATTATTAGACTGTCTAGCCTGAATTCTGGTGTAGTTTGCTTAGTAAATCTCATGTCTTTTTTCAGTTTTTATTTCCTTATTGTAGTTTTTTACTATTCTATTTGCTGTACACCATTATATGGCCAGCCATCTTGCCTCAGATCTGTTTTTAGAGATATGCTTTACAGCAGACTCATTGATAGTAGGCAGCAATAGTTTAAAGATGACTCACATGAGAAAGTCTATGAGAAAGTTTTATAGATATGCTCTTGAACCTTTTCCAGAGGTAATTCTGAAAGGATTGGGTGAGCTGAGATTGCTACACACCTGTGTTATTGATATGCGTTACACCTTTCACTGCATACGATGAGATAAATGATGAAAAATGATCTCCACAGAACAGGAAGTGTCAGCCAAGGAAGATCCAGTGGTCAGTTTACCATAAAAACTTGAATTAAACATTAGGTGATTTTCTGCTTTTAATCCTGTTTTTTTTAAAAAAAAAAAAAAAACAAAGTAGGCCAGGTATCAGAAAATGTCACAAATTATGACAAATTTGGACACCTAGCAAAGACTCTGGTTTCAGTTTCATAGTTTTTTTTAGTAGATTGTGAAACTCATATAGAGCTCACAATGTACGTTTTCCCTATCAGTATGTCTTTGGAGTATGGGAGGTAATCCACACAAACACGGGAAAACATACAAACTCCTTGCAGATGTTGTCCTTGGCAGGATTCAAACCCAGGACTCCAGTGCTGCAAGGCTGTAGTGCTAACCACTGAGCCACTGTGCTGCCCCACTGTTTCATAGTTGGTTTCATCGGAGGAGCAGAAAAAAGGAAAAATGGAGCACTACATCTCACATATCACAAACATCAGCACCATCCAACACATCACATTGATTTATAATGTATCCGTCAGGTTTCCATCCTGGTATCTGCTGTGGTATCCGTGGTGATTTTAATTTCCTGCAGGGTTATCGGATCTTTCCTACTTGGAAACAGTTGCAATGATGCCTATAGGAAAACTGCTGATAATGCAATTTACTGATATGATAGTTAAACCTGCTGTGAGCCAGATCTTTACCTCACACTGAAATGACAGCATGTGCAGTATACATATGTACTTATAGTATGTGTACAGCTATATCTCATACATGTTCCGGGATCATTTTACACTTTCTAGTTTGCTTATTTACTTCCAGCCTCACACGGGACACCTGTTATACTAATAAAATGACAAATCTAAATAAATGTAAAGTTCACAACATAAAATCAAAAAATAAAGCAAAAAAAATCTAAAAACTAATATACTTGAGGGATAAAACAAGGTAAAGATTTTAGGCAGGGCCTCAAATTTAATTTAAACAATCAAATTTGCCTTTCAAAAACTCCCCAAGGAAATCAGTTTAAATGGCGTCTTTGTCTTCTCTCCCCATCCCCGAACCCTTCCCCCAACAAAGTACACATACGCACACAAAAAAAAGCTGTTTAAAGGCTGCCAAGCATCCTTCCCTTTGTGACATGCAGCATGAATCCAGGACAAAAAACATATGCTAGTGAACAGCATGCATAATATTAGACAGCAGTGCTTGTTGCCCTCATCAGCTTCATGCCATGGACGCACAATCGCCAGAGATGCCGAACATCAGCTACAGTTGTTATATTACTTAGTACATTCATTGTAAAGCAGCTCGCCTCAGACGTTCATATACATTTAATTCATTCTAAAAAATTGATTTAGTAGGGTTATAATATTCCTAAAACTTCAGATACTTCATGCAAAACAAAGAGAACAAAAGTATATAAATATTACATTACAATTTATATATTACTCAGAATATATATAAATTTAATCTACATGGGCTAAATTGATGGTAATTTATTTTATATGCTAAAAATCTTTGTAAACAAGAATACAACAGATTAGAGTTTCTCCTATTCTCCTATGAAAGAGAAATATCAATGTGCATGTAAGACTTTTCATAACCTATTCCGAGTGTTTTGACCCAACTATTAAAGGGATAGGTCCTTAGTATTTGATCAGTTGGTCTGAATGCCTCAAGGTACTGGAAGCCATAGAGATGTATGTTGATGGAAGCAGCCACCCTGCCTACTGTATAGCAGTGATGACCGGGTACTGCCGCTCTGTGCCTATTATTTGTATAAGAGCAGAGCTTCCTATTCCACATATCTCTATATCTATAGGCACATCAGCTAGTTGGTGTGGGGTACAAGTATCAGACCCACTGTTTAAATATAGATGACCTACCTTGTGGATAGGTTTATCATTATGCAGTCAATAGCATTTTATCAAAGCCAAAGTAAAGATTTTGAGGGCTGCTGGACACTCTGCCAACTGAAGATATTGAGGGGAGAAAATGACTCAAATTGTTGACTTGACCAATCTTTTCTTGCAGTGGGATATATGCTGCTGCTGGTGTCTGACAGCATGGCATGGCTCTTGTACTTGGCACAGTACTTGTACTTTATACAGATACTCATACCCATCTTAACCAGAATATGCAATGGTATAATATACTGGGTAGATTATTTAAAGAGGACCTTTCACCTCCTGGGGCACATGCGGCTTTATACACCGCTAGAAAGCTGCCAGTGCACTGAAATCGGCTTTCCCATTTTGTGCCCCTGGTGAAGAACTAATGGTGCCAGTACTATAGCTCTTCACTGTCAGAAGGGAGTTTCTGACAGTCAGTCAGGAACGCCCTTCCTCACAGCAGCCTCTATTGTGCTGTACTGTAAGAGGGGGTATTGCCTTACTGCCCAGCGATGACACTGAGTGGTGAAGAATGCCTCCCTCATCTCCTGATAGTACTCGTCCATAGACGAGTACTGGAGGGGCATTCCTCACCGCTTAGTGTCATTGCTGGGTGGTAAGGAACACCCCCTCTCACAGTACAATGCAATAGATGCTACAGTGAGGAAGTGCGTTCCTGACTGACTGTCAGAAACGCCCTTCTGACAGTGAAGAGCTACGGTACTGGCAACCATAGCTCTTCACCGGGGCACAGAATGGGAAAGCTGATAGTGCGCTGAATTCAGCGCACTGTCGACTTGCTAGTGGTATATTACACCACATGTGCCCCAGGAGGTGAAAGGTCCTCTTTAAGATCCTAAACTGTTTATTTTTATATACTGTAGTAACACTGAGAGGCTGAGATGATATCTAGGTACAGTCAGGCCAACCTATATCACATAGGTCACTCTGCAGGGGCCCCCAGTACTCATCTTTGGACGAGTACTATCAGGAGGGGAGGGAGGCGTTCCTCACCGATCTCACAGTACAGCGCTATATGCGCTACTTTGAGGAAGGGCGTTCCTGACTGACTGTCAGAAACGCCCTTCTGATGGTGAAGAGCTACGGTATCGGCACCGATTGCTCTTCACCCGGGGCAAAGATCGTGAAAGCAGACAGTGCGTTGAATTCAGCGCACTGTTAGCTTTCTTGCGGTATATAAAACCGCATGTGCCCCAGGTGGTGAAAGGCCCTTTTTAAGGCTTTTTCAGAAGGAGGGCTGATTTGCACACCCAGGAATCTGGGAGTCCGAAATTGTAAGTGCTGTCCTTCAGTCTACTGCAGTGCCCAACTGGTGCTGGGATCAGATGAAAAATTGTTTCTGTGGATTCATACCTTAGCTTTATACATTTTCAACTCCAAGGCCTTGAAGTCCATATGATCAATTAGAGATCTCATGAAAGAACTGAAAAACAGTGAAGGTAAACATACTTCATCACCATTTCTTCATATATGGAAGGGAAACTCATACTTAATAAACATAGCGTGTACATTGAAGAAAAATACATTTATAATAAATATTTGCTCATACAGCAAAAATAGGGTCACATGTTTCATGTAACAGACCATATTAATATATCTGGTATCAAAGTCAAAATGGTGGAAGTAGTTGGGGTGGTTCCTTTACTTTATTAAACAAGGGTAAAAAAATCTAATCTATACCTGCTATGAATTACACCATAAATTTGAACCATTTTCACATAATTGTTCCTCTTGTCACTATTGCCAATAAATTTATGAGAAAAGTCAATTTTTTTGTGCAAATTTCCTGAACATCATATTTTCTGGCAGAATCTAAATTAGTAAATGTGGGCCAATGCATTTTTCCATAAGAAAACTGTGCAGTCATGTGTAACTCTGAACAACAATGTAAGGGGAGTTTCAAACTACCGCTATAAATGCCCGTTGCAAGACCTCACTTATTGCCAGGGAAAAAAATAGGGATTGTGGAAACCGGGCTACTCATAAAAGCCCGTTTAGAGAAAAAGGAATATATATTTACCAGTAGTGTTCTGGTCTGTAAAAAGACAGCACATGATTTACATCCCATTTTAAACATTAATGTGTATGGAAATACGATATTATTAACTTTGTGATATTTTATAATGAGATGATATTATATAGAGATGATTTCTCTATCTTATTATATGGATATTAGAACAGGAAACATTCACCAGGCTGAGACTGAGCAGACACTAACAGTATAAGAAACAAATACGACTCTGGCGGCCGCTGTCATCGGTGACAGATGATGAACTGGTTTCTACATTTGATGGCAACTTTGATCTACATGCATGTCGCTTGCTGTCTGCTCTGTACAATAAGAAGACAAATTATTCTAACTGTAAGAAACATTCTTGTTATGTGGATAAAATAATGAGAAGAACCAGGGCCTGGGCTGGATGTCTGCTCTCTTCTCGCTACTTCTCAAGTCCAACATGTCACCATGAGAAACTCCTCCTTTTTATCTTCATAGCATACTGGAGAAAATGTGTTAACACTGTTAGGGTGCATTCACACAGAGTAACATGCCGCGTGACCTGGCACGTACACGCCGTGTGAGATTTTGAGCGCCGTATACGCTCCCATTGATTTCAATGGGAGTTAGTCTCGTATACGCCACGTTATTTTGCGGCGGTGATTTTGCTTTCTGGTTCGATCACGCTCCCGTGTACCTCTCTCTTGAGATCCCAGGATTAGCGTGTCGCCCCTTTACGTGGCGGCTTAATGAAAGTCTCCTGAAAGATGCCACTTGCAAGTCTGCTATTGATGCGGCCATCAAGGACTTTCTCCTCATTCACAAGCATGATCCTACCGCCCCCATCGCCTTAAAAAGGAGCGTGCCGCCTGGATAGCGGATCATCTCCAGCTTATTTATTCCTTGGAGTCCTCCCACAAACGCACCAGGTCCCAGACTACTTTCACTGAGCTGATCAATGCAAGGGAGGAACTTTGTTCCTTCTTCGACGAGCGGTTCTTGCATGCTAAGTATCGCGTTCGAAAACATTATGATTTTGCGGCGTTTCAGATGCTCCATAACCCCACGGATATTGTTGTGGAGTTCCGGTCCTTTTACAAGGATTTGTACAACATCCACGGTCATTTTGTGGATCTTGCTCCGTCGGCCCTCCGCGACAGGATTCGGAAATATGTCTCCGAAACTCCCCTCCCTACTCTCTCGAGCGCTGACTGGGTGGCACTTGAGGAGCCTTTTTCTCTGGAGGAGGTCTCCCTTGCCATTCAGGCCTTCCTCCCGCGGAAGTCCCTGGGCCCGGATGGCTTTACCGTGCGTTTTTATAAATGCTTTCGTGACTCTCTAGCCCCTGTCATGTCGCACGTATTTAACAGTGTCGGTGACTCGGCATCGTTCGCTTCACAATTTCTCGCGACCTTGATTACAGTACTCCCTAAACCTGGTAAGGATCCTGCCCTCCCTGCCAGCTACCGTCCGATCTCCCTGATCAATATTGACGTTAAGATCTTTGCCAAATTGCTTGCGAATAGACTGTCCCCCCTTATGCCAGCCTTGGTACATAATGACCAAGTTGGCTTTATTTATAGACGCGAAGCTCGGGATAATGTATGCAAAACTATATTGGCTGTCTCGGCTGCTTGTTCTTCTAAGCTGCCCCTATGTTTGCTGTCAGTCAACGCCAAAAAGTCGTTTGATCGGGTTCATTGGGGCTTCTTGCGCGAAACACTTAGCCAGATTGGGGTGGGTTCCTTGAGGAAGGTGTTCGCCCTCTACAGTGACACTTCTGCATGGGTTAGAGCTAATGGGGTTCTTTCAGATTCTTTTTCAGTTAGGAACAGCACCCGTCAGGGCTGTCCCCTGTCGCCCTTGCTTTATACCTTAGTCATGGAGCATCTTGCTGTGGCGATTCGGCGCTGCTCGGAGATCCACGGCCTGCAGTTGGGCTCCCGCCAGGTTAAGGCGGCGCTTTACGCGGACGACCTCCTTTTATACATCTCACAGCCACGGGTGTCGTTCCCAGCCATTCTTCGCGAGTTTGCCCGCTTTGGTCATCTTAGCCATTTTAAAGTCAATCTTTCCAAAAAGGAAACCTTTAACATTTTGCTCCCCTCGGCGAAGATCGCCTTCCTCTCGCGCGAGTTCCCGTTTCGTTGGCAATCTACCTCCTTTAAGTACCTCGGAATTCATATCCCACCCCGACCCATCCCACCTATTCCGCCTGAACTACCTTCTGCTCCTTGAGAGGGTTACGTCTGATTTGCGCTCTTATGGTGCTAAGTCGTTATCTTGGTTCAGCCGCATCCATGCCCTTAAAATGGACATCCTCCCGAGGTTCCTATACCTTGTTTCAAACGCTTCCCATTCCACTGTCCCGTGACTTCCTCAATCGCATCCAGTCCTTATTTGGGAAATTTGTATGGGGTGTGTCGAGGAGTAGACTTAGTTTTCATGCTCTCACCCGTCATAAGGACAGAGGGGGAGCAGGTTTGCCAGATGTTAGATTGTACTACCGCTCCTCCGTTCTGCTCCATCTCTTCGACTGGCAGTTCCGACGTTGCAACAATGGGTCGCTATTGAGGCTGACCTGATTTCGCCCTCCCTCTCTGCCCTGCCGTGGACCCCACCACATTTCCGCCCTAAGTACTCTGGACACTCTACCCTTTCCCTACATTTCCTCAAGACATGGGACCTGGTGTGTTCTGCTGGGAGGCTGGCACAGGTTCCGGGCCTGTTGACTCCTCTGTTTGATAATCCCATGTTCCCTCTGGGTTGCTCGGGGTCTAGATTCCTTTGCTGGGACAAGTCGGACGATGTTCGCCTCCAACAGGCTGTGAGCGACTCCCCCCTCCTTCCTTTCACCCAGCTCCGCAGAAGGAGAGCGGGGAGTACGCTTAGTGAACCCCCCAAACAGAAACCTAATCAGCATAAAAAAGCAGTTAACTAAGGAAAGCCGCGGACCCCATAGACTATAATGGGGTTGAGCGGTTTCCACATGATAAATGTGGAGAAAAAGTGCTGCTTGTAGGAGTTTTCTCTCTGCATTTTTCATGTGCAGAGCGGAACGAAATGGCCTGAACACAGATGTGAATTGGGCTTCAGAAGTAGACTAGAGGAATCAAATTTTGCATAGAGGCTGAGGCAATAAATTTTATGCATCTTTGGACGCTTTTGTCTAACATTATGCCACCTCTTGGCTTATTCTAGTCAAAATTTTGGTGTAGTATGGTGTATTTTAAGCCATGACCGCTTTCCTGACTAGTATCTCCCCTTGTTGACTATAGATTAGTAGATGTCCTGCATTGTGACGCATTCGCTCATTGGTGAATCATTGAGTCAGGCCATGCCCTGGTTGTCTGGTGTGTGCTATTAATGGTGTACTAAATCTAGAAATGAAAGATAAAGGTAAAAAAGAAATATAGCTGCCCTTGTTTTTGTCTTGAGGGGCAGATTCATTTTTCCTATAGCTAGACACAGAAAAGTGAAGAGGATGGAGAGGGGACATGTCTGATCTTCTTTGGACACACTGAGAATTCTTACGTTTCTCAATTTCAAATGTAATGTGAGACAAAATAAGATCAAGGTAAAGGAGGAGATGAAGAGGAGTTGTTTGTAGTGTGTGTTCTGTGTAGTATTCCTTTAAGAGATTTATATGCTAAATGTCCGCCAGTTCATAGGTGGAGTGGATTCTGAGATTCTGGTGCATACAGGCCAGATATGCGCTTAGTGTAAGGCATATGCCTCTTAATAAATTTGGCACATGCCACTCCAATGCATAGAGGACTCAGACTGGCATATGAAACACTTAATAAAACTTCTTTATAAAATATCAATTCAAGACATGGCACATTATGTTACTGTGTATAGTGTTTTTAGCTACATATTTATACCATGGTTCACATTCGCAATGTTTTTTTCCATTCTAAAGCCTGCTTGAAGGATAAAACAGAAGAGAAAAGATGGGAATTGAACTAGACTCCTGAAGGGTGGAGAATCCGTTCAAAAAGAGGACAAATAAATAAAATGTTTTCAGGTTATTACTGTTGGGAATAGAGTTTTTTCATCTCTCAGCCGTGAATGTATCAAGAACAAGCTATAGATTTCATTAACAAAAAAAAAAGTTATATTATCTCTTAACATGTCCAAATGTCATCCGCTATTAGCCAACCTATATATTCCTGATGGATCTGAAATATAGATCATAAGTTATTATCCTGTCTAGGAACAAGGTAGCCCCTAAACTCTTTCTGACTTACTACTGAATTTCATCAGGATCCCACTAGGGCATTAGTCATGTGAGTTTTCATATTACAAAGCCATAATCACTCTGTGTGGCGCAGTTTGGTCCCCCCATATAGTATTGTAACCCATATTTATCCGCTAAGTCTGAGAATATTTGCAGTGCCATGTCATCACTAATGTTATCCAAGCATTAAGTCCCTGCTTAGTCCATATTCAAATCCAGCCCACCTACTAAATCCTTCAAATAAGATAAGCAAAATACACAGAAACTTATTGATACTCCATTATTTTACATAGAATTTTTTTCCATACTCTAAGTCCTCCCTTAGTAGAATACAGATGAATTTCTCCATTACCAAGGTGGCGCCTGTTTGTGCCACTTCTTTTGGGCCCAGAAAAACTTGGAGGGCTTATAGGGAGTCTGTTAGCAGGAAAATCAGTGTCAAACTGATAACATTACCTTGTAAGGCTGCTTCCCTCCCCCTCCCTCTTGCTAAACGGCTGGAGAAGTCTCACAACATATATAGATGTGATAATATTGCAGATTCTTGTACAGATCGGACTCCGTGTTATCTGTGTGTTTACATAGAGAGATAACAGACCAGGCTTTATCAGCAAAGTGCAATTATCTGAATGGATTGTCATATCAGCACTGAATAAGGGCTCGTTCACATCTGCGCCCGGTCTCTGTTCATACAGTTTTCCGTTTCCTGCACAAAACAGAGCAGGAGACGGAAAGCTGCAGGACTCTTTCAAACCCATTCATATTAATGGGTTTGAAAGATGTCCGTCCGTGAGCGCCAGTGAGCATTTTATGCTCTCCGCCGCAAAACCGTTTTTTTTAAACCAGACACAGAGTCAGACATGCAGTACTCTGTGTCCGGTTTAAAAAAAAACGGTCTCACGGCGGAGAGCATAAAACGCTCACCACGCTCATGGCCGGACCCGGTCTGACAGGTTTCCGTCTTCTGCATGCAGAAAACGGAAACCTGAAAACGGAGTCCAGGCGCTAGTGTGAACACAGCATAAGTGACATCACTTGTCCTATCTCCCAGGTCTGTGGTTATAGTAACGTAGATTACCGTATTTTTCGGACTATAAGACGCACTTTTTTTCCCCAAAATTTGGGGGGAAAAGAAGGGTGCGTCTTATAGTCTGAATGTGGAGCCTGGCATCCGCTGTAATAGAGAGGCGGAAGCCGGCAAGTGATAGACGCCGGGGCCTAGACATCGCTGTGCTCCTCTGCCCTGCACGAAGCCAGCAGCGGCAGGAGCGATGCTATTCCGCTCCTCCGTCCCCTCGCCGCTGGCTTCAGGCAGGGCAGAGGAGCGAAGTCTCAGGCCCCGGCACCTGTGCTGGCGTCTATCCCTCGCCGGCATCCGCCTCTCTAGTACAGCGGATGCCGGGTCAGTATCGGTGGCCCCTTCTCCCCCGGGGCCGGTCCCCACCGGCCCCGTACCTGTGAAGTTGCAGACCTGTTCGGGTGACAGCCGGGAGCCTACTGAGGCTCCCAGGCCTGTCACTGCTATATTAGTATTGCAGTCTATGACCAGCCGCCGTAATACTAATATACAGAATGTCCCATAGACGGCAATACACTTGTATTGCCGTCTATGGGACTTGCAATCAAGTGACCACAGGTTCAAGCCCCTGGGGGAAAATAAAATAGTAAAAAAAAAAAAAAGCTTTAAAAATATATAATAAAAATATGAAATAAATAAAAGTTCTAAATCACCTCCTGTTTTTTTTTCAATACAAGGTGATCTAAGAAATAGACATTCCCCAAAATGGTATAACTAAAAAGTACATCTGGCCCCGCAAAAAAAAACACTGCGTCCCCGTACAGCTGCAGGGTCACCTGTCAGTGTGGCCTTGCAGCTGTTGCAAAACTACAACTCCCATATATTAAATATTTTACCAGTTTTTGCTTCAAAATTTTTTTTCCCTATTTTCCTCCTCTAAAACCTCTTATAAACGTCTTATAGTCCAGTGCGTCTTATAGTCCGAAAAATACGGTACAATGGGAGGAATAAGGTCACATAGCAGGAGAACAGAGCAGAAATTATAAAGCAATATATTTAGGAAAAGTCTTCAATTTACATAAGCTACTTACCAGTATAGATAAGATCCAACCCCTTTAAGCCCTCCAGTGGCCCCAGAAAACTGGTGATTTTAGTAAATTCCCCCAAGTGTGTAAACTTAGATACCCTTTCGCTGCCAAGGTGGCACTTCAGTAGCCGAGGACGTACTTAGTACGTCCTCCCTACTAATGCCGATATCTCTGGACTGCATCAACATATCTTGATGCTTTAAAATGCATTTTAAAGAGACTCTCATCTTTAAATTGATACCAGGGACTTGATGATTTTACTTACAGTCTTGGAGCCATTCACTGTTAAAAACACTATTTGGCATTGAGATCCAACTGCAGATCTCAATTCCTGACAGCATTTCAACAGTGAATTTCTCCAAAACTGTACATCCAATCATCGAGTTCTTGATATCATTTTAAAGATGAGATTCTCCTCTTTAAAATGCAATTAAAAGCATCAAGATATGTTGATGCAGTCCAAAGATATAGAGCTCCAAAGTGTCCCCCCCCTCCTGTCTAAGCAAGCAATTTACGATCTAACAAGAAAGGAAGAGGCTCACGGAGCAATGCAGCAGAGAGAGAGAGACACAGAAACGATCTCTCTCTCTGCATAACTTGTATGTGACAGCAAGAGGGGGGTGGCAGGGACTCTATTGTCCCTATTAACCCTTCTCCTGCCAATCAGAGCGTATACTATACAATTGTCTCTGATTGTCACATACAGTTATAATGTAATTCCCCCCTGAGCTTTTCTAGTGGGGTATTCTTACGTTATACCTCCTGAACATAACCAGGAAGTTTGTTGGCACTGTGACCCAGACGTTTACCATTGTCCAGGTCGCAGAGCCAAAAAAAAAAAGTCGCACCATACACTTACACAACATATACATAAAGTCATGAATAAAGTTTACATTTCACCCAATCCCTGTCCTGTCTATACCTGAGCTTTCTACAGTAAAATACGTCTCTAGTGATATCCGTTACACACTAAAATAATAGTAATAACGATTATCACTAGAGATGAACGTATAGATTGCTAAAATTATTATAGGGGGATGGAAAATAACATTTTTATGTAAAGTCCTATTTAATTTGCATGCACAAAATGGGATGGCGCATTTCTGCGATTTTGGCGATTCTTTAACACCCGCCCCTGTAAATATATACATGTGTGGTATGTATGAACTCCTCACATATTGCAGTTTTATGGACAGTACATTATGTTTGCAGAAAGGGATTTCTTGAACCGCACTTTAGTGGCAAATTTGAATTTTTGCGCAATTTTTGCTAGCAATCTCTGTTTGCCGCAAAGTTGAATGAAGGTGCTTGTATATATAAACTATGAAATTGTGTTTTTATATACGGTATGCTGTGTGTACTCTGATAAAAGTTAGATTTTGGTATCACAGTCACAGTTTGGTAGGTGCAGTATAGCTTTTTAACATATTAGTGAACAACAGCAAAATCCTGCTTGTCTTCTGTATTCGTGTTTTTGGGAGTCCGAGCTCTTGTTGTAGTTGATGTTTGCGGTACATATAGTATATTTACACATTGTATACACTATAAGCTATTATTTTAAAAGTATTTTGTATATGAATGTGAGATTGAACATGAGTTTTAGGTGCAAATATGTGTTTTAGCGTATTTTTTCCAAAAATTATTTGTGTTGGTCGCAAAGTTGCATGAAGGTGGATGTGGCTATCGATGACCCATTAAGACATTTGTAATCTTCAGGTTGTCTACTTTCAAAAAATATGTAGAGTTTAGGGGTTCACTTACTTTTCATGGTGTGTAATCCCTACATTTTATAGGATGATACTTTTTTAACATTTCCAGCTTCAAAGCAGAATTCTGTTCCTTCCAGTTCTAGCGATTTTCTGAAGACATGTGCAAGCAGGTTCAGGCCATAGTGATATGTACGAACTCTGCACATGTTGAACTCTTATTTTTAGGAGGTTTGGTGCATTTAATTTTTTGTTTGGTTTCCGCTTTTAACAACTAATATACATTTATTTGCATTTTTTCATAAAACATTCACTTTAAATCAAAATTGCATGAAGGTGCTTGTTCGTATACAGTACCAAGTGGCATTCTGACAATGCTGCAGGTGTCTACTTTAAGAAAATATATAGGTATGGGGAGGAGGGGGGGTTGGATGCTTTTTTAATGTTGCAATTTAGGTTTGATTTGTCCATCTCAAAACTGTGAAAATTGCTCTGGCTACTGGAGGTGCAAAATTTCCAGAGACCCTTGGCAGCGAAAAGGTTAAAGTCACTCCAAAAAGACTAAAAAGTTCTTAGCATGGAGTTAAAATATCAACTTAAACATATTTTTTTTCTCTAAGTAGTCGATAAATCTGCTTACTAACCACTATACCTTTTCAGCCATACTCTACTCTTTATATGTTTGAAAGGACCAAGTGTAGGGTCTGCCTTAATCCCCGGCAAGGAATAGCACAATAGATAAATGTAGTTATAATCTACAGTGAATGCACTAAATGACATTAAGAGAGTGAAAGGAGATGGAATTCAGTTTGGTCATTTCAAGTCCCCTGCTGTTCACAAGCTGAATGTATGGCAGGAGTATATTATTTAGGACTGGTCTTGAATTACAGCACAAGCCTACTCCTGTCAATCACTATGCAGAACACAGTACAGACAATGTGAGTATGCATGGTGATCTCCAAATGTATTTCTCCACTAGCCATCTTCTAGAAATAACTAGACTGATCTGAAATATAAGACAAAAATTATTTTTTGCTTAGGAACTTATAAATTTAAATATGGACATGTCTCTGGGCAAAGCCTTTTTATTTAATGGTTAAAGTGGATATCTTATAATGACTTCATGTTAGCTGGCCTACCAGGAAAGCAGACAACCTTTTCAACAATGTAAAGCATAGTCACCTGCTACCACTCAGTGATAAACAACATACCTTTGCTTTATATATATACAGTCCTATGAAAAAGTTTGGGCACCCCTATTAATCTTAATCATTTTTAGTTCTAAATATTTTGGTGTTTGCAACAGCCATTTCAGTTTGATATATCTAATAACTGATGGACACAGTAATATTTCAGGATTGAAATGAGGTTTATTGTACTAACAGAAAATGCGCAATATGCATTAAACCAAAATTTGACCGGTGCAAAAATATGGGCACCTCAACAGAAAAGTGACATTAATATTTAGTACATCCTCCTTTTGCAAAGATAACAGCCTCTAGTCGCTTCCTGTAGCTTTTAATCAGTTCCTGGATCCTGGATGAAGGTATTTTGGACCATTTCTTTCTACAAAACAATTCAAGTTCAGTTAAGTTTGATGGTCGCCGAACATGGACAGCCCGCTCTCAAATGATCTGAAAACAAAGATTGTTCAACATAGTTGTTCAGGGGAAGGATACAAAACGTTGTCTCAGAGATTTAACCTGTCAGTTTCCACTGTGAGGAACATAGTAAGGAAATGGAAGACCACAGGGACAGTTCTTGTTAAGCCCAGAAGTGGCAGGCCAAGAAAAATATCAGAAAGGCAGAGAAGAAGAATGGTGAGAACAGTCAAGGACAATCCACAGACCACCTCCAAAGAGCTGCAGCATCATCTTGCTGCAGATGGTGTCACTGTGCATCGGTCAACTATACAGCGCACTTTGCACAAATAGAAGCTGTATGGGAGAGTGATGAGAAAGAAGCCGTTTCTGCACGTACGCCACAAATAGAGTTGCCTGAGGTATGAAAAAGCACATTTGGACAAGGCAGCTTCATTTTGGAAACAAAAATTGAGTTGTTTGGTTATAAAAAAAGGCGTTATGCATGGCGTCCAAAAAGAAACAGCATTCCAAGAAAAACACATGCTACCCACTGTAAAATTTGGTGGAGGTTCCATCATGCTTTGGGGCTGTGTGGCCAATGCCGGCATCGGGAATCTTGTTAAAGTTGAGAGTCGCATGGATTCCACTCAGTATCAGCAGATTCTTGAGAATAATGTTCAAGAATCAGTGACGAAGTTGAAGTTACGCCGGGGATGGATATTTCAGCAAGATAAGGATCCAAAACACCGCTCCAAATCGACTCAGGCATTCATGCAGAGGAACAAGTACAATGTTCTGGAATGGCCATCCCAGTCCCCAGACCTGAATATCATTGAACATCTGTGGGATGATTTGAAGCAGGCTGTCCATGCTCGGCCACCATCTAACTTAACTGAACTTGAATTGTTTGTCCAAAATACCTTTATCCAGGATCCAGGAACTGATTAAAAGCTACAGGAAGCGACTAGAGGCTGTTATCTTTGCAAAAGGAGGATCTACTAAATATTAATGTCACTTTTCTGTTGAGGTGCCCATACTTTTGCACCGGTCAAATTTTGGTTTAATGCATATTGCACATTTTCTGTTAGTACAATAAACCTCATTTCAATCCTGAAATATTACTGTGTCCATCAGTTATTAGATATATCAAACTGAAATGGCTGTTGCAAATACCAAAATATTTAGAACTAAAAATGATTAAGATTAAGAGGGGTGCCCAAACTTTTTCATAGGACTGTATATATATATATATATATATATATATATATATATATATATATATATATATATATCCTACTAATATTATAAGTGTGAAAGTTTGTGTGTTTGGATGTTTGTGAGTTTGGATGTTTGTTCCTCAATCACGCTAAAACGTCTGGACGGATTTGCGTGCAATTTTCCACAAACATAGTTTTCCCTTAGGATTGAGTCACAGGCTACTTTTGGTGCCACTAAACAACATGGCTTCCTAGCAGGAGACTCACAAAAGCAGGACTCCTAGCCCCAGCTATAGACTCACACACACTGCCTGGCATTTCCTGCCTCAACCTGCCTGCACACTCTTTACTGTCACCTCAGGAGTAGCCCTCACTCTACTCACTCACATAACACATCACATTGTCTGTATCACTACATACACAACACATCACATTGTCTGTATCACTACATACACACTCACACACACTGCCTGGCATTTCCTGCCTCAACCTGCCTGCACACTCCTTACTGTCACCTCAGGAGTAGCCCTCACTCTACTCACTCACATTTTACATATAGCTTTCCACTATATAACACATCACATTGTCTGTATCACGACATACACAATACAACACATCACATTGTCTGACACAATACAACACATCACATTGTCTGACACAATACAACACATCACATTGTCTGTATCACGACATACACAATACAACACATCACATTGTCTGTATCACGACATACACAATACAACACATCACATTGTCTGACACAATACAACACATCACATTGTCTGACACAATACAACACATCACATTGTCTGACACAATACAACACATCACATTGTCTGACACAATACAACACATCACATTGTCTGTATCATGACATACACAATACAACACATCACATTGTCTGACACAATACAACACATCACATTGTCTGACACAATACAACACATCACATTGTCTGTATCACGACATACACAATACAACACATCACATTGTCTGTATCACGACATACACAATACAACACATCACATTGTCTGTATCACGACACACACAATACAACACATCACATTGTCTGTATCACGACATACACAATACAACACATCACATTGTCTGTATCACGACATACACATCACATCACATTTGCTAGCCCACCAAACTTTTTAAAGCACTTTTACAGTTTCACACGTCTGTGTCCGCCCAATTCTCCAATCACTGCAGACGAAGTAGCGGGTAAAAGCTAGTGTGTATATATATATATATATATATATATATATATATATATATATATATATATGCATATGTAGATTGTGAGCCCCAAATAGGGCTTACAATGTACATTTATTTTCCTATCAGTATGTCTTTTGGCGTATGAGAGGAAATCCACGCAAACACTAGGAGAGCATACAAACTCCTTGCAGATGTTGTTCCTGGCAGGATTTGAACCCAGGGCTCCAGTGCTGCAAGGCTGCAGTGCTAACCACTGAGCCACCATGTTGCCCCCTACGTTTGTTATATTTGTCACTTTTCTAGACTTGTATAAAAAGAACTTTAAAATCTTATGCAAATGAGGCAGTTGGTGCACTGGGGGTGGGCCTTCAGCTCCCTGGAGCACTGCTCTTGCTGCTCATATAGAATGGGTGATGTCATAGAAGTGTTAACTGTCACTACACAGGTTGGCGCAGACAGGGCATTGGTAGGGTTGTGAGTGGCAAGAGCGCTCCAAGATGCTGAAAGCCCACCCCCAGTGCACCAAATACCCCATGTGCATGAGACTTCAAAGTTGTTTTTCTCCAAATGTAGAAAAGTGACGTATATAATAGTGGGTATGATATTTATCACTGTAATGTGATTTATTACATGGTGGTGAGCGTTGAGTATGCTGGGGGAAAATCACAGAAAGGTATATTAATGCCTATATATTAATAAAATAAAGTATACTTTGACTTGAAAATGAGTTTTGTTAAATGACAACAGAGCACATTTTCTAACTTTCCTAGTAAATGACAATGGGATGATACCTGGATCATCCAAAGACCATCACTCCACCACTATACTGAAGTATGGACAATACTGTAATAATGTTATAACTGGCATTATAGACTCATTTGTTACATATTAACAATACACATTACTGGACAACATGTTATTTGGCTTTAGTAAAGAAAATAATAATCCCAAATTTTTCCATGAAAAGTTTTTCATTCTCCGAAGGGACCACATAATTTGTTCTGCTTTGTAAGCAAATTCATTATAGTGAAATAATGATGGAGCATAAAGATATGCAGAGCACCTTTGCAATCTATGTATTAGGGTGGACTCATATTTTGGCGGGTAATGTTATTGGGTAAAATCGTGAGCTGATGATGAGTCGCTGTGAAGCCTTTGTGATTGTTCAGGATGCATTGTTGGCCAAACAAAGAATGGGGACACAAGTTTGGCTCAGGACAGCAACGAATAAAACTGTTCGGACGAATGGCGGGCTCCTGCCGACATGACTACTTGTTGACACTGAAAGGATTTCACAACAAGTGAGCAGAAACAGAAACGATTCTGTTCTCTGAGGCTATTAGCTGCGAAGTGTGGCAGTGCAGCGGTCAGTGCTGATGTCTTTCGTTGCTAATGAGTTCTGAATGCCCCATTAAACTGGGATACTATAGGACCAGAGCCACTAGGACAATAGTATGCATGAATGACTTCCCCAATTCTGATTGGATGGCCAAATGAATGAGGCAACTGGTAACACTCAGACTTAAGCGGAGCTGACAGTCCAGTTAAATGATCCTTTATTAGGATCTCATAGAGATAACATTTCACATCAGCCCATAATGTCAAGATGCTAACCTAAATACCACTCATTTATCTGCGGCTTCTCTCTTTCACCGGGAAAATGTTTATTGCTTTTTTTACTTTTACATATCTTTTTTAGACTCATTTTAAAGTCTACCTCATATTTTTATGTTTTTACTTCGGTTCACTTTCTTTGAATTTTCTCATGCTTCTTATTGACCGATAAGGGCAAACCTATAATAAATCTGTGTTTTAAGAAGCTGTATGTGTCTCACAGATTATAAAGTCTCGTGTCAGGACCCTCATTCCTATTTCATTTTTTCCATCCAACAGCGATAAGCTGTGATGTGTGGGGAAATCTGGCAGTGAGTGGTCAAATTCCCTGCAGCGCCACTACAGGGGTATTAAGTATTGCACAGGTCCCAGTAAAATCAGTGAGTGGTCTGTGTGAGTTTTTTGGCACTGAGTTTGACGCTAAATCCGCGTCAGAATCCATGTGAAAAAAAAGCCTCCCATTGACTTCAATGGGTTCCTTTTTCTGCTAGCACAGACCACTCACTGATATCTGACATTGACAGTGGGGAGCGATAATCCCATGTAGAGATGAGCGAACACTAAAATGTCCGAGGTTCGAAATCCGATTCGAACAGCCGCACACTGTTCGACTGTTCGAACTCCATTATAGTCTATGGGGGGAGTTTCAGGGGTAGGCAAAATTCGATACAATTATACTTACCAAGTCCACGAGTGACGGTCGGGCTGGATTCTGCTTGAAGTCTTCTCCCGGTGCAGGGTCCCCGCGTCTTCTTCCGCCTGGAATTCACTCTGCCTAGGCATCCGGTCTAGGCAGAGCCGACTGTGCATGCGTGATCATGCATGCGCATGCGCAGTCGGCTCTGCCCAGGCTCGATGCCTGAGCAGAGCCGACTATGCATGCACGCGCATGCGGTCGGCTCTGCCTAGGCCGGATGCCTAGCCAAAGTGAATTCCAGGGGGAAGGAGATGCGGGGACGCAGCGCGGAGAAGACTTCGGAAAGGTAAGAGAAGAACCAGCGTTGATTGGCAGAATGTATAGCAACTTCGAACAGCTAGTGGTGTTCGATCGAGTAGTGTTCGATCGAATACCGTAGTATTCGATCGAACACCTACTTGATCGAACACTACTCGCTCATCTCTAATTCCATGGTATATGCTATATTTCAAGTCTGCCACATCCTTACCTTGAAGGGATTGTCTATTTTGCAAAACCCTAATGGGGAATTCTTAGTTAATTCTCTGTTTATAATCCTCATCTCTCTCTGGGTGTTCTGTCTTATTCTCCATTAGGGTCAGTGCACACAGAGTTTTTTGGCGCTAATTTTCACAGTGAATCTGCCTCAAAATCAGCCTCCAAACAAAGCCTCCCAATAGAGTTCTGGCAACATCATAGTTAAATATTCAATGCTTTTTCTATAGCTCCCATTCTACTTTATGTGAGTTACAGGGATAGCATAGAGGAACTGGAGAAGTAGGAGGGCAGTGATTCCCATTTCCACAGCGATTTGCAGACACAGCAATAACCCTTTACCCTGGGTTAGTAAATCTGTCCCATAGAGTATTATATGCTATGCAAACTTTTGAAGAACATCTTGAATGTAAAGGTTACTCAGGTTGTTCTCACAGTCTACTCAAATGGTGTATGACTTCCTTTTTTACATTAGTAACATTCTTGTATTTCATATACAGTATGAAAATGGCTACAGAAATAGGAAACTGATTTTTCCTGACTTTCCTGTTAGCATGCCTATTTGACCGGCATGTAGTATCTATACAGGAGCCTGGCAGACATCTCTACCACATAAGTCTGGTTAAACAATGGATCAAACAGATTAGGAACCAATCTGTTCAGTCCTTGTTTCTCATGAGGAGCTCATTCACATTGGGTTGCTGGCAGCACACTATTATCTTTGATCCAAAGGTAACTATACAAATTAGATGAAAATCGGCCAATTTTGGGAGGACCAGTCAACCACCTAATGTCTTTAGGGATGTCCTGACTATTCCCTGATGACAAATGACATATGAAAGAAAGATCAGCATGTTGGATTTCAATATGTCCCATCCTTCTGTTCTCAAGACCGATAAGCTCCAACAGAAGTAGCCTGACAATGACTATTGCTTTCTCCTTATTTAGAACATACTAGCCTCCACCCACGACTTCATCTGCGTCTTGTTGGCGTCCTACTGCTGAATTTGTTCCTCGTGCCGTCCCTGTGATTGTTCCGGCATCTCAACAGCTGGCTGGGACGCCATATAATGAGCGTGTTGTTGATGTCGATCCACCTGCTCAGCATATTGGCAGCTTTCAAGCTGGCCTGCTGCTGAACTCGTTCCTTGCGCTGTGCCTGTGATTGTTTCGGCATCCCAGCAGCTCGCTGGGACGTCATATAATGAGTGTGTTGTTGGCATTGATGATCCACCTGCTCCTGCGTTTCAGCTGCTCTAAGAGCCGCTTGACGCCTAGTGTATTCAGTCATCCTCAGCTCTGCTTGAGGAGAACTCTGTTGACTTCTGGCTACCTTCATAGCTCTCATTGTATTAGAATTTTGCAACAAATTAGATTTTCTTTTTCCCAGCATATTTAAAATTGGCAAACTGACAATTTGGATTAAAGGGGTTCTCCCATGTCAGTGTGTCAACACTGTGACAGATAATAAGCAAATGCTTGTACACAATGGACTCAGGGTTAGCTATGTTATTTACATAGAGAGATAACAGACCAGACTTTATCAGCAAACTCCTATTAGCTGAGATACTGCTGCTGGCAAGAGCAGTATAATATGGTATATGAACATAAATTCATAACAGTCGTGAAGCCATGTCATTTACCAGGATAAAAAGTAGCCTATGTGTTAATCCAGGTTACAGACTATATCATACTGTGCCAAATTTCATCCAAAATCCGTTCAGCCATTTTTATGTGATTGAGTAACAAACATACAAACATATAAACTTTCATATTTATAATATTAGTAGGACGCTGACTTTGCCAAGTGGACTGTTCAGATGACAGCTAGCTGTAGTGTATGAGCAGTTTATGGATCCCACACAACTCCTGTATGATATAACCTTTGCAATGCACAGTCCTCTGTAAGTTGTTGTGTAACAAACTCGCAACAAAAAAACTCATATTTGTCTTAAAACTCAGCAAATATGATTCAGCAACACATTTCACCATCATCTACTTATTAACAAGAAATTTTTTAGTGGTTAATAATAAAAATATATATATTTGAACTAAAAACATAGAGCTAAGTAAGGTCTGCAGATGATTCTTCATTTTAGCAACGTTTATTGAAAGGTGATGTGTTTCTTTAAAACGGTCAGTTTTTTATCAATTGGACAACCAAAGCAGATGGGTCCTTTATGTTGCTGCACCAATATTTTAATGTATTTTGTTACAAAATAGCAAAATAGTTTAAATGAATAAATGATGTATGCATCTTGTATAATGTGGAGATACTAGGAATGAAATGCTTATCATCCCTATTATTGTCTTCTTCTAGTTATACTACTCTGAAAAACCTATAGGAATTACAGTCACTTTAGATTTCACAGCCCAGGAGCCCTGTAGGCATGGAATGAATGCATTAGTTACTTTTAAGATGTGTGAAGTCAGGTCACTAGGGAGCTCCTGTTAATGTTGGCCAATTGGGTCATAAGCACAATGCAGAAATTCTCCTTTCTGTCTGGTGTGCGGCTCAGCCCATCTGCTCTTTTCTAACCATATGGTATACAATAAGCTGAGACTGAAGAAATGCTGCTTTCATGTATCTGAATGTTGTACGGTGTATTGAAGGTTTACATGAATACCATTCCTTTGAAGTATTTTCAGTTTGCAGCTTTATATAAAAAGTATTAATATCTGCTGTCATATCTTCAGCTAATGCAATTATGCATAAAAGGAATTTTATCACGTTTCATAATTAGAAATTGTTCTCCAAAACTAAACCAAAGTCTGTAAAAATTGGAAAATATCTTAATTTATACAACGTATCACAGTATGTATAAGGTTTTATTTCTTTATGGTTTTTTATAAACATTTCATGTATTATTTTCTCATATAAAGCAATAAGTGAACTTTACACAAGGCATTTGCACATGACCATATTACAGCTTCATACAACTTCTGAGTTTTATGGGGTCACATTCACATACATATATGTAGTCTTACGATCCTTCTATATGAGTCCAATTCCATCGGTTTCTGTTGTATCCATTGTGCAAATCAATTGATTGTGTCATATTTCAACTGTGCCCTATTCCAATGTAAGGCTCCCCTACAGAGCAGTGTGCTACTTTCCACCATACAGCTTCCTGCCCAACACTCTGTCATGTGTACAGGGACTATGGTCTCCATTGTTTGGGTCCACCAGGAAACTGAAACAATGGAGAGCCGGACTGCTAAAACAGTAGTTCCACATGGACATCGCCTGACCTCATTGGCTATAATGGAGTCCACCGCGTGTCTGTACAAGACTTTTCTCTCCACCAATTTTTGTCGGCTTCCGCAACAGAGACTCTGGTGCAGATGTGAACTCAGCCTTACTGGTATGAAACCATTTTCGATGTTCGATAGATAATATTATATTATGATTTCAATCTTATTTATTTCTTCATCTACTCTATTTCTAAAATATAAGCTGTATAAATATACACGTAAAGTGGGAACTAAACAAACAAAAGTTAATTAGAAGAAAAGAAAAAAAAAAAAGGAAAAATCTTCTTCAGTATGCTACAAAGAGAACCTATCCTCCATTAAATTTTTTGCCCGTTCATGTCATAGCCTGCTTCTTGATAGAGCTTATTCACACAGCTGAGTTTTCACGGCCGTATGCTATCCGTTTTATTAATGGATATAGTACACAGCATTACTGTAACTAACTCTTAACTACTGTTACCTTACAGCAGGCTTAAAAGTATCCCTCACTGTACAGTGCTGCAGAGGGTGAACTCCAAGGGCACATTTTGCCAAAAAATTAAGCAGAACGCTACCTTTCCCCTAATTTTTTCAACTAGCTGAAAGACAACTACACTATTTGAACCCTTAAGGTACCTAGTGATTCAGCCACATAATACAGACAGGTTGGGAAGCCATGAAAGAAGTTGTTGGGGGAGCCCAAGCTGAACGTGCAACAAGGCCAGAGAGACTTAGCTATACCACTGGTTTACACAATCAGTGTGGAAGCACACAGGAATCATAAGGGAGGTGATGTCATAGGAGTAATGACCTCATAGCTGTTGTCATGATGTCATGGTGGGGGCATGACAGATTATGATGTCACAGTTAACATAACAGTAAGATAAGATAATCCTTTAATAGTCACAACATGGGGAAATTCAGTGTGTTACAGAAGCATGAATAATAGAGTAATATATTACAAGAAAGAAACACATACAAGCTCATAACAGATAGAAAAATATGCCAGGAGTCATAGCAACTAAAAAGAAAGAAGACTTCAGGATCATTTAGTTCTCTGTTTGGAGTGAACGCCACTTAGTCTGATGTTAATTATACAGCCTGACCGCGGTTGGGAGGAAGGATCTCCGATAGCGCTCCTTCTCACACGTGGAGTGAAGCAGTCGGTCACTGACAGTACTGCCCAGTGCCATCACAGTTTCATGCATGGGATGGGAGTTGTTCTCCAGCATGGAGCTCACCACAGACAGTATCCTTCTGTCACCCACCATCTGTACTGAGTCCAGGGGGTAGAGAGAATAGAGAATACATAGAATAAATAGAGAGAATAAGTAGAGAGAGAGTAGAGAATACAAGTGAAAGACTCTTTCTCCAACCAATTGTCTTCATTTACACTGTCAGATTATTAGCAACATTATAAGGTAAAATTGGAAACCATGTATCTGAAAATTTGTAATCTAGATGGACAAATCCTCCTTGGTTGGCTGATTATCTGTTTTATGCCATAAAACAGATGCGGATTATCTGAAGCTCATCACTCTATACAAGTGGGGATGTACTGCTGATAATCCATGTCTCTGATTGGAGGAGGAATGATCACATTAGTGATTCCCCATCCCCCATATACTTTGCACTAGCCAGTGAAAAAGACTGAACCAAGTGTCAATCGATGCTTTTATCATCAGTCGGCCATTGTTCTGCCCAACCACCGAACAGTGAAATAGGCTGTTACATGCAGACACAGGATTCTAAAGAGCAGGAAAAGAACATGACTGATTTTCTGGGATACATTGACAATGTTAGCAATTCTTTAAAAACGCGATTATTAATACAAAGAAACCTGGAATGATCAATCTAGTGTACTCTAGTCCTGAAGCAGGACTGATAAGGGCACACACAGCAATAATATCTTTTACAGAGCCCAGGATAAGATAAGAAACAGTATGTGTCTGGCACGTGTTGATGTCATGAGCATATCTTGTATGTCAGCAAGTTAAAGATATGTACTGATACTGTATCCTTTTTTTATTTTCCGTTCTTCACATTTGCCCTACTTGCCTCTTCTAGTGTCCCTTGCTAATTCTTCTCACAAGTACTTGTATCAATCCCCAACCCCTTTGGTATTGAGGTGATTGTCATATATCAGTTCTCATTTCTACTTCTCAGTCGCAGCTTCTAAAGAGACATCAGCCAGATGCACAGTCTGAACAGGTTCTAGCATGCAAGCTACAGTTTGCAGCGGCCAGTGATCTACTGGTTGGAGATTACTCTTGTCGGCCATTTATGATGTCTTCTCATAGTGGACTTTACCTCTTAGCCCAGAAAACTCTTCTGCCAAGAAAAGTGAACTGTTTTTCCTTACTCCTGTGAAATGTTGAATTTTTTGACTTGGGGAAGGTTTGCCAAGTTTTAACCCCTTCAGCTCTGTCTGGATAATAGTAATTTTGAAGTTTCATTGAGAATGTACAACTTGAGTCAACTTAGATTTTAAATGCAGCAGGAAATTTTTCTTTAGATGGAAGGACATTTGCATTACTTACTTTTTATTGTCATGTCCATTGAGCAGCCCATGTGCTAGTGGCGAGTCTCTGACGAGGAATGGCTGGCTCTGGTTCACCTCATTCTTTTCTTTCTTTATTAGCCCATAATCCTGCATCCCTACTAGCATACATTACATAGACCAAGTCTCCAACATAATGCTTGCCACCTTTCTTACTTAGCCGCATTCAGAATTTATGCTGAGCTATCATTTCCATATTTTGCCATGAGGCCAAGGATTGTTAACTACATACATTAAAATAGTACAAAATAATGAAAACATAAAAAAATAGACATTTCTAAGATATATGACTAAAATGAAATAAAAAGCATTCAATTTGTCCTGATATCAAAGTGAACAATTCATGGGATGGCGCATAAAGAAATAGACAACTTAAAAGGAACCGTGAGATAAGATTAAGCATTTTAATCCTTCCTTTTTCATGTGTAGTACCGCCACGTCTCTGAGTGTCATAAAAGCTAATGTTTAATATAATGAATCAATCACAGATAATTAGAAATTGATAGGACACTATTAAACATTAGCAAACATGGCAATAGGTAATAACACGTACCCTTAGAAAAGAATTTTGGAATCTATTCAATATCTATATTAAATAGTGTCATTGTTGTTAGCCTGAAAACATAATGAAAGAGATTTACTGAGCAAAATGCGACTTATCTGATAGCAATAGCGATTTTCGACAGCTAAAATACCCTGCAGGGCATTGACTTTTTGTTACAGTTTTTCTCATTGACTTTTTTGCTGCATTTGTCTTCCATTTTATCTTCCCTTATGAAATATGTAGAGAAAATACTCGCAATTCCACAGCTAAAATTAGCATGCTGAGTTTTCCGCAGTATTTCTTTCCCACAACATGAGGATGAAATTAAAGAGAATATTGTTCAGTTTGCTGGTACTGGTACTGTAAATCAGGGCATTATATCCACAATGTAGTGCCCTTAGGCTTTATTCACATGAGAACACAATTATTTGGGTCTATAAACAGAGTCCAATGAAATTCATCCATTTTTTTCACTGACAGTTAAAAACTGATGTAAAATGGACAACGCTTGGCCATCAAAAATGGAAATAAAAAATGGAAAAAAACCAGAATAGAATGGATATAAAAGCGTGGATAGTAATGGATATTAACGACCATTTGTAACAGATTTTTGATCCATCAAAAACATCACTATCCGGGGAATAACTTGACAGGCTGATCAGGAGGGCCAGTTCTGTCCTGGGGAGCCCCCTGGACCCAGTACAGGTGGTGGGTGACAGAAGTATACTGTCTGTGGTGACCTCCATGCGGGAGAACAAATCCCACCCCATGTATGGGACCCTGATGGGACTTGGCAGCACTGTAAGTGACCGTCTGCTTCACCCCAAGTGTGGAAAGGAGCGCTATCGCAAGTCCTTCCTTCCAACTGTGACCAGGCTGTATAATCTACATCAAACCAAGGGTAGAGCACTCCGCGCAGAGAAGTAATGATTATGACGATGACCATGAGGTCTTCCTCTTTCTCTTCCGTTTTTCCTTAGCTACTATGGACTCCTAGTATATCTTCTCTTCTCAGCATATGCGTGCCTACCTCTGTATTAAATTACTGTGTATTATCCTGTACCTGTATTACTATGCTGCTGTAACATGCTGAAATTTCCCCAATGTGGGACTATTAAAGGATTATCTTATCTTATAAGACCTTAGGCACCTGGCACCTGACAGCAAAGTTTTTGACGGATCTAACAGCCATAAGAATGGACATACATGTTTGATATAGTGTCCATTTTGCTTCAGTTTTTTATGGTTTTCTATGTTTGCATCAGTTTTTTACTGTCAGAGAAAAAAATAGATGAATTTCATTGGTCTTTCTTTTTTGACCCAACCCACTGATCCATTTGTAATGGACGTAAAATGGACATCAGTCCATTTTATATCAGTTAAAAATAAACATGTGCATAGCCACATTGAAAGTGCGATCTCAAAATGCCCGTCATTTGTGTGAATAAGGCCTCAAGATGGGTTAACAGTACTATTATTAATATCCGTTGCCGTCTTCCATCATAGGGTGACAGCAACGGCCATTAACTGTGGCACCTTTCTCAACAATTTTTGAAAACATGTCTACCAAAGCAAGGGCCAGAAATATAAACCGTGCAAAATTTAATATTAGCATGCGCCATTTTTTATTGCGTTTTTTGTATGCCAGCCATGAGGTAAGGAAGAGGATACTCCACCAACATGTCTAGTAAGCTACGCCAAATTTAGTGATCAATCTTCTTTGTGTTAATTTGTATAAATTTCAACATTTTAAAAAACTGATATTGCTGACTTAGAAATAGTGGACCTGTATGTCAACGACTCAATGTTATGGCTATAAATATACAGCATGTATCATTACTATTATAATTTTTATCTCTGGTAATAATATATTAGATGTGTAACATATGAGAAATCCCAGGCACTGTCTCCTTCATGGAATTCTTTATTAATATTCTTTAATGAAGTTATTCTTTTGTTACTAAGCACAATTATAGATGAAGCTCCATGAAAGCCTAGTTTGATTAATCTTGCATTAAGAGACAGCTTTTCTTAGTGGAAGGAGACACTCAGCACTGGAGAGCTATCCAAGTCTTTTAATTACACTTTTTAGTGATGAAGCAGTTTGCACCCTGTTTAATTCCTTTGTCAGCAATGAGTTAAAATTCATGAGCGTCCATGCCTTTGAATACTTACTCTAGTGCTGCTATTTTCTGCGCCAAGCTAGCCATCACAGCGAAGAGTCGTAGGTCTGTTAGGCCATCTGTTACATAATAGTCCACAATCTCTAGAATCTGGAAGAGAAGAGATGGGTTGAGGCTAGATGATGAAGGATTGAACAAGAGCAGATTGCCGCTGAGCTTGGAGGGCGAGATAATGAGCTCTGATTGTAGCAAACACAAGCTACATTAGCATAGTAAACAAAACAAGCCGTAAAATGAAATCATCTAAGTAGCAGCAATCATGACAATAAATGACATGTGAGCGTCATGAAAATGGGAGCTTTGGACAGTGTGTTATATATTACATACTCAAATTACCTTTATACAACCCCCACAGCTTCTGCTGTACCATTACTCAATATAGCAGCAAGCTGGACAGTTCAATGAGGACAAGATTTGGCACACTTTATCTACAAGATATGGAAATGCCACGAAAACTTGTTAAAGTCGCATGAGGGCTACTCCACTTATATCATACTCATGTATAATTGCTCCAAACTCTAGACCATATAGATATTTACCAACAAGATACAGCTTTTTATATAATGACACTTTCCCATACTTACTAGTATAGTCCCTACAGAACATAACCTTAGGGCGTAGAACATCTACAGTGTTCCTTAATCAGTCTCAATTAGACTACTATGGTTGAGGATGCTTCTTATTTATTCTAGCAGGATTTCCAACTTTAATATGTATACATAGGTTTACTTGCATCATGTGATAAAGAAGATCTGTCACCTATACTGAAATGTAGTTTAAGTAAATAATTGTAAATAATAATAATTATTGTAAATAATTGTAAATAATTGTAATTATTATTAAATTGTTATTAAATTGTTATTATTATTATTAAATTGTTATTTGTTATTATTATTGTTATTGTTATTGTTATTGTTATTGTTATTATTATTGTTATTGTTATTGTTATTATTATTGTTATTGTTATTGTTATTGTTATTGTTATTGTTATTGTTATTATTAAATTGTAATAATTGTAGTTTAAGTAAATAATTGTATCCACCCATTATGTAATAATTTTGGAGCATCTTTTGTTATATCTCTATGTTATGTCATTTCTCCTAGGTGTTACCAGTTGGGGGTTTGTTTCTACAAACTCTCACATTGTCCAATCAGTACTGATAGTATTAGACTGTGTAGAAACCCTTTCACAAGAGAAATGGTAACAACCAGTTAACAATTTATACATTTCTAGGAGGAATAATAGAGAAATGGCAGAACACAGATAGTAGTAATAGATGCCCTAGAACAGGGGTGCTCACACTTTTACAGCGTGTGAGCTACTTTATTAGCTGACCAAGGCAAAAGATCTACTACCCACCTTGTGGGCGGGGACGGGGTGGGCCTGTGGGCGGGGGCGGGCCTATGGGCTGGTTTGTGGGCAGGCGTGTCTGTGGGCGGGGGCAGGCATGTGGGCGGGGCCGGGCGGATCGTGAGAGCAGGAGACAGCGGCGTTCTGTGGCTGCCCAGGGATCCCCGGTGTCTGTTTGTTCACAGCGCAGGCTGAGAGTTATCTCTGGACACTGGCAGGCTGGGGCTGTGGCAACATGTCAATTACAGCATGTCAATTATACATCTGCAGACTTTCAGTCAAAAGCTGCAGTCTTTTACGCATCGGTTTTTGGCTACAGCCCGCTATGTGGGGCCTTAACCTAAAAGGCTATCTGAGTTATCATGAATAGTTGAAATATGTGCAAGGTCTTGCTGGGCAGTATGTTCTCTTGCTGTATAAGCCTTCATACACGGTGTCCCATGAGGTTTTATGCTGCATAGGTGCACAATAAGAAGCAGTTTTCCCCCTCCACCATCCATTACTGATAATGTCCTGCCAATTTTCCAGGGGTAACTATACAATTGCAAACAAATACCAAGTCACCTGTTAGAATTACCTAAAGGTAATCCCCAACAGCTGCTAGGTGAAGAGAAGACAGAGATAGTGAGCCCTAAACCTAGGTCCACCTCGTGTCCCTATATATTTGCCGCAACTTTCCTAATGACAGGGATAACTAGACAACAAACTCTACTCTAGATAAATGATACACAGAACAGGACAATACAATACAACACAGAAGAGGAGTCAGCAAACCAAGGGTCAAACCAGAAAGACAAAACAGTACCAAATCACAATCCAAAAGAGTAGTCAAAAACACCAAAAAGCAGAGGTCAGAAAATACAACATAACAGCAAGGGAAATGCTTAGCAAGGTCAGGGACACAATAGCTAGCAACCATGTGTGGGCTAATGGCCAGTTTAAGGAAGTCCAGGACCTGTCCCAGGCTTGATTGGCAAACAAGCTGTCAATCACAAGCACAAATAGGTTAACCCCAACAGTGCCAACACAGAATGACAAGAATCTGAGAGCAGGTAATCATGAGTGGTACACACATGGTAAGTTTCTTCCTTCACCATTTTTGTTGGTGTTGTTGATTTTGCCTTGGTACCAGCACTCCTCCCATTTTGCCTAGGTGTTTTTAATTAGCAGGAGACTGCAAAAAGGGACCCACCTACTAGCTCTCAGTCCTCTGACTGGGGAAATATGGTAAGGTGAATTTTTGAGATCTGTTCACTTGGTGCGCGCTGCGTGGTGTCTGCTGCTCCTGTGGCACTGTGCCCTTGAGGCGGATCGGCCCAGAGCCTGGGGGCTTGGTCTGGTTGCAGGGGTGTTGCCGGACTACTGGGTCGCTCACCCTGGGGGCGCTGTGTTGCGGTTGTGGCAGTCGCTGTGTAATGCCGCGCCCAGTAGAGTAGGGACCCATTATAAAGAGGTCGCCGTGAAGTGGCTAGTGGGCTTATGTATATTGATCAATATGTATAATAAGAACCTCATGTTCAGTATTGTAAAATTTGCTGAGAAGCACTAGATCAATGTATAAGGTTGGGATGTGTGGGCCATGTTTTTCTCTTTTGGTACACATGAGTGGACATGCCTCCTGCACCATACAATGAGGCCAGAGGACGGAGGAGGAGTTCGAATGGGTGAGGATGTAACATGACCATAATATATGAGATCTAGGAATACTGGACTATAAATCAAGGATAAATACATGGCATATACACGTAACCAAGCAGATGAAACACAAAAAATCCCATCTATAATCACACAAGGAGCCAGAAGTAGACACAAGTACATGGAAGACTTTTCTTGCATTACAAGCTGTGAAATTTGCAAGATTCTCATTCTTTTACACACAGCAATAGTTTGCAGACATGTCTGTGTAGTAGATGCTAGAATGAGGTGGGTAAAATCAGATGCTCTCTGGTATTATGCTGTGGATCCATTAGGTGGCACAGCCTCCTGTTAATGTTAGTATGAGACAACACCTGCTGTATGCACATAAAACCAGGAGGGTTAGGGTTTGGGCTGCATATAGGGGAGGCATAGTTAACCTCTACTTCAACAATTCAACACCCGAAAATTCTGAGGTTCTTGGTGTGTTAGCTGTGAAGGGCTCGCAGGCAGAACCTGCCAGACTGCATAGCAAACAGTCATAAAAGCACTATTTACTGGATCCAAGAGACATATGATTTAAACCACTCCATTCTAGCCTCAATCATCTCTGTGCAAACTGTGAGCAGAATCAACCCCTCCCCTCTCCATTCAGGGTGTGAAGAGAGAAAAAGATGGCCCTCTACACACCATTACACTGAGAAAAGCAAAATGGAATGGAATATATCTAAGGACAGACTTCCTTAGTAACAAAAGAGTGAACAGAAAATTAGCTAAAAGGATGACACCTAGTGGCATGAATTTTTAAGATGTTTTTCAAGCAGAAAGCAGCCACATTTTTTATTAAGGTACATTATATTTTGGTCCATATTCAAATGTTCTATGAAGTGAGTCTAAGTTATCTGACAAGTCAGTGACCATTTAAATATGCATGCAGAGTTCTCTCATTACTTTACTAAGTGGAATGTAAAGAGGTAATATCATGACAACCCATCTACATATGCGCTAATAGGGCATAAATGTCATAAAGAGGAGTTCTATGAACCAGAGTAGCGAGCCACTAACAAGTGCGACTCATTGCCAATCCTCCCAACTTTTCAACAACAGAAAGAGGGACAAAATGTGCTGTGCACATCGGCAAATTTAGCTCCGCCCACTTTTATGTTGAATCCACCCCTTCTCATTCATTTTTCTTGTGCCTCCACACAGTATAATTTTCCTACAGTCACCCGTACATTATATGCCCCCACATTGAAATGTTCCCTTCCAACTGCCCCACAGTATTAAGTCCCTCTCCTGGTGCCCCAGTTTAAACATGAAACTGGAGCAGCTGGAGGGGGACATTAGGAATGGGGGTAGTTGGAGGGGAACAATAAATTAATGGCAGATGAAGTGGGACATTAAAAGGGGGGCAACTAGAGGGGGACATTAAACTTGGGCAGCTAGAAGCAGACATTAAACCATAGGCGTAGCTGGAGGGGGACATTATACTGGAGGCATACAGGTCCCCCTACAGCTACTCCCATGGTTTAATGCTCCCCTCCAGTTGTCCTCAGTTTAATGTCCCCCAGTTTAAGTGCCCCCTTCATCTGCCCCATTTCATGTCCCCTCCTCCATCTCTGCCCCCGGTTTCATCTCCCCCCTCCATTTCTCCCTCAGTTTCATATAACCCTTCATCTGCCCCAGTTTCATATCCCCTTTCATCTGCCCCCAGTTTCATGTCCCCCCTCTATCTCAGCCCCCAGTTTCATGTCCCCCCTCTATCTCAGCCCCCAGTTTCATGTCCTCCCCTCCATCTCAGCCGCCAGTTTCATGTTTCCCCTCTATCTCAGCCCCCAGTTTCATGTCTCCCCTCTCTCAGCCCCCAGTTTCATGTACTCCCTCCATCTCTGCCCCCAGTATAATGACAAACACACAGACAGACACACTCTCTCTCTCTCTCTCTCTCTCTCTCTCTCCCTACTGCATCTCACATCCCCCTCCCCCTTCTCAGTACCTTACACGCATCTCTTCATTGCACGGGACACTGACATGCCCACCTAGTCATGTGACTGTGTGATGTCACACAAGCTCCTTGAACCATAGTGAAATGTTCCTCCGATCACCAGAGCCTTTTATCTGTTATAAGAGCAGGCAGTGATCGAAGGAATGATTGTTCAGTAAAACATTAAAGGGACATAGCGGGACATGTAGGGAGCTGCGCGGGACCGCGGGACTGGGGTATGAAAGCGGGACTTTCACGCCAAATGCGGGACAGTTGAGAGGTATGCATTACTGTGAAACGCCAGGCCCATCCATGCTATTTATTTGAATGACTTCCAAATAGTACTACATTTACACTGCAGTAAAGAGCCACAGAAGCCAGGTTTACTTCTGTATATGATCAGTCTAAATGATACAACCCCTAATTAAATATAGTGTCCTTTACATTAATAATAAATCAAACTAAATTGAGAAAATGCATATAAAAAAGCAAACTATGAAGATCCTGAATATGCAGAATGTCATACCTGGATAGAACTTGCATTATGAGCAGTTGTACTCTTACAAAAAGATACATGACAAGCTTAAACATGCACCTACTACCAGAATATACTCAATGTTTTCAGCTTCATCAGAAATGAAGGGGTTGGTACCACTTGAGTCTTTTATGTTTGCTTTTACTACTGTCAGAATTAATCTGAAAAACCTGAAGACCTTACCTTAATCTCCCACCTCCTCACTTTCCCCACTATCCCAGCTTTCATTACAATCAATTGTTTTCTTGCATGAAAGTCTAGTAGGAACTTTCACGTCAACTTTGTTCAAGGCACTTTTAAAATACTAATAGAGAGTATTATGTTAAGTTTAATTATAGGGCCTTTCATATTCCTTGCTCTGAATGGATCCATTCTATGGAAAACCCTATGGTTGTGACCTACAAAGCTTTGTTTCACAAACAAAACTCTTTTTTTCTAGCCAATTGCTTTTGTGTTTCGAGTATTGAGAACAAACCCACAGAACTCTGGTTCCCCCTCTTCAGGCTTTCACAACAACAAAGTGTTCCTTAAAAACTCCATTATACTCAGGTGATGTCTATGTAGACAGATATGTGTACTCTACCCCGGGTACCTCGCTCTTTCTCTACCTTCTCTTTGAAAACTTTGTTTAACTTGTTTTTTTCATGTCCCAAACAAAACATGGAACCGGTGAATAAAAGGGATGTTTATTGGAGGCACACGTACGAGCCGTATAAAATGCTGTGTTACCTTTGTGGTTTTACATTTCATAAGAAAAGAAACCACAGACAAAGCAAACACATAATAAAGCGAGCAATAAAGGGCTTCACTGATTCATTATTATTATTTTACAGGAAGGACATTGATGAGATAAGGTCAAAGCCTATAAGGTAATACATTCTCTTTTAGTCCGATTGAGGGATCAAATACAATAATGTTGACAGATGGAAGAAATGGCTCTGGTAAAGTCAATGAAATTAACCGACAATGGCAAGCATTACTGAATTGATGTTTTATAATGGGAATATGAATGCTGGCCCATGACGCACAAAGTTGGTCCAATGCTATATAGTGTGATTACCTCCCAACTGGTTTAGTTATATCTTAACAAACTCAAATGAAACCAACTTGTTGTAATCTGATATCTGTTTGATGTCTGAATAGTATTCAGCCTTTGCCATTACAGGATAATTAAGAATTAGGATACCAGAAGGATTGCTTTACATGCCCATTATTACCTGCACTGGGTGCTCCTGGCTCTTTGCCACCGTGTACCTAAGGAGAAGAGTGAAATAAAAAGTCTGCATGTGTGAAAGCTCTGGTGGTGACTACTAACTAATGAATATACCTCTGACATATAAGTTTAGTTAAAAAAACCAATATTGTAAGGTAAGGAATAACATTGGGATGAATTTACTACCCATCTATTTGTGTTATCTGGTGTATTTGGGTATAAATGTGATGTAATTTTTGGCCTTTTGCCCTTTTTTCTGACAAAAATGTCCCACGTTGTTGGTTCTCTGCACCACTCATCACTTTTTGCAAAAGTGAATAAAACTAGGTGGAGATCAAAGTGAACTGAGGTGTGGACAAATTTACTATAACTCACTCCAGAAAACTGGCTTGGGTTATGTAGATGTCAATAATGGCACATGTGAGTTCACTATAAGAGGCCGGAGCCAATCTATCATTCAACTGTATAAGGCTTTCATAAGTGGTGTTCTATCAGTTTTTCCGCTTGTAATCCTAGAGCTAGTGCATGTACAATAAGAAGCAATCAGCTCCTCCCGATCCATTACATGGCTTGTTTACATGTAATTCTGCCATGAGTAACTGTAAAATAGCAAACAAATACACTCAAATAGATGAGAAAACACAAGTGACCATGATCTACAAGACCCAGGGACACTGATCTGCAAATACAGGGCATGATGCAGCTACAACCAATCCCAACACAGAAAAAAGAAAAATCTATGAGCACAGTCAGAAAAGCTGCTTTCTATCTATGATTAACATCCCATCAGCAATAACACAAGCAGACAGACGTAGATACAAGTACATAGTAGACTTTTTTCACATTCTGTCCTGTGAGATGCTGCAAATTGCTCTCAGTGCAGTGTACAGAGAAAGTTCAGTGCAGACATGTACAGACTGTGATAATGGACTACCCTCTCCTTTTTTGATTCACTGTGTGAAGAGAGCCCAGCCCCTCCTTTCTCCACTCACTGTGAACCTGTTTTGATTTTGAAGGTAACTAAAGATGGAACTTCCCCAGTAACAGGGAGTAAACAGCAAATTAGCAAGTGACAGCAACATTAGAGTGGTTTTTTTTTTCAGGCAGAAAACAGAAACATTTTTAAATAAAGTGCTTTACATTTTGATTCATAATCACATGCACTATAAATTGAGACCAAGTTGACTGAAAATTTAGTCCCCATTTTAATTTCTATTAAATTCACTAAGAGAGGGACCTCCAAATATGATTGGACCTATTTGTACCCATGACAATATGAACCAGTTCTGACAACAAGGGTGATGAGAACTGGCATGAGAATCGTGTTGCCTGTATAGGTTGGAAAGAAAGGCACAAAGAAGTAGAGATGAGCGAACAGTGTTCTATCGAACACATGTTCGATCGGATATCAGGGTGTTCGCCATGTTCGAATCGAATCGAACACCACGTGGTAAAGTGCGCCAAAATTCGATTCCCCTCCCACCTTCCCTGGCGCCTTTTTTGCACCAATAACAGCGCAGGGGAGGTGGGACAGGAACTACGACACTGGGGGCATTGAAAAAAATTGGAAAAAGTCATTGGCTGCCGAAATCAGGTGACCTCCATTTTAGACGAATAGTGGATTTCAAATCCGGGTCATATGAGAATGTGAACTTTGTGACTATGAGACAGGGATAGCTGTACAGGCAGGGATAGCTAGGGATAACCTTTATTTAGGGGGGAATGTTATTAAAAATAACTTTTTGGGGCTCTATCGGGTGTGTAATTGTGATTTTTGTGAGATAAACTTTTTCCCATAGGGATGCATTGGCCAGCGCTGATTGGCCGAATTCCGTACTCTGGCCAATCAGTGCTGGCCAATGCATTCTATTAGCTTGATGAAGCAGAGTGTGCACAAGGGTTCAAGCGCACCCTCGGCTCTGATGTAGCAGAGCCGAGGCTGCACAAGGGTTCAAGCGCACCCTCGGCTCTGATGTAGGAGAGCCGAGGGTGCACTTGAACCCTTGTGCACCCTCAGCTCTGCTACATCAGAGCCGAGGGTGCGCTTGAACCCTTGTGCACACTCTGCTTCATCAAGCTAATAGAATGCATTGGCCAGCGCTGATTGGCCAATGTATTCTATTAGCCTGATGAAGTAGAGCTGAATGTGTGTGCTAAGCACACACATTCAGCTCTACTTCATCGGGCTAATAGAATGCATTGGCCAGCGCTGATTGGCCAGAGTACGGAACTCGACCAATCAGCGCTGGCTCTGCTGGAGGAGGCGGAGTCTAAGATCGCTCCACACCAGTCTCCATTCAGGTCCGACCTTAGACTCCGCCTCCTCCGGCAGAGCCAGCGCTGATTGGCCGAAGGCTGGCCAATGCATTCCTATGCGAATGCAGAGACTTAGCAGTGCTGAGTCAGTTTTGCTCAACTACACATCTGATGCACACTCGGCACTGCTACATCAGATGTAGCAATCTGATGTAGCAGAGCCGAGGGTGCACTAGAACCCCTGTGCAAACTCAGTTCACGCTAATAGAATGCATTGGCCAGCGCTGATTGGCCAATGCATTCTATTAGCCCGATGAAGTAGAGCTGAATGTGTGTGCTAAGCACACACATTCAGCACTGCTTCATCAAGCCAATACAATGCATTAGCCAGTGCTGATTGGCCAGAGTACGGAATTCGGCCAATCAGCGCTGGCTCTGCTGGAGGAGGCGGAGTCTAAGGTCGCTCCACACCAGTCTCCATTCAGGTCCGACCTTAGACTCCGCCTCCTCCGGCAGAGCCAGCGCTGATTGGCCGAAGGCTGGCCAATGCATTCCTATGCGAATGCATACTTAGCAGTGCTGAGTCAGTTTTGCTCAACTACACATCTGATGCACACTCGGCACTGCTACATCAGATGTAGCAATCTGATGTAGCAGAGCCGAGGGTGCACTAGAACCCCTGTGCAAACTCAGTTCACGCTAATAGAATGCATTGGCCAGCGCTGATTGGCCAATGCATTCTATTAGCCCGATGAAGTAGAGCTGAATGTGTGTGCTAAGCACACACATTCAGCACTGCTTCATCAAGCCAATACAATGCATTAGCCAGTGCTGATTGGCCAGAGTACGGAATTCGGCCAATCAGCGCTGGCTCTGCTGGAGGAGGCGGAGTCTAAGGTCGGACCTGAATGGAGACTGGTGTGGAGCGATCTTAGACTCCGCCTCCTCCAGCAGAGCCAGCGCTGATTGGTCGAGTTCCGTACTCTGGCCAATCAGCGCTGGCCAATGCATTCTATTAGCCCGATGAAGTAGAGCTGAATGTGTGTGCTTAGCACACACATTCAGCTCTACTTCATCAGGCTAATAGAATACATTGGCCAATCAGCGCTGGCCAATGCATTCTATTAGCTTGATGAAGCAGAGTGTGCACAAGGGTTCAAGCGCACCCTCGGCTCTGATGTAGCAGAGCTGAGGGTGCACAAGGGTTCAAGTGCACCCTCGGCTCTCCTACATCAGAGCCGAGGGTGCGCTTGAACCCTTGTGCACACTCTGCTTCATCAAGCTAATAGAATGCATTGGCCAGCACTGATTGGCCAGAGTACGGAATTCGGCCAATCAGCGCTGGCCAATGCATTCTATTAGCCCGATGAAGTAGAGCTGAATGTGTGTGCTAAGCACACACATTCAGCACTGCTTCATCACGCCAATACAATGCATTAGCCAGTGCTGATTGGCCAGAGTACGGAATTCGGCCAATCAGCGCTGGCTCTGCTGGAGGAGGCGGAGTCTAAGATCGCTCCACACCAGTCTCCATTCAGGTCCGACCTTAGACTCCGCCTCCTCCAGCAGAGCCAGCGCTGATTGGTCGAGTTCCGTACTCTGGCCAATCAGCGCTGGCCAATGCATTCTATTAGCCCGATGAAGTAGAGCTGAATGTGTGTGCTTAGCACACACATTCAGCTCTACTTCATCGGGCTAATAGAATGCATTGGCCAGCGCTGATTGGCCGAATTCCGTACTCTGGCCAATCAGCACTGGCTAATGCATTGTATTGGCTTGATGAAGCAGTGCTGAATGTGTGTGCTTAGCACACACATTCAGCTCTACTTCATCGGGCTAATAGAATGCATTGGCCAATCAGCGCTGGCCAATGCATTCTATTAGCGTGAACTGAGTTTGCACAGGGGTTCTAGTGCACCCTCGGCTCTGCTACATCAGATTGCTACATCTGATGTAGCAGTGCCGAGTGTGCATCAGATGTGTAGTTGAGCAAAACTGACTCAGCACTGCTAAGTCTGCATTCGCATAGGAATGCATTGGCCAGCCTTCGGCCAATCAGCGCTGGCTCTGCCGGAGGAGGCGGAGTCTAAGGTCGGACCTGAATGGAGACTGGTGTGGAGCGACCTTAGACTCCGCCTCCTCCAGCAGAGCCAGCGCTGATTGGCCGAATTCCGTACTCTGGCCAATCAGCACTGGCTAATGCATTGTATTGGCTTGATGAAGCAGTGCTGAATGTGTGTGCTTAGCACACACATTCAGCTCTACTTCATCGGGCTAATAGAATGCATTGGCCAGCGCTGATTGGCCGAATTCCGTACTCTGGCCAATCAGCACTGGCTAATGCATTGTATTGGCTTGATGAAGCAGTGCTGAATGTGTGTGCTTAGCACACACATTCAGCTCTACTTCATCGGGCTAATAGAATGCATTGGCCAATCAGCGCTGGCCAATGCATTCTATTAGCGTGAACTGAGTTTGCACAGGGGTTCTAGTGCACCCTCGGCTCTGCTACATCAGATTGCTACATCTGATGTAGCAGTGCCGAGTGTGCATCAGATGTGTAGTTGAGCAAAACTGACTCAGCACTGCTAAGTCTGCATTCGCATAGGAATGCATTGGCCAGCCTTCGGCCAATCAGCGCTGGCTCTGCCGGAGGAGGCGGAGTCTAAGGTCGGACCTGAATGGAGACTGGTGTGGAGCTATCTTAGACTCCGCCTCCTCCAGCAGAGCCAGCGCTGATTGGTCGAGTTCCGTACTCTGGCCAATCAGCACTGGCCAATGCATTTCTATGGGGAAAAGTTAGCTTGCGAAAATCGCAAACTGACAGGGATTTCCATGAAATAAAGTGACTTTTATGCCCCCAGACATGCTTCCCCTGCTGTCCCAGTGTCATTCCAGGGTGTTGGTATCATTTCCTGGGGTGTCATAGTGGACTTGGTGACCCTCCAGACACGAATTTGGGTTTCCCCCTTAACGAGTTTATGTTCCCCATAGACTATAATGGGGTTCGAAACCCATTCGAACACTCGAACAGTGAGCGGCTGTTCGAATCGAATTTCGAACCTCGAACATTTTAGTGTTCGCTCATCTCTACAAAGAAGCTCTAGGTCCTGTTATATCAGTTTGGGTATCAGTAGTAACAATAGAAATTGTATTATCCCAAATCTAGCTGCATGTGCATGCCTTAAAGGGAATGTGTCAACAGAAAATTATCTGTTTTTTTGTACTTTATCTACATTTTAAAAAGTACTATATTTTGCAATTTTCAAACTGACCACTAAGGCTATTCTGACTACTAAGCCTGACACTTCCCAATTCTACAGATTTCTTATCAGCAGTCACTTTATGTAATTCATAGACAGTATTACAATAACAGATAACACCTCTATAGATAACATCGTTAACACATCTTTGCATCTGCTTGTGGCAATAAATGATCTCTGAGTTTATCTGATCCTCAAGCTTCACTATATGGCCAAAATTATGTGGAGCAAAAAACAAGGATTCCCAGCAATTGTGCCACGTCCAGTATGAATTAAAACAGTTTTTATTTACAGCTTCATTAAAAAGTTCATGGTGCAACGGAAAGTGAAATTATGTGGACATCTGACCATATCACCTATATCAGCTTATTGGATATAAAATTCCAAAACTTTGAGTGTTAACATAGAGTTGGACCCCCCCCCCCCCCATTGCAGTTATAACAATATCCACTCATGTAGGAAGATTTGCCACAAAATTAAAAGAAAATATATAAATAGTGGCAATGACTGACCCCTTAGAATTCATTATTAAGCACCAAAACACTACAGCGAATCTGATAGGCCACGGTGTTTTGAAGTTTAAAGAGGATGTCCCGGCTAAAATTGTATTTTTTAATTAGGTCGGATTAATTAATCCTGTAGTGAGTGATGTATCACTACATTTTTTTGCCCCACATATGTCAGCATTTGGTAGCCCTATTCTGTGTATTAGCAGGGACTTGTGCTACATTTAGCATCACACTTTATGGGCACCTTTTCTCTTAATTGATTTATTTCCATACTTCTTTAGGCCGGGGACTCACTTTGCAAAAATGCAATGTGACCGCAGCAAAAAACTTTGTGTTTTACATTACCTGCAAAGTGGATGAGATTCTGGCTAACCTCATCCACACATGCTGCATTCTTGTAAATAGCAACATGTTATTTTTTTGTTATGTAGATTGTGAGCCCCGTATAGAGCTCACAATGTACATTTTTCCCTATCAGTATGTCTTTGGAATATGGGGTGGAAATCCATGCAAACAAAGGGAGAACATACAAACTCCTTGCAGATGGTTTTTTTTGCCCTTGGTGGGATTTGAACACCAGGACTCTAGCGCTACAAGGCTGCAGTGCTAACCACTGAGCCACTATGTGCCCCCCCCCCCCCCAATAGCAACATGTTATTTATGCCTACGGAAATACTGTCTTTTTCGTATAGGTATAAGAGACAGGAAAACACTTTCAACCATGGTCATTTTTGCAGTGTTTTTTTTTTGCAGCGATTCACTGCGTGGGGACTTAGCCTCAATATCATTCCACACTCCCTGTATGTCCTATGCTTTCCCTCCCTTCTACTATCACTTACATCCCTCATTCTTTCCCACGCTTTAATGTTTGTCTCTTTACCTTTCTCCCTCCCCAACCCCTTCATTCTTATTCTCTCTCTTCCTTCCTTGACTACCTCTGTTTTTTTTTATTGTATGATCTTACCCGGTACACGTAGAACTCTTCAGCATCACTTAAGGCATTTCCTGGAACAATTTCTTTTAAGGCCATAAGCACTTGTAGACAATCCAAGTATCCATCCCCATCATTATCCACCTGGAATAAAAGAGGGTTCATTTATAAATTCTAGGAAATTATCACAGGGACATGTAATAGCTATAATGAAGAAGAAGTACTTATTTGGGAAAATGTGTTCCATCAATTTGAGGTATATTTTTTCTATAAAATATTAATGATTTACATTTGCACACCAAAATTCTACATCACAAAAATTCTAAAGGAAATCTAGTCATACACATTAGGGCCCCTTTAAATGGGTTTGAATGACCATCTAATGTTTATAGAGGCCTCTCGACCCTCCACTGACAGCAGATATTGGAGGGAGATATGGATTGGGCAGTTGATCCTTTCGTTCATGGGGAGATAAGCTGCTACCAGATGTGTCTGACGGTGCCAAGCGTGCATGCGTATTAGGGAGTCATACAAGGTAGCTTTTGGCTCATAAAGTGTTCACTCAACAGCTATCCAAAGGGCATAGCCAGCTTTACGCTATTATTCTGTAATCCTTGCTGCTCTTTTTATAACCTTTAGAGATGAGCAAACAGTGAAATGTTTGAAATTCAAAGTTCGATTCGAGTAGCCTCTCAATACTCGACTGTTCGATCGAACATCGAACCCCATTATAGTCTATGGGGAATAAATACTCATTTAGGGGGAAACCACTATTCGACTCAGGAGGGTCACCAAGCCCACTATGACACCCCAGGAAATTATGCCAAAACCTCTGGAATGCAACTGGGACAGCAGGGGAAGCATGTCTGGGGGCATCTAACATGCCCAAGTCACTGTATTATGTGGGGATCCCTGTCTGTTTACGATATGCGGGAGCTGACTTTTTCCCATAGGAATGCATTGACCAGCATTGATTGGCAGAATGCCATACAGAGTACAGCATTTGGCCAATCAACGCTGGTTCTGCCGGAGGCTCGTCTATGTGGAGGCGGAGTCTAATATCGGACCAGAATAGAGACTGCTGTGGACCGATCTTAGACTCCGCCTCCTCCAGCAGAACCAGCGTTGATTGGCCGAATGCTGTACTCTGTATGGCATTCGGCCAATCAATGCTGGTCAATGCATTCCTATGCCGAGATGTAGCAGTGCTGGCCGTGCACTCAGCACTGCTACACTGGAGATGAAGCAGAGCTGAGTGTGCGCTGAACCCTGCTGCACACTCAGCTCTGCTACATCAGAGATGCACTGAACCCTTCTGCACACTCAGCTCTACTGCATCAGAGATGTAGTAGAGCTGAGTGTGTGCTGAACCCTACTGCACACTCAGTTCTGCTGAATCAGAGATGCGCTGAACCCTACTGCACACTCAGCTCTGCTGAATCAGAGATGCGCTGAACCCTGCTGCACACTCAGCTCTGCTGCATCAGAGATGGGCTGAACCCTGCTGCACACTCAGCTCTGCTGCATCAGAGATTCACCTCGTGAATCTGCCTGAAGAAACTCCTTCCTCCCGACTAAACCCATTCATTGGGCCTAATCCAGAGTGGAATACGTGACTGGATGCCGGTATACTGCACCGGCATCCAGTCGCAGCTACCTGTTTTTTGGTTCAGAAACTGAGGCGGCCTCCGTCTCAGTTTCTGGACCAAAAAAAACCCATGTGACCCTTGCCTAAGAGTAACACATATTTTGCATAAACATTGGGATGAATTTATCATTGCCATTTTTGCTTTTTGAACACTGATGGTTTTGCAACAAAAATTGCGATTTTTCTGAAAAGTTGAAGGTACAGCTTAGTAGGATATCCAATATAAATTACACCAAAGACTGGTATAAATTATAACTGAAATCTACACCAAGTCCTAGCTGACGTACATTTCCGTTTCTGGAGCACAGAGGGCCGCACACCTCTTACTATATTAGGCACATCTCCACGCTGGCATGCAAGGGATCAAGACTGGCATAGGAAATACAAGTCTTGGGTAATCACCCCATTACTTTCAGTACCATGATTGGTATTATGGGGCATTTTATTATACTATGGAGTGGTATAGCTGTACCTAGTATTATACTATATAACCTAATTATATCTAATAGTAGAATTCCAAACCTGAAAACAACCCTAAAGTACTGCAAATAATAATTCCTTTTACCAAGGTATAGTAGATTTATTCCCATAATTTAATTGTAGGAGCTTATTAAAGAGCGCTGGAGACTACCTTCCTGTTTCAGCACAGCTTTTGTGTATTAAATTCAGACTAATCGAATTGCAGATTCCAAGAGTACTGTATTAGTCATCCCCACTCCTTTTAATTTGTTTAATGGCCTCTTCTTTTTGTGTGTGTGTTCTAAATGGCTGTGCATCGCTCAGGCTCACGACATGTAAATAAAGAATGGATTGGGGAACAGTTCTACAAAAAGAATAAAGCGTGCCTCCATTCTAAAGTTACATTTGATGTTCGAGTAATTCATGGGACGTGTACCACAAGCAGCGGTGCTTATTATTTCTGCTTAACTGTCTACAGACATAGGAGGAGTGAAGGGGGAGGGGAGAGAAAGGGGAAAGAAAAGGAGACTGAATTTACACTTACCGCTTCAAAAGCCCTTTTATACTCAGCCAACTTCTCCTGGCTGAAGATGCAGTATTTTGCCAAAAAGTCGACTAAAAAAAGAGGACAAAAAGTATGCAATAACCAATGAAGGAAGCCTTTTTTCACTTGCATTTTGTTTTACATAAAGACATCCTTTTGCATTACAGAGTTCATTATAAGGACAGCAATTCAGACTGTAATAGGGAATTACTGCCCCTTTTGGGCATAATTTTGATTTAGGCTTGTAAGGAAGCCTTTTCACCTGGCGGAGGGCACCAAGTCAATTCAGCTAAAAAGATGCTTAGCTTGTAAGACTCATAAAAAGCCTTCTGAGGTGCAGGAAAGCTGATTTTCTTTTACTCCTTTCATCCCTGTTCTGTTAATGTAGAATTAAATAGATTAAATATTAAATGCTATAGCGTTTGTGATAATTTTTAGATTTTTTTGATCAATCATCTCATTTGTAAATGTTATAATGCCACATATAAAGAGAGAGTCTGTGATACATGGGGAATAGTAAATCTAACCAGACACCTTGAACTTCTGTTAGATGAGCAGTTCTGAATAGGGAATAACATACTGCCAGACACCTCTAGTAATATGCTAAGGCTAGGGGTCCAATGATGCAGAAATGAAGCATATTTGGCTATTGCAGAAACACAGTGGGAAAAACACGCTGCATTTTACAGTACCAGCAAAGTGAATGAGATTGTATTCAATCTCATCCACATGATGCAGAAAAATTATGGAGGAAAATGGTGAGGACTTTGGTGTGATATTTCAGCGCTGAAAAAAAAAGCCTCCCATTGACGTCAATGGGTTCCTTTTTCTGCTAGTCAATGAGAGGCATTTTTTTCAGTGTTGAATCTTATGTGGATTCCACACCGAATTCCTAACCATTTTCCTCCGTGTGAATGCACCCTAACTCTGCGTTTTTGAAAACCACAGGATGTTAACTTTACATAGGGAAATGCTGCAATTTCTCCATAGATTTATATGGGCTAGTGAAGGCAAAAATGAAAAATGCAAAAAGTTTTAATTGAAATTAATTGAAAGACAATGCCAAAAACAATACATTCTGTTAGACAATGAAAATTCAATGGATGCACCAATCGTACCCTGAACGGTATCTTCTATTTTCCATACCACTCCCAAAGCATTATAAAAGCAATCAGATCTGGATTAAATGCCTGGCATGGCAATCAAAGATTAGTAGAATTTTGGTACATTGCAATTTACTTATAGAAAAATGTCTCCAGCTGTGACATAGTGCAGTGTGACTATTAACAGAGATGAGCGAACACTAAAATGTCCGAGGTTCGAAATCTGATTCGAACAGCTGCACACTGTTCGACTGTTCGAACGGATTTCGAACCCCATTATAATCTATGGGGGAAATGCTCGTTTCAGGGGTACGCAAAATTCCAGCCGTGACAGTTTTGGAAATCGCAGCTTGTCCGCGCTGCGATTTTTTTCCACAAACTGAGCATGGAATTCGCATGAATCCCATCCACTTTGCAAGTACTGTACAACACCGCGTTCCTGCCAAATCACTGCATTTCCGGCCCGTGGGGCCCTGGCCTTAGCCTTATGCTGCAAAAAACACTGCATTTTACAGCACTTGCAAAGTGGTTCAGATAATCCTGGCTAATCCTATCCCATCCCATGCAGCGGAAATGCTGCGAATTAAAAAAAAAATCTTACATTTTGGTAAAACGCAGCAGGTCAATTATACCTATGGAAATGCTGGCATTTTCCACATAAGTGGGTATAGTAGGAACAAAAAGTCCACAGAGGAAACTGTGCAGACTTTCTGTAAAAAACACTTGGGAAAAAATGCGATCCATTTCCGCTGTGATCTTTCCGCAGTGTTTTTCGGCTGCGGCTTGGTACGTGGGGCCTTAGCCTTAGGGAAAATGTTACTTTCTAGCACACAACAAAGCCAGGCACGACTACACTTCTGCGAGCTTTGTGAATCTACAAATTCACTATTCTCAGAATTTCACCTAATCCTTCTAAATGATTATATCCCTGGCAGGCTGACTAAATACAGGTTGCCTGAAATACTCCATTTAATGCATATGATGTAGATCTAAAGCATGAATCATAGCCATTGCCAAAATGTGAAGTTTATCATTTGCCAGCTCTCTAACATTGATACTCATGTTTCTTAAACTTGATCACAGCCACGGGTTTGTCACTAGCTGTGAATGCCAAAATACAAATACTTAACGTGAAGAAAATACCTCCGTGTGCCAAGGAAATTAGCTGCCGAGAAGCAGGTGCATCAGAAACCTGGTAAGATTGTTTTAGATGTCAAAAAGTATGCAGGGTAACATGAGCAAGCCGCTTGCAGGTGCTGAGTTCATATCAGACATACAAATACTGGAAAAATACAGCACAAAAGGTAGGTGACCGCAAAGCTTTATTAGAAACTACAATAAAGTAAAGAAAAATTAAAAGTGAAGTTTAAAAAAAATGGGAAAACAATGTAATGTATACTAGGAAAAATGCTGGCCCTGAAAAGGCAGCTGTAAATCTGATCCCGATGAAAAGTTCAAAGCAATATTACCCGAAGAATGAATAATAAAAAAAAAAATATCGGTATTGGTGGTGCAACGAGCTAAAAGGTCTAGTTTAGGCTAAAGCCCCATGTAAGGAAACGCAGCTAAAAATAAAGTGAAATAAATGCAGCAAAAATACATTGTGTTTTTCAGTAAGTTTTTGCTGTGTTTTTCTTTGCATCTATTTTTACTCTATTAACTCTATAGGGAAAATGCTTGCAATTCTGCAGCTAAAATGAACAGGCTCTGTTTTTCAAAATGTGCGCGGGTTGGAAAATGCAGCTTTTCCGCGGCTCTTTTTTTCCACAATGTGTGGATGAGATTAATGAAATCTCATTCACTTTTCTGATAAAATAAAATTCAGCAATTTTTTCCACAACGTGGGGTCGTAGCTTTAAGCCACATTCACACGTCAGTGACTAAGGGCTGTGTGACATCATATGGCAGCATTACATTCAATGTCAGTGAATGGGGGCTATTTACATGACTGTTATTGTGATGGCCCCTCTCAGACCGGCTATAGGCCTTGTCCTATTTTTGGCTATTTTCACATAACCCTACATACACTCAAATGTATGGGGATCTGTGGAAATGGGTGCCCAACGGTCATTTGAATGTACCCTTACTCTGGGTTCACACTAGCATTCGGGTTTCCATCCTTTAGGTCCATTTAGAGTGTATTCACATGGAGGAAAATGGTGCTGAATATGGTGTGGAATCTGCCTAAGATTCAGTGCTGAAAAAAAAGCCTCCCATTGACTTCAATTGTTTCCTTTTTCTAGCAGCGGAAAAAGGAACCCATGGAAGTCAATGGGAGGCTTTTTTTCAGCGCTGAAATTCCACACAAAATTCCTCACCATTTTCCTCTGTGTGAATGAACCCTTTTCCAATGGCAGTTCACACAGGGTTTTTTGGCCAGGATTTTGACAAGGAATCCTTATGTGAATGCAGTCTAAGTGCGACTTCCAAAGAGAAGCCATTCTTGTGACAACCCCTTCAACATTCTCCACCTTATAAGACTCACTGCAGACACTGCAGTCATGGGGCCATGCAGTTTCCATAGACACATAATGCAAGGTGCTATGTCATATCAGCTATTAAAATGTGTGGCATTGTGATAGCATTTGCACCTAAGTGTATATATCTATAGGTACATACAGTATATTTGAAATACCATATACTGCTTTCTATAGTTTGCATACAATTTTATACAATATGTCTATGGACAGTATTATAGATCCTTATTCATTTAACGCTAGATGTACACCAGCGTTCAGGTTTCCATTCAGGGACCCCATGAATGAAAACCTAAACCACTGAAAAAAGCAGATACCTGTGGAAACCCCCAGACCCCATAGACAGATGGGAACCATTAATCCAGAATTTCTGTAGCAGGTGTATGCACAATTCTATATTATATTTGCATGCTTACAATATTTACACTTCTGGCATAGTTTCACATGGTATTAGCAACGTTACCTTGTCATATAAAAGGCCTTCAATCATTCTTTGTACACAATGTTAGGAATAGAAGCCAGTGACTATTTCAGGGTGCTGAGGGATGCATCTCTTTTGCACTTCATCCATGAATGTAAGCTTGGAAGAATCTGCTGCTTAAGTGCATTAACATACATGATAAATAGGCCGAGTTCTACCCTGAGACCAGTTAATAAAAATGTCTCTGAGGACATTACATTCATCTCGATTGCTTGGACTCCAGCTGGCTAAAACTTGGGTCACATCAAATCAATTGATGGGAGGTGACACCTGACAATATAATGGAGGGAAGCTTTTGTTTCTGAGGAACCAGACCTTATCAAGTCACTCCGACGGCCCAAAATTTCCAGCTAACGCGCAAATCCTCACAGATTTATTGCAGATGTATCAAGCCTGCTGGAAATAATAGTGCAAGCCAAGAGGCTAGTCGCCTATCGACTTCAAGCTCTAGATAATACCAATGGGAAATTATGCACACAAAGGGTGCACTGGGGTGACAAATGAAGATAGAGATTTGTCCTATTGAAGGTGCTAGGAGTCTGACAAAGCTTGCACACTGCCACCAAACAAGTAGCTTTATCTCATTACATTCTTACATTTGTGGACTGCTGCTTATCCACCAACACAAAGATTTGCATTCTGCTCCAACAGTGTAGGTAGATCTGTAGGTGACATTGATTGAAAATTGAGAATACTAAGTACTCAATATCTATGCAAACTAATTTATGGAAGGGGAAACTATATATATATATATATATATATATATATATATATATATATATATATATATATTTAGAAATCAATAAACCAGCACCACTTGATACGCTCAGTAATTTCTCCATTCAATAATAAAATGCATATAAAACAATAGATTTCTGCCATCAAGTGTTGTTTGCATCCAGATCCTTGTAAAGAGACAGCTGTCAGACACTGATAACAGGGATTGCGAATGTTACAGCAGATTAAGTTATTGGTTGATGTTTCAACCCCAAGCTAAAGTGATCAATGCCAACTACCAAAGCAAGCTAATTGCCAAACAATGTTAGGGTCATCCTCATCCAAAACCTCTCCTGGGCAAACCAGATACGTTTAATGATGGGGGAATGGTGGCAAGGAGATAAAAATAAAAAAAAGGGGCAGATTTATGAGAACTGGGTTACAGAAAAACGGTTTTAGTTGCCCGTAGCAACCATTCACAGCTTTCTTTTTCTTTTTTTTTCTTTTTTTTTAAAGTGATTTGAAAACTGAAAGCTGCACAGATTGGTCGCCATATTGGGGACACAGTTTTTCACAGTTTTTCCACAATTCATAAATGTTGCTCTTCTGTCATGTGCAGTACATTCAGTAATATGCTTGCCATGGACACTCCAGATGATAAGCATGGGGGGGGGGAGGGAGATATCATTCATACAATGGGGGGGGGGGGGCGGAGATGGGCTGCAGTTAGGGACAATTATCAAGAAAGTAGAGCAAAGACCTGGCAGACGTCCTTTTACAGCTAATTTGCATAATAAGAAAGCATTGATTTTCATGTAAGTGGAGTTGCAAAACAGAATAAAAAGGCATCTTTGGAAAGTGTAGAAGCCATCCTACAAGGTAATATCAGTTGTTTGATACCGATTTTCGTCTGACAGACTCCCTTTAGGCTGAGGCCCCACACAGCAGACGGCAGCATACTAGTAGTTGATGGCTGCCCTGCCCACATTGTGCTGGGCCCCTATGTTCTGTGCACAGCGCTGCCATCCGTAATATGGTGTCAGCTGGAGGAGATCATGTGACCATTACTACATCATATGACCATCCAGCTACCAGTATATTATGGATGGAAGCATCATCCACAGAAGACAGGGGCTGTCCAAATAGGAGCTGGCATCCAGCAACAATAATGAAGAGGCACCTAAGCAACTGCAGTCTGCTGCCTCTACTATGTGCTGGAAAGTCTCCACGCACGTTATTACTGGAGGTGGCAGATGATCCTTACATTACTCCTCCTCTGCAACCCTGACATATACCAGTAATGTTTTATGCAACATCCCAATAGCATATTTGCTAGTGTATTATTATATAACTGCAGTTAAATTTTTGGGGAGATTGGCAAGGAAAAATCAAACAAAATTGTACTTTACCATTTTGATAAAACAAATGCTCTCTCTATTGCAGGGACACTTGTGTAGGGTATATAACTTCATTGTATATTGGTTTTGGCATTTTGAAAGGCTTTTGGCATTACTGAATTGTCATGAAGCACTTTTCTCTCTGCATTTTTTGTGCAGAAACCACGCGGATCCCATTATTCTTCATGAGGTCTGCCGGTTTCCTAAGGTAACCTCTTTTTTTAAGCGGATAGGTTTCTGTTTGGTGGGGTCCCGAAGCGGAATTCCGAAACGGAAACCTGAATGTAGACATGAACTGGGCTTTAAATCTACGCCAAGTTTCAGTTCAGGTGCATAGCCTGTTGGTTGTTGTGTCACCTTATAAGGCGCATAGACCACTTGTTCAGGGATATTAAAAATACCAGTCTTCATAAATCACCCTTTCACATTTTGTCACCTTACAATCACAAACTTTAATGTATGTATTGAGATTTTTAAGTGATAGACAACACAAAGTAGCAGATAATTGTGAAGTGCAAGGAAAATTATACTTGGTTTTTAAAATTATAAGCATATAAAAATCTGAAAGGTGTGACATATAAAAGTATTCAGTGGCGGATCCAGGCTTTGCGGGGCCCTGGGCAATTGACTGTGGCGGGGCCCTACTTACAAAAACCCGACATGTAGGTTTTTTCTGTCCGCTTGAGAAGTCGGACATCTTTAGGACAGGCATGGAGTGTAAAACAATGCACCCGATGTCCATTTAAAGGGGCTCTATCAGCAAAATTATGCTAATAGAGCCCCACATATGCGTGACTAGCCTATAAAAAGGCTATTCAGGCACCGTAAATGTTATATTAACCCCCAGTCCCGTTTTTAAATAAAAGCATAAAAACATATATGCAAATCTTACCGAATGTGCACCATGGGCGGTGATGCACAATGCCACGTCATCTTTGGGCACGCCTGCCTCTTTTGTCTTCTTGGAGCGACGCCCTCTGGTCCCGTCTCTTCTGCCGGCTTCCTATTGGTCTTCTTCTGGCTTGAGGTCTTCAAATCTCGTGCCTGCGTAGTAGTGCTTCCCTCTGGATTGCTACTGCGCAGGCTCACTCACCATTTTATTTAATGGCAGTTCGCAAGCATGCAGTACGCTCGTGTAGCGCTCCGGAGGGAAGCGCTACTACGCAGGCATGGGATTTGAAGACAAGAAGACGGAAGAAGACATGGAACCAGAGGGCGTAACTACAAGAAGACAGAAGAGGCAGGCGTGCCCAAAGATGATGTAGCATCGTGCATCCCCACCCATGGTGCACGTTCAGGTACGATTAGCATATATTTTTTAATGCTTTTATTTAAAAATGGAACCAGGGTTTAATATAACATTTACGGTGCCTGAATAGCCTTTTTAAAGGATATTCACGCATATGTGGGGCTGTATTAGCATAATTTTGCTGATAGAGCCCCTTTAAATGAATGCAGAATGTCAGGGACACAGCTAGTGTCCGCTGCTAATGTCCGTGCAAGATTTTGAACGACATTAGCAGCGGACACTGACGGTAGTGTGAACGCCCCCTAAGATACTCCATGTGCCTCATATTAATAGCAATTAACCCCATCATGTCCTTCACATTAACCCCCTGTGTGCCTCACATAAGAGTTACTGATATGTGAGAGACATGGAGGTAATAATGAAGTATCTTCATGATTAGTACCCCCATATATCTCACACATCAGTAACCCTTATGGTGAAGTACACAGGGGGTTAATATGAGGGACATGATAGGGTTAGTTGCTATTAATATGAGGCACATGGAGTTACCAAAACTAAATGAATAACTCCAAATGCCTGATATTAATAGGCAGAGTAACCCCCCTCCCCCCTCCAGCCTGTACCTGTGTGATCTTTCTTTTCTTTCACTTTGACTTTGTTGAGCTTCCTCTTCTCCCCCTCATGTGTGCAGGATGGCAGGGTCCATCTTCTGTAGAGCTATAAGCTCCGCCTCCTCGGCTCTCCTCACCCTCTCATTGGTTGACACAGGGCAGCCAGAGAAGGGGGGTGAGGAGGAGCTTCCTGAGAGCGCTGAGTGGAGCGTCCTCTATCAGTGGCTGCAGCTCCCTGCGCTGACTGCTCTTTATTAGCCGATGCTGCAGGTACACAGTGCGCTTCACACATATACTTCCTAATAGGGAAAGTATATGTCGGAAGCACACTGTGTACCTGCAGCCAGCGCAGGGAGCTGCAGCCACTGATAGAGGACCGACAGGTGGCCCCTGCAAGTGCTGGGGCCCTCGGCAATTGCCCTGCCGACCGACCCGACCTGAGTTTTATTAGGTCCGGGCCCTGCCGCGGGGCCCCGCTGGGCGCGGGCCCCAGGCAGTTGCCCGGCTCGCCCGGCCCTGGATCCGCCCCTGAAAGTATTCAGACCCCTGTGTCAATACTTTGTAGAGTCACCTTTTCCTTCAATTTACAACTGCAAGTCTTTTGGGGTATGTTCCTACCGACTTTGCACATCTAGAGACTGAGATTTCTGCCCATTCTTCTTTGTAAAATAGCTCAAGCTCAGCCAGATTGGATGGAGAGTGTCTGTGAACAGATATTTACATGTCTTGCCACAGAATGGGATTTAGGTCTAACACATGAATATTGTTTGATTTAAACAATTCCACTGTAGCTCTGGCTGTATGTTTGGGGTCATTGTCATACTGGAAGATGAATCTCCTTCCCAGTCTCAAGTCTTTTACAGCTTCCAGAAGATTTGCTTCTAAGATTGCCCCGTATTTAGCTCCATCTATCTTCCCTTCAACTGACCAGCTTCCCCGCTAAAGAAAAGCCTCCCCACAGCCTGATGCTGTCACCACCATATTTCACAGTGGGGATGGTATGTTTATGGCAATGAGCAATGTCACTTTTCAGCCACACATTGCACTTTGTATTTAGGCCAAATAGTTCAACTTTGGTCTCATCTGACCAGAGCATCTTCTTCCACATGTTTGCTTTATCCCCTACAGGACTTGTGGCAAACTGCAAACAACACTTCTTATGTCTTTCGCTCAACAATGGTTTTCTTCTTGCCACTCTGACATACAGGCCAGATTTGTTTTACGTTCAGAATAAGCTTCAGTATACGTAGTGTGAATGCACCCTAACCCTGGTTTCAAATTTTTCAGAACTTTATCTGTGACCTATCTGGTGAGTTCCTTGGTCTTCATGATGCTGTTTGTTCACAAGTGTTCTCTAATAAACCACTGAGGCCTTCACGGAACAGGTGTATTTATACTGAGACTACATTACACACAGCTGGACTCTAATAACTAATGAAGTGACTTCTGAAGGCAATTGTGTGCATTGGATTTTATTTAGGGCTACTAGAGTACAGGGGGCTGAATACTTTTGCACATCACACTTTTCAGATTTTTATACCATTAATATTTTGAAAACCATGTATCATTTTCATTCCACTTCACAATTACTGAAAATATTTAGTAACATATGTGGTAGCAAATTTCTAAAAAACAATTTACATTTAATTACATTTAACGAACAATTAACTTTAACAATTTTTTGATCACTGTATTCTGAGAGCCATAACCTTTTTTTTTTTTTTTCAATGGTGCTGTTTGAGGATCTTGTTTCTTGCATCTGGGGGTTTATGGAAAACCATGAATTTATCCATACACCAGTTCTAATGAATTGGATAGTTCCAGAAATTTCACCAACAAATTGATAATAATTTGACAACTATAGTCCCTGGAATGGCCTACAACTGTAAACTTGGAACTGGCATAATGATGGAAATAATACTCTCCTCAGAAATATGTGAGATTATTTCACTTTTTTTGGATTCAGATATATTATTGAACATATGGACTAAAATGCAAAAGATAAAGAGATTTGTCAGTATTTTTAGCACTTTCGGTAAAAAAAATAGTACAACTTACAATCTTCAAATTTAGATATACTCATTGACTGTGTCGTGCGAATAGCTGTCAGTCGGGAACTTCGTAATTTTGAATACATTTTCACTGCCTGAGCTCTCCTTTCTTCAGCTAGCCTCTGTCTTTCTATTTCCAGTCTTATGCTGTGGTCCAGTTGTATTGCTTTCCTGCCGTGTGGTCGAAGTTTTGATTCTGCACTCTTGTAGTTCAATCTGCCATCATCATCATAATCATCATCATCATTGAAATTTTTAGATTTTGTTCCTAGTGGAAATAGAGAATATTTGCATACCATTCAGACAAATAAAAGACAAATACAAATTTGTAAATCTACATATACACTTTGGGGAGATTTTATACAAATTTGTAAATGGCAGAGCTGCTGTCATCACAAGACAATCTCAGGCAAACATGGCTCACTGGACTGGGAACTTGGATTTTACCCCAGTTTACATCATGCGCCAACTAATAAATTCCATTTTGCAATGCCAATGTGGACTAGTCCCAACATAAAAGAAAAGCATGCAGTTGGAAAATAATGGGGTCAACTATATTATTATTATTATTATTTATTTATATAGCATCATTAATTCCATGGTGCTTTACATTTGAGGGGTTACATACAATACACAGAATATACAGGTAGATATAATACTAACAATGACTGACTGGCACAGTGGGGTAGAGGGCCCTGCCCGCGAGGGCTTACAATCTATGAGGGAAGGGTTTCTCAAGTATTACATGTGCTATATGTAAATACCTGTCTGTTCTTTTTCTAGATGGTAGTTTACATTACAGTTTGTCTTGTAGAGCTCTGCTTTTCCACGGTAAAGAAAAAGGAAGTTGCAACTATAAGTGGCCATTTTAAATGCTTTTGGTAATCTAATCACCCACCTACACATGAAGTGTACCTATATCGACTTTTGAGGGTGGGGTATGGGGTCAGTTCAAACTGTGATATCTCAAATATTATAAAATGTTCATATTTATATTTATATGTCATATAAAAGTGGAGGTTCTTATCTCTCATGTGACACTAAGATTGCAATTCTACCTGTTATAGTTCCAGAGATATCAGCTGCATATAAATATCCCATTCATGGCTATATTTTCAACCAGTGATATATCTGGAAATAATATAGAATGTCAAACTTAGTGTTTTCTGTAATATAAGAATCTCTTCTTTCATATGACGCAGAAGATAGTTTCTATGTTTTATAATGCCAAAAATATATCTGTATGAATTGTACCTACTGTGTTTTTTTTCCAACTAAATAAGAGATAGTTTAGCTGATATTGTCGATAGTGGAATCATTCATATAAGCAATCCCACCATTGATCAAACTGCCAAATGATGGCTATGAAAGAAACAATGTTTTCGGCCAGCTTAAGTCTCAATGGGAACCCCTAAATTAAAGAACAAGCTCAGGCCGGGTTCACATCTGCGTCCCGGCCTCCGTTATGCAGGTTTCCGTTTCCTGCCCAAAAATGGACAGGAGACAGAAACCTGCAGGCATTTTTCAAACCCATTCATTTGAATGGGTTTGAAAAATGTCCGGCCGTGAGCGACGGTGAGAGTTTTGTGCTCTCTGCGGCGAAACCGTTTTTTTTTTTAACCAGACACAAAGTCGGACATGCAGGACTTTGTGTCCGGTTTAAAAAAAATGCCGTGGAGAGCAGAAAACGCTCACCGGCGCTCACGGCCGGACACTGTCTGTCGGAGACAGAAGACGGAAACTCGACAGACGGAGACCGAGCACAGATGTGAACGAGCCGTCAGTCAGGCTAGATTCACATCTTCAGAGACTCTGCCACAGATTTCACCAAAAATCAGAGAAGAGAAAAGTCCTGCATGGAGGAATTTTCTCTCTGCCTGTTTCAGTATAAAAACGGTGGAAACCTGACAGACACTGTTATAGTCTATGGCGTCCAGTAACCTCTGTCTCAGTGGATGGGCTCTCCGTCGTTTGGGTCCCCCTAGCAGACCTGAATGATGGAGAGCCAAATGTGAACCTAGCCTTAGCCACTGAAGTGGCTGATAACAGATTGGGGTAACACATAAAAATTGGAGATAAGACGTCATATTGATACCAGTTTGGTAGCAAACCCTTTAACTATTGTACCGTTCTGAGTACAGATTATGGGATAAAGGAGAAAATTTGCACGTTGTACTGATAAAGATAACCCAAGATGTAAACAGCCTAAAGTAACTGTTAACTTAAAACTAAGGATGTGTAGAAGAAAGCTGTAGACAATCTGCTGCCGTTTTCAGCTTGACAACATTCATTTAAAGGCCTGATTATCTCCAGTTTACGTCTTCCTGTTTGACTACATAATTTAGCATTGGGAAACTAATAGCATAGTCAAGACGTCTTCTGCTCACACCTGGCAATTTAATTATGGGCTAATGACTCAAACCTCAAACAAAAAGCCACAAATGAAACAAGTGATCGCTGCCAATTAGGAGAGAAAATAGAAACATTTAGCCGAGTGATTACAAACATAGCGCGTACGCATAATAGATGGCGCGCAAGCGAGGAAGTGCGCAGAGGAGTCAATTATGGTTAAAGGGAATATTGTAATGACTGAACTCTTACACCAAACAGGTACAATTCACCAACCTTCTATTTGTGGATGTGCACTTAGGAAAGGTTAACGGGATAATATATTATTGATATGTGATCAAATGATTAATATAGGAGTTAATTAAAGTAGACAGTATATTACTTCACAAAATTATGGAACATGGTGCAACAGGATTTAGCAGTGGCGGAAACTATGGTGAGGATTAAAAAAGGGTTTGACATTGTTCTTGTAACATGGACTGATATTGACTTGAACTTTAGCAACAAGTCCAGGTCTGTTTTGGGATCCAAAGGGTTGGGTTTGAGTATGGAGGCCTCGTGGTGTATACTACTATCCCGCCTTTGGGTGATACACTACCCCAACTAAAGGTGTCATGATCTGCGGAGCCATCATATACGACCATCATCCATCCCTAGTAGTGATACAAGGGTCAATAGGAGCTCAGTAGTACCTAGCTTTACTGCTGCCTGAGAAAAAATGTAAAAAGCCGCCCCCACATAATAATAATTTATGAGCTGAAAAATTAAAAAAGATGTGGCTCTCAGAATATGGCGATGCAAAAGTACTCAAATGTTCAAAAAACTTTAGAAATCGAGTATAGTTGACCTGCAGAATAAATATATGTCTAATGGAGGAGATTAATTAATCTCTCTATGCCAGTATATAATGGGAAACAAAGCCTTTTGTTGCACCCAATGTGCACCACAACCCTTGTTCCATGCCCCGCTCGTCACATTGTGCAAATGTGGGTGGCGTAGGGAGCTGGCAGGGAATATCTCACCCTGTCCATTATAACTCATGCCAGTTTTCTGGCGCTGGGATGTGCGACTGATCCAATCACTTGGTCCTTGTTTCTGTGAGCGCCTTTATCACAACTGATATATAATATACCTGCCTTAATAAGTGTGCCTCAATGTCAGTTATACACCGCCCGGAAAACAAACCAAAAAATAAAAAAAAAGTCGTGTCGAGAATGAAAAAAAAATATGCAGCATCCTGAAGGCCAAAATAGGCCAAGGGTTAAAATGGGTTGTTTGGGAAAAGGAAAACAATGGCTGCTTTCTTCATAATAGTACCTCATGCCTGCCCATTGGTTGCTTAGCTCCTTCAGAATAAACGTGGCTCAGCTACAAAACTAGACACAACTTATTGGAAAGCTGCTGCTCAGTAAGTGACATCATGTCTGTTAGTCACATGTCATTGCTACAACTCCGCCTTAGCAAATTAATAGGACTGAGTTGTAGCATAATCTGTTGCTATAATATACTCCTATATATGTATGCAAAATAATGCAAAACAGCACCAAATCAGCACTGTGTGAACACAACCTTAATCCAGAGACACAATTCACTGGTCAATAAACATTTTTTAGGGCATATTATGGCATCACATGGCTTATTTTGGGGGCAATTTGGCATATGTAGTGCGAGATAAACTTTTCCCAACTTGCTAGACATAAGGATGTGGCTTAAATACAATGAGCTACCAAAATGTTATCATTAAATTCTGATTTAAAGACAGCCAACTAAAAAGTGACATAAATACATAGACCAGACAACCTAAAGATACATCAGATCTAACATCCAGCTAAGGTAATAAATCTGACATTTTTCAGACTAAAATTACACTATCTTACTACTGTATTAGTAACTCTGTGCCAATGTATGCAGTGACAATATTGCACTTTAAACAAACTTTTGACAGCTTTACACTATCTTTAAGAGGAGATATGATAAACCTACATAAATGGCCCATACAAGGAATATGGGGAAAATTTGTTCCATGTAAAATCCCTTGAAAAGACAAGGGGACACTCTGTCCTTCTGGAGAAAAGAAGGTTTACTCTCAAGAGCTGACAAAAGCTTCTTCACTGGGGCCACACGGTGGCTCAGTGGTTAGCACTGCAGCCTTGCAGCACCGGAGTCCATTGGAAAGGGGAGTTCTGCAAAGGTTCTTGCTTCCTAGTAGGAAAGGTAATAAGAATAACTTGGACTAGGTCTACTTACCCAAGAGCCCTATAGTAACTATATGGTTTTGACTCTATAAGATTTACAGCCTTAGACTTGGATTTAAAATGTGGCTTAATAAATTCATAGTAGCGCCACCTTTTACTCGATGTTTGGCAATGGCAGTTGAGAATACTGCAGGAGTCCCATAGATGTGAATGGGATACCGCTGCAGTACCATACTCATCGAACCCAGACCAATGTAAAGTTGATGGCCTGTCTTAAGGATATGCCATCAATTTTTAAAAAGTGGTTAACCCCTTTTACACATTGTGCAAGGCATCAGTAGAAATAAATGACATGAAAAATTGTTACTATCAAAATATGTATCATCTCTTTACACAATTGGGAGATCTTTTCACTGATAGACCTACAAAAATAGACACAATCATAAAATTCACCCACACTCTTAAGGTACCGACCCATCAAACAAATACTATATGGGTTTCCTCCCACACTCTAAAGACATACTAATAGGAAAGTTAGTTTGTGAGCCCTATATGGGCTGCGGATCTTGTAAAGTAAACGACAATAAAGCTAAAGAAGAGGAATAGAACATATAGTAACACTACACTATGGACTTTATTTTAGAAAATGACCTGAATGTTTGGAAACTTTACTAAACAACAATTCCATGTTTCCAATGATTGATCTGAAGTATCTTTATAGTGCAGAACGTCTTCACTATTTCCAGCATCTTATTCAGCAGTTAAACAAACAGAGACCAAGCGATTACGGCCTACAAACAACTTTTTATGGAAATAAACTGATTAGACAAATCACAAAGAGAAAGCGGCCCCCTCCCCTTTTCCTTCTGGAGCTTTAGATACCAATGCCTTCTTGCCTGGTACCTTTGTCTCTATCAAGCATGACAAGTGCCAGTCAAACGTTTCCAAGGATTTTACAGAGGAAGCACAAAACATTGTAACAATTACAGAAGGAAGATCCGCTATCAGTGTGGTCTAGAGAAAACATGGCCATTCTTTCCCATTTCTAATCTCCACCCCACTGCTAACATCTTTGTATTAAATTTAATCTCTCTATTGCGTGTACAAGTCTTGGACAAATTGCAGGTCAACTGGGATTAGAGTATTTTTGTTCACAGAGATGAATCAGCCCAAATGTGAGTAAAGATTTGTAAGTAAATTGTATCTGCTATTCCATTGTGAGAAGGAAGTTACTACTAGTTACAATGCGCTAAAGATGAAAATATTCCGTAAAGCTCTGAATGAGGATCAGCGACGCGGTATTTCTGTGGTATGATGTAAAGCAATATAGCTATACTGCATATTAAAAAACACAATTTCACAAAATAGTTTTTGGAAAAATATATAGAATTTTAATTTAAAGTAAAGTAAAATGATGGCTAAGTTTAAGTCTAGAAAATAATACTTTATTTGCTGTATTGACCTGACTGGCAAAGAAGACAAAGCAATATCCAAGCAATATATGTATCTAACGTAACAAAATTAAATCAAGATTATATTTAACGTATTCTCTGCAAAGCAGCTTAAACACAAAGTGAACTATTCACTAAGAATATTCTGCTAGAACAAAAGTACTTTCCCTAAGTAAACTGGTGAAGGCTACAATACAGGGCCATCTGCTGGCGGGTACAATAATCATGGAACATGGCTGAAAAGTCTATATCCAACATGTACCTAAACAATTTCAAAGGCTATTATGTTAAGGTATGTTCACATGTAGCAGTTACAGCTTTGTCACAGATTACTGTGTGGTTGCCTTGTTTTCATAGGTGAAACACATTTCTTTAAGCAAGGGTCCCACGCAAAGGGGATGGGATTCACACATAGCTGAAAAAAATCTGCAGTGGAAATGGTGCAATTTCAAAAACACTTGCGTTTTTGTGAATCGCCGCATGTCAATTATACCTATGAAAAAGCTGAGTGTAAAGACTCAGCCGACTTTCTGTGAAAAATGCTTTGACGCATTTTCCGTTTTTTTGTGCAGCACTTTTGTGCTGCAGCTCACTATGTGGGGCTTTAGCCTTAGTCTGGGGCCCCATATGGCGTAAACGCTGCGGTTTTCCCAGTGCAGAAAAAATGCGGCGTTATACAGTCACAGCAAAATGGATGGGATTCTAGCAAATTCCATCTCCAATTTGTTGGAAAATACGCACAGCAGACATGCTGCAATTTCCAAAACCGTTGCAATTTTGGAAAACGTAGCATGGCAAAAGATTGAAATGCACAATGTTCATTGTCCAATTCATTGAACATTTCGCTAAAAATAAAAGCCTAAAATATTGCATTTTTACAATGTAAATACAGATCAAGACGCTCAGTCTAATATTTAGTCTAATATTTTTTTTTTACAAAATTTAGTTACAAAAAATATCCAATTTTTTATTTGTACACTAATACAAACTCAAATACTAGGACAGGAAATGATTCATCCTAGAGACATACATACTTACAAACAAATAGCATCTCAAGAGACAAGAAGACTACAGAAAGTCTAGCACAGAAAGGCACACAGGACTTGGACTCCCAATGAGATAAATTGAAATATCATGTCTCTGGTATATAGGTGATCATTTGTTTCTGCTGCTTTTCCCAATAGAGATAATTAACCATATTTTTACATGACTACAAGCATCAACTTTATATGACTGGTTAATGACGGTGAGTAATAAGCTGGGGGCGCTCCATACATCATGTCATATACAATTTATTGTCTTGTCTATTATCTGGAATCAGGGAGGAAAATAAATAAGTAGGTACATGTACATTAAATAACTGTCCAGATAAACAAGAGTACATGATGAAGAACATAGGAGAGGTCACCGAATCATAAATTCAACTGTGGTGTATCCTAGTGGATATTTGTCCCCACACCTGGGACAACTGTCCCCACACCTGCCTTATGGGCCTCACGAAAGACTTAGCAGCCATTATTGGTCAGTGAAGACCAACAAAGGAAAACAGAGTGCTTGATTTGACCAGAGTTGGGAGACAGAGAATGTTAGAGGGCATTTATCTGGGTCCTTTCCTGCCTATCTGAAGAGGAGACAGTGATGCCAAGACTAGCGAGAGAAAGGAGAGGTGTAATATTAAAAAGAACAATCCTCAATAAGGATTTGAGAGAAAAGAAGGGATAGGCAAAATATTTTGTTTAGAACCAGATTCAGCCCAAAATTTTGACCCAACATGAAAATGTTGGGGTGTGTCACCCACAAAGCACTATTATACTCTGCCTTCTCAGAGCCCATAGTATCATAAGTGGAGGCCCAGGAGAGAGAAAATAACACTTATGTTCACCTTGCCTCACCTCTCCAGGCATCTTCTTCGTTTTTTTTCCAGTCTCGGGTTGACGTCACATGTCCTTTGGTCGTGCTAAGGCCTTTGATTTGGTCTCAATGGTCACATGGTCTGCGCAAAGCTCTGGAGACTTCCGGCCACCAAATAGATTCCCAGGAAAATTGACGCAAGGTATTAGTGTTTATTTTTGCCCACCTCTCCTGGACCTTACTTATTATACAATAGAGTCTGATAAGACCCCAGAATATAACAATAGCTCTTCCAGTTCTATCTGAATAAGTTCTGCATGAAAAACCTGGAGGGCTATATCTCATGAATATTTGCAACGCAAATCTCGTGAGGTTCACCCATCTCTTGGGAAATCAAGTAGGTGGTCCTAACAGTGATAAACAGGTCATGGGGGAGTCTCATGGGGTCCCCTCCTTGACTTCTTGGCAAAGTGTCAGTAAATAAATAACAGGTTAAACTGAATCAATTCTGACAAAATTATACATAAATCTGCTCAGCGTCTTCTGCTCTGTAACATCACACCTATAGATTTTTCATGTGATAGGTTCACTTTAAGAATTAAAAAACAAACTGGTTTAATTTTACCTTGCTAAAGAGGCAAATAATAAAGGGAATGTTTTTACAAGAACTTCTATAGAATTATGTGCAGATATCCTATAAATAAAAATACACGCTAGCAGGTAGACTATAAAGTATCCGGAAAATACTAAACACTAAATTATGAAGGTAAGTCTCTTATCTGTGCCTGAGTGGCAAGAACCATAAAACATTAAAGAGGAAACTCTCATGTCATATAAACAAAGGTATTTCTTTCATCTTTTTCTGCAAGGCTGATGGAACACAGCACATGTAATCTTATCAATGCTAGGTAACCAAGTACTATTCAATAAACAAGCTTCATGTTTAATTATGGCTTTCTGTTATCTAATTTCCTAAGGAAATTTAGTAGGAATTCAGAATAATTTAAGCATAAACAGAATGACAATTATTAATATGTAACTTTTTATAAAACTGTCGTACAATTCAATTAAATATTAAACATTAAAATGTACAATGAAATAAGCGTTAACCAACAGCCGTCTGCATGCGGTACTGTCAGGTGCACAGTGCATAGACATGGACTTTAAATCTATACTACAAGCTTTTTATGGGGCCGGTGCAGAAGCAGGTTTTACGGCCTACAGCTTACTCAATTGTTGTAGAATACAGTAGTCCTGCAATCTGGGTACATTTTCTTGAGTTGTCAGGTCCTAGAAGACATGGACCAATTGTGACTGTATCATGGTGCTGTGATATACTGCGATATCATCGTGTATCATAGCTGTGTATTCTTCCTATAATCTAGTGCAACTAGAATATATAGGAAGAAATATACAATACAATACAATAGACAGTTAGATACATATTTTACGATTTAGAAAAATAGTCTTAAAGACATAAATCTGTAATAATAACACTAAAGAAAAAAGTTAAAGGGATCCTATCTTTCAAACCCTATTTCTCTAACTAACACGTCGGAATAGCCTTAAGAAAGGCTATTCTTCTCCTACCTTTTGTTGTCTTCTCCGCGCCGCCATTCCGTAGAATGAGTTCTCTCACCACACTGGGGATGGGCCCCAGCGCTCAAAAAGTACTGGGGTCAGCTCCAATGCTGCGAGAGAACTCTCCAGCGCCGCCTCCATCTTCGTCTGGAACAAGGTCTTCACCGCGTCTTCTTCCGGCGGTGTCTTCTAACTTCTAGGCCTCGGCCCTAAGGCAAGCCAACTGTGCATGCTCGTGGCCACAAGAAAAATGGCCACTTGAACAGTATTGTAAGCAGCCATTTCCTCGTGGCCGGCAGGCATGTGCAGTCGGCTTGCCCGAGGCCTAGAAGATAGAAGACACCGCCGGAAGAAGACGCAGTGAAGACCTCGTTCCAGACGAAGATGGAGTCGGCGCTGGAGAGTTCTCTCGCAGCATTGGGGCCGCCCCCAGTACTGTTTAAGCGCTGAGGCCCACCCCCATTGCTGCGAGAGAACTCATTTGCATACCGACAAGAACCGGGATTCCTACAGAACAGCGGCGCGGAGAAGACAACGAAAGGTAGAAGAAGTATAGCCTTTCTTAAGGCTATTCCGACGTGTTAGTTAGAAAAAAAAAGGGTTTGAAAGATAGGATCCCTTTAATAGATTAAAAATAAAAAAAAGCTAAGTGCCCTGCAAATGAAATAATACATTATGCCAACTTGAACAGATGGGGTTTGAGGTCAACTTAAACTGAAGACTCTAGAGTGATTTCAGTGTACTTAAACTTTGCAAAGTATAAGTGTTGCAGCCATAGAATTCACCCATTTTATGCAAAAAAAATTGACTTTACTGAGTTTTGGTGACAAGCACCATGGAGACATAGTTTTACTATGTGGTGTTTCGAGGTTATCTACAAGTAAATTACCAAAATTGAATTTTGATAGGATTTTAATAAATTGAACACATTTTTGTCTGCTTGTGTTCTATTTCTATTAGGATACATCCATACAGGAAATATCTTACATGGTTTACAGTAGCAGCAAAGTGGTACAAACATTGGCGCAGATTTAGCAAGACAGGTAGTTTCCATGGTGGTCTTGATAATCCCTGTTCCCGCAGGGGAGGCGCACATGTATTCATAAATCGACTTGTGACTAATATTGTGGCAAGTCGTATTTAAATAGACGCATATGACAGACTTGTGACTTTTATACTCCACTAAAAGGGCAAAGGACCATAGTAAATATAACCCACTAAGTAAATTGATCTGTAATGCAGAGTTGAAATCCACAGCATGTGAATAATTTATGGTGAGGATTTCACGAATAGAATGAAATCTGTGATACATCAATAACCATGTTACATACATAATAATGCACAAAATCTGCACAATTTGACAATTTCAGACTCATACACAGCAGAAAACCGACAGCATAGTCATCCCGTCTGGACATACCCTAAATCAGTCCCAGACAGTAGGCAGTTATCTATGTATCTCTTTTGCTTTTAGACATTAGTACAAGTGCATTGGCTTTATTACTATTTGTCTAGATTAGATGAGTCCAGTTTAGTTTACTTTAGGATTATGAGAGAAGAAATGTTACTAACCATGTATGAAGCAATACTACTCTCAGAGAGGCCAACCATAAAAGTGAAGAATCTGGGACAAGTACTGGACACTCCGTGCTCATTCAAATACAGAGTTCAGAGCACAGAAAACGTAATACTTCTCTTCTTTAGAGTATATATTGTATAAATGGACACCCCTGGTATTATAGATAACAAATGGTAAGTAGGGGCCCAATACAAATTTTGTAGGAGGTTTGACATATGCCTTTGACTCCCCCTAATTATTGAGTTCAGGTGTTTCGGCCACCCCCATTGCAAACAGATGCATAAAATCAAGCACACAGCCATGCAATCTCCATAGATGAACACTGGTGGTAGTATAAATTCTACTGAAGAGGTCATCGATTTTCCAGCTCAAAAATTCTGATCAACGAGATCTGCCCTGGTCAACTGTGAGTGCTAGTATAGTAAAGTGGAAGTATTTAGGAAGAAGATCAGTTCCACCATGAAGCTGCACACCACATAAACTCATAGATAATAGTGTTGAGCAAATAGTATTTGAATCCTAGATTGGAATACCTCCGCTCCCATAGGAATGAATGGGAGCGGCGGATCGCAAGAGGGTTAAGCGCCGGCCGCCAGCGCATGCAGTGCGCCGACCGCTCTGATTCAATCCTATGGAGGGAGGTATTCGAAACTAGAGTTTGGAATACTATTCGCTCATCTCTAATAGATAATAGTTGCTAGTGGCAAAAATACGTGGTGCAAAAAAATCACCTATCCTAGCCAGTATCATTTCTACAGTAAACACTCTCTGGAAGTGATTAGCACAAGGATCTTCATGAAATGGCTTTCCATGGTTGAATAACTGTATAAAAGCCTAAGATCACTATATAGAATGCCAAGAATTAGCTTAAATCATCTAAAAAATGCTTCACCTGGCAGTGGAAATATATTTCATGGCCCGGCAGTCTCATGATGAATCCGAGTTGAGCAGATGTCTACAGAACACTTCTTCCTGGAGTGCATAGGGGCTTAAATTTGGTCGAAAAGGGGTAATAGTGTTGGCCTAGACCCCTTAGTTCCAGTGAAGAGCAAAGTTAAAGGGGCTTCCTAGGCTAAAATTATTGATGACCTATCCTTTTCTCATTCCTGATCTGTTCTCTATGTATCAGCTGACTAGTGGGTGTCTCGTGTATTAGACCCCCACTGATCTGTTATTGAAAACCCCTTTAATACTGCAGCTTAAAATGTACGCTTCTAATTTTGTGGTTAGCAATGTGGGGTATGTCCTGTCCTGTTTGATATTAAGGATAGGGGATAAGAGTCCCAATCTCCAGCAGCGCCATCAGGGCTGGCTCCAGGTTTTTATGGGCTCTTGGGCGACAGAGCCTCAGTGGGCCCCCTTGTGGAGGAGGCGGGGGAGTCAGGACACTGCAAGTGACGCAAGTCATTCCATTCTTCCCCCCCCCCATCTGCCCCAGTGTCATGCCATTCTCCCCCCCCATCTTCCCCAGTGTTATGCCGTTCCCCCCTTCATCTGCCCCAGTGTCATGCCATTCTCCCCTCCCTTCATCTGCCCCAGTGTCATGCCATTCTCCCCCCCCTCATCTGCCCCAGTGTCATGCCGTTCTCCCCCCCTCATCTGCCCCAGTGTCATGCCCCCCCCTTCATCTGCCCCAGTGTCATGCCGTTCCCTCCCTCCCCTTCATTTGCCCCCCAGTTTCATGGGCCCCCTTCATTATGTTCCACCTTAATGTTTAACACAAAAAACAAACAAACACACTCACCTTCCATCGCTCCCCCTCCGCTCCTCTCTCTGCTCTCACGCCATTCACATAGTTGTAGGCGTGATGTGACGTCATCACATCGCGCCTACACACGCCAAAGCTGGGCCACAGCGTTAAAGCAGGAGCTGAGCTGTCACAGCTCCTGCTTTAATCGCCTATGTATTCAGCTCATTGGCGTCCGTTGATTCAAGGGAACTTTCAGTTTCTGTTCTACTTTATATTAGGTACCCAACATTCAGACCATCAGCAATGTGATACTTATTCCTTATGCAACATAATAATAAATACCTTTTACATGTACGTCATTCATATCCAAAGAATTTTGGCAGTCCTTGTGACAAGAAATCTTTACATATGATTCCATTTCATGACACAGGGCTTCTGGGGTCTCACGTTCCAAGTGTTTGTCACTTGTGAGCTACAAATGGAGCCAAACAAAACAGAAAGTATTCAAGAAACTGTAGTAATTGCTTTTCAGTTTAAGGATATGTTCAGACATGGCAGAAATTTGTATGCTTGGAAATGGCCTCACATCCACAACATAATCCCATTAAAGTGCTTCTCCGTGTGTGTATAAGTAACATTTGGTGAAATAATCGTATGATATGCTATACCTACCCCTGAGAGCAGATCTTAGGTATTAGGTGATGAAGACATGTACTGTATATGATGTTGGTTGGTTACCCAGAGTGGAATGGGATGTCTTACATCACATAAACTTTATCCAATATTGCATTTACATACATCTTATATAGGATCCCCGTCAGCAACTATTATCAGCTATTACATTGACTAAATATTTAATTGGAGGAATGGCTACACAAAGGAGTGTGGGCTGTTAATTTAGCCATACTAAAATCCATTTCTGCCATATATGGACAGCATTGTATTTATTTTGTCCTTCTTTTATATATCAGTGAAGACATTTGTCTATTGGTTGCTAATTTAGGGAATACACTATTTTTCCTGATTAGTAAAACATATACCCGATCACCTTTGGAACAAAGAGTTAGATACATCTTGAAATATTGAAAATTATTGTTTTTTTCTGGGTGAACAAGCGGGAAAAACAATTAAGACAACAATTTTCACCTCTTAGGATTAATACCCAGAAATTCTAACTCAATAGAGTGTAGGGTATGTAGTGAGTTTATTTATTTTATTTTTCTAATACCCGGGATTAATATTTTAATAATATATTAATAAAAGTTAAATTTTATGCCTTTTTTTTGGAAACACAGTTTAATTGGTTGATTCAAGTGGAGGTTTTGTTGGGTAGAGATACAGCCCTTAAACCAATTATCAATATATTCATACATTTCCAGGAGGAATAATAGAGGAATGGTACAAAGTCAAAAGTTTAAAGTATCTAACACAATGTTTTGTACTCTCGCTACAGTTTTCGGCACTGTAGCAGGTAATGTCTTCTCACCACTTCACAAGTAGAGGTAAATGCCAGCTCACCCTCTGGGTGTACAATGCCAAATAAATCTCTCCCTCCAGCAGACACACAATGATCAGCACTCCAAAAACTCTATACAAATTTGTAGCTTTGCTTTCCAGTTCACATAATTACAGAGACGGCAAATAAAAACTTATTCTATGTCCACTTACCTGACGCATTTGTGGCCCTCACAGCCTCTTATTCATAGTCTCACAAGACTGTATCGGCCACAAATGTGTCAGAGAGGCGGACGCAGGGTCCTTCTCTTTTATGTCATGTCTGTAATGATGTAGAAGCATTTTATCCCACCCGCACATCCATTATTCTATCATTCTATCAGTCGGGGGTACCACAATATGTAGTCTGCTTAAGTCTGCTTAAAACATGACAATCATAATCTCACAGTTTTATTGAAATATACCTTTATTGCACATTTCTGTAGCCCGCCTGTAGTAAGTGTAGTCAGGTTTATACAGGATTATTACCCACATTAGATCATTACATACAATTTCATCTAGTAATTCCAGAAAGTGCTTTAGATTCAAGGTCGACCAAACATAGAATAATATTTTAGGGAGCCTTCACATGGAGTATACGCTCCGCTCATTCTGAACGTAAAACTCGTTCAGAATGAGCGTGTAAAAACCAGCTCCCATTGATTTCTATGGGTGCCGGCATACATGTGCTCCCCATTGAAATCAATGGAAGGCTTTTTTCCCTATTGCTTTCAATGTGATACGTGCGTATGCCACGTATAGAAATCAATGGGAACTGGTTTTTACGTGCGCATTCTGAACATGTTTTATGTTCAGAATGAGCGGAGCGTATACTCCGTGTCAAGGCTCCCTATTAGGCTCGTGCCACTATGGGTACATTTTTTATTATCTGGCTATATTTTTATTTCTCCTATCCATGAAGAAATGACTGATAGAAACCAGCTGGAAAAAATACTATCAAAGGAGAGAAATAAATCGCATTTTAAAAAGTCTACTTTAGGCTAAGCTTCCACATAGCGAAATGCAAATAATAACTCTGCAACCTTAGTGTAGTGTAGTACTTGCAGGACTTCTCTATCTGCATTTTTCAAGTGGAATAGGGGACAGAATCCTGAACGTTCACCCAACGCAGGTGTGACCATAGCCTTAGCTGTTTAGAATGAATTCCACTGGTGAGTTTGAGGCCCTACACTGCCTTATAAGAGGCACTGAGTAATGAAACAACAGGTAGATATGGTAAGATATTTTTTATTATTGTATCTTTTCTATAGGTGATTGTCACCTTTGACAATGGGAAACAAGCACAGGGAAAGCAAGGGGTGTGTTGACTCTTTAGCTGCTGTTTGTCGGCACCCACTGTGTCTATACCAGACAGACGAACACATGCTTTCACTCACAGTAGGAAAAATGGGTTGACTGAGATGTCACATTGTAAAAAAAGGAATGGGAGGTTGGCTAATGCAATAAGACTGGCTGTTTTGTTAGAGACCTCATTCTATGGTGGGCCAGTTCTTGACCTTTCCATGACATGGACATAGCTTGGGGTTGAAGCGTCTTATCTGGAGGGACATACTGCTTTCCTGGCGCTGGACTTGCTAATAGAGCTATTATTCCACATCTGTCAATATATATATATATATATATATATATATATATATATATATATATATATGATCTAGTTCATTCCTGCTTGCTTACACAGTGTTGCAAATGGTAGAGCCATGACATAATACAGTCATTTGTGAAGACTTTATTATATCCTCTAGCTCTTCTTCATACACCCCCCAGCACATATCATCAGAATGATGAACAGACCAATAAGCAGCATAACTGATAGTAAAGCACCTTTATAGATAATTGCATCACATAATCCAATAAAGTGGCAGTTAATGAAAATTCACTCATCTGTCCCCGCTGACCTGAAGCCATCTGCTAACTTTAGTTATTCATACCCCCATCCCTGCAGAGAGACCTCCGGGGGGACTTGTTAATAATAATTCACTAGCCCCTGTGACAAGCGCAGCTTATAGGGAATGATATGTGAAGTATTCTGTGTAGGTCCAGCCTTTAATAACAGGGCAATAGGCAAAGAGGGATAATAGAAGACATAATCCTACTTGTAATAGTTATTGGCTATGGCTTCCTGAAATATAATTGTATGGAGGGTAACCTACCACATGTCTAGAACCCAGAGAAAATACACTCTTTTTTTCTGCTTTTTATGACTGAACATTAAATGTAAAGTCTTCTTAGATTCTAGATTTTTATTGCAATAAAAGGTTGTATGGAATTAGAAACAGAGCAGTATGTGAGTTCTTCACTTGAATGGAGATATACTGCAGTACCTGACCCTGCCCATGGACGACAGTGGTGCAGTTTCTAGAAGAAAACACATCCTTCTCTTTTAATCTCATGAAACGGCTTTCATTGTAAAATTTGTTGAATATTTTAACACAACAGTATATACATTATCCTTCTATGTAATGTTGCAGCACTTTAATATTGGAAGAGTACCTCCAATTTTGAGCCAAGCAGAGAAACTAGAGACCCACAACACATTCCTCATATTATATTCAATGACGAAAAAAATAATGCACCAAGAACTTAGTATAACTATATGTGAATGTAATGAGGATAAATGTAAGTGATGCAACATTAGAGGGCATTCACACGGAGTAACGCCAGGCGTGTATCACAGCCGTACACGCCGGCGTTACGGCAGACTGTCGAACACTTCCCATTCACTTCAATGGGAGCACTCATAACAGTGGTGTTTACGAGCGCTCCCATTGAAGTGAATGGGAAGTGTTCGGCAGTCTGCCGTAACGCCGGCGTGTACGGCTGTGATACACGCCCGGCGTTACTCCGTGTGAATGCCCCCTTAGAGTGAAAAGATACATTTATTGGGGGAAACTGTACAATGGAAAGCAGGCACTAGAGGACTACCACTAGCCTGAGTACTAGATGAAATACAATCGGGGATGAAGGTATACAGGTTCTGATATCCTGCTGCACATTTGCCCACAAAATTTGCAGCTGGACCTGTAGATCCTGCACTCCCGAATGTTGCCAAAGATGGCGTCCCAGCTGATCCTATAAATGATTGATGGGCAATGAATCTGCTGTAATCTGACAGAAACATTCCTTGAAAACTCTTCCTGTTTGTAGGTGAAGATTATCCCCAGGAATAATGCCAGCTGGAATCCCAAGCAACACATTTGGCCACAGGATGTCCAGCACATATTGCTGAGCTGTGTCCCTCACACCACTACTAGGAGTGACTGGCTGTCGTATGTGATGGCTCCCCAGATCATCACAACAGCAGTTTGGGCAGTTTTTGGCTCCATAGCAAAGGCAGGATTTATGTGCTCATCACAATACTTGAACCAACCAACAGATCCCAAACAGAACCTGAATTTGTCACCATAGACAATGCAGTGCCAGGCCATAATAGTCCAGGGTTCTCATACACAACACCATTGCAAACGATGACGATAGCAGTTAGTGGTAAATGTTAGGACATGTTATGGTCACCGTGACACCAAATTTCCTTCTGCTGAGTACATGAAAAAGGTCTGGCCAGAGACAAGGGTGTTTTTTGTCTCAACTGGTGGTCTGTCTATGCCACCCAGAGCTTGTTCGCCGTTTGTCTGCGCCCTCACATAACCACTGTTCCCAACATCTCCTAACAACTAGTTCGGAATGGCCTCAATGGCAGACAATTCATCAAAACGACCTTCCTGCTTATGACATGACCCCTCTCAAAGCCTGTCAACTGGGCAAAATGTGTTTGAGAAATTTATAGAGGCATGTCTAGCAGTCAACAATCTCTTAACAAGAGGTACACTACACAAAAGTAGCCTCTGTGAATATTTTTATAGTTTGGGGGGGGATTCACTTTTATGCCCTCTTGTGGATAGACACAATGGCTAGTAAGAGCAAATCTCTAAACCTACATATCTGTCTGAGGCATAACTGCATGCAACATTTCTATCTGGGCGAGTTCATATTTTTGTCAGTCAGTATATATACATATTTCTCCGACAAATGTAATATACACAACCTTGGAAGCATCCTGCACGACTGATTCTGCATAGGGAATATGGAGGAATTCTGCAGTACATTTTCCCATGAATATTTGGTTATAGGCATGTAGAACAAGTCTACGAACAGATAGGATATTGATATATGGGTATAGATCCAAAATGAACTATGTACTATCAATGAACAATATTTCATCAGACATCTATAAAAGGGCATAAATGCAACTTGTTCATTAGGTACAACTTACATTGTGGTCTTTCTGCAGATTACCTTCTCCATTATTAGAATACGTCTCTGGTGTATGGGATACACTTAGTAATTCAGCTGCAGGGACAAACCAGTGACCTGATAAGGAAGATGAGGATGGCTTTAATACATTAACATAGCGATACTACAAAGAGGGTAAATATTAAAAAGGATATAAAAGAGGATTTTCTTTAATCTTTGAGGGAGCTTACAGTATGTAATTCAATCAATATCAATATGTGAATTTCTGGCATAATAACTTTATAAGTATTAGACAATTGGGTAGAGGTGTGCATATGATACTATAAGAAACTCATTCAAATTAAGGTGGAGTTTTCTTTCTGCCAGAAGCGATGCTATCGTCTTCATACAAATTAGGAAAATGCTGTATGTATCCAAACGCTGTAAAGCAGTAGAAACCTTTGCACCACATCAGGGGTCTGTCTGTAGACTGGTTCCAATAGCAACCATGAAAATTAGGAAAAGCAATTTTGGGCTATTAAACATGTTGTCACTCAGCATAAGAGAATTCTATGGAAATAAATCATATATAAATATGGAGGATAAATTCAAGACTTTAATTAACACAATAGGGCTTGTATGTAAGGAGGATTTTGGAAATCGGATTCAATTCCTAGGATGTGGAGCAGAACAGTAGTTGGTCTTTACAGCTAGGACATGGCAGTGCTTTTACACTAACTACTTGCAAAATAAATTAATTTTTATACAACTAATTTATAATTATTTAACAAAATAAATAACGTAATGTATTGTCATCCTAGCATCATTTGTCTTTGACTATTACATCTAGGGCAGGGCATATTCTTGGTTACTGCAGTGAGTTGTTTATCAATGTGTTATAGACTTCTCATAAATCATTAGTTACATAGATAAAGCATCTTACATGTACATATTTCATTTTTTGCTGTCCTAGTCGCTAAACACTATATATCATGCCATGACATTAGGAAGTCATGATACCTTGTTCTGGAAAATCCATGAATGTGTTACTATTGGCATCTTCTATGGTGTTATCTTCTTTACCGCAATCTGAGTGATCTAAGAGACCAAGTCGTATTTCTGCAAGTGACTCTTCTTTACTGGAAAATCCAAAGGTAAGAGATGCATTATGTCTGTAGGTTGCTGAAAAACAAAAGTGGGGGTATTTATATATGCAATTCTCTTATTATCAATGAACATAGCAGGATAGATAGGAGGATGTGGAACACAAGTATCATACATTGTAAGGATAGTTTTACACTGCAGGTACCTTCAGTATTCTGGATATAACCCTTGGACCTCCCACAGTCTGACTGAGCCAAACTTGGATAGAACAGGACAAGACAGGAGGTCCAAATATTGTAGTCATCTAGATGCTAAATGTGCCCAAAGCAATAAAAAGCAATCTATAGACAACTAAGTGTCTTACTCTTATAGAGATACATCAATACAAAGGATTGCACAATTTATGAATTTACGGTTACTAACAAGTTACACAATTCCATACGTTCAGATAAAATGAACAAAACAATGATTTTGTATCCATCTCATAAGGCCAAAACCGAGAGTATAAAAATAAAATTTATGTGCATTCTCTTTTTGTATCCACTTGTGTACTTGATCTGTCCATGAATTATTAGTGTATAACTGGTTTATACTGATGGTTTTATAGGCCAAGGTGGGTTTGTAATTCTAGGGACCATCTCATTAAAGTAGTCTTGTGATGACTCCCAAAAAAGATGTGCTCTAAGCATTGACTGTATTGCAAGAAAGCAAAAAAATGCAGCAATGAAATGCACACAGTATACTCCAGCAGCCATTTTGTTTTCCAGGTATTCACAGCAGCTAGGCACTTGGCGATGTATGACTTTTTTATTTCATTTCAGCATTCAGCTCCATCAATAGTAATAACCAGTGTTTATAACCAGGACAAAGGTGACCCAACCTGTTGAAAAAGAATGTCTATGCATTGGAAACATGGTTTATTGTGTGAGAGAATGAGCAGGTGTTTCATTCTGTTTGGTTTTGTGCCGTATCTAGTTATGTATGACCACTATTTCTTATGAGCATGTTTAATGTTTTATGATTAGATTATTACTACAGCACAATAGTATATACATTAGTCCAACCAACGTTAGATATGTATAATCTTTCATCAACTTAGCTCAATGAATCAATACTAAAGACAAGCTTATGAAGCTGTGATAATAGAGATATCAAACAATAGACATCATGGACAGTCTAATGAATGCAAGGGGATATTGAAAATGCCTGAAGGGTTGTAGCTGGCCCCAGATTTAAAAATGAAGAGATCTATTATACATCATTTGTTTAATAAGGTTGGCTTGGTGGCATTGCATTATCAGCGCCTCCTCTACAGGACAATGGAAGTCATCATTTAGAAACAGAGCAAGGAGAGTAGGAAGGACCTAAACATATAAAACTATTTTATTTATTTATAATGCTTACTTCGTATTTCCCATCATAAGTCTATCCCAAGTAAGGCTGACAATCTGAATTCCCTATCAGTATGTCATTGGAGTGTGGGAGGAAACCGGACAAACTCCATGTAGATGTCCTTGGCTGGGGTCAACCCTAAAATCATCTTTTCTGCCAAAATCGGTAGATTTAAATGGGTTACTTCCGTTTATAGAGACCTATATCCATACTTCACTTTCTTAGGAAATGGTCCAAGATAAGCCTAAATTTGAGATATATACTGTCCGCTATGGTTTTCCACTCTGAAGTCAAGGTTGTAATAAATTCAAATACATCAGTTGTTTAGTGTCCTCTACATAAAAAAACATACAAGTTCACAATAACCTGTCCTGTCTTTAGTTCACATGAGCACATGTTCCTAGGTTATTCATATTTATTAATATTCGATGCTAGCACAGCGAGTACATCATTCACCCATTTCTATTAATGAGACGTTTAGGGATCAGGCTCCCATATATGTCTTATGTTTAGGCATTATGAGATAGAATTAGCACATGCATCTTCAAGGATCACATTACTTGTTGTTGCTGTATATCACTTCATAGCATAGCTTACTGATATAAAAGAAAGCTATAGCAGCCATAATAGGATCTGTAAGACATTCTCCAATAATTGCTGCACACTGTGCACAACGATGGCTGCAAGGGAAGATTCAGTGACTGGTCATTAAAGGGCATGCTATGGGTCATAAAATGTAGAAGAAAGAAGAACATTCTCGTAAAATGTCTACAAATCAGTGTTTGCTGCTGGATACTACAACTGCTTTGTTCATTTTGAGTAGTAGGAGAAAGCAGTCTTGTGAGTCATAGCTACATACCTGCTGGATCTTAATAGGTCACGTATCACCTAGATTTATAAAACCAACCGCATACTGAAACATATTCTTATTTTCTCATTTATTCTTATTTTCTGATTGCAGATTTTTTTCTATTTTCGATACCTGATCTTGCCTGAACTGCTGTTAACAGTATTCCTAGATAAGCTTTACAGCAGTCACATGGACCATAGACACAACAGTCTGGAAATGTTTATTACTGTGCATTGGGGTGAGGAGTTAATGAGGGGTAGAAGGAGGTAAAATCACCTATTGTGAATGGTAAATCCTATAATAGAGGTGTTATCTTTCATTGTAGCTATGTGATAGTAATGGTATGACTGCAGAAAAATGAACAGGGTAGTATACAGTGTACAGACCAGGAAGCTTCTGCATATTATCAGGTTATAAAACAACAATAATATTGTAAATATAAAAAAAAAAATATGCAAAAATAACAAGTTTTTTTTTTCTGTAGGACTTCATTATAATGACATATCCATAGGACAGAATATGAGATTGGTGAGGTCGAACTCCTGGCACCCGCACTGATCAGCTGTTTTCTGCACTGTGTATGGAGCTGGAAACAGACATCTCCATATTCTTTGCAGTGTCCTTGCTGTACTACTGCCGCTATCCTTCACTCGCTGATCTGAATTAGCATGGCAAGGTCAGTGGACAGTGTATGGAGCTGTCCTTTATATCCTTTATTGTTCCTCCGGCATTTGTAAAATAATGAAAATTATAGTCAATTAATAGCTTAAAATATTCACATTCGTTCTTTCAGTATTTACCACATTCATTGTTTACTGAACACTAGAAAAGAAAGTTGTCTATCTTTACGGACTGCCCAGGAATTTACAAATGGTTGTCATCTTTGGCAGCTGTTGGAGGGGAGCAGCGACTATTGTGTGGCAACCTTATCTTGGTGGGAACATAGCATACAGTTAAAGCATTTGAAACAACTGAATAGTTCCCTTGAGATCGGTCACTTAGGGGAGTCTGAAGGCTCCCATACAATTTGCTAGACATTGCTTCTATCCTCTTTGCTGCCTAAGGCGAAAACTAAAATAGTGAATCCTCACTTGCCAAATAAAAGGGCAAGTTCAGAGATGAGCTGTATATATGCTAAAATGTCTTCCCTAACCTAGAAGGGAGAAGGGTTCAACCAAATTTATAACTGCACCCCATTATATACAATCAACAATTTTTCTTATCAATATTACTGCAGTTATTTGGGAATATTAGATATAACAATAAAAATTATTTTATCACAGATATAATATATGATAGCAAAATTGAAGACACCAACAGGATTCTGGTAGTAAGATCTGGTAATTTACCAGTATATAAAATCTATATTTATGTGCAGTGTAATATTAACTAGATATAGGACTTTCATTGACGTATACCATGACCTATGTGTGCCATACACATATGTGATGGGTTGCATTAGGATTAATTTGTCATTTTCTTTACATGTGAATCCAGTTCTAAAAAGAGATATGGAGAAACCTGGAGTTAATATCAGATTGAAACCACCAGAGGGAGACAAGCCGAGCAAGAGGAAGTAAAGCAGAAAGTGGCACATCCTTCATATACATCAATACATTATTCTGTATATAAGCAGACAGTACTGTGCAATGAAACATATACCCACATATACATTTACATATATACACTTGTAAATCATATATACCTACATCCAGAATCAAACTGATCACATTATGAAGTTGACATACTATATATATAGAGAGAGAGATCAGGTTTTAGTAAATACACAATTCTATGTTATCATGTCATAATTCATATATAGGAGTGATAGACAATCCTAATAGCATTAGAAGTCAGGCGCTCATGTATAATGGCCCCATTCTGTACAGAGCCACAGTAATGTTCTCATTCTAGTACATGGGACCTCTGTTGTATTTCCGTGTGTCTACTATGATTTCACATGAAGAACAGTTTATTTTGTAAGATTCTATAACAATTCGACTGAAAAAACCTGTTGCAAGGTAGGTTGGATACAATATGAAGGTAGTCACCCCTAGAAATGCTGTACATTATGTAGGAGGCCCAAAAAAGTATATATGGCAGCAGATGGAGGTCATATCGCATTCAGCTATGGAGCAGCCTGGAATTCAGTATACATAAAATTGTGAATGTGCCAGAGATTTATTACATAGGATGTAAGATTATGGTAAAAGATTATACTCAATAGTACACCCTGAAACTCACATGCTGACATACAGTATGACTGCATAAATTCAGCTGTAACAAATGTGAAAAGTTAAAGGCAAATAGATATATGGGCGCTTGTAGTTCTCCAAACCATAGCAGCCCAAGCCAAGTAGAGATTACTGATCTGTACCAGCACTATAAAGAGCTAAATCCCTGACATGTCTGTTATAGTGAATACGTGTCTGCATTAAGTAACAATTCTAGACCATCTTTCCTCATAATTGTCGATATATTCTTACATTTCTAGGAGGAGTAACAGAGGAATAATATAATATAGCGTTATAATAAAACGTGCCCCAGGATTTATTTCATGAAAAATATTTACAGACATGTCAGGAGAACTAGTCACTTTAAGATTTGCTACAACAACAAGGCAAACAGAAGTAATGTATACATTTAGCAGTAACAGACCTGACGCTGATGAATAACATGAAAGTGATCCACTACGAGGACTTCCTGATGTCCATGATGACCCGGTGTGTGGAGCGACCATTTCCAATTCATCAAAGGCCTCCTCAATATCATTATTGAATTCTAAGGTTTGGGATCTTCTATCAGTCTCACCCACACTGCCAAACTCTACAAAGGACAGAGAACGGATATTAGACATGTAAATTGTGTATGAGAATTAACTTGATTCTCTCCTGTATCCAAATAATAACTTGTCTAATATTGTCGGATTATCTGCATCATTTTAATACATTGACATGAGTGTGCTAAGGATCCAGATTCATGAAAGAAATTGCAATTTTTGCAACGTGGAGCCCCGGCCTAAAGCAGAAATAAGAGCAGGTGTATTCTTGTGTTAGTTATTCCTGTAATTACAAGTTGTCCCAAAGAGGGTCCCACATTCTTGTGATCATGCTGATTCTAGTGGTCAGACCCCAACCCATCAGTTAGCCCTATTTTGTGAAGGTGCTAGTTTTAAGCTGAGGCCTCACATTGCAGAAATGCTGCAAACCCCCCCCCCCCCCTCCCCTCAAAAAAAAAACAAAAAACAAAAAACACTCCACTTAAAATGTTAGTAAAGTGCACTAGACATCATCATATGCACATATTGTGGGGAAAAAAGCTGAGGAAGAGCTGCGTTTAATAATTTTAAAAAAAAGTTATGATAATTGCAGTTCAAGACTGGACATGGGTAATGCAGTAGACGTGGTGTATATGGACTTTTCAAAGGCTTTTGATACTGTTCCACATAAATGGTTGGTATGTAAAATGAGAATGTTGGGACTGGGGGAAAACATCTGCATTTGGGTTAGCAACTGGCTCACTGATAGGAAACAGAGGGTACTTGTTAATGGTAAATATTCGGACTGGGCCACAGTCACCAGTGGGGTGCCACAGGGGTCAGTATTAGGTCCTCTCTTGTTTAATATCTTTATTAATGACCTGGTAGAGGGTTTACAAAGCAGGGTGTCCATATTTGCAGATGATACTAAACTTTGTAAGGTAATAAAAAATGAGAAGGATAGTAGAATATTACAAGAGGACCTAAGGAAGCTGGAAGCATGGGCTGAGACTTGGCAAATGAAGTTTAATGTTGACAAATGTAAGGTTATGCACTTTGGTCGACGTAGTAAAATGTATGACTATGTACTTAATAGTAAATTACTGGGTAAGACTGCCAATGAAAAAGACTTGGGGGTTCTGGTGGACAGCAAGCTTACCTTTAATGACCAGTGTCAGGCAGCTGCTGCCAAGGCAAATAAAATTATGGGATGCATCAAAAGAGGTCTAGATTCTCATGACAAGGACATAGTTATGCCTCTATACAAATCACTGGTAGGGCCACACTTACAATATTGTGTGCAATTTTGGGCCCTGATATACAAGAAAGACATAAGTGAACTTCAAAAAGTGCAAAGACGGGCAACCAAAATGATTAGGGGAATGGGTGGACTGGAGTACAACGATAGGTTAACAAACTTGGGGTTATTCAGTTTAGAGAAAAGACGTCTACGGGGAGATCTAATAACAATGTACAAATACATGAAGGGACAATACAAAGGACTTTCTAATGATGTTTTTACTCCTAGGCCAGTGACAAGGGGACATTCTCTATGTCTGGAGGAGAGAAAGTGTCACCAGAAACATAGAAGGGGATTCTTCACAGTAAGAACAGCGAGGCTCTGGAACTCTCTGCCCCGGGAAGTGGTGATGGCGGATTCATTAAACAAGTTCAAAGAGGGCCTGGATGCCTTTCTTGAAGAGAACAATATTACAGGTTATGGACTCTAGATTTTAAGGACACGTTGATCCAGGGTTTTATACTGACTGCCAGATTTGGAGTCGGGAAGGAATTTTTTCCCCTGAAATAGGGCAATTGGCATAAGCCTCATGGGGTTTTTTGCCTTCCCCTGGATCAACACTGTAGGGATTGTAGGGTTATAGATTGGACTTGATGAACTAATGTCTTTATCCAACCTCATCTACTATGTAACTATGTTAATTTTAGCTCCATCACAAGTATAGATTTAGTAGGGGAAGAAAAAATGCAGAGGAAAAACAGCAAAAACTCAGTGAAAAATGCTGCAGAAAAAAACATTTTGTCTGCTTATTAGCTGTGTTTCTTTATGTGGTGCCTTATGATTAGTTGGTTGTCCACGTTGAACAATCTCACATTACTATATGGTTCCCATGAACCCTGACCAAGATGTCCCACCACTGCATTAAGCATTAACTTAATCTGCAGTGCCACCACAGGAGAGATGAAGTATTACACCCTTCTTAAATAAGATAAGATGAGATAATCCTTTAATAGTCCCACAGTGGGGAAATTTCAGTATGTTACAGCTGCATAGTAATACAGATACATGATAATACACAGTAAATATTACAGAAGTAGTAGACACACATATGCTGAGAAAGATATACTAGTAGTCCATAGCAGCTAAGGAACAGAGAAGAAAGAAGGAGGACATGGTTTGTCCATGTAATGCACAGATATGCATCCACTGTGACTAATAGTTACTGAACATGGGAACCCTTATATGAAGTGTGTAGAATTCAATTATCCAAAGTGGACTCTTTATTGAAACCTTTGAAGGAAATCTCATAAATATCCTTTGCCAGGAGTATTGGGTACAAGCCACATCTACCATCCTCCTAGACCCTATTTTCTGTGATGTATGTGGATGATCTGTCTATTTTAGCCTGACACACATTACCCTACGTGACATATAGGCAGACATAATGTTTTCCTAATTGCTTCTACATTCACTTGCACATGGCTAATACATGTTCATTCGCATTTGCAGATTTGTCAGCAGTAAACAGCAAGCCAGTTGGAATATTGGTTACAACGCCTTATAGCAGGTAGGGATATAGATTGTGTCATAGTAGCAAACATCAAACATGAACCAGACTTTTATCTTTGTTAGTTTTTATTCACATTTGAGCAGCATTAAAACTGATGAGAAGGGAAAGGAGGGCATTAGCAAACGTAATGAAAAGCAAATATTATGCGCAGCAGCATCCCAAAGAGATGTGCCACTCTGCTGGGAAAATCCAAGACAAAAGCACTATGTGGCAAGACAGTTCAAAGCATATTGCACCTGTCAAAATGTCTGTCATCCTCTATAGAAGTGTATCATTCTCTGAATCAAAAGGGAAACTCAAGCAAAGTCACTCACAACAACACACTACTTTGTTTCCTGCCTCCAGTCAACTCCCCCATGTGAACGCCATTTAACACCATGTTAAAGATTTCCAAAAAGAAGCAGACAATAGGAAGGTCTCCCTCATTGTCAAGGACAGTTACACTTTAAAGATGATGCTGAAAAAAGGTTAAAATGGGTCAACAAGCAATTGCCGAACATGTGTGTTTCACCATGGAAAAACGCAAAAACTAAAACAAAGAAGTCTGAATTCTCTAAGAGGTTAATAAAAACCACATATATGTAATCGCACCGTCTCTACGGGGGTCAGACTACATTGGTTATGGGCTTTCATTTTGTCTACATTGGATAGATTATATATTGGTGAAGCCATGGTTACCTAAATAGGTGTATGAACTTGCTATCTACTTGACCTGGAAATTAAAGGTGTTGTCCTCTCTGGTCACCGATCCCCCCAGCCTTGAATATGCACAACAAAGACTCTTATCTGAACTGAAAATAAATACAAAAAGTAGACCTTTCAGCCAAGACTCCACATTGTGGAGAAGCAGCTTTTATGAACCAAACCCAGTAGTGACGACAAAAGGAATGGCAAATAATTAGGGAGTACTAGTAATCTAGTCCTAGCTTTGACTCATTAAAATCTGCAACAACTTAAAGAGGTTGTCCAGTATAAACTGAAAATTAACTCCTAAACTAAACCCCCTCCCCCCAATTTACTTCTAATTTACTTCAATTTAAAATAATCTATAATTCCCTGGAGCAGTCACGTGACCACTCCAGGGACACTTTCTGAAAATCCAGTGATGATCCGTTTCACCACTTCCGAAACGGAACATCTCCATTACTCTTCCCCCTCCTCTATCCCCATCAATATTTACCAAGCCTTCCTGTGTATGGGGAACGGCTCCTCCCCCTTCCTGTCTTCTAGTAGTGGGCGGGATTGCTAGGCTACAGAGAGACAGGGGAGGGTGGGAGGGGCTAATAATGGGTTGGATCGCTAGTCAGTGAGGGTGGGAAGGACTAGGCTACTGGGCCGGGGGGTTTTGTAACGGAGTGAGAGAGGCTGAGTGAGAGGGAATTAGTGTAGCAGCCTTACAGGAAGCAAACACCATGTAAACAAACACAGAGGAAGCAGCAGCAACCAGAGACACCTCAAGAACACTCCAAACACTGCTAAAGGTATATGGGTGCACTTATTAACCCATCACTCACACTAACAGACCTTTTTAAAAAAAAAAAAAAAAAAAAGATTTTCTGCCCAGAAAACCCCTTTAAGTAAGTTTGTCTGGAAGACAAGGTGTGTTATTTATTTCTATATTTATTGGTTTACAATGGGTATTACTATATGAACTTTAGGGAATGATTTGTTTGTATTTAGAAATAACATTGTTTAAATTAAAATCTTAATCTTAGTAAATGTGTAAAAGTGAAATCTAGTTGTAAAGGTGGACAAACATTGAAGGTACAGTTTGGCACTTTGGACAACAGGGGTGGTCTGTACTTTCTTTATTTCATAGTCCTCTCTACTTGTTATGATGTGAGTAGAGATGAGCGAGTAGTACTCGATCGAGTACCACTCGCTATTCGAATGGAAAAGTTCGATGCAGAACCAACATTGATTGGCCGAATGCTATACAGTCGGCCAATCAACGCTGGTTCTTCTCCTAACTTTAGAAGTCTTCTCCGTGCAGCTTCCCTGCGGCGTCTTCCGGCTTTGAATTCACTCTGCCAGGCATCGGGCCTGGGCAGAGCCGACTGCGCATGTCCGCTTGTAGTGCGGGTTTGCACAGTTGGCTCTGCCCAGGCCCGATGCCTGGTAGAGTGAATGAAGAGCCGGAAGACGCCGCGGGGACCAGGGGTGAACCTGCCCCTCTCGCTGCCCGAAGCGAACGAGAGAAAGCCTTTCCCCCGCCGGGGATGGGCGGGGCTTAGCGGAGGAGGTGGGGCTTGGTGGAGGGGCGGGGCTTAGCGCCGTTCACAGGCATGAGAGCAGGCCTGCTCTCTGCCTGAGTGTGAGGGGGCGGGGCTTAGCGCCGTTCACAGGCAGAGAGCAGGCCTGCTCTCTGCCTGAGTGTGAGGGGAGGCTGCCGGAGCAGCGCTGCTTCAGCGGCCTCCCCAATCCACCGCTCCGTACTAAGCCAGTCCAGGACAGCTTGTCCTGGACTGGCTTAGGTAAGAAAAAATGCCGCCCTCCCTGAGGCCCTGCCATAGCGCCGCCTGAAGCGCTCGCTTCAGGTCGCCTCATGGGAGGTGAGGCACTGGCGGGGACGCTGCAAGGAGAAGACTGCTCGGAGGGTCCAGCCCGACCCTCACTCATGGACTTGGTAAGTATAATTTGATCGAACGTTGCCTACCCCTGAAACGAGCATTTTCCCCCCATAGACTATAATAGGGTTCGATATTCGATTCGAGTAGTCGAATATTGAGAGGCTACTCAAAACGAATATCGAACCTCGAACATTTTACTGTTCATTCATCTCTAGATGTGAGCTATCTTAAAGGTACATGTGTAGACCATATCACTACTGCATATAGGCTATGCATGTTCTCATTGTTACTTATGGGCACAACAAACTGAACCAGAAAGCCTGTGATGGTGGTTCATATAATGAAGGTTTGGGGTCTGGAGGTTGCAAACGTGAATAAGAATAGATTAAAAAAGAAATAAAATAAGACTGCTATTGCAAGCCAGAAACCATTCAAGGGCCTGCAATTTGCTGAGTAGAGGAATGGACAGTTCCTATTATACTATACAGTCTCATACTCTGTATACCACTAGGACCTCTAGACATTGCATTTACATAGAAAGATACTTGGAAGTGGAATAATAGCTATAGGGGGTAAGAGGTGGCAGCTAGACCTGGGGCTATAGTGTTCGAGGGAATTCAAAGCCCCTCTGCCACATGAAAATACATCACTATTATAAATAGCACATAGCGGGTGAGGGGTGGGGGGCAGATACTTGAGGATATACCTCTACTTGAAGGTTAAATAATTAAAGGCTTTCAGATATTTTTGGCTGAAATATTTATTATACTTGCTTTTTTCTAAATATTTTGCCTAAAGACGCTCTGCATGTTAACATACATCCAAGGGAATAGAAAATTAATATGGTTTTATGCTATCAAGCATTTTTAGAAGCATTATAAAAGTGCATATACAGGCAATCCCTGACCGCAGTTGTACTTTGTGAAATCTGCAATGCAGCAGTGTAAAATCAGCAGTTTCTAGACAGAAATTTCGAATACTTGCAAAGTGACACATTTTCATGGTTTTAAATAAGCTGCTCCTGGGTTGCTGACTGCTGGGAAAAATCTCATAGAGAAATATTGCCTGTTTAAGAAAGGTCAAAAGCGGTTCCATAATGAATTTTTTCTTTTGCTATTCAATGAGCAGAGTAATTAAAATTTTATTGCAAACGCTTTCTTTGGCATCTATGTGTCTACTGTATATGGATTCTTCTATATATTCTAGAAATATGTAACACTTTCAAACTCTGAACACCATAACATTAATATTTTGCTTCACTCACCTTGCATTGGTCTTGGTGATTGTTTTCCCAATCTCCTTTCCATGTTCCTAAGTTAATTTCCTACACACTTTAGCTAATATTGCAGGGCATGTGATAGTCGATCCCTGCGCAGGGAAGGTGGTGACATAGAAGGAGCTGTGAAATCAGTCCTGCAAGATTGTTATATAGAAATCAAAGTACGATGCTCATGTCTTAAGAAGATAGGCATGGCTGATTTCCCAGCTTAGTCTTTATTGACTTCTCACACTTCTATCTCTGTTTCCGCTCTCATCATGATTGTTTTAGGCTCGGTTCACATCTGCATTTTGTTTCCATTCATGGGGTTCGCTTGGAGATTCCCCCATACACATTAACCCCTTCCCGACATTCGCCGTAATAGTACGGCGCTGCAGGGAAGGGCTTCCCGCAAACCGCCGTACTATTACTGCGGATGCATGGTGCGCACACAGAAAATGTGTCAGCCATAATACACGGCTGACAATGCCCTGTAACACCCGCGGTCGGAACCGGGTCCGATCGCGGGTGTTAACCCCTGATATGCAACATGACCGCCGGCACCTCCGGGGTTACAGTGTAGTATGGTGCCGATCGGCACCCCCCCGCGCCGGTTTCGGGGGGTGCCGGTGTTCGTAGGGGGCAGCCCGGGGTCTGATCAGCGACCCCGGGTCTGCCCCATCACTTACCCCGTCCTCGCTCCTGGCTGATCCTGCCGTAAATGAAGCTGTCAGCCTGTGCGTCTACACAGGCTGACAGCTTCCTATACACTGCAATACACGTGTAACACGTGTATTGCAGCGTATCTCTATTGAAGCAGTGATCAGCCGATCACTGCTTCAATCCCCCATGGGGACAGAAAAAAAAAGTTAGAAAAAAGTAAAAATAAAAAAGTTTAAATAAGTTTAAAATAAATTATAAATAAATAAAGCCCCAAAAATCCCATTTTCCCCATATAAAATGTTTTATTATGTAAAATAAAGAAAAATAGAAAAAAACATTACATATTTGGTATCACCGCGTCCGTAATAACCTGAACAATAAAATTAAAACATTATTTAACCCAAACGGCGAACGGCGTAAAAAAAAAACATAGAAAACCGCACAAAATAATGATTATTCACCACCTTTCCCTTACAAAATGCTCAATAAAAAGTAATCAAATGGTCAGATGAAAACCAAAATGGTACCAATAAAAACCAGAGGTGTTCCCGCAAAAAATAAGCCCTCAACCAGCTCTGTCTAGCAAAAAATAAAAATGTTATGCCTTTCAGAAGATGGCGATGCAAAAATAATGATATTTTTCCCTAAATTGAATTTTATTCTGCACAAATAGCAAAGCATTAAAAAATCATATAAATGAGGTATCGCCGTAACCGTACTGACCCGCAGAATAAAGGTAACATGTTACTTATAGTGTACGCTGCACGGGAAAAAAAATAAATGCTAAAAAGCAATGCTAGAATTGATGTTTCCTTTTACATCCCACCCAGAAAGAGTTAATAAAATGTAGTCAATAAGTTACAGGCCCCAAAATGGCGGCATTGAAAAGCACATCTAATACCGCAAACACCAAGCCCTCATATGGCCACATTGCCAGAAAATAAAAATAAAAATCTACCTTGTACAATGTGAAGACAAAAACCCTAAAAGTCGCCAAATCATTAGGACATAAGTGGCTGCGACTAGAAGGAAATGTGTAAGCGGTGCGAGTGTTTTCAGGGGACCCCCCATATTTAGAGCTTATGAGGGATAATACACCAGCGCTGATCCCCCAGAATGCCCCTCTTCCCTGTCCGTGTCATAGGAGCTAGTGGGAAAATAGAATGGGATTTGGTGTGCCCAATTTACTCCGCACAGCTTACACATTCACTTCGGGGTTACTAATGCTCACTACATCACTTGATGAATTCTTTGAGGGGTGCGGTTTTCAAAATGGGGTAACTTTCTAGAGATTTCCCTTGTTTTGACACCTCAAGGGCTTTGTAAATGCAACATGGCTCCTGAAACTGATCGCAGCCAGATCTTCCTTCTAAAAGTTCTTTGGCGCGCCTTCCCTTCTGTGTCTCACTGTGCGTCCATATATTAGTTTACACCCACAAGTGGGGTACTATGGTAGTCGGGAGAACTTGCCTAACAAATTGTGGGATGCGTTTTCTCCTTTAACCCCTTGTGAATGTGCAAATTCTAGGGCTAAACGAAAATATTAGTAAAATAAATTCAAATTGGAAAATTTCACCTCCATTTTGTCTTAATTCCTGTTAAGTACTTATAGGGTTGTAATACTTGGTATGTTGTTTTGGCTTATTTAAGGGGTGCAGTTTTGAAAATGGGGTGATTTATGGGGGGCTTTAATACAAGGGTCTTTCAAAACCCCTTCATAACTGGATTAGGCCCTTTAAAAAATGGGTTTTGGAAATTTCTTGAAAATTTTGAATATTGTTGTTTCACTTGTAAATCTTATAATGTCCGTAAAAATTAAAAGGGCGCCTAAAGTTTGATGCCGACATAAAGCAGAGATCTGGGACATGAGATTTATGATATAATTTTGGCGGTCTGACTATCTGTATGTAATGTACATCATTTCAAACTTTATAAAATGCATATTTTTCAAAATTTTCACCAAATTTCAAATTTTTTCATAATTAAACACAAAACATATCAACCAAAATTTACCACTAACATGAAGTACAATGTGTTATGAAAAAACAGTCTTAAAATCACTTTGGTAAGTTAAAGCGTTCCAAAGTTATTGCCATATAAAGTGACACATGTCAGTTTTGAAAAATCGAGCTTGGTCAGGAAGTCAAAAAGTGCCATCGGCGGGAAGGGGTTAAACAGCGATTACCTAAGGAACCCACACAGACCCCATAGACTATAATGGTGTCCGTGTGGTTTACGCTCAGTTTTTGCTTGAAATACGCGGAGAGAAAAGTACTGCTTGCACTTGTCCGGGGATTTCCCAGGTAGCAACTTTTTAATGCATATAGGTTTCCATTCGGGGTGGGGGCCCCAAGCGGACTTCCTGAACGGAAACCCAACTGCAGATGTGAACCAGGCCTTAGTATGGTTTATAATTAGATATTGCTCACAGATATCATTATGCATCTAATAGTTTTCTGTTCGTGAATAACATATAGATATAGATGACGTTATAGCTATTATTCCTGTCTATATTGTAGGAATTAAAGGAGTTATCCAGGGAGTTTTATTTTCTCTTCATGCTGGACAGCGGTCCTAAGATGATTCTGACCCTGTGCCAAATGATCAGAACCAGCTCTGGCCCCTGGACTGCGTCACCGTCTCATTTACACCTCGCCCATTTTCCAGGTAAGTTACCTGTGCTATGGGGCATGGCTTTTCTATAGTTTGACAGCTCCCACAGTACAGATAAATAATGGTGAAAACTGGAGACGGATGTGGAGGATGGAGGAGACGGAGTGACCCAGGGTTAGGTGTTGGTTCCAATCATGTGACATGTGGTCAGAACCAGCTCTAAACCTGTAGGTCCAGCATAAAAAATGATAATATAGTGAAGTAAATCTTCTTGTATAACCCTTTTAAAACTGGTCCACTCCTTAAGTCATAGGCTCCTACTATCAGGCACCAAAACCAACTACACTGATCAGCGCAGGGACACCTATTAAAGGATAAGACGACCCGATGGTGGTGAAAGTTCCTCTATAAAACTTTCATGTGCTATAAACCATCAAGTGGATTTGGCTACCTAAGGCACGCACCATCAGACACTTACTGGTGCTGTAAACGCTTAAAGGGCCAGTCCACCAGTGAAACATAATAAACTGAATGCTTACTGAACATTGAACAAGAAACCAAGAAAAGTTGCAGGAAAGGACGACCACTGCCAATGCATAGAAGAAGATGACAACATGTCTATTCCACATTCACCGACTGCAAGGCAATAATAAGTTAAATCGAATTTATTTAGAACAAAATACTTGCTGAGTCAAGATCATGACAAAAGCGGCACAATACCCCGTGCGGCACGCGATACAGCACATTCCTATTGTGCAGCACAAATTCTTTGCAACACTGGGAGACATGACAGAACAAAAATACTATTAGAAATGTTTGAAAGGGAACATTTTTGGCCACGATAGAAGCTTTTGACATTATTTATTAGGTTCAAAAATGCTTGACAAAAGCTTAACAATGGACCTGTGGAAACCACTACATCTGAGGCACTTTCTGTTGTTACGTGCAGCCATTGATTTGAGGATGGCCGGCATTAGGGGAACAATTCCCTCACAGCAGTCTAGGCGAGCAAGCATTCATACACACACAAGCAGAAGCCTGTGAACAAGCCCATATGGAATCAAAAAGGGAAAAAAATAAACATTTATTAACCTCTTTGTGGGGAGATTGGTGGAAGGACTGGCCAGTGATGAAGAAAACGGTCATGCCACATTTCGTCAAAAGAAGATGCAAAGTCTGAGGCCTGTGAGCTTTTTCTCACTGAATGTGCGGAGGCCTGGCCATGGTTTGAGTTACCAAGGGAACTACTACTGTGTAGGCCAGGACTTGGGACATTATTGTAGCGCTCAAATGCTGATAGGGAAGATTGTTCCTCTTGCTTAGTGATTCTACCGGAACTATTGTTGAATGTCGCCTCAGACCTGGAGGGATTGACCAGATTTACAGATAAGGATGAGGATGAAGAGAGCAGCTGGGAAAATGGAGTACTGCAAGACCTGTAGAGACTGCTGCAACTGAAAGCCTTGCCAGACAGGTCTGGAAGAAAAAACAGAAGTTATATATTGTACAAAACTACCATTTAACAAAATCATATAGTGTTCAATATATTAGGTAAAGGGAGAAATTTTCTGGAAATTTTAAAGTTAGATTTATTAAAGTCTGGTTGCCATAAATTGCGCTAAATTTTTATCAAAAACTGCATAGTATTGAAAAAACTTGGTGTATTTATTAGTCTAACCCTATATTCACATGAACGTCATAATAGGCCATGTAGCATTTGATTTGTATTAAAGGGGCTCTATCAGCAAAATTATGCTAATCCAGCCCCACATATGCATGAATAGCCTTTAAAAAGGCTATTCAGGCACCGTAAATGTTATATTAACCCTCGGTCCCGTTTTTAAATAAAAGCATTAAAACATATATACTAATCGTACCTGAACGTGCACCATGGGCGGGGATGCACGGTGCGACGTCAGCTTCGGGCACGCCTGCCTCTTCTGTCTTCTTGTAGATACGCCCTCTGGTTCTGTGTCTTCTTCCGTCTTCTTGTCTTCAAATCCCGCGCCTGCGTAGTAGCGCTTCCCTCCGGAGCACTACTGCGCAGGCTCACTTGCCAGTCCCCGTAGAACTACACGAGCGTACTGCACGCTTGTGAACTGCCATTAAGTAAAATGGCGAGTGAGCCTGCGCAGTAGTGGTCCGGAGGGAAGCGCTACTACGCAGGCGCGAGATCTGAAGACCTCAAGCTGGAAGAAGACCAATAGGAAGCCGGCAGAAGAGACGGGACCAGAGGGCGTCGTTCCAAGAAGAAAGAAGAGGTAGGCGTACCCGAAGATGACGCGGCATCGTGCACCACCGTCCCCGGTGCACTTTCGGTAAGATTTGCATATATGTTTTTATGCTTTTATTTAAAAACAGGACCGGGGTATAATATAACATTTACGGTGCCTGAATAGCCTTTTTAAAGGCTATTCACGCATATGTTGGGCTCTATTAGCATAATTTTGCTGATAGAGCCCCTTTAAAGAAGACCTTTCAGGTCCTTGGGCACATGTGGTTTTGTATACTGATAGAAAGCCGACAGTGTGCTTTCTGACAGTCTAGCTGGGCTGTGAGGAATGCCCCTCCTGACAGTAGTGTCCATAGCTCTGTACTATCAGAGGGGGCATCCCTTACCACCCAGTCATAATGCTAAGCTATGAAGAACGCCCCTCCTGACTGTACTCACCTATAGACTCGTACTGGGGGCATTATTCACCGCTCAGCATCATCACTGGGCAGCAAGGAACGCCCACTCTGACAGTACAGACAGTACTATCAGGGGAGGTGTTCCTCACAGCCTGGCTAGACTGTCAGAGACGCTCTTCTGACATTGAAGAGCTATCGGTAACTACACCGATATCTCTTGCCCTGGGGCACATAACGGGATAGCTGACAGTGCACTGAATTCAGAGCTTTCTAGCGGTATATAAAACCACATGTGCCCGAGGACATGAAAGGTTCTCTTTAGTATTCACTCTGATATATTGATGGTCCATGATGAAGTATACGGACAGCACAATGAACACGGTCAAGGTCATCTGCAAGTGGCCTAAGACCCATCTGCCTAAAGTCCCCTAATCATGGCAAGCGTGGCTTACATAATATGATAAAACTGTTAGCTAAGAACCTTACTTTTCAATATAATAAGCATAGCAGTAAAATATCTCCAGCACAATAATCATTTTCCCCTTGCCTTTACCTGAGTCTTCCCTGTCTTCATACATGCTGTTAACTTCTACAAATGATGTTTGTGACTGTTCCATATTATTTTGCGCATGAACATTACTGCACAAAACCTCTTGGTTGCAAACATTCTCAATTTCACTAGACTTTGAATAGCTTGCCATTTTTGGAGCCAAAATCAATTGTGTTGAGTTGTTTTCATCTTGGTTTCTTGATGTGTAGATGGCTGCATCATTGGCTGTTATTGGTGCTTGAACATCATCTGCAGCTATATCAGGTTCACCATCACTAGAGGTCATGCTTGGTAAAGGCCGCTTGGGAACATTCTGAATAATACATCTAGGTAAGACCACCTGAGCTGCTGGCTTCTGTCTTCCTCTCATGTAAGCTGGAAAAGACAACAAATATGTAAACCAAGTGATGTGCTCTAAAGCTATATGTCATTGTGCTTTATTACGCTTCTGGCTCCATTATCCATGGTAGTAGAGAAGCCATCTTCTATTCTAATCCATTTGAAATTACAATTCATCTGCTCACTTGTTCACTAAGAACCTTTATATAATGAGAATACAAAGGTCATAAAACAGAAAAAATTAGGGTAGTTGTACGCTTATTTATACACAATAGCACATTTATGTAGAACGGTGTGCCAGAGTCAACCCAATAATACATTGCAGCTAACTACAAGTAAATACAGCACATGCACTGTATGTAGACTGCAGTCTGCCTGTATGTGTATGAGTTGTTATAGTTTTGCCACTATATGTTAACACACCATTCCACACTACGTAAGACCAACTTGGGCACCCAAAAATAGTGGAGTAAAATTTTTATTTTATTGTTTCTTTTACTTTCAGCCAGTTCTTCCTCTTTAGTCTAAAATGTTATTCTGCTTAAAACCCCTCTAATACCCTTGAAAATTTTATGGGAACTTATTTAGCTCTTGCAAGCTGACAATATGTTGCTTTATTTTACATTATTTTTCTTTTCCCCCTACGCCAAACAGCGGCACAACATGGGGTTTTCCTGCCCCTGTGTACTGTTTAGGACAGGTGGAATAAGTTTACTTAACTAACAAACAACCTCCCCCTCCCCTATATTAGGTCAGAGAGACCTCTACCCCCCCCCCCCCCCGTGTTTTTTTCTGTCCTGTGGACAGAGACAGGTGGACGGGGGGGGGGGGGGAGAGAGCTCTCTCCCTCCCCTGTGTAAATACCTTTTTTGCGGGTTCTTGTTCCGGCAGGTGGGGACCTCGGTTCCCATCCTTGGCTTGCCGCGGGCTTCGGGTGCCGGCTGCGGCAGCGCCGCAGCTCGGCGCCTAGGACCTTCCGGCCGGCGGAACTTCCGATCTAAGGGGAGTTCCCGGCGGGCTGATTAAGCAGCGTACTCGGCCGGGCCGCCGCGCATGCGCAGAGGTTCCTCGCGCCGCGGCCCGGTCTTTGATTAAGTAGAGCCGGCGTGTTCGGCTCTATTATGCCTTAGGAGGGGGAATCTCCCCCCTCCTTCTAGAGTGGCCCCTATCTTCCCCCTGTTTAGGGTTTTTTGGGGCAGTTTCTGCACTCTTTGAGGGGGGTGGGTGGGACCTGTAAGTTGTGTCCGCCCCTTCCCCCCCCCCCCCCGTCCCTCCTCCTTCTTCCCTCCTGCCTTTAAAAGCCCCTTTGTCCTGCTGCTGAGTGCTTGACTGCTTGCACTCAAGCTGGAACACGCCGTATCTTTGTGTAGGATACTTGGAGTCAGTTCCCTACTACTTTAAGGTCTGGGGCAGGCAGGGGGGGGGGGGAGGGAGGGAGGGTGAGTTTCCAGCACAGGTTTTAACTCTTTGTCTCTTGCCTTGCTAGATGTCTTCTTCCTCCTCAACCCGGGATATCCCGCCGAGAAAGTCCACGGCGAAGCACCGGCACCTGGCATGTTTAAAATGCAGTATTCCGCTGCCCGATGGGTACGCCTATCAGTGCTGCCGTTGGTGCAGAGGCTCCCCCTCAGAGGAGACCTCACTGTGTGATGTCGTAGGATGGGTGAAGGAGTTTGTCAGAGAGTCTATGAAGAAACTGGAGACCTCCATTTCCCAGTTAGGCAAGAGACCATGACTGGAATCTCCGCAGCTGTCCCTTCCGTCCTTGGAGGGCTTGCAAATAGTGGATCAGGTATCCTCTGGAGAGGACCCGAAAGAACCGATTAAAGCCTCTTTCCCACTGGAGAAGATTCCCAAGCTCCTGAAAGTGGTCAGGGCCAAGGACCCAGATGCCGAATCGGGCGAGGGCCCTTCCGGATCTCTTAGATCCTTCAAGGCTTCTCCGGAGGTGATAAAGAGGATGGAGGCTGAATGGAGGAAGCCTGAGAGGGCATTCAATGCCTCCAGGAGATTTAGAGGCCTATTTCCCATTGCTGAAGACCAGCTGAGCTCTTGGGGACCTCCACCTAAGGTAGACATGGCAGTCGCCAAACTGTCTAAACGTACGGTTCTCCCTGCGGAAGACGGGTCTAATCTCCAGGACCCCATGGACCAGAGGACGGAGGGATCCATGAGGAGAATCTATGCCGCCTCTTCGGCGCAGGCCTCCGTGAGCATCGCGGCAGGAGAAGTGGTGACCAAGCTCCAGTCCGATTTGGCTAACCTGCAGAGGGAAACAGATGCAGGAACCCACAGGGACGAGCTGCTGGAGTCCATAGCGGACATCAATCTTATGGTGGATTATCTTGCCGAGGCCGTCTTCTATCAGTCTAAATTGGCCTCCAGAGCCATGGCCTTATCTACGGCCGCAAGACGGCCTTTATGGCTCAAACCATGGCGGGCGGACAACGCCTCTAAATTTACCCTCTGCAGTCTCCCCTTTGAGGCCGGAAGATTGTTTGGGAGAGAGCTGGACAGAATAATGGAGGGGTTGGCAGACTCCAAGGGCAAGTGCCTCCCCCAGTCTGGCGGAAGGGGCCAGCGCTCCTTTCGGACCTACCGCCCTTCAAGGGGAACATCGAGAGGTCGCTTTCAAAGGCGCTCAGGAGGTCAACCCAGAGGAGGAGGTCGGGGCGCCTCCCAGGAGGCGAAAAGAGGCATATGACTATCTCGGCCCTCCCCACCGCGCTCCCGCGACAGTAGGGGGTCGCCTGGCCGCTTTCACCTCAGAGTGGTCCCGACATATCAGGGACCCATGGGTCCTCGACATTATACACAGCGGCTACAAGATCAGCTTCGCTTCTCCACCTCCAGACAAGTACGTCAGGACCCGCCCTCTTCAGGGCACCAAACAACTTCATCTGGAGGAGTCCATACAAGAGTATGTGGACAAGGCTGCATTGGAACCGGTACCTATGGAAGAACGGGGGCTGGGAGTCTACTCCCCAGTGTTTCTAGTCCCAAAAGTGTCCGGAGGTTGGCGCATGATTATAGATCTCAGATACCTAAATCGGTATATCTGCAGAGTCCGGTTCCGCATGGAGACCATCAAGTCGGTCCTTCCCTTTCTGCAGCCAGGAGATTTTTTCGTCACCCTAGATCTAAGGGACGCTTATCTCCATGTACCTATATTTGCCCCACACAGAAGGTACCTAAGGATTGCCGTCCGCCTAGGCGGGAAACTCTGTCATTTCCAGTTCAAAGCTCTCCCATTCGGTATATCATCGGCCCCCGTCGTAGCCGCCCTGCGTCTCCAAGGGATATTCATTGTCCCTTATCTGGACGACTGGCTCCTGAAAGCCCAGTCAAAGGAGACTCTCGCCACATAGTTGAGTATCACCGTGGCTTTCCTAACCAAGCTGGGCTGGCTGGTGAACTGGCAGAAGTCAGTTCTGGTTCCTTCCACCCGGGTGCAATTCCTGGGTTTCAGCCTGGATTCTCTCAGTATGATGATCTCCCTGCCCTCTCCGCGCAAGGAGAAGATTGGTCTGGCAGTACTACACCTTTCCCGCACCTGGAAGGTTACGATAAGGACAGCAATGAAGGTCCTGGGGCTAATGTCCGCGACCATCGAGGCAGTTCCCTGGGCGTTATGGCATATGCGCCCTCTTCAAGCCAAGATCCTGAGAGAATGGAACCACAGTCCCAGAGGACTGCAAAAGCCTATCCAGTTAAGCATCAGGGCCCGTCGATCACTAAGATGGTGGTCCCAGCTCAAAGACGGGAGGTCCACGGCCCAGACTTCCTGGACCCTGTTGACCACAGATGTCTCCCTCTCGGGCTGGGGAGCGCATCTGGGGGAGACCCTAGCCCAAGGTACCTGGAGCCAACTGGAGAAGACCCACTCCTCCAACTGGCGCGAGCTGATGGCAATATACCGCGCCCTCTTGGCCTTTTCCCCTTATCTAAAGGGAGCAGCGGTGAGAGTAAGATCAGACAACCTGACAGCGGTTCATTATGTCAACAAACAAGGGGGGACCAGATCCCCCTCACTCATGGAGGTGACAGACCGCATTTTCACTTGGGCAGAAGACAACATATCCCAATTGTCGGCGGTACACATCAGAGGACAACTCAACGTCCTAGCGGATCAGCTAGGCAGAGGCATAGCAATGAGAGGCGAATGGTCGCTGGATCCAGGCGTATTTCAGCATCTTACACGGAGATGGGGTCTCCCCGAGGTGGACCTGATGGCCACCCAATACAATGCCAAGATAGAGATATTTTGTTCCCTCTACCGGGAGGACAATCCCTTGGCAATAGATGCCCTGTCAATACCTTGGAGGTTCAAACTAGTTTACGTTTTTCCTCCAATTCCAATGATTCCGAAGGTATTGGCGAAGCTCAGGCAGGACCAGACATCGGCAATAGTGATCATGCCATTCTGGCCAAAAAGGGCATGGTTTACCCACCTCATGTCAATGAGTCGAGGGACCTACTGGAGGCTTCCACGAGTCCACAACCTGGTAACTCTGAATGGTCAGCTCTGCCAGGACCTGGACAGGTTCAACCTCACTGCCTGGAGGTTAACCGCACCGTTTGTGGAGACAGAGGATTATCCCAGGCCGTCCTAAGGACACTGGCCAGTTCAAGAGCAGACTCTACTAACCGCAGCTACCAGAGAATTGCACGGATCTATCAGGAATGGTGCACAGAGAATCAGGCCGACAAGTCGGCTGTTGAAACAATCCTGGAATTTCTGCAAGGTGGCCTGGACAAGGGATTAACTCCGGCCACCCTAAAGGTGCATGTTTCGGCACTGTCTGCTCACTTAGGGGCTCGATTGTCTCAAAATCCTCTGGTCAAACAGTTTTTGAAAGGGGCCTCTAGGCTCCGCCCTCCAGTGCAACCGCCAGTCCCGCAGTGGGACTTAGCTTCGGTGCTTCAAGGACTGTGTGAACCACCCTTTGAACCCTTGTCTGAGGTAGACTTAAGATACCTCACACTTAAGGTAACATTTTTATTGGCTATAACATCCGCCAAAAGGGTTGGAGAGTTACAGGCTCTATCAGCTTCAGAGCCTTATATTCAATTTTTTTCTGACAGGGTGCAACTGCGGTTTGTCCGTGGGTTCCTACCCAAGGTTCCCACTCCTGAGAACATCAACCAGGTGATATCTCTACCCTCCTTCTTTCCTTCCCCTACTTCAGAACAGGAGGAGCATTTGCATAGCTTGGACCTGGTGAGGGCCTTGCGTATATACTTGGAGCGGACAAGCCCCTTTCGTAAATCAGAGAATTTACTCATAAACGTTTTTGGTCACAATAAGGGTAACAAGGCCTCCAAAGTCACCCTGTCAAAGTGGATAAAGGAAGCCATTATTGGGTCCTTACAGACCCAAGACCTGCCCGTTCCAGAGTGTCTGCGGTCCACACTACCAGGTTGTTTGTTAGTTAAGTAAACTTATTCCACCTGTCCTAAACAGTACACAGGGGCAGGAAAACCCCATGTTGTGCCGCTGTTTGGGCTAAGGGAAAACAGATTATCTTCATAATCTTTCGTTTTTACTGTAAAGGTAATAATATGTATTTTGGTTGGAGGGCTATACAATTAACAACATAAGTGAGGTTGGATAATGACACAATTCTATCAAGAATGACTTATAAATCGACCAATATGATCCAGAAGATAGCAAAATTCTATAGCTTTATGGCTCTTCAAACATGGCAGCCGCTCCAAATCAGAGCAGCCCCCATAGCTATTAGGTCTGTATTGTACAGCAGAGACCCAAAGCTAATGTTCTTGATCAGTATTCACTGCTATTTGTGAGACCCTCAAAGTTGTATTGGAGTCTACGGACTTGCAATCAAAAAATAGTATTTAAAAATGTAAAAAAATTAAATAAATCTAAGAATTCAAATTGCCCCTCGGTGAATGCCTTAGCAGGAAAAAAAAATCAAAAGAGTCAAACCATCACTTTTTCACCGTTTGCTCCAAATAAAAATTTGAATAAAAAGCAATAAAAACATCAGAAATTCCCCCAAATAGTATAGCTAATAAGAACATCTGCTCCTGCAAAAAAAAAAAAAAAAAGCCACGAAATTGTAAAAAGAAAAAAGTTATTGGTGTCAGAATATGGCTTGGATTTTTTTTAATGAGTTAAGAAGTAAAAATAGTATATAAATCTGGTGTCCTCAGAATCACACCAACACACAGAACGCAGGTGACATGTCATTTAATAGTCCAGATATACTACATCTATAGACTCCACCTATTTGTAATGAATATTGGCACCACTTTTTCTATGTGTCACTCCTGTGGAACAGACCCAGTCATTACTGAAGGAACTGGAAGATAGCTGAAAGATAGCTCCTTTAGCTAACAGATGGACAAACCGCGCTCTTGTAGGAGAGATCAATGGACAGCGATCCAATGTAGGGTACAATAAATACAGTTTTATTGATGAATAAATGCACAATGCGTTTCGGGATTTAATTCCCTTTTTCAAGTGCAATAAGTCACCGGCATACTGTGCATGTATTCATGGAGCTTACGGGATAAACAGAGAGTGGAGAGTTTTTGTTTATAATAATATAATAATAATAATAATACATTTTATTTATATAGCGCCAACATATTCCACAGCGCTGTACAATTTGTAGGGTTCAAATACAGACAGAAAGATACATTACAAAGAAAATCATTTCACACAATGGGACTGAGGGCCCTGCTTGCAAGAGCTTACAATCTATGACAATTTATGACCAGTCATTACTGAATCCTTAAATATTAATTATAAAGATGTATCACAGAGCCCAATGCCCTCAGAACTTTGGGATCTATGCCATCTGAACCCAGTGATTTGTCTATTTTAGTATTTTGAATCATGCCTTTTCCTCACCCTCCTACACCATTACACTCAGATTATCTTTGAGAGGGACCACGCTGTCAATTTTCAATTTCTTATTAATGTAGTTGAAAAATAATTTTGGTTGCTTATTACTTTCCTTGGAAATTATTCTCCCTGCCTCTAGTTACATATCCTTAAGGGTACCATATATATTGTATGTCCAGTTAGTGTTTAAAGGTAAGATTTACGTCTGGAATGTATAGTGAATTAATCTTTACTCCAGGTCAGTTTCTAAGACATGTAGTCCACTACTTGTTGTCTACAATCATATAAAGTACGTTGAGAGTTGTATAAGCAGCTGCTTTTTGCAAATAATCTTGTACAGGATATACAGATAATATTAAAGTGTGCCACCTGATAAGCCACACGCAAAGGAGTGTTGAGTGAAGATATTCAAATTATGGGTGGATTTGTACACCTTGTAAATAAAGCTTGTAGAGTGACTGTGCAGTACGGTGTACGAAAGATCAATGTGCACATACACTCACCGGCCACTTTATTAGGTACACCATGCTAGTAACGGGTTGGACCCCCTTTTGCCTTCAGAACTGCCTCAATTCTTCGTGGCATAGATTCAACAAGGTGCTGGAAGCATTCCTCAGAGATTTTGGTCCATATTGACATGATGGCATCACACAGTTGCCGCAGATTTGTCGGCTGCACATCCATGATGCGAATCTCCCGTTCCACCACATCCCAAAGATGCTCTATTGGATTGAGATCTGGTGACTGTGGAGGCCATTGGAGTACAGTGAACTCATTGTCATGTTCAAGAAACCAGTCTGAGATGATTCCAGCTTTATGACATGGCGCATTATCCTGCTGAAAGTAGCCATCAGATGTTGGGTACATTGTGGTCATAAAGGGATGGACATGGTCAGCAACAATACTCAGGTAGGCTTTGGCGTTGCAACGATGCTCAATTGGTACCAAGGGGCCCAAAGAGTGCCAAGAAAATATTCCCCACACCATGACACCACCACCACCAGCCTGAACCGTTGATACAAGGCAGGATGGATCCATGCTTTCATGTTGTTGACGCCAAATTCTGACCCTACCATCCGAATGTCACAGCATAAATCGAGACTCATCAGACCAGGCAACGTTTTTCCAATCTTCAATTGTCCAATTTTGATGAGCTTGTGCAAATTGTAGCCTCAGTTTCCTGTTCTTAGCTGAAAGAAGTGGCACCCGGTGTGGTCTTATGCTGCTGTAGCCCATCTGCCTCAAAGTTCGACGTACTGTGCGTTCAGAGATGCTCTTCTGGCTACCTTGGTTGTAACGGGTGGCTATTTGAGTCACTGTTGCCTTTCTATCAGCTCGAACCAATCTGGCCATTCTCCTCTGACCTCTGGCATCAACAACGCATTTCCGCCCACAGAACTGCCGCTCACTGGATGTTTTTTCTTTTTCGGACCATTCTCTGTAAACCTTAGAGATGGTTGTGCGTCAAAATCCCAGTAGATCAGCAGTTTCTGAAATACTCAGACCAGCCCTTCTGGCACCAACAACCATGCCACGTTCAAAGGCACTCAAATCACCTTTCTTCCCCATACTGATGCTCGGTTTGAACTGCAGGAGATTGTCTTGACCATGTCTACATGCCTAAATGCACTGAGTTGCCGCCATGTGATTGGCTGATTACAAATTAAGTGTTAACGAGCAGTTGGACAGGTGTACCTAATAAAGTGGCCGGTGAGTGTATATCTGTTAGCTGCTTTCCTTAGAGTATTGCTAGACAACAGTTTAGAGATACAATATATATATATATATATATATATATATATATATATATATATATATTTTAAGTCAGGTCCATAATGCCTCCCAAGCCGAGTTTTCTGTAGGGGTCTTTAACAAGAGGAGGAACATACACCTGAGACCACAAACTGATGATGGAATACAGAGAAAATAACATTTTATGGATAGGCAGATCAGTCTTTGGGATGTGTCTGAATCCTACAGACATTGCTCCAGCTCTCCTCTGGAATTGCTTCCCCTTTAGTTGTAATTGCGCTCTGCTCCGGATTAGGCCCAATGAATGGGCCAAGTACGGAGGAGGCAATATCTTCAGGACCAATTGCGAGGCGACTCGGCCTGAAGGATGAACATCCTGAGTGGCTCCCATTGATTTCAACTACGTGTGAACTTACCCTTATATGTTACCTCTCAGTGTAGAGGTACTGTAACATATACGCTTGATAGGCTTAATAAACTAAGCCATCATTATATTCATTAAGGCTAAGGCCCCACGCAGCGAATCGCAGCAAAAAAAAAAACTCTGTGGAAAAGACTGTGGCGGGACGCATTGCAGTTTTTCCACAGCATTTTTAACAGAAAGTACACAGAGTTTTCCTTTCCAGTCTTCCTGCCTCTATTATGTCTATACGGAAAACACCAGTGTTTCCATAGGTATAATTAACATACTGCAATTTACAAAAATGTAAGCATTCATGAAATCATAGCATTTCTGTTGCAGATTTTTTTTATGCAATATGTGGATGGGATTGGCCAGAATCTCCTCCACTTTGCAGGTAATGTAAAACACTGCGATTTCGCAATTTGGGGCCCTGGCCTAAAGGAGTTTTCCCATCTGCATAAGTTAAGTCCTATCCACAGGATAAAGCACAACTTGCAGATTGGTAGGGTTCCATCCACTCGCACACCACAATTCAAGAGAATAGGGGAGTTTTGTTCTGAATGGAGCAATGGTTTCAAGGTGGTCTGGCAGTGTACGCAACACTCCATTCATTCCAATGGGCATGCTGAAAATAGCCGAGCACTATAGTTCAACTATCTTTGGCACTCCCATTAAAAGGAAGGGAATGGTGCAGGTGCTGCCCTACTACTGATTCACCAAAAAAGGGGGTCAAACTTCGCTATTGCATTAATAGGGTATAACTTGTCCAGATGGAAAAACACTTAAAGGCTGAGGCCTCATGTTGCAGAAATGCAGCTTTTTTTGTTGTAAATTTTGTTGCAGTATTTTGAACAAAAGCCAGGAATCGATTGAGCGAAAGATAAAAGTATTTCCGATATATTTCCCATTCCTTGTGTAGCTATTCTTGGCTTTAGCTCAAAAAACCGAAACAAAATCTACAACAAAAAAATCTGCATTCTGCAATGTGGGTCTTAGCCTAAAGCAAGCACAGTACAAAGAAATAGGAAAGGGTTCTCTAATCTAATAGTGCAGGACATTTTACTATGACCCTATTATTATTATTATTATTATTACCCTATCATTGTACTGACCAGCTTTCCCAGTACTTTGTATTGTATATTACACCATTGCACCCTTACAAAGTAAACATTTTCCAGCAAAAAATAAGCCCTACAGACAGCGAAGTGAAGACTTTTAGAAGGTGGGAGTGAGAAACAAGAATGAAAAATTACTTTGTCAGGAAGGAGCTAATATTCTAATGTTACTTACCTAATAATACCTAATAATCGCTGTTTTCACTTGTAGACAATATATTCAATATACTTTGTTTTACTTTATAGAACTGGTTTAGCCCACCAGGCCCACTATTTACATAAAATCTGTAATGCATGCTAATGGAATGACACTCTTCTTATCACATTCAGAAATATATGGAAAGTCCAGTGTACCAATTTTGCACCTGTATAATGGTCACTTATCCGAATCTGACATCTCTATTGTAACATTAAAATGATGCAGTATGTAAAGGATTAAAATGACCATCTATGCATGATTAATTGTGTTTGTAAGTATTGTTGCTAAACTAGACAATATTTCTAAAGATTTCAATAGTTCAAAGATTGCCCTATGGCCGTCTGGCCAATACATCTTCCAGCACACACCGTTTACAAGCATTTTTCTTCTCAATATGTTGTCTTTGGTTGGTGCGACATTGTTTGAGTACAGGTCTGTTTGGGTCACTGTGGTTTTCTTTACATCTCAGCAGTGGTCCCGAGTGCAGCACTTTGACCATACATCTTCCATGTCAGTGCTATCAAAGGCACATGGATACATCCTGGTGACCAATCACGAACAGCCCTGCATCTTCACAGAGGGACATATTGGCAAACCAAGTCTTATTTAATGACACTCATTGTTCAATATGAACAAAAGAAGGTCCTGAATATTTACATGTCGCCTTGTATATGGGTCATCTATATGGCACATTCATCATATCGAGAATCAGAGGAAAAGCACTGCATACATTTTGTCAAAATCTGCCATTGTCATATGCGCACGGATGTCTGCTGACACAGAAATAGAACAAAAGTTTTGATTAATCACTTTCGCTGCGTATTCCAATGCAATTCCATAATCCTGATAATAACAAGTCCTTTCAGCTTTAGAATCTAAAGAAGCCACCAGACCATGCCATTGTCTCCTATCTGTGTGATCATAAGAAGTATTTGCTTTAATCGCAGGATCAACACAAGCAGTTTGAACTAGAATTTTAATAAATTTAACAACATTCTTAAATCTGCGCCGCCACAACTAAAAGTCAATAAAGCTGTGGGACATTTTGTCTGGTTGGGTACGAAACTGATTGGCGATATTAAAAACGCAGCACCTCTGAAGCTTATCTCACGCTGCTACTTCCAGGCAGATAAATGAGCCATTTTTGCATATGTTCATTTATCAATCAGATATTAATTAAAGTACAAATCTCTTGTACAAATACAGAGGCTTATCTGAGAGCTGAGTATGTCCCTATCACACATATATGCAAATGCAGGCTCGCTCAGCCAACGCTTTGCATGAAAGGATGTTTGATAAGAAACTAATGTCAAGTAACACCAAGAACACATGTATCACAAATGTAATGTATTTCCATACAAAAAATCAGCTCACATGGAACTTACCATTAATATTTTAATTTTAATATTTAATAATATTTAAATTTTCAATAATTTATACTATTCATGATTTCCCATGCCATTTTCCAATGTCTAAGTGGAAGTTCCAACCTGAGATCCTGAACTCTGTAGAACCTGCTATTCCTCCTATCTTGGTTAGAGAAAAAATAATTTCCGGCACTCAATGTATGAGCTTCCAAAGTGCAAAATTTATTACATCCGAATAAATATACAGACGTTTCGGTCGTCAAGACCTTCTTCAGTATATCGGTTTCAGTGTGTAAAAAGGTGGAATGGAAGCCAAAATGGAGGAAAAAACGTCCAGGTAAAGGAGATGCCTTGCTATCTTGGGTGTTATGCTCGGGACTGTAAGATCTAAACCACTGACTCTGACTCCTGTTTTATCTCCAACTCCTTCATAAATGGCTGACTGCCATGGTCTAATTCAATAAAAATCTATAGGTAACAAGCTATACAACTAATTATACAATACCAATAATTGTATGATGTAATTCATTATTTTATGTAGAAGTCAGAGTCAGTGACTTTTTTCCGACTCCACAACCCTGGTTATACCCATGCTTGAAAATGCATGTCTTCTGTGTAGTAGTTTCCAATATTCATTGTGGGGTGCCTCAATAAGTAGAATATATGTGAAATTTTTACTAAGAGTTGAAGGCTTTAGTATTATAGGACTCATCAGGTATGGGTGGAACAGAGTTTATTAAACACACCATAATATGAGGTATCAGAGGCTGGTATTTATAGGAGTATCTGAAGGAGCGCCTATGGGAAAATGGCAGTAATGATGGCTTCATTGACACTTATAAGGGCAATGAGGAACTTTAAAGGGTTGGCCACTTTGAGATCAATATTGAGAGACAAATGTTATGGTTTGTATAATAAAAAGTTGAACAATGTTACAATATACTTTCTGTATCAGCTCCTCATGATTTTCTAGATCTCTGATTGCTGTCATTCATTCTGCTTACATCCATTGGATAAAAATCAGTCCAAGGTCATGTGATGGGCAGTCCATGGTCATGTGATGGGCAGTCCATGGTCATGTGATGGGCAGTCCATGGTCATGTGATGATCACACAGGTGCACAGCTTGTTACAAGACAGATGTCTGATTACTGTGAATACACGACTATTACTGTGACTATAACTAGTTGTGCACCTGTATACTCATCACATGACCATAATCTGAAAGTGGCCAACCCCTTTGAGGAGACACACCTGTTGCTCAGGCACATTTGAAGGCATGTTTCTTGACATGTTCCATTTAATAATCTTTGTGGTGTACGCTCACAAACATCTGCACAAAAATATGGTAGAAGTGATATATAAGGTGCTGCATAGGCCACATGACTTCCTACCTTTTTCCTAATTTAAGAAAGGTATGTAACTGTATTCCGTAGCTGAATCTTTTTTTTTTTTTTTTTTTTTTACAGTAGGTAGTATGAAATATTTAGAAATATATAAAAAAATGCAATCCAAGCAGCACAGTAGTCCGTAGTGCTGTCTCACAAGACTAGGCTCCTGAATCAGAATCTTACCAGGATAATCTGCAGGGAGGTTGTATGTTCTCCATGTGTCAGGTTGTATGTTCTCCATATTTTTCGGACTATAAGACGCACCTAGGTTTTAGAGGAGGAAAATAGGGGAAAAAAATTTTGAGGCAAAAAAATGGTAAAATATTTAATATATGGGAGTTGTAGTTTTGCAACAGCTGCAAGGCCACATTGACAGGTGACCCTGCAGCTGTACGGAGATCCATAAAGCGTTTTTTTTGCGGGGCCAGATGTACTTTTTAGTTATACCATTTTGGGGAATGTCTATTGCTTAGATCACCTTTTATTTAAATCAGAGGCAAAACGGTGGGAAAAAAAACCCACGGCGGTTTGAAAAATATAAGTAGACCGATCATTTTTGGACACAGGGATTCCTAATGTGTGTGTGACTCACAGTAATTTTCTACTTTTATATGTATTCTAGGGAAAGGAGGTGATTTAGAAGTTTTATTTATTTTATTTTATTTTTTTAAAGCTTTTTTTTTTTTCCACTATTTTATTGCCCCTTCCCCCTAGGTGGCTTGAACCTGCAAGTCCCATAGACGGCAAAACAAGTGTATTGCCGTCTATGGGAGATTCTCTACATTACTATTACGGCTGATCATAGACCAACCGCAATAGTAATATAGCAGTGACAGGCCTCTGGGAGCCGTCAGTTGGCTCCCGGCTGTCACCAGAACAGGTCGGCTCCTGTGACCTCGTCGTGCAGGAGCCGGCCTGCAACTTTAAAGGTATGGGGCCGGTAGGGAACGGCCCCGGGGGGGGGGGGTATTCTACACCTTGAGGAGAAGGGGGGTTAAGTTTTAATGCCCGCAATTAGAATGCATTCTAATTGCGGGCATTAGCTTTGGGCCTCCGCGTATACCGGAGACCCGGTTGCTATGGTGACCGCTCTGCAGCAAAGCGGCCGCCATTATTCTTACAGACCCGGCATCCCGGCAATAGAACGGCGGATGCTGGGAAGAGGGTTTTAGATGCCGGCACAGGTGCCAGGGTGTGTGCCGGCATCTAAAACTCCCTTCCCGGCATCCGCAGTTCTATTGCCGGGATGCCGGGTCCACATTCGGACTATAAGACACACCCTCATTCTCCCCCCAGATTTGAGGGAAAAAAAGTGCGTCTTATAGTCTGATAAATACAGTAGTTCTATAACCTAATAAGAGACTAATGGATGAATTTTCTTTGTAATGTGTATGTGCTGTATTTGTGCATGAGACAGGGAGCCGATAAGAAACAATTGTTGTTTGTACAATTGTTGTTGCCTGCGTACTGTAGTGCTGGTGCCATATACATAGCATGCACAATATACAGTATATATATTTTCTAAATCATAATACTTTTAATAATGTCTTAGAAAATCTTATATTTATATTTTTTTCCAAAAATTTTTTTTCGAGTTGACCAAAGAAAATGGTATTTTGGTAGATGAAGCTGTTTCTATTTTGTAACATTAACTATATATATGCAGTGATTTCTACATAACGCAAATCAGGTAAAAAGGAAGGAAAATGAATATTTTAATAATTCATAGTTTATTCCTATGTCTTGTAAAGAAAGCCACAGATTTAAGACTTCTTCTGTTTGAATACATGAATTCCTAGTATTTCCCCCTTTCTATGTGTATGAGGAAAATTTACAAGTGAAAAGGAGGGAAAACGAGTTTAAGTTTTAATTTGGAGGCCGTTATATTGTTATCCGTCAAACTGCCAACTAACTTCTCCCTGCTTACAATGAAAAGAGTGTCATTGGCAGAGAACGGCCTGCACTACAATCAAGTAATCTCTTTCATCCACAGCCCTGATCCTTTTAATAAACAAAATACGAAAAGGCAGTCAAAATTACGTCTAGCCTGTATGAAAAGCTAGGAAATCCTGAGAGTACAATTCCCCACTTGTTATGTTCTTGGACCATGTGACTTAAAGTCATTCTGTGGGATAAAAGACCCAAGCTGGTATCAGGGTTCTGCCATGCTTTTCCCTTAGTTCCCAGTCTTAGCCCATCTGTTGTTCAGAAAGCCAATGAATGGCATGTGTCAAGAGAGTCATCACTGAGCAAACTGCCCAAAGAAATCAGCCAGGGGACTTCCTTTTCTCCCTCTTCCACAATTGTTGCGGAGGCAGCGACCATATGGTGAATAATTAGTTTTTGACCCTACTCCAGTAAAACGTTCCTGCCTCTGCCAGGCTCTAGCAATATGTGGATTAATGAGTAGGCCTGGGGAATGCCTTTGCATTAACAAACATTGTGATACCTATTGTGCCGTCTTTTTGGAAGGAAATAGTTGCACACACGATGTGCATTGCACTACACATCACATAACTTATTGACTTTAAGTGCATTTCCAGTTACATCTTCAAGTTCTTGTAGATGAACAGCTGTCATGTTCTTTTCTTAGAGTCAATCCCACTTGTATTTCCCATAATACAATTATTTTACACTGGTCTTTCCATGTAAAATGCATTGTTTTAGGTATGCAATACACTATATTGTTGGAAACTATCCTAGCAGGAGATCTTTCTATTAAAATACTGTGCTTGCTCCTGATATTCATTTCCAGGTGCCAAGTATTCATACAATATATATTGCTGCACGTTCCATCGGTAAAAGGCATCAACATTTCTGCAAACCTTGCTACTTCCAAAGAGCTTACTTTACCTTACACAAATGAAGTCATAAAGTTGGGATAGGTTATCATCCTCTGTCCCACAATACCCAGATTGTACCTACAGATCAATTTTATTCTGTGACTTCAGTGTATGTCCATATACCATGCTGGCCTCAATCTCTGCAGTTTTTCCCAAGGTTTATGGGGTTTTCCTACTTACATGTTGATGACCTCAGTCATCAATATGTTATCAATACCCAGAACCCCTACAGATGAGCTGGTTGAAGATACTGCAGCATTCTGGTCAGTGCTGCAACCTCTTCACTAAATATCAAAATATTGTACATTTGGTAGGGGCTTGGTATTGCAGCTCAACCCATTCACTTGAATGGGACTCAGTTGCTGTTGTTCCATGTGATGGATAAACTTGACATTATAGTCACAAGAAAGAAGGTGCAGTTTTTTGGGGATTTCATATATTGAACCCCCACCTATCACATATTGATGACCAATTCTAGGGATAGGTCATCAATATGTAAATATGATCAATATGTAAATCCCAGAAAACCCTTTAAATTCTCTGTAAATGTAGTTGCAGATAAGCAGAATAAGTGTGATTCAGCCACCAGCAGTCACATGGGCACGCTGAGCGTCTTGATGGCATTTTATATTTTTCCTTGTTCTGGGCCTCCACCTGTTATACACTGAGACCCCAGAGTATAATGCAGCGACCATTTTAATTTGTCTAAGAGGAATCTCCATTTGTTCAGTTTTGAATATTCAGGTTGAACCCAGCTCGGTACGAACTAGTTTGCCCATCTCTAATAATGACTCCTCTGGTACCCTAATGATGACTGTGACCCAGTCTGAGTATTTCTCACTAACAAACATCCTCTGTTCCCTATCACTAAGCCAGTTGTTAATCTAAATGTATATATTTTTAAATCAGTGGTTGTGAGCCAAGTTGAAAAGTGATAAAGAATTGACTTTTATTAAAAATAAAGAAGACCACCAAAAATTATCCCTTGATGGTAGCAAATCCCTTGATTTTTACTGTGGGATGGCTTTTTTTTTTTTTTTCTTTTACCCCTTTTTAGTACACAACATTTGCTATGCACCAGAGTCCTAAAATATTAGCTACAGTGGTCTATAAATTACTGTATTTAATTCCCTCAGGGCCCATTCACACTACGGATATGCTGACTGATTCTGAACGTTAAAACGGGAGCCGGTATACGAGCGCTCCCCATTGAAATGAATGGGATGCTTTTTTCTCTACGAGAGCTCCCATTGAAGTGAATGGGAAGCGCTCGCGTGTATGGCTCGCCGTGTGAAGGGGCCCGGCGCTCGGCTCATTCCGAACCATACACGAGAGCGCTTCCCATTCACTTCAATGGGAGCGCTCGTAGAAAAAAAAGCAGCCCATTCATTTCAATGGTGAGCGCTCGTATGCCGGCTTCCCATTGAAATGAATGGGATCTGCTTTATACGCGCTGATTCTGAACATGTTTTAATGTTCAAAATCAGTCAGCGTATCCGTAGTGTGAATGCACCCTGAGAACTCTGGGGTGAATACCATAAGAACTGGGTTATTTATATTAGTATTTTAAGACATCTCTGCACTTCTTCCTGGGTTAAGCAGGTAACATTTAATATAGAATTTACCTAATTTTAGTCACCTCTAGAAGTATAACAAACATCTATTTGTATTTTATTTTTTCCTCCCCTTATTTCCATTCATAGGAACTGTACATGATCATTTTCTTCATACATGTCTTCCTGCAGTACAAGCTTTAGGCCAGGGCTCCACATTTTGAAAAAGCAGTGTTTTGGCCTCAGCGGAAACATCACAGCTAAAAACATTTCATTTTACAGAACCTGAAAAGTGGATGAGAATCTGGTTAATCTCACCCGCACATTGCAGAAAAAAAAATCTGCGGTGAAAAGCTGTGTTTTCAAAAACTCTCACAAATTTGAAAATCGCAGCATGTCAATTATACCAATGGAAATGCTGGTATTTTCCATATAGGTGTAACCGGGGCAGAAGGCCTGCAAAGAAAAATTCAGTAGACTTTCTGTGAAAAAAACTGAGGAAAAAATTGGCATATGTTTTTTGCTGCAGCTCACTACATAGGGCCTTAGTCTTAGGCAGGATTTTATACATTGTCGGGGATTGCCGTGAGAGAATGCCTGCTGTACTTTGCTATCAATGTGAATCAGATTCCTCCATGAGAACCAAGCCTCACACTTCAAATTCCTCTCCATTTTCTGGCCTACAGCTTTTATTTGTGGATTGGCCTCAGATAAATGGGTCTAATGTGCAAAATGTCTCTCACTGCGGGTTCTGTAGGTGAAATAGATATGGAATCCATTGCAAAATCAGGTAAAATAGTTAATTTTTTAGCCTCCTACTTTGGGCTTTCCCTCCCATTGAATATGGAAGGCAGATTTAGGCTGAGGCCCTAAATTGCGGAAACGCAGCTTTTATTTTTTGAGCCACACCTAAGAATGGCTACAAAAGGAATGGGAAATATAGCTCTTATATTTCTCCCTTCTGCTCAACCCACTCCTGACTTTGACTAAAAAAACTGCAAAATAAAAGCTGTGTTTCTGCAATGTGAGATTTCAGCTTTAGGCTGGAGCCCCATGGGCCAGAAATGCAGCATTTTACAGTACTTGCAAAGTAGATGGCATTTATGCGAATCCCATGCCTACTTTGTGGTAAAAACTACAGCGCGGACACGCTGCGATTTCCAAAACCAGCGCGGTTTTGGAAATCACAGCATGTCGATAGCATGTCAATTACTGTATATCTACGCAAGCGTCTTTCCTGTAAATATAATTGTAACAGAAAGTTAGCGGATGAAAACTCTGTGAACTTTCTGTTCAAAGCACTGCAGGAAGAACCGTGATGTGTTCCCGCCACATTTTTTCTTGCAGCAGTTTAACGCTGCGTATTGTCCCCTGGGGCCTTAGCCATAGGGTGGAATCTGAGAAAGGTGGAATCTGCCTCAAAATCAGCTTCAAATTCCTCTATGTGAACTTACCTTAACAGCATGGCCCATATAGCTAAGGGGTTAAACTTAATTTTTTTTACAGTATTTTTTAGCCCTCCTAGGAAAATTGAACTTTTGAGCTCTTGATCAATTACATAATACATTACAATACTTATAGTCACTGTTGCCTTCATTAGGCCTCTGTAAAGGTATGAGCACCCTGCAACCTCATTTGTGCGGTTACTGACGCCTGACACAGCGAGTCTCCTTCTGGTTTCCCTTTCGAAACCATTAAAGTGCTGCAGTAACCATTGAGCTATCCAGGGTTTTTACCCTTAAGTACTATCATGGTGTCTATCACACACCTTCCAATCTTTGTTCCCCCCTAATTCCACAATCCAGTATCTGATCAGAAGCTCCACCCACATACCTTTCAACCAATAGAAACAGAGCGTGTGGTGTTGATTTGGTGGAGATTTGTTCAGTGCTTTGTTAGTTATGATGACATGAAGACCTGCCGCTGCCTCAGAGACACCTGATAGTAAGTATGTAACTTTAATGATTATGGACATGTGGCATAACTAATTAACTCAATTAATTAATTGTTATATTTCCACTTATAGATTAGAAACTGTTGAACGCTGCACCATAATGAATATACAACCTGGTCCTTCTCGGCCTAAACAAACCAGAAATGACTTTTTATAAAACTTTAACTTTTTATAATGCAAAGCCAAAGCAAATTATATTGTAAGGTTTCTATATGAATGTAGGAAGTCTAAGAACAAAATAGAGAATTTTTTTAAAATTCAAAAAAGAGGGACAATAGAGGAATCCCACAGACACCCTGATAGTACTTATGTGAGAAATCCTGACGATAGTATCTATGGGTTAAGAGCAAGTGGCTATGATACATATGTACCATAAAAAGTCCCTTAGTAGCTGCAGTGAAAAGGTGTATTGGCGGACATTCAGGTGTTAATAAAAACCAGCCTGGGCTACCTGAAGTGTTCGATTGACTAGTTATGCTGGATAATGGCTTCCCGTGCAGGTTTCTCCCATTCTTTGGATGTCCAGCAGACTTATTACTGGTGATCTTGGAGTAAAGTTCATCTGGTGATGTTGCCATATGAGCAATGAATCTGGGACATGGTGAAGTATGACTTGCATTTTGTTGCTTGTGCTGTAAATAAAAAATGAGAAACTATTGTGAATATTTCAACTGGTCATATTAAAAAATACAACTATAGCTGTGTCATTGCCCCCTATCCAGTGCTCTGTAATGTACGTGGAACTTGCATTGCCCACTTTGTTTAGTGTTCTGAGGCCCTAGCCTAAAAATGTATGGTAAAACTGAAGCAATGTCTGAAGTTTTGCTCTGGTTTTTTTTTCAACATTGTACACTGCTGGTATAGCATGTGTGAATGCATCCCTGTTGCTTTTTTGCATGCAGATTTGCAGATTTGCAGTGGTAATTTTTCCAAAATGTAGCAAAGGCCTTTTATTAGTATTTCTTTCTGTAGGACATTAAAAACACTAGGAAAATTTACAAAATGTCACAAAATAATTAAAAAAGGCTTGAAATCTCTGATGTTTCAAATATAGGAAACTTGTTCCTATATTGCACTCACGAGGCTCAGCCTGACTATAGTTCTAATCACTAGCAATCTATCATGGCGTTAGGTGTGATAAATAGACCTGCGGTAATAGTTTGTCCTGATTGATTATAGAATATTTTGTATCCTTTGCTATTATATTTTAACACTCATCATTACTTTACAGATCTACGGTTATGTCATGTAATGTGACTTAAAGGGGTTGTCCAGGGTAAAGTGAGAAAGAACCTCTACACTAAACTCCCTCCCCCCGTCTAACTTCTAATTTACTTCAATTAAAAAAATCTATAATTATCCATATCCCTGGAGCAGTTATGTGAACACCCCAGGGATGTTTTCTGATAATCCAGTGACGTTCTCTTTCACTGCTACCGAAATTGAACATCACCATTTGTATCTCGCTCCATCCCCATCAATACTTACCAAGCCTTCCTGTGTCGGGGGACAGCTCCTCCCCTTCTTCCTGTCTCCTAGCAGTGGGCGCAATAGGTTAGCTAGGAAGACGGTGGAGGGTTGGAGGGGCTTGTAATGGATCGGATCACTAGTCTTAGTAATATAGAGATGGTGGGAGGGGCTAGGCTTAGTGAGACAGGGAGGGTGGGAAGGGCTAAGCTGGTGAGACAGGAAGGGTTTTGCAAAAGAGTGAGGGCGGGGGCTGAGTGAGAGGAAACTAGTATAGCAGCTACACAGGAAGTTTGCACAGCAGGAAGCTACACCCTGTAAACAAACACAGAGGATGCAGCAGCAACCAGAGACACCCAGAAATCACTCCAAACACTTCTAAAGGTGTATGGGTATACTTATTAACCAATCACTAGCACTAACAGTCCTTTCTAAAAAAAAAAAAAAAAGATTTTCTGCCTGGAAAACCTCTTTAATATATCCTTCATAAAGTATTAACTGTTCCTCGCTCTTGATGGGTATATTTGTCATGAACTTTTATAGGGTCAATGACCATTACTACTATATACTTTGAGAGTGCCATACAAAAATTTAACAGTAAAAAATGTGTCTTATGTGTTATTATTATACTACATTTATTAAATGTGTTAGACCCTTAGATAGAATTAGTAACTTTCCTCACTGTTTACAGCCTGATTCATGTGCATATGTGTTCCCTACTTCCTGGTGTTTGGTGCGGAAACTATTCCCCAAACAATGTTGGGCTCCACTGTACAAGGCCCCTGCAGTGGCCACCATGGTTGCCAAAATGGTATATACGACCTTGAATAACAATGCGTAGGTTAATTCTCTATAGATTATATGCTTCTGTTAAGTTACTTGACGCATGATGAGAAGGTGCATGAGCACTGGTTGTCAGGTCATAGGTTACACATGTTGTCATGTTCAATGACAATTAAAAGGTAAAGGTAATCTATAAATAACAAAAAACAGCTGATTGTAGTCTGTCCAAACACAGGATAAACCTTTGTTAATGTAGACTTCTGTGAAAGGGCTCTTTAACTTTGAAGGTTCACCTTTGTGATGTTGTCATCCTCAAACAAATTATCAAAATCATAATTCATCTGCTTAGTAATGCAAACAATTGTCTGCCTACATGTATCTAGATGTCTACACGTGGTGAAGTGTACTTCTATATCTATTACATTGTTCATATTGAAAGAACTATGATCGATAGAGACAAATACAAAGCACTCTCTGAATACAAGCTTTTATGTGGCAAATGATATTTAAACTATGCATTGAGAAAACATAGGATACATATTGCTAATAGATACTGTCACGGGATGGTTAGAGTCCGGCAATAGGCAATGTGTAATATATATTTCATGTGGAATGTATTCTCTAACCTGTTGTAAACATCAGTGTGTAGTTGGCTGATTCGGGTCTAGTGTGTTAGCACATTGTATGCAAATACCTCTAACTAGTGAGGACAATGGGTGGAGATAATCTGATCAGTGTCTCCAAGAAGATGTTGGACGGTGCATTGTCCATAGTAGACAGGGAGTCTGCTCTCCTTGGTATAGGTGAGGGGGGAAGGATCTGTGACTCAGCCCTTCCCACCCACAGATAGAGGAAGTAACAGTTTAGTATATAGTTGTAGCTGGAGTTAGTATGTGTTAGCCGGCCTGTGCACAGCTCTGTAGAGAGCCAGAATTTAGTTACAGGACCAAGGAGCCAAAGCTATCATTGGATTGTGACTTCTGTGGACTTATTGTTGTTACGGTTGATGTGACCGCCGCCGGCTACTAACTTTGTGGATTACAATAAATTGCTGTTGTCTCCTGACCTCTTGCGTCCGTGTTGATTCAAAAGACCATCCGGAGGAAGACGTATACCTTTGCTCCGTGACAACTGGTTGGCAGCGGTGGGATCAACAGCGGACAGCGAGATGGACTACAGCAGCCCAGCGATTAATGGAGCCACAACCTCAGAATACAGGAACTGGACTATGGCAAGTCTACAAGTAAGGGCCCAGGAACTAAACCTGAGTTACCAGGGAAGAACGAAAGAGCAACTGATCGAGGCACTGGAGGAGATGACCCTGCAAAGCGACCATGAGGAGGGCTGCCCCCAGGAGACTGGAGAGATACGGGAGTGGCAGGTACAGACCCAAAAGAGCAGATGGGTTGTTTTGTATGAGGAGGAATTGGCAGTGCTGGGGCTAGAAGCAACTGCAGAGCAAAGGAGTAGAGCGTTACAGAGGGCTCAGGAAACGGAGAAGGAGGAACAGAGAATGGCGCATGAAAAGGAAAGAATGGCGCATGAAAGGCGAATGGCTGAGATAACTAAGAGGAATTATAATCAAACGTCGACCCCCAGCCCAACAGTGAGAGAACCACCATATGTCTCCCATAAACACTTCAAGACCTTTGATGAAGCGGCTGGGGATGTTGATGGATATTTTCAGGACTTCGAACACCAGTGCCACCTGATGGAAGTCCCAGAGAAGGATTGGGTCCGGTATCTGGTGGGGCACCTACGAGATGGGGCTGCGGAAGCTCTCAGAGCTATGGACCCTAGTGATCAGCGGGACTATGAGGCCATTAAAAGAGCGGTGCAGAAGTATTATGCAGTCACTCCAGAGACCTACCGAGTTCAGTTCCGCTCTTTGTCTTACAATGGGGGAAGCTCCTTCCACATGTTCGCCCACAAGTTGAAGCAAGCATGCAAGCGCTGGCTAGAAGGAGAGGAGGCTGTCACAGTCGATAAGATCCTCCAAGTCATACTTAAGGAACAGTTCTTTTCCCAGTGCCCCGCTGAGATCCGTGAGTGGGTGCTGGAACGGAACCCAGCCACAGTGGAGCAAGCTGCTTCTCTTGCAGATGAGGGCCTGACCATCAAGCCACAGTGGAAGAGGTTGTTTGCAGAGGAGCGGAAAACTACCACAGTCCGCCAGACACCCTTCAGCCAGCCACCCACCTTTCGTGTCCGGCCTCAGGATTACAATTCCCCCTCTACCCCTGCCCCAGCCCATCGGCCTCCAGCTATGAACAACCCTGTCCCTAGACAACGACCCACTGGAAGAATGCTAGAGCGCAGATGTTTTGGGTGCGGGCGGCCTGGACATTTGCAAGCTAGTTGCCCTGCTAACATGGGGGCACGGGCCACCGTGGCATCCCGGCCTATTCACTACCTGGGAACCACCCCTAGGACAGAAAGTTTGGCCCCATTTCCAGATGACTCCATGAATGACCCATCGGTTCCACCTCCAGGGGTCTATGGGATTCAGCCTTCCGCCACACATCCCGCAAACCTTCAGAGGAAGCACTTGCAGGAGGTCCTACTGGATGGCCGAACAGTTGTTGGATTCCGGGACTCGGGAGCTTTCCTAACGGTAGCGGACCCCCGAGTTGTGCGACCCGAGGCCCTAGAGGAGGGCCCTGGCATTTCTATCAAGTTGGCAGGGGGTACTCGGAGACGTATTCCTAAAGCTACCGTGGAACTCGACTATGGTTATGGACCAAAACGATGCACAATTGGTGTGATGAGCGGGCTGCCGGCCGATGTTCTGTTAGGCAACGATGTTGGAAATCTACAGTGCCACTTTGTGGGAGCAGTGACCCGAAGCCAAGCTCAGAGAGACGCCAACATGGATCGACCGGATTTTCTGCCAGATGCCAGCCCTTCAAACCTACAACTTTACCATTCAGTACCGCCGAGGGAACCAACACCAGAACGCAGATGGGTTATCCCGGCAGGAGGACATATGAGCTATAGAGACTGATGTGCATTCCCCAATTTACCTGTGTAGGCCAATTGTGTCATGCACATGTTTTGAGAGGGGGAGGGGTTGTCACGGGATGGTTAGAGTCCGGCAATAGGCAATGTGTAATATATATTTCATGTGGAATGTATTCTCTAACCTGTTGTAAACATCAGTGTGTAGTTGGCTGATTCGGGTCTAGTGTGTTAGCACATTGTATGCAAATACCTCTAACTAGTGAGGACAATGGGTGGAGATAATCTGATCAGTGTCTCCAAGAAGATGTTGGACGGTGCATTGTCCATAGTAGACAGGGAGTCTGCTCTCCTTGGTATAGGTGAGGGGGGAAGGATCTGTGACTCAGCCCTTCCCACCCACAGATAGAGGAAGTAACAGTTTAGTATATAGTTGTAGCTGGAGTTAGTATGTGTTAGCCGGCCTGTGCACAGCTCTGTAGAGAGCCAGAATTTAGTTACAGGACCAAGGAGCCAAAGCTATCATTGGATTGTGACTTCTGTGGACTTATTGTTGTTACGGTTGATGTGACCGCCGCCGGCTACTAACTTTGTGGATTACAATAAATTGCTGTTGTCTCCTGACCTCTTGCGTCCGTGTTGATTCAAAAGACCATCCGGAGGAAGACGTATACCTTTGCTCCGTGACAGATACAATTACATAGGATAATATGGAACCACATGTTAAGTTCACTGAAGGGTGAAAAGCTGTTGTGAGGCCTTAGACTATTAGACAATTTTTTTTTACAAGCACAATGTGCCGATCAGTATTTGTTCTGCAGCGGCCTGATCATATAAGCAAAAGCAGAGGACAAGCAGGAGGAGCGATCTCTAAATTCCCTTAACACATACTTGTTTCACTATCGCCCTACCAGCGGCACAATATGGGTATTTTCTGCCCCTGTGTGCTGGTAGGATAGGCAGAATTTTAATTAACCAGTATTTAATTCACATGGTTTGACCCTTTAAGAGGGCACAGATGCCTCCCCCCTGCGTGTTTTTTTCTGTCCTGTATAGGACCGGACAGGTGGGGACACCTTTATTAAAGGGAAACTAGGTTGAGACCAGCAGTAGCTGCTCCAGTCCACCAATGGGACCTCTGTACGGTCTTATCGGCACTTTGCATTGCTCCCTTTGAGCCTCTGGATGAGGTGAATCTAAAATTCCTGACCTCTAAGGTCACATTTCTCCTCGCCATAACATCTGCGGAAGAGAGTGGGTGAGCTCCAGGCACTCTCCTCTGAAGCTCCGTATATTGCCTTCTTTGAGGATCGAGTACAATTAAGATTTCTCCCGGGCTTTAAGCCCAAAGTTCCATCTACTACAAAGATAAATCAGTTAATTTGTCTACCTGCTTTCTATCCTTCTTCTTCTTCCCTGGAAAAAGAGAGATTTCGCACACTGGACTTGGTGAGATGTCTCCAAATATATCTAGAGCGCACTTGCTCCTTTAGGAGATCAGAGAATCTCCTGGTCAATTATTTCAGGGACCGGAGCAGTTTGCCAAAGAAGAATGGTTTAAAATTCCAGCAGATCATTGTAAGAAACTCATTGATGGTTACCGGAAGCGGTTTTGCGCAGTTATTTTGTCTAAAGGTTGTGCTACCAAGTATTAGGCTGAGGGTGCCAATACTTTTGTCCGACCCATTTTTGGAGTTTTGTGTAAAATGATCAATGATTTGACTTTTTTTTCATTTTCTTTTGTGTTTTTTCATTGCAAGCAAAATAAATGAAGATATTAATACCAAAGAGTTTGTGCTTGCAATCATTTTCTGGAAGAAAATGAGTATTATCTGACAGAATTGCAGGGGTGCCAATACTTTTGGCCAACACTGTAGGTGGTGACATTAAGGGGTTAATGGTCCTACAAATGCTGCCATCACTACATGTTCTAGATGTGTCATGTTACTCAGTAGAAGTAGACAAAACTTCCTCTTCAAGTAGCATAATGCTATTTCTGGTCTCAGTCGAGGTTTTCTCCAACTTAAGTGTTTGTTTCATGGTAGAAAGAACTAACATCCTGCACGCAAGACCCACTTGAGAAATGATTGAGTAAAGCCGGTAAGAGGCTGCCATATATAGTAGACAGCCCAATTTACAAGCAAGGTGAATGTACCCTGCACAGATACCAGTACAGCAAATATTGATTTTCTTGATTGATAATCTGCCTTATGCCATGCCGTCCACTCAAGCATCTGCCTGTTACCACAAGCTCGCCCTTTTGTCCGGAAATAATACAAAGTAGAGCTCTGTTCTGTGGGCTGAGAGTTGCAAATATTTAAAGGTAATAAATTTCTCAGACAGAAAGGTAACTTCTTTCATAAAAAAAAAAAAAAAAAAAAAAAAAAAACCAACACAAAAGCCACTGGTGTTTGCTTTGAGTCTTAGCACACTCCTCGCACCTGTACTTTTCAATTGTATATTTGCCAAATTTTTTGTGGTTTTACAGAAAGGCCTTTGTGTCTGTTTATAACTACAGTAGCAACTAAAGATTTTTTTTCCTTTTGTGCTTAAGTACTCCAAAATACAGCGCACGTGAATGCAGTGACACCTACATCAAAACATAAACCCATCATTAAAAGGTATAGGAGGCGAAGACTCAGTTTAGGAATAGAAATTGTTAGATGGAGGAGTCTTCACACGCTAGAGGGAATTGGGCCATTATGATTTTAGATTTGGCTGGACGGTTTACAGAAACAGCTATTTACAATACCCTATAAAAAGTAAGAGATTAGATTTTTGTATTGTGTGTGTTCCTTGATTGTTATGGGGTGATGGTTGCATTGCTTTAAATTTCAGGTACATAGTACATTGTCAATATTGGGGGTTTTTTTTAGAAATGTGCATGCATGACAAGTTTTTTTTTATGATGTGGGGAATAATGGAGAATAATACAGGTTATACCAGGGGGCCCCACAAGTTCTCAAGTGGAGGAGGTAAGCAGCCCCCTCAGAAAGTAGTAACAACAGCAGTGCCAAGCATAAGATAACCCCAACTAGAGCCAACTTTAGAGAGATTAACATTCCACCAAGGTCTATATCTTATGGGTTCATTCAAATTGACCTGTTGGACTTTTTTCATTATATGTTCTGTATGTGCAGTGTTGAGTGAAAATTGTATTTAAAAGAGAACATTCACATGCTCAGTGTAGACTGAGAGTGGGTCCATACGATATCTCGTGTAAAGATAGACATATATTTATTGTATGTACATAGCTCTATGTGTGAGAGTTCTTCCAAGTGGGCAATCCATGAGATCTTCCTGAAAAGATGGGTGATTTGGGTGGGGACTGGGGTGAAGCCCAGTAGAGGGGAATAAGGGCTTTGGCAACTGATAACAGTTGGAGCCATAAGACTTTAGGGAATCTGGGGGACGGCAGGCCAGTGGTGAAGGAAAGTAACCAAAGGAGACAGGGGGATTAAGTGGCCACAGATCTGGTCCAGGATCTGTTGGACCTCCAACCAGTAGGGTTTGATTTTGTCATAATCCCATCAAATGTGCAGGTAAGAGCCTGTCCTTATGACACCACCAACAGAGGGAAGAAATATCAGGAAAGTACTCATGCAATGGGAGTTTGCACTTATTTTTAAATATAGTCACATGGAACATTTTCAAAACTCTTCAAAAATTCTTCAAAAATATTCTCTATAGAAAACTTTACAGCTTTACAAAAATGAATGATTTAATGGTGACACATTTCCTTTAAGAAAGGATTTCTTGGATTTTTTTTTTTTCAATTCAGTCCTTTTTAACCCTTTCCTGCCGCAGGATTTTCAATTTTAATTTTTGATTTCCCACCTTCCAAACTCCATAACTATTTTTATTTTTCCATTCACAAAACTTGAATTTGGAGAAAAAGTACATTTTTATGACTTTCTTATCGCCTTAGTTTTTATGGCATTCATTATGCAACAAGATGACATGTCATCTGTATTCTATGGCTCAGTATGATCCCAGGAATACCAAATTTATATAGTTTTATTTACATTTTAACTCCTCTAAAAAACAATACAAAACTTATATTTCCATGTACAGGAATGCATAAGGTATCTTTTTTGCGGGGAAGGTGTACGTTTTAGTTATACCATTTTTGGGAATGTCTATTGCTTTGATCACTAAAATTTTTATCAGAGGAAAACAGCGAAAAAACGGAGGTTGGGCTATTTTATTTATTTTTTCCATACCAGACAAATATTTCTATAAGTTTGTAGACCAGGTGTTTTCATACACAGGGATACCTAATATGTGTTTCACAGTGTTTGTTTTTTTTAAAACTTTTATATGTTTCTAGGGAAAGGGCAGTGATTCAAATTTGTAATTCTTTTTATTTTTTTTTAACTTTATTAAAGTTTTTTTAAATTGCATCTAATAAACTTCCCCCACACACACACACACTCACTCCCTGTCTGATCATTAATAGAATGAATTACATTGTCAATGCATTGCAATGCTCTGCAAAACACTGCTATTTCTATTACAGACTGCATAGAGCAGCCTGTAATAAAACAAATGCTGAGACATGCCTGGGAGACTCCTGAAAATGGTGGTGCCCATGCTCTGCTGGGAATACAGCACCTCAGTCAGCTTTGATCAAGCCATTAGCGTGAGGGTCTTCGCTGTAGAGACTCATCTCCTGAGAGCCCACCATATTTAAATACTTGACATCCGCCATAATAGTACAGGTGAATGTTGGGCAGAGAGGTTACAGGTGCGTCCAACACACAGGACTGAAATATTACAGAATTTCTGTGTGGTAGATATGCAGGCTATTACAGCAAAGAAATCTCATTCACAATCTGCAGGGGAAAAAAACTGCATTGAAAACAGTATTTGGAGAATTTGACCTGTGATTAATTTTTTATTTTGGTGCAGATGTCCAGCAGAACATCTGCAGTGCTTCAGTTTTTTTTACTAAAAAAAAGTTAAAGAAAAAAATTCTAAATACCAAAAAATATTATTTTATTTCAAAAAAATAATTCAAAAATATTTTCATGGAAGATTTAATTTCATGACCACTCTTGTCCCGCAGAGATGTTTTTTATTTTAATTGGTTTTCCTACTCCTAATGAGTATTACGGCTGGGGCTTAAGTAATGGCTTTAACCAATCACAAATACTGTTACACAGACCGAGCTGGACGGTCATTTGACAAGCCAATGAGCTGTCAGAAGGAAGTTGCAAAAGTACAATATGTATTAGATTAAAATTCACTCACCAAAATTGTTATTTACTGGAGTCCACAGGCAGCACAATTACACAAGCTTGTGATGCCATAGGATGTCCAGGGAATAAAAGGATGGAACCCCTATTGAATACTTAAGAGCAGAAATCAGAATTGAAGTGTGGACAATAATAAGTAAAATAGATAACAGATATCGCTGCTTCTCCCAAGGGTGCACAAACATTTTACTATAGCATATATTATATTACAAGTATTAGAGTGCATGCTTATTACATATTATTACCATTTTACATATTTAATTATTTTTATAAGTTGGGTAACTTTAATAAGGGAATAAAACTAACAAACTCAGAAAAAAAACCAAGATCCAAGTAATGACTTCTATGTTGTGGTCACAAGCAGACTTTGCGTGCAGGATGGTTGGATAATTTACTAGACGGCAGCGTAGCCAAACATTGCTTTTCTTGTATATTTTACAGAACGTGTCATCTGAATGTATTTTGCAATTTTGAAAAAAGTGAAGATTCCGACTTAGTGGTGCAGCTTTCACTACTATACAAAGCCTGGCGCATTTGTAACAAAGTTAAACCTCTCAATCCACTGACCAGAGAAACCAGATTTTCAAATAATTCAGATTTGTGTTTCTGTTCTTTCTAATTAAGGGTAATATCGGAAAGCGCAGACAGTGAGTAGCATTGTTTAAGGATCATGGTTTTAAACACGAAAATCTGATTATCAGCTCATGTCAGAAGCCAAGCGATAATGCAGCTTAGCATTTGTTTGGGCTTTTTCTTTAGCCAAAAGATAATTACTGTTCGTTAGGCCTTACGTAAGTGTATCTGTGCTCCTGCAATGTCTGAATAGTCAGCGCTTACAATAGTTGAATGAGCAATGCTTATTTACAATGGACATTGCCTGTTCCATTGGGATAATTTCATTACCCAAGAAAATGGAACTACCCAGGTAAAAAGTTCATTTTCCAAGTGAGGCAACTTATTCATGCTGAAAGACCCTTCCATTTCATGTTAAATTATTATAATTGATGTGGCTGTGATGTACTTAGAAATATAGAATGTGACACAAAACATACAATGCAAATGTTAGCTAACTAGCTATAGAAATATGTACATGTAGGAAATAATAATGCAACCTAAAAGCCATGAAAATAGCCCAAATGTGGCTGCAGACGGATTTAATTTGATTAAATGACGATATTTTCTTAGTCCTGTTGCTGCCCTACAAATCTGCTTAATCAGATAGCTTTTCTATGCCTGTACAAGGGATGTCATGGCTGCCGTCTAGCTTATCCTTGTGATTAGAAACTATGATAAAATACTTTGTTTATTCTCTGGCTTAATGGACTTTGATGAACTTTTTGTCTGAAAAAAAAAAGATAAAAATTGTAATTATTTTTAGATAAAATTGCCATATTTGTGTAGTGCAGGAAGTTGCATGATGCTGTGTGGTAACACTAGACGTACTTATTTCTACCAGATAGCTGGTCCAATGCCTTGCATTGCTTTACAATAACTGCCCCATTAACTCCTTCATGCAACACATTTACGGAAATGCATTGTAGTTCCCTTACATGACGATAAATGTACAGTGCAGGCTCAGAATTCAGGCTTAATGATGGGCATACTACACTGCATAATGTACTCCATCAAAGCATCACATGTGCAAAACTCACAGTGGGACTAAAAGTAAAACAAAAAAAAGTCACGCAAGTTTACAGAAAATAAAAAAAAAGTAATTTTGATCTCCTTTACTAAATGTTTTATTAAGATAATACAAACTATTAGAGATGAGCGAACACTGTTCGGATCAGCTGATCCAAACAGCACGCTCCCATAGAAATGAATGGAAGCACCTGGCACACAGACTTAACCCCCTGCGTGCCGGCCGCCTCCATTCATTTCTATGGGAGCGTGCTGTTCGGAACAGCTGTTCCGAACAGTGTTCGCTCATCTCTACAAACTATACATAATTGTTGTTCTGGCAACTGTAAAGCCTGGTACTTATAAAATTAAAGGGACTCTGCCATCTTAGGGTTTCACCTTCTCTCCTATCTCCTCTTCCCTCCACTTCCTGGTTTCAGTGACATATATGTGGCTTGTCTGATGTCCAGTTCAAGTCATCTGCATAACTATGAGAAAAATGAGAGAATATATAGATGGGAAGCAGGGGTGAACCTACCCCTTTCGCCGTTCAAGCCGAACTACAGAAAGCCTCCCCCCCTCCAGGGAGGGGGCGGAGCGAAGGGGCATGGCCGATCAAAGAGGCGTGGCTGTGCGAGGGGCGGGGCTTAGCGCCATTTGCAGGCAGAGAGCAGACACGGAGAGGACCTGCTCTCTGCCTCAGCGTGAGAGGAGGCTGCTGGAGCAGCGCTGCTTCAGTGGCCTCCCCAAACCACCGCTCGGTGCTAAGCCAGCCTAGGACAGCTTGTCCTGGACTGGCTTAGGTATTCAAAAATGCCGCCCTCCCTGGGGTCCTGACATAGCGCCGCGTGAAGCGGTCGCTTCAGGTCGCCTCATGGGAGGTGTGGCGCTGCCTCTGCGACATTCAGATACTACATGGACAGTGGTTGTTCTATTTGCAATGGTGTAACTGTAGGGGTTGCAAGCATCTCTCACAATTCAATGTATGCTGCTTGTAGTACCATGTAGTTGTAGCTACAGGTCAACCCTCACAGAAACTCACACACTCATTCATGTAGGTTGGTGTTGTGTTTAGATAAACTTATGGAAGGGAGGAGGGTCTATTGTCAGAAGCAACTCATCACTAACTTATTTGGCCAAGCCACCCAGCAGTCAATAAGAATCTCTGCCCTTGTGAAAACATTGGAGAACTCCCATATTGCATAATAATGTATAGTTGCAGCTTCGAAATATCATATGAGTATGAGCTGTCTCTTACCACATAGTAGGCTTCTTCAGAGGTGCAAGACTTAGCCTCCGGACCATGGAAGAAACTCGATCAATGAAATACTAGGTGAGAGAATCGTCTAGTTACAGTTGCAGTTGCAGCTTGGTGTTACAGCATCACTGCTGCACACAGGTGTAGTAAGTTTACTTACCGATCTCAGTTCCTGCTCATGGCCGCCTCTGCTTTCCTTCTTCCCTTCAGGTGGCCCGAGGTGTCTCATATCATGTCGCTGGTGCCCCTTGGATTGAAGAAAGGGAAGAGGAGGCGGCCATGAGCAGCAGCAGAGATCAGTAAGTAAGGCTGCATGCCCGAGGTAAAAGTATTTGTGCTGAACCCAAAATTTTTGCAAAACTTGCAATTAACACCGTAGGGGCCACTCTGGGACATAATACTGTGTGATGGGGCCACTGTTAGACTTTATGCTATATGGAGACTGCTATAGAACATTATAGTGTGTGCAGGGACCACAATGGGACATAATACTGTGGGAGGGGCCGCTATGGAACATTATACTGTATGAAGGGACCACTATGAGTCATTATACTGTGTGCAGATGCCAAAATGGGACATAACAATGAGTGGAGACCGCTATGAGTTATTATACTGTGTGCAGAACAAATACATTGAATAGTCTGAATGAAAATAAATGTTATAGCCCTCAAAACCGCATGTGCAAAAACCCTTAAAATGTGTCCGGTCCTGAATTCGGAAAATTGGCCCAGCCCAAAAGTGGTCGAATAGAAATCTTATAGAAATCATTGGCAACTGACTTGGCTGTGTGGTTTTCAGCTACATCCACCACAGCCATGTCTGGCATCACCCTAAAGAATTGTTCCCACAAAAAAGTTTAATCAGCCAGCACATTAGTCATGCCGATGGTGTAAATAGCATTGCCAAATTATCTGGTCTGTCCAACTTTCTACTAAATGACCCCAACATTGACTGCTTTGCCAATTTTTATCAGGGTTAGTCAGATAGGTGTCAGAAGTAGTTGGGGTGCAATAAAGAGGAGAGACTTCTTGCACCAGGGCCCATGAACCTTAAGTTGTGTCTCTGCCTGATTGGACATTCCCTTTAATTAAGGAAAACCTCTGCATGTTGTGAGTAAATAGTGAAATACCCCATTGTTACAAGTACTATGACATTTCTGCATAATAGTACTCTCGGTCTATTCAGTCCATAGCTGTAGTAAATGTCCTGTAGAAAAGTCTAGAGGCTCTACCCTATGTACCGCCTCTGAATAGGTACTTTCACTTGGGTTATTTTGCAATTCTTTCCACAAATAATAGTAGAATTTTTTTTACAATTGCATAAATTATGCAAAAGATAGATATAAAGGGCATTAAGGAGAAAACGGGGTAATTATCGTAGCCCTTTAGAAAGGTGAACAATGGAATTGGCATAATGTTGGTTCTCACCTCTATAAAAGGCATTTAAGTGTTTCTAGTAATTCGGCCAAAGCATCCTCAGGTTCAGCAGAAGCGTCAGAATCCACCTTAATTGGAAAATATTCCTAAGATTGTATAAAAAATGTGGCTTGCTTGTGACTACATTGTGAATACACGCATCGTGCTTGTGAATACATGTGTGTGTGTGTATATATATATATATATATATATATATATATATATATATATATATATATATATCTGTTCATATCCACATGGGAGTGTCAGTTTCAATAGAAGATTTCATGCTTTAACCCCTTTCTGCTCTCCACCATACTATTACATCAGAGCTGTGCCTGCAGCATTACCTCTGGCACTCAGCCGTGTTACAAAATACTCCAACTCCGGTATATTAACCCCTTAAGGACCAGGCCATTTTTTGGTTTCGCATTTTCGTTTTTCCCTCCTCACATTTCAAAAGCCATAACTTTTTCATTTTTCAGTTCACAGAGTCACATGATGGCTTATTGTTTGCGGGACAAATTGTACTTTGTAATGGCACCATTCAATATGCTGTGCAATGTACTGGGAATCTGGAAAAAAATTCAGAATGAGGCGCAATTGGAGAAAAAATGCATTTGCGCCATTTCCTATGGGTTTAATTTTTACAGCATTCACTGTTTGGTACAAATGACATGTTACCTGTGTTCTACGTGTCAGTACGAACGCGGTGATACCAAATTTATATAGTATTTGAAATGTTTTGATACTTTTAAAAAAATGATAAACTTTGCAAAATAGAAAAAAAAAATTGTGTCATCATGTTCTAACACCTGTAACTTTTTCATATTTCCATGTATGGAGCTGGTTGTGGTGTCTTTTTATGCGGGACAAGATGATATTTCTATTGATACCATTTGGGGAAAGATCTGATGGTTTGCTCACTTTTTATTCAATTTTTTATAGGAGGCAAAGTGTTGAAAAAAACGCTTTTTGGCTGTTTTTATTTTTTTTGCCGCTACGCCGTTCGCAGTACGGGATAAATGTTTTAATATTCTAATAGTTCGGGCATTTTGGAGCGCGGGGATACCTAATATGTTTATGTTTAATGTTCTTTAATTACTTTTATAGCTAATCTAGGGAAAGGGGGGTGATTTGAACTTTTATATTTTTTTATTTTTTTAATACTTTTAAAAACTTTTTTTTTTTCTTCTGTTACATTTATGATCAGACCCCTTAGGTACCTTGAAACCTAGGGGGTCTGATCGCTCATACTATTCACTGCAATACTACAGTATTGCAGTGAATAGGAAAATCGCAGCACTTCTATTAGACGATGCCTCTGGCATCGTCTAATAGATCTCGTGCAGAGACAAGCCTGGAAGCCTTAAATAGGCTTCCGGCTGTCATAGCAACTGATCACCGCCCTCATGTGACGTTCAGGAGGGTGGCGATCGGCAAAACATGGCGGCGCCCATGCCGCCAGCGCCGTTTACACACTACGGTCACATTTGACCGCAGTGTGTAAAGGGTTAACAGCAGCGATCGGCTCGGGCACCGACCGCTGCTGTTATTGGCAGGTCCTGGCTGTATTATACAGCCGGCATCTGCCGTGTATGGAGCGAGCTCAACGTGTGAGCTCGCTCCATACATCCCCATGCGACCCATGACGTACAGTTACGTCAAGGGTCGCTAAGGGGTTAACCTCCTGGATGCTGTGATCAATAAAAATGATGGCATTCAGGGGTATCGGGGGCAAGATAAAATTGCTCGTCACACAAAGAATAAGCCCTCACATAGGTATGTTGACAGAAAAATAAAAAAGTTATGAATTCTGGAAGGCGGAGAAGAAAAATATGAAACAAGTCGCTGAGCATTAATGTATAAACTACTATGCAGCTTTAAAGAGTGTAAAAAAACTGAGCCACATGTTGCACTTTTTAAAAAAATAAAATAAAATGACAGATATCAATTTCATTGTTCCATTCCTATGACAGCAGAACATAGTTGACTGAACACAGCCTGATATTCATATACATACAGTACAGACAGACAGACAGACAGACAGACAGACAGACAGACAGACAGACAGACAGACAGACAGACAGACAGACAGATAGATAGATAGATAGATAGATAGATAGATAGATAGATAGATAGATAGATAGATACAGATTTTGTGGACTGAACATCTGCACATGGAATAAAAGTCTTCATGCTCCCTTTTTGTATTTATAAAATGGAGAATTGATGTGAAGACCCCGACACTTGCACTTGTCTGCAATCTTGCAATCTTCACAGTACTGCTCTGGAATGTCTCTTAGTAGATAGAATAAAAGTAATGTTTTGCCTTATTCAGTAACATAGCTCTGCCTACACTTTGTGCACTTTTTTCTACATTGTGCAGGTAACATTTGCAATGGGACCCATCAGTAAAAGGATGCAGTTGGACCCATATAGCTACTCCATAAATACAATATACAACATAAGATTCTTTATGCTAGCAATATCTATAGAGTTTCTACATGGTATAGAAGTTCCATTTGAGCAATCAAGCCGTTTCCTACTTATCAGTATAAGTGCCCTCTTAACTGACTCAATATACAAATGTCATGTGTACATAGGAAAATGTCAGAAGAATAGGTCCCATATAAAACACCTGATAAACTACATTGATAAGTTGTGGGTGTAGATCACTATGTACACAAAGAATGAATGCGCCCTCTGCCATGGAGATCACAATGAAACTGAGTATTCTGCTTTACCTGTTTTATAAAACCTGCTAAATATACCTCTACATAAACAGCGACAGTAGAGAAATAAAGAAATAAAGGAACTGTATTTAGAAGTAGTGCAATAAGTCACTATTTATTAAAGGGAGTCTGCCACCAGCAAATTCACGTATGCTGTTGAAGGGGCTGTTTGCGGCATACTGCAATATTTCTGCCAAAAACCTTTATTCGAGACCATTTACATGGAGTTTTTTGGCGAGGAAAAAATCCGCTTCAGGAATTAGGAAATGGTTTTTGAAGCGGTTTTCGGAGCGTTTTTGAGGCTTTTTTAGTTTTTTGTTTTTTTTTTCCTCCAGCACAGTGTATGGACCTTGAAAAACCGCTAGCGTTTTTTCCATGTGGTTTTTGCCAACTTTGTGTCCAAATCTGCGTCATGAATTTTCCGCCTCCCATTGACTGCATTGGTTTCTGCAGGCAGAATCCGCCTGAAAGAAGCTTTTTTTCTGCTAGTGGAAAAATAAAGCAAGCGGAACCCATACAACTCTATGGGGAGGCGTTTTTTCCACGTGGATTCTGACACGGATTCAGTGTCAAAATCAGCGCCCAAAAACTCCCTGTGAATGGATCCTTCCAATAGCTGTTGGGAACATTCAGGGTGGGGGTCGCACCTATAAGAGAACCTGTTTTCTTTCCTAGTCACTACCTCACTATAGTGCTGAGCTATCTGCAGCAATCCTATAGAAATAAATAAAGCGGTAGCCATCTTTAGCAATCGTAGGATCAGTATGGGTTCAAGAGGTCTAATCCCCATCAATCTGCAACTTATCTCCTATCCTGTGAACAAGGAAGGTAAGTTCATGGGCAACTAACCCATTTATTTACCCATCATTATAAATAGGCAACGCTATAGCTGCATTCTAAGAGGGCCTTCTAAAATGGTTCTTTAGGGGAATATCCAATACAGTTAGAACAAAAGATCCTTGCTGTTCCTCCTCTAGCCCTCTCTGCAACCATATGGTTAAATCTAGAAATACACTGTGACTACAAGCCAGGGCTACGTCATGGCACCCTTAACCTCTTCGTCGCACTGGGTTATAAATACTGTACATGCTACAACCATTGTATTAAATGTGAGTCCCTAATAAATAGTCACAAGACGAAACTCCACAGTTTACCTTTATCCAAGCAACGGACATCACATATGATGTTTTTCCTATGTAGTCTGTACATGGACACTATGGAGCAGGTCGCAACATATTCCTGACTTCCACAACTAAACAGGACAACAGTGTGCAGTGTTTGGATCCATGGAGACAGTGCTTCTATAGACGGCAGAGTGAAATGTCCCCCATTCCCATTCCTTACAATATCACTGAAGCAGACAAACATGAACCTTTCCAAACACATGCAAATATTATTTTCTGAGAGTAGTTTGCTCAAGTTTTTCCAGGCACATTAAGCCCACAGGTGTCTTTTCCAAGCAAACAAAATGTAGTTTTACGTCATTGTGATTCATAAGGAATAAATAGGGGAACAAACAGATAAATTAACACAAATAATACTATTTTCTCCTTTTGACATCTAGAATGGACAAATTGTTCCGTGTCACAGAAAATAAACCAAACACATATATGGTTTTATATAGTAATATAGAATTCTTTACTTTCAGGTGTCTTCTAAAGCTGTAACATAGGCAATGACATGTCCTATAGTTTTTCTCATATAATATTTGGGTAGTCTGGTGTTACCCATCATAAAAGACTGTCTAAGGGTGTATACAGTATATCATAGACAATGTACACCATGTATGATAACTTTTACTTTATTAACATTTTACTTAAGGCAATGATCTGCCAGAACTTCCCTTTCCATGGCCACCAATCAAATGCCGAATGAGTGAAGGCTTGTTTGTCATTGTTCACATCTTATACCAGGGCTACACTGCAGCTTTTTGTGGTTCCACTGTTTGATTATAACACCCACAGTCAATATGGCAGCATATATCTGAGTGAATTCATTTGGACAGCAGCAGTAGGTTATTGGTTAAAATCAATCAGTAGTGTTACGTAAAGTTGCAATGTAGCCCATAGCTTATGTGCACATAAAGATTTGTGGATGACAAACCCCATCATGAGTACTTTTTGATTTGCTATATCAAGTCTATAAGGTATATTATGGCCCTTAGAAAGCACTGATGTATCTTATTTACTTGGAGAAGTGGAATTTGCAGTATACTAAGTTTCATCATGCAACACAGAATCATTGCAGAGATTTCATAGGAAGCCATTGATCTGATATATCCACAGTAGGGAACCTTCGGCTCTCCAGCTGCTGTGAAACTACAACTCCCAACGTGCTCCATTCACTTCCTTGGGGGTTCTAAGAACAGAAGAGCAAGTATGCATGCTGGGAGTTGTAGTTTTGCAACAGCTGGAGAGCCGTACGTTCCCTACCCCTGTGATATATCTACTGAGTGTATCTATGGTATAGCTTTTCTGTATATTATTTTCAAAACATACACAAATATTTAACACCAATAAAAACATAGTTCACTATTTTATGCCCCTGGAACACTAACGTGTGCTAGTTCAGTGTGAAATTTGGTTTTTCCCAGATAGCACACTAACCAATTCATTTTAGTAGGTCCACGTACATGAGTGTTTTACATGGTTCTTTGTCCAGTCCGGACGGTCTTATTCCTGTCCAGTTTAGCAATCATGCACACATGCTCCTAGTCATTGAATAAATGGAATGACATCGGTGTACCGCCCATGAACTGGTCATGCTGTTCATTCACAGCCGGTGTCCCGCACATATTGCAATATTGCCCTCACACATACTGCTCTGAGTTAAAGTAGAAATCTCACAAAACATAGGACATACGATCAAGTTGCAATACACCTGTATCCTATATACTGTATAATTCAGAGTATGTAGCATACAGATGATGAGAAAGATGGGTTAAGTGGGCTGAGTTTCATCATTTGGTCTCTTCTGAGGGAGGTAAAGTACTGCCGGAGGTGTCTGGTAATAGCTTACTCCCTTCTCATATGACAATACATACATGCTCAACTATTCTGAGATTTCATCTTTATAGTAGGTCAGGAGGAATAGTCAGCAGAAAGAGAGTGCAGGAGATGGCTAGCAAAGGTGCCCTTTCCCCATTTAGGAGAATAACCTTGTTTTTACCTCATTCTGGATCAACACTACATAACAATAGAAGGCACAAGGAGGACTAGAGCATTACTTAATATATTCTCTACAGGAAATAGATGACATTAACCAGAGTCACGGCAAAGAGTCCTCGCTTCTTCATTCTGAATCTTTGCAGCACGATGTATAGCTTTGTCACATGTCGGACATGTAAGAAATGTTTAAACACCTGCCTACATATTATCATCAATTCTTCATTAGTTTGCAAGACAACAGTTACATGTCCTGTTACATAATAAATGAAAAGTGCGAGCATTCACATTATGACTAATCCATTATTGATACAGTCAGTTAAGCAGAATCTGTTGACAGAAGACACAAATCCTTCAATAGACCATCATGTAAACATAAGCACATAGTACACATGCTGCTCAGTCTACCTCTAAGTATATAGTTAATCTTATTGGATACGTGTGCGGCTAACAAAAGCTCCTTTATTGTCATCTACAAACAAGAGCTGTCACAGTTATTATAGCTATATCATCTCTGTTTCATTCATTTTATATTTGGGAAACTGGGAATAAACAAAATTAAGTTTAGTGAAGAGCGGGCCAAACCATACAACGTTCCTACAAGATGAAATACAATGTATACTGTATATACTGTATCTGTCAACTTTAATGAAGTGTGATTTATGTAGGTCAGGTAGTAATGGAGATGAAGATGAGATACAAACTATGTCTTTCATACATGACTCTTAAATGGGGCCTTAGTGGTCACATTGTGGGAGAATCGGTGATGTATCAGTAGTGGCATCAGCGTTACTACACATGTGACCAATGATGCCAGTGACTGATCACAGTCTCTTAGAACTTCTGTCCTAGCCAGAATGGGGGGATGGACTCCTCAAACAGTATAACTTCTGTTTTTATTTTACGCCTTCCCCCACCCACCCCTGGGTATCCATTTTTGTTTCCTGGAAATTTCCTGACCTATACATAAAGAAAAACAGAAAGTTATCTCATTTTCCCACTACAAAAAAAGAAAGTATATTTAGAAATGTAAAACAAGAAATATAAAGAGAAAAAAAATAAAAAAAATTGAAAGTAAAAAATAACCTGGAGGCTTCACATGTCACTATACTGTTGCTGTATACTGTTCTTAAATATCCAACACACTCAGGTTTCGTTTATTGCCTCTCTTGTAACCCTTTGGGCACATTTACAGTGTACATTGAGAACTTTCCCCACTTACATGTGACTAAGGTGAGTATTACACTATTTGTGTAATTTAAAGGCGTTTTCAGAGATTTAGATATCCTTAGATAGTTCATCAATATCTAATTGGCGGGGTACAACACCCGGGCACCCCCACCAATCAGCTGATATCAGGAGCTGTGGCCACCTGAAGTAGCAGAGTGTGCGGACCCAGGAGCAGACTGATCCATATACCAAGTAGTACCCACTGTATTGCTCAGCTTCCATTCACTAAGGATAGGCGATCCATGTTGAAATCCTGGAAAACCATTATTTTGGGGTATATAAACATTGGAATTTATATTTGTATTATGGGTGAAGTTAAAATTAAAGCAAGTAATTATGCTAAAGTTTATTTTTATCTGTAGCATACTGCAAACTGCTAATAATATGTACATGTAGCTGATATATCAGCTGTTACAGGACAGCCATAAGGCTCTCTCTAAGACACAGAGCTTTCATTGTTTGGTGCTGGGGCCCCACGTTACGAAAATGCCGTGGCAGAAATGTAGCATCAAAAACCGCAGCATTTTACAGCACCGCAAAGTGGATTGTGGCTAATCCCATCCACACATTGCAGGAAAATATCCGCAGCCGAAATGCTGCCATTTCAAAAACTGTTGCTTTATTGTAAATCGCAACATGTCAATTATACCTAGAGAAACGCCGGCAGTTTCCCTATAGGTATAATAGAGGTGAAAAGCGCTGTATAAAAAAATATGTAGCTTTTTCGCCATGGTCCTTTCCCCGGTGCTTATTGCTGAGACTCGCTGCATGGGGCCTTAGCCTTAAACTGGAACCCCGAAAATCGAAGTTTCTGGATTCAACAAAGGAAAAGAAAAAGAGCCTGATCCTGGTTGTTTCTGCAAAAGTGCGACTGTCAATCCAGAAATTTTCTCATCGGTGATCTTGTGGTCACAGGAGCTCAATCACCATTATGCATACATTATTGGAGGAATGGATATCTATATAAATATTAAGAAACTAAATACAAATGTGTAAATTGCCTTAAAGTATATATGTAGAAACAAATTTCTACTTTTCTTTTCTTGGAAACCAAATAAATATGAACCTACAGGTAACATAAAGAGAGAAAATACGTATTCAGTTTAGCTTAAATTGACAAATAAATAGATAAAAAAAAGTGAGACGGTGTAGCAGGCAGAAGACTGGGGCTCATGCTACTGATGTGCCATGAAACACTTCTATGCAATTTATTCAACAATGGCAAAGATGGATGAATATAATAAGATCTGAGGACAGGGCATTTTAATGCTTATTATGCAGGACAAAAATTGTATTCTTGCCTCGAGGCTCAGATCAAGTGCAGTATTATTAGTAGCCTTGAGGGATTATCGATCAGAAAAGTTTTTTCCAACAGAAAGAATGGAAACAATAAACTAAGCAAAACAGCTCAGACCACATATTGTAATCTGTCTCTGTCTAATATCTCATTATCCCTATTCACTGGTGGGCTTGGAAGGTCACTTCTCAAGTACGGTTTGTACCATCAGACATAATGTGACAAACACGTTTGTGAATCAGACATATATACCACAGATATTCTTTAAAATTTATAAAAATCAGAAAATACACCCACTGGCAAAAATAATAATAATAATAATAATAATAATAATAATAATGCATCCTGATAGAAATGTCAGATTGTTGCAAAACGTTACCTGCAGCTATATATCTGGCAGATTAGTAAATGATTATAGGTGTGATCTGATCAGACAAGAGTCTCAGGGGCTACTTTTGGGCAGTGTACCTCTAGGTAAGAGATCATTGCCTCTATGTTGCATTCAAAGGCTTTTTACCCAGCTGACCGACTTTGAGAAGTTGGTCATCACTAGACTAACAGAAACAGAACTGTAGTTTTGACACATTGATGGGATAGGAGCAGTGATTACTTGAGGGTACGTACACAAGGCAAGCAGGCCATCTTTTATCCAGGCTAGAGGCGACCCCGCAGGGTACTGAAGCCTCCTTTCAATTGTATTCCTACATCCACACATCCCAATCAATCTACAAATTCAGTACCAATATAGGAATACAAATGATATATATGCAATTTCTATTTACAGTAATAATATATTGAAAGCACTTTGAAAATGAACAATGGGAGATACTTCTATATACAGACTTACACAGTACTCTGTACATGGATAACATCAAGTAGAGATGAAATACTAACACAGAAATTATTTTAAAAACAGTATCCTTCTCATGTGCTGTCACAATTCATAGACAGAGTTAAAAGTCTTTATAGGGAATCTTTTTTTCACTCTTAGGGAGCCTTCACACGGAGTATACGGTGCGCTCATTCTGAAAGTAAAACTCGTCCAGAATGAGCGTGTAAAAACCAGCTCCCATTGATTTCTATGGGTGCCAGCATATGTGCGCTCCCCATTGAAATCAATGGGAGGCTTTTTTACCTATTGCTTTCAATGTGATACGCATGAAACACATTGAAAGCAATAGGGAAAAAAGCCTCCCATTGATTTCAATGGGTAGCGCTCGTATGCCGGCACCCATTCAAGTCAATGGGAGCTGATGCCTACCTATAGTCTATAAGATACCCAAATTGTTTTGTGCAGAAATGAGAGCTATGTCTAATTTCAAGACACTCAGTCCTAAAGGTTTATAGGGTACCTGAGTTTTCATGAAAAGGTTAAATATGTGCAGAGTCTTAATGGACAGGCTGTTCTATGACCCTACAAGCCTTCATACATGATGGTCTATTAGTTTTTCTTCTGCTAATAATCACATTATGGCTGCAGCACATTTTCCATTTATCTCTGTGACTGTGGGTGGGTACAATAAGGAGCTGTCTGCCCCTTACTGATACTACTGCTTTTCTTATATGTAACTCTAAAGGAATAACTGTGCAGTAGCAAACAAATAGCTGAGAAAAGTCAAAGTGAATATACTATAGGAGTTCCAGGACCATTGCACTGCAAATAAACACATGCAAGCTGCTAATAGACTTTGAAGAAAATCGGCCTCTCCATCTCCTCTCCACTAACTTGTGAAGACTGAACAGAATCTCCTCCTTGAACTCACTGTGATCCCATCTTTCTTATCCAACATATCTGCAGAGGAACCTTGGCTAGCGACAGGGAGTGAACAGTAAATTAGCTAGAAGGGAGACACCTAGTGGCAGCAACTTTAGAGAAGTTTATCTGGCAGAAAGCAAGCACATTTTTAATTAAAGTACATTACATTTTGGTCCAGAATCACATGCTGTATGAAATGAGACCAAGGATTGGTTCACACTAGCGTTTGTATTCCGTCTGGAAGGAGTCCGCATGGAGACCCCTCCGGACGGAATACAATCACAATTGCAAGCGATGTGTTGTCAAAGCACACGGACCCTATAGACTATAATGGGCTCCGTGTGCTTGCCGCGTACTGCCTGCACAAATGATTTGTGCGGGCAGGGCACTGCAAGCACACGGAGCCCATTATAGTCTATAGGGTCCGTGTGCTTTGGCAACACATCGCTTGCAATTGTGATTGTATTCCGTCTGGGGGGTCTCCATGTGGACTCCTTCCGGACAGAATACATACGCTAGTGTGAACCAACCCTAAGTTGGCTGAAAGGTTAGTGACTATTTAAATGCTGAGATTGAAGGATTTTTTTTTATAGGTTGGAATTTTTTTTTTACCTATGATCAGTCTGCTGATCAGTTGCTTGCTTTTTTAACAAGTGAACTGTTCCTGCATCTTAATTACCGTTTTCCCCTATTTACTCATTTATATATTAATTTAATTAACTAATTAATCATTTATTTTATTTATTTGTTCCATTGAGCCATTCTTTTTTCCATCACGATGCTATCTTTCTATGTAAACACTAAGATAAAATTGAATTTGTTTTCTGTAGAAGTATGGTAAGTGTTCTAGGCAAAAAAATGTGTAAAGTTACATACATTTGCTGTGCTTATTATATGATCTGCATTTATATTAAGTTTCTAAGAATAATAAAAATAAATAACATCTCATGGCAAAGTCTATATCTATTGTGATTCTTTATAGTGTCCTATTCATCAAACACTCAAAACCCACCCACCAGCTTGCAGAAGAATACAGGAAGTGAGAAGAGGAGACAACAGGCAAAGCTGCTGAGATAGGGAGATAGGAAAACCCCTTTAACACTTCTATTATTGAAAGCATTGTTTCTTTGCAGCATTATTTCCATACCTGCTAAAATTTTATCACGTTGCTGTATAAAGTCTCATTCCATTCCAACAACTTCTTGGTGTGCTGTTTTTTGTCAATGAGTGTATTTTCTTTTTAAATGTAGATTGTGAGCCCCATCTATTAGTATGTCTTTGTAGAATGGGAGGAAATCCACGCAAACATGGGGAGAACATACAAACTCCTTGCAGATGTTGTTCCTGGCAGGATTCGAACCCAGGACTCCAACACTGCAAGGTTGCAGTGCTAACCACTGAGCCACCGTGTTGCCCCGATGAGTGTATTTTCTGTCTGTCTTATACAATACAAAGATCAGTTACCATGCTCAGATAACCACTGAAGCAAAGTTAGATCATTGTAGATCTCTATTGTAACCTAGTTTTGGTAGAACTTGAGGATCTGGGTCTTGATGTTTGAAACTACTTACCGTATTTTTCGGACTATAAGACGCACTTTTTTTCCCCAAAATTTTTTGGGAAAAGAAGGGTGCGTCTTATAGTTTGAAGGTGGCGCCTGGCATCCGCTGTAATAGAGAGGCGGAAGCCGGCAAGTGATAGACGCCATTACAGGTGCCGGGGCCTGAGACATCGCTGCGCTCCTCTGCCCTGCATGAAGCCAGCAGCAGCTCCTCCGTCCCCCCGCCACTGGCTTCATGCAGGGCAGAGGATCGTAGCGATGTCTCAGGCCCCGGCGTCTATCCCTCCCCGGCATCCACCTCTCTAGTACAGCGGATGCCGGGTCAGTATCCGTGGCCCCTTCTCCCCCGGGGCCGGTCCCCACCGGCCCCGTACCTGTAAAGTTGCAGGCCGGCTCCTGCGCGGCGATATCGCAGGAGCCGACCTGTTCGGGTGACAGCCGGGAGCCTAATGAGGCTCCCGGGCCTGTCACTGCTATATATTAGTATTGCGGCTGGGTCTATGACCAGCCGCCGTAATACTAATATACAGAATGTCCCATAGACGGCAATACAGTTGTATTGCCGTCTATGGGACTTGCGATCAAGCGACCGCAGGTTCAAGCCCCGGGGGGGGAATAAAATAGTAAAAAAAAAAAAAAAACTTTAAAAATATGACATAAATAAAAGTTCTAAATCACCTCCTGGTTTTTTTTCAATACAAGGTGATCTAAGCAATAGATATCCCCCAAAATGGTATAACTAAAAAGTACAGCTGGCCCCGCAAAAAAAACGCTCTATGCATCCCCGTACAGCTGCAGGGTCACCTGTCAATGTGGCCTTGCAGCTGTTGCAAAACTACAACTCCCATATATTAAATATTTTACCAGTTTTTGCTTCAAAATTTTTTTTCCCTATTTTCCTCCTCTAAAACCTAGGTGCGTCTTATAGTCCGAAAAATACGGTAATGAAAAATAATAAGAATCTATAAGATTTTGAGATTTTGATTAGATTCAGAATTATCCATGTCCTCTGGAGTATCTGTTAAGTCCGTTCTTGTTATGGAAACAACTAGATGTTTTATTTAGTATTCTCCTAATAGAATCTATACTATCTAATAGTATGTACACTAGCTTTATTAGCACAAGCATTTCATGTCCAGCTCTCTTCCTTCCTCTTCTCTATAGATAAAGCATTGCTATCAGTCGTGCATTGAAACATAAATAGGCCTATTTTGACTTTTTGATGGATAGAGCAAACAAAATAATGTCCAGTTTTATCATCTATTTGGCCCTATTTTAAGAGAAACACTGAGCTGGGCATGCAAAGACAGATTAGTCTATTGAATAACCTACTTAACAAAGTGCAAACACATACATCATTGTCATCGGTATACTATGGTAATTATGCAGAGTCCCATTGGTGGCAGAGAGGCTATGCTAAACACCTGTGAGCTGGACATTTAGGTCAAGCCACAGGAATGCTTTCCTGTGGTACAGCAGACCACCACAATAACTATTCCAGTATGTACAGCAGACCACCACAATAACTATTCCAGTATGTACAGCAGACCACCACAATAACTATTCCAGTATGTACAGCAGACCACCACAATAACTATTCCAGTATGTATAGAAGACCACCACAATAACTATTCCAGTATGTATAGCAGACCACCACAATAACTATTCCAGTATGTACAGCAGACCACCACAATAACTATTCCAGTATGTATAGCAGACCACCACAATAACTATTCCAGTATGTACAGCAGACCACCACAATAACTATTCCAGTATGTACAGCAGACCACCACAATAACTATTCCAGTATGTACAGCAGACCACCACAATAACTATTCCAGTATGTACAGCAGACCACCACAATAACTATTCCAGTATGTACAGCAGACCACCACAATAACTATTCCAGTATGTACAGCAGACCACCACAATAACTATTCCAGTATGTACAGCAGACCACCACAATAACTATTCCAGTATGTACAGCAGACCACCACAATAACTATTCCAGTATGTACAGCAGACCACCACAATAACTATTCCAGTATGTACAGCAGACCACCACAATAACTATTCCAGTATATATAACAGACCACCACAATAACTATTCCAGTATGTACAACAGACCACCACAATAACTATTCCAGTATGTACAGCAGACCACCACAATAACTATTCCAGTATGTATAGCAGACCACCACAATAACTATTCCAGTATGTACAACAGACCACCACAATAACTATTCCAGTATGTACAGCAGACCACCACAATAACTATTCCAGTATGTATAGAAGACCACCACAATAACTATTCCAGTATGTACAGCAGACCACCACAATAACTATTCCAGTATGTACAGCAGATCACCACAATAACTATTCCAGTATGTATAGCAGACCACCACAATAACTATTCCAGTATGTACAGCAGACCACCACAATAACTATTCCAGTATGTATAGCAGACCACCACAATAACTATTCCAGTATGTACAGCAGACCACCACAATAACTATTCCAGTATGTATAGCAGACCACCACAATAACTATTCCAGTATGTATAACAGACCACCACAATAACTATTCCAGTATGTACAGCAGACCACCACAATAACTATTCCAGTATGTATAGCAGACCACCACAATAACTATTCCAGTATATATAACAGACCACCACAATAACTATTCCAGTATGTATAGCAGACCACCACAATAACTATTCCAGTATGTATAGCAGACCACCACAATAACTATTCCAGTATGTACAGCAGACCACCACAATAACTATTCCAGTATGTACAGCAGACCACCACAATAACTATTCCAGTATGTACAGCAGACCACCACAATAACTATTCCAGTATGTACAGCAGACCACCACAATAACTAGTCCAGTATGTACAGCAGACCACCACAATAACTATTCCAGTATGTATAGCAGACCACCACAATAACTATTCCAGTATGTATAGAAGACCACCACAATAACTATTCCAGTATGTATAGCAGACCACCACAATAACTATTCCAGTATGTACAGCAGACCACCACAATAACTATTCCAGTATGTACAGCAGACCACCACAATAACTATTCCAGTATGTACAGCAGACCACCACAATAACTATTCCAGTATGTATAGCAGTCCATCACAATAACTATTCCAGTATATATAACAGACCACCACAATAACTATTCCAGTATGTACAGCAGACCACCACAATAACTATTCCAGTATGTACAGCAGACCACCACAATAACTATTCCAGTATGTATAGCAGACCACCACAATAACTATTCCAGTATGTACAGCAGACCATCACAATAACTATTCCAGTATGTATAGCAGACCACCACAATAACTATTCCAGTATGTACAGCAGACCACCACAATAACTATTCCAGTATATATAACAGACCACCACAATAACTATTCCAGTATGTATAGCAGACCACCACAATAACTATTCCAGTATGTACAGCAGACCACCACAATAACTATTCCAGTATGTACAGCAGACCACCACAATAACTATTCCAGTATGTACAGCAGACCACCACAATAACTATTCCAGTATGTACAGCAGACCACCACAATAACTATTCCAGTATGTATAGCAGACCACCACAATAACTATTCCAGTATGTATAGAAGACCACCACAATAACTATTCCAGTATGTATAGCAGACCACCACAATAACTATTCCAGTATGTACAGCAGACCACCACAATAACTATTCCAGTATGTATAGCAGACCACCACAATAACTATTCCAGTATGTACAGCAGACCACCACAATAACTATTCCAGTATGTATAGCAGACCACCACAATAACTATTCCAGTATGTACAGCAGACCACCACAATAACTATTCCAGTATGTACAGCAGACCACCACAATAACTATTCCAGTATGTACAGCAGACCACCACAATAACTATTCCAGTATGTACAGCAGACCACCACAATAACTATTCCAGTATGTACAGCAGACCACCACAATAACTATTCCAGTATGTACAGCAGACCACCACAATAACTATTCCAGTATGTACAGCAGACCACCACAATAACTATTCCAGTATGTACAGCAGACCACCACAATAACTATTCCAGTATGTACAGCAGACCACCACAATAACTATTCCAGTATGTACAGCAGACCACCACAATAACTATTCCAGTATGTATAGCAGACCACCACAATAACTATTCCAGTATGTACAACAGACCACCACAATAACTATTCCAGTATGTACAGCAGACCACCACAATAACTATTCCAGTATGTATAGCAGACCACCACAATAACTATTCCAGTATATATAACAGACCACCACAATAACTATTCCAGTATGTACAACAGACCACCACAATAACTATTCCAGTATGTACAGCAGACCACCACAATAACTATTCCAGTATGTATAGAAGACCACCACAATAACTATTCCAGTATGTACAGCAGACCACCACAATAACTATTCCAGTATGTACAGCAGATCACCACAATAACTATTCCAGTATGTATAGCAGACCACCACAATAACTATTCCAGTATGTACAGCAGACCACCACAATAACTATTCCAGTATGTACAGCAGACCACCACAATAACTATTCCAGTATGTATAGCAGACCACCACAATAACTATTCCAGTATGTATAACAGACCACCACAATAACTATTCCAGTATGTACAGCAGACCACCACAATAACTATTCCAGTATGTATAGCAGACCACCACAATAACTATTCCAGTATGTACAGCAGACCACCACAATAACTATTCCAGTATGTATAGCAGACCACCACAATAACTATTCCAGTATGTATAACAGACCACCACAATAACTATTCCAGTATGTACAGCAGACCACCACAATAACTATTCCAGTATGTATAGCAGACCACCACAATAACTATTCCAGTATATATAACAGACCACCACAATAACTATTCCAGTATGTATAGCAGACCACCACAATAACTATTCCAGTATGTATAGCAGACCACCACAATAACTATTCCAGTATGTACAGCAGACCACCACAATAACTATTCCAGTATGTACAGCAGACCACCACAATAACTATTCCAGTATGTACAGCAGACCACCACAATAACTAGTCCAGTATGTACAGCAGACCACCACAATAACTATTCCAGTATGTATAGCAGACCACCACAATAACTATTCCAGTATGTATAGAAGACCACCACAATAACTATTCCAGTATGTATAGCAGACCACCACAATAACTATTCCAGTATGTACAGCAGACCACCACAATAACTATTCCAGTATGTACAGCAGACCACCACAATAACTATTCCAGTATGTACAGCAGACCACCACAATAACTATTCCAGTATGTATAGCAGTCCATCACAATAACTATTCCAGTATATATAACAGACCACCACAATAACTATTCCAGTATGTACAGCAGACCACCACAATAACTATTCCAGTATGTACAGCAGACCACCACAATAACTATTCCAGTATGTATAGCAGACCACCACAATAACTATTCCAGTATGTACAGCAGACCATCACAATAACTATTCCAGTATGTATAGCAGACCACCACAATAACTATTCCAGTATGTACAGCAGACCACCACAATAACTATTCCAGTATATATAACAGACCACCACAATAACTATTCCAGTATGTATAGCAGACCACCACAATAACTATTCCAGTATGTACAGCAGACCACCACAATAACTATTCCAGTATGTACAGCAGACCACCACAATAAATATTCCAGTATGTACAGCAGACCACCACAATAACTATTCCAGTATGTATAACAGACCACCACAATAACTATTCCAGTATGTATAGCAGACCACCACAATAACTATTCCAGTATGTATAGCAGACCACCACAATAACTATTCCAGTATGTATAACAGACCACCACAATAACTATTCCAGTATGTACAGCAGACCACCACAATAACTATTCCAGTATGTATAGCAGACCACCACAATAACTATTCCAGTATGTACAGCAGACCACCACAATAACTATTCCAGTATGTACAGCAGACCACCACAATAAATATTCCAGTATGTACAGCAGACCACCACAATAACTATTCCAGTATGTATAACAGACCACCACAATAACTATTCCAGTATGTATAACAGACCACCACAATAACTATTCCAGTATGTACAGCAGACCACCACAATAACTATTCCAGTATGTATAACAGACCACCACAATAAGTATTCCAGTATGTACAGCAGACCACCACAATAAGTATTCCAGTATGTACAGCAGACCACCACAATAACTATTCCAGTATGTATAGCAGACCACCACAATAACTATTCCAGTATGTATAACAGACCACCACAATAACTATTCCAGTATGTACAGCAGACCACCACAATAACTATTCCAGTATGTACAGCAGACCACCACAATAACTATTCCAGTATGTATAGCAGACCACCACAATAACTATTCCAGTATATATAACAGACCACCACAATAACTATTCCAGTATGTATAGCAGACCACCACAATAACTATTCCAGTATATATAACAGACCACCACAATAACTATTCCAGTATGTACAGCAGACCACCACAATAACTATTCCAGTATGTACAGCAGACCACCACAATAACTATTCCAGTATGTACAGCAGACCACCACAATAACTATTCCAGTATGTATAGCAGACCACCACAATAACTATTCCAGTATATATAACAGACCACCACAATAACTATTCCAGTATGTATAGCAGACCACCACAATAACTATTCCAGTATGTATAGCAGACCACCACAATAACTATTCCAGTATATATAACAGACCACCACAATAACTATTCCAGTATGTATAGCAGACCACCACAATAACTATTCCAGTATATATAACAGACCACCACAATAACTATTCCAGTATGTATAACAGACCACCACAATAACTATTCCAGTATATATAACAGACCATCACAATAACTATTCCAGTATATATAACAGACCACCACAATAACTATTCCAGTATGTATAACAGACCACCACAATAACTGTTCCAGTATGTATAACAGACCACCACAATAACTATTCCAGTATGTACAGCAGACCACCACAATAACTATTCCAGTATATATAACAGACCACCACAATAACTATTCCAGTATGTACAGCAGACCACCACAATAACTATTCCAGTATGTACAGCAGACCACCACAATAACTATTCCAGTATGTACAGCAGACCACCACAATAACTATTCCAGTATGTATAGCAGACCACCACAATAACTATTCCAGTATGTATAGCAGACCACCACAATAACTATTCCAGTATGTACAGCAGACCACCACAATAACTATTCCAGTATGTACAGCAGACCACCACAATAACTATTCCAGTATGTATAGAAGACCACCACAATAACTATTCCAGTATGTATAGAAGACCACCACAATAACTATTCCAGTATGTATAGAAGACCACCACAATAACTATTCCAGTATATATAACAGACCACCATAGTAACTATTCCAGTATGTATAGCAGACCACCACAATAACTATTCCAGTGTATATAACAGACCACCACAATAACTAGTCCAGTATATATAACAGACCACCACAATAACTATTCCAGTATATATAACAGACCACCATAATAACTATTCCAGTATGTATAACAAACCACCATCAGACCACCATTTCCATCACATAAAATTATGACATATTGCTAGGATATGCCATCATTTCATGATCAGTGATGGTCCAACCTCATGCAACCCCTATGAATCTTGAGAATGAAGGTGGTCCACTACTGATCCAGCTGTGGTCTCAGCATTGTATTTCCCTGTACAGTGGTGTTCCCGGCCACCTGGCAGGGCAGAGAACTGCAATCAGATCCTGTTTTCTTCAATTGAAGCCTTGAGCCTCATATTGTCAGACACTCCAGTATTGACTCTTGCCATAATACATCTTTTATGGGTTACAGCTCAATTTCATATAGTGTAAGACACGGAGTAGCAAGATATAATTTTGCCCCCACTAGAGGGAGCATATTGCATACGAGTGTTACATTGAATTCAGTAATAAATGTGTCTTCAGTAAGTTTATTAACCCCACAAGAACACAGTCCAAAAGTGCCTTAAAGGGGTATTCCCAGCTACATAATTATTTTTAAATTTGTAGATAATTAAAAGTTAAACATTTTTTGCAAATATAAGTAATTAAAAATTCTGCAGAGTTTTAAAGATTTTCTCTAACTTTCTTAGTGGTGACAGTCTGTTATCTTGATCGGTTGCCATGAATACGACGACTAATCTAGAAACTTTCTAAGGTCAGAAAATCAGCCATGATTTCTTTATTGTGGCCGGGATATCTTCTGATACATGTAGTGTCCCTGCCTGATAACCAGCTACAATAAGAAAATCATAGCTGGGTTCCTCACAAGTCCTAGACACTGAGAGTTTGAACGGCAGATTTTGCTGGAATAATTTTCAGGCACCATATCTCATTTGCAGAGCCCCTAGAGTACTAATACAAAGGAAACCCCCCCCAAAAAGGACCCCATTTTGTAAACTGCACCCCTCAAAAAAATTTATCAGGGGTCTAATGAGCATTAGTAAACCAGACATGACTGCACAGCGGATGGTGGAGCGTAAATATATAAGCTGTGCAGAGTGCATTGGGAACACCAAACTCCCCACTATATCCCAGTAGCTCCTAAGATTATGGGGTCAGTTCTGGTATATTTTCCTTCGTAAGCTCTAAATCTGGGGTGTCCACTGATACACGCTTCGCTTCCATCGGGGGTTAAGGAGCATGATGTTAGCTGTATGTTACAGCTAACTCCGGCTCCCGATCCCGCCGGTAGTTTTACTTTCACTTTGAAACACTTAAGACGGGGCGGTCACTATTGACCGCCTGCACCTTAAGGGTTAAACAGCGGGGATCGGTGTTATCACCATCCCTGCTGTTACAGCGGGAGCCTGGCTGTCAGATACAGCCCGGTTCCCATGGCTCTGCTTCTGAGCCCGTGCAATCTCCATCACGTACAGGCACGTGGGAATGCGGGAACGAACCACATTCCCTGACGTGCCTGCACGTGATTTAGTGTAAAGGGGTATCTAGGGGTAAATGTATCTAGGGTCTGGCGTAGATTTTAGCCAATATTTGTGAGTTTTCTCACGCAAATAATGTTAAATTTATAGATTTATAATGTTTATTCTCCTGCAACGATGTTGCTGTTATCCAATTAATATTTATTGTATATTTTTTATGAGATTAATAATGAAATATAATTATATACTATTTAGTCTATACTTTTCACTCATTCGGTAGGTGTACAGATATATTTTGTAGGTTGACGTATTTAGATGTGGCAGATTGTGCCTTGAAAATCCACATGTAGCAAAAATAAATTTGCATGAAGTTTTTAATATGTATTTGCCATTGTAATTATAATGTATCTCACTCTATGTAAAGCCAAGATCATGTGGGGAAACTATCAGCAAATATGCAGGAAAATTTGTGGCAGATTTTAATTTGTGGATTTGTTCACAATCTGAAGTGCAAAAATATGCTGGTAAGGGGCCACACGGTGGCTCAGTGGTTAGCACTGCAGCCTTGCAAAGATGGGGTCCTGGTGTTCAAATCCCACCAAGGGCAAAAAAAAATCTGCAAGGAGTTTGTGTGTTCTCCCTGTGTTTGCATGGATTTCCATCCCATATTCCAAAAACATAGTGATAGGGAAAAATGTACATTGTGAGCTCTATGTGGGGCTCACAATCTACAACAACAAAAAAAAAATATGCTGGTAAACGGTTAGGAGTAAGGCTAGGGCAATATGGTGACTATGACAGCAACTCTTAGTCATGCAGCCAAAGATTGTGACTTCTTAACCAATGCAACTCCATTCACTAACATTTAGTGCAAGGCAACTCGACAATATTTAGATGTGCAAGGAAAGATGTGGTCAAAGTTGCCGTCTATATAAACAATATAAATATGTTCTTCTACTCTTCAGCATATTAGTACATATTTGTAATAGGTTTCTATTGCATACTTACTGTATAATGATAGACTCCTCTGTCCCATAAAGTAGCGCTGTTCACAAACTTGAAATATAAGGGAGTTGGTTTCTGCAAATAAAGCAATGAAAGATTAATGAAAAAAATGATATGATAGATTTATGGATGAATTATTTTGCTTTCTAATTTATTCAAGATATACACTGCCATTAAAACCAACACTGTACTTACAGATGTTACATATTATTGTACCTTTTTCTCATCAAAGAAGTAAAGGAGGATAAAATATTTGACGGGGTTATGTTACAGAAAATATTTTTTCCTATATCCTATGTGTTTTTCCCCTGTCGGGCATTCAATCTGACCATTTTCAGGTGTGTCAGCGGGTCAATAGCGATCCTATTCACTTCAATGGGAGTGCCAGAGATAGACAAAGTACAGCATTCAGCTATATGAATTCAGAGCACTGGATATATAACACTCCTCATCTTAGAGTACATGAACGGTCTTCTTTACGTGACAAGAAATCAAATCCACTTGATTGGAATGAACTAAACCAGGGGCCCTCAAACTACGACACGCAGGCCATATGCGGCCCACCGGGGACATTTTTCCAGCCCACCGGCAGGGGCGCACCTATAGTGAAGCTCCTAGGCCCATTAGTGAGCGAACCCTTCTTTCAGCTGTATGTGCCTACACTGACTGCTGAGTGTGACCTCTGCCCCGGCGCAGTCAAAAGCAGTAGGACATAGGGGGCTACTGTGGAGCATTTAATACTGTGTGGGGAGGAATTTGTTCATAGTTTTTTTAAAAACTATATTTCGGCCCTCAAGTGGTCTGAGAGACGGTGAACTGGCCCCCTTTATAAAAAGTTTGAAGACCCCTGATCTAAACTATCATAATAATTGTAATAATTACAGTGATAATAATAAAAACTTAAGATATAGAGTGTCTTTTGCCCAGCTTTATCAAATGCTCAGTTCTATATTCATTCTGTAAATCTCTGAATATGTAACACGGAGTTGAATATGAAGTTCTGTGTTGATCCAAGCGAAGACCATTCAGTACGTTCAGTATGTTCATCTCTTATATGAAAGACCATTCAGCTGTAAGAGATTGTGTTCCATAGCCCACTATCAGGTAATTTCTAAAAAGCATGTAGGTAACCTCCTTTCAACTTTATCTTGGGCCCTCCTTTAAAACAGACAAAACGTATGAAGAGAACCATGGCCAGACCAGGATACAGGTGGGATCTCTTAATTTCTGAAAAGCTATTGTAACCAAAATGAGAAAACGTTCTTCAAAGTAAGAAGGAGCTCAGATATTCATTGCAGACAAGTCATTAACTTGATTTTCCAATGAATCCAGCATTAGGCTTTCATTAACAACTGTTTGTATTCTTGCTGAACAGTAGCTGAATTATGGAGGTTGATCAATGGGAACAAATTGAACAAGAGAATTTTGGAAGCTTCTAAATGCAATTAACTTGTTTGGCGGTAATTATATATTGAAAGCTTAATCGAGTACTCCTGGAAATTCATAAGGGGCTACATGTGGTCTAAAGGTACACAGTTACATGAAGAAACAGACGCGCTGACCTCTTTTCATAAGAAAGAAGAGGCAGCGCTAAGTGTGGTGTTAATGACAAATACAGCTCAGCCCAACGAGGCAGCCTGCACGCTAAAAAAACAAGAATGGCTTTAATGAATTGGAGCACAATGCTGTTTAGTCATGGATGTCTTGGTTAACATATAAGTGCAGACAGGTGATGCAATACAGGGTTAATGCTTTTTGTGTCTTATACACAAACACACGCTTTTGAGTGTATTCCGATAAATGAATGGAGCCACCTACTAAATCAGGTGTACGAAGAAAAGTCTAATATCTTCCAGCTACTTCTGTTCCCTCTATAATGAGTTTGAAACTGGATACCCCAAGCTGAAAAGGTCAGGATCAGAGCGTATATCCCTGCCTACACTGCCTGCAAGATTAGAAACAAATTACATGAGGACATGCACCATAGCTGGGGCTTATATTCAATGTAAACAGGGAAATAGGATGCGGCCTCTAATTGAATTGCCTATGCCGAGTGCCTATCAATGATGTGTGCTGTGCCGAAGATTTCATCAGAAACCCAAGAACTACATGGCTGTATAGAGACGGGAGACTCAGAACACTGGAATATTGTAGATCTAGACACTTCAGATAATACAACGTGAATGTACTTCTGTATCCAAAATCTCCAATGCATCCAGAAAATGATTTATTTAAGGTTGGAATTGGATTGGCTTTCCAAAGGACCGGATCACATGTGCTATGCTATATATATGCTATATATGCTATATCATTTTTCATGCTGTCTTCAATATTTCAATTATTTTCCTCTTCCCCTTATAAGCAAACAATGACATTTCTCAAAAAGTGCATGTGACGTGATCTGGAAAAAGTTATCCCAGGGATGAGTCCTATGTCCTACTATGCAATCGTAGATTTATTGTTCTTCTTTTTGTACTCATACCAACTGCCTGCTAAAGAAGCTCAAACACATTAGATGTATCAGCTGAACCTGCCAATTTCGCCACTGACCTTTCTAACATACATGAGTCCTCCCAATGCCAGATGTTGGGGGATTTAGGGATTGGGCAGATGGATTTCAACTACCTAATCTTTTTGTTGATTTGAAAAAAAGCAGATTTCTCCCCTCTCCTATTAAATATACATCCACTGCTCAACCGAGCCAACCATGCACATGTATAGGGAGGTCAAGTGAGGTAGCCGTCAGTGACAATTTAACCACTTACTTCCTCTGGTGTTCTTTTCGCATCAATCCTTGGGTTCTCCAGCTGGTACCACCCCTGGATCATGTGTTCGGATTGAGTCGTTCACCACTTCCCTTATCTACTATGCTCACTGGTTTACCTGTACTATGGGGATGGCCAAATAACTCATTATAAAAGTAAAGCCAGTCCCCATAGTAAAGGTAAATACATATGAACGTGAGAGAAAGGAGGAGACATAGCATCTCGTGTGCCAGGTTATGGTTCTGATCATGTGACCCAAGTTCTAAGTCAGTCCAGAAACCCAAGGTCTGACCCATATAGAACCCCGAAAGAAGAAAGTAGTTAAGTTCTTGAATAACCCCTTTAACTCTGAGTATTGGGTATGTTAATATTGAATACACTCTACCCATCCTTCCATTTGTCAGGGGAGAACACATGAGATTGTTGGCCAATATGGACAAAAACTGAAGATTTGGCAGAATTTTCTATTATGTATGTGGGGCAGTTATCTTCTAACTGGGGGAATGTAAGATTGCACATGTAGCAGGTTTAGTGTTGGTCCGAACTTCTATCTAATATAAACTTTCAAAAGATTTCATATGTTCTGACCTTCCATCTGTGCCGATTGTCTTTATTTGCAGCAACCTTTCACATCACACGTCTCACCTAGACATAAGACTTGCATCTAATTCAATGTCCTTTGAGGCTTTATATACGTACAACAAAGCAAGATGCTTGAGTGACAAATTCTTAACTAACATATGTTAACGTCTGTGCACAGAAGTCAAGGTTTTGTCTTTGTACAACCTCCAAACACTGAGCAATGAAAGTAAAGCCCTTTCATTTACCAAAGTGAAAAGTTAAATTCAATTGTATTTAATTGAGTCCTTAAAAGAAATGTGGACATTGAGGTTATCCGGGGTCAGATGGCTGCACTGACTTTCTGACTTTTCAGAAGCTAAAGAAAAGCTAGCCGGGGTCCCTGCTGGTAGGACGGCCTGTCACATTTGTTTTTCCTCTTTTCTACTTTAATTTAATAGCAATCAGCACAATATGGTTGTGTTTGTGTGAACAAAGGATTGGGCAGAAGCAACATTCACTGCCTGCTATAGTCTTACAACTACAATGGCGCTCTTACACTTTTATACCGTGTCATAGTTTACAATGCTGAGTATTGTTGCCAAACTTGGACAGATGTGCGGTTACTATTCTGTAAATATTACCTTCTGGCATGTCATAAATACCATAACTTCTGTGATATATGAATCAATATGCAAGGTCAATGAGGAAGCGATATACAATACTTCAGTCATTATATCAATACAAATCATACGTGTCAATGTCTGCCGTCAGTCATCAGGCATCGATGTGTAATGTGTGATATGTTACGTAAGAGAATCATGTTAAACCTATAGTACACATACAACATGCAGGCCAGCAGTCATATCACCTGTACAGGCACAATGTACTGTATACCCGTCTGTCCTGCTGCAGCAAAAGGTCTTTTCTGGATTGTGTCCAAAGGATTTAACCTTCTCACTGTTACCCATACAATAGTATTTTGTTTAGAGACTTCTATGATCATCTGTCACCTTCACCCATCCTCACCGTATCCCCACTGCAGCATAGAAAGTGACACAACACCAGGGCTTGTGTCAGCGAAAGTCCTAGCCACACAAATTCATCACAGTTCCCTTCCTCCTTAGGCCTCAGCGGTCACTTGCAGCAATAACTACCATGTGAGTATTTTTTTTTTACCTTACCTGGTCTCCTACCCAAGTACTGAGAATCCTGGACAACCCCTTTAAGTATTTTAGACTTCTATTACACTTTGTATGGCAAAAGGGTATGGCTTAAAAAAAAAATGGCAAAGCCTAAGATAAGACCGTGTGTACCAAAATCTTATAAAGTCTGAATAATCTTAATTTAAAAAAAAACTTAGGATAAAAAGTTTAAAGATGCAACACGTCAGTATCAGTGACTGAAAAAATCAGCCACGTTTTTAGATTGTGCAGTCTAAGGGTGAATTCACACTGAGTAAACGCTAGCTTATTCTGAACGTAAAACACGTTCAGAATAAGCGGCGTCTAAAGCAGCTCCATTCATTTCTATGGGAGCGGGGATACGAGCGCTCCCCATAGAAATGAATGGGCTGCTTCTTTCACTCCGTGCAGTCCCATTGAAGTGAATGGGGAGTGCCGGCGTATACGGCAAGCTCTGCTCATGCCGGAGCGTACACGCCGGCACTCCCCATTCACTTCAATGGGACTGCACGGAGTGAAAGAAGCAGCCCATTCATTTCTATGGGGAGCGCTCGTATCCCCGCTCCCATAGAAATGAATGGAGCTGCTTTAGACGCCGCTTATTCTGAACGTGTTTTACGTTCAGAATAAGCTAGCGTTTACTCAGTGTGAATGCACCCTAAGTTTACATTGTAAATATTCTTCTGCAGCCATTTTTCATTGTTGCTGTTTTGTTTTTTTATTCCTCGCCTCAAACCCCTACTTTTTTATTTTTCCATTCATAGGGCTCATTTTTAGAGTACAAATTGTACTGATTCCCAGTATCTTGCACTTTAACATTCAATGGTGGGAAGCTGGGGAAAAATTCTGAATGGTACAGAATTGGGGACAAAAGGAACACAATAGCCCCATTTACTTATAGGTTCCATTTTAAAAGCGTTCACTGGTAGTAAAAATGATACATTACAATGACATTGTTTTTGCTATGTTTTAATACCTAAAAAAAGTTAAACTTTTTTTTAAAAACAAAATTCTTTGCTACATCATATTCTGTACCCAATAATTTCTTAGTACCCTATCATCTAGCCCAGGGGTAGGGAACGTACGGCTCTCCAGCTGTTGCAAAACTACAACTCCCAGCATGCATACTTGCTCTACTGTTCTTGGAACTCCGATGGAAGTGAATGGAGCATGTTGGGAGTTGTAGTTTCACAGCAGCTGGAGAGCCGAAGGTTCCCTACCCCTGATCTAGCCTGTACCTTGAACTGTTAAGCCCTGTTAGACCTGTCTGTAGCCTATTGAATCACTTTTGCTTTGGACTAGGGCCCATGTAGCTATGTAAGCTAGGAACATGCTCACAAGGGTTCATGACTGATAATGGGGGCCTCTGATGTGACATGAAGGAGGCAGCTCTCCGGGAAGGCAAACACTGGCTAGCTTGTTACTGCATTCTGATTCCAGACATTGCAGCTATCTGATGCAGCTATATAGTAATATACCAAGTCATATATTAAAGGGATTCTATCATTAGAATCCGTTTTTCAGGCCTACGACGTCAGAACAGCCTTAAGAAAGATTATTCTTCCCCTACTTCTAGATATCCTCTCCACGCCGCCGTTCTGGGGATATTCACGGTTTCCCCTGTGCTGCCTGCAGACTCTTCAGTGACACCCACCATCTTGTTCTTGTGACCGCCTCTTCTCCATGTCTTCAACCGAAAGCAACAACTGCGCATGTGCCTCTTATGCGATTGTCCATTTGGCCACAGGAAAATGGCCTCCACACATGCGCAGTCGGCACTTTCAGTTGAAGATGTGGAGAAAAGGCGGACCAGAGAAGAAGATGGAGGGTGTCGCTTGAGAGTCTGCAGACAGCACAGGGGATGCTCCCTGTGTTGTTTGAGCGCAGGGGGACCACCCCCACTGCTGTTTGGAGACTTATTTACATACATTGAAAACTATGAATATCACCGGAATGGCGGCACGGAGAAGACGTCTAAAGGTAGTGGAAGAATAGCCTTTCTTAAGACTGTTTCGACGTGGTAGGCCTGAAAAAAAGGATTCTAATGATATAATCCCTTTAAATAATCTACCCTGATGGAGATGCAGTATTCTGCCTATATATAAGTAGTGCAGTGAGACTACTGTGCTGTGTGGCACTAGAGGGGTGAGGGGCCTGTGGGCCCTTCTTGGCTTAGGGGCCCACCCTTCTTTCCTGTTGGCCAGTCCAAGCCAGTCTGAAAATGCTTCATAAATAACAGACACGAACAAACTGCAAATAAGACATTGTACGTGGGCTTAAGATCTAGCAGGTAGGCTTCCAGACACATGCAAAGAACTTCTGACTTCACTTGCAGCCAAATTTAACAGACAAGGGGAATCATGATGTGCTTTGTCCTTAGAAGCACCCTGGGAGACTGAGGATATTTCAGCAGATCATATTGTGCTTCCCTTTATATTGTCCCACACAAGAAAGTATCACATCTGGATTTGTTACCAAGGTGACAGTAAGCCCGTCTGGCACAATCCATGCCTGTTCTACACTTTGTTGCCGTCCAAATGTCTCAATACAAAAAGCAGATCCTACAGATAGCGGTATTAATAGATAATACTTCAGTATTGTCATATTTTCACTTCTCTTTAGTTTGAGATAACAACTGTAGAAATACTCTATATTTATCAGACATACAGCGGTTGAAATAAGTATTGAGCACGTCACCGATTTTCTAAGTAAATATATTTCTAAAGTTGTTATTGACATGAAATTCTCACCAGATGTTGGTAACAACCCATCCAGGCAAACCACAGATGTCCATAAATTAAATTATGCGTGATAATGAGAAATGACACAGGGAAAAGTAATGAAAACGCTTACAGAAATTAATATTAGCTTCCAGTCCCCTTTCCTATAGTAGTCTGCCCAGGGGAGGTGATTAGAAATAACAAATACATATTCTCACCTCTCCTGGGCTTCAGGCGATCCCTAGCATTCTCTTCGGCTGGCCTCAGCAGTCACATAGGATACACCAGTGTAATGATGTCATCATTCCCCACTCAACCACTGAGGCCCAATCACTGGTCCCAGTGATGGCCTCTGGATAAAGTGATCATAGTCACAGACAGAAGATATTGCAGAAAACTGGATGAAGCAAGGATGCCGAGGTGAGGTAAGGTTATTATAAACATTCGTTATTTTCCATCACCTCCCCTGGGCCACTGAGGCGACCCCAGTGTATAATAATAGTGCTGAGCCCCACAAATATTCATCAAATTTTGTTTGGGTTTGCTTGAAGCAGCTCAAGGGGGACTTTTGCAAACATTTTATACTGATTGGGATCACTGAGGAGCATATTATAATGCATGGGGCTGCTGTGGAGCACATTTTACTGTGTGTGAGCCACTGTGGAGCATATTGTACTTGTAGGGGCCACTGTGGAGCATATTATTCTGTATGGGGCCACTGTGGAGCATATTATACTTTGTGGAGCCACTATAGAGCATATTATACTGTGTGGCGTCACTTTAGAGCATATTATACTGTGTGAGGGGCCACTGTGGAGCATATTATATAGTGTGGAGGCAACTATTGAGCATATTATACTGTGTGTGACCACTGTGGAGCATATTATACTGCGTGGAGCATATTATACCTTGGAGGAGCTCTGGGGAAGATATCATACTATGTGGGCCCCTTCACTATTCACATCACACACCATTTGTTTTATAGCAGCTGTGCACTGTTATTATAGGTTTTAATTATATTGCAAGGTCACTATAAAACAGATCCTGTGCAATGTAAATAATGAAGGGGTCACGGTACTCGCAAAAGCATCACAATACTTTCAAACGGTTGATCAGCAAGCACCCTAGGTGTTAGATCTGTAAGACTGTTAGGACCCTGCAGATCAGATGTTTCCCAAAACACACAGCTCCCAGTATTGTTTCCATGCTGGAGGCTGTGCTGCTCACTCACCATATTCTTGATAACCACAGTTGTGGGTACTATAGTTGAATCCCTATCAAGTATCTGAGATATCGCTGCAGCACCCATAATCGGCGCTAACCGTAAAAGTTTGCACTGGGCCCACAAGAGTTTAGTTATGCCACTGATCAGAAATTGAAAAAAGAACTGACTTACCTTTGGTGAAGCAAGTGTTGTCCTATAGGGTATCCATGTTGTATATTTAGGAATCCTGTTTATTCCACAATTGAAAAACAGTCTGTGATTCTTCTCTTGTGCACCCCCCACCAAGACATTATATGGCAGAGAAGGTTTATGGATCTGAGAGTTCAACATGTTGGAGTTCTTGACATTTTATAATATGTTACAATATGCTCTTTTATTTGTGATTCTCAATCTTAGCAGCAGCAACCAAGGCAACAAGTGATGAGTCAGTAATGGACGCTACGTGTAACATGAAATACCGACCAAGTAGTTAGTTATGCTCCAGAACCTTGGTTTTACCTCACTGGTTTGGAAACCGGAGAGTTGTATATGCAGCAGGAATAGAGATTTGGTAAATGATTCTTTAAAGCAACAGCTAGACAGTCAGTGTAAGGACTAACATGTTAACTATAATAGAAATAAGTAATGGACAAAAAATAAAAATAACTTTATTTAAGAATATGTCACCTCTCCTGACATGTCTGTCTTAGTAAATACTTTAGAAAGGTTATTCATCTCTTACCTCTTCTTTCTTCATTATGGTAATTGTACTAAAAAAATACAAGGGGCGATCCTATGTGCTCAGAGAACAGTGTTGTTCTCCATTCCAGCGCTGGCTCTGTCTTCTGCATCTCCCCCACTTTACTCCTCTACTTACAGGAGACCACTGCAAAATGGCAGACAGAACAACCGACTGCGTAGGTTCTTTTGCCATTTTGTGGTGGTCTTATGTAAGCTTTTGTAGCACATTTACCATACTGAAGAAAGAAGACAAAATTCAAAACCAGACCTTCAAAATAAAGGTAAGAGATGAATACCCTTTCTAAAGGCTACTCCGACGTGCTTTTAGTTTAAAACCGTTTTTTATGATAGAATCCCTTTAAATATGGTTATGAATGGGAAAAACCCTTTAAAGACAATTTTCTGGTACAATTTCTTTCTTCTTTGTCTTCGCACCCCCTTCCGCAGTGATCAGTCACCATCACTAAGCTCTGTAGCTCTTGTAATACAGGCGGTGAGCCCATACAGCTGCAGGGCCTCATAGCAACGCCTACTGTATGTCTGCCACTGTGTATAGTTCCCCCATGGTCCCCATCTAATACATTTCCAGACAATAAAACAGATTTGTTAGTAATATGCTATTACATTATGAGATAGACAAACTCCCTTTAAGCCAAACTTCATATTTCAATTGTAATATTCTATATGAGAATAATTCACATTGTCTAGGTTAAACCTATTCTGTGCACTATAAAAGACATATAAGTAATTATCCGGTATCATACTGTTATGTTAATGTGAAAAGTAACTTGATGTCATTTTACATAAAAGTATCTGTTAACTAAACAGTCTATTGGCGCATAAAAGTGGAGTTGTCCTATGTAGCATTTATGTGATTTATAAATATATATTGTCTTAACTAGCTTCTAAAGAGCGTCTTTGAGAGGAATTGTTAGAGGATTAACATAAATTACCAGGAGCTAAGTGTCATAATGGCTCCTACTCTTTTGTGTGTCCATCATTCACCGATAATCTTGGTGGAGTAAGCCATTATTAAAACATATATTCAATAAGCATAGCAATTTCTTTAGATCTGAGAAAAAACCTGTGCACTCTTCAAGACATAAAGCAAAATAGAAAAGGAAAAGTTGTAAAGTCCAAAATTAAAGGAGTTTATAAAAACTTGTTTAAAATGAAGGAAGTGGTTAAAATGGTTGAATTTAGAATTTTAGGTTTGTGTATGTTTTCAGTAACATGACCAGCAAGAGTACTGGAATACTACAAGTACAAATGGCATGTAGTTCTGATAAAGGGTAGATCTTGCAGTGAAAATACTTATGCAGCTATGTCATGCTATTCCTGCATGTTTTACATGTAAAGTAATATATATCATATAGTGCTCTTTGATATCTACTACAGTATATGCCAATATACAGTGTGCCATTAGCAACAATCCATATAAAGCAGATCATACTGTTAACTATCAACCCTAAGTGAATTGCATTGTCGATTGCATCTAATTCGGGAACCTATACCTATCTCATCAACAGAGGTTTTCCTCCACAATGGTCCAACCTAAAGACAGAGCCCTGTGAATGGAAAGGTGGGAGTTCCAAAAACAGTCAAGGAGGGACTCCAGTTAGCTATGCTTATGTCTAAGGGCTTGTTCACATCTGCACCCATACTCCGTTCTGCAGGTTTCCTGCACAAAATAGGGGCAGGAGATGGAAACCTGCCGGCATGTTTCAATCCCATTCATTTGAATGGGCTTGAAAAGTCTCCGGCCGTGAGCGCCAGTGAGCGTTTTATGCTCTCCGCAGCAAAACCGTTTTGTTTAAACTGGACACAGAGTCGGACATGCAGTACTCTGTGTCTGGTTTAAAAAAAAACTGTTTCGCTGTGAAGCATATAAAACGCTCCTCGGCGCTCACAGCCGGACTCGGCATGACAGGTTTCCGTCTTCTGCATGCAGAAGACGGAAACCTGAAAAAGTAAGTCTTCATTCACACAGCAGAGTCATATACAGGACACTGTTGGTGGGACACAAAGTTCGCTGCAGTTTGGTACTTTGAGCTGTGCCAAGCAGGATCTAGTCTTCAATATAATAAGACACGTGGCAGACTTTCTTTTCCGTTGATTACTATACCCCTCTGTATGCTTTTAAAAGAAATCAAAAACACATATTAGTATGTTAAAGGGGTTTCACCACAAATATTATGAAATCCTAATTTGTAGGCGATAATATAAACATTCTTGTAAATATAAGTAATTAAAAATGTTTCCAGTTTTAAAGATTTTCCCTAATAATGTTAGTGGCAACTGTCTTCTATCTTAATAATTTACAATGGATACAAGCATGAATGAAGGAATTTTATAGACTGCTCAGGAACCCATTGTGTCCAGGTTATCAGAAAGGGAAACTACACACATGACAAGGAAACCCAGGCACAATAAGGAAAGTCCAGTTAAAAGTAGAGAATGACTATATAAATACTGTATATACTCGAGTATAAGCTGAGTTTTTCAGCACAGTTTTTGTGCTGAAAAAGACCCCCTCGGCTTATACTCAAGTCAAGCGCTAGAACAACACAGCAACACAGTCGGAAAGACACCTGTGGGCGGCCACTGGAGCAGCGCTGCTGCCGATAGGCTTATTATTCATTTCAAACTGCAGAAGTGTACTTACGGTACTTCTGCTAGCAGGCCAGGAACGCAGACACACGTCGGGTGTGGGACTGAGCTTATGTGGCCAAGTCACTCGACGTGTATCTGCGCTCCTGGCCTGCTAGCAGAAGTACCATAAGTACACTTCTGCAGTTTGAAATGAATAGTAAGTTATTTTTCAAGTAGCATCGCCAAGCTCCTGCTGCCACTGGTTTCCTGCAGCGGCAGGAGCGGGGCAATGTTACGGGCCCCGATACCAAAACCCTCCCCGGCATCCACCGTTCTATTACAGCGGATGCCGGGTCTGTAAGTATAATGGTGACCACTCTGCTTCAGAGCAATCGCCATAGCAACCGGGTCTCTGCTGTAACTCTTATAGCGGAGATGCCAGAGCTGATGCCTGTTTTCATTAGCCCTGGGGCCAGTCTCAACCAGCCCCATACCTTTAGAGTTGCTGGTTGGCCACTGCACGGCGAGGTCACAAGAGCCGACCTGTTCTGGTGACAGCCGGGAGCCTAATGAAGTCTCCCAGGTCTGCCATAGCAATATCACTATTGTGGCTGGTCTATGATCTATATGGTCTATGAATAGTAATGTATAGAATCTCCCATAGACAGGGCCTGAACAACTTGAGCATACTTTTAAAAAAAATCCCTTTGTCCAATTCGTCCTTTCCATAAGTCCAATATGCTTCTTCACGTAAAAAAAAAAACTAAGATAACCAAATACTTCTTTAATAGAAAGTTGCCATGATACTAGTTTAGGGAGATAGGAAGACAGAGAGGTATGGAGATGTAATGAGATCCTGTGAACAACATAGACTGTTGTATTTCACCCAATCCAGTCTAAATTTCTATATTAAAAATGGCAAGGAAGAGCATGAGATAGAGACAATTGGGAGGCAGATGTGGCCTTAACATAGGAAAGCTAAATTTGCAGGGGGTGCGGGCAAGGTCTCCAGTCTAATGCTTCTCATTTGTATTACTCTTACATATGTGTCTTAGCATACATATTTTGAGGACACCAGCAGGGAAGAAGAGTCATGTGTTTAATTCAGTGACACAACTAAGAGAAGAAGAAATGAGGACAGGCTGATTTATATCCTTCTTGCCCCCTAAGCCTAGGTCAGCATGCTATCAGTTGTCAGTCTGTCATAAATCCTGAAATTTACGCCTCATTAAACATTGTAGTTAGGACTCGGTGGCCTCAGTCTGAATGTTTGATGCGTTAGGAATGGGAGATTAAAAAAGAGGGCGAGTGGGCAATCAACCTCGCCAGCCACTAATCACGCCCGGCGCAGACAGACATGGTAGGGGTTAGTTCACATGGATGTGAGTCACTCTGTGTGAGGTCCACTGTTTTCCTTGCTCACTAAGTCTATTCCAACTGTTTTTACAAGAACGGACATTATATTTTATTATCTCCAGAATATTCCACAACTATGTACATAAAACATAGAAATCTCCTATTCACAGCAGCTTCTGTTCCCTGCGGGACAGACGCACATCTTTTACTATTGACAATTTCAAAGGATGATGATTTATTAAAGTATGTTTATGAAGGTTAGGAAAAAATAAGTATGAAAGAAATACCAGCCATATAAATGAGGAAATATACATGTAAATGTCACCTGCTTGATTTAAACTCATAGTCCCAGTGTTGATGGCCTTTTGTAGAGGATTTATATATCTTGTTGCTGTAAGTTGTAAGCAGTAGATCAAAAATGTAACTGCTATATGGAATAAGCATACTAGCTCCTAGTCTCCATTTATATGCTGCGTCTTGACTCACATTGACAATCTATATGAGAAATTAAAGCAATTGTATGAGAATAGAAAAACATGGCTGCTTTTTAACCAGAAATGGTGCCACCCTTGTCCATGGGCTGTGTTTAGTATTGCAAACAGTTATTTAGGATACTTAGCTAAAAAAGCTCAACTGTTGCTCCTATATAAGTAAATGGAGACAGCTCTGCAAACTTTGACAAACTGAGGCCACAAGATGAGGGCTGGGAGACACATAAGACTGAGCCCCACAATCACAGGCTTCAAGAAGGTCCTGAAGACTCACCTATTCAGGAAGGCCTACAACCCCAAATAACACTACTGTCACCACACCACCACCTGAACGGTCTCCCCGCTCACCTTCTGTCTCTATCCCTCATAGATTGTAAGCCCTCTATCCCACTGTGCCAGTCGGTCATTGTTAGTATTATAGTTGTCTGTATATTTTGTGTACTGTATGTAAACCCTCAAATGTAAAGCAGCATGGAATTAATGGTGCTATATAAATAATAATAATAATAATAATAATAATAATAATAATAATAATACCCCTATAAATAATAATAATAATACCCCTACTGGAGATAAGTGCAGGTTCCGGAAGAGGGACCCAAGGCAGGAAGATACCTTCCAGTCTCAGGAAAAAAAAATGTTATGATCTATGGTAGAGATCACCTTGAATGTCTAAATAATGTATGGTGTGAATCTGAAGTATTTTTAGGGTGCATTCACATGGAGGAAAATGGTGCTGAATTTGGTGTGGAATCCGCGTCAGATTCAGTGCTACAAAAAAAAGCCTCCCATTGACTTCAATGGGTTCCTTTTTCTGCTAAAGGAACCGATTGAAGTCAATGGGAGGCTTTTTTTTCAACACTGAATCTGACGCGGATTCCACACCAAATTCAGCACCATTTTCCTCCGTGTGAATGCACCCTTAAAGTCCTATATGAACATACAATATTAAACAATGTATGTAACTATATAAATAACTATGTACATTTTACTTGATTTTTTGTGTTATATCTTATGTGATTATGTTTTATATATAATTATTATTATAATATATATATATATATATATATATATATATAGCTACATTTTCAGCCAGTGTATTTCCCTGTATTACATTAAAATTCATCTGTGCATCTAAAATTTATTTATAAGAATATTTTGTATAGAATAGCTTAATCAGAATGCCATGGAATGTAATGGAAACAACATAGTTGTATGTATGCATAAAGTTTTAAAGGATGAGCCCCTGTGGTGTATTATTTTGTGACAGATCCACAAACAATAGACATAATTTTCTTCCATTCTCTGATTAAAAATAATCCCATAATATTCTTAATTACTGCAATTTTACCCAATTAGAACACTTTAATATTCTGCTCAATGCATAATGAATATTGAAAGGGTTCACATAGCTTCACATAGATGTTTACTGCAGCGAGCCTTGTATGCTAGTTATTAAAAAGCTAAAAATGTGAATACAATAAACATTATTCCTGAAGACTTGCACCATGCTAAATGTATAGTATAGCATCAATCTTATAAGGAACTGTGTCTAGTAATAATCCCTGGCAATGAAGCATTGCCTATTTGTTAAAATCTCATGCATTTCTCCTTTAGTTTGCATATTGTCTCTGCTGTCAAGGCAGATTTGATCTACTCATCACATGTTTGTGTTTCACATGAGAAAATCTCTTTCCTTGCATGGTGTAAAAGTGTATCTGAAATAAAAATAAGAAATGAGGCCATTACACAAATACCCACAAAGCTCAGGGGGCAAAGCGGGCAGGTTGTGGGGTCATACTTCTAATCATTGATACGCTTGCTCTGTCAGACCTGGGTCTTTTGAAGCAAGGTCAATGCCAAGACCTCTGCTGAGTGTCCTCAGTACAAAATTAACAAGTGTGACAATTTGTGGTCCCTCCCACAAAGACCTCTAGTCCTGCCAGTTTTTCAATGCAGTAAATAGAGACATCTGGATGGAGGCTTTTCAGCGCAGTAATTGAAAATGAGCATGGATCAAGTTCTGGCGTGTTGTATTCATAAATCTTGAGGCTTAATTACATTAAAGCAAAATCTTGGACGTGGCTCTATGGAAACGGCAAGCTCCAACCAACGTTGTGATCATGAATCTTTAAGAGAAGCTCTTAATTTCATCTTCTAGATCTGTAATAATGGATGAAGATGTATTAGTGTAGAGCAGCATACACACTTGAAAAACACACAGAACACACACACAGAACATTTTGTACGTAAATAACCTTCTGGGTGGATCAGGATTGGTAATGAAATGGTCACCACATGTCTGAGTATATCAGAAAACAACAAGTAGAAGAGTGAAGGCCAGGCAGAATGATAGCCAAACTTGTAATAGTAAAGGTCCAAGATCAAATGTAGGACCAGTCAACAAAAGGTACCAAGTCAGGGGTAAGAAAGGAAGAAGGGTGGGGACCCTAAGGCCAGTACCAGATGTCACTCGATTCCAGAGAAATTATACACTTTCTGTTTCCAAGTCTTACTGTGGTTAGCTCAGAACCGAAACAGAAGAAGGGGACTCCATCTCAAGACACAGCCATGAAAGTTTCTTTACTCACACTGAAGTCTGGCCCACTCACCTAACAACACAAGCAGACGTAAGCAACCACTCTGAATCCTAAAGGTCCTTCATGTGAGAAAGTAATGGAGTTTATTTATTTCTCTTATATAGTGCCAACATATTCTGCTGTGCTTTACCGATTGTCAACACTGTCCCAAGCAGAGCTTTCAATTTACATTCTCTAGTATGTCTCTTTGTGTGGGAAGAAAACTCAGTACCCAAAGGAAACCCACACAAATATGGGGAGGACATACAAACTCCTTGCGAATGTTGGCTTTGCCTGGATTCAGACTCCAGTGCTCCAAAGCAATAGTGCTAACCACTGGGTGCCCTAGTGCATTACCCATGTGGTTTCCAGATTTCACCTAGCAGATGATCATCATATAGTGACAAAATCTGGGAGTTTACCCTATGACACTTTCATTAATACATTGCAGGTTGTAGAGACAATTCTACTGACATATGACCCTGTTTGAATTATTTAGGATGGTTTAATAAAGCAGTTGGCACCCATAGCAATAATATTGTGTGGGAGATTTTAAAAGAAGTAAAAACATACCATTGTGACCCCAAACCATTGAAACAATGCAGAGAAAATCTTAAGGATATGCAAGGGTATAGATGACAAACCTATCTTGACAGATTTACCTACAGACAGCTGCCGGTGTTTTGGCTCTCCTCTGGAACCACAGCCCTATATCACAACTGTCTGTACACAGATCTTCTACATGGGGCCCCACCTCAGTGCACTTGCAGTCTGATTTGCACATCTATAAAATATGATTATCTCTGCCTTGCTCCATTGGTGTCTGTTCACAAAACTATATTTTTACTTCTATTAAAGGCCCCTATCCAACACTAGTATTAGTTCGGAAGGTATTCTGGACCTGACAGACTCCCTTTAATCCTTTTTAGCTTACTTGTACAATAGTAAAAATCAACAGTCTGTATACAAGAGGATGTAAGTGGTAGGATGCTACAAAGCATGTGTGACCACCAGTTCTGGACACATTAGATGGACATTATAAAAGAGGACCAAAAAAACAGAAGACATCATAATAAATAGATAACAACAACATGTATGTATATCTGCAACAGTCCCAAACTTGCAGAAATTCATGCATATGCTGCAGAAACAATTCAGCTATTATAACAGATTGTATATGTCACATTTGAAGGCAACATTGAGGGCCGACCAACAGGATACTGTGAAACAGATCACCAGGGGTCTACCAAAAGTGTGCTTAAAAGAAAAGGTCAGCAAACCCTACTACATATAGGGCTCCTAAGCAGATAGTCACTGCATCTATGTAACAAAGGTGTACTAGAAAAAAAAGGGTTTAATTTGCACGGATGAATTGGAATTGGACCACTAATGATTGGCAAAGAGCTGCCTTCTCCAATGAGGGATGTTTTCTGCCTCATTGAATGGATGGACATTGGAGCGTAAGGTGAGAAAATTAGAGAACAAATACCCTGCAACCATTGTTCAAACAACGCAAGCTGGTGGCGGCAGAGTAATGGTTTAGGGATTTCTGCAATTGTGGAAGGTTCTCTGAATCGATTTGTATATGAATCCATCATTGTATATCACGCACAACCACGGGAAAGATCTTTCTCCCAGGGAAAGATCGAACCTGCCAGCAAGACAATGCAACATGCTACACAGCTAGAAATGTCCAACAATGGTTGGAAGAGCACAACCAAGAATTCTAAGTACTTCTCTGGCCCCTAATTCCCCAGACTTAAACCCAATTGAGCCTCTGTCAGACTACCTCATTCGTCGTGTTTACACAGGTAAGACTAGATTAGGATAGATTATTACAACAATGAGCAGCCGACATTTCACTCATTTATCCCTACTGCTGTCCAGGTCTGATTACTTCGGCCTCTAGGGGGTGCTGTACATAACTGAGGAGGTGGGCCTGGACAGGATTGAGAATGGGCAAGTAAAACAACAGTCTCTAACAGTTGGTGCCCAATTAAAAAAAAATAATGCCATAACGCAATTGTGTGGTTTGCTTTATGGCAATATTACGCTCCTGAACGTAGTCTACTATATTAGGTTACTTTGAATAACAAAACTAAACCTGCAAAAAGCCAAATTTACACAAAATAAATAGTTATTATAAAGATTATTTATATTTAATAAAATTGGTTGTCTAAGGTCAGTATTTTTGTAAGTTTGGTTCTCTTTCAGATTTACAGTAACCTTGAATTTTCACCTTTGCAATTCCAGAATTTGCAGATCATGCAGATTTTGGTACTTATTCAATGCAGATTTGGTACAACATATGCGGCAACTCAGCCATATAGATATGTGGTATGTAATGAGCCATGAAACATTTTAATAAATCAGTCTCAGAAAGTTTTTACATAGGGGCAAAATGTTCCCTTTAAGAATACTGGTAAATCCATTGCTTTAGCCGCGGCCACATTTATTTCTGTACCTATATTTAGAAAGTTACTAATGTATTCATGTGTCCCCATTTTTACGAGCAGCCTATTCACTTACTTGCTTCTGTTACTTAGTAGTGAATGCACATAGCACTTAACTAGAAGGTAACTACTTCTATACAAAAACAAGAAGGACCATGAATTCCAAGCCAGTGTAAATTACACACAACTGCATTCTGCCTTTTTTCAGCATGCATAATGTGTGAATCTTATGGAAACTGGCCAAAAAATATTATGAATTGGGCCTTTCAGGCTAGATGTGTGGGTCACGTGATTGGGGTATTCTTATGGAAATGATGGTTTGCTCTTGAATTGCAAGATAATTCTGGCCAAATCCTGTCTAAAAGCTCTTTGCACAAATTAGTCTTGCTTCGTGTTAGCCTTACATGCACTCTTTCACACAACTTTCACATTTATTCACACCTCCGTCTGGATCAAAAACTCCGCTAAATCTTTAACCCAGCTCACATTTCTATACGATAGGCACCGGCGAGCACAACAAATAAAGATCAGGACACTACTGCAAACTACGAGATTTATTGGAAAACTGGAATTACAGTATAAATATAAAAGGCAAATAAAAGGAGTATAGATACAATAGTTTGTAACCAGATATCTCGAGACACCAAAGTAAAGAGAAATATAGTAATAATAAAAGTGAAAATACCACGTACAGTTACTTATATAACTTGCAGGATGATTTCAGGTTTTGTGAAGAATGAATATATCATCCCTTGTGCAAAGGAGAAAATTGTGGGATACATTATATTACAACTAAGGCTCTGTTCACAGTAGCATCATGACTTCTGGTAACTGAAGCCATGACGCAGTGACAGATGATTTGGTTTCTGGCTGAATCAAATAAATACTGATGGACCCATTTCGATTTTAATGGAATCTTTAGGGGTGCAGGCAATTATGTCGTTCATCCAGTACACCATGCCTCCCGTACCGCCAGTTATGTTTGTTCATTCTGCTCAGCATACCAGGGACGCAGTCACAACCAGGGCTGTGGAGATAGTAGGCCAGACCACCAACTCCTCTATTTCTCAGACTCAACTAAACCCAGCCCAACTCAAACTTAGTCCCGGTTCACATCTGCGTTCAGTAATCCGTTCAGGGAGTCCGCTTGGGGATCCCCCAAATGAAATACCAAATGCATTAAAAAGCGGTGAGCAATGAAAGCACATGGACCCCAAAGACTATAATGGAGTCTGTGTGTTTTCCACTTGGTGTCCACACGAGTCATGTGGAGAGAAAAGTACTTCAAGCAGCACTTTTCTCTCCGCATGATTTGTGCAGGACACTGCACGGAAAACACACGGACCCTGTTATAGTCTGTCGGGTCCATGTGTTTATTGCTCACTGCTTTTAAATGCACTCGGCATTCCCCAAGTGGATTCCCCTAACGGAATACCGAACGCAGATGTGAACCAGGCCTCAGTCAGAAGGAGTACAAATCCTCAAATTCATTAAAACATTAGTGTTCAAATTCCTATATAAGTAAATATGCAATAAATTATGCATCTAATTAATCCCATAATATTATTCATTGTATAATATAATTGAAAATAATTAATCTTTTTATTTTGAAGCTGGAGTTAACTTTTTTCCCCCAACTATGGCTCCACAGCCCCGGTTAAGTCTGGTAAAGTCCACTGGAAAGTGTCAGGACATACATCATAGGCTTTACTAGGGCCAGCTAGCTAAAGTCAGGACCCAGACGGGGTCTATATAGGCACAGGAAAATGTTAGGTTGTGCCATGGATTAAGACGCTTTTCTTATATTCATTGTATAATTACATACTGTATATACAGTTGTGTTTTGTTGTGAATGGTATTAAAACTATTGTAAAGATTTACAGAAAACCCAATCCAACCACAGAATACTGATAAGAACAAAGCCTAGAGCTACTACTAGACAACTGATACCAGGACAGGACACGCTCCGTGTTGATCAGTACCGGCCCATACAAAGCATATGGAGGAGGAACAAATGCCATCACGATATTTCCTCCATTATTCAGCTCCACTGAAATTATCAACAGCACTTTGGATATGAATTTTTGTCTTCGTTTTCGAGTTCCCTTTATTATTTATTTACACGAGATAAAATTCAGACCAGTCATGTGACTAATACAACATGCACATATCATTACAAGCATGCACCTATATGATTGTGTCCTAAGGTGTGCGCCATCGAGCCTCTTCTTTTATCTATATATGATATGGCAGATGGTCATAATTTGGGATAATGAAGGTTCCCATTCACTGAGGGGTATTTATCAAACAAGTTACAATGAGCCAGATTCCAACTAAGCTGGCTTTAATTCTAATTTAATTCTCCTCATGATGAACCTCCCCCAGTAACTGCAAAAAGATCATATAAAAATCAGAACTGACAGAATGAATAAGGATGGGTTCATAACTGCAGCACTAACTCCGTTTTTCTGTTCTGTCATAGGAACAGTAAAACAGAAGGGATGGTTAAAATGAATCCATTAAATGCACCATCGGAGCCTCACAGATCCTATAACTGCAATAAAATCCAATTTTGCTGGAAAAAAGTCCACCGTGCAGGAATTTATCATATACTGGTTTAAGGTTAAGGTCCCACGTAGCAAATTGCAGCCAAAAAACGCTGTGCAACAGACTGTGGTGGAAACACATCACGTTTGTCACTGCCTCTATTATAACTATACAGAAAACGTCAGGTATAATTGACATGCTACGATTTATAAAAACGTGAGCGTTTTTGAAATTGCTTCATTTTCACTGCAGATTTTTTTCTACAATGTGTGTATGGGACTAGCCACTTTGCTGGTAATGTAAAATGCTGCGTTTTTTTTCTCCACGTTACAAAAATGCTGCAACTTACCTGCAATGAAAATGCCGCAGTTTTTCCAGCACCTGCAATGTGGGTGGGATTCTGACTAATCCCATCCACACAGTGGAAAAAAATATCCACAGCAGAAATGCTAAGATTTGAAAAACGTTGGTATTTTCCAGATAGATGTAATAGAAGAGGAGAACGCTATGGACTTTCTGTGAAAAAACACTGCGAAAAAGAAACGCATCGGCTGCGGCTCGCTGCGTGAGCATTTAGCCTTAGGCCCCATGTTGCAGAAATGCAGCTTTTTTTTTTTGTTGCACATTTTGTGGTTTTGTTTTTATGAGCTAAAGCCAGGAGAGGACTGAACATAAGGGAGAAGTATAAGAGCTTCCTAGATATTTCTCCTTGCATTCTGCAACATGGGGCCTCAACCTTAAATAAATGATATCACGATTATTGAGAACAAGAAGAAATTTCTTCTCTGTAGGGTCACCAAACTGTGAAGAGACTAGAGTCTAGACTGCAGAAACTTACATCCTGCAAAGTACATGTACCATAACACTAGATTAAAGCGCAGACAGGAGCTGTACTGTATGGAGCTTGGTGGTGAGGTTACAAAGTCCCTGGAATGGAAACTCGTACCTAGAGACCTGCAATGGTGACTGGAAGCAAGTGATCAGGTTCTCTGCAGCACCAGAGGGAAAATGGGGCATTACATAGGACTCATAGAAATCAATAGGCTATCCCATCAGTGCACAGATGTGTTGGTCTTTGTGGCAGCGGTCTGCTCCAGCTCATTGACAGAGGTCCTAAATGTTCTTTTATAACCACAGCATATCCTAGAAGAGTAAAATATATTGTGAGTAAGGCAGTGTTTACACAGGGCCTTTCTTAATTGCAGTAATGGCCAATACATTTTACTTTGTATTTCAACTATAAGTCTGTGGCTTCCAAAGGGTTTCAATGTACCGTAATGGCTATCAAGAATCAAAGAAGCTTTATTGGCACTACCAAATAGATATTTCGCATTTCCAAAGCAAGTAAAGTGTGTGTGTGTGTAGAATGGTAGGTATGGGGGGGGGGGCGATTTGGGGTATAGTAGACTTTGGGGTCTCATCCTTCCTTTAGTTGGTGACAGGTGGACACACAATGGGCAGCAATCTCCACAGTGGACTCTTCTTCTCCCAGTAGGATGTAGAATTTCCTCTTTTCATCATCCAATCGGATTAAAACAAGTCAGAAGAGCTTTATTGGTGCCAGAGGGGATGGTTGGTATGGGGGGGGGGGGGTAATTAGAGGAGGCAGAAATGTCCGGGGGGTGAATGGGTGATTAGAGGGTATAACAGGCTATGGGGTTTCATCTTCCCCTCAGTTTGGTGGCAGCTGGACACATATTGGGCAGCGATCTCCACAGTGGCCTCTTCTTCTCCCAGTAGGATGTAGAGTTTCCTGTTCTCGTCTGCATTTGTGAAGTCTGGGATATGGGCAGAGAGTCTTTGGAAGTAGCTATTAGCTTGCAGCTGAAATACATAGTAAATGTACTAGACATTACTGCAATTGAACACCCATAGAAAAGTAGAGAGTCATGCATTGGCAGTAACCTCTCCATGTACAGTGACTGAGATATGGCATTTGGGGAACCCCTGTTCTCAAGATAATTGTCCCAGAGGTGAGATCTTCATCTGTCAGCCATTATAGCATATCTTGTGGGACCAGTTCCACAGCTTTTATGAGATTTGTGAATTTAGCTTTAGGCTTTGTTCACACCTGCACTGTGGTTTCCATTAACACACATTGCTGAATCCGCCTGATTGACCCCATTGACTTCATAATAGTCTGCTAGGTTCTGCAAGCAGTGATATTTCTCCAGTGAAATATTAAAGACCCTGTGACACAGGCGCTTCTAAGATCTATGCAGACGAAAAAATAACCCCGTTCAGATAAATGGAACTGATCTTTAGTTGCAAACAATTATGCAAGAGGTCTGCTATGTGTGAATATATTGCATTAAAGTTTATATATATATATATATATATATATATATATATATATATATATATATATATATATATAGTGTCTTCTAGTGTAGAGGAGTGATAAAGAGGATAAGTTAACCAGCTATTTCTCTACCCCCAGGAAACATCTTAATACTGGCTGAACATGGCACCCTATTCTTCACTGCATTATCTATCTGTACATTTTCTTTGCATTGAAAACTAAAGAGCCAGTCTGTGAGAGGAGGATTGTCTCCTATTGAGATGAGGAACAAATGCCCATGACCTAGGTCACCTCTCCCAGCAGGATTTTACTGGAGCTTCCTATGTATAAATAAGATGGAGTATGTCAGAAGGCAGCCATACCATCTCACGCTGAGACGCTCAAGCCATTTACGTTTCACATAAACTTGTCAGACCAATCACACAGTCAATACAACCTGACTACTAAGAGATTCTGGCTGCACCCTGGTATTAAATAAGCATGGCAAAGCGCCTAGAAAGAAAAGCACGTTTTGGCAGTGCCTCGATTTTACCATAAGGATTGTGAAGGTTCATAGTCCTGAGCAATGCTTATGTACTGCATGAAGGGAGTCACTATGTGCCACTAACCCTACAATAATGTACATGTGGAACCATATCCAAACACAACAGAAGCATGCAGATATTGCCAGGGATTAGCAACACATTTGTAGAGATTTCCACAATGGAAAAATGTGGGCTTAATCTAACAGTATATCCATATATGAAAAAATGATGGCAACGTTTTTTGCAACTGTTCAATACATTTGAATGGGGTGTGTGGAAATGTAAGGCCATGCTGCAAAAACAACAGGTCCAAATTTTCACAGGTAAGCCCTTGGATCTCCAAAACGGCAGATCCTGTGAGGTGTTTGTGGTATAGAGTGGTTATACATTGGCACCAGGTTCATGGGCACTAAACGCACAGTGCTGCATGTGAGGAGAGCCTGCTCACGTGCTGGGCTTGGGACACCCTAAAGGGCACTTGCAGCTCATTTGTATGCAGAAAAAAAGGAATTTTTTTTCTTCTTAATCCTAAGGATATCTGTTGCCACATTTTTGTAATTATTTCATTATATATCTTCATGGGACAACACTGAAGATATGATACTTTGAAACTGCTGATCTAAAGTAGTCAGTGTACTGCTTGTATAACAGTGTAACTTGGTTGTGCCATCAAAATCACTCAACACACAGCCGTTAATATTTAAACCCCTGGAAACAAAAGTGAGTACACCCCTAAGTGAAAATGGACAATTTATGCCCTAAGTGTCAATATTTTCCGGCACTGACTGAACCTTTTGGGCATGGAGTTCACTAGAGCATCACAGGTTGCCACTGGAATCCTCTTCTGCGACAACTTCATGAAGCTAGTGGATGTTATAGACCTTGCGCTCCTCCACCTCCGAGGATGCTCCACAGATGCTAAATAGTGTTTAGGTCTGGAGACATGCTTGGCCAGTTCAGCACCTTAACCCTTTGTTTCTTAGGTAAGGCAGTGGTTGTCTTGGAGATGTGTTTAGAGTCATTATCAGGTTGGAATACTGCAATGCAGCACAGTTTCCGAACGGAGGAGATCATGCTCTGCTTTAGTATGTCAGAGAATGTTGGCATTCATGGTTCCCTCAATGAACTGTAGCCCCCCCACAACCGGCAGCACTCATGCAGCCCCAAACCATGACAATCCGACTACCATGCTTGACTCAACGTCTTTGGTCGTTGACCATGGTGAGGTCTGTTCAGAGTGGAATCAGTCTTGTTAAACCACTGCAAGGTCTTGGCCATCGTGCTGCAGCTCAGTTTCAGAGTGTTGGGAATCTTCTTATAGTCTAGGCCATCTTTATGTAGAGCAACAATTCTTTTTTGTCTCAGATCCTGGAGAGAGTTCTTTGCCATGAGCTGCCATGTTGAACTTCCAGTGCTCAGTATGGGAGTGTGTGAGCACAATATCGCCAAACTTAAGACATTTGCTCCTCATTCACATCTGTCACCCTTGTAACACTAACTAGTCACATGACACCAGCAAGGAAGAATGACTAATTGGGCACAATTTGTCCGATTTCAGTTAGGGTTGAACTCACTTTTGTTGCCAGGGGTTTAGATATTAATGGCTGTGTGTTGAGTGATTTTCATGGTACACAAAATTTACACTGTTATACAAGTTGCACACTGACTACTTTAGATTGTATCAAATCTTCAGTGTAGTCCCATGAAAATATATAATGAAATAATTACAAAAATGTGAGGGGTGTACTAACTTTTGTGTGATATTGTAAATATGAAACGGATTAAGGCTAGGTTCAAATCTGTGTTGGAGTTTCTATAGGAGACTCCACTGCAGATTTTGTCAGGCCTTCTTTCTCAGCTGCTTTCAGTATAAGACCAGCAGAAACCCGACTAACCCCATTATAGTCTATGGGGTCTGCAGGTAACTGCTTTTCTAGCAGATGGATCCTTTCGGTTCCCCATGAGGACCTAAACAACAGAGTGTTGAACAGTAGTGTGAACCTAGCGTGATATAACATATAAATACTTTTAAAACATTTATGAGATTTTTATATATGAGCACCTGTTCACACTGGGATGTGCAGTCTTAACCTTTTTTTGTTGTGTATATATAACACTGCAGTATAGGCATCCAATATAGACAAAGTCAATACACACAATTATACAATGTTAGCAATCATATGAAATAACTATCCCTTGCTTTATTACTTTTTGGTTACAATACATGACTTGGAGTGCCTACATATCAAGAAGACAGACTGCAGCATATTTTTACAGCAACGATGAGCAGTTTTAGCACTCATACATTTAAATAAAAAAAAAAAAAAAAAAAAAGGTTCTGTATCTGAATATGATAGAGAGAGGCAGTAACACTGTGATATTTAGGTAAAAGAGTGGATCCTGATAGGACTCCTAGTAGAGACAGTGAGAGTCCTGCTTACCTAGGTACAGATTTCCCAGCATCTGTGTACTGTGTCATTGTCTCTACTAGTCCTGTCACCCCATTACAAAATCTGCATGGCAAAACGCACATTGGGGCGCGTGATCTACACTTTGTCAGTATATACTATGTAATGTGACTTTGTATAGGTAACTCTACCTTATGTGGATTTAGCATGGTCTTTAGATTTTGTTGATACTTGTATTGAATATTATGAAATTTACATGGATATGCATTGTTAGTCCCTTTTTAATTATTATATATTATTTAGTAATAAACGATCATTTATGATTTATGAGTTTACAGGGCTTTGTATATTCACAGGGGGTATTTATTTCATCATCTCTAGTATCCTTTTTCTTGCTATGATATGGTGCAGAGGCTACACCAAATTTTTTAAACAAACTCTAGCAAAATGGAAGTATCCTCATAATGTGGCATCGTATTTTATCTGGCAATACAAATCATCTCTTCCCCATGGCGCTTACATCACTGCTGGAACATTAGCACATTTAGTGGTCAGAGTGGAAATGTGCAAGAACTTTACATTCACCCAACTGCTGGATTTGCAACATTAAATAGCTCCAGTACTCAAAACTGCTATAGAGGAAATTCCCTAAACTTTAGGAAAAGGTGTCTCAGCTATATGGTTGCCAACACTTTATATTAGGATAAAAATATACTGCTTTACCCAAACAATTAATTATATAAATATTTTTAGACAAATATCTCAACATATATGTAATAGATAATAAAAATACATCAATTGAAACAAATCTGTACGCACTAGAAAGAGTAATGTCCATATGTTAAACAGTTGTATATACAGCACACAGAACTTATAAATTGGCCACAAACTCCTTCACTTTATTATTGAGATGCTCACTAACTGAAGGATTGTCTTCAAATTCCTCATTAACATCTAACACAAGGACTGGGATATCCCTAATGTGCTGAAAATGGACATCGGTTGCCCTTTCTACCAGCCAGCCTTCATGCTGATCATGTAGCTTTTGGAGGTAGCCTTGAGTAACAGTCTTCTCTTCTCTCCGTGCCCTCTTCTGAAGTCTCTCTAAGCACTTTGCTGGGGTTGCTCGGAGATAGATAATCCCATCTAAGGAGGCTCTCTTGCCAAACTCCTCTATCAAAAATGAGTGCCAATCTTGGTACAAAGTCCACTCAATTTCATTTATATGGCCAAGTTCAAAAAGAGCCTTGGCAAATACAAACCTGTCACTGTACACCGACCTCTCAAATATCTGTACAGGGTCTCTCAGCTTCAGCAGATGCTCTGGAGGGGTCTCAATCTGAGCTTTAAAACGACCCATACAGGACAGTGTCTGAAAGGTGTATGACCAACGGGCAGGATTGTCATACAAGAGCTGCAGCAAATTGTCTACATCCTGGTGGGAAGCAGAATGGACATGCTGCCACTTCCGGAGAGGCTCGGCCATCAAACTCCATTCCTTCTGTGTGTCACATAACAGTTTCAAGAAAGTAGATTTACCTGCTGCAATGTTGCCTTCCACAGATAACTTCTTGACTGTCTTGACAGGCATAGTTCTACTGTCTGTAGCCAGTGAATTGCATTGTGAATGCACTGACCTTTGTCTCAACTCTGCCATTCTGCCAGCAATGTACTCACTTCCTTCTTTACAATGGGAAAGCTTGAACTTTAGTCTCCATGTGTTATATACAACTGTTCTTGTATCCAAAAGTCTTTTGGTTTTAGAATAAAACATCTGTTAATGAAAAACAGTTCTGGATTATTAGAAGTAATATTTTTTCATATATTAACCAAACTGTCCATCGGAGTCACATAATGTCACTGCTCATCAATTGTGGGCCAGGCAAACCATGTACAAGTCGTATATCTGAACAGTTATTACCTGTAAAAAAAAAAAATGGCAGTGTTTTGTATCTGTGAATCTCTGGTATCACCTTTAACTTAAATCATAGATACCTATATTATATATATTATATTTATATATATATATTCATAAATAGAGTTTGCTGAAAGCTCAACCGACTGCAAGTCTCATTGGCTAAAAGAGACAAATCCACACCCAGCACCTTCACAGAGGAGACACAATGGATGTGGTCATGTGATGCTTCATATCCAAACTGGCAAAGGTGCAGTCATGACATAGATTTAAAGCTACTGTATCAGGGCTCGTTCACATCTGCGCCCAGGTGTCTGTTCTGCAGGTTTCCATTTCCTGCATAAAACAGACCAGGATACGGAAACCTGCAGGAGTCTCTCTCACCCATTCATTTGAATGGGTGAGAAAGTTGTCCGGCCGTGAGCGTTTTGCGCTCTCCGCCGCGAAACCGGGTTTTTTTAATCCGGACACAGAGTCGGACATGCAGTACTCTGTGTCCGGATTAAAAAATCCGGTTTCGCGGCGGAGAGCATAAAACGCTCACTGCCGCACCTGGTCTGTGCTTTCTGGGGGCACAACTACATGCTGGGTGTCATCCCGCGCCCAGTGAGGATTTATAATTAAAAAGACAAGGGCAAAATACTTGCTGGACATCAGAGGGTGGCTTCAGCAACAATGACGCCCAGCATGGCCATACATTTCATATCCGCCGGGAGACTATGACTGGACACCCCTTTATTAAAAGCTATCACTGGTATAACACAGTGACATCTTACAGATACTGTAAATTGAGCAGTTTTATCAATGTTCCAAGATGTCCCCTAAGACTACAGAGTCTATAGTCAGACTCTCCAATGCACACTTCAGTGGTTGGGAGACTTGTGACTACGTCTTCTGAGATGTACAGTCATTCTAGAGATCATTGAGGGGAATGGACATCTCTGATCACTTCTTATGGTATGCCTTAGTAAAGGTTTAAAGGTGCAGTCTACAATATTTATTATTATCCTTTCCTTAAAGTGATTGGCTACTTTCAGACCAATATTGAGAAACAAAAGTTGGTATACTAATAAGATATACAATTTTCCAATATACTTTATGTATCAATTTCTTTTTTTCTTTTTTTTTTTTTTTTAGATCGCTGCTTGTTGTTATTCAATCTGCTAATTTCTAGTGGATAAAATTCTGACCATGGTCATGTGATGAGCACACGTGTATAGCTCGTTACCAGGCAGATGTCTGATTACTGTGCTAAGACAATAACGACCTGTGTGTTCATCACATGACTATGGACCGTATATCACATGACCATGGTCAGAATTTCATCCACTAGAAGCAAGCAGAATGAATAGAAGAAAGCAGAGATCTGGAAAACTAAGGGCTAGTTCACACGTGGGCAAAGGGGAGGTTTTTGACAGCGGAATTCGCTTCAAAAACCTCTCCTTTAACATGGTGGTCTATGTAGACCACTAGCTTTTTTTTTCCTCCTAGCGTTTTCCGCCTGAAGAAGCAACATGACCTTTCTTCAGGCGGAAAACGCCTGAAGAATTGCATAGAAGTGAATGGGAGGCAAAAACCGCGCGGTAAAAAACCGCGCGGTTTTTTGCACACAAAACCGCGCGTTTTTTTGCAAAAAACGCGTGGTTTTCGCCTGCAGTTTCTATAGCACATATAGGAAAAAAAAAACCCTAGCGAAAACCGCTAGCGAAAACCGCGTCAAAAACCTCGTCAAAAACCGCGTGGAATGCAAAAAACAGCGTCAAAAAAACTCCTCGAGGTTTTTTACCTCGCACAAATAAGCTAGGCGGTTTTCACGTGTGAACTGACCCTAAGAGGAAGTGATACACAAATTATATTGGAAAATTGTACAACTTTTTATTATACAAACAATAACATTTGTCTCTCAATATTGACCTTAAAGTAGACAATCCTTTTAAGATGCTGATTGGCCTAAGCACTCACAGGGACTTCTGCCAGAAAAAGGCCCAGGGAGCCACAGGATCATACAGCAGCCTGGTACACCAGAGCGCCAGGAACAGGTATGTTTTGGGGTTTTCTTTTAAAGGGATTCTAACACTAAATCGGTATTTTTTCTGCTTTAGATGTCAGAATAGCCTTTAGAAAGGCTATTCGTCTCTTACTTTTGGATGTGGTCTCCGCTACACCGTTCCTTAGAAATACCAGTATTTACTGGTATGCTAATGAGTTGTTTCGTGGCGATGGGGGCGTCCCCACTGCTGCCAGAGAACTCTCTCCAGCGACGCATCATCAAAAAAATGTCTGCCAGCCGGCATGCTCTACTAGTGTCTCGCTGGCAGAGCCGACTGCGCAGTCGGGCCCGCCCCCATTGCTGCGAGAGAACTCATTAGTGAAAACCGGTATTTCTAAGGAACGGCGCAGCGGAGACCACGTCTAAAGGTAAGAGACGAATAGCCTTTCTAAAGGCTATTCCGACGTCTAAAGCAGAAAAAATACCGATTTAGTGGTAGAATCCCTTTAAATATTTTCCACCTTCCCCGGCCTCCTGACACAATAATAAAATATTGTAATCAACCTCTTTAAAGGCAAAAATGGACAACCCTTTTAAAGTTTAAATTAGCTGGGTGCAGTGAAAAAAATCAGTGTGCTAGAATGAGGAAACAACCAACCACACAGGAAGAAGAAGACTAGAAATCACCTGTACTTCATATGTGTGACATAATATTGATGGTAATTACAGATTCCAAGTGACCTGGTGACAACTTATTGGGCTACATGTCAATTACGACAACCTGCTTTACGTACAGACCAGCAAGCTGCCTAGCATATACACGTCTTCTCTTAATAAGGGAAGTTATATAAGCTATGTATGTGAATTACAGAGAAGCCATTCCCACCATGCCCAGACTTTGTCCCCTCCGAGCCAGTCTGACCTACACGTGCAGGATGTGCCCGGCTCCGTGACGTCACGTGGTTCTGATGAGAGGAAGTGCCGGAGCCGAGGGCTTGTAATGTCATGTGACCATAGAGGCAGGAAAGGAGGGCTAGACAAGCGGGGTGATAGAGTGCGGAGTGTGGAGGCTGCCGGAGGTTACCTAAGCAGCTGAAAGACCTTGGTGATGTCAACACCATGTGATCAGTCACGTGAATGGGAGGAGTTAGTGGTTAGGACTGTATCAGGAAGAGCCAATGTATAACACTGTGTAAGGTGCAGACAAGTGAAAAGAGTGTGAGTGAGCACCATGGCCATTCACAGGCTGTGAGTGTGCCCTGTGCATGCTGATGAGTGCAGTGTATATGCAGCAGAGCTGTGTGTGTGGAAAGTGCATGGAGCAAGGCAGACTAATATAGACAGGGAGCAGAGCCTTGTGTCCAGTGTTCTGTTGGAAGGCATAGATGTCAGTCATGTGGTAACAGTCACTTAAAATTGCAACCCCCCCCCCCCCCTCCTCAAAAAAATCACTCTTTGCAGATTTTGACTTTATGGCTCAAATATATATATATATATATATATATATATATATATATATATATATATATATATATATATTGGACACATCTCAGGTGCCTTATGTACATTGTAAGGCTAGAGCTGCATCTTAGTCATGTGATGAAAAATCCCACGGCTTCAATGTGACAGAATGTCGCACAATATGATCTCACTGTGACGTGCATGCCTCTGCCATTGCTTCTAGGATTTAAAAACATACAAATGCAAAAAAAAATTACAGGAAAGATGGCAAAGAGAACAATCAAAGTCATGTGACTGTCTATGGGAGCGGGGTCACATGCAATACAAAGTCCGGACATGGTTGGATTTTTATGCAAGTGTCACGTCTCAGCATGCTGTATGTGACACCAAAGAAATGAATCTCTTTTTTTGTTGAGCGACAAGTGTTGCCATATAGTCCTGTCCTAACCCTACAGTGATTTAAAGCTGAGTTCACAATAGTTTTTTGGACCGGATTTTGACATGGAGGCAGCCTCAGAATCCGGCTCCAAAGAACTCTTGCAGCATTCCGCTCCAGATTAGGCCCAAATGAATAGAGTCTTGCGCCGCGGACGGCATGGCGGATTAGGCTAGGGCAGCTTGCTTTTTTTTTCCGCCAGCAGAAAAGAACCACTAGTGGAAAATAGAAGTGAACGGCTCCCATTGAAGTCAATTCTGCGTCAAAATACGGTCCAAAAAGCTCAGTGTGAACTCAGCATAACACATTTATACTGTAATCCAGACACCTTTACCTCTCTCTGCATTACATATTTTTACATGCTACTTCAATGTAGCTTTACCTTGTATTGTGTGGATACATAAAGACTTTTTGATCAGTTTTTATTTTTTTTGTTTTTGAGAGGTGAAATGATCAGAAAACATCAGTTGTGTCATCTGAATTTTTAGGTTTATGGCGCTTATAATGCAGAATAAATAACGTACTAATTAGAGATGAGCGAACACTAAAATGTTCGAGGTTCGAAATTCGATTCGAACAGCCGCTCAATGTTCGTGTGTTCGAACGGGTTTCGAACCCCATTATAGTCTATGGGGAACAGATACTCGTTAAGGGGGAAACCCAAATCCGTGTCTGGAGGGTCACCAAGTCCACTAAGACAACCCAGGAAATGATGCCAACACCTCTGGAATGACACTGGGACAGCAGGGGAAGCATGTCTGGGGGCATCTAACACACCAAAGACCCTCTATTACCCCAACATCACAGCCTAACAACTACACACTTTACACACTCAATACCACCTCTCTGACAGTAGGAAAACACCTTGAAACATGTGTATTTGGCACTTGCAGTGAGGAGAGCTTGTCACCAGCAGTGAATTTGGCCCTTGTAGTAAGTTGAGTTTGGCACCAACATTTGTTTTGAAAATCAGGGTGGATTGAGCCTCTAACCAGCAGAGTTTGGGCAAATTCATGGTGGAGGGAGCCTCTAAAAACCCCAGTTTGGACCAATTCATGGTGGAGGGAGCCTCTAAAAACCCCAGTTTGGACCAATTCATGGTGGAGGGAGCCTCTAAACAGCCCAGTTTGGGCAAATTCATGGTGGAGGGAGCCTCTAAAAACCCCAGTTTGGACCAATTCATGGTGGAGGGAGCCTCTAAACAGCCCAGTTTGGACCAATTCATGGTGGAGGGAGCCTCTAAAAACCCCAGTTTGGACCAATTCATGATGGAGGGAGCCTCTAAACAGCCCAGTTTGGGCAAATTCATGGTGGAGGGAGCCTCTAAACAGCCCAGTTTGGACCAATTCATGGTGGAGGGAGCCTCTAAAAACCCCAGTTTGGACCAATTCATGGTGGAGGGAGCCTCTAAAAACCCCAGTTTGGACCAATTCATGGTGGAGGGAGCCTCTAAAAACCCCAGTTTGGACCAATTCATGGTGGAGGGAGCCTCTAAAAACCCCAGTTTGGACCAATTCATGATGGAGGGAGCCTCTAAACAGCCCAGTTTGGGCAAATTCATGGTGGAGGGAGCCTCTAAACAGCCCAGTTTGGACCAATTCATGGTGGAGGGAGCCTCTAAAAACCCCAGTTTGGACCAATTCATGGTGGAGGGAGCCTCTAAACAGCCCAGTTTGGACCAATTCATGGTGGAGGGAGCCTCTAAAAACCCCAGTTTGGACCAATTCATGGTGGAGGGAGCCTCTAAACAGCCCAGTTTGGACCAATTCATGGTGGAGGGAGCCTCTAAAAACCCCAGTTTGGACCAATTCATGATGGAGGGAGCCTCTAAACAGCCCAGTTTGGACCAATTCATGGTGGAGAGAGCCTCTAAAAACCCCAGTTTGGACCAATTCATGGTGGAGGGAGCCTCTAAACAGGCCAGTTTGGGCAAATTCATGGTGGAGGGAGCCTCTAAAAACCCCAGTTTGGACCAATTCATGGTGGAGGGAGCCTCTAAACAGCCCAGTTTGGACCAATTCATGGTGGAGGGAGCCTCTAAAAACCCCAGTTTGGACCAATTCATGGTGGAGGGAGCCTCTAAAAACCCCAGTTTGGACCAATTCATGATGGAGGGAGCCTCTAAACAGCCCAGTTTGGACCAATTCATGGTGGAGAGAGCCTCTAAAAACCCCAGTTTGGACCAATTCATGGTGGAGGGAGCCTCTAAACAGCCCAGTTTGGACCAATTCATGGTGGAGGGAGCCTCTAAAAACCCCAGTTTGGACCAATTCATGGTGGAGGGAGCCGCTAAACAGCCCAGTTTGGACCAATTCATGGTGGAGGGAGCCTCTAACCAGCAGAGTTGGTGGAAATCAGGGTGGAGGGAGCCTCTAACCAGCAGAGTTGTGGGAAAGCAGGGTGGAGGGAGCCTCTAACCAGCAGAGTTGGGGGAAATCAGGGTGGAGGGAGCCTAGTATTAGCAGAATTGTGCAACGCTTATGGTGGATGAGTATGAGGATGCGGAGGAATTGGAGAGGTTGAGTACAGACATGGAGTTTCATGTTGGGGTGCTTTACACAGGTGGGCACAAAAATGAAGGCTCTATCCAGTGGTGGTTCATTTTTATCAAAGTGAGCCGGTCGGCACTCTCAGCTGACAGACGGGTGCGCTTGTCAGTGATGATGCCACCGGCTGCACTGAACACCCTCTCAGATAGGACGCTGGCGGCAGGACAGGACAGCACCTCCAAGGCATATAGGGCAAGTTCAAGCCACAGGTCCAACTTCGACACCCAATACGTGTAGGGCGCAGAGGGGTCGGAGAGGACAGGGCTGTGGTCGGAAAGGTATTCCCGCAACATGCGCCTATACTTCTCACGCCTGGTGACACTAGGACCCTCCGTGGCGGCACTTTGGCGAGGGGGTGCCATCAAGGTGTCCCAGACCTTAGACAGTGTGCCCCTCGTTTGTGTGGACCGGTGAGAACTTGGTCGCCTACTGGAGGAACTGTCCTCCCTGCCGCCAACGTCACATGCTGGAAACATCTCCATCATATTCTGCACCAATTGCCTGTGGCAAGCATTGATGCGATTGGCCCTCCCCTCTACCGGAATAAAAGACGAGATGTTGTTTTTATACCGGGGGTCAAGGATAGCAAAGATCCAGTACTGGTTGTCCTCCATGATTTTGACAATACGCTTGTCGGTTGTAAAGCACCCCAACATGAACTCAGCCATGTCTGCCACAGTGTTAGTTGGCATGACTCCTCTGGCCCCACCGGAAAGTTCAATCTCCATTTCCTCCTCATCCTCCATGTCTACCCATCCGCGCTGCAACAATGGGACGATTCGAAGTTGCCCGGAAGCCTCCTGTATCACCATCACATCATCGGACAACTCTTCTTCCTCCTCCTCCTCCTCCATTAAACGCAGTGAAGCGGACAGATGTGTGGACCTACTCTCCAGCTGTGACGGATCGGATGCTATCCCTAACTCCTCTGTGTGATCTGAGTTATCCCTGATGTCAATCAGGGATTCTCTCAGAACACACAAGAGCGGGATTGTAAGGCTCACCATCGCAGCCTCAGAGCTCACCCTCCTTGTGGACTCCTCAAAGACCCGTAGGATGTCACAAAGGTCTCTCATCCATGGCCACTCATGGATGTGAAACTGAGGCAGCTGACTTAGTGGCACCCTAGGGTTTTGTAGCTGGTATTCCATCAAAGGTCTCTGCTGCTCAACCACTCTATTCAACATCTGAAACGTTGAGTTCCAGCGTGTGGGGACGTCGCACAAAAGCCGGTGTTGTGGCACATGCAGGCGTTGCTGGAGAGATTTTAAGCTAGCAGCGGCTACTGTCGACTTGCGAAAGTGGGCGCACATGCGCCGCACTTTCACCAGTAGCTCTGGAACATTGGGGTAGCTCTTTAGGAAACATTGCACCATTAGGTTGAAGACGTGGGCCAGGCATGGAACATGTTGGAGTCCGGCAAGCTCCAGAGCTGCTACCAGGTTCCGGCCGTTATCACAAACGACCATGCCTGGGCCCAGGTGCAGCGGCTCAAACCATATTGCCGTCTCATCGAGGAGGGCATCCCTCACCTCGGAGGCAGTGTGCTGTCTGTCTCCCAAGCTGATCAGCTTCAGCACAGCCTGCTGACGTCTACCAACGCCAGTGCTGCAACGTTTCCAACTCGTAGCTGGGGTCAATCTAACAGCGGAGGAGGAGGCGGTGGCGGAGGAGGAGGCGGTGGCGGAGGAGGAGGCGGTAGAGGAGGAGGAGGAGGGGGGTGTTCTTCTCGTGTCCCTGCCAGGAATGTTAGGCGGGGAGACGAGGTACACCGGGCCAGTTTGGGAAGCAGTCCCAGCCTCAACTACATTCACCCAGTGTGCCGTCAGTGAAATGTAGCGTCCCTGTCCGCATGCACTTGTCCACGCATCGGTGGTCAAGTGGACCTTTGTGCAAAGCGCGGAACTAAGGGCCCGCCTGATGTTGAGTGACACGTGCTGGTGCAAGGCGGGGACGGCACACCGGGAGAAGTAGTGACGGCTAGGGACGGCATAGCGAGGTGCCGCAGTTGCCATCAGGTCCAGGAAGGCGGGAGTTTCAACAAGCCGGAACGCCAACATCTCCTGGGCCAGCAGTTTAGCGATGTTGGCGTTCAAGGCTTGCGCGTGTGGGTGGTTAGCAGTGTATTTCTGCCGCCGCTCCAATGTCTGAGAGATGGTGGGTTGTTGTAAAGAAGCGCCTGATGGTGCCTTTGATGGTGCAGGAGAAGGAGATAAGACAGGAACAGGGGAGGATGAGGGAGAAGTCAACAAAGTGGCGGAGGCAGATGAAGTGGTGTCCTGGCTCGTCCTCTGGAGTGCATCGCCAGCACAGTCAGCAGAGGCAGTGGCAGTGGCGTGAACGGCAGGCGGCCTTTGTCCTGCCGTTGCTGCCTGCCACTGATTCCAGTGCTTGGATTCCAAATGACGGCGCATTGAAGTGGTGGACAGGTTGCTCTTCTCAGAGCCCCTAATCAATTTCGAGAGGCAAATTGTGCAGACAACACTATATCTGTCCTCGGCGCATTCCTTGAAAAAACTCCACACCTTCGAGAAACGTGCCCTCGAGGTGGGAGTTTTTCGGGGCTGGGTACGAACTGGAACATCTTGGGAGATTCCGGGTATGGCCTGGCTTCGCCTAAGCTGCTGACCTCTGCCTCTGCCTCTAGCTACCCTTTTTGGTGCTGCACCTGCCTCAACAGCCACACTACTTTCCCCGCTTGACATCCCCCCTGTCCAGGTCGGGTCAGTGTCCTCATCATCCACCACTTCCTCTTCCAACTCCTGTCTCATCTCCTCCTCCCGCACAATGCGCCGGTCAACTGGATGCCCTGACGGCAACTGCGTCACATCATCGTCGATGAGGGTGGGTTGCTGGTCATCCACCACCAAATCGAACGGAGATGGAGGAGACTCTAGTGTTTGAGCATCTGGACACAGATGCTCCTCTGTTAGGTTCGTGGAATCGTGACGTGGAGAGGCAGGTTGAGGGACAATGAAAGGAGTGGAGAACAGCTCTGGGGAGCAGGGACAGTTTGGGTTATTGTTCTGTAAAGCTTCGGAATTTTGGGAGGAAGGAAGACAAGACTGTTGGGTAATAGGAGGAGAGGAGGCAGAGTCTGACTGGCTGCTGGACAATGTGCTGTAAGCGTTCTGTGACAGCCATTGCAAGACCTGTTCCTGGTTCTCGGGCCTACTAAGGTTTGTACCCTGCAGTTTAGTTAATGTGGCAAGCAACCCTGGCACTGTGGAGTGGCGCAATGCTTGCTGCCCCACAGGAGTAGGCACGGGACGCCCTGTGGCTTCACTGCTACCTTGCTCCCCAGAACCATTCCCCCGACCTCGCCCACGGCCTCATCCATGTCCCTTTCCGGGAGCCTTGTGCATTTTGAATTCCCAGTTAGAAATTGGCACTATATACCAGTAGCAAAAATTGTGGGTGCACGTAACCCCAATATATTCTTTGAATTCCCAGTCAGACAATGGCACTGTATACCAGTAGTAAAAATTGTGGGTGCACGTAACCCCAATATATTCTTTGAATTCCCAGTCAGACAATGGCACTATATACCAGTAGCAAAAATTGTGGGTGCACGTAACCCCAATATATTCTTTGAATTCCCAGTCAGACAATGGCACTGTATACCAGTAGTAAAAATTGTGGGTGCACGTAACCCCAATATATTCTTTGAATTACCAGTCAGAAACTGGCACTATATGGCAGTAGCAAGAAATGAGGGTATTTGTAACCCCAATATATTCTTTGAATTCCCAGTCAGAAACTGGCACTGTATACCAGTAGTAAAAATTGTGGGTGCACGTAACCCCAATATATTCTTTGAATTCCCAGTCAGACAATGGCACTATATACCAGTAGTAAAAATTGTGGGTGCACGTAACCCCAATATATTCTTTGAATTCCCAGTCAGAAACTGGCACTGTATACCAGTAGTAAAAATTGTGGGTGCACGTAACCCCAATATATTCTTTGAATTCCCAGTCAGACAATGGCACTATATACCAGTAGCAAGATATGAGGGTATTTATAACCCCAATATATTCTTTGAATTCCCAGTCAGACAATGGCACTGTATACCAGTAGTAAAAATTGTGGGTGCACGTAACCCCAATATATTCTTTGAATTCCCAGTCAGAAACTGGCACTATATGGCAGTAGCAAGAAATGAGGGTATTTATAACCCCAATATATTCTTTGAATTCCCAGTCAGACAATGGCACTGTATACCAGTAGTAAAAATTGTGGGTGCACGTAACCCCAATATATTCTTTGAATTACCAGTCAGAAACTGGCACTATATGGCAGTAGCAAGAAATGAGGGTATTTGTAACCCCAATATATTCTTTGAATTCCCAGTCAGAAACTGGCACTGTATACCAGTAGTAAAAATTGTGGGTGCACGTAACCCCAATATATTCTTTGAATTCCCAGTCAGACAATGGCACTATATACCAGTAGCAAGAAATGAGGGTATTTATAACCCCAATATATTCTTTGAATTCCCAGTCAGACAATGGCACTGTATACCAGTAGTACAAATTGTGGGTGCACGTAACCCCAATATATTCTTTGAATTACCAGTCAGACAATGGCACTATATACCAGTAGCAAGAAATGAGGGTATTTATAACCCCAATATATTCTTTGAATTCCCAGTCAGAAACTGGCACTGTATACCAGTAGTAAAAATTGTGGGTGCACGTAACCCCAATATATTCTTTGAATTCCCAGTCAGACAATGGCACTATATACCAGTAGTAAAAATTGTGGGTGCACGTAACCCCAATATATTCTTTGAATTCCCAGTCAGAAACTGGCACTGTATACCAGTAGTAAAAATTGTGGGTGCACGTAACCCCAATATATTCTTTGAATTCCCAGTCAGACAATGGCACTATATACCAGTAGCAAGATATGAGGGTATTTATAACCCCAATATATTCTTTGAATTCCCAGTCAGACAATGGCACTGTATACCAGTAGTAAAAATTGTGGGTGCACGTAACCCCAATATATTCTTTGAATTCCCAGTCAGAAACTGGCACTATATGGCAGTAGCAAGAAATGAGGGTATTTATAACCCCAATATATTCTTTGAATTCCCAGTCAGACAATGGCACTGTATACCAGTAGTAAAAATTGTGGGTGCACGTAACCCCAATATATTCTTTGAATTCCCAGTCAGAAACTGGCACTATATGGCAGTAGCAAGAAATGAGGGTATTTATAACCCCAATATATTCTTTGAATTCCCAGTCAGACAATGGCACTGTATACCAGTAGTAAAAATTGTGGGTGCACGTAACCCCAATATATTCTTTGAATTACCAGTCAGAAACTGGCACTATATGGCAGTAGCAAGAAATGAGGGTATTTGTAACCCCAATATATTCTTTGAATTCCCAGTCAGAAACTGGCACTGTATACCAGTAGTAAAAATTGTGGGTGCACGTTACCCCAATATATTCTTTGAATTCCCAGTCAGACAATGGCACTATATACCAGTAGCAAGAAATGAGGGTATTTATAACCCCAATATATTCTTTGAATTCCCAGTCAGACAATGGCACTGTATACCAGTAGTAAAAATTGTGGGTGCACGTAACCCCAATATATTCTTTGAATTCCCAGTCAGAAACTGGCACTATATGGCAGTAGCAAGAAATGAGGGTATTTATAACCCCAATATATTCTTTGAATTCCCAGTCAGACAATGGCACTGTATACCAGTAGTAAAAATTGTGGGTGCACGTAACCCCAATATATTCTTTGAATTACCAGTCAGAAACTGGCACTATATGGCAGTAGCAAGAAATGAGGGTATTTGTAACCCCAATATATTCTTTGAATTCCCAGTCAGAAACTGGCACTGTATACCAGTAGTAAAAATTGTGGGTGCACGTAACCCCAATATATTCTTTGAATTACCAGTCAGAAACTGGCACTATATGGCAGTAGCAAGAAATGAGGGTATTTGTAACCCCAATATATTCTTTGAATTCCCAGTCAGAAACTGGCACTGTATACCAGTAGTAAAAATTGTGGGTGCACGTAACCCCAATATATTCTTTGAATTCCCAGTCAGACAATGGCACTATATACCAGTAGTAAAAATTGTGGGTGCACGTAACCCCAATATATTCTTTGAATTCCCAGTCAGAAACTGGCACTGTATACCAGTAGTAAAAATTGTGGGTGCACGTAACCCCAATATATTCTTTGAATTCCCAGTCAGACAATGGCACTATATACCAGTAGCAAGAAATGAGGGTATTTATAACCCCAATATATTCTTTGAATTCCCAGTCAGACAATGGCACTGTATACCAGTAGTAAAAATTGTGGGTGCACGTAACCCCAATATATTCTTTGAATTCCCAGTCAGAAACTGGCACTATATGGCAGTAGCAAGAAATGAGGGTATTTATAACCCCAATATATTCTTTGAATTCCCAGTCAGACAATGGCACTGTATACCAGTAGTAAAAATTGTGGGTGCACGTAACCCCAATATATTCTTTGAATTCCCAGTCAGAAACTGGCACTATATGGCAGTAGCAAGAAATGAGGGTATTTATAACCCCAATATATTCTTTGAATTCCCAGTCAGACAATGGCACTGTATACCAGTAGTAAAAATTGTGGGTGCACGTAACCCCAATATATTCTTTGAATTACCAGTCAGAAACTGGCACTATATGGCAGTAGCAAGAAATGAGGGTATTTGTAACCCCAATATATTCTTTGAATTCCCAGTCAGAAACTGGCACTGTATACCAGTAGTAAAAATTGTGGGTGCACGTAACCCCAATATATTCTTTGAATTCCCAGTCAGACAATGGCACTATATACCAGTAGTAAAAATTGTGGGTGCACGTAACCCCAATATATTCTTTGAATTCCCAGTCAGAAACTGGCACTGTATACCAGTAGTAAAAATTGTGGGTGCACGTAACCCCAATATATTCTTTGAATTACCAGTCAGAAACTGGCACTATATGGCAGTAGCAAGAAATGAGGGTATTTGTAACCCCAATATATTCTTTGAATTCCCAGTCAGAAACTGGCACTGTATACCAGTAGTAAAAATTGTGGGTGCACGTAACCCCAATATATTCTTTGAATTCCCAGTCAGACAATGGCACTATATACCAGTAGTAAAAATTGTGGGTGCACGTAACCCCAATATATTCTTTGAATTCCCAGTCAGAAACTGGCACTGTATACCAGTAGTAAAAATTGTGGGTGCACGTAACCCCAATATATTCTTTGAATTCCCAGTCAGACAATGGCACTATATACCAGTAGCAAGAAATGAGGGTATTTATAACCCCAATATATTCTTTGAATTCCCAGTCAGACAATGGCACTGTATACCAGTAGTAAAAATTGTGGGTGCACGTAACCCCAATATATTCTTTGAATTCCCAGTCAGACAATGGCACTATATACCAGTAGCAAGAAATGAGGGTATTTATAACCCCAATATATTCTTTGAATTCCCAGTCAGACAATGGCACTATATACCAGTAGTAAAAATTGTGGGTGCACGTAACCCCAATATATTCTTTGAATTCCCAGTCAGAAACTGGCACTGTATACCAGTAGTAAAAATTGTGGGTGCACGTAACCCCAATATATTCTTTGAATTCCCAGTCAGACAATGGCACTATATACCAGTAGCAAGAAATGAGGGTATTTATAACCCCAATATATTCTTTGAATTCCCAGTCAGACAATGGCACTGTATACCAGTAGTAAAAATTGTGGGTGCACGTAACCCCAATATATTCTTTGAATTCCCAGTCAGAAACTGGCACTATATGGCAGTAGCAAGAAATGAGGGTATTTATAACCCCAATATATTCTTTGAATTCCCAGTCAGACAATGGCACTGTATACCAGTAGGAAAAATTGTGGGTGCACGTAACCCCAATATATTCTTTGAATTCCCAGTCAGAAACTGGCACTATATGGCAGTAGCAAGAAATGAGGGTATTTATAACCCCAATATATTCTTTGAATTCCCAGTCAGACAATGGCACTGTATACCAGTAGTAAAAATTGTGGGTGCACGTAACCCCAATATATTCTTTGAATTACCAGTCAGAAACTGGCACTATATGGCAGTAGCAAGAAATGAGGGTATTTGTAACCCCAATATATTCTTTGAATTCCCAGTCAGAAACTGGCACTGTATACCAGTAGTAAAAATTGTGGGTGCACGTAACCCCAATATATTCTTTGAGTTACCAGTCAGAAACTGGCACTATATGGCAGTAGCAAGAAATGAGGGTATTTGTAACCCCAATATATTCTTTGAATTCCCAGTCAGAAACTGGCACTGTATACCAGTAGTAAAAATTGTGGGTGCACGTAACCCCAATATATTCTTTGAATTCCCAGTCAGACAATGGCACTATATACCAGTAGCAAGAAATGAGGGTATTTATAACCCCAATATATTCTTTGAATTCCCAGTCAGACAATGGCACTGTATACCAGTAGTAAAAATTGTGGGTGCACGTAACCCCAATATATTCTTTGAATTCCCAGTCAGACAATGGCACTGTATACCAGTAGTAAAAATTGTGGGTGCACGTAACCCCAATATATTCTTTGAATTCCCAGTCAGACAATGGCACTATATACCAGTAGCAAAAATTGTGGGTGTATATAGCCCCAATTCTATTGCTAGGGGACTTGCAGGGTATTTCTGAGGTGAAGGTGGGGGGGCACACCGTTGGAACGGTGATTTGGGGTGTATATATGGGGTATACGGGAATACACTGTCAGTGTGTTCCATTCAGGATCCTGGGAAAGCTGGGTTGCGGCGATTGAGCCCGTCAGTGCCACGTTACACTGACAAGCTTCTCCCTGGAATTGAAGTTATATGTAAGCCCAATATATTCTTTGAATTCCCAGTGAGACAATGGCACTATATGGCAGTAGCAAAAATAGTGGGTGTATATAGCCCCAATTCTATTGCTAGGGGACTTGCAGGGTATTTCTGGGGTGAAGGTGGGGGGGCACACCGTTGGAACGGGTATCGGGGGTATATATCGGGTATACGGGAATACACTGACAGTGTATTCCATTCAGGATCCTGGGAAAGCTGGGTTGCGGCGATTGAGCCCGTCAGTGCCACGTTACACTGACAAGCTTCTCCCTGGAATTTAGCTCTTACAAGAGCTGTTGGTTGTCTTCTCCTTCCTATCCTAGCCTGTCCCTGCCTACCCAGAATCTAAGCCCTAGCTAGCTGGACGGAAACCTCCGTCCTCGGTGGATTGCAAGCTCAGAATGACGCGAACCTGGGCGGCGCTGTTCTTTTAAATTAGAGGTCATATGTTTAGGCAGCCAATGGGTTTTGCCTACTTTTCTCAACGTCACCGTTGTCGTAGTTCCTGTCCCACCTACCCTGCGCTGTTATTGGAGCAAAAAAGGCGCCAGGGAAGGTGGGAGGGGAATCGAGTAATGGCGCACTTTACCACGCGGTGTTCGATTCGATTCGAACATGCCGAACAGCCTAATATCCGATCGAACATGAGTTCGATAGAACACTGTTCGCTCATCTCTAGTACTAATTTTATTCTTGGGGTTGTTATGGATGTGGTGATACCAATTGTGTGTTTTTTATTTTTTCATTAACAAAGGAAAAAAGTCTATTTTTGCTTTTTTTTCTGTTAAATGACTTATGTGGTGCGATCATTGACCGCAGCATGTAAGGGATTAAATGGCAAGTATACCAATTTGGGGTGGCGGCGATATGAATGAAAATCTATGGTAAACCATCACCTGAGGATATCTGAAGTGACAGAGACAGGAGAATCATAAAATGATTGCTCAGGAATGGAGGGGATTAAAGAAAAAGCTGTAATTGTATCACATGACCATGGACTGTATGTCACATGACCATGGACTAATCTATATCCGCTAAAAGTAAACAATGAATGGCAGCTAGCAGAGATCTAGAAAACCATATATATTGGGAGATTAGATAATTTTCATTATGCAAACAAGGTAATTACAAGGTGTAATATGTCGTGTTGTTCTTCATCTGAGGTTTTATTTGCTAATTTTAAGATCTTATAAGGATGAGATGTTTTGTTTGTTTTTATTATGTCTTTTTATATCAATTCATAGAATTCAGACAGGATGTATTTTGTTTTTCTCATGGCTTTATGTGTACACAGACTGTCAGGTTGCCACAACAGACTCTTCACTTGCCTAGGCACTTTGCATTTCTGTTGTATTCAATTTACTTAATGAACTCGGTCGCCTATATGAAAAACAACTATTGTGTCTATTAAATGCACCCAATGTTACTTCTAAACAAACGTCTGCTTTACTAAACACGGGCACCACCAAGGTTTTCCTGAGAACCCACTTTGTTTGGAAGCTCCTTGAATACAATAACATTGATCTGAAAAGCCTTTTTGCTTTGGGGTCACCTCCATAAAAACTGGGATACAAGATGGTGTCTGTAGGCCTGCAGGGCATCAACTCTGGAAACAGCCGAGTGTCCTCATGTTATCTGTCTTGAGCTTCACTTTTATGCACTGACGGAATAATTGTAAATGGCAAACTTTATTGGCATGTGATCGGACTTGGCTGAAAAGGAATTGAGGGACATACGTAAATCATTCTTACAATGAGAAAGCTGTGTAGATACTGTACATAAGACACCTGCAGGAAGGAGCCTCCATTAGGTGTCACAAAGATTTATATACGTCTTATTCTATGGCCCTTCCAGCACTGAATTTCTCCATGAATTTATGTGACAGCTATGAAGTTACTTTTACTGCTGTGAATAGACTCCTGCAATTTCCAGCTTTGGAGGGGCTTTGCCATCCTTAATTTGCCACACAGTAATGAATAGCGAGCAGACTCTCTACTTTTTTTTTTTTCAGGCCTCTGGGTTTTTGGCCCCATTCGTTCCTGTGTGTGATGAGAAAAGAGAGGGAGGTGTTCTGCAACTCACCCACTTCATCCATGAATAATTGAGCAGCGGGGGCAATGTAGGAGGAGAAGACAGGAGCATGTCAAGATACATTGTATAGAGACACAAGGAAAGAGTTAGGGGAGGATCCGACTAGTGAAAAAACTCAAGACTGAAGTATGAGGGGGAAGGGGTGTGGAAGGAGCAATATGATCAATATGGTTTCATTGTTTGGCCTTGCTTACCTCTGCAGGAGACCATCTGCTCCCTGTCAATGGATCACCTGCTTGTCTCAGACGTTGGTATGACAACCGATGGGCGGAGGGATTAAGAAGCTTGAGTCTGCTTATTTGAGGCTGCTTTAGGGGCAGCTCTGTCAGGAGGCAGAGATCTTTGAGAAAAGGGGCTGAAAAGTCATCTTTTTGCTAGGATTAAGCAATTTACTGTAATGCATGGCAATGTATAGAGAAACACTGCCTAGAGAAGTTTCTGGTTTCATGCAGATAAAGTTTGTCTATTGTTACCGTCTTCCAACTTTCTGATACATTTTGGCTTTAAATTTCAAGAGCTGTGTTTGCTATGTGAGAATAGAAAAATACACATTTACGTTCAGGGGATACAATTCAGCAGAGGTTTGATACAGTATGTTACAGATCTATTCATTCTAGGCAATCCTGCATGGGCTATAGATCTAATAAGCAGAAAGAAATCTTTCTCCTGTCCTTATAGTATGTTTCAACTTGGAGTCCAAGCGATTTAACTAAAAGGCGATAGACTGGATACATATGTAGCAAACGTTAGATTACATTAGCTAACCCACCCATTTCAGCGGCATTGGCCTGCTGATTATGTAATGTGTGCGGGGTGTCCTGACTTTCCCCAATGGCAGAGAGAAAAGAAGGATTGCTGTTGGATTTCAATGCATTTGGTCTCAAGGAGAACAAGCTGGAAGAAAAGCCACTCCCAGGAGAACTTCCTCAGGTATAAAGAGGCAGTACTCGCATTCAAGAACGCACTCGCCTCTGCAAAGCAGGTCTACTTCACCACACTCTATCTGCCCTATCCAGCAAACCCCAATCAGCTTAAACTCCCTTCTCCGTCTTTCAATACACCAAGTCTAATTCTCTTAAGCAACATCTACAGTATGGCTTTTGCTATGTACTGTGAAGGAGAAGTTTGAGAATTAGCTTAAGGCGATATCTTGAACACATTTGCAACTTTAACTATTGTTTTTTACAGCTTTGTGATGTAATATTATGATGGCACTGAAAAGTCACTGCCTTGGTCATGGATACATGTTGTTTTCTATTGTTTAAGATGTTCTGCAAATTTTAGTTATCCATTTTTCTACTTGTATTTATGTTTAGCAAACAATAATAAATTGCTACTAGGACATAGGCCTCTTGCAAACAACTGGGTTTTTCTGATCCGGGCCACAAATCTCAGCACAGGTCATATTCCTGTCCGGTTTTACAACTGTGCTTTTGCAGCTACTCCTCAAACTGTAGTTCATTTCAGAGTTTCAGAATAAGTAGTAACGTTCCAGGAACACACAGCCTGGAAAACACTGACCATTAATATTACTGTATATGTAAGATTGTGAATCCTACCTCCAATTATACAATAACTTTTCATAAATGAATATTAAAGAAATATTAAGGTGAACATTAAAGAAACTTTGTAATATATCTTATTAAAAAATAGGTTTTCTTCTCGACTTCTCAGGCTGAGATACTTTTTACAAAGAAGACTATGGAGAGGGGATAAAGACAAAGTTGAAGCTGCATGAAAAGACTCATAAGCCTCTATATAAATGGAGAAAGAAACTTATTTCTTTAATAACTTATATCTAACATTTTCTTATATTCACATATAATATTAATTTATGAATAGCTGTTTTACAGTTAGAGGCATGCATTAAAGTTTATATTCCCATTTAACTGGGAAACCAGATATTAATCTTGGCAACCTTATTGCAAATGTCTGTGTCCCCAATGATACTTAAGTATAACGTATATATTTGCTACTAAGTACTTTTATGTGGTGACTTATTGCACTTTGCTATTGTAGTACTTGCCATTGATACTCATGTAAAATGGGTAAAGAGGATTATCGCCACCTCCAACAACTCCAATTTATTGAAGCCTGTTTGTACATTGTAGATTGATGATTGCACTGAAGGTTGTTCTAGAAGCTAACAAGTTTATACAACATGAACATACTGTATATGAGAGAACCAACTATACCAGAGTTCTAGGTCCAAAAGAGTGGCTGGCCGGACAGCTGAGCATCTGACAGACAGATAAGAGCAATCAGTCACTTAGGACTACAGTATTTCACTGTTCTCACAGTCTCCAAAGGAACCGTTGTGGGAACCAATGGGATCAATGTGGTTGGGTCCCAATAGAAGGAGTGTCAAAGGAATTTTATTTGATTGAGTCAGAGTCCGAGGTGGAGTTTAACTAGGCTAGCCTGGCCTATAAAAGAGACAAGATAGTGTAACGTACGCTTTTACCAGTAGAGAGTCCCACAGAATCACAACAATACCAGGGAGTGCAGTGCCCTACAACACTGCTATCTACAGTAACAGAGGAGGATGACAGCCACAAAGAGTGGTTCCTGTCAGTTGGACAGCAAATTGTGCTTGTTGAGCATAGACTTTTATAGTAGTAGATAGGCAATAAAAGATGTGCTGTCATCCACCTGGGCTGTTTGAGCTTGTGTTTCATGCAACCATTGTTCCCAGGTAATAGAGGAGTCCAATCTAATAGTGGTACCTGTGAGAAGATGGTGTTATATTGATATACACTCACCGGCCACTTTATTAGGTACACCTGTCCAACTGCTCGTTAACACTTAATTTCTAATCAGCCAATCACATGGCGGCAACTCAGTGCATTTAGGCATGTAGACATGGTCAAGACAATCTCCTGCAGTTCAAACCGAGCATCAGTATGGGGAAGAAAGGTGATTTGAGTGCCTTTGAACGTGGCATGGTTGTTGGTGCCAGAAGGGCTGGTCTGAGTATTTCAGAAACTGCTGATCTACTGGGATTTTCACGCACAACCATCTCTAGGGTTTACAGAGAATGGTCCGAAAAAGAAAAAAACATCCAGTGAGCGGCAGTTCTGTGGGCGGAAATGCGTTGTTGATGCCAGAGGTCAGAGGAGAATGGCCAGACTGGTTCGAGCTGATAGAAAGGCAACAGTGACTCAAATAGCCACCCGTTACAACCAAGGTAGCCAGAAGAGCATCTCTGAACGCACAGTACGTCGAACTTTGAGGCAGATGGGCTACAGCAGCAGAAGACCACACCGGGTGCCACTCCTTTCAGCTAAGAACAGGAAACTGAGGCTACAATTTGCACAAGCTCATCGAAATTGGACAATTGAAGATTGGAAAAACGTTGCCTGGTCTGATGAGTCTCGATTTATGCTGCGACATTCGGATGGTAGGGTCAGAATTTGGCGTCAACAACATGAAAGCATGGATCCATCCTGCCTTGTATCAACGGTTCAGGCTGGTGGTGGTGGTGTCATGGTGTGGGGAATATTTTCTTGGCACTCTTTGGGCCCCTTGGTACCAATTGAGCATCGTTGCAACGCCAAAGCCTACCTGAGTATTGTTGCTGACCATGTCCATCCCTTTATGACCACAATGTACCCAACATCTGATGGCTACTTTCAGCAGGATAATGCGCCATGTCATAAAGCTGGAATCATCTCAGACTGGTTTCTTGAACATGACAATGAGTTCACTGTACTCCAATGGCCTCCACAGTCACCAGATCTCAATCCAATAGAGCATCTTTGGGATGTGGTGGAACGGGAGATTCGCATCATGGATGTGCAGCTGACAAATCTGCGGCAACTGTGTGATGCCATCATGTCAATATGGACCAAAATCTCTGAGGAATGCTTCCAGCACCTTGTTGAATCTATGCCACGAAGAATTGAGGCAGTTGTGAAGGCAAAAAGGGGTCCAACCCGTTACTAGCATGGTGTACCTAATAAAGTGGCCGGTGAGTGTATTGGTGGTATTAGTGAGCAGTCTTATGGTGAGTTTGCCTTAGCGCAGGCTAGGCCCTGTGTTAAGGGTAATGGGTACTGTTTAACTTCCTGGGATAAGCAATATGAAGATAATCCACATTAAGTGAAAGTCCTGGTGAACAGATCAGAAGCATTGGAGTTTAAACGTTGCCTTATACTTAATAGGTTTGCTGCATGACACAGAGATTGGTCCAGTGAGTGGTACATTCCAGAAGAAGTGGTCAGGCAGATGACAGAATGCTAAGCGAGCAGTCCAAAGCACCTTCTTGGTGCAAGTGATGCATTTCAATGGTGTAAAAGCCTGGATTTTGTAGAAAGCTGTCCCGTATCGTGGTAGTTGACAGATGCAGTTATGTTTTACATATCCCTCAGTAATCCAAGTGGTACGCCACTCTTTACTCAGTGTAGAGGAAGTATATCTGGGTTGGGGCAGTCCTACATGATATGTGGTGACTTATTGCACTTTGATTGCATATTACTTGCTGTTGATACTTCAAATGGTTACTGTACTGTGTTTGTATATGTGTATTGGTGGTGAGGTTCCATTTCTCCTTTGTATAGTCTGAATCTTGTATGCGGACAGTGATTAAAGACATGCTCTGTGGTAAGAAAGACCCTGTGTTGACTATTTCAAGAAAAATGGTGCTTATGTAATCCAGTAACCAAGCACCTTTTTTTCTTGAATCTGTCTTCACCTCTTGTCGAGGAAGTCAGCGTCCATGCATCAAAAGTCACAAGTGGACATTGATAGTAAGATATATATATATATATATATATATATATATATAAAATCTTGTGAGCGGGCTGTGCAGCTTTGTTTTTCTTTTTCCTATGTTGACTATGGCTGTACGCAGGATCTATGCATAGGCATGGTCACTTAATATTTAGGAAGGCTTGTGCATAACCTCGTAGTACAGCTGTGTTACATATCAACACCTCATTGCTATCCTTCAAAGTGCAGCCTCTATACTTAAAGAGATTCTACCATTAAAATCTATTTTTTTGGCGATCACACGTTGAAATAGCCTTAAGAAAGGCTATTTTTCTCCTATCTTTAGATGTCTTCTCCGCACTGCCGCTCAGTATGAATTTCGGTTTTCGACGGTATGCAAATGAATTCTCTCACAGCACTGGGGGTGGGCCCCAGCGCTCAAACAGCACCAGGGGTATCCCCAATGCTGCGAGAGAACTTTCCAGCGCCACCTCCATCTTCTTCAGGAACAACCTCTTCACACGCTGGTGGTCAAACTTCTAGGCCTCGGACAGAGCCAAATGTGCATGCCCACGGCCACAAGAAAAATGGCCGCTAACATGGTTGTCACTCTTTTCAATAATTTATTAACATTATCAAGTCAGTAAATAAAGATTACAAGCACAGGTATGAATAATAATACCAGTTCAATAGGAAGACTTTGGATGGGGCCACTAATGTGATCACTGGTTTCTTAGTACAGGCACTGTAAATATAAAAAGTCAAATATGTATTGCTTGTATCCTTGAAATCCTGAATACTTATGAGCAATATCTTACCACACACACTTGCTAAAATACTGGTATTTCATACATTTGACTTACTGAACCAGAAGATGAGTGCCATTATAACCTATATCTACCAGTTCCTCTAAATGATTTAGAGTTTTATTAGTATACTAGATTTGTTATTATGATGTTAAATTTATTACAATTAAATGCATAATCCAATTGATATCATATAGCAATAGTAACAACCACTCTGCATCTTAATTCTCACTATCATTTTGACAATACGTATTCGCTTTCCAATATGATATAAGAATACATCCATTTTGCAATATGATATATCAGCAAATTGTTATTGTTCATATAGCCAGTAGAATATAGATATGGTGACACGTCATAAATTAATACTGTTAGTTCTGGATAGAGTAGCCTTGGTAATTCTGAAGCATACAGTATCATAAATCACTATGATGATCTAACTTCAGGTTAGAGAAGTCATGGTTTTTCAACCCAAACAAGAGCCCTATTTTCAATTATCTGCTAAAATTACATGGTCACAATTTACCAATATTGTTGACGTAATTGCCTGACCCTACTGCTTATAGTTTTTTTTTGGGTTCTACTATGATCACAACAGAACCTTATGGTGATGTTACTTTGGTCCAACAGATCCTTAGACACCTAATACGGGAACTAAAGTGTGATGTATTATAGCCACATGTATCTGACTTTTATAAATATACCCTCCTCAATACTGAAATTGCAACATCAAGAAGGAAAAGACTTGGCATAATAGAAATCATAGGATTGATAGACTGGTTAATGATATGTAAAAGGAAACAAAATATTCTAAACATCTTGATTTATTCACTATCGAGTATGAGAACCACATGCATAAATATACGCACTTCATTAAATGCAAATCATTAAAATTGGCTGCTGACCGCTAGATTTGCAATTGCTGACCATTGACATGCCAGATGTGCTTGATGGGAGTGAAGTTAAAATCACTGTAGGCCATGGCAGCATATATAGGCCATGTAGGCTGCTCACAGTAGCATAAGCAACATGTGGCCTGGTCTTGTCCTGTTTAAAAATGGATCCACTTTGGAGCGATGGCCATACTACTGGTTCCACACTCAATGCCAGGGTGTGAGTGTACCTGAAATGAGAACTAGAGGGGACTAGCTACTGTAAATGATTCCACCTTATACCATAATCCTGGGAGTAGGACTGGTGTGAAGTTTCCTGTAGGTCTCTTCATGGCATTGCCCACGTGTTGTCCAGACCAATGTCCGCTATCATTGCCTATGAGACAAAAGCTGGATTCATCATTGAAGAGGATAGACCTCCTTGTGCTTTGCACTGTAATAGTCTTTTTAAAACAATGGCATGAGGTCAGTGGAACACCTGTAGCTGGATGTCTGGCTCATGGCCTAATGTCATTCAAGTTCATCCCGATGGTTGTGCCTCTGTGCACCACTTTGTGTCGTTCTAGTTCATCGTTGTTCTCCAAAAACCAGGACTCATAAGTTGCTGACATCTCAACCTAGAGAAATAGCAATCTGCTGGAGGTATGACCAAGGTCTCTTAGTTGAAGGATTCTGTCCACATGGTGATAAGTGACCAGTGGTGATAACTGGCATGTGGACAGATAGGAGGCATTGCACAATCATTTCACACCACTTGATCTAATTTTTGAGGTTTCATGTGGATAAAAAAAAAACTTTGCTTTCAGTCTGGCATTTATGCTCCTCCACTATGCCACAGATTAGCATATTAAGAAAGAAAATGTGATCATTTGTAGATCTTGGTGACACTGGCTAGTTCCTCCATTTGCATTTTCTTACAACTTGTCCTTCTTGGTGTTGCAATTTCAAGTGTATATTTACTTTTCATACAAATGTCACAGCTTACCATTTCTTTATGGATTTGCAAATTACTATACAAAACAGTTATAATAAAATATCTTGGAATATGGGCATATACTTTGTAGGTACTTCAAATGGCTAAGTCAGTACAAAATAAAAGAAAAACAGAAAAAGCAAATCTACGTTAAAGACATGTTGTAACCACAAACAGGAAAGTTTCTAGAACATAAAAGACATCACATTTAGTGTGACAAAGATTGATGACATGTATTGAATTCATTGTTCTACAACTAAAATATAGCTATTCTTAAGTTCTTACCAGCTTAAATAAGATGTGGTGAATCTTATAGTGTACTAAACATAAAAATATTCAACGTACACAATCTGGAAAATCTCCTTGTAGGAAAGGAACCCTTTCGACATTGTAGCCATATAGCTTGTCATATATAGGGTGTATAATCGTTTATGCTCCATTAAAATGCTGTGTACACACACAAATCTGTGGATCAATTGCTTCCTGTGTGTGCTTGCCCGGTATATATTCCAATACATGATGTGAGAGCCATAAAGTAACAATCCTATTGTGGATCACTACCAATTAGTTTTAAGAAGGTATCTAGTTTCTATGCTTGTTTTTTTAATATTTAACAATGAAATATTATTAGCCCCTGTTCACACAAATGTAAATGAGCTGTTATTTCCGCTCTCTATCTTATTTAAATGACTTCTTTATTCAAGATATTTTCATAAATCTGCTGGGCATAGTGATGATTAGTTATGCTTTTACTATAAGATTTAGGTGACTTCTGTTCCCCATATTATTTGCTCCTTGTCTGCTTTTAAAATGTCCTCCATTTGGCCAGAGCTGTGGTCAGTGACTACAACTTAGGCCTCATTCACATCTGCATCGGTAATCCGCATCGGGGAATCCGCAATGGAACCCTCTGAACGGACTGCCGAACACATTGGCAAGCAGTGTGCAGTGAAAGCACATGGACCCCATAGACTAAAATGGGGTCTGTGCGCTTTCCACACGGTCTTAGTACAAGTCATGCGGACAGGAAAGTAGATCGGGAACTTTATGACTCCCCCAAACGGATTACCGACGGATATGTGAATAAGGCCTTAGTTACAGTGCCTTCAGGGACTCTGAGGTGGTCTAAAATCTACTTCTTGGTCTATCAGAAACTCTGTCTACCAATCTGTCTCTATTCTAGGCTTTGCACAGGAGCTCTGAAGAATGTCTGTTAGGATGGGCCAGGGCCTCCGCTCTGCTGCGCGGAGGTGCCCGACCCGATCCCTATCCAGTGCTGGGGTAGTCCGGAGGCCTCCACTTGAGTGTGCGGAGGTTCTGGTTTCTCCCTAGCGCCGGGACCAGCACTTCCGGGTTGAGGAGGTCAGTGGCGGGCCAGAGGCTATTTAAGCCTCATTCTGGCTTTGGCCCGCCGCTGGTTATTCGTTTTCCTGCGGTATCAGCTCCCTAGCGATGAGCCTCTCCTGCTTTCCTGTTTCCTGCCTCCTGTCCCTGCTCTTGGATTTCTGGATTGTTGACCTGGCTTGCTTTACAGACCTCTCCTTCGTGATCCTGATTTGACACCTTCCTGACCTCCTGTGACACCTTCCTGACCTCCTGTGTATGACCATTGGCTTCCAGATGACCTCCCTTTTGGATCCTGATTTGGCTACTCCATTGACCTCCTGTGTATGACTCGACTTCCCTGACTTCGCTTCTGCCTCTGCTTTCTGCTACCACGTGACCTCCAGTTATGTTGCTTGACCACGGATTTGCTCCTCGTTTATCTGCGTGTATTCCCTGGATTACCTTCCTGCTCATCTACTACTCCACTCCTTCCTGCCTTCTTGGACTTCACTCTAAGGTTAGTGTCTGGGTTCTCTTACTTGGGCTTCGCTGGGTGTGCGTTGCTCTCTGGGCAGTTGCGGGTCCGGGCCTCAGACTATTACCAAGTCCAACTCCACCAGGTTCTTCACCAGTTCCATCAGGAACTCTGGTGAAGAACTCTGGGGCCTGGTTCCGCTTCGGTTAGGAGAGCGAAGCACACTCAGGACTGTTTTTGCCTCAGCGCTTGAGGATTCTAGTAGCCCAAGTCTTACTGAGTTATCTGTTGTATCAGGCTCCTAACATTGGCATTGTACATACTCATTGTTTAATGGGATCAGTAGAACATTTTATGTACGATTGTCATTAACCAGATATTACTGATGTGTGCGAAAGTAAAAGCACTCAGCAACTATCAGAGTATAAGACATAATAGGGAATGAAAGGTTTAACAAATATTTTGGAAGGTAAAAAATGCAGCAGTTCTTCTTTGCAACTAACAAGATTTCAGTCATATTTTAGAGACCTTTTGTAAAATGCGCTTAGCGAGACTTAGACTGGCCCATAGGTCATATATTCTGGGGTGGCTGAGATGACATCTAGGTGCAGAGTCAGGCCAACCAATATCCTTCTTCCCTGAGCCCCATCTACTCAATCACACTTCAGGGGCCCCAATCACCGGTCTTGCTGCTGCCTATGGTCTGCTGCCGTGTGGGCATGTATCCCTGGCTCACAGGTCTAAAAGGGCCATTGCTCAAGGCAAGAGTCAGACAACACACTATCAATCAGGACACCAGGGCAGAAACAAAGGCAAAGACTAGACAGCAAGCTATTGCTATCGGCCACCAGAATGAATTTCACTGGTGGGCTCTAAGCACCCTAGTCCAACACTGAGCTTCGTGATTGCCTATTGTGGCCAACTCTGTCACCTTTTGCTTGCATTAATGTTTCTCCATGGTGTAAAGATGATCTCACAAACTTTAAAAATGGCATGGCTAGGGAATTGTCAAACGCTTGTGCAAGAACAAGTAGCATCAATTTACCAAAATCTTTTTGAATGAAAAAATTGGACTAGTTATCAACCACTCAGGTAGAAGCTTTAACCATAAATAGGGCATTAATGAAATGAGAACTGTAATCTGCATGCTTACTTAATTTAACCTTAGTATCAAGTTTACAAAAGTCCCAAGTTATTGGATAATAGAACTGAATGGAGGGTTATTAGACAACAGATGGAACATATAATATGAATCAGGGACCAAACCATATCTCAGCTTCTCGTTATACAAGGTATGAGGATGTGAAAAAGGTGACCCTACAAAGTTTTACACTAGGCTCACGCTAGCATTGTTGCTTGGAGAGACGTACCTCTGTTTCAGCGGTTACACACGGACATCAGTAGCCTCAACTGATTATAATGGGGTCTGCCTTTTTTTGGTTGGATGTCTGCCGTTTCAAAACTGAATCTGGCAGAGATAGAAATCCTCCATGCAGGACTTTTCTCTGCTGATTTTCGGTGGTTTCTGCAATGGAGTCTCTAATGGACTCCAGTGCAGATGTGACCCCAGCCTTAGGTAAATGATTAGCACCAGCCAGACAACTTAAAGGGATTGTCTAAGGTCAGATAGTGATGGCCTGTCATCAGAATAGGTCTTTAATATCAGACTGGAGGGGAGTCAACACCTGGGTATGGGTATGGCTTCGTACTAGAGAGCTGAACAGCGTCTGTGCACTGCTGAATAGACTGTTATGTCCACTGTAAAATTGTGTTCTCTTTACTGTATCATACTTTATTATATCTAAAAGTTAATAAGATAAAATGATAACGTTTTTATATTAGACGCCCCCTGTGTTTACCATGGGACAAAGAGTTAGTGAAGTTCATAGAACCGGAGCTCATAGTGGCATAAGCTAACTTCTTACATGACTAAGAAGAATAACAGCGCATCCATCATTGAATAAGATTCTCAGGAGCGATCAGGTGCCATCTTTTGTTCCACTAATCGCTGAGGTTGTGTGTGTACAGGCCGTGTAACATTATCTGATCTTTATGGTCTACTAAATTCTATGCAGCAGTCAGTAATACAAGTGATGCCACTAAGTGCCTACTGGAAGTTCTGGATTAAGAGCATAAAGGCCAAGCCCCTGCTTTACTCCTTATCTATTATGTAACAGTACGGCTGATACCTGTCTTTACAGGAAGAGCTCTGTTACCAGCCACCCACACACATAACCAAGGACAGCTTCCTTGTGTTTAAATCATTGTCATATTCCCCTGACTATTAGACAAGTTGTGGCTATTTGCTTTCTATGAAAGTCAAACAATGTTCGCATGATATTCAGTACAGATTAAGATTGCTGGCTAGCGAGTAAAATATAAAGCATCACTATAATAAGGGAAATCATACATACATAACCACTTTCTAAAGGATTGACACATCGTAAATGGTAGCTTTTGGTTTGTCTACATTATAGTAGTATAACAGTGGTCCATTGGTTGGTGCATTTCTAAGGATCACAAGCATGCTGGGAGGTATAGTACATATCATCAATGCTGAACTACAGAAATAAAGTGGATTTCCACCTGAAAACATTGTAACTTCAAGAAACTATTCCTTATGTGTATTTACTTTCTTTAGCATTTGTCCTATAAGCACATCCAAGGCTGTTAGTGTCATTCCTCCCAATTCCCCTTATACACGTGCATGCCAGACTTAGCCAACCATACTGCTGCCATGTATTGCCTTTCCTTCTGACTGCAAAAGGATCAGGCCTGTTGAAATCCAACTGCCCATTCCTATACTCCAACATGTGTCATTGTGGGAAAGTCTGGAGGCCATCATCACATTGAATGGTTAGCTGGTCCCACCAACCCTGACACAATTGGCCAACATCAGTCTATGTGTATGACCCGTTTTAGATGTACTTGGTAAATGTCACATTTGTAGCTATGGTAGTAATAGACACAAGATTACTATTACTCAGGTCACATCTCAAACTCCTTCATGAAGATATTAGTGCACATTGACCAAATGGGTGTAATATCTCAATGAAGAGAGTGGGAAAAGCAGCTCTCAGAGATATTATTTTAAGAGACGATAGGATTGGACATGGTACAATCCAACATGTCCAATCCATGTTTCCCTTTGGACATACAATTTGGGGCCAGCTTGACATGAGGTTGATGCCTGATCCTGTCAAGGCCTGACTCCTGCTTTAGCAAATGACAAGCTTCATATTACAGAACCATTGTCCCCTCCTCTACTAGAGGGTTAAATATGGACAATTCACTGTACAAAAGGTGATTCATGTCTCGCTGTCTCCTGAAGAGTTTACCTAAAACCCTTGGCACAGTTGTCTTAACGTTTTCTTCTCTTTTTCTTGTATACTTTACTCCCTAGTTTAACCTTAAGTACTAAAATCTTGAAATATCAGGGGCTCAAACACACGTCCCTGTCATTGTATAATAGGTTTCAGTGTGCCAGTCTCTTACATTTTATTTCATGTACATCCTGAATGAGATATTACACAAATGTCTCTGGAACGCGTTGTCAAATAAATGTACTTTAACAAGAAATACACCTACAGTCAAAAAAGGAAGTGACCAGTGAAGCTATACAGGGGAGAACATCAGAGTTCATTTTGCAAATGCTGATAAAACCTATCAGCATCTGTAAATAAATATGTACCTTGTTGTATGCACATTATATCGGTTACTAGGAAACTCACAGGATGAATTGCTCTGCAAACAGCAAAGCAGATCCCGGTTGTGTTTGAAGGAGTATAAACCTGATACACAGAGTCAACACGCAAGAGATGCCCTGCGGAAAGATGCAAGTGTGAGCTGTCTGCACTCCTATTGTCAGTACATCATTATTTTCTCATTATACAATTCGCCATCTCTTCTCACTCTTTAATAGGCATTTTCTTGGGTTATTGTCTGTTTTAGAGAAAGTCATTTTATAAGGTGCAGGGCCCATGCACACGTCACCCAACAGAGCCTATGCAGGAGTGCAAGGAGCTGCAGACAAATGGAAGAGCTGTTTTGGTAGCACCATACTAGTGACCCTTACAGGCTCTATTGGGTGCCCTGTGTTCTTTCAAATAAGAAGCAAATTTAGGGCAGAACATAGTCATACGGATGGACAACTTGAAGCTCCTGGAGCCGAATGTTAACTTTGTAAACTGGTGTTGTCTTTAGTTGTAGAGAAGCTTTTGGCCCCCTCAAGCTCCAGGGCCTGGTAGCTATTTCAGGAGGTAAATCTTCAAAAGAAGGGGATTCCAGCAGTCAGAAGTTGTAGATAAAAAATCCAGATTTTATTTCGCCAATAATAAAAAACATACACAAATTCAAAATGTATGTGGCAATATTTGACCCATAAAAATAACATAGCGTCTGGGCTGACGCGTTTCGGTAACGCTGTACTTTAGTCGTAGCTACACCTATATTGCAGACACGTTCTGATATACAATAACTTGCCTCTTTTCTAACCTTCATACTTATGGAGACCAATATAGCATAGCGCTTTTTTAAAATTCTGTCGGATTCATATAGAAACAAACAGGAAAAATACTCTGTATGCTTCCCTATAAAATCAGAAAAACAAAAAACTTTCAAGTCTTCAGTGGGTGATACCTTTTTTAATGGCTAACTCATAATGATGACAGAGTAAGGTCTGAAACGTCATATTCTGTCATCATTATGAGTTAGCCATTAAAAAAGGTATCATCCACTGAAGACTTGCAAGTTTTTTGTTTTTTTTATATTTCATAACCACTGGCTAACACGGTACGAAAACAAACATTTTCCTTATATAAAATCAGATGCATTCAAAGTTACGGTACAAATTTTATACACTAAATGGGAACCCTATTACAGATCAATACAGAGGGACCTGCAGTATGGCCATGTGCATGTGGTTTACTAACACAGATCCTATATGCGGCGCAGTTATTATTACGTGTAATACACAACTTTATCCAACATTCATGACCTATGTACATGATAACCAGTTCCATTATTTTTAGGATATGTTCTTATCTGTGGACTCCATAAGGAATTTCCATCGAAGAGTCTGTTAAGATTGTGGTACAGTACAGTAATACAGAAATCCAGCACAAATGTGAACTTACCCTTAGCAGCAAGAATTGCAGAGAAGCGCCATTTCAGTCCATTTTTCTTTGGAGAATTGCTCGCTCTAGGTTCTGCCAGCTCATCTTTATTGGGTTCAATACAATAGAGATATTTCAATTCCGTACAGAATTTATGTACCCTTTCATAACGTAACCTTGTCTGTGACCTGACATAGTCAAGCATCTTCACGCCATAATACTACCACCATAGTTGACTTTTGCTATAAAGTTCTTATTGTGGAATAATCTTTTTGTTTTATTCCAGGAATAAAAAGACCTATAGTGTTCAATTTTTAATTTGCACAGTTAGAAACAGTAAGAAACCTTTTAATAGTCTTGACTATTATTCCTCATCATTTCCATATCCTCTGCTTGCGGTCAGTGAATTGAAAAATCATGATAAGCACCTAGAAGGACCAGTTCAGCGGGCAATGCCACTCACTGGCAAAATAGGGAGCAAATCAGGACAGGAAACAATATTTAGATTTGGTACCCATATAGAAGAGTTACTAGTCACTGAAAGCTTGGTACGTTACCCTTCTCAGTCACAGAAGTACTGCCAAGTGCCAACATAGCTGTGACTATAAATATCTATTTATATATACTAGTTCCAGTGACAGGAGTTACAAGTACATTGCTCCAGAACAAATTGAAAGCATTTATCAACAGCCTACTGTGCGAACATAAAATCACTGGTTGCTGCTTTGGCACCTGAAAGTCAAGACCTCTACCAGTATAAGAAACCTACTTTCTCATGTGCATGCATACTGCCATCTGGTGGTTATAACAACAAACTCGGTAACTGCTTCAATTTAAAGGTTTTTTGTTTTTTTTTGTGGTTTAAAAAAATAGCTAAAGGGGAGAACATGTAAAAAATAGATTCCTTGATGAATCAGAGTGTAGCTCGCTTTTCTGTGACTTAGGGTCCGACTCTTCTCATCACAGGATCTTGTGACAACAAACAGAACAAAGCATTCCTTGCAGTAAGGTATGTTTCATCTTAGTGCCAAGAGTGTTCATTAAATATATTGCTTTCTTTTCTTGCCAAGATTTTGGGGCCCAGGGCACCCATGTCTGTCTACCCTGATGGCTCTATGTAACTGATCACTATGACAGCTCGTAAAAAAGTCTTCAGTGTACACGGACCATTCTTGGTTATAGCTGGTGGATCAGGGTCCAGGAGCTTCAAACTATGGCACTACTTTAACCACTGTATCTTGTTATATATCACCTGAGGGGGTGTTCACACTTGTGCCTGTGTCCGCCTTGTGCCATTCCGCCGGGTTTCCGTCTTCAGGCCCGAGAAACTGGACAGAGGATGGCTTCCCGACGGTCAGCCTTAAAAACCTATTCAGATGAATGGGTTTTAAAGCTGACTGCTGGGTAGCTGTCCCACGTCCAGTTTCTCGGGGTTGAAGACGGAAACCCAGCGGAATGACACAGGGCGGACACAGGCACAAGTGTGAACGCCCCCTTACCTGCATAGCATTAGTGGCCTCATTCATATGGCTGTAAAATACTGCTGCATCTGAATAAGGCTTTAGCTCCTCTATTTCCACAAGTCAAGATATCACACGCTCAGCGCTGACAATTCAGTGGAAGACATTGCATATTTATATGGACCTAGTCCATTTATATATCCAGGGCAACAATACAGATGTGACATATATATGAGATGTCACCTTTACACCCATGGAAATATCAGCACATTTAGAATTTTACCATTGCCATGAACTTCTGGCATCTGTTTAAATTCTATCCTTATTCCTTTTTATCTTCTGTTGCTTAAGATGAGGACGTCGCTTGCTGTTAAAAATATGTCTTTTGAGGCCAAAGTTATTTTTCACTCCTGATTTTCACTTTCTTGTAGTCTTCTGTCCCCAAGGATCAGCTAAAAGCAATAGCAGGCATCATCTTACTCCCAGCACAAAAGGACTAATAGGCACGTGTTGTTTCCAGCAGTCTGACATATGGTGTAAGGTGCTGTGTTTACACCGCTGTGATTGCCACAATCTGGGCTGACCATTGTGAATGAATTAGTCTACAAGTTTTTTCTAAGCTCCCATAAAGTGATTTGAGTGTATTAATGTATTATTCCTTTTATTAGTTATCACTATCTGGACAGTGGCAGTGATTTGTAGAAGAACTGCAGATCACATAGTGCCCTGCTACAATACACTACTGAGATTGGAGCTGTAAAATGTCAACTGAAATCTAAACTTTACAACCCCATAATAAAAGCTGAGCAGACAGTAATTACCCTAATATATGTCGTACAGCGCATCGTCATTTCCTTACAACTGTGCCATGACACGTGTATGCATAGAATAAAACAATAACAAGACGGCCTGTAGGTCCCCTTATTACATGAGTAAACCTATGACCGCGGTGTTACCTGCAATACTGTGCAAGCCAAGTTCACTCTTTTTACTGCAGCTTTTGATGTATGCTGCTTTTACTTCGGAACTGATCGAAACTTTTCGAAAAACCAAAGGCAAAGGTGAAAATTTATATCATAAGCCAGTCCTAATAAATGGTACAGGGACCGAGAGGTTTATGGAGAGACTGTGGCCTTTTCATAAATCTGTCTGCTGTACCAGCGCCAGAAAGGAAATCTACACCAGGTAGGAACTGCTATAGATTTCCAATGTAAGGGTAAGTTCACACGGGGTTTTGTGGTCTGGAACCTGAGGCAGAGGTGCAGTGCACCGGCATCCAGTTGCGCACTCCGCTCCGGATTAGGTCCAAATGAATGGGCCTAGTCAGGAGGGAGGTGTCTTCAGGCGGATGTCGCGAGGCGAATCTGCCTGAAAGAATGAGCATGTTGTTTCTTTTTTCCGGGAGCCGGAACAAACGGTTCCTGGAAAAAAAGAACTGACCGGCTCCCATTGATTTCAATCAGTTTTCTAGATTTTATCATTACATCACCCACTGACAAAAAATGTGGAATCATATTAGACCATGACAATACTAATGACCATGACTAATAGTTATTCATAGTTTAGGCAATACTCATCTGGTCTGTGGGGTTCGACTGCTCCATTCATCTGTATGGGACTGCTGGAGAAACCCCGGTGCTGTACTGTTCTCTTCGGCTGTCCCATAGAGATGAATGGAGTGGTAGTGCAATTGTGCAACCTTTAATCTGCACCATACAGTATATACCAGGGGTCCTCAAACTTTTTAAACAGTGGGCCGGAGGCAGAGCAGGTCACACAGACATCGGAAGTGGTGCCCTCCAATACGTAAATTGAAGTTCGCTCCATGGCCTGGCCTGAGCTCCCCAGGAGCTTCATTATAAATGAACGCCTGCCGGCGTTGTCGGCGGGGCCAGACAGAAGTGCTTGGCGGGCCGCAGTTTGAGGACCCCTGGTATATACTGTTTCTGCTGAGACTTCCCCTAATCAGACCCTTATAACCTATTCTGTGGGCAAATAAAAAATCCCTTTACAATCCCTTTAAATTAGAAATTTCTCTTGTAAAAATGACACTTTACAAATTCCAAATGAATCAAGAAAGTTATATATGAACAGAAAGTCAGTAACGGATGCTGAGAGATTTAATCTCTGAATCTAGCAGATTTGTGAATGCAGCTCTGGACTATAGACTATAGCTCGGAATCAGTACAAGATACTGTAGGTACTACTGTATAATACAAGGTTAATGTACACTATATGTACATTACATATATATACATATATGAACGTGTTTATCGCTCTACCAGCTTATTCTGCAGGTGACGTGGAGCAATATACCGCTATTGCTGTATGGTTTAGTAGTACATTTCAGGGACGTGAATAACAAACATGACTGTTTGCCTTTGTACCGTGGGGCACACTTCCTCCAGAATTGTTTAGATGATTGAAAGGGATTGACAAGTAGAAAGTTGTCCCATGTTTTTGAAGTGTCTTCCTTTGTTACCTCGCCAGAAACTGAATCCCCTTGATAAGGACCATGAATACAGTTAACTAAAGGGAGGGTCTTCTATTCAACATGGACTTCAAAGACCAAACCTTCCCCTGTACAGTGCTGTTACTTATCAGTTATTGTCTAGTGACAGAGCCTGTGCTCTAAAACAACAGTTTTTGTTACTTTTTTGTTTTATTAAATTCTTATGTCTTCCAAGTACAGTGCACTCAACAGAAGCCGGAGTGTGCTGTCTGCTACAAGGCCCTAGGCAAAGTTCTGTCAAGATGCTGTGCGATTAATGGCTGCTGACAAGGAGGCATACATCCAAGTGATGTTGGAGATCCTACAGGTGATAGTGATGTTTGCAGAATACTTAGCAGCACTCCTGGTTTGCTTGACTAAGAAGTGTCTGCTGCCTGCCAGGTACATTAACTGCATCGCTTATCAGATCAGAGTAATTACTAATTACTTAGTAATTAGGAGAACAATGTAACAAATCTCATTTCAGCTCTTCTATGGCATCTGTGTTGTGGTCCATAGTATGATCCAGTCAGAAGACAGCCTGACCCCAGGCCCTTCCTTCACTCCAGCTGAATCTTGCGTCTCAGATAGACAGGTGGTGTCTAACAAGATCACAACTATTGAATGTTAGTTCCATCCTGTATGTGGATGAGATAGGTCACAGTTATGTACACCTTGATAAATAATATACATACATCTTAAATTAGAATATGTCTCTAACTTTAGGCATGGTTATATGATATAGTAATGATGGGCTCACACCAGGGTTTGAACTATGTTTGGGGTTTCTGTCTATGGGGTCCACGGATAACCACTTTTTAAGAAGGTTAGCTTTCTGTTTTTAGAGTCCCCAAGTGGACCCAAAGAGCAGAACGCCAAACGCTAGTGTGAATCTAGCGCAATAACAGACATAGTCCACCCAAGGACCTCATCAGAGGGGACCCTAAACGTAAAAATTAAGATATACTAATTACTCAGTAATTTCTATGTCCTTGTATATACCACCACAGTTTGACCTAAAGGGAGCTTTTGGTTCACTATCTTCTTCTTATGCTTCCCTGTTTTGCCAAAAATAAGCCCTACCCTGAAAATAAGCACTAGCTTGATCTTGCAGGGTTTTTGGAGTAAGCTTGAAATATAAGTCCTACTCCAAAAATAAGCCTTGGTTACAATCACTGCCTCCAGTGTTAAGATATGACACGTGACATCACAGAGATGGAGAATACCGTATCTCCCAACCGTCCTGGACAAGTGGCCCACTACCTCCCACCACAGCAGGGCAAAATCAGCTAACCCACTCCCGAATCCCGCTCCCAAGTTTCTCCTTCTAGTTCCCGCCTCCCAGCCACCACTATGCTGTGGGCTTGGCTACCTACGTGACCAGATGTCAGGTGCTACCCCGACCCACTCCCACCTACACAGCCACTTCATTACAGCACACCCCCCTTAGCATAAATAAGAGCGTAAAGCAGAAGAGGTAGAGAGGGCATGGGGCAACTGCCACACAAAATATTTAGAGAGAGAGAGTGCCAGTACTTTTGTTTAGGACCCACTGACCCTGCACCATCAATTGTGAATGTAATTTAGGTTTACTAACCAAAACCATTTTATAAGATTCATCCGGAGTGAATTAGAAAACATTCTGATTCACTGTAGATCCTGAAAAATAAGACCTACCCCAAAAATAAGCTCAAGCCCTTTTTTCAGAGAAAAAAAAAATATTATGAAACCCTATGTTATTTTTGGAGAAAATTCTGATATAACCCTCAGTGCCTTGTTTCTTGTTTGTGCCTTGTTTTCTAGTGTTGTAAATATAGAGACCAAGAGTTCAGTGGAAGTTCCTTCAATCTATTAAGGGAAAGGGCTATATGAGCTGTATAACATCCATATGAACTGTCAATGCATTCTTGTAGGTAATATCTGATTGAAAATATAATGTCCTTTTAATTGTCATATGGGTTTCATCTAGTACTCATTTCCACTTATACTCCCAAAGCATATTAAGGTTTAAAGTGGTTATTCACTTTTTACTATTGATGGTCTACCCTTAGCAACAGCTACTTCAGGCACTGCAGTGCTGCCCCACTGAAGCCTATAGGACATCGCTGCTGTACCCTAGGCAGTTTGTACAGAGAGTTAGCAGCATAGCTCCTAACATTTATCTGCAGGGGTCCCAGGTCCCTCACAGATCTAATATCTATTACCTATCCTAAAGATAATTAGGAATTAACTCTGAAAAGATGTACCTGTTGCAGAGTTATCTGTACAATATTGTGCAGCTGCAGGAGTGGGAGAGCTGGCTGTCAGTAAATAGCCAGACATCCTAAAGAAAAGTCATAGATATTGGCGTATCCCCCTTTTCTTCTTGATCAGTGTTTCAGTCCTAGTCACAGAGAAATAAGCAATAAAAGGACAGCCCAAAGATGTATTATGGCCTTTTGGAGGCACAATATGTTAAAAAAAAAAAAAAAGAGAGAGATCCACTACCATGCCCATATCACAGAATCCAGCCTTCCCTGGTGATACAACACTAAGTGTTGCCTGCATAAAAATCTCTTTATGCTATAAAAAAAAGCATTTTCTGGATATGGAAAAAAAGGAAAAACATCCAAAATAAAAATTGCATAAAAAAAGCCCTATGTATCATGAGAAAAAGACACAAACATTATTTACATATCCCAAATGGGAAAAACAAGTTATAGCCTTCATTAAGGGATTAAATAAGAAATGGGGGAGATCACAGATGGTAGACAGAAGCTGATGTTACCATGTAAAAAAAACAGAGTTGTAACTGTATTAAAATAGCAAAATTGACAAAATACATAGAGGCTAGCGGCACTGGACCAGGTTTAGCTTAGACACATCTGTGCTTTAATAAAAGAATAAGTGAATATATAGGTAAAATTGACTTGTTCTTCCAATTCTAAAACCACTTTTCACAGGGGAATATAAGAAACTTTGTATCACACCATATTAAACAAATACGTTTCCTTCTTCATTTATCAAGCTGAGTTACTTTTTTTTACATATTATTATGGGGAGGAAAAGGCTTCTAGAAAAGAGACACAAATATCTGCAGCTTCCATACTCTTCTGCTATGTGAGTCACGGACATCAGTGTGTCCCATGTGACTGCTAAGGGCTTGTTCACATCTGCGCCCGGTCTCCGTTATGCAGGTTTCCGTTTCCTGCATAAAACAGGGGCAGGAGACAGAAACCTGCAGGCATCTTTCAAACCCATTCATTTGAATGGGTTTGAAAAGTCTCCGGCCGTGAGCGCCAGTGAGCGTTTTATGCTCTCCGCGGCGAAACCGTTTTCTTTTAACCAGACACAGAGTCGGACATGAAGTACTCTGTGTGCGGCTTAAAAAAACGGTTTAGCCGCGGAGAGCATAAAATGCTCACCGGCGCTCACGGCTGGACTCTGCATGACAGGTTTCCGTCTTCTGCCGGCAGAAGACGGAAACCTAATACAGAGTGCCAAACGCTGGTGTGAACCCAGCGTAAGGCCTAATCACAGGGCTCGCCAGTGGCCCCGAGACACGTGACATGAAGACCAAAATACATTTTATGTGTCTCCCAGTAAAAACTTCTATAATATACTGTATATAGCTTTAACATGGCATGTATGTTATGCTATATGAAAGTATTGCTAGGCTGTCTCTTGTCAGTGTAGGATTAGCTATTATCCTACAGCTAGGTCACAATGATATATTGCTCTTTGTCATCTCATGATCTTACAGCAGTGGGGATTTTGTGTCTATGTCTGCATGTAGACACTGGAGGGAATTTATCAAGACTGGCATTTCATATCCATCTCTAGCATTGCCATGTCCAGCACAATCTTTAACCAGATTTTATAAGATCATTTTTGGTCCCATTTTCTAACAACTAAAAACTTATTTGTAAGATTGCTCAGAACGTCAAGTATCATCAATACTGATGGAATATTTTTACTGTTCTTCTCTGCCCATTGACATGGGGGCAGCCATTATTGCTGTGAATGCTTGTATTTGTCTGGATCTGAACTATTGTCTCTTCATGTAAATGGGCCGTTTGGCTTTCTGTTTCCACATTAGGCCAACAACATGCAGACATTAGCCTCCTAGAAAAACAAAACGTGTCCTGATGGAGTTTCAGTAATTATAATATACTCCTGGTCCTGCTTCTCATGGTTGTTAGACACAAAAAGGAATGTGTATCATTTGCATACACTTGGCACAGAGGATATTGTATAGCAAACAACAGGGATCCACCGAGTGCTTAACTGTAATTAGCATGAAATTGATTAATTGTACTGTCTCCTGCACATGTTCCAGAACCCAGGAGTGGGTAGCAGGGAATTCCCTCCACCATGTGTTCTCAGTCAGGACCTACTGATCTGACTAATGGCGTACACCCACTCTCCGCAAAACTACTTTATTATCAGCTTACAGCATTAATCATACAAGCCCAAGCATTGCGCTATATGGTGCACATGACAACACATTGTACTGACGTAACATTAAGCTGACTTTTAATGAGTTGAACAATTGCAAGAAACTTTTTAGAATATTAGCAAAATCCCATCCACCAGGCCGATGGCAGTATGATGCTGCAGACAAGACCTGTTTCATCCACAATATTGTTTGGCTTCTGGCTCACTGCATGTGGGCTGAGTTTCGGCAGCATGTGGTTGCTGCATGGCAGCCACTATTTGTGCTGTCACTTGATTTTTACAGTGACTTTGTGATAAGATTTCACGCTGCAGCAAGTTATCAGAGTCAAGTTAAAGACTTCTACATATGTATTTATTATGTCATATACTACAATATTTTACAACAAATCTTTACAATAACTAAACTTAGGCTGCATTTATGTGATAGGGTCCATGTGCTCAGCCCATGGTAAAATGGTGTAAATGACATGTTGGTCACATCTGAATGCCACTTGTGCCTCGTGCCTGCATAGACCCCTGTGAGCCCAAGCCGCAAAATGCACAGGTATAGGACCTGTCCGGAGTTTTGTCCTGAGCTCATTGCCATATGCATGGGCCCTCGATAGTACAATATGGGGCCAATGAGGTGAATGGATCAGTTTTCTAGCCATGAAAATATGACAAAGAATGCAGTTGTCTGCAAAGAGCTTAAAGTGTTAACTCTACTTTTGGAGGCACCAGACAAAATATTACAGAATATAGCTGTTATAACACTATAATATTAATAATATAATAATAATAACACTGTATTGCTACTTTCTAGTGATGAGCAGTTGAAGAATTCAAGTTCATTCAGGCTCATGCATGTCTGTGTGAATGTTGTATATTTAGGACTTCAGAAGATGAACACAGAAAAACATTTTCCTAAACGTTTCCTTAACTTTGGCCACAGTTTCCAATCCTCTGCTGTTAACTATTTAATTCTTACACAAATCACTGTTTTTCCAATATGACAATTTATATTATAGGCATTGATTCTGTACCTTTTCCGCCTTGTTATTACCACTTTTCTCTAACAGAAACAATTCAGTACAATAGTACTATAACCAGACAAGTGACGTTTTAAAAATCCTTATACATGAAGATTATATCTAGATCTTTCATTCTTGAGATGTCAAGTGCATGTACAGAATTTCATCCATATCTTCTTGTTAAGCTGGTTGTACATGGTTTGCTATCCGGCTATTGTGAATTGTACTACACGGGGGACATATAGATGTCACCCGTGTGCTGCTCTTGCGCTGGCTGTGCTTCCACAGCCCCTTTCATTCAATGAATAGAAGCCACGGAAGCAGGGCTGCACAGAAGGACAGGAATAGGACCTGTTTAATATTTTGTGGCCCGGACTGTCGGCCCACACATGTGACCATGTAATTCATGGTCATGTGTACGGGCCCATAGCAGTTAATGGGTCAGTGTGCGATCCAGGTTTTTCCCATTCAGACGGTCGTCTGAAAGTGGGATTAGAGGGGCATTTCCATAACAGACATTCAATGGTACTATGGTCTATTTGCTAATCATTTTATCTGGTAGCCCCAACAAACTGTAGTACAACACTACAGACGTTTATGGCATACCCACAGGATATGGCTTAAAGAGGACCTTTCACCACCTGGGGCACATGCGGTGTAATACACTGCTAGAAAGCCAACAGTGCACTATATTCAGCGGACTATTGGCTTTCCCGTTCTGTGCCCCCGGTGAAGAGCTATAGGTGCAGGTACCGTAGCTATCCACTGTCAGAAGGGCTTTTCTGACAGTCAGTCAGGAACGCCCTTCCTCACAGTAACGCCTATTGCACTGTACTCATCTATTGACGATTACTATCAGGAGCGGGCGTTTCACAGTACAGCGCAATAGGCGCTACTGTGAGGAAGGGCATTCCTGACTGACTGTCATAAACACCCTTCTGACAGTGAAGAGCTATGGTACCGGCACCAATTCCTCTTCACCGGGGGCACAGAATGGGAAAGCTGATGCACTAAATTCAGCACTCTGTTGGTTTTCTAGCATTATATAAAACTGCATGTGCCCCAAGTGGTGAAATAACAAGAATGCCATCCACCGTGGCCATGTGTAACTGCCATGGAAATGAATAGAGAAGTACATGAAATCTTCATCCCAAATGTATGCAAAAATAATTGCTAGAACTTTAGTATTAACAAAAAAACAGCACTTTGTCCATATTGTGTCATTTTACCTCCACATGTAAACATGGCCATATTATGCCCTGTACTACCTCAAAGTTGTAATGCGCTGTATAAGGCATCCATAAACCTTTATGCCTCCACCTTTTACTTTTCAAATCCTTTCTTGCTGTATTAGACACCATGTCATGGAGGTATCCTCTCCTAGAAAGCCTTTCAGCAGAAAATATTCCCATAATACAGCTCAGCATAGTGCACCCTATGTGCACATGGCATGCCTATAACCGTCATACAGCCTTCTGTACTTGAGTTTTTGTGTACATCGGCCTTAGAATAAAAGCTCCAAAGAGCACAGTCTTTTTGTTTCATTGCTAAGGTACCGTACACATGAGAGAGAAGATGACAGCAGGTACCCCAACTTTTTCCATACAGAACATATCGGTAGACAGAAGGGTCGGACTGTTGGATTTTCTTGGTTCACACATGAGATGAGTCTGTCATCCACTTATTCTCCTTTCTCTACTCGAAACAACATGCACACTAGGCCAAGCTGAGCATGCACATGTCTGGAAGAGTTAGAAAGAACAATTGTTTTCTGGAATGACTTTATATAAATGTGTTTCATTTATTAGTATTTTCATTGGTGCATTTATTGTTATGGGTTTGGTGGATGTCATTGTAGCGTTCATCTAACCTCCCACAACTCAGCTCTATCAATCCTTTTAAGCATGAGGCCCATTTTCTTCACTTGTAAAGCCGATAAAAGCAATGCACATTACTGTTTATCCGATAATACGCTGCGTGCTATTTCCAAACCGCATCATGTGGTGTTCAAAGATGCTATGTGCTCTGCGGGTCATCGTCTGTATTCAGAGCTTTCCTAGTGCACTATGTGAGCTGACACTGCCTCAGAAGAGGTTAACTAGCACAACAGACATCATTTGTGGGGAGTGGGAATGCTCCATGTGCTGTGCTGTCATCCATTCTCATCTTTTCTGTTTCAGGCTGGCAGGGCAGCTACCAAGGCTTGCCTGTGGTTTGCCCCTCAAAGGGTTTTGTATCTGCTGTCCATGCACTGACTAGCAAACCGACTTAAAAAAAAAAAACCGTAGAATATGAGAACCTTGCATTAAAGGAAAGCAGTTATTACCCGTCTTATATGGGCCAATAGAGTTACACATAGACATACATTGCCATTGCAAATTATCTTGATATCTACAGCTTAAATGTCTTTTCTCAGCTTATATATCTACTATATTTCCATAGTGGTGAAACAAGAGAACCGTATAGTCACCTCATCTGGATATAGAGCCCAGTGGCTACTTCACCATGTAGAAGGGAGTACTCCTAAGGCCAGGTTCACGTCAGCGCCCGGTCTTAGGTTTAGCCAATCTGGTCAGTTTCCATCTTCTGCCCCGCAAAACTGGACAAGAGACGGAAACCCGGTGGTCAGCTTTCAAACCCATTGACTTAAATGGGTTTGCAAAGGTGACCACCGGTGTTCATCTTCTGCCTGCCCATGGGGAAACCGTTTTTTTTTAACCGGACCCAAAGTCCTGCATGTCCGAATTAAAAAAAACTGTTTCCCCATGGTCAGGCAGAAGACGCACACGGGCTGACCACCGGGTTTCTGTCTCCTGACCAGTTTCGCGGGACAGAAGACAGAAACCAGCCAGATTGCATAAACCGGAGACCGGACGCAGATGTGAACCTGCCTTTAGGTGCTGGTCCTCTTCCATCAAAGATTTATGGCATATATTGTCTGAACTGGAAATACATCTGTAAGGATACAAATAAAAGAAAACTTTGCGAAAAATGTTATTTAAGATAAAAATCACTCATGAGTTAATGTATACAGCCTTTCTGGCTTCTGAATAATAGACTGAACCTTTTTAACCCATTAAACTACTGTATTCCTTAGTGCGTGCTAAGACAAAATTAGGCAATTACAATAGGCCATCAGCTAATGGCTGCACAAATGAATTCACTTCAACAGCATACAAATGTAATGTGGCAACATGCATAAACTTGGAAAGGCAATGCCAGCCATCACGTAAATCAAAGTGAACAGCATGCCCATATGAACAATTGCACGGATCTGGGTCCTCCTCCTTTATATTGTTCCTGTAAGCAATTATAATCACATCGCTTGGCCTGTGCTGCATATAATACGCTGGCGGGAAAAGGAGCTATATCTATGGTTACTTAACCCCTTTGGGGTTGTGTTACCTTTAAAATCCATTTCATTGCTTTTAAATGTTTGTGTATTATTCTAAGTCTATAATCTAAGTGTATTCTATACGGTCCATAACCTGTATTAAGAGGATTCTAGAAGACATCACTCATAGTTGTATGCTTGAAGGCATGATAAGTGTATACAATGAGAGCGCGGAAAGATTGAGGAGGATGCGCGATAGAAAGCTAAAATAAAATAATTTCGATGGTATCGCTGGAAGGATTGTGAAAGCAAAACATGAAACTACCTGTAGATACTGCTCACGTCTTAGACTCCAGCAGAATATAATGAAAAAGTCTCTGACCACTACTTATCACCAATGGCGGAAAAGCATCACATTTTTTTCCACATAATTTTTCATTGCGTTTTTGCTAAGTTATTCTCTGTGGATTTTCACATCCTTTTTGATAATGGTATCATACTCTGTGTTGCTTGTGCTGCAAACATTGCATAAAGTCATTGTCCAAATAATCCTACAAAGTGATCAGAATCTAACTTTGGGTGGGATGTGAAGTGAAATTGAGTAAATAAGCTGCATCTACAAATCAATGGCATATGAAAACCATATTCTATCATCATTGAATCTACAGTATAATATCTTATATAGCAGGTTGTTTGTCTTATTTTCTAGGTTACATGGAAGTGCTGATTGTAAGAAATGCAGTTTAATCATTGTGAAGGGGTTAATTTATCTAGAAATGTATAACTCAGAATCAACAAGCTCTTTATCTTCAGCCTTCTTCCTGCCATAAATCTTGGGAGCAGGAGCCACTGATCGCCAGCAAGTTTATTACACAACAGGCACAAGGAATGGATACTATTATCATCTATACACACTATGCTCAACATAACTGGGAAGAGAGAAACTACCACAACTTTATCAGCCTGCCTTCACTAACCAGCATATCTAGTAGTACAAGACAATCTAGCAAAGTACTTGTGCAAGTGCAAACAAGGCGCATGCCGCCAAGAATAAAGTGGCCTAACAGGCTAAGTGACAAATGTATGTTCTGATTCTGCGAGTGTGATGAGACTGAAGTAATAGAGAGGGAAAATGATTGTGATCAGCCAATCCCTAGTCACTAACATAGGGGTAAACGTGGTTCAATTAATTTTGATTAGATGGGTAAGGTAGAAGGGCCGTACAAGGTGGGGTGAAGATGATGAACTCAGAGCTTTTCTCTGTGGACTTTCTGGTTCAGTTATACCTATATGGAAACCGCCAGCATTTCTGTAGGTATAATTGACATGTTGCGTTTTCCAAATCCGTGACAGCGTGTTTTTTACCGCAAAGTGGGGATGGGATTCTCTAGAATCCCATTCCCCACTTTGCTGTGGTTGTTAAGCGCCGCTGCTTTTTCCCTCCCGTTTCCGCCGTTGGAAAATCGTGGCATTTATGCCAAGTAGGGCCCCGGCCTTAAGTAGGTTTCCTTTAATGGGCTCACCTGACAAACTAATTATCAGATGTGTTCGAGATTGATTTCAGTGGTCCAAAGAGCCCTGAGACACAATACTATTCACGGGTGTAATTGAAAAATATTAAAATGAAGTCTTAATACACTTAAGTCTGATTTGCATAATACTTTTGAACATGTGGATCTGCGTTCTACCCTTCCCTCTATGGACCCATTTACTGCCTTTGGGGAGCCACAAAATGGACAAATATGGGCTTGTTTTGAGTTTTATCCTGGGTTTACGGACCTTCACATGGACCTGGATAATAGAAAGGAATGTGTATGGGCCATAGAAAACAATGGGTCAGTGTGCTGTCTGTCAAAAACTTGGCTAGCACACTGACAAAACATATGTTTGTGTGCATGGAGCCTTAAAATGAAATAATCCCAAACTGAATATTACTAGATCCATAGCAGTTATTTAAGGACTAAAACATACTGTATCATCTTCCAAGTGCTGAAGCTTCTATTAGAATACAGCTCAAAGTTAACAATGGTAATCAAAATTTATTGAAGTTTCGATGAAGAACGAACTCAAGTATGGCGCCAAAACACCAGTCTGTAGGCTTGACCTAGATTATAATGTGCTGGTTAGTCTTTTGTACTGCTAAAAATATATTATCGTATCGTTTCCTTTACTATAGAAAATATGCATAATTCAGTAATCTGATGAAATTAGCTTAATTAGCTCATTACATAGTCAGTCATAAAGCAACATGATATAATCAATTGTGATTTATTATTATTTATTATATGTCTACCTGCTACCAGATGCTGCTTTATTCCCTGCACTCCACATATGTAAGAGATGATGGAACATGGGATGAAATGCAGATCAAAATAATGAAATACAGTAAGTTTTGCTATGAATGACATTTATCAAATTATCATGAACTATCACCTCAGGGCAAGTATTCATCTACATCTAATTAATATGATAGGTAATACAAGCCAGAGGATTAGTATTTCAGTTACCTGTGCAATTCATTTTAGTGGTGATAAAGGAAGTCGATTGCTATAGCTATATGTATATACTTGTATTTGATATCTGATGTGGTTTCTACCTAAGGACTATTGCATTTAAAGAAGTTGTCCGACTCAAACTCATAGTTTCCACAAAAATATACTATTTCTCGGTCCTTATTCTGGTAGTGGCAGCCCGGTCAGAGTCGCTACTGAAGCTTGATGATATCTTTTTGTGACTTTACGTTTCTGTACTAGTCAATGCTACAGAATCATTGGCCTCCCTTCAGTACAAAGGATAGGGCATAACAGAAGCAATGGACGACACATGGGGCCCCGGCGCAAAGCAGACATTTTAATTAATTATTTATGGAAGTGATGGCAAACCCAAAAATCTGTCTATGTACTAGAGCCAGGAGTAAACCGCAGTAGTAGGACAACATAATGTGAGAAACAAGCTCTTGGGGACAAGGAAGAGATCTACAAAACCCTTATGACTATATTTTTGAATGTCCAATGTCCTTTTCAATAAATCCTGTGCTTATTGGTTTCAGGCCTCCAGATTTAGGGGCCCTTAAAGGGATCCCTTTTTTTCTCCCTAACACATAGGAATAGCCTTAAGAAAGCTATTCTTCTCCCACCTTTAGTTGTCTTCTCCCCGCCGCCATTCAGTAGAAATCCCGGTTTTCTATCTATCTTCTTGAATGCCCTCTCCCTGTGTCTTCTTCCGTCCTAGGTTTCAATCTTCTAGGCCTTGGGCAGAGCTGACTGCGCATGCCCGGCTCACAAGAAAATGGCTTCTGGGGACCGCTACAGTGCTGCGAGAGTATTCATTTGCATGCCGAAGAAAACCCGGATTTCTACTGAACGGCAGCGGGGAGAAGACATCTAAAGGTAGGAGAAGAATAGCCTTTCTTGTTAGAAAAAAGGGTATCCAATGATAGGATCCCTTTAAGCCCTGCATAGTTGGTGGTATATTGTCTGAATTTGTCAGTCTGCTTTCTTAGATTATGGTCATTATTAAAAGAAATGTGTCTTTCATTTCCCATATTCAAGTTCTGGAGATCAGTGGGGTCCCAGTGAACAGCCCCCCATCAATATTATAGAGCCATATTAAGAGTCAGTAGTGGCAGAACCCCTTTAATTGCAACAGAAAATATAATACAAGGAATATTGGATGCTTGTATGTAAGTGTATGCCTCCATAACCCCTCCTGAGCAGAAAATGTACAGTACATTTCATTTCAGCAGCCATGCTAGGATTCCTTTATCCATGGTGACGGCAAGACTTTATATATTACTGATGCATTTTCTACTAGTGCGAGGCTTTTTCTGTGATAAATACAGTCATGCAATGAAATGCCAAGAATATTCATCAAATTCATTGGAAGGGACCTGATTCCTTCAGACCACAACAAAGAGGATTTGTATCTTCTCTCCCTTGCTGATATTGTGTTTTCTATAAATCACTGCAAGCACATTACATTATAATGATAAAATGTCAGGACACAGTGTCACTTCTTGTACAACAGACACATATTGGCCCACTTTGTATTTCCTTTAGACTTGGGTAATATAAGCTATGGCTAAGAGCCTTAGGCTACATTACTGGAAAATATTTATGTATACTGTATGTATTGTCTGATTTTTAAGAAATTTACAACGTATAATGACAATTATGAATTATAAAATTATTAAAAAAAAGATGATGAAGTAGATAAAGCTTATCCCCTATCTTATCGATGCAATCCCTCTAAAGGACCTCTGTAGGAGGAGTGATTCTTATGCATCGGAGGACCAGAACAATGGACCCCACCTCCCCATATAGCGGTCACCAACTAAGAGGAAGATGAGACTCCACGGACTGTTATACCCCAAACCACCCGCCCCACCCCACCTCCCCTCCCCATATAGCGGTCACCAACTAAGAGAAAGATGAGACTTCATGGATTGTTGTACCCCAAATCAGCCCCCCCCCCCCCGTACTCTCCCCCTCGACTCTAACTCCCCCCTTCCCCCAATTTACTAGCTTTGGCAGTGCCAAATATCCATTCGGACATGCCAATAAGGCCTATTTGATTTGATTTGACTTCACAGATGGACTGTTGTAATAGCAGTGACACATGGAACCCTGCGGACTATAATGTTGTCCATTAGCATTTTAAAACTGAATCTTGGACCCTCTGGTGCGGATGTGAACATGGCCTTATGTGCCAAGAGCACTTGCTGTCCCTAATACCCTATGAGTTTTGTGTGGTCGATTGCGTTGTGACTAATCTGTTACTCATAGATGTTTCTTTATAGTATCAGCATTTAGAGTTGACCAGGGAGATCTAGTAGCCCAGAAATATCAAACTTACTTTGGAAAAAGTCTTATCCTATGACAGTGCCACATGAAATGCCTCTAAGCTTATCAGTACTTACCACCAATGGTTTTCTATGGAGATTGCATTGGGTTTGCCTAATTTTATGGACCTGTTGGCAATGGGTGTTACTCAAATAGCTGTATCCAATAATCAGGATAGGAAGGGTGTTCAAATACTTGTGGCCATATTGTGTGTTTATATGTTTTCCACGTTTTACTTTATACATTAAATATAGTTACATAGTGAGTGAGTTAAAAAATACATCTATTGAGTTCACTGTACGCATTCTTCTCTATAGCCCCATACAGATGCCTGTGGATTACTATGGTCCTGGGTATGCAAGAGGGAAAAACTCCTACAAGTAGGCTCCTGCTGCTTTTTTTTTTTTTTTTAAATAGGCCTTTACCTAGCAGGTAATGGGCCCCATTTACTCGCTGATCCCTGTTCCTGCTCACAGGCACTACCCTGCTCCTGCTCCACTATTACTCTTCTGCCCTCCAGGGTACCCCTTGCATCCCAGTGATGTAATATGGCATCCCAGGGGCTCCCTGAAGGGCAAAAGTGGAAGCTGAAGCAGTCGTGAGCAGGAACGAGGAGTAAGGTCACAAGCCTGCTGTAAGAGTATTTGTTGGGCAAAACCCTAACAACCACTGCTATTATTACATTCTGGGGTCTCTTCAGACTCCAGAGTATAATGAACAGTGGCCCAGGGGAGCTAAGCGAACATAAAAACCAGTGTTACTTACTGCTCTGGCGCAACTTCATGCTGTCTTCAGGCCTCTGTAGTGACGTCACAGATGTCACATGGGTCAGGCCATTGGCACAACGCATAATGACGCCAGTATAACCCATCTCTGTGATGTCATTGAAGACGCCAAAAATAGCAAGGAATCACACTGGAGCCCAGGTGAGGTAACACTGTTGATTATATTCTACCTCCCCTTGGCCTCCAATCATTATACTCTGGGGTCTGAAAAGAATTTAATAATATTTCATGGATTGTATACCCCAAGAATTTCGGGTTTTGCTGGACTCAAAATGTTTGCATTATTTGCAACAAACACCATAGGGGTCACAATGGGACATAATACTGTGTGGAGGGGCCACTAAGGGACATAATACTGTGTAGAAGGGCCAATATGGAACATTATACTCTGCGGAGGGTCCACTATATGACATTATATTGTGTACAGGGGCTGCTATGGAACATTAAACTGTGTGGAAGGACTGCTATGGGACATTGTACTGTGTGCAGGGTCTGTTATATGACATACTGTATGGAAGGAGTGCTATGGGACATTATACTGTATGCAGGGTTTGCTATATGACATACTGTGTGGAGGGGCTGCTATGGGACATTATACTGTGCAGAGGGTCCACTATATGACATTATACTGTGTGGAGGGGCCACTATGGGACATCATACTGTGTGCAGGGGCCTTATGGGACTTTAAACTGTGTGGAAGGACTGCTATGGGACATTGTACTGTGTGCAGGGTCTGTTATATGACATACTGTATGGAAGGAGTGCTATGGGACATTATACTGTTTGCAGGGTTTGCTATATGACATACTGTGTGTAGGGGCCACTATGGGACATTATAATGTGAGGAGAGGCAGCTGTAGGATATTATACTGTGTGGAGGACACTTTGGGATATTATAGTGTGTGTAAATGGGGAGTTATACTGGTAGGGGCCCAGGAAAGAGGGCACTATGCCGTGGGATAGGGGCCCCAAGTCAAATGTTTGCTATGGGGCCCAGTCTTTGCTAGTTACACTCCTGCCTATAAAACAGACACCTATTACACCATATCAGGAAGAAAATACCTTCCCAACTCCAATTTTAGTAATCTGAATAAATTCCTGCATCATCCTCTCTTATCCAAAAACTATTTCCTATAGTTTATATCATTAATTATTACACTCAATGCTGATATGGTATCTGCCATCACTAGCTATTGGAACTGCAACATATGAAAGAAAGCTGCGCAAGTTTGGATTCTGCACAGTGTCACGTCGCAGCATAGAATAGAGAACATTGATCCAAACACTGATCCTTATGGTACGCCACTGCTAAATATATATATATATATATATATATATATATATATATATATATATATATATATATATATGAAGAGCTCAACGGAAAAATGGCCTAAGTCCAAAAATCAATATTGTGAGAAAAACGAAATTTAAAGTTTTAGCCTAAAGCAAACGGGCATTATTGTGGAATATATCTATCCAATGTAATCAGCTAATGAACACCGTTAATCCTAATCATAAATTGTATTATTTATTTAAAAAATTGCAGTTTCATGTATAAATATTATTTATTTAATATTATTAATTAATTACTACTATTATTAAACGATGAAGAATAATAATTACCTGCCTCCCTTTTCGGCGCTAAATATGTGCAAAAGTCGATTTAGAGCCTTTTAAACAATAAGACAAAGTTTTTACACTAATATAAACAACAGACCGGAAGTCACGATTTCAATGAAAAAATGACCAACGAGAGTGAAGTAAGTAAGTTTGTATTGGACTTAGGCCATTATTCCATTGAATGTAAATTCTTCTGCATTGAAATATATGGACTTAGGTCATTAATCCTAGGTACCTTGTAAACCCAATGCATAGAACGAGGTACAAAGAAGCTTTCTAGGTAATAATTTGAAATATGACAAAATGTGGACTTAGGCCATTTTTCCGTTGAGCTCTTCATATATATATATATATATAGCATTTTACAATGACACTTTGCTTTCTGACTCCTAATGATAGACACCACACCAAGGTTGTCTGAGTTAGACATTCCTATTGCTGCAAGCTATGTGACTGCTTCTGAGTTTGTGTCCTGATAACACCCCCTATTTTATGCAAATCCACTGCCATACTATCATTGCTGCCAAATATTTGGTGAGCAATGCAGAGGATTACAATAGAAGATAAGGACAGAAGTGAGGTCAGCAATTACCGGCATCAGGTGTGTCCGCTGAAAAGTTCAACACAGGTGAGGCTGAAAACAAGAGGAGTAATGTCTTCAAGCCTCAGGGCATGTCTGGTAAGAGTCTGCAATGTCCCCTAGCCCACAAGTATACAGCTAGAAGCTCTATCTAATCTCAATAGAAAATGTGGTTTCCTCATTGATAACTGTTGTTTATTTGCACAATTGACCTTATTTACTAAATACTGATTTCTGTTGCTTTGACTTTAACCAAATTGGGCAAACAAAGACTTGGAATGTGGAAGGACATAAAGCAAGTAAGTAAGTACATGAAGGGGAGAAAAAAAAGCTAATGCTTTTCCTGAGAGTATGTATCTTACTTTGGGGAGCTTTATTAATATTCGTGAAGGTGAGGACCATATGTAAGGTCAGTACTTTATGTGATTTCATTACCATTGTAAACAAATAAGACCAGGTTCACACACCATATTCACAAGTAACATTGCGGTTTGTATTTATGTAAAGTTAGTATTTAGGTAATGTAAATAATGAACAATTTATCATGGAACGCCAGTAAAAGTCTTAAAGGGGACTATCTATTTTTTAGGGTAATTTCTTTCCTCTGACCCTACATAACAATAGATGTGCGGATTCAGTAGCATTTAGTGCACGGATTGAAGTTCAGTATGAATATAGACCAATATATGGCCTGGTCCAGCAAGATTGCTAACAGTGAACAATCCCTTTAACTGTATCTACAAGTACAGAATACATAATTGCATTTTTTTCAAATGTTTTGCCCCTATTCGTTCTATAGAAGCACAGACTGTCGTTTATTTCCTCTGTGGTCTTTCTGCTTCTATTATACCTATGCTCAAAACGACAGATTTTCTATAGGTGTAAGTGACATGCTGCCATTTACAATAACGCAAGCATTTTTCTTTTTTAATTACAGCATTTCCGCTGTAGATTTTTTTTTTTTCTGCAATGTGTGGATGGGATTATAGAAAAAAGCGTGTTCCACAGCCTGTGCGAATATGAGTGGATTCAGTATATATACCAAAAAATTCTGGTGCACGAAAAAACCACAAACCTTCCCAGTCCGGGTCAAATATAACATAGAACAAAAAAAAAAACAGTAATTCAGCATCCAGAATAAATGTAATTAATAAAACATAGCTTTTAACGAAAAAATTATATTAAAATCCATGTTGTGATACGCGCATATCACATTGAAAGCAATAGGGAAAAAAGCCTCCCATCGATTTCAATGGGGAGTGCTCGTATGTCGGCACCCATTCAAGTAAATGGGAGCTGGTTTTTACACTCTCAGGGTGCATTCACACTAAGTTTACGGCAGCTTATTCTGAACGTAAAACACGTTCAGAATAAGCGGCGTATAAAGCAGCTCCATTCATTTCTATGGGAGCCGGCATACGAGCGCTCCCCATAGAAATTAATGGGCTGCTTCTTTCACTGCGAGCAGTCCCGTTGAAGTGAATGGGAAGTCCCGGCGTGTACGGCTCGGCATGAGCAGAGCTTGCCGTATACGCCGGCACTTCCCATTCACTTCAACGGGACTGCTCGCAGTGAAAGAAGCAGCCCATTAATTTCTATGGGGAGCGCTCGTATGCCGGCTCCCATAGAAATGAATGGAGCTGCTTTATAGGCCGCTTATTCTGAACGTGTTTTACGTTCAGAATAAGCTGCCGTAAACGTAGTGTGAATGCACCCTTATTCTGAACGTGTTTTACGTTCAGAATGAGCGGAGCGTATACTCCGTGTGAAGGCTCCCTTAGCTAGTAATTAGCATTATTTAGGCAGGAATCTTACAACAACAGCTCTTATAAGAGCTAAACTTAGATCTTCCACTGCTTGAAGATTGTATATACACCATCTGTATATATATATATATATATATATATATATATATATATATATATATATATATTCTTTTTGCAAATAATTTTCCCAAAAGCCCTTGTTAGGGCTCCAATTCCGTACCGCCTTTTCCCCCAATCTACCTTTCCCATCTCCAGTTCTTGTTTTAAGCTCAGTATATACTTGTAACATACAGAGGTATTTGGGGACTATATACCTTACCCATCTCCAGTAATATACATATACGTCTGTGGTTGTCATGGGCAACGTGATTTAAAGGAGCGCATGCTAATGTTTCTTTAGCTTAAAATTTGTGTTTCTCTCCATACTAATGTAGAGGAAAGAAGGTTTCCAAGTATTTTTCCACTTTCCATAGAGGTTATATTGAGTTATATGGAGTGTCTAGTTGATAGGTTGTGATATTGGCATAATACTGGGCCTTGGGCGTGTTAGATGCCCCGGGCATGCTTCCCCTGCTGTCCCAGTTGCATTCCAGAGGTGTTGGCATCATTTCCTGAGATGTCATTGTGGACTTGGTGACTCCAATTGGTCGAATTTTGACTTCCCTGAAACGAACATTTTTTTTCCCCCATACACTATATTTGACCGAATAGTCGAATATTGAGGTTCTACTCGAATCGAATATTTCACTACTCGCTCATCTCTAACGGTCATTCTATTTTGGTAAAAGTTGTTTCACTGTGTATAGTATTTACAGATCCTTAACAAAATCTAGGAATTAAACTATTGAAGGCAAAAGGTCCTTAGGTCCTTGCTCTAAGCTGTGTGTCTGAAGCTGGCAGATACATAGATATAGATGTCCTCTATAAACTGACTTTCATATCCAATATCACGTCTTCTATGTCACAATCCAGTTGTAACCATTCCCAATCGCTGCTAAACAATGTACTGTGCTGCCCTCAAGTGTCCAAGCTATGAAATAGCTAATTGGCCCCAATGCCAAAAGACCATTACATTAGTGTTTAGAGCAACATAAAACATAAACCCTGCAGCTTTCTAGGGAAAGGTTATTACTGATGCTTGATTTATCTGCAATTAAAATGACTACTTGTACAAATCTATCTAACACATGAACCACTGTATACCATTGCTCTAAGGTTCAAGATCAGACGTTGCTCAGTAAACCTCATTTTGAAGATTGATGTGAGTGAAATGCATTCATTACAGCCCGATATGAGCACATTGCAGGCAAATCCTGTAAGGCTGGAACCCCTAAGAAATCTCTACCCCTAAGGTTTCATTCCCACGGCCATTTGAATAATCTGCGTGCCCTATATTTTACACCAAAGACAGGATCAGGTCCAGTAAAGGCGAATGCAAGAAAACCTTTTCCAAACATTGCCTTTGGGAAAGATTACTCGACTGCACTACGCTATGGAATTCCCATGAACCATGCGAATAAAGCTTACTGTATGCATACTTCCCAATTTTTGAAGAGCCGAAAGAGGGACAAAATATGCGGCATGCATGCGCGCCGATGTCGAATTCACGTTGACTCTGCCCATTCTCATTCATTTTTCATGTGCCCTCACACATTATAAACTTCCTACAGTCACCTGTAAATTATATTCCCCCCCTCCATCTCTCCCAGTTTCATATAACTCCTTTATCTGCCACCAGTTTCATGTGTCCCTCCCCCTCCCCCCCCCCCCCCCTTCATCTGCCTCAGTGCCATGCCATGCCGTTCTCCCCCCTTCATCTGCCCCAGTGCCATGCCATTCTCGGGACGGTTGGGAGGTATGCTGTATGGTGACTATTAAGATATACAGATAATGATATATGTAGATGCAGGGCTGTTGACCTTACCGATACCCCACACCCACAGTGCCGCATCTATTCCTGAGTTACAAAGACAGTAATTTAGCCAAAAGGTCAAATCTGAGAGATACATTTCTAGGTAGCTTTGATTTATTAGATATGCACTTATTAAAATGCCAGGGAAGCCAATGCTCTTTGATACATAAGAGCAATGGTCGCCAACCTAGAACTCTAAACATGCTCAGTTAAATCAATGTGACAACGATAATACGTAAGGAATACTCCGCTTTTAACTACTGACTTGTTTGTACTTTATTTCTTCATTCTTGAAGTCTTGATCATCCCTATTTACCAGAATACAGTTGAGCAGACACTTAGTCAGAACTAGACGTTTCCTCACATAAGGAAATAATGCTGTAAAAAGAACATTACGTAACTGTATGGTCCTGATGAGAGACACTTACATGATTAGAGATTTTTACTTCTTGGACTCCTTTACTTCTTGGTAAATTTGGTTGATTTTTCAAAACGCTCAATTCTTTCTCCTGACAAAAGATAAATCCTTTTTAGTGGTGTCTAACAGTTTGTTCCCCTCTTATTGAAAACATGTCAAGACGAGTGCAGGGCCTGGTTCACATCTGTGTTCGGTATTCTGTTCGGGGCGTTCGCTTGGCACCGCCCCGAATGGAATTTGGAATGTGTTAAAAAGTGGTGAGCCATGAAAGCACATGGGCCCCATAGATTATAATGGGGTCTGTGTGTCTTCCATGTAGGGTCCACACGAATCATGCGGAGAGGAAAGTAGTTCTAGAATTGCACACGGACCCCATTAGCGTCTATAGGGTCCTTGTGGTTTCCTAGTTAACCACTTTTTAATGCGTTCTGTATTCCATTTGGCGGGTCCCCAAGCAGACTTCCCGAACAGAATACCGCAGATGTGAACCAGGCCTAAATATGTATTGGAGAGCTGGGAAGAATAGCTGTTGATGTATCTTGGGATGACCAATTACATCTTCCTCTCTTTTCCTTTTAACAGATTGGACAGGAGTCCATAGAGTATAATACTCACCTCAAGCTGCACATATAGTATAATGTCCTCCTCCTGGTGCTCCCACAGTATAATGGATTAAACAAACAAAAAAATTAAAAACAAATACCTCACCTCATGTTGGCCGCTGCTGTCCTGTTGGCTTCAATGTAAATGACGTCACTATATCGTGCTTAATTCTCCCAAAACACCAGGATCAGAGGTGGGCTAAACTTATGTGTCCTCCAGACACTGATGAGTTGAAGCTGGAACATACCGCTTGACATGTATTAATTTTAATATTATGTTTACAGTAGTGACATACCATAAATCACAAACTGATAGATTATCAAAATTCTTTTTTAATTTTTTTTTTTTTCTAATGTAGATTGTGAGCCCCATATGGGGATCACAATGTACTTTTTTTTTTTTTTTTCCTATCTTTGTAGAATGGGGAGAACATACAAACTCCTTGCAGATGTTGTTCCTGGCAGGATTTGAACCCAGGACTCCAGCGCTGCAGTGCTAACCACTGAGCCACCGTGTTGCCCCAGATTATCAAAATTCTTATACAAATTCCCAACAACATGGATTTAAGAAGCCTTTCAAGTACAAATACAGCCGTGCAACTAAAACTATGGCGCTCTGCAGTGACTGTGTAGGGGTTACTAGTTGTAACTGCTTTTTCCTTGATATTATGGAATGATCGCTGGAGTCTGAAGTCTAAATACTCTCTTAATATAGTAAATGTGACAGCACAGGCATGTGCCAAGTGTCATGCGCCAAAGAACTGCACACTTACAGGTCAATGAATAAAAAAAAAAATCTTCTTTGTATTAGTTTGATTTTTGCCGACAAAGGACACAAGTAGAGATACATAATAAATTCCTTACCTAAACAATGTTATCAGATTTTTTTCTGACTAACCCAAGGTTGATAGCTTGACTTAATTGCTTGCAATTCATTTTATTGCTAGAAAATGATTAACCAACCAGAACTGATGGCACTAAGTGCTGCTGAATAGGATTTTTACATTGGGTGTCAGCCTTCTATTTGTTACAAAGCATGACCCTTTAGCTCAATGATCTTTTGTATGTTTCTTAAAGGTATACTTGGTGTCTGTGTAACTTTGCGTAAACTTGGCACATTTTTTGTTAGTTTCTACTCATACGTTTTTTTGGTTGCCAACACATTTGGTCATTTAAGAGTCAATTGCTTTATTGTTTTAGAGATCAACAGGAGCTGTTATACTGGATAATGCGTTTAGTGGAGACAGTGTCAGAGCGTGTCAGCGATTGCCATGACTTATGGGAGTAAAAGTACATTCTGGTGCTATAAAACTGGCAGAGCAGAAGAAACAAATACAATGAGGATGATCCATCTTTCAATAATTTCATTTCTTCTTATTTCTTGTCCCTGCATTTTTTTTGTCATCATTCTGGTCTCGGCCATCTCCACCAAAGCAGTGGAGCCCCAGAATAAACTCAGTTTTGAAGCAAAAATACTGAATAATTCCAGCACTCAACAGCAGTCCATCTGAAACTTACAGTACTAGCTCCAAGATAAGACCATGCAAGTACATAGCATATAGCCAGCCTTGCTTACACATTTGGATGTCACACTTTACTCCTAGACTCAGTTAGATTATGCTCTGTATGTGGATGGTTTTATCTCAGAACAAATATAGAATAAACTTTACTATGAACTGCTGCTGAGCGCCGGGGCTATTCTTTATTTTTGCTACAAATGCCCCAAGGCCTTAATACTACAGTACACTTGATGGCATAGCTGTAAGCAGTGGCATAACTTAGAGGTTGGCCAAGCACTTTTTTAAGGCCTTGACAACCATGGTAGTGAAAAAATAATAAAAAATCATACTCGCCTGTCCCCGATGCTAATCTCGGCGCAATCCGGTCCATCTATTCTGCCAGCTTGTCACAGGTCTCTCCCTGAGAGTCGCTGAAGCCGCTGATTGGTCTTAAGCAGTCATGTGACCTCAGCAGGACTCAGGAAGAGACCCGTGACATCATAGGTGGTGACATTGCTAGCCTTTCGCTAAAGCCGCTGATAGGCCTCAGTGGTCACATATGGCTGGGACTTTCACCACACGTCAGCACGGGGCCGAGAATACCATACCACTTAAATGTGTTGTCCATTTCTGTGTACACAACCCCTTTAAGTTTTTTGGGGCCTAAGCAAACTTTGAATGGGGGCCCCTACCTCCCATTCTTGATAGCAACGGTTATAGGTACTACAAAGGTATCTCTGATACTTGAAAGGGATACAACTATAGTACCTACAACTGCGGTTATCAATAATATGGTAAATAAGCAGCACAGGGCCCCACATGTAAAATATAATGGAAACTGCATGCTCTGGGAAATCCAGGGATCCTAACAGTCTAAGAGATCAGTGGAGGTCCAATACCCAGGGTCCCTGCTGATCAGTTGTTTGAAGGGATTGTGGTATTTTTGTGAAGTGCCCACACCCCTTCATTAGTTACCTCACACAGTATCTGTTTTATAATGACTATACAATGTAATTACAGCCTGTAATGGCTGCTATGAAACAGATGGCATGTGATGTAAATAGTGAAGGGGCCCCACACAATATAATATGCTTCCCAGAGGACCCCAATATAATGCTCCACAGTGACCCCACTCAGTAAAATATGCTCCCCACAGTAGCCCTACAAAGTATACAATACTGCCAAGAGCCCCCTTTGAGCTGGTTCAGACGTACTCCACAAAATTAATTTTGACGAATATTCTGCCCTCCAGTGTGTTTCTATGCCATCATTGTATTCTGGGGTCTCCTCAGACCACAGAGTAAAATAAGTAAAGACCAGGGGAGGTCAGTAGAAATAGAACAGACTTCTACTCCTCCTGCATCACCTCTCCTAGTTATTCTCAGTCTGACTTCAGTCGTAGGCCAGAAGAGACCCATGGGGACCATCGTAAGCTTTTTACTCCTCTCTCCTGGGCAAGCTTCTATTGGAAAGGACCCAAGTGGCATATTCATACATCACATGATGCCAGGCCCCTTTTCTTAATGAGATGTCTAGTGGAGATGGCGGTCAGTGGAAACGAGCTTTCTCCACCAGCCATCTACAGCTAGCAGTGGGTTCCCTACAGTTAAATGCCCTGTAACCACAATCATTACACCACTAGCTCTAAGGTCGTATGTACCTCAAAGGCTGTCAATATAAAGAGGAATGAAGCTTTTCTCATGCCTTTTCTCAATGGGTAGTGTGAACTGACATAGAACTCACCACATCCATTTACAAACCCTTGATGTTATAGCTGCGAGGCCATTTTTATCACCTAGGACACTCCTTTGAAGAGGAGGGAGCCCATCACAGGTTAGTTCTATGCCCCTTCTTGTTACACAATAAGATCTGCATAGACCTTCTCACCACATTCATTGCACCATTTTGAAAAGGACTATGCATTTTTTCCAGGGTCCCTGTCTTGAGATTTGGGGGATTTGGGGTATGCACAAGGTAGGGGAACTACTTTAAGTTCAGCCCCCTCATTTGATTCTATGGCTCTAGGTAGTATATAGAAGAGTACTCGTTGATACTAATATGCCTGCCATGATAGAATGCCTACATATGGATATCGTACAGATATAGCTTGAGTATAAATAAGTGCAACAATAAGATTTTAACAAGGAAAACTTTAACTTACCATTCTACTAAAATATCCCCTATCTTTACTGAATTACTCATGTATCTTGCACATAAAATTATATTCTCTTGTTACAATAATAAAGACATTATCAGAGAGATTAGTAAAGAGGTGATTAAAAGATTTTCTCGTCTACTTTGCTCATTTTCCAGAGATTCTCAGACACTCCGTATCAAGCTCAACAAACAATATAGCTACAGAAATGAAGACCCGCGAGCTCTGCTAAACAATGGAGGGAACACGTCCAGTGAAACTTTTAAGTCATTTATGTCTTTGTAGCAGTCGCCATAGATTTTGGTGTCATGCATTTAGGCTGATTTCTCTTCGTCCGCCTCCCTGGCGGGACCAGTTTAAATAGAGCTCCACATTCTATTCACACTCACCAGCTGAGAAGCTTTAGTTACCAAACAAAAAGATAAAGAAGGAAATCTATAGAGGCTGCTTTATATAGCCAGTCTATGAAGACGACCACCCCTTGACTGCCTAAGTTTGTGTTCAGCTGTATGCACCCTCAGCACGTGTTGCTTTCCACCATCACTAACACTGAATAATTCTGAAAAGGGCAACATCTATGAAGCATTCCTGAAGCGACACCTGCCGTAGCCTGCAGCTATGTCCCCAGTGAGATGAAATAATGACATCTCATTAACACGTTACAAACTGGAGACATGCATGACATGATCTTCATTCTAAGCATAGAGACCAGTGAGCGATGAGACAGTTTACCAAAGCTATAGGAAGCACTCCAAGATGTTTATTTATGAGGGCAGAAAGCAAGACTAGTTAGTCTCTTTGCATGCTTATTGTCCTCTTCCCATTGTGTACAGGACTGGGATGATGCCACTGTCAGGTGATTTACCCCCCATCTCTATGTACCTTCAGTATGGCTCAGGGTGTCTGAAAACTGCCCTTTATCTTCATCTTGTATAGACACGTACAATAAATTGATGCCTTTTCAATGATCCTAAGAGTAAATGTTACATTTAGAGATGAGCGAACAGTGTTCTATCGAACTCATGTTCGATCGGATATTAGGCTGTTCGGCATGTTCGAATCGAATCGAACACCGCGTGGTAAAGTGCGCCATTACTCGATTCCCCTCCCACCTTCCCTGGCGCCTTTTTTGCTCCAATAACAGCGCAGGGTAGGTGGGACAGGAACTACGACACCGGTGACGTTGAGAAAAGTAGGCAACACCCATTGGCTGCCGAAAACATGTGACCTCTAATTTAAAAGAACAGCGCCGCCCAGGTTCGCGTCATTCTGAGCTTGCAATTCACCGAGGACGGAGGTTTCCGTCCAGCTAGCTAGGGCTTAGATTCTGGGTAGGCAGGGACAGGCTAGGATAGGAAGGAGAAGACAACCACAACAGCTCTTGTAAGAGCTAAATTCCAGGGAGAAGCTTGTCAGTGTAACGTGGCACTGACGGGCTCAATCGCCGCAACCCAGCTTTCCCAGGATCCTGAATGGAATACACTGTCAGTGTATTCCCGTATACCCGATATATACCCCCGATACCCGTTCCAACGGTGTGCCCCCCACCTTCACCCCAGAAATACCCTGCAAGTCCCCTAGCAATAGAATTGGGGCTATATACACCCACAATTTTTACTACTGGTATACAGTGCCATTGTCTGACTGGGAATTCAAAGAATATATTGGGGTTATAAATACCCTCATTTCTTGCTACTGCCATATAGTGCCAGTTTCTGACTGGTAATTCAAAGAATATATTGGGGTTACGTGCACCCACAATTTTTACTACTGGTATACAGTGCCATTGTCTGACTGGGAATTCAAAGAATATATTGGGGTTATAAATACCCTCATTTCTTGCTACTGCCATATAGTGCCAGTTTCTGACTGGGAATTCAAAGAATATATTGGGGTTACGTGCACCCACAATTTTTACTACTGGTATACAGTGCCATTGTCTGACTGGGAATTCAAAGAATATATTGGGGTTATAAATACCCTCATTTCTTGCTACTGCCATATAGTGCCAGTTTCTGACTGGGAATTCAAAGAATATATTGGGGTTATAAATACCCTCATTTCTTGCTACTGGTATATAGTGCCATTGTCTGACTGGGAATTCAAAGAATATATTGGGGTTACGTGCACCCACAATTTTTACTACTGGTATACAGTGCCAGTTTCTGACTGGGAATTCAAAGAATATATTGGGGTTACAAATACCCTCATTTCTTGCTACTGCCATATAGTGCCAGTTTCTGACTGGTAATTCAAAGAATATATTGGGGTTACGTGCACCCACAATTTTTACTACTGGAATACAGTGCCATTGTCTGACTGGGAATTCAAAGAATATATTGGGGTTATAAATACCCTCATTTCTTGCTACTGCCATATAGTGCCAGTTTCTGACTGGTAATTCAAAGAATATATTGGGGTTATAAATACCCTCATTTCTTGCTACTGGTATATAGTGCCAGTTTCTGACTGGTAATTCAAAGAATATATTGGGGTTACGTGCACCCACAATTTTTACTACTGGTATACAGTGCCAGTTTCTGACTGGGAATTCAAAGAATATATTGGGGTTACAAATACCCTCATTTCTTGCTACTGCCATATAGTGCCAGTTTCTGACTGGTAATTCAAAGAATATATTGGGGTTACGTGCACCCACAATTTTTACTACTGGTATACAGTGCCAGTTTCTGACTGGGAATTCAAAGAATATATTGGGGTTACAAATACCCTCATTTCTTGCTACTGCCATATAGTGCCAGTTTCTGACTGGTAATTCAAAGAATATATTGGGGTTACGTGCACCCACAATTTTTACTACTGGTATACAGTGCCAGTTTCTGACTGGGAATTCAAAGAATATATTGGGGTTACAAATACCCTCATTTCTTGCTACTGCCATATAGTGCCAGTTTCTGACTGGTAATTCAAAGAATATATTGGGGTTACGTGCACCCACAATTTTTACTACTGGTATACAGTGCCATTGTCTGACTGGGAATTCAAAGAATATATTGGGGTTATAAATACCCTCATTTCTTGCTACTGCCATATAGTGCCAGTTTCTGACTGGTAATTCAAAGAATATATTGGGGTTACGTGCACCCACAATTTTTACTACTGGTATACAGTGCCATTGTCTGACTGGGAATTCAAAGAATATATTGGGGTTATAAATACCCTCATTTCTTGCTACTGCCATATAGTGCCAGTTTCTGACTGGGAATTCAAAGAATATATTGGGGTTACGTGCACCCACAATTTTTACTACTGGTATACAGTGCCATTGTCTGACTGGGAGTTCAAAGAATATATTGGGGTTATAAATACCCTCATTTCTTGCTACTGGTATATAGTGCCATTGTCTGACTGGGAATTCAAAGAATATATTGGGGTTACGTGCACCCACAATTTTTACTACTGGTATACAGTGCCAGTTTCTGACTGGGAATTCAAAGAATATATTGGGGTTACAAATACCCTCATTTCTTGCTACTGCCATATAGTGCCAGTTTCTGACTGGTAATTCAAAGAATATATTGGGGTTACAAATACCCTCATTTCTTGCTACTGCCATATAGTGCCAGTTTCTGACTGGTAATGCAAAGAATATATTGGGGTTACGTGCACCCACAATTTTTACTACTGGTATACAGTGCCAGTGTCTGACTGGGAATTCAAAGAATATATTGGGGTTACAAATACCCTCATTTCTTGCTACTGCCATATAGTGCCAGTTTCTGACTGGTAATTCAAAGAATATATTGGGGTTACGTGCACCCACAATTTTTACTACTGGTATACAGTGCCATTGTCTGACTGGGAATTCAAAGAATATATTGGGGTTATAAATACCCTCATTTCTTGCTACTGCCATATAGTGCCAGTTTCTGACTGGGAATTCAAAGAATATATTGGGGTTACGTGCACCCACAATTTTTACTACTGGTATACAGTGCCATTGTCTGACTGGGAATTCAAAGAATATATTGGGGTTACGTGCACCCACAATTTTTACTACTGGTATACAGTGCCAGTTTCTGACTGGGAATTCAAAGAATATATTGGGGTTACAAATACCCTCATTTCTTGCTACTGCCATATAGTGCCAGTTTCTGACTGGTAATTCAAAGAATATATTGGGGTTACGTGCACCCACAATTTTTACTACTGGTATACAGTGCCAGTTTCTGACTGGGAATTCAAAGAATATATTGGGGTTACAAATACCCTCATTTCTTGCTACTGCCATATAGTGCCAGTTTCTGACTGGTAATTCAAAGAATATATTGGGGTTATAAATACCCTCATTTCTTGCTACTGGTATATAGTGCCATTGTCTGACTGGGAATTCAAAGAATATATTGGGGTTACGTGCACCCACAATTTTTACTACTGGTATACAGTGCCAGTTTCTGACTGGGAATTCAAAGAATATATTGGGGTTACAAATACCCTCATTTCTTGCTACTGCCATATAGTGCCAGTTTCTGACTGGTAATTCAAAGAATATATTGGGGTTACAAATACCCTCATTTCTTGCTACTGCCATATAGTGCCAGTTTCTGACTGGTAATTCAAAGAATATATTGGGGTTACGTGCACCCACAATTTTTACTACTGGTATACAGTGCCAGTGTCTGACTGGGAATTCAAAGAATATATTGGGGTTACAAATACCCTCATTTCTTGCTACTGCCATATAGTGCCAGTTTCTGACTGGGAATTCAAAGAATATATTGGGGTTATAAATACCCTCATTTCTTGCTACTGGTATATAGTGCCATTGTCTGACTGGGAATTCAAAGAATATATTGGGGTTACGTGCACCCACAATTTTTGCTACTGGTATATAGTGCCAATTTCTAACTGGGAATTCAAAATGCTCAAGGCTCCCGGAAAGGGACGTGGACGAGGCCGTGGGCGAGGTCGGGGGAATGGTTCTGGGGAGCAAGGTAGCAGTGAAGCCACAGGGCGTCCCGTGCCTACTCCTGTGGGGCAGCAAGCATTGCGCCACTCCACAGTGCCAGGGTTGCTTGCCACATTAACTAAACTGCAGGGTACAAACCTTAGTAGGCCCGAGAACCAGGAACAGGTCTTGCAATGGCTGTCAGAGAACGCTTACAGCACATTGTCCAGCAGCCAGTCAGACTCTGCCTCCTCTCCTCCTATTACCCAACAGTCTTGTCCTCCTTCCTCCCAAAATTCCCAAGCTTCACAGAACAATAACCCCAACTGTCCCTGCTCCCCAGAGCTGTTCTCCGCTCCTTTCATTGTCCCTCAACCTGCCTCTCCACGTCACGATTCCACGAACCTAACAGAGGAGCATCTGTGTCCAGATGCTCAAACACTAGAGTCTCCTCCATCTCCGTTCGATTTGGTGGTGGATGACCAGCAACCCACCCTCATCGACGATGATGTGACGCAGTTGCCGTCAGGGCATCCAGTTGACCGGCGCATTGTGCGGGAGGAGGAGATGAGACAGGAGTTGGAAGAGGAAGTGGTGGATGATGAGGACACTGACCCGACCTGGACAGGGGGGATGTCAAGCGGGGAAAGTAGTGTGGATGTTGAGGCAAGTGCAGCACCAAAAAGGGTAGCTAGAGGCAGAGGCAGAGGTCAGCAGCTTAGGCGAAGCCAGGCCACACCCGGAATCTCCCAAGATGTTCCAGTTCGTACCCAGCCCCGAAAAACTCCCACCTCGAGGGCACGTTTCTCGAAGGTGTGGAGTTTTTTCAAGGAATGCGCCGAGGACAGATATAGTGTTGTCTGCACAATTTGCCTCTCGAAATTGATTAGGGGCTCTGAGAAGAGCAACCTGTCCACCACTTCAATGCGCCGTCATTTGGAATCCAAGCACTGGAATCAGTGGCAGGCAGCAACGGCAGGACAAAGGCCGCCTGCCGTTCACGCCACTGCCACTGCCTCTGCCACTGCCTCTGCCTCTGCCACTGTCACTGCTGACTGTGCTGGCAATGCACTCCAGAGGACAAGCCAGGACACCACTTCATCTACCTCCGCCACTTTGTTGACTTCTCCCTCATCCTCCCCTGTTCCTGTCTTATCTCCTTCTCCTGCACCATCAAAGGCACCATCAGGCGCTTCTTTACAACAACCCACCATCTCTCAGACATTGGAGCGGCGGCAGAAATACACTGCTAACCACCCACACGCGCAAGCCTTGAACGCCAACATCGCTAAACTGCTGGCCCAGGAGATGTTGGCGTTCCGGCTTGTTGAAACTCCCGCCTTCCTGGACCTGATGGCAACTGCGGCACCTCGCTATGCCGTCCCTAGCCGTCACTACTTCTCCCGGTGTGCCGTCCCCGCCTTGCACCAGCACGTGTCACTCAACATCAGGCGGGCCCTTAGTTCCGCGCTTTGCACAAAGGTCCACTTGACCACCGACGCGTGGACAAGTGCATGCGGACAGGGACGCTACATTTCACTGACGGCACACTGGGTGAATGTAGTTGAGGCTGGGACTGCTTCCCAAACTGGCCCGGTGTACCTCGTCTCCCCGCCTAACATTCCTGGCAGGGACACGAGAAGAACACCCCCCTCCTCCTCCTCCTCTACCACCTCCTCCTCCGCCACCGCCTCCTCCTCCGCCACCGCCTCCTCCTCCGCTGTTAGATTGACCCCAGCTACGAGTTGGAAACGTTGCAGCACTGGCGTTGGTAGACGTCAGCAGGCTGTGCTGAAGCTGATCAGCTTGGGGGACAGACAGCACACTGCCTCCGAGGTGAGGGATGCCCTCCTCGATGAGACGGCAATATGGTTTGAGCCGCTGCACCTGGGCCCAGGCATGGTCGTTTGTGATAACGGCCGGAACCTGGTAGCAGCTCTGGAGCTTGCCGGACTCCAACATGTTCCATGCCTGGCCCACATCTTCAACCTAGTGGTGCAACGTTTCCTAAAGAGCTACCCCAATGTTCCAGAGCTACTGGTGAAAGTGCGGCGCATGTGCGCCCACTTTCGCAAGTCGACAGTAGCCGCTGCTAGCTTAAAATCTCTCCAGCAACGCCTGTATGTGCCACAACACCGGCTTTTGTGCGACGTCCCCACACGCTGGAACTCAACGTTTCAGATGTTGAATAGAGTGGTTGAGCAGCAGAGACCTTTGATGGAATACCAGCTACAAAACCCTAGGGTGCCACAAAGTCAGCTGCCTCAGTTTCACATCCATGAGTGGCCATGGATGAGAGACCTTTGTGACATCCTACGGGTCTTTGAGGAGTCCACAAGGAGGGTGAGCTCTGAGGATGCGATGGTGAGCCTTACAATCCCGCTCTTGTGTGTTCTGAGAGAATCCCTGATTGACATCAGGGATAACTCAGATCACACAGAGGAGTTAGGGATAGCATCCGATCCGTCACAGCTGGAGAGTAGGTCCACACATCTGTCCGCTTCACTGCGTTTAATGGAGGAGGAGGAGGAGGAGGAGGAAGAAGAGTTGTCCGATGATGTGATGGTGATACAGGAGGCTTCCGGGCAACTTCGAATCGTCCCATTGTTGCAGCGCGGATGGGTAGACATGGAGGATGAGGAGGAAATGGAGATTGAACTTTCCGGTGGGGCCAGAGGAGTCATGCCAACTAACACTGTGGCAGACATGGCTGAGTTCATGTTGGGGTGCTTTACAACCGACAAGCGTATTGTCAAAATCATGGAGGACAACCAGTACTGGATCTTTGCTATCCTTGACCCCCAGTATAAAAACAACATCTCGTCTTTTATTCCGGTAGAGGGGAGGGCCAATCGCATCAATGCTTGCCACAGGCAATTGGTGCAGAATATGATGGAGATGTTTCCAGCATGTGACGTTGGCGGCAGGGAGGGCAGTTCCTCCAGTAGGCAACCAAGTTCTCACCGGTCCACACAAACGAGGGGCACACTGTCTAAGGTCTGGGACACCTTGATGGCACCCCCTCGCCAAAGTGCCGCCACGGAGGGTCCTAGTGTCACCAGGCGTGAGAAGTATAGGCGCATGTTGCGGGAATACCTTTCCGACCACAGCCCTGTCCTCTCCGACCCCTCTGCGCCCTACACGTATTGGGTGTCGAAGTTGGACCTGTGGCTTGAACTTGCCCTATATGCCTTGGAGGTGCTGTCCTGTCCTGCCGCCAGCGTCCTATCTGAGAGGGTGTTCAGTGCAGCCGGTGGCATCATCACTGACAAGCGCACCCGTCTGTCAGCTGAGAGTGCCGACCGGCTCACTTTGATAAAAATGAACCACCACTGGATAGAGCCTTCATTTTTGTGCCCACCTGTGTAAAGCACCCCAACATGAAACTCCATGTCTGTACTCAACCTCTCCAATTCCTCCGCATCCTCATACTCATCCACCATAAGCGTTGCACAATTCTGCTACTAGGCTCCCTCCACCCTGATTTCCCCAACTCTGCTGGTTAGAGGCTCCCTCCACCCTGATTTCCACCAACTCTGCTGGTTAGAGGCTCCCTCCACCCTGCTTTCCCACAACTCTGCTGGTTAGAGGCTCCCTCCACCCTGCTTTCCCACAACTCTGCTGGTTAGAGGCTCCCTCCACCCTGCTTTCCCACAACTCTGCTGGTTAGAGGCTCCCTCCACCCTGCTTTCCCACAACTCTGCTGGTTAGAGGCTCCCTCCACCCTGATTTCCACCAACTCTGCTGGTTAGAGGCTCCCTCCACCCTGCTTTCCCACAACTCTGCTGGTTAGAGGCTCCCTCCACCATGAATTGGTCCAAACTGGGCTGTTTAGCGGCTCCCTCCACCATGAATTGGTCCAAACTGGGGTTTTTAGAGGCTCCCTCCACCATGAATTGGTCCAAACTGGGCTGTTTAGAGGCTCCCTCCACCATGAATTGGTCCAAACTGGGGTTTTTAGAGGCTCCCTCCACCATGAATTGGTCCAAACTGGGGTTTTTAGAGGCTCCCTCCACCATGAATTGGTCCAAACTGGGGTTTTTAGAGGCTCCCTCCACCATGAATTTGCCCAAACTGAGCTGTTTAGAGGCTCCCTCCACCATGAATTGGTCCAAACTGGGGATTTTTAGAGGCTCCCTCCACCATGAATTTGCCCAAACTGGGCTGTTTAGAGGCTCCCTCCATCATGAATTGGTCCAAACTGGGGTTTTTAGAGGCTCCCTCCACCATGAATTGGTCCAAACTGGGGTTTTTAGAGGCTCCCTCCACCATGAATTGGTCCAAACTGGGCTGTTTAGAAGCTCCCTCCACCATGAATTGGTCCAAACTGGGGTTTTTAGAGGCTCCCTCCACCATGAATTGGTCCAAACTGGGCTGTTTAGAGGCTCCCTCCACCATGAATTGGTCCAAACTGGGCTGTTTAGAGGCTCCCTCCACCATGAATTGGTCCAAACTGGGGTTTTTAGAGGCTCCCTCCACCATGAATTGGTCCAAACTGGGGTTTTTAGAGGCTCCCTCCACCATGAATTGGTCCAAACTGGGGTTTTTAGAGGCTCCCTCCACCATGAATTTGCCCAAACTCTGCTGGTTAGAGGCTCAATCCACCCTGATTTTCAAAACAAATGTTGGTGCCAACCTCAACTTACTACAAGGGCCAAATTCACTGCTGGTGACAAGCTCTCCTCACTGCAAGTGCCAAATACACATGTTTCAAGGTGTTTTCCTACTGTCAGAGAGGTGGTATTGAGTGTGTAAAGTGTGTAGTTGTTAGGCTGTGATGTTGGGGTAATAGAGGGTCTTTGGTGTGTTAGATGCCCCCAGACATGCTTCCCCTGCTGTCCCAGTGTCATTCCAGAGGTGTTGGCATCATTTCCTGGGGTGTCATAGTGGACTTGGTGACCCTCCAGACACGGATTTGGGTTTCCCCCTTAACGAGTATCTGTTCCCCATAGACTATAATGGGGTTCGAAACCCGTTCGAACACACGAACAGTGAGCGGCTGTTCGATTCGAATTTCGAACCTCGAACATTTTAGTGTTCGCTCATCTCTAGTTACATTGTATCTTTACTATATAGTTAGGCAGTTGACAAAATACAAAATGCAGTGCTATATATTTGGACGTATTCAAAAGTAATAAGCCACAGAACAAAATGAGTAACCTATATTAATATTTTTACCAATTAAAAATATATATGAAATTTTAAAAAATAGCTTTTTTTCCCAAAAAATGCCACTACTCATGCGTATGTGTTGTCGTATTGCCAATCAGTACTATTAATGAAGATAAACTGCAATTCTACAAAGAGCCATGGACAAGTACAGCGCTGTTTCTCAGTTCTTTAATCTTATACAGCCTTTAAATATTGACATTTTGCAACATCATGAACTAATAATAATGGATTTTATTCATATGGCGCCAACATATTCCGCAGCCCTGTACCTAGTGAGCTTGTGTCTACAGTGGTAAAAATGTTCTAATGGTATTTGGATAATGTGATCATTAGATCATGAGATGCCACGGTACTACTTCTAGTTTGTTTTTTTGTATCTGAAAACAATCACAGCCGGGGCCTACAATAAAAAGTTAACCAATATCCTTATATTGTCATCCAAAATTGTCTGTCATATTGCTTAAGTCTGTGTCCTATACACCAAACAAATCGCCTTTTTTCCCACAACTTTCTTTTTTTTTTTTTTGCTCTTTTTTTTTAATTTTTTTTTTTTATTAATGAAACGTCATTCATTTTGCTGTACTGTACAATACAACGTTTATTCCGGATGCAATTTCACGGCAGCCAAAAAATGCTGTGTTTCTGCCTTAACGGGTCCCTTCAAACCCTCATTGATGGGCAGTATTATAGTACACTTACCTCTACCCTCTCCTAGGTATATGTAATTGTGGATTCTTTACACTGTACACCAATGTCACCCAAATCCACAGCCCCCAGGTTCTTCTGCAAAAACATCTTATTAAGTTGTACATTGGTCATCAATTCACTTCACACAAAACGGAGTTCATCTTTTTTTTTTTTTTTTTTATGTAGATTGTGAGCCCCACCATAGAGCTCACAATGTACATTTTTCCCTATCATTATGTCTTTTTTTTTTTTTTTTTTTGGAATATGGGATGGAAATCCATGCAAACATGGGGAGTACATACAAACTCCTTGCAGATGGTTTTATGCCCTTGGTGGGATTTGAACACCAGGACTCCAGCGCTGCAAGGCTGCAGTGCTAACCACTGAGCCACTGTGTGGCCCCTCGGAGTTCATCATCTTTGCCCCACCCCGTATGGCCCCTCCAAGCGACCCATCTATCAAAGTCAACGGAACCACACTTACTCCTGTCCCACGGGCCCGATGCCTTGAGGTGACACTGGACCCCGACCTATCCTTCAAGTCACACGTTCAAACCCTCAACACTTCCTGCCGCCTCCAACTCAAGAACATCCACCGAATCCACTCGTTCCTCACCCCTGAAACCACTAAGATGCTTGTCCAGGCCCTCATAATCTCCCACTTAAACTACTGCAACACCCTTCTCCATGGACTCCCAGCAAACACCCTCGCCCCCCCCTCCAGTCCTTAAACTGTGCTGCTCACTTAATTCACCTCACCCCCCGATCTTCATCAGCTGCTCCCCTCTGCCAGTCCTTCCACTGGCTACCCATAACCCAGCAAATTGAGTTCAAGCTACTAACATTAACATACAAAGCCATCCACAACCTGTCCCCTCCATATATCTCCAACCTAATCTACCTGCCCACACGTAACCTCAGATCCTCCAATGACCTCCTACTCTGCTCTGCTCTCATCCTCTCCTCACACAACCGTCTTCAATATTTCCCCCGTGCATCCCCCATACTCTGGAACTCCTTACCAAGACACATAAGACTGACCCCCACAATCACAAGATTCAAGAAGGCCCTGAAGACTCACCTATTCAGGAAGGCCTATAACCTCCAATAACACCATCACCGCACCACCATCTATACAGTCTCCCCCTCTCCTTCTGTCTCTATCCCCCTTCCCTCATAGATTGAAAGCCCTCGCGGGCAGGGCCCCCTACCCCACTGGGCCAGTCGGTCACTGTTAGTATTATATCTACCTGTATATTTTGTGTACTGTATGTAACCCCCAAATGTAAAGCACCATGGAATTAATGGTGCTATATAAATAAACAATCATAATAATAATGAGCATTCTTGATAACCATTTCAGAAAATATACAGTATGTTGGATGTCTTACCTGAGTAAACAGAGTTTGTCTGCAGCTATCATCACAGTTGCCAACTCTCTCAAAATGTCCAGGAGATTCCCACAAAACAATGTGACCTCCCGGTGGGCTGGAAGATTGGGCACATCTTCCAGGTTTGACATAATTCTCCAGCATCTGCCAGGCTTTCGATCCTAACATGTGACATGGGCATTTCATGGGACAACCACATTACAAAAAAGGGTTGTGAATGCCACGTTTCATGTGCATGTTTAGCCCAGCCTAATATGCATCCATAAGGCGCAGATAGTGTTTAGTAACAGTCTTTGCTAGTTGTTTGCATTGTTTTTGTAGAACTTACAAATATTTTCCTATCATTCTCACAAAAAAGCAGAACGATTTAATTGTACCATTTTTATTTCCATAATTTCATAAGCACCATAAATAACTTGGCTTGCTGTATTGCACAGGTTGATCTCATTTCAAGGATATGTCCATGCTATTTACAGTGTTGTAAAAAAAATTGTATTTAAAAATTGTCTTTATTCTAAAAAAAAATTTTAATTACCAAATACAAATTCTTATTTTTAATTTTCCGCTTTATCTTCTACTGAGAATGGGGCCGCACCTCTAATGAGGCGACGTGAGGCAGCGGCCTCAGGCGGAACTATCCTGATAGTAATGCCCCAGGCTGCGCTGTTAAATAGATCAGCCTCTGCAAGACACCAATCTATTTAAAAATAATTGTGCGGCTGTTAGACACGAAGAAGACAGACAACACGTCTGCTTCTTTGTGTGGGAGGCGTGATGCGATTATATCACGCGCCTCCTGCGCTGAGACGCACCAGACGTCCTGCGCGCTGTGATCCCGGGTAATGAAGAGGAGATGCCGGCTGCATCAAGCACTCCTAGGTAGGTGAGTATAACTTTTTTTTTTTTTTTTTTTTCTTTTTGTCTTTTTAAGGCGAGTTGTGGGTATTTAAGGGGTCGTTAGGAGGGGGCACTTTATTAACAGGAGTTATTTATATAAGGGCTATTAGGGGCATTATTAATACAAGGAGGGGTTATTTTAAATCTACCTCCTTGTATTAATAATGCCCCTAATAGCCCTTATATAAATACTGCATATCATTAATACAAGGGGGGGGGGGGGGGGGTTATATAGGGGCTAATAGAGGCATTATTAATATAAGGGGGGTATTATTAATAAGGGGCACTATTTAAAGAGGACCTTTCATGAGTTGGGGCACATGCGGTTTTATATACCGCTGGGAAGCCAACAGTCGGCTTTCACGATCTGTGCCCCAGGTGAAGAGTTATCGGTACCGGTACCATAGTGCTTCATCGTTAGAAGGGCGTTCCTGACAGTCAGTCAGGAACGCCCTTCTTCACAGCAGCGCCTATAGTGCTGTACTGTGAGAGTGGGGAGGAACGCCTCCCTCCCCTCCTGATAGTACTGGGCATTCCTCCCCGCTCTCACAGTACAGCTTTATGGGCGCTGCTGTGAAGAAGGGCGTTCCTGACTGACTGTCAGGAACTCTCTTCTGACGATGATGAGCTACAGTACTGGCACCAATAGCTCTTCACCTGGGGCACAGATCATGAAAGCCAACAGTGCGCTGAATTCAGCACACTGTCGGCTTTCCAGCGGTGTATTAAACTGCATGTGTCCCAACTCATGAAAGGTCCTCTTTAAGGGGCTTTGTGTAGGTGAATACAATATGGGCCGGGTGCCTAGAGAAGTGAATAGTCAAAGATGTCTGTGTTGCAAACTTTACAGAGACAAATCACATGCTGTAAGAAGTGGCCATGGCGGTCCAGAGGGAAGAGACGGGAAATGTGAGCGATTAGTCAGGGATGTCTCTGGTAAGTCACCACAAAATGTTATGCACTGTATTCACTGTAATGTTACCTCTAGCAATGTGGACTTATTAGAATTATTATATATCAAGCCATCTCCTAAATATTATAAGTGTTGGTGAAGAATCTGCACAGAATCTACACAGGGTAAGGTCTATGTACTGTAGATATATAGTAGATAAAATCCAGCTTCAACTTAGAATCAGCTTACAAAAAGGCTATGCGTTTCGGGACCATGTCCCTTCCTCATGGCATACCCTGCTATGCAACACTAATTTCTTTTAAAACACACGTGTATTGGAATAAAAGTTAAATTTTAATTTACCACATGCGTCTGGATACATTGCATCGCAGTAGAAGCTGGATTTTATCTACTATATACCTGCAATTGTGCGTTGAAATCCAAAAGGTTTCCATGCTTCCTGGATTCAACATTTATACAAGTATATACGGTGAGCTGGACTTACTTGGTCTATGCAGGTTCTCCTGCGCAATACAGAGAGCAGTAGGTGGGCCTTGGCATTTGACCTACTTTGCCAGGTGCTGATGCCGATTCTGCCTAAAGGCTTTGGCTCTAGGAACAGGGGGCATGGTCATAGGAACATTTTTGCAGGTGTGCTTTCCACATTGAGTCTCTCATTGGCAGAATTCTAAAAGTTGGCAAGTATCATATTCATACACTACTAATCCATAAAGAGTCGTGTGAGAAAAATGCAAAATCTGTCCCCTAAAAGCCACTCTACTGAGGGACAGTTCACATACGGCAGTACAGCTGCAGATTTTTGGTCTCACTCTGCATTAAACATCTGCAGCTGTGTGCGGTAGAATACACGTGGATGGGATACTAAACACCCCATTCACAGGTAGTGGAAAATATCCACATACTGTGGATTCTCTAATGCCAGTTCTGCACGTCTGTCACAGGATTTAACCCTTTACAATGAAGTCTACAAGTAACACTGATCCAAGGCAGAAGCAGCCTAAGGACTAACAACGATTGGTCTTACATGGATGATGGTTTATTAAAAAATACATTTTTAAAGCTCCTATGTGGCTAATGTCTATTGGCCGGTTTTGCTTATTTTCCTTGCAGGAAATGTATTGAATGAAAGTTGTACTATTGTAGAGTTCACACTTCCTAGAATTGTTTCACAGTAGGAAGCATTTACAGTATTTATGGCCATTTGCCAGGTAATACACTGCATGTCACTGATTCTTTAATACAAAGAGGCTTTTACCAGTGCACAGAATACGGGTCTGTTCACATCTGCATTGTGACTTCCTATTATAACAGAAGCCAAATCTGCTGGATGTGTCGCACTACAGATGCTCAACGGACCCCTCTCACTTCTATTGATTTATTTATTTAGATTACTTGTATAGTGCCAACATATTCTGTAGCATTTTACATACATTGTTACAGACCTTACAGATTTGTAATGGGGTTGTCCCATGGTGTCAGCGATTTTGATGAGAAAATTAGCTCTACTACATGTATTCCCAAAAATAATAATCTCTGCAATGAAGCCTTCAAAGTAGAAGTGAACATAGAATTGTACAATGTATAATGTTATGTATGATATATAAAATATACTTTTTTGTACTTTATTATACAGTTATCAGTCAGTGGCTCCATATGGAGCTGCATTGTAATGTCCCAGCAGGCATTACTGTACAACTCTAGGCATCTCATGTAAATAGAGACGAGTGAATAGTATTCGAACCTGCAGTTTCGAATAACTTGCTCCTTGGAAATGAATGGGAGTGGACACACAACAGCCGGCGCCGGCTGCCGTCGCTTAACCCCTTGCAATTCACCGGCTCCCATTCATTCCTATGAGAGCGAGGTATTTGAAACTAGAGTTTTAATAGTATTCGCTCATCTCTACATGTAAGTGGAGACTAAAGAAAGGTAAGTTACCATAAACTATTGTTTCACCCTCAAATCAGCAAAAATTTTAATGAAGCAACTGCAATTACACATTTTTATGCACTTGTTTATTTACAGAATAAAACAAAAAAGCCAAAAAATTATATAATTTCATGGAAAACTCCAAAAAATGGACTGGACAAAATTACTTGCACCCTCAACTTAATATTTGGTTGCACACCCTTTGGAAAAGATAACTGAAATCAATGGCTTCCTATAACCATCAACAAGCTTCTGACACCTCTCAACTGGTATTTTGGACCACTCTTCTTTTGCAAACTGCTCCAGGTCTCTCATATTGAAGGGTTTCTTTTTGCAACAGCAATTTTAAGATCTCTCTTCAGCTGTTCAATGGGATTTAGACTCACTCATTGCTGGCCACTTCAGAACTCTCTAGTGCTTTGTTGCAATCCATTTTTGAAGTATGTTTGGGTTCATTGTCCTGCCAGAAGACCCAAGATCTAGGACAAAACCCAACTTTTCCCACATTACGACCCAAAATCCTTTGGCAATCTTCAGATTTCATGATGCTTTGTACACAGTCAAGGCACCCAGTGCCAAAAGCAGCAAAACAACCCCAAAACATCTTTGAACCTCCACCATATTTGACTGTTGGTACTGTGTTCTTTTCTTCATAGGCCTCATTCTGTGATGTGCTTTATCTTGCTCTCATCTGTCCACAAAATGTTTTCCAAGAAGGATTTTGGCTTACTTATGTACAGTTTAGCAAACTGCAGTCTAGCTTTTTTATGTCTCCGTGTCAGCAGTAGGGTCCTCTCGGGTCTCCTGCCATAGTTTTTAATTTCATTGAAATGTTGACGGATAGTTCACATTGACAATGAGGCACCCTGAATTTCTTTGAAACTTGATTGGGGTTGCTTATCCATCATCAAATCGTATTGCGACCCTTTATCAGTTTTTCTCTTCCATCCACATCTAGGGAGATTAGCTACAGGACCATGAGTTGTAAACTTCTTGATTTTGTTGCAAACTGTGGAGAAAGGAACATCAAGATCTCTTGAGATGGACTTGTAACCTTTAGATTATTAATATTTTTCCACAATTTTGGTTCTCAAGTCTTCAGACAGACTCTTCTGCTGTTTCTATTCTCCATGCTTAGTGTGGCACGCACAATGCAAAGATTATCAACTTTTCTCCTTCAGGTTTGATTTTTATATTGCCCATACCTGTTACTTGCCACAGGCGAGTTTGATCCAGCATCACATGTTTGAAACAAAGTTATTTACCCACAATGTTTATGTTGTTTATGTTGTTCCAATACACACAAAGGAACTAAACATGTGTATAACAAAATATGTGTAATTGAAATAATTTTCTGGGAGTAATACTTCATTGTCTGGAAAAATTTAGGAGTGCCAACACTTACGGTCACAACTGTATGTTTTTGGGGTTTTTTTTACTGTGTCCTGCCACATAAAGAAGTGTAGCTTATCTATACAACAAAAAATGTATAGAGGCCATGTGAATGTGAAAGGACACTTTTTGGCATATCTGAATGCATGAGGGCCTAGAAAAACATTAAGCATATAAAGGAAACATTAAGCCAGGAATATTCACAATAAGAAAGATGTGAATGGAATCTAAATGTTCACAGGATTCACTGCACATATATAGTGAATGTAAAAATCTGTTATATATTGGCATATAGTTTATTCACATTTACTAGTATGGTATCAATGTGCAACCATGTGATATCTGTAAAGGGGAGCCTACTACCACCAAAATGTCATCTAAACCACTTGTTAGCTGTTATAGGGACAGTTATTGACCTGTTATTAGGAAAACCAACTTTTAATCTGTATGCAAAGATGTTGTTAGGTGCACCTATGCATAAAGCATGCCAGAGCATTTGTTTTTGCCTGTTGTTACCAAACATAAAAATTGATAGGTCTCAATATGCAGTGACCACATATAAAAGTGGGTTCACTGGCAGATGTGGCAATGCCCTGGGTTCACCGAACATCTAATTTGCATATGGATTAAAACTTGATTTTCTCACCAGCAAGATTACACTTATTTTCACTATGCCAATAACAGCCACCTAAAATGGTTTAGAAGTGATTTTGGTAGTGGCAGACTCCAAATATCAGCAATAGAGCCCTAAAACCTAAAGGAATTGTCCAAGATGTGGGGTCCTTTGGGGTTTCCCAATTTTTTTAACAATTTCCTCAGTGCTCTGGTGTCTCCTTTGTCCTTTCCTTCAGCCACTGACGCCAATCAGTGACCTAAGGGGGCATTCACACGAAAGAAGTTGGCCCTGATTCTGCCACGATAACTCGTGGCAGAATCAGCTCTTATAAAAAAGACTTTCATTGAGTTCAATGGGTTCTGTCTTCCGCGTGGAACACATTGAAATCAATGGGAGGCTTTTCAACCCATTGATTTCAATGGGTTCCACACAGAAGACGGTACCCATTGAACTCAACGAAAGTCTTTTTTTTATCAGAGCTGATTCTGCCGCGAGTTATCGTGGCAGAATCAGTGCCAACTTCCTTCTTGTGAATGCCCCCTAAGGAAAGGGACACAGAATGTCACAGCTGGCAAGAATTTCCAGCAAAAGAAGTACGCAGAGCAGCAGAACCAGACAGCGCCAGGGAGCTTTTGCCTGTGTGCGCATTATGTACAGACATATTGTATATTTTTCATATATTCAAGTAAAAGTTAAGTTATAGAACAATGATATCCATAGATCATAGTGGTATTCATACACATATCATTTATACTATACACAACTTCGTGTGTATAGCTGCTGTTTTTTCTTCTAGTGGCAGATTCCCATTAATAATATTATACATTGCAAGATTTTCATCAGGATAAAAAATGACTAACACAGTTCCAATAATGACACTCTACAATAATATTTCCTGACATTATTTTTGCACTAAAAATATCAACTTGAAATAATGCACATGGTGGGATTGAGGTCACTGAGGCAGAGAAATTAGTAAGATCGATTAATATGGAGACAAATGGGCCTGCTGCTTTGTGCTGAGTTAGCAGTAAAGGTCAGAGAAGGGCCACTTGGTGCTTGCAGGAAGCACAATAACCAAAATAAATCACTATGATTTATCCCCAGGGTGACTAAATATAGAATATCTGTGGGGGGTCCTTTAGAAATGAAGATCACCCCTTGTCAATAACCTTTTGCATCAATTTCTATATGATCATCATTATTAATATCATTATAATAGTGGAAAATATTTGGTCTAGATACCAAATGTTCTGTGTCCATAGCAAATAGTGGTTGTGGGTGCAATATAAGAAATCCAAATCTAAAATGGTCTTATTGTTTTACTAAATAAATCTTAAGGGGAGTCTATCACTACTTCCATGTGGATCAACTGTTACCACTTTGTCACAGAGCACATTACAGTAATAAACAACAAGCCTCTGTTATATCTGTCATGTTTGTAGATTTGGAGAAAAATAAACTTTGAAGTCTTATGCGAATGAGGCAGTGGGTGCCCTGGGGGTGGGGCTTCAGCTTCTAGAGCACTGCTGGTCAAGTTGGGTGGGCGATGTCATAGCCGTGGGGGGTTTAACTCTGCTTGTGTAGATACTAGGACAATATTAAGTACAGTATTTTTTTGACTTTAAGACGAAGAACCTTGCTAAAATGTCCCTGCTTCATATAGCTCAGTCGCTTCCTTTAATGATTGCTTATAAACAGTGGCGTAACTAGGAATGGTGGGGTCCCATGGCGAACTTTTGACATGCGCCTCTCCCCCCGACCGACGCTGTAGACCTCGACCAAATGACCACTAACACCGCCCCCTCCGTGCGCATTTATGCGCACCCTATAATACCCCATATTGGCCCCTGAACACAGTATTATGTCCCCATAGTGGCCCCTGAACACAGTATTATGTCCCCATAGTGGCCCCAGTGCACAGTATTATGTCCCATAGTGGCCGCAGTACACAGTATTATGTCCCATAGTGGCCCCAGTACACAGTATTATGTCCAAATACTGGCCCCAGTACACAGTATTATGTCTCATTGTGGACACACACGAACAATTATTATACTCTGGGGTCTTTTCATAATAATCGGAGACCCAGAGGGATACAAACATAACAAACCACTGTTACTTACTAGAGATGAGCGAGTACTTTTCGAAATGGCCATTTTGAATAGCACGCACCCATAGGAATGAATGGAAGCGGCCGGCACGCAGACTTTGCTGGCGGCCGGCCGCTTAACCATGTGACCAGGGCCCTGCGTCGTGGGTCATATGATGTCATGCAAGTAGGCCAAAGCCTGCCCGGAGCCTGGAGAGGTCAGTAAAACAGTTTTTTATGTTATCTTACCTCTCCTGGGCCTCCGATTTTATACTCAGGGGTCCGAAAAGACCCCTGAGTATAATAGTGCTTGTGGGGCCCGCGCCGTCACTTAACTCCAGCCGGTAACGGCCTATTTAAAAAAAAAATGCAGCGGTAGCAGCTGTCGCCGGGCCCCTAATGTCCCGGGCCCTGTGGCAGCTGCTACCACGGTAGTTACTCCACTGCTTATAAATCACTTTTCCTGATCGCACATAGAGAGGTGTATGTCTGCCGAGCTCTCTAACTCCTGCCCCACACAGATAAGTGTAGGGTGCCCTCCATTCTGCCATTCAGATGTGGACTGCGGCCATCAGCTCTCCCGACCCTGCTCCAGCCATAATAAATTATATACACCCATCCAGGGCCGGCGTCAGCGCACAGCATAGTCGGGCAAGTGCCGGGGCCCACAGAGCCTCTGGGGGCCCCCCGGCACTTGCCTGCCCCAGCACTTGCCTGTCCCGATTTCAGCTGAATATATAAGCGATTAAAGCAGGAGCTGTGAGCTCAGCTCCTGCTTTAAAGCTGTGGCCCGGCGTGCGTGTGTAGGCGCGATGACGTCATCACATCGCGCTTACACACGCAAGCCGGGCCGCAGCTTTAAAGCAGGAGCTGAGCTCACAGCTCCTGCTTTAATCACCTATGTGAATGGAGTGAGAGAGCGGAGAGAGGAGCGTCGGGGGAACGATGGAAGGTGAGTGTAAGTGTTTGTTTTATATTAAATATTAAGGTGGAACATAATGAAGGGGGCCCATGAAACTGGGGGGCAAATGAAGGGGAGGGGGGGAACGGCATGACACTGGGGAAGATGAAGGGGGTGGGGAGAGAACGGCATGAAACTGGGGACAGAGATGGAGGGGGCCCAATGAAACTGGGGGGCAAATGAAGGGGAGGCGGGGGAACGGCATGACACTGGGGAAGATGAAGGGGGTGGGGAGAGAACAGCATGAAACTGGGGACAGAGAAGGAGGGGACCCAATGAAACTGGGGGGGGGCAAATGAAGGGAAGGGGGGGAACGGCATGACACTGGGGCAGATGGGGGGGTGGAACAGCATGACACTGGGGCAGAGACGGGGGACATGAAACTGAGCAGATGAAGGGGGAGAACGTGATGAAACTGGGGACAGAGATGGAGGGGGGACATGAAACTGGGGGCAGAGGAAGGGTGTATATGAAACTGGGGGAGAGATGAAGGGGGGGCATATAATTTACGGGTGACTGTAGGAGGATTATACTGTGTGGGAGCACATGATAAATAAATGAGAATGGGCGGAGTCAACATAAAAGTGGGTGGAGCCAAATTTGCCGCCGCACATTTTACCCCTTTCTACTCTTTAAAGATTGGGAGGTATGGCGTTGGTGACACCACACTCCTGCGTGACGTCACTCACTTCATCTGCGACGCGCAGTGTCTCAACTCCCCCACCTCCTTTACAAGGGGGCCCACTGAGGCTCTGTCGCCCAAGGGCCCATAAAAACCTGGAGCCGGCCCTGCACCAATCTCCCTGCCACTGTCCATCAGAACAGGGGCAACAGGGATTAGTAATTGTTGCTGTTGCCTGCAGAAACATCTGGGATCGTAGGTGCCAAATTAACCAAAACCGACCAACCAATGTCTAATAAAAAAAAAAATAAAGAAACCGTTCAGACAAATTTGGATATTATAGGCCATGGTATTTATTCTGGTTGACGCTGGATTAACACCAGCGATCGGGTCTCCGTATCAGGTTTCCCCCTGCTGCCGGCAGAAGACGGAAACCTGTCAGACAGTGACCGGCCGTGAGCACCGGTGAGCATTTTATGCTCTCTGCGATGAAACTGGACACAAAGTCCTGCATGTCCGATTCTTTGTCCGGTTAAAAAAAAAAAACCGGTTTCGCCGTGGAGAGCACAGGTAAGTGCCAAAAACCCCTAAAATGGAGAAGGAAAAAATATTTGCCCCGTTCTCCTATGTGGCCTCTGTTGCTGAGGTCCCCGTTGGCCTTTCCATTACTCATTTTCAGCCAGCAGGGCCGATTGATCACCACACAGTATTATGCCCCATTAGTGCCCGTTACACAGTAAAATACCACATTATACTGTGTGATGGGTACCAATAGGACATTATACCATGTGGAGGACTCTAATGGGGCTTTTATGTGTACCTTGTGAGCAGCAGGAGCAGGCTGTCAGCTAATAAAAACCTTTATCTTTCCTACCATATTCCATTTGTCCACCATGGAAGGAATTAATATGAATATTTTTTCTTGCCTAAACCTAGGGTATGTCCACTACACTGATGTAGGAGACTGGAGTTGTCCTTGTCCAGAATTGGCTACTATATATATACTCTTCAACTGCAATTATTACATTATCTATCATACCTCAGTACTTACTGTCCAAGTTGATTTATTGCATTTGAAGTATTTCATGCATATTTATTAGATAAAAGGAGGTCAAGCTGCAATAAACTATTATCCACATGATGGCGCCAAAATTAATACTAGAAACTTTTTTGCAATTCATAACAAGAAGTTATTCATCTTAATACAGATATATATGAGCTGCATATCCTGGACTGAACACTGAGCAGGGACACTAATCTCTGATACTATGAGTCTCTGCCTCACTGCAGACTAATAATCTTGTTTTCAGTAAAGTCCTGCAGAGTCAGAAACTCCTGGCATCAGAGATGACTGTGATGCTTGGAGAACAGGTTCCTGCTCATTGGTTTTGGAAATGCAGCCAGGGTAACTAAAGTTTTGATGACCCCCGATGCAAACTTTGACCACATCCCCCTTCCCCCTCCCCACAACATATTCTTGATAGCAATGATAATGGGTACTGCAGCAGTATCTCTGAGAAACAGCTGATCTGTGGGGTCCTAACAGTTTAAGATTTGAGCAATCAGTAGGGGATCAACAGCAAGAGCCCCTACTAATTAGCTGCTTGAAGGCTCCATGGTGCTTTTGCCAGCACTGTGACCCCTTTACTAATTACAGCCTGTAATAACATTGCACAGCTACTATAAAACAGATGGCATGTGATGTAAAGGGGTCCCACACAGTATAATAAGCTCTCCAGAGCCCCCCACAGTATAATACTCCACAGTAGCCCTAAACAGTATAGTACTCCATAGTGGCCCCACAAAATATACTCCACAGCAGCTCCCCCCCCCCCCGCCCATAGTATATTGCTTGACAGTGGCCCTACACAGTGTAATATGCTCCCTACTGTGGCCCCACAAAGTATAATATGCTCAACAGTGGCCCCACACAGTGTAGTATGGCCTAAGAGCCCTCTCCCCGAGGCATAATATGCTCTAAAAACTCAAGCCACTTCAGGTGAACTCCACAAAATTCATATTGACAAATATGCATTAGGTTCATCCTACTGGTTAGTTTAAGACTCCTCAGACCTGAAAGTATAATAAGTAGAGGCCCAGAGGAGGTGAGTAAAAATAACAAACTCTTGCCTCACCTTTCCAAGGCATCCTCACTCAGTTTCCCTGGAGCAACCTCTTCTGGACCTCTCCTTTCTATGACTGACGTCACGAACCCCAGGGGTCACCGCTTAGAGCTGTGATGTCACATAGGGTGTACTCACGTGATTACAGATGGGGTAGTCCCTTTAAATGGCACTGGAGCTGTGATGGCTAGAGCCTCAATCTTGGTCTTGTTTTAAAGCCAAGATCATGTCTGTAGCCCAGCTAGATTTTGAGATATCACTGGTTAAATTGAAGTTACATATACTCGTAGCCTCACCTTAACCAGTGTGTAAGAGAACATGTGTAGCTTACAGTGTTCAGGGAGAGGAGAAGGATGTTTTTATGCTCCTGTCACTTCAAATATACCCAAGGGATGGGGTACTATGGACACAAAATTGTTATCCCCATATCCATAACAAACCTTAAATAAAATTGCTACATTATTTATTATACATGATAAATATCATAAAATCTGAAAATTCAGAAGGTAGAACTGATGTTTTCTGCTCATCTCAGTTCTCAAAAGCAAAAAGTAATAAAAATTTATCAAAAAGTCATATGTACCCACAAAATACAAGGTCCCATTGAAATAAAACTTGAAACGTTATGAAAGCAGGAATACAGAGAGGGATAAGATGTTACTGGTATAAGGCTAATATGAGTTAGATAGCTAAAGGGATCAGATGTACATAAGGGACCGGAGTTATGTGCCAGTAATATTTCCTTGGGTGATGTTTTCAAAATCTGCAATAACAAAAATGATATTTTCGGGAAGGTGTTTGCAATTTTATTGTGACTATAAGATTGAAGACTGGGCAAAAACCAGCACAAATAGAGAAGTCGCGAGACTGTGTGTCTTTTACATAATACTACCTTGAAACTTAGCTGGCTGGAGATGATCCTCCTTAAACACTAGGTGGCGAAAGATCTCTTTAAGATTGCAAAATAAAAGACTTGGCATGTATTATGAAGTGATCTATTATGCTATATTAGGGTAGGTTCACACTGCTATTATTAATAATGGACGAGAGCAATGGACATTAACCACAGAATGCCTATGGAGCACCCTTTGTTTGATGTCCATTGCACTGGACAGTGCATTCACTGTTATGTTAAAAAAAACGCCACGAAAACTTTGTTACACCATGTCTTACATGCAGGACCTTTTCTTCCATTCCAAAAATAACCAAAGTGTCTCGACCTGAAGACTTGTATAAAAATTGTGTGTTTTTCTGCTGGGGTTTGGATCTGATGGTCTAGGGTCTTCTGGTGGTTTCCTTGCCATTAGGCCATTCTGTTTGGGCGTTGATTATTGCCCTTCAGAATTTACTTGAGGTTCTTTAGATCGAACCTCAGGTGTTGGTTGTTACCTTTATCCTATGGGACGATTCTGGGGCCTTTATTAGGAGGAGGGCTGGCTTCACTAGTTGCTGGTTTTCGTTGTAACCAACTGGAATTCGTGGCTTAGGGAAGAGTATTGTTTTGTGGAATTACAACTGACTAGGAAGTGGTGTGAGTGTTGCCTGGTGTGTGAGTCTGGTTTTCCCCTCCACACTTCTACTCTGCCCTGTCCTACAGTTCTGATTGCCTGCCACTGTCTTTGTGTTTGTGAGGAAGTTTGGGTTCCAGTTTATTTTGTCCCAGTCCTGAGTTAACCCTTTCCTCACCTCTCCACTGTCCCTCTCCTCATTCTCTTGTTGCGTATTGTGTTGTGCTGCGTGTCTGTTGTCCAGCACTTGCCATCCTGTTTGTTTGTCTGCAGCTGCACCTTGGTTTCTGTAGGGGTGACCACCTTAGTATCCCCAGTCCCTAACTCTCTTGTAGGTCTATCTGTCGGCTAGGCCTTCGTGTTAGAGAGCCCGGAGTTGTCAGGGCCAAGGCTAGCTTGGGAACAGCTGACCACCATCCGCAGGCAGGGCCTAGCTAGTCGCCGTAGCGTCAGGGATAGTCTCCTTCCCCTGTTCCCTTAGTGGTGCAGTCTGCAGTCCAGATTCTGGGTCTAGGCATAGACACGAACATAACACAAAGATAATGTCAACAACGTAGTGTCCATGTCTTTTACATTATAGTCAATGGGAACGGACACAATTGTGTCCATTACTCTACTGCTGGAAAAGTCCATTGCCCTCATCCTATGACAAATGAGAGAACAGATGTTCACAATGGTAGTGTAAACTTCCACTAAGGAAAAATTATTATGGTTAAACATGAGGTCTCTTCATTTAGGATTTGCTGAATTTTCGTCATGTTACAATACAAACAAAATGTTTTTAAAAAATTACATGTAGTGTGTAACACAAGAATTCAGAGCATGTCTATTATATTGTGGAACTGCGGTGCGGATCTTTACTACTTCAAAGCAAAAGGCAAAAATCCACAGCAAAAGTTGCAAGTACCTCTGAGTAACTGAATGTGCTTAGCATTGACTGATAGATTTCTTAATATTAAGGAAATATTAGACTGTTATGTTAGTGCATTGTTGTGATGTGACATGTAGAAGTTGACTGGTAAAAGAAGGGGTTTCCAAAGGAAAAAAAAAATCAGATAAAAGGAATCTACTATGAGACTAAAAGTCTACTGAATCAGGTTTACTTTAAAGTGTACCTCACATTTCAACAAATGTGTAGTTTCTGTACATAAAGGTAATACTATTCCTGCCCATTATATGACTTATATTTTACATTCTTAGCAGTGTTTCTTGAGTAAGTAGTATAGGAGCGTGAAACAGGCTCTTGCATGAGGCAATAAACCTCTTTCACTTTTTTTACCACATACTTTTTGGTGTGCCACCAGCTTTTTTGAAGTTATATAATAAACTAGATAGAATATGTAATAAGCGACCCAGTTTATTATATATAGATGCACTGGATGGCTGAAGTGACAGCAAGGCAATGGAAAGGCTGGCCACTAGCCTCCCTCCTGGGACCCATCTCCTTACTGTCAATGTAGGGCCTCCTAAGGGGGCCTTAGTCTAAGGCAAGGGATAGGTAGCCCAGCTACAAGTGATAACAATGGGAGGCAGGTAATACCTGAATATACTGTATATAGAGATGAGCGAGTACTGTTCGGATCAGCCGATCCGAACAGTACGCTCCATAGAAATGAATGGATGCACCTGGTACTTCCGCTTTGACGGCGGCCGGCCGCTTAACCCCCCCACGTGCCGGCTACGTCCATTCATTTCTATGCGAGCGTGCTGTTCGGATTGGCTGATCCGAACAGTACTCGCTCATCTCTAACTGTATATAGTTACACCAGTGACTGGGCTTATTCATTGAATTGTATGAAGGGTCTGTGAAAATTTAAATTAATATGTGCTTTGTTGATTGTTTTTATACTGTATATTATCTTCATGTCCGCTCAGCAGTGTCCGTGGCTATTGTCTGTTTAAGATTTTAGCAACGGACACTAGCTGAACTGTCAGAAGTCTGTTAAAATTTCCATTCATTTCAATGGGATTTTATCTTGTGTCCATTTGTGTCCTTTTAGTGTCCATTTAACACCGAAGTCCGTTTTTTCCAGCGGACAAAAAAATCCTACATGCAGGACTTTGCAGGCTCTAGCTCTAATATAGTCTAATATAATACATATATAGTCTAACTAGAGGGAGGACCCGGCTTCGCACGGGTATATTACATTTTATGTTTGTGTAGTGGCCCCATAAGAATTGTCCAATTTTGCACTGGTGTATTTTGTATGTTGTTTGTGTGTATGTCCATAAGCGTCATGTGATTATGTGGATCTCATTTTGGATGTCAGTGAAAAACCTGTGATCAGTTGTTATGGATACCTGGAGTAAAGCTGTATCTAATCCTTCCCCGTGTAGTACTGTGTTTAGATGCAAGTATCCAATCCTTGTTGGTGTGATACTGTGTGCAGATGCACATATCTAATCCTCCCCGTGTGGTACTGTGTGCAGATGCACGTATCTAATCCTCCCTGTGTGGTATTGTGTGAAGAGGCGCGTATCTAATCCTACGGCGTGTGGAACTGTGTGTAGACACGTGTATCTAATCCTACGGCATGTGGTACTGTGTGCAGACGCGTGTATCTAATCCTAAGGCATGTGGTACTGTGTGTAGACGCACGTATCTAATCCTATGGCGTGTACAACTGTGTGAAGACACGTGTATCTAATCCTCCCCTGTGTGGTATTGTGTGAAGAGGCGAGTATCTAATCCTACGGCGTGTGGAACTGTGTGTAGAGGCGTGTATCCAATCCCCCGGCATGTGGTACTGTGTGCAGATGCGCATATCTAATCCGATGGCATGTGGTACTGTGTGTAGACGCGCGTATCTAATCCTCCCCCGCGTGGTACTGTGTGTAAACACGCGTATCTAATCCTCCCCTGTGTGATACTGTGTGCTGAGACGCGTATCTAATTCTCTGGCTTGTGGTACTGTGTGCAGAGACACGTATCTAATCCTCCAAAGTGTGGTATTGTGTGAAGAGGCGCGTATCTAATCCTTTGGCGTGTGGAACTATGTGTAGACGCGCGTATCTAATCCTACTGCTTGTGGTACTGTCTGCAGACGCGTGTATCTAATCCTATGGCGTGTACAAATGTGTGCAGACGCACGTATCTAATGCTCTGGAGTGTGGAACTGTGTGTAGACGCCTGTATCTAATCCTTCGGCATGTGGAACCGTGTGCAGACGCGTGTATCTAAATCTATGGCGTGTACAAATGTGTGCAGACGCACGTATCTAATGCTCTGGAGTGTGGAACTGTGTGTAGACGCCTGTATCTAATCCTTCGGCATGTGGAACCGTGTGCAGACGCGTGTATCTAAATCTATGGCGTGTACAAATGTGTGCAGACGCACGTATCTAATGCTCTGGAGTGTGGAACTGTGTGTAGACGCCTGTATCTAATCCTTCGGCATGTGGAACCGTGTGCAGACGCGTGTATCAAATCCTTCAGTGTGTGGAACTGTGTGCAGAAATGCATATTTAATCCTCTGGTGTGTGGGACTGTGTGGAGACCCGTGTATCTAATCCTCTGGCGTGTGATACTGTGTGGTGATCTGTGTATCTAATCCTCTGGAGTGTGGAACTGTGTGTAGACGCCTGTATCTAATGCTTCGGCATGTGGAACCATGTGCAGGCGCACGTATCTAATCCTATGGCATGTGGTACTGTGTGCAGAAGTGCGTATTTAATCCTCTGGTGTGTGGGACTGTGTGCAGACCCTGTATCTAATCCTATGGCGTGTACAACTGTTTGAAGACACATGTATCTAATCCTCCCCTGTATGGTATTATGTGAAGAGGCGCGTATCTAATCCTACGGCGTGTGGAACTGTGTGTAGATGCGCGTATCCAATCCCCCGGCATGTGGTACTGTGTGCAGATGCGCGTATCTAATCCTATGGCATGTGGTACTGTGTGTAGACGCGCGTATCTAATCCTCCCCCGTGTGGTACTGTGTGCAGACGTGCATATCTAATCCTTTGGCGTGTGGAACTATGTGTAGACGCTCGTATCTAATCCTACTGCATGTGGTACTGTGTGCAGACGCGTGTATCTAATCTTATGGCATGTACAACTGTGTGCAGATGCGCGTATCTAATCCTCTGGAATGTGGAACTGTGTGCAGACGCGCATATCTAATCCTCTGGAATGTGGAACTGTGTGCAGACGCGTGTATCTAATCCTATGGCGTGTGCAGACGCACGTATCTAATCCTCTGGAGTGTGGAACTGTGTGTAGATGCCTGTATCTAATCCTTTGGCATGTGAAACCGTGTGCAAATGCACATATCAAATCCTTCAGTGTGTGGAACTGTGTGCAGAAATGCGTATTTAATCCTCTGGTGTGTGGGACTGTGTGCAGACCCGTGTATCTAATCCTCTGGCATGTGATACTGTGTGCTGATCTGTGTGTCTAATCCTCTGATGCGTGTATCTCAGTTTGGATATCAGTGTTGTATTGTGCATGTGGAGTGACCGTGTGTATTGCAGTTGGAATATGAGTGAAAGACTTGCAGGTTTGTATTGGCTAAGGGGGGGGCACTGTATTTGGAATGCTGTATCTCAGCAACGGTACGTCCGAGCGAGTTGGAGTCTCGTCTTAAACCTTCCCGGATACCTCAAGTATCTCTGTACCAAATTTGGTGAAGATCGGTCCAGTCGTTTGGTTCGCATTAGAGTACAGACAGACAGACGGACAGACAGACAGACAGACAGACAAGAATTCATTTTTATAAGACTAGAGGGAGGACCCGGCTTCGCACGGGTATATTACATGTTATGTTTGTGTAGTGGCCTCATAAGAATTTTCCAGTTTTGCACTGGTGTATTTTGTATATTGTTTCTGTGTATGTCCATAAGCGTCATGTGATTATGTGTATCTCATTTTGGATATCAGTGAAAAACCTGTGATCAGTTGTTATGGATACCTGGAGTAAAGCTGTATCTAATCCTTCCCCATGCAGTACTGTGTTTAGACGCAGGTATCAAATCCTTGTTGGTGTGGTACTGTGTACAGATGTGTGTATCTAATCCTCCGGTAAATGAAACTGTGTGCAGACGTGCATATCTAATCTTACAGCATGTGGTACTATGTGCAGACGCGTGTATCTAATCCCTGGCGTGAGGTATTGTGTGCAGATGCGCGTATCTAATCCTCCCCGTGTGGTACTGTGTGCTGAGATGCGTATCTAATTATCTGGCATGTGGTACTGTGTGCAGATGCATGTATCTAATCCTCCCCTGTGTGGTATTTTGTGAAGAGGCGCGTATCTAATCCTTTGGCGTGTGGAACTGTGTGTAGACGCGCGTATCTAATCCTACAGCATGTGGTACTGTGTGCAGATGTGTGTATCTAATCTTATGGTGTGTATAACTGTGTGCAGACGTGTGTATCTAATCCTCTGGAGTGTGGAACTGTATGTAGATGCGTGTATCTGATCATACGGCATGTGGTACTCTGTGCAGACGTGTGTATCTAATCCTATGGTGTGTACAACTGTGTGAAGACACGTGTATCTAATCCTCCCCTGTGTGGTATTGTGTGAAGAGGTGCGTATCTAATCCTATGGCATGTGGTACTGTGTGTAGACGTGCGTATCCAATCCCCCGGCATGTGGTACTGTGTGTAGACGCACGTATCTAATCCTCCCCCGTGTGATACTGTGTGCGGAAATGCGTATCTAATTCTCTGGCTTGTGGTACTGTGTCCAGAGGCATGTATCTAATCCTCCAAAGTGTGGTACTGTGTGCAGATACACGTATCTAATCCTTCCTTGTGTGGTATTGTGTGAAGAGGCGCGTATCTAATCCTTCGGCGTGTGGAACGATGTGTAGACGGGCGTATCTAATCCTATGGCATGTGGTACTGTGTGTAGACGCGCGTATCTAAACCTCCCCCGTGTGATACTGTGTGCTGAGACGCGTATCTAATTCTCTGGCTTGTGGTACTGTGTGCAGAGGCATGCATCTAATCCTCCAAACTGTGGTACTGTGTTCACACACACGTATCTAATCCTTCCCTGTGTGGTATTGTGTGAAGAGGCGCGTATCTAATCCTTCCGCTTGTGGAACTATGTGTAGACGCGCGTATCTAATCCTACTGCATGTGGTACTGTGTGCAGACGCGTGTATCTAATCCTATGGCGTGTACAACTGTGTGCAGACGCGCGTATCTAATCCTCTGGAGTGTGGAACTGTATGTAGACGCGTGTATCTAATCCTACGGCATGTGGTACTCTGTGCAGACGTGTGTATCTAATCCTATGGTGTGTACAAATGTGTGCAGATGCGCGTATCTAATCCTCTGGAGTGTGGAACTGTGTGTAGATGCGCGTATCTAATCCTACGGCAAGTGGTACTGTGTGCAGACACGCGTATCTAATGCTACGACATGTGGTACTGTGTGTAGACGCGCATATCTAATCCTACGGCATGTGTTACTGTGTGCAGACGCGTGTATCTAATCCTATGGCGTGTACAACTGTGTGAAGACACGTGTATCTAATCCTCCCCTGTGTGGTATTGTGTGAAGAGGTGCGTATCTAATCCTATGGCATGTGGAACTGTGTGTAGACGCGCGTATCCAATCCCCCGGCATGTGGTACTGTGTGCAGACGCGTGTATCTAATCCTATGGCATGTGGTACTGTGTGTAGACGCGCGTATCTAATCCTCCCCCGTGTGGTACTGTGTGCAGATGCGCGTATCTAATCCTCCCCCGTGTGATACTGTGTGCAGAGACGCGTATCTAATTCTCTGGCTTGTGGTACTGTGTGCAGAGGCATGTATCTAATCCTCCAAAGTGTGGTACTGTGTGCACACACACGTATCTAATCCTCCCTTGTGTGGTATTGTGTGAAGAGACGCGTATCTAATCCTTCGGCGTGTGAAACTATGTGTAGACGCGCGTATCTAATCCTACTGCATGTGGTACTGTGTGCAGACGCGTGTATCTAATCCTATGGTGTGTACAACTGTGTGCAGATGCGCGTATCTAATCCTCTGGAGTGTGGAACTGTATGTAGACGCCTGTATCTAATCCTTCGGCATGTGGAACCGTGTGCAGACGCGTGTATCAAATCCTTCAGTGTGTGGAACTGTGTGCAGAAGTGCGTATTTAATCCTCTGGTTTGTGGGACTGTGTGCAGACGTGTGTATCTAATCCTCTGGCGTGTGATACTGTGTGCTGATCTGTGTATCTAATCCTATGATGCGTGTATCTCAGTTTGGATATCAGTGTTGTATTGTGCATGTGGAGTGACCGTGTGTATTGCAGTTGGAATATGAGTGAAAGTCTTGCAGGTTTGTATTGGCTAAGGGGGGGGGGGGGGCACTGTGTTTGGAATGCTGTATCTCAGCAACGGTGCGTCCGAGCGAGTTGGAGTCTCGTCTTAAACCTTCCCGGATACCTGAAGTATCTCTGTACCAAATTTGGTGAAGATCGGTCCAGTCGTTTGGTTCGCATTAGAGCACAGACAGACAGACAGACAGACAGACAGACAGACAGACAGACAGAAATTCATTTTTATAATATAGGGAGATAGGGAGATATAGTATATATTAAGTCTGGTTACCTGAAGCTTTTGCATCCACTTTGGTCATTTGAACCTGGAGACACCTGTGCTGCCCCATAAGTTGTATTGCAATACATTGTAAAATGTCCAAAAGAAAAAGCCAGACTGCACTACTAATGCTCCAGCCACAAGCAGTATAATGTTCTGTAAAATACCCCCATAGCGGTCCCCTTATATGCCCCCCATACAGTATAATAACTCCTTCTGCCCCCATACAGTATAATTGCCCCCTCATGTCTGCACTTGCTCCAAACAGTATAATGGGGGGGGGGCGTGGCCTGATCGCGTAGTGAGATGGACGCTTGCTGTTAGAGCTCCGTCTCAGGGATCTGCCGAATTCGCCTTACAACAGCTTATAATAGCAGGAGAATGGTCAAGGTTGGCGGAGAAAGGTCCAGGGATCCTTCGGATCACAAGGGCACCCTTTCGCAGCAAGCTGGGCTGCAGAAATACCTGAAAAAGCAGACGACAGGCTCTCCTGCCGGCGTGAGAAAGATGGCGCCGGAGGAGAGGAAGCGGGAGGCCTCGGCCTTAGACTCTGGTGATGACGACTCTGCTCGTGATGACGACCCTGCTCCCATATCCAAAGGATATCTAAAGACGGTACTTACCCAGGCACTGGCTCCAGTCTCCCTGGAATTGGCGGCACTTCGGGCTGACTTTGACCATATCACCAAGCGGGTAGACGCGGTAGAGGCTGGACACAATGAACTAGTGCAGTCTACCTCCCTTGTATCAGAGCGCCTAGACATGCACACTGCACACCTGAATAATGCTTATCTAACCCTAGAGGACTTAGAGAACAGGAATCGCAGGCGAAACCTGCGCATTCGTGGTCTCCCTGAGACTTACCAACCAGAGCAGCTGCCGGACATAGCTTCTGATATCTTTAAACTGCTGGTGGGTCCCGATGCGGCAGCAGGAATGGCGGTTGAGAGGGTGCACAGGGCCGTGCGACCCAAGCCAAGCCCAGATGAGCCTCCTCGAGACATAGTATGTGCCTTCCTTTCCTCCGCTCACACTGTTCAGCTACTTACTGCCGCGAGAGATCGGTCTGACCTGATGTATGAGGGGCATGCTTTACGGCTATACCAAGATCTGGCTCCCTCCACCTTGCAGAAGAGGGGAGTGCTTAAACCCCACTTGGATCATCTGAAGTCTCAGGGGATCAGATATGCCTGGCTGTTCCCTTTTGGACTTTCTATATTGAAGGGAGGCAGGCGATATACGGTGCACTCACCGCAAGACCTAGATTCGCTATGGGAAGTGCTTGATATCCCCCCTATTGTGATACCATCGTGGCTCCCTGTCCAAGAGGACTCTATACCGATCCCCGTACTGTACACCTCCCTACAGGACTCTTCTAGACATATCCGTCGCCAAGGCACCCCGAAAGCGAGGAAAGCGCTGCTTCGCCAGTCTGGAAACACCTCCAGTCGCTCCACGCCAATGAAAGACTGACCGCCTACAAGCGGATCTGACTGTCAGTTATCCTCGGTGATCTGACGTAAGGCCTGGTCGGCTTGTCCTAGCTCTTTTCCTTCCTTTCTCCTTTCTCCTCTTTTTACGTGCCCTCCTCCTCTCCTCCACTTTTTCCCCACCCCCTTCCTTTACCCCTCTTTTTTCTTTCCTTTCTTCTCCCGTCCCTCCTGATCCCACCCCCACCCTTTCTCTCTTCTCTCTCCTTCCCCCCTTTTTTTCTTCACCTAATCCTGTTCTTCTTCTTCTTAACCCCCCCTCCCCTCCCTCCCTTTTTCTATTTTGTTTCCTATTACTCTCATTCCTTATTCTCCCCTCACCTACGCTTCTCTTCTTTTCTCATTCTCTTCCTCTCCCTTCCCTTTCTCCCTCCTCTCTTCTATGACTCCTCTACCCTGGCTTCTCCCCGCCCTCCTTCCTCCCCTCCCCTTCCCTTTCCCTTTTATCTCTCTCTCGCTTCTTGGCTATATTTTGCCTCAATGTTGGAATTTTTGCAGTGGCATACTTCGGGAGGTGTTCCCGATCACAGGTTATTGGTAGCTGTATTCTCTTCCTATGGACTTTGCCGTGACACCTGTCCTACTCTCAGCTGCCCCCCCCCCCCCCCTTCTATTCCCTTCCCCTCTCCTTTCCAACTCCTCCTCCCAGTAGTATGCACAGGGCTTAGTCGTCCATTCGTTTAGTCGCTTATCGGATTATTGTCCTCTTCTTATATGGTTCGTTTTATTTCTTTCCATGGCTGGGGATTTAGTCATGCCCTTATGTTTTGGTAATTAGTAGCATCCCGTCCTGACATCTTTTATAGCATAGGGATATAACTCGCCTTTTGTATCTGTTGTACGATATGATTTGCTGTTTGAGTTCTATAGTATTGTATAGCTTACTTGGCTCGCTACCTTGACTGATTCTTATTCTGATCTCTGTGCCCTTGACCCCTTGCTCCGTTTGTTACCTCTGTTTCGGGGCGAATGGCGATCCCGTCCCGATCAGGAATCTTTACTTCCCCCCGTTGTTGTTTTGTATACCACTGTCATTTGGACGTTATAGCTTGGTAGGTCTTACTGGTATTGAAGTTGTATTGCGTTTGACCGATTTGGGTGATTGAGATCAGTGCTTACGGCGCCTGCTCCTAGGATACGTTCTGAGTATATTGTGCCGGAACGTTGGGGTAGGCTGGTTCTGTCTCTTGTTCTCTTCCTTATTCGTGATCTCCCTCTCCTCCGTCCTCACCTTCTTGTGTTTGTTTCTTTTATTTTGTTTTCCCCTTCTCTTCACTTTCTATACATTCTTTTCCTTGCTCTGCCTCTCTTTTCTCTCCTTTTGTCTCTTTCTTCCTCTGCCCGCTCAGTTCAGTGACTCATGGCGGAACTAAATTGCATATCCTACAATGTGAAGGGACTGAACTCACCGCAGAAGAGGCGACATGTTTTTCTTTTCTTTCGCAAAGCTAAAGCTGGACTGGTATTCCTACAAGAAACCCATTTCAAAGGCTCGCATGTTCCTTGTTTCCCGAAATCTCAGTACTCCCATTGTTTTCATAACCCGCATCCGACCTCGGCATCTAAAGGGGTCTCTACGCTGATTCATCGTGATGTACCGTTTGTGTGCTCTGGACATTATTCCGACCCAGAAGGCAGGATACTGCTTCTCAAGGGCACCATCGCCTCTGAGCGTTATACTTTTGCTAACTTTTATGCTCCCAACAGCGGTCAAATTGCATGGATTCTCGCGGCCTTGCTTACTCTCCGAACATTCGCTGAGGGTTCGATTATATTTGGAGGAGATTTGAATGTGGCGCTTCATCATGCCTTGGATTCCTCGCCCTCTTCTCGTCAGCGCATTTCCCAACGGGCCATCCGGAAACTATTGTCATCCTTACAGGATCTCCGCCTTATCGATGTCTGGCGAACTCTCCATCCCTCCGGGAAGGACTATACATTTTTTTCTACCCCAAATAATACTTACCACAGACTGGACTACCTCTTCATGTCTGATCATCTGCTTCCCCTGCTTCGGAAAGCCTCTATAGGTGTATTCACAGTCTCAGACCATGCACCAGTGCATGCTACCTTCCTATTACAGCGCCTGCCCAAACCACACTGGACGTGGCGTTTAAATGAAACGTTGCTAGATACTGATGATAATGTCAAATTTCTTTCTGCACAGTTGGAGGACTTTTTCGCTCTGAACAACACACCAGAAGTGAGCTACCCAATTGTCTGGGAAACGCACAAGGCGTTTATGAGGGGAGTACTTATAGCCTTAGCCTCTAAGATCAAGAAACAGAGACAGAAAGACCTGGATGATTTGCTCACCCGGATCTCTGGGTTAGAGAGGCTACATAAACAATCTCTTTTGGTCACTCATCTGGCTGAACTCACCCTCTTAAGGGGTAAACTGTTGGACTTACTGAATGTCCGTGCGGCAAAGCATTATCTACAGTTCAGGAAACTTATGTACGCCCATGGCGACAAAGGGGGGAAATTGATGACCCGCCGTATACAGAAGGAGAAAGCGAAGTCATTCATATCCTCTGTTAAAGATGGCACCGGGAAATGTCTTGAATCTACTGAGGATATAGCAGCGGAATTTGTTTCATTCTACAAATCATTATATGATCTGAATGCTGGCTCACCACCTACTGCAAATAGACCCGCACAAATCCGAGAGTTCCTTAACTCTCTATCGCTACCCTCTCTCCCTGAAGCTGATGCCGAGGTTTTGTTGCGACCGATCTCCCTATAGGAGGTTGAAGATGCTGTACGCAGTGTGCCCACTGGGAAAAGCCCTGGCCCTGACGGGTTTCCGCTGTTTTATTATAAAAAGTTTGCCAAAACGTTGCTTCCTCAACTGTCCCTCCTTTGCAATTCACTAATGAATGGTTCTCCTTTGCCTCCGCAGTCTCAGGAGGCACACATAACGCTCATCCCGAAGGAAGGTAGGGATCATTGCGGTAACTACCGCCCCATCTCTCTCATCAACCAGGATGTGAAATTATGGGCCAAGATACTGGCCAGACGCATTCAGCCGTTAGTACCACATTTGGTCCATGAGGATCAATCGGGTTTTGTGCTCGGCCGTGAGGGGAAACATAATACTGCAAAGCTGCTACCCTTGATATACTCAGCCTGCAGACGCAGATTCCCACTGGTCCTTCTCAGTGTAGATGCTGAGAAGGCCTTTGACCGGGTAGCATGGGACTTTATGGAGGCGTCTCTACGCAGATTTGCTATACCAGATCAGTTTATACGAGCTATCCTGTCCTTATATGCGTGTCCTTCTGCGAGACTGAAAATTAATGGGACTCTTTCCAACAGCTTCTCCATATCAAACGGCACACGCCAGGGATGTCCGCTTTCCCCCACCCTCTTCATCCTTGTGCTGGAATCACTCCTGCAAGCAGTGAGGCAGGATGACTCAGTTTCTGGCGTCAATGTCCGAGGTCATCTTCTCCAATCAACCGCCTATGCGGACGACGTGCTTTTTGTTGTCTCGAATCCCGCCAGGGGACTACCAGCTCTTATGGACATACTGCAGTCTTATGGAGTGCTGTCGGGTTATAAAGCTAACTTCTCAAAGTCGGAGGTACTGAATGTCACGCTGTCGACAGACGAGGTTTCGGCCTTGAAAGATACCACTCCCTTTCAATGGTCCAGGTCTTCGCTTAAATACCTGGGAATCTTCCAGACGCCACGCTTGGAGGACTTATATGCTGCCAATTTCCCTCCTATGATTGAGGAATTGAGACGCTCTTTAACTAGTTATGAGAATCTCCCACTCTCGTGGTTCGGCAGGAAAAATCTCGTTAAAATATATCTTCTCCCCAAACTCATATACAGAATAGCGATGCTCCCCATTGCCTTACCTGCAACATTCTTTCAGGCCATCAGACGTCTTATTACAGGTTTCATTTGGAGACATAGAACACCTAGAATCTCCTGGCAACAGCTGACCAAACGAAAACGCCAGGGCGGTATTGGTCTCCCAGACTTGCAGAAGTATCACGCTTCCATTCGACTAAGCTGGTGGACGGAGCTGTCATGCCCGCTCACGTCCTCGATTCCTGCCTCTCTGCTGAAAAACAGCCTGGAGACACCACTCGAAGTTTTATTGTGGTTCCCTCGCAGGGCCCGTTCTGAGAGCTGGCGCACCTGTCCCCTATTACCGGACGCCTCAAGATCCTGGCTGGATTTGCTGGAAGCGCTGCTTCCCTCTCCCTCACCGGTCCTTCCCTTGAGCATGTTGCCCTACCTGATCGACCTCCCGGCGGACGCCTATGAAGATCTATGGAGTAGGCTCAGTGGGATCTCTCTCAGAGACATTGTCAACCCTTCTGGCGTGCTATCGGCTGACGAAATATGTGCGCTTCTTCCTAACGAACGCTTTACTTTTTTGCATAAACGTCATCTTTGTGGAGCGCTGCTCAGACTGCAGCGCCAATTCTCACTTAGATTGACACTGACTGAGTTTGAGAAACTATTATTCTCCCAGACCAAGATGCTGCGGAAAATATCGCATTGCCTTACTCGCTTCATAGATCCCCATCTACCTGTTCGACCCTCCTTCATCCTGGAATGGGAAAGAGAACTGCAGCTTACGCTTACGGACGATGAGGTAGACATGGTTTTGTCGCACTCCCATGGCTTTTCACCGTGTGTCCGGCTCCAGGAGAACAATTATAAGTTGATATCCCGGTGGTACAGGACTCCGGCTTGGCTGTTTCGCAAAGGACTGTATAGTTCTGACCGTTGTTGGCGATGTCAGACTGGAGAAGGTTCATACCTACATATCTGGTGGTCCTGTCCGGGCATACGAGATTTTTGGGAAAAGATACAGGAGGTGATATGTGCCGTCAGCTACCCATACTTTCGACTTACGCCTGAAACAATTTTCCTGTTTTTACCGTCTGGGGATTACAAACCCGGAAAAGACAGACTGGTCACACACTTACTTGCAGCCGCGAAGTCACTTATTCCTTTATTTTGGATGAATCCGGCGGCGCCTCCGCTATCGATGTGGATCGATAAGGTTAACCAGGTGGCTCGATTTGATGACTTGATGTGTTGGTCTACTCGATCTCATGACCGCTATGTCAAGACGTGGACCCCCTGGATCTTACATAAGCATTGAGGCTGTTGATAGTCGGTTTTTGAAGCGTACTTGTAACAGCTTTTCATGTCTCTTGTGCTTCTTACCTGACATGTCCTTCTCTCTCCCCTTTGCCTTCCTTAGCTTCTAAGGAACTCTTTCTCTCTTGCTTTGGCTCTTCTTTTTCCCTTCCTTTCTTTCTTTCTTTTATTCACCGTCTTTCTCTCTCTCTTTTTTCTCCTTTTTTTTTCTCTTCTTTTGTCTCTCTCTCGCTTTCTGGATACTCCTTACCCTCATTAGGTCTGACTTACTTTTTCTGCTTCGCACTCCAGAAGACCGTGAAATATAGTTGTGTATAAGTAGTGGCGTTTCGCTCTCTTGATTGCTATCGTAACTTTGAGCTTTCACGCCACTATTGTTCAAATGTTTTCCTTTTTCTCTTCTTTTATTGTCATATGTTATTGGAAGATACCTAACATGTTATCATCTGCTGTTCTCTGTTTTGTTCTATTACAAATGTCGTAAAAACCAAATAAAACTTTTGATTAAAAAAAAAACAAAAAAAAAACAGTATAATGGCCCCATATTCCCCACAAAGTATAATTGCCCCCTTATGCTCCACATAATATAATCACTTCCTTATATCCCCATAAAAAAAAAGATCTTTAATTACCCCACACCATATGATAATATTTGACATGACCCCAGGGAGTGTGCAGTGAATACAAACTTCATCTTTATTCACCTCTCTTAGCTCACAAATCTCTCCGCTCCTTCTCTCTTCTCCAGCACTTGCCCGTTTGCCGGGTGTTGACACCAACCCTGGGACTCGGGTTAGCTTGCTGCCTATGGCAGGCTATAATTAATCATATTCAATAAAGTTGATTGTTAGGATAAATCCAAGGATAAAAAGACTATCCCCATTGGATGCCTGCGCATCCTTAAGGCATACTTGCCAACTCTTCCAAAAGTTCCAGGAGGCTCCCAAAAAAGGCCTGATGTCTAAGAGTTTCCAGAGGATCAGGCAAATCTCCCCAGGCCCCCAAGCAAGCACTTACTTTATATGTGACTTGGGTGCTTTATGTCTTGCCACGTCTGAAAAGGGAGTGTGGCCAGAACGTTTAGTGGCAACGTCACAAGAAAGATAACGTTGTGATATACTACAGGAGGTGTAGCCATGTCTAGAAGGGTCATGGCCACATCCAGCGGAGAAATGGATTTACCTGAAAACTTTTGCAGTGCATTATATATTTTATTCTCTTGGACATCGTCAACCAAATTTTGGTAAGTATGCCTTAAAGCTATATTTTTTTTATGGAGGAATAGTTCACATAACCACTACCTCCAGTCACTGATATTGATAAATGACAATTTATTTTTTTTAAGTTTCTTCATTTAGCATTTATACATTACATCTGCATATAAATTGTAACATTAACATTTGAACATAAAACAGTAAACCCATAAAAATGTAACAATATAGTTTGAGAAAACATCCCTTGTCTATTGCTAAATGGTCAAATATTCATGATGACTTTCAGAATAACAGGGAAAAGGAAGTAAAACAAGCTACTTCCTGATGAAAGCTTAACTAGATTTCCTATTATCTTTTGGCTTGTTTCCCCTTACATATGCAAGTGTATGAATGTGTAGCACAGAACAGAGAGCATTGCTTCCTGCCGATCCTGTTTGTTTTACTGCAATAATTCACTTTTTCGTGTGAAGGTCATCTGTCCAAAATCAATACTTTTTAACTAGACCACTTTAGATTTTGTTAGATAAACCCTCTGTGTCTAGAATTCTAGAAATGCACTCTTTACAGTTTAGTTCCTTTGTCCAGTTTGATTCCAAGAAATTGATAACATTAAAGTGGTTGCCCAGGATATACAATTTTCCACAAGGCCACGGAAGGTGAAAAGTAAAAAAAAAAAAAAAAAATGTTCCTTGGTACTCCAGTGTTCCCGCATTCTGGTCCCACGGTGTCCCACTCTGTGACCTAACCATTTTGGTTTTAGACTACCCCTGAGTTCTTTGTCATAATCTAGTTTTCACCCTTTAACCCCTATATGGGAATATGAACTTTACTGCAGGGGACTATCAGGTCACAGTCTCTTGGAATAACCTCATTGTAGATGGAGCACATTCAAAGCCCGTGGTTGAGGGCCAGAGGTTTCAGATAAATGGAAGAAGTTAGTGGATCAAATTTCTAAAGAAAGTACTTTCATGCAGAATAACCAGAATTTTCCTCCATAAAAGTAGGGAAGAGGTATTCTTTGTCTCCAATCAGTAACTTTTTTTTTTCATGCAAACACCTGCACAACCACAGATTTAGTTTCTTGCCAAATGTGAAGAAAGTCAGCTGTAGGCAATTCAGAGAAATCGAAGATTGGAAGAGGATCCTGTGGATCTTGTCCATACACAATGTAGAATGGAGAGGTACCAGTAGATTCACGAGACTATTTGTTATACAAGAATTCAGCCTTAAAAAACAAAGGTACCCAGTCATCATATTGTGAATAGACAAAATGGTGCAGATAATTTTCTAAAACATGGTTGACATAGTTAACTTGTCCATTAGATTATAGATGGTATGCTGAAGAAAAGTTCAACTTGACATCCAAAAGCCTGCAGAGTAACTTCTAGAATCTGAACATGAATTGAACTTCCTGATTAGATATGATATGCCATGGTAAACTGTGCAGACAACCTACAGTGGCTTGTAAAAGTATTCATACCCCTTGAACTTTTTCACATTTTGTCACCTTACAACCCCCAACTTAAATGTATTTTATTGAAATTTTAAGGGCTAGTTGACACACGGCTAGTGACCGCATATTTTAGTCCTGATTTTGGGCGGGAAGCTGTGTCAGAATAAGACCAAAATGCGCCTGTCGCGGCTTCCGACAGTTGCGGCTTCCTGCTCTGGAGTAGGCCCAAATGAATGGGCCTAGTCCGGAGGGTGCTCTTGTGAGGCAGACGCTGCGGCTTGATCAGCTGCGGAATCCGACTGAAGAAAGGGCAACTTGCTTCTTTTTTGCACGTGCGGGAACACTCCGCTAGCGCAAAAAAAGAACGCTTTCAGTCTACACAGTCCTCTATTGTGAGGGGGAGGATTTTGAGGTGGATTCGGCATCAAAATCTGCCCCCTCTTGCCTCGTGTGAACGAGCCTTTAGTGATAGACAAAAACAAAGCAGCAGATAATTGTGAAAAATGATACATGGTTATCAAAATTTTAATCAAATAAAAATCAAATAAAATGTCACATGCAAAAGTATTCAGCCCTCATGCTCTGATACCCCTAAATAAAATCCAGTGCAATCAATTACCTTCAGAAGTCAATTAATTAGTTAATAGAGTCCAGTTTTGTTATTTATTCACAGTATGAATACACCTGTTCTGTGGTTTACTAGAGAACAATAGTGAACAAACAGCATCATGAAGACCAAGGAACTCACCAGAAAGATCAGAGATAAAGTTGTGGAGAAGTTTAAAGCAGGGTCAGGTTATAAAAACTAGAGATGAGCGAATAGTATTCGGAACTATTCGTCGAATACCTCGCTTCCATAGGAAAGCATGTAAGTGGCCGAACACCAAGGCTTTAAGTGCTGGACGGTGGCACCAGCTGCTAACATGAATTTGTATGGGAGCGAGGTATTCGTATCTACTATTCGCTCAACATTAAGAAAATAAGACATAGCCCAAAAGACCTGCAGCTGTAATTACAGCAAAAGATGACTCTACAAAGTATTGATACAGGGGGCTGAACACTTGCACGCCACACTTTTCAGGTTTTTATTTGATTAAAGTTTTGAAAACTATGTATAATTTTCCTTCCACTTCACAATTATCTGCTACTTTGTGTTGTCTATCACTTAAAATCTCAGTAACATAAACGTTTGTGGTTGTAAGGTGACAATGTGAAGAAGTCCAAGGGGTATGAATACTTTTGCAAGACACTGTATATGCTTGTCGAGCTGGTGGCAATGTGGACAGCAGTAGGCTGTCAGAAGAACAAAATGGGTAATTTTCTCTGAAAGTGTAGTACCACAAAGATAACAGTAGAACCAGAAAAAGGGAAATAAACTGCAGGTTTATATTACAATATTACTATAGGATAAAGTACAAAAATATTGTAGGATCTGGTTGACAACAGAGGGTAGTAGAATAATAATAAAATTCTCAAACAACGCTGAGAGAGATCTTGGGCTATCAAATGTCTTGACAAAGTCAGACGGCCTTGTGCTTAATTGGACCCAAGTTATCAGCTCAGAAATGAGTGTAAGAAATAAATGACGTTCAAACTGAAGTCAAACTAGAACCCACAACAAATTCACAAGCCAGATCTAAACCAGAGAGATGAATCAGAAGCGTGAATATGTCCAAGCTTAAAGGTCATTCCAAGAGATATGGTCAGAGCCAAAACCTGGCCATATGGAATAACTGAGATTCCTAATGGTACCCCCCCATTCAAGCACTAGTTGTTTTGTTGGTAGGTTAGATTTTTGTGGTCTGTATAGTTAACCACTAGATTGTGTGCACCTTCAAGCAGATATCTTTATTTCTCCAGTGCCATTTTGATTGTATGAAGCTCTTGGTCTCCAGTAGAATCATGTGGAGAAAGTCTTGGAGAAGAAGCACCACATCTGAATCCTGCCATAGGGACTTTTCTGGGTTACTACTGCTCTGGCTACTACAGGAGATGCACCAATGCCTGGTGACATGAGGATGATGCAAAATGGAGGCCGAGAAGAAGATTTGTTTGAGAGCTTGGTAAGCAGCTTTCTCCTTTTCTGGGGAGGACTGAGATAGGCGTGGAGAGCACTAAGTAATGTGGGATGAGCTGACAATAATAGTTTGCAAAACCTAAGAACCTCTGGATGGCTCTGTGATTCTGTGGATAAGGCCAGGATTTATCTGCAGCCTATGGTCTCCCTATCCCAAAAAAGGAATCAATTACTTTACAAATAGACACTTTCCAAACTTAAAATATAGCCATAGTTGTTGCAGGACAGACAACCATCGTCAAACATCATGTCATGTGAGTAGATCGGGATGTTGAAATAAACCACCATAGAGGGGTAGAACACATCACAGTACATATTGCAAAACTCCTAGAACATTCTTGGGGCTTTACTGGGGGGTAAAAGACATGACAATGTACTTGTAATGGCCATCAGAGGTGTTAAAAACTGTTTTCCATTCGGGCAGAAATCTCAGCGGAATCTGCAGCCGAGTCTCTTAGGCCTGGGCCACAGGGGCCGGAAATGCCGCAGGAAAAATCACGCCGTTATACAGTACGTGCAAAGTGGATGGGATTCATGGAAATCTCATGCCCACTTTGCAGTTAAAACCGCAGCATGTCAATTATATCTACGGAAACGCTGGCGGCTTCCCCGTAGATATAATGGTAACAGAAAGTCTGAGGAGGAAAACTTTGTGAACTTTCTGTTCAAAGTGCTGCGTGAAGAATCGTAATGCATTTTTTCCCGCAGTACTATGGCCCTGCGTATCGTCCCGTGGGGCCTTAGTCTTATAGAGACTTTGGCCCAGATGTGAACCTAGCCTTACTGTAGATTTCTCAGATCTCTTAGAAGTTACTTCCAAGGCTCAATTCCTCTTTCAGTGAATTAATATTTCCAGACTTTGCCTCTGATCTGTCCCCCAATTAATTTCATATTGTGGCCCCTTAATTAAAAACACTTCCCTTGTTAACGGGGTATTTCCATAACTCTTGTTCTGCAGCATGCAGGCTCTGTGCTCTCTTCACTTCCTAGATTTCTCGGCACATTGGTGGGCGGGGTTTCACTTGCTCTGCTATCTGCTATGTTTGCAGTCAGTAATGAGGGATTGGTTGTAATTGCATTACCACAGTGTAAAGCTGATGTAGAAGCTGATGTAGCAGAGCTGGATTTGAGTCAGCTTGCATTACATACAGAGGTAACGGACTCCTTATCTCAGCCCTTATCAGCCAAATTCAATTAAACTGGCTGATAAGTGGAAAAGCTGAAGATAGACAGCACCGTAATCCCGCAGCTCTCACCTCCCTCCTCCCCTATCTGAGGAGCTCCATTGCTTGTCAGCCCCCCCTCCCGAAAGCAGTCAGCTATGTCACTTGGGAAATGAGCAGATAAGCCCAGTGGCCATAGAAATGCAGTGTCAACAATGAAGTGAATAAATTAAGATAGCGGCCAAACAAAGCAGTTTTGATAAAGCAATGTATTTAGGAAAAGTCTTAAATCCACATACCGTATATACTCGAGTATAAGCCGAATTTTTCAGCCCAGTTTTTGAGCTGAAAAAGCCCCCCTCCGCTTATTCTCGAGTCAGCAAAAAAAAAAAAAAAAAAAATTATTTTTTTTTTAGGAGGGGGGGGGGGGGGGTGTCTATGACCAGCCACAATATTAATGTACAGAATCTCCCATAAAATAGTGCAAAAAAAAAAAAATTAAAAAAAAAATTAAAGTTCTAAATCCCTCCTCTCCCTAGAATACATACAAAAGTAGAAAATAACTGTGAAACACATACACATTAGGTCTACCCGTGTCTGACAGTGCCCGGTCTACTGAATATAGGGGATCAGTGCTCCTGTTCCGTCAGGAAGGGGTTAATAGGAGCACTGCAGATCCCCTATATTCAGCCAGGCTGAATTCCAAGTGGGGGAAGAAAAAAACCGTCCTTAAGCTCAGGGAAGGGGCAGACAGACGACCAAAACACCCCCTCCCCTTTCCCATCACCCAGCAACTACTGTACCCAAAAACTCCGACCATTTTAATTTTTGAAATTTTCCAGTAGCTGCTGCATTTCCCCCCTCGGCTTATACTCGAGTCAATAAGTTTTCCCAGTTTTTTGTGGTAAAATTAGGGGCCTCGGCTTATATTCGGGTCGGCTTATACTCGAGTATATACGGTAAACTAGCAGTATAGATAGGATGCTTTTCATGGGACAACCCCTTTAACCATGTTTATATTTTTAACCTATTTATTTATATCTTCAACATAACTAAGGCTGGGGTCACACCAGCGCTTGAACTCTGTTTGGGGTTTCCATCCCTGAACCCGTTTTTAAGGCGGAAACCTGGCGCGCTCTATTATAGTCTATGGAGGCTGCAGATTTCCGTAGGTAACTACATTTGTAAGTGGATTAGGTTTCCGTTCAGGGGGTCCCCAAGTAGACCTCTGAAACAGAAACCTCAGTGCAGGTGTGAAACTAGCGTAAGTAAAAATACAATTAATTCCAGGTTATTTTTCATTATTAACTGTGACATTTTGCTGGTAACCAGGACAAATAAGATAAAACTTGGAAGTAATCTGTGTCACTTGTGGTCCAAGACCTGACTGCAGATATAGCTGCCTTCAAAAAACTGTGTGGCACCACCCTAAGGTCACATCCATGCTCTTCAGTATCTGCAATGCAGTTGATACAATTGCAAATGGATGATACTGAATGGGAGCGAATGAATAAAGCTTTATTCTATTATATTTAAGTGATGTACATTTTACTATTGATCTATCCAAATAGAAAGCAATAGCCGATAGTCTTAATCCTTTGATATAAGATTTAATACTAGATGGCAATGAATGTTGACCTTTATAAATGATGTGTTCTGTCCATTATTGGGGCACGTGTTTGTATATCCTATTTATTGGTGGAGCATGTGATTTCCTCTGCTAACCAAGTAATCAACAGGAATCTGATGAGTCTGCAGGAAGCTCCTTTGTTTTCCCAGTTCCTACAGAAAAAAATGGGCTCTTTCTGGGGACTGAATGTTATAAAAACAACTATAAGTACATGCTGACTAATGTAATATCCACTTTCTCTTATGTGAAGCAATTATGTAATTTGTATCATTGTCCTGAAAAGTTCGGGTAACCTTTACAAGGATTAATTCAGTCAGTGGAGATCCAATTGGAGAAGAAGAGGCCGATACTATGGAAAGCAGTGGCATATGCTAATGGTTATAACAATAATGGCAATATACATGAAAGCAAGATGAAAGAACTATAATATACCGTGTTTAGATTTCATAACATGCATTAATTAAAAAGCAAACTGGATAGCGCAGGCACTTATCAAATAATCTCTCAATTTTCAGGTCACAAATGGCAAGTAAATGCAAAATGTAAAAAAAAAAAAATTAAGTTAGTTTCATATACATGTTCCACCCAGGCTTGTCTATGGGAGTAAGAAATTAGTAATTACACCCAAGTGTTGCACAATACAGAGTTCCATGCAATGATCTTTTCATAGTTAGGACTACAGACTTTAACCCTTTCCCAACATCGGCCAAAGTAGTATGGCAGGTGCCGGGTGTACAATTTTCCAATCTACTTTCTGTATCAATTCCTCACGGTTTTCTAGATCTCTGCTTGCTGTCATTCATTCTGTTACTTCTAGTGGATAAAACTCTGACCATGGTCATGTGATTTACGGTCCATGGTCATGTGATGAGCACACAGGTGCACAGATGATTACCAGGCAGGCGTCTGATTATTGTGCTGTGATTATAACGAGCGGCACCTGTGTGCTCATCACATGACCATGGACCGTAAATCACATGACCATGGTCAGAGTTTTATCCACTAGAAGTAACAGAATGAATAACAACAAGCCGAAATCTAGAAAACTGTGAGGAATCGATACAGAAAGTATATTGGAAAATTGTACAACTTTTTATTGTACATTTATTTGTCAATATTGGTCTGAAAGTGGCCAACCCCTTTAAGGTGTCAAAGAACACAGAAATGGTCCGCATTGTGGTTGGTTTGATACTGAATTTTCTTGTGAGAGACTCCCTTCAATTTATCCTCATCATAGGAGTGTGTTCCCACTGAGCCCGGCCACATAGTGTCGTTATGGCTGACCCATAGAATGATGGGTCTGCGGGTCTTTATTGATAACAATTTTAACTTTTCGTTGGGTTGACATAATATAATAATTTGATGGATTTCAACGTTTCTCTATTTTTCAAGCTCTATGGCCATCGTTTGGTATGACACATTTCTGTCCTGGAACACTAAACACACTGCTGTAGATTTAAAAAAGAAATGCCGAAGGTATCCATGAGGAGTAACACTATCTCTCACATGTATTTAGCATTTTTAGCTGTTTTTCCCTCCTCAGATGCTCTCTCATTTTCAGTTTCCCCTGAGCTAGAGAATGAAGACTATCTGCTATGATGTCTCCCATAGACCGCAGGTGAAGAGAACTAGAGATTATTCCATCACACACAAGCTTCAGTACCACATATGACATTAGCTAGATATATGGAACAGCATATGGGGTGAGATAGAAAACTTGCTATTAGATGCAGCAGCATTTCAGTATGCGTCTCTCTGCTTCTCTCCCAGGCCCAGTTCACATCTACATGTGTTTTCCGCGTGGTGTCCACATGTTTTTCCGCGTGGCGTCCACATGAATAGTACGGAAAGAAAAGTACTTCAAGCAGAACTTTTGTCTCCACATGATTCGTGCGGACACCACACGGAAAACACACGGACCCCATTATAGTCTATGGGGCTCATGTGCTTTCATTGCTCACCGCTTTTAAAGCATTCGTTATTCCGTTCAGGGGGTCCCTAAGTGGACTCCCCGAATGGAATACCGAGCACAGATGTGAACCAGGCCTCACTCAATACCTCCCCCTCCCCTCTTTAAAGATTTATAGGGGAAAAAATCCTGATAACTGGAGAAAGAAGCATTTTTCTGTGATAAGTTTTATAAAGTTTCTTATATTTGCTTTTATTGTTTATTTATTCAAATTTTGTTCAAAGGGTAGCAACTAATCGAAGCTTTATTCATCAAACAATATGACATTTTATCCTATACATAGGTTTTTCATTGACACTGTGTGCAGTGATAGAGTATGATATTAGCAATATCTGATATTTGTATATTTGGTGTGTGGCTGATCTTTATTCCCTGCTGTAGTTTAAAAATGATTCCTTCCTAAAACTTTAGCAATATATTAGTAATGTTATGCTTTTAGACTTTAAAAGATATTGGCGTTTTGCAATTCTGTTAGGGAGGGTAACAAGGAGTGCGGCCATATTGGTTGTCACTTTTGAATCGCTTTAGAAGGAGATTACAATCTGTCTACAGCGAATAAATAATATTAAATTATATGAAAGTCAGGATTATGTTCACAGTGGTCACTTCTGAGGACCTCCGTAAACTAGCAGATAACAACAATGGGAGTTGGATGTCAGCGGCTACTCAGCTTCTTCACCCCACTGCTCATATAGGATATCCTGCCATTCGGCACTATCAATATGCAGCTCCTAACTGAACTAGTGAAACTTTTCATGTTTTCCTGTGATTGGCAGATTTCACATGCTCAGCTGTTTAACCCTGTACAGGAAAGAGAGGTGGGACCAAAGCGAAGAAATTATTTAAAGACGCAGCCGATGCAAAGTGCGTTCAGTGGAATGTAAAACCTCTGGAACTATCGATCATATTTATGAATCCACACAATAGTCATACATCCAAACTTGAATCACCATGAAGAAAAAAAACATGTTAAGTGTCTCAGCTCTATTGGGTCTGTTCAGCATCTGTACGTTGGCCGAGACGCTCACGGTAAGAAGTAACTCCACATGGCTTTGATGTCTATGTTTTTGTATAGGTTTGGAGGTGTGGGTATTCTGTATCCTTGTGGCATCTTGGAGTATTATTTAAGATCATTTTGAGGTCATATGAATCTGCTCCCATGGATCATTCACTGAAAAATAGGCATTGGTATCTGGTCCTTATGGACAGTTCCAGTGTGTTTAGAGTTATGGTTTCCTATGTTGACAGAGATTGTGCAGCGCTCTACTTTACGGCTATAATCTGATGAAAAGACTAATGGAAAAGTCATCAGAGCTGTTTCCATCTTTTGTATTTTATTCTAGGATGGCAACCACTGTCTATATGTAACATTAAGGCATAGGAAAGTCACATAATGGGGTTCTGCACATAGGACACCCTTCATGTGCCATTCTGTAAAAACAGCTTCTGTTGTAGTGAAACCTCGTATGTCCATGCATTAAAGGGTGAGCCATTCATTTGAAAGCCTGTAATGCTTATTATGTGTGGTGGTGATGATGATGATGATAATGATGATGATACAGGTTTGGTGGGATGCTGCACCATCTGCCATAGAGTTGTCCATCTAAAAGTTTATTATCTTTATGCTGGGTAAAGGTGAGATCATATTTCCTGGATAGACGGCGTTTTTGGCTGTTTTGGAAATACAGCAGCATACCAGCCCGGATTTACTGTAGTGACTAGACTAGATAATGTAAAAAACACGGAACATCTTTGGCACATCATGGCGACTCTTGGCTCATCTAGTTGGGTTACAATTTTATCTACATGCTTGACATGTGGATGTGGCTTATCAGGAAAGAGGGTATGCCTTAAAGTGTAAGTGTGTGGGGTCTTTTTTGCTATTGTGTCTGAAGGTGTTTGAACATTTTATAGTATGTTTAATTATACTATCTGACTTCCTTAAAAAAAAAAAAAAAAAAAAAAAAAAAAGCAGGCTAACAGATTTTACTAGCTATGCTTTAAGTATTGCTAGGGGGAGTCCATCCCTTACTCAGGGCAGCATGTACAGATGCAGCATTTTCCAAAGGGGGAGCCACTTGGCTATGTTATACAACTGACATTAGGTTCACATTAGCGTTTGGCTTTCTTCAAGTCCACTTGAGGACCTGAAAAACGGAAACCTAATCCACCCCATTGACTAAAATGGAGTTCATTGAGTTTCTGCCGGCGTTTCCACCCAGAAATTGCAGAGAGAACAGTCCTGCTCACATTGTTCAAGCAAATTCAGGGACAAAATCCCTGAATGGAGTGTGAACGCTAGTGTGAATCCAGCCTTAGAAAACAAATTCTTTATATTAACGTCTGCATATTAAAGTCAAATTCCTGGGTGTGTTTTTAACTAGTCATATCTCCATTTGTCATAGGTACTACTACAATCTTGGGTAAGCTTTCAAATCGGTAGAGGGTTGATAGAAGTTTTTTGTTGTTTTCTATGTAAAGGAGGTTCGGTAAATTGGGTATACTACAAACATTTTCACCACAACTCCCGACACAAAGGTAAAAAATGGCTCTTACGCTGAGTTCACACTAGCGTTCTGTTCTCTGTCATTCGGGTCCGCATGGGGACCCAAAAAAGGGAGAGCTTGTCGATTAAAAAAACTGTTACCAGCAAACCCCATAGACCCCATGGAGTCCACTGTGTGTCCATTTGGCGTTCGTCAGTTTTATACTGAAACCGGTGGAAGAAAAAGTCTACCATGCAAAATTTAGGCCGAATGTGGCAGAGTCTCCTACTGAGTCTGAGATGTGAACCGATCCTTAGGGAGCCTTCGCAGAGAGTTTACGCTCCGCTCATTCTGAACGTAAACTCGTTCAGAGTGAGCGGCGTAAAAACAGATCCCATTGACTTAAATTGTTGCTGGCATATGCGCGCTCCCCATTGAAATCAATGGTAGGCTTTATTACCTATTGCTTTCAATGTGAGACGCGTGTATGCCGGCACCCATTCAAGTGAATGGGATCTGGTTTTTACGCCACTCACTCTGAATGAATTTACGCTCAGAATGAGCGGAGCGTAAACTCCGTGTGAAGGCTCCCCTACACTTTAAATGTGTCAAGATGTGCCAAAATAATATCATAAAATTCTGACTCAGTTTATATCACCTTTTAATTGTCATACTCTAAGACGAGACAGTCTAAAGATGCATCAGATTTATCATCCAGCATGATACCCTGTGATAAATCTTACAATTCCTAAATATTCATGAATTTGAGCCACTTTGTTTTATTGCCCCAGCAATGTGAATGAGATTTTATTTAATCTCATCCCTAAGTGTTTGGGATTGTGTTTTCGCAGCCTTTGTTTAGCATTAATTTTTCTGGTCTTAGCATTAAAAAGGTATTTCATCAAGGTTTTATGGTTTATTGATGTAGGCTGGCTTCCTAATCGATTTGTGTGTACCTAGTGATGTCTTGTGTAAATGTGTTCTAATATGTTGCTATTTCATGATAAGTCAGTGTGGTATAGACCAGTACTTACCATACTGTGCGATGCGCCCCATTTGATGAAGTAGTGACCCCTCATAACTAATATTATAATGGGTTCAAGAGACAAATGTACCATATATACTCGAGTATAAGCCAAATTTTTCAGCCCAGTTTTTGTGCTGAAAAAAGCCCCTCTCGGTTTATACTTTTTTTCAGGAGGGGGGGGGGGGTCTATGACCAGCCACAGTATAAATATATAGAATCTCCCATAAAATAGTGCAAAGAAAAAAAAAAAAAAAAAAGGATTAAAAAAATAAAAATTGTTAATCCCTCCTTTTCCTAGAATACATACTAAAGTAGAAAATGACTGTGAAACACATACACATTATACCTGTGTCTGAAAGTGCCCAGTCTACTGAATATAGGGTATCTGCAGTGCTCCTGTTCCGTTGGGAAGGGGTTAATAGGAGCACTGCAGATACCCTATATTCAGCCAGGCTGAATTCCAAGTGGGGGAAGAAAAAACTCAGTCCTCAGGCTCAGGGAAGGACAACCAAAACACCCCCTCCCCTTTCCCAGCACCAGCACCTACTGCACCCAAAAACTCCGACCATTTTAATGTTTGAAATTTTCCAGTAGCTGCTGCATTTCTCCCCCCTTGGCTTATACTCGAGTCAATAAGTTTTCCCAGTTTTTTGTGGTAAAATTAGGGGCCTCGGCTTATATTCGGGTCGGCTTATACTCAAGTATATACGATACCTTTTTCATTTTGGCTTGGGCTTCAGACAATAGTGAGGCACAGGTATCATCATGTTTTGGCTAGTAAGGCCAAATTAAAGTATTGGGAACTATATCAATGGTGGAAGTTTTCCTCCCTAACCAGGGTGCACATTTATTTTTTGCTCCTTGAAAGAGATAGGTTTTGCCCAAATTCTGCTTTGGAAGAAAAATGTTAGAAATGGGTTTTGCTATGGAATATATTGGGTATTTCCTTCGGATATACCGCTGCTTTTTACCCTTTGCAAAGTTGCAGCATAAATTGACCTGCTACAGATAGAAAGGGTCTATTGTGCTTTTTTAGCACAAGGATGAGATTTGCCCAACACTCTATAACATTGCAAATTATCCACCAAGTTTGCGGCCACCCCGTACACTGCGTGTTTGAATTGTGGACAACCTCTTTGCCTATATTTATATGTGCCTGTGCGTTGTTTGTGTGTGTTGGTTATAGTTTTTACCGGCAACTTACTAAAGTTTGCAAAACCTTAAAGAAAAATGAGGAATATTATCACTTTGCTTAAATAAAATATCAGCATGGACTATTCTACATGTGTACTGCTTGTACATGGAGAATAGCAAGTTTTGTACATGATACCCATTGTTCTATATGAAACTATAAAATGATAAGAAGAAGCCACCAGGCTCGTTTTGAATATCTACAAACTGCAAAGAATAGAGGATGTCTAACTCTAAGTGGATGTTGGGATTGAGAAGATCATTTTCTGGTCATGTCCACAGCTATAATGTATTTACTTTCTTGCTGCAGGTAAAGAACCGATGTGAGGAAAAAAAGTTAGTTACACACAATACAGAATGTAAATCGTGTTCTATCAATGCTGCTGTGAATTGCACTACTGGCTATGAGAAAGTCACTAAAGGGAGTGGATCAAGAGACTGCCGGTAATTTCCATTATTGCATAGATTAACATTAATATGATACATAATATTATATGAGTATCAGTTATCTTTCCTGTAGTGCATTTGCTTCTATATCCTAGATATATAAAACAACCATATAAATATCCCTCATGGGCACAATTCATGGATTCATGTATTGCACAGACAGCCAGTCAGATGAATGTTCTCCATTTAACACTACATTGTTCCATACTATATATACTATATATGGTTGGTTTCAGAAGGCAGGCTGACTGCTGTCATGATAGTTTGAAGACCATACCAATTAACATAAATTACCAAAATTCAGATATTCTGCCCATCCTCTAATAGAACTAAAAATTTGTTCCTTACATATGGGTCATACCATAAGTTTGTACAAAAATGGCTGCATAACCCTTACATTGTCTGCATGGATAACCTATATATACAGGAAGAGAGACAATTATTAACAGCACAAGTATTATACAAAATGTTGTTGCACCAGAAGTATAATATGCAATGGCAGTTCTGATCCTAAATGGTGGTCAAATCCTCTGTTCAAGGTATTTTTTGGACATAAAAGCATATTCCCTCTCACTCCCTGGTTGTCGACATACGTGTAGCAAAGAAACTCTTGTGCCGCAGTGTTGTCCTGGGTACTGGGGACCTGACTGTATCGGTAAGTTACAGAAGTTTGATGTCTATGTAACACAACCTACAACTAAGTTCTCTGCATTAAACAATTTATTAAATTGTGTAATAGTATTGTAAGCGGCCCATGGCTGCTGCAGAATTTCCATTTCTTCTTATGTTTAAGAATATTGCACTGTAAAGGTAAGTTCACATGGGTTTTTTGGAATCGCAAGGTGAATTGGTCTGAAGAATGAGCATCTCACTTAGTTTTCTGGGAGCTAGAACAAATCGGCTCCCAGAAAAAAAGAACTGACCAGCTACCATTGATTTCAATGGGAGCCGTCTTTTTGGTCAGGATTTTGAGGAGGATACGGCCTTAAAATCCTGACCAAAAGACTCAGTGTGAACTTAGGGTAAGTTCACACGGAGATTTTTGGTCAGGATTTTGAGGCCGTATCCACCTCAAAATCCTGACCAAAAAGGCTTGATTTGAAGAGAGAGCCGGTCAGGTGTTTTTTCCGGGAAGAAGCGAGATGCTCATTCTTCAGGACATTTCGCCTCGCGATTCGGCCTGAAGACACTCCCTCCTCTCGACTAGGCCCAGTCATTGGGCCTAATCTGGAGCGGAGCACGCGACTGGATACCGGTGCAGTGAACCAGCATTTAGTCACGGCTACCCATATTTTGGACTGGAACCTGAGGTGGAGGCCGGTCCAAAAAACACCATGTGAACTTACACTTAAACTAAACATAATAAACGTTTTTCTCATAAATCTAGCTAGAAATACTTGATTGTTTGTCTGACAACGTAATTCCTGCATTACCCCTTCCATTAGCATCTGCCAAATTCACATTATATCGGCACCGGTGGAGATTTTATTATTTTTTACCAGATATTTAGTATAAAAAGTAGCAAACCCGCATCTTTTTAACACCAGTTACAAAAATAACTGTAACAGCTGGCATCTGGAATACGCTTTCCAGTTCTGGAGATTCAACATAGAAAAAGACACAGATAAAATAGAACTGATGCGAAGGCGGGCTATAAAAATGGTGGACAGCCTGAAGCATAAAACATATTGGGAGAGTCTTAAAGAACATGCAGAAAAGCAGCTTATTTTCGTTGCAGATTATGATGTGTTTTTTGAGACAAACTCAGTAGTGGCTAAAAGAAGAATTGGAAATAAATAGGAAACTCTTCTCCCTTCTGCTCAATCCACTCCTGAGTTTGGCAAAATAAAATGGCTCCAAAAACTGCAACACAAAAACAGCTTTTCCACAACGTTGGGCCATAGCCTAAACAGGTTTCCCAGCCCCAAACTGATTTTTCATACTGATGAACTATGAGTATGACAAATAAGAGCTGGGAAACCCTTTTAGGCCGTGGGCCCCAGGATGCGAAATTGTTGTGATTTGGCCATGGTATTTCCACGTCGTTTTACAGTACCTGCAAAGTGGCTAATCTCACTCACACATTGCAGAAAGGTATCCACAGTGGAAATGCTGTGATTTCAATAATTGTTGTGTTTTTGTAGATCGCAACATATCAATTATACCTACGGAAACAATGGCGTCTTCTGTGGACTTTCTATGAAAAGCGCTGCAGGAAAAAACATGATGCGTTTCTGCCACGGTCTCTTCTGCAGGGCTTTTTGGCTGTGGCTCGCTAAACGTTGCAGATTACAGTTAAAAAACACTGCGGGAAAAAAAAAGCATCACGCAAAATATGAGCATTTCTGCAGTTATAATGTGTGCTGGTTCCTGTAAAATATTCTGTATTTCAGTGAAACTTGTGACCACGTGTTGAGAGGCCTTATCATGATAGGAGGAGTCAGCTTGTTATAAAAACATGTGGTTGATTTATTAACATCTTGAAGGAAAACACAGGAACAGGGAAATTGTCCAAAATAACATAAATATCAGTCAATGTCTCAATAGCTTACATATTCAGAGAAGTTGGGCTTCTTCATCTGGATATCTTGTAGAGATACAGCTTGGTTCATGCTTGGACATCTGGTTCTTGGACTTGCGGGCTGGTCATGACGTCCTCCATGAATGACCACCATCCAGAACCACCCACCCTGGTCCTCCCAAAGACCCCGACATGTGTATTTCTTACTCATTTATATTCATGAAAGGGGGTGTTACCTTCCATCTTGTTGCTATGTAAGGATATTTCTAAAATAGTGTATTCTAACCACACCCATGTTCCCAAAATATAGAAATGTGATGTCAGTAGAGTATTAACCCTTTGTGTGCTAGTGAATATTGTAATATCATAATATTTATTAGTTCCGTAAAATGCTGCGTTTTCCTCCGTGGCGTTTTTGCAGCCAGAAAAACACTCTGTTTCCGCAACTTTGGGCTTTAGCTTTAATCTCTGTGGCCTTGAGAAAGAAGGTAAAGGGGGATATAAAGACTTTCAATAAGTGAAAGGTATAAATAAGGTTCAGTAGGTAAGTGTTTTTAGTAAATATTAAACACAAGAACACAATATGAAATTATTTGGGGGTAAGATCAGAAGCAATGTCAGGAAATATTTCATTGAAAAAGTAGTTGCGGCTTGGTACAACCTTCCAGCAGATATACAGTTAGCGTGCCTGGGATAACAAGTGAGGTGAACCTGATGAGAACTGTCCGCATGGCACATAAAGAAACAGTCATGTTTATGGAATATCTTTCATATATTTAGTAAATATCTACAGTTTCATATTCCCTTTAATGTTCAGTTTGCTTAAAGTGGAATTTGGTTTTCCCCAGCCAGCTATCCAGTTTGTCTGCAACAAGATCATAGGAAAATGTCTGTCAGATCTTGGCCCACTTCATGCTGTCTGCAGTCCTTTAACCATGGAGACTGAAATATTGTGGATTTTGGAACTTTCTTAGAATTGGATTCCTGCAGCCAGAGGCATAACATGAAGCTTCTGGTCCCCAGTGCAAAATCTGTACCAGGTCCCCTCAACTATAATATATTGTTTATAGTTCTAGTCTTCTCATAGTGGGACAAGATAGCTTATGGGGCCTAGGGGATGCGCCTGTACCTCTTCACCCCCTCAGGTTACGTCCCTGCCAGGCTCTGTGTGTAACAGCAGTCTTAGCGGTCCAGCTCTTCGTTGTTCAGGTCTCCTGACAGAGATGCCGGCCTAGTATGAACCTAGCGTAAAGTGCATAAAAAGTTAGTATTCAGTGGCAGGGCATCTCTTCTGCATTCGATGGTGTCTGAGTCCTGGTCTTTACTTTCCTTTCCTTTTCCTAAACTTCCTGACATAAAGTTGAAGGACAGCTTGTTAGAATACGGTTTGGCCATTGTCTTTGCTGTCAGCTCTGCGAGGACAAATAACCTCTCTGCTTATCTTAAAGGGCTAGGGACCAGCTTTGAAAATACCAGTGACAGTCAGTTCCTTCCTGAGCCTGTCAGTGGCGGCCTGACAGGCTCTGGAGGTGATGACAAAGTGGATTTATCTATCTTTTCTATATTTCCTCAGCAGATAGACTGTATCCCGATTAGGGACCTGCTAAAGCAAACACACATGAAAGTGGGACAAAAAAAACAGCTTTTATGTTGTGTGAGAGATTGTACTTATTGACTAGTGCACAGTACACTATGCTTTCTCTTAGGCTACGCGCACACGTTGTAGATTCCTTATGGAGTTTAGGATTTCAGTCAATGGGTTTTTTCTGAGATTTAGATCACATGTACACATGGAAATTGCCATACAGTACAGTGGGTTTTTTTATTAAACCATATTTTTATTGGTCAAGTGAAAAAGAGGTATATAGCTCGTCCAGTTGTGGGCAACCCCTCCAAATTCTGGACCAACATTAATAAGGTAACCTTTACCTAAACATAAAACCAAAATAGGGAATAGGGGTAGGATATACAAGGTCAGGTGTCTCCTCCAATAAGCTGCAGGATCCAGGGAGACCAGGAAGCCTCAAAGCCATCTAGTGTATTATTCAGTAAAGCAGGTATTCCATGTTCTGAACGTCTTTGACTCTAGAATATTGGTCAACAACCAACAAAAGAGTCGGCTGCTTTCAGCCTGCCAATCCTTTGTGAAGATCAAGATATCATCTATTTCAATGAGAAGGTGAAATTAGCAAAAAAAAAAAAAAAATCCACAACAAACCCAAGACAAAATCAATATGGTGCATAAAATGTACAGCACACATTTTTACCTCTGCATATAGGGACTGTATATAGGGACAGGGACTCCTACAATCATAGATAATAGAGATGAGCGAACACTAAAATGTTCGAGGTTCGAAATTCAATTCGAACAGCCGCTCACTGTTCGAGTGTTCGAATGGGTTTCGAACCCCATTATAGTCTATGGGGAACATAAACTCGTTAAGGGGGAAACCCAAATTCGTGTCTGGAGGGTCACCAAGTCCACTATGACACCCCAGGAAATGATACCAACACCCTGGAATGACACTGGGACAGCAGGGGAAGCATGTCTGGGGGCATAAAAGTCACTTTATTTCATGGAAATCCCTGTCAGTTTGCGATTTTCGCAAGCTAACTTTTCCCCATAGAAATGCATTGGCCAGTGCTGATTGGCCAGAGTACGGAACTCGACCAATCAGCGCTGGCTCTGCTGGAGGAGGCGGAGTCTAAGATCGCTCCACACCAGTCTCCATTCAGGTCCGACCTTAGACTCCGCCTCCTCCGGCAGAGCCAGCGCTGATTGGCCGAAGGCTGGCCAATGCATTCCTATGCGAATGCAGAGACTTAGCAGTGCTGAGTCAGTTTTGCTCAACTACATATCTGATGCACACTCGGCACTGCTACATCAGATGTAGCAATCTGATGTAGCAGAGCCGAGGGTGCACTAGAACCCCTGTGCAAACTCAGTTCACGCTAATAGAATGCATTGGCCAGCGCTGATTGGCCAATGCATTCTATTAGCCCGATGAAGTAGAGCTGAATGTGTGTGCTAAGCACACACATTCAGCACTGCTTCATCACGCCAATACAATGCATTAGCCAGTGCTGATTGGCCAGAGTACGGAATTCGGCCAATCAGCGCTGGCTCTGCTGGAGGAGGCGGAGTCTAAGGTCGGACCTGAATGGAGACTGGTGTGGAGCGATCTTAGACTCCGCCTCCTCCAGCAGAGCCAGCGCTGATTGGCCGAATTCCGCACTCTGGCCAATCAGCGCTGGCCAATGCATTCTATTAGCCCGATGAAGTAGAGCTGAATGTGTGTGCTTAGCACACACATTCAGCTCTACTTCATCGGGCTAATAGAATGCATTGGCCAATCAGCGCTGGCCAATGCATTCTATTAGCTTGATGAAGCAGAGTGTGCATAAGGGTTCAAGCGCACCCTCGGCTCTGATGTAGCAGAGCTGAGGGTGCACAAGGGTTCAAGTGCACCCTCGGCTCTCCTACATCAGAGCCGAGGGTGCGCTTGAACCCTTGTGCAGCCTCGGCTCTGCTACATCAGAGCCGAGGGTGCGCTTGAACCCTTGTGCACACTCTGCTTCATCACGCTAATAGAATGCATTGGCCAGCACTGATTGGCCAGAGTACGGAATTCGGCCAATCAGCGCTGGCCAATGCATCCCTATGGGAAAAAGTTTATCTCACAAAAATCACAATTACACACCCGATAGAGCCCCAAAAAGTTATTTTTAATAACATTCCCCCCTAAATAAAGGTTATCCCTAGCTATCCCTGCCTGTACAGCTATCCCTGTCTCATAGTCACAAAGTTCACATTCTCATATGACCCGGATTTGAAATCCACTATTCGTCTAAAATGGAGGTCACCTGATTTCGGTAGCCAATGACTCTTTCCAATTTTTTTCAATGCCCCCGGTGTCGTAGTTCCTGTCCCACCTCCCCTGCGCTGTTATTGGTGCAAAAAAGGCGCCAGGGAAGGTGGGAGGGGAATCGAATTTTGGCGCACTTTACCACGCGGTGTTGGATTCGAACATGGCGAACACCCTGATATCCGATCGAACATGTGTTCGATAGAACACTGTTCGCTCATCTCTAATAGATAATAGAGATGAGTGAACACTGTTCGGATCAGCCGATCCGAACAGCACGCACCCATAGAAATGAATGGAAGCACCTGTGACGCTGACTTTGCCGGTGGCCGGCCGGCGTCACAGGTGCTTCCATTCATTTCTATGAGTGCGTGCTGTTCGGATCGGCTGATCCGAACAGTGTTCGCTCATCTCTAATAGATAACTATCATACTAGTATTCCTTCTCCCTACATACTGTTCAGGCCAGGAAATTCAGTAAAACTTGGTTGTGTGAATCTAGGCTACGGGCTACAGATAAGTCAATGAGACAGATTTATTAAGATAGGCGTTCTGTATACCAGTCCAGAAAATAGAAAAAGCTGGGCACTCACCGTTGGAAGAGTATAAAAATATTTCAAACCTTTATTTCAAACATCCATTTCAAGCTTGAAAAAGTGCTACCAGCACGAAACGGCTGTCGCTCTCCTCCCCCAGGCATGCCTCCTCCCGTATTGTATGTTAAATGGATGTTTGAAATAAAGGTTTGAAATATGTTTATACTCTTCCAACAGTGAGTGCCCAGCTTTTTCTATTTTCTGGACTGTATATGGACTTTTTTACTTGCTGTGAGCACCACTAGTGAGTATATGGAATTTACCCCTGACCTGCCATAGCATAGTTTGTATGCATGCAGTAGTGCCACCTCATCCTTTACATTTTTTTCTTGCGTCGTTTTGTATACCAGTCCTTATAAAGGACCTGACAAGCATAAGGTGTATGATTTATCAAGGGGCCAAAATGGAAATATACACCAGTCAGGAATTGGCGTAGGTTTCCAGTATAACTCACACCAGAAAAATGGTGTATAATAACCCAGCCCAGCTTTCCCTGCTCTGCACCCCAAGCTTGCCCTGCACCAAACCCCGCTCCGTGATGAGTGAGGCACAGAATGAGAAGGCTTTGCACTAAAGATGCATCACATCATTATACATCATATGTAGAGATGTGTGGTGTAAAACAAAAAGTGCAACATCTTCATTGAATAGGGTCTCTATGGCTGTTCGGTACTGTTATTTTGTCTGGTACTGCCCACATAGACCTAATAACTATAGACCAGACAAGAATTTTTCTGAATTGCCAGCCATGTTGGCTTTATGCTAACTTAATAAATTGCTTCAGTCTGAGATATGATTTATCTATTGAGAGAAATGATCCCAGCACCTTTCTGTAGGACTGTGCACAGTAGACTTTGCAACCAGACACATTTTTAGCATTGCTTGCAGAGCTTACAGGAAACGGTGCATGTTAGCTCCCTTTTTTGCCACTTCTTTTGTTTTACATGTACTTCAAGCAGTTTTTCTGTACAATTCAATCTCTGCTCCCCGAGGAACTGTTAAAGATGACTCTGTCATTACCTGGTGGAAATGTGTGCATGTAAGCACTTTCACCTGTATGGCCAAAACAGGAGGCACGAGATATTACTCATGTCAAGGGTCAGAGATGAATTTGCTTGTCAGTACATTTTTCTGTTGTACCCACTTTAGAACATCCTTAAACGGTAAAAAACAAGCAGTCATGACAAAAAAATCTGCTACAAACTGATACTATGTAGCAATAATGTAACAGCTGTAAAAGTCACTGGTGTAATAATAATGTCTAACAATTATACAATGGAAACGTAGACTAGGCAGTGTGAATATGTGCTAGATTTATCACAGTGGCTGATGCTGGGTCATAATCTGGTGTACATTTAGACTGTGTAGTCCATCTTTACTCCACCTATTTGTTGGTTTAGTATTTGTAAGAAAAGTGACAAATTTATACTCCCAATACCACTTTTTAGTCACACCACTTTCCTAGTAGGTCAGGTCCCCCTTTTTTGTAAGGGGCCATTCAAACTAGCGCCGCTGTCCGCCCTTAAAGCAAACCACCAGTGTCCGTATGCAGCCTCTCCACGGTAAAACCGTTTTGGGTTGTTTTGGTTTTTTTGGCACAGGCACAAAATCCTGTATGTTTGACTTTGTGATGTGGTGCAAGGCATGTAAGCCAGGTTTTGATCAGGTGCAGATGTGAACCAAGGCTTATTAGAAATTACTATGCAGCCTTTTCCTGATAGTAATTACTCATTTTATACGGTGACTGCCCACATATCTCTTGGCTTTCTTCAACACCTCTCCCCCTTCCCTTCTCCGTAGCAGTGGCGGATCCAGGTTTTGCGGGGCCCTGGGCAATTGACTTTGGTGGGGCCCTACTTACTGGGGGTCTCGCACTTCTAACCTGTACTTCCCCACTGTTGAAGACTAGAAAGAGGGAATAAAACATGTGGCGCGCGCAGCGCGCCGCAGCAAATTAGGCCCCGCCCACTTTTATGTTGACTCCACCCATTCTTATTCAATTTTCATGTGATTCCACACAGTATAATCCTCCTACAGTCACCCGTAAATTATATCTCCCCCCCATTTTCATATACACCCTTCATCTACCCCTAGTTTCATGTCCCCCCCCTCTATCTCTGTCCTCAGTTTCATGCCATCCCCCCCTTCATCTGCCCCAGTGTCATGCCGTTCTCCCCCCTTCATCTGCCCGAGTGTCATGCTGTTCTCTCCCCCCTCATTTGCCCCAGTGTCATGCTGTTCTCCCCCCCCCTCCATCTGCCCCAGTGTCATGCTGTTCTCCCCCCCCCTCCATCTGCCCGAGTGTCATGCTGTTCTCTCCCCCCTCATTTGCCCCAGTGTCATGCTGTTCTCCCCCTTCATCTGCCCGAGTGTCATGCTGTTCTCTCCCCCCTCATTTGCCCCAGTGTCATGCTGTTCTCCCCCCTCCATCTGCCCCAGTGTCATGCCGTTCTCCCCCCCTCCATCTGCCCCAGTGCCATGCCATTCTCCCCCCTCCATCTGCCCCAGTGTCATGCCGTTCTCCTCCCCTTCATCTGCCCCAGTGTCATGCCGTTCTCCCCCCTTCATTTGCCCCAGTGTCATGCCATTCTCCCCCCTTCATCTGCCCCAGTGTCATGCTGCTCTCTCCCCCTTCATTTGCCCCAGTGTCATGCTGTTCTCCCCTTCATCTGCCCCAGTGTCATGCCGTTCTCCCCCCTCCATCTGCCCCAGTGTCATGCTGTTCTCCCCCCCTTCATCTGCCCCAGTGTCATGCTGTTCTCCCCCCCCTCCATCTGCCCCAGTGTCATGCTGTTCTCCCCCCCTCCATCTGCCCCAGTGTCATGCCGTTCTCCCCTCTCCATCTGCCCCAGTGTCATGCCGTTCTCTCCCCCTCTTCATCTGCCCCAGTGTCATGCCGTTCTCCCCCCCTCCATCTGCCCCAGTGTCATGCTGTTCTCCCCCCCTCCATCTGCCCCAGTGCCATGCCGTTCTCCCCCTCCATCTGCCCCAGTGTCATGCTGTTCTCCCCCCTTTCATCTGCCCCAGTGTCATGCTGTTCTCCCCCCCTCCATCTGCCCCAGTGTCATGCCGTTCTCCCCCCCTCCATCTGCCCCAGTGTCATGCTGTTCTCCCCCCCTCCATCTGCCCCAGTGCCATGCCGTTCTCCCCCCTCCATCTGCCCCAGTGTCATGCTGCTCTCTCCCCCTTCATTTGCCCCAGTGTCATGCTGTTCTCCCCTTCATCTGCCCCAGTGTCATGCCGTTCTCCCCCCTCCATCTGCCCCAGTGTCATGCTGTTCTCCCCCCCTTCATCTGCCCCAGTGTCATGCTGTTCTCCCCCCCCCTCCATCTGCCCCAGTGTCATGCTGTTCTCCCCCCCTCCATCTGCCCCAGTGTCATGTCGTTCTCCCCTCTCCATCTGCCCCAGTGTCATGCCGTTCTCCCCCCTCCATCTGCCCCAGTGTCATGCTGTTCTCCCCCCCTCCATCTGCCCCAGTGCCATGCCGTTCTCCCCCTCCATCTGCCCCAGTGTCATGCTGTTCTCCCCCCTTTCATCTGCCCCAGTGTCATGTTGTTCTCCCCCCCTCCATCTGCCCCAGTGTCATGCCGTTCTCCCCCCCTCCATCTGCCCCAGTGTCATGCTGTTCTCCCCCCCTCCATCTGCCCCAGTGTCATGCTGTTCTCCCCCCCTCCATCTGCCCCAGTGCCATGCCGTTCTCCCCCCTCCATCTGCCCCAGTGTCATGCCGTTCTCTCCCCCTCCATCTGCCCCAGTGTCATGCTGTTCTCCCCCCCCTCCATCTGCCCCAGTGCCATGCCGTTCTCCCCCCCTCCATCTGCCCCAGTGTCATGCTGTTCTCCCCCCCCTCCATCTGCCCCAGTGTCATGCTGTTCTCCCCCCCTCCATCTGCCCCAGTGCCATGCCGTTCTCCCCCCTCCATCTGCCCCAGTGTCATGCTGTTCTCCCCCCCTCCATCTGCCCCAGTGCCATGCCGTTCTCCCCCCCTCCATCTGCCCCAGTGTCATGCTGTTCTCCCCCCCTCCATCTGCCCCAGTGTCATGCTGTTCTCCCCCCCTCCATCTGCCCCAGTGCCATGCCGTTCTCCCCCCTCCATCTGCCCCAGTGTCATGCCGTTCTCCCCCCTCCATCTGCCCCAATGTCATGCCGTTCTCTCACACACACACACACACACACACACACACATACACACTCACCATTCCTCGTTCCCCCGCAGCTCTCTCCTCATGCACATATTGTAGTTGCGATGTGATGACGTCATCACATCGCGGCTACAAATGCCGGAGCTCAGCGTTAAAGTAGGTAGCTGTCCTACTGCCGATGAGCCGAATACATAGGCGTTTAAAGCAGGAGCTGTCAGCTCCTGCTTTAACGCTGAGCTCAGTTGGAGTCGGGACATGCCGACCGGGACCATCTTGTTAGGTCCCGGCCGCGCCGCGGGGCCCCGCTAAGCGCGGGGCCCCGGGCGGTTGCCCGGCTCGCCCGGCCCTGGATCCGCCCCTGCTCCGTAGAACCTATTGTAAACTGACACTGTTTGTGTAAGGGATAAGGACAGAATGAATCAGACAAGAAGTAAAGACAGGAGTAATACGGAAAGACACAAGCACTTTTCTTTAGTGAAGTATATAGTGAATAGATTATTCCCTTCACCTACACTATTGATTTATAAAAAAAATAATCCCATTTCTTATGCTGCAACTGTAAATCTCTGGGGTTAGCTGCTGGTAATTTTGCCGGTATGTCCTCAGCATTCACACACTTTGTTGTGCTATATTTGGGGGGTTTTATGTGTCCACACATTTCTAACTTGTTTTTTTTAATCAATTTTTCATACAGAGAAGTATATGGAAAAACAATTGTAAAATGCCAAATTTAGAGATGGCTGCATTTTGAAAAAAGAAACTCTGTAAATTGTAAAAATTCAGAAACGCAACAAAAAGGCCACATAAATACAGTGTACTATGTAGTATTACTAAACATGCTATGTGTGGGAAACGCTCTTTTTGATTTGCCTAGACTGATATATTACAACTAAACCTCAGATGGGAGAAGTATTAAGTGTGTAGAAGGAGCTGCCACTCAATATGAACAGCAAATATTGCAAAATTCCAAATACACAAATCCTTACACATTAATATAACTTTACTTTAATGGATTTATCCTATTAACTAAGTTGATGTCATTCACAGAATGTCCAGGAGGGGCATCGTCTCCATGTAATGGCAGAGGAACGTGTTCTGAGGGGTTGGATGGTAATGGCACCTGCTCTTGTCAGGTATGCTGTGTTATATTCACAAAGCTGCTGTTGTTCTGTAAACCCTAATATGTTATTTATATTCATTTCAAGGGTTTTCTGGGCCACAAATATTGCTGACATATTCTAAGGAGAGGTTATCGATATCAGATCAATGGGAGCTTGGCATACTCACTTAGCAGACCTCTACGGATATGATATGTATCAATATTTTAGCATGGAAACCCTTTTAAGTTAACTTTTTACATGTTCAGTCATTTTATTATTTTGTTTACACAGTATATGACCAATTCCTGACAGTTTGCACCATTTTTGGCTGACATTGAGGTTGTGGTGGGACTCACCAGCTAATGTCACAGTGTAGCCACACATTAAACCCATTCAACTGAATGAATCACTTTAGACTGAAGTTTTTAAAAATCCCCTATCATCAATGTAACTGCAATGTGTCATGCTACGTAAATGCCACCTGATAAAAAAAAAAAAATGTAACATTACACAATACCAAAATCTCCTGCAGTTTCCCCAAAAGGGCAATGTTTAACACAGACAACCTTTTTAATATTCTATCTAAACATTCAGTCTCAAAATTTGATAACTCCCATGCATAGTGCTATCTAGATAACGTAAAGGGGTTTTCTGAATTAAGAATATTGATAACCTATCCAAAAGAGAGGTCAGAAATATCAGATCCACCAGTAACATTGATTAGAGAATGGAGCAGGAAGCAGACAGCTCTGTCGTGTGTGTAGCGGCTTGAGTCACTGCAGCTTAGTTCCCTTTTAAATGAATAGGAACTGATTTGCAGTACTTTATCTGGCCACTACACAGAGAACAGCGCTGTCTGCTTCCTGCTCCATTCTCTGTGTTTCAGATGCTAAGAACAACTAATCATTGGGTTTTTGGACCTCCAAAGATTTTCTATTGATTACCAGGATATGTCATCAATATTCAGTCTGGAAAAGCCCTTTAACAAAACTCAAAATCTGCTCCTCCTATGTAGTACAGTTGCCGTTACATTTGGATTCTGAGCGCCAATCTTGAGATCTACTGCTGTAAATACATTGTGAATTTCAACTGACTATTTGTAGTCTTTGTGTAGGAAGGATTTGGTGGGATAGCTTGTGAGAAATGTGCCGATAACAACATGTATGGTGCGGACTGTCGCTCTGGTAAGTAAAAAAGTATTAGTATTAATTTTGAAAGTAATGCAAAATGTTATATTATTATTAATATTCCTGTTCAGCCCAGTTCACATCTGCGTTCAGGTTTCCTTTCAGGCAGACCACTTGAGCGGTTACCTGGGAAAATACACAAACGCCTGACTATGATGGGGTCCAAGTGGCTTCCACTTGGGTTCCTCACGGTGCATGCTTGTAGCACTTTTCTTTCCACATGTTTCGTGCAGAAACCACATGGATCAATTATATTCTATGGGGTTCGCATGTTTTCCCAGGTAACTGCTTTTCTATGTATATAGGTTTCCGTTCAGGATGGGGCCGGTTGGGGAACCCGAATGCAGATGTGAATCGGGTCTTACTCTTCATCATTTAGAATTACAAATCATATGTACTACCACTAGGTGGCAGCAGATAATAAGATACATTTAGTGAGAAGCGCTAATATACTATGTCAATTCTTTGTCTTTGTAACTTTCTATTGAGAATAGGAGAGTGAACATTATTATGTGATATTTGATATAATTATAATATGGTATTATATGTCACCTCCACCTCAAAAACATCTCCAGAATACGCCCTTTCCTCACCAGAGATACACTAAAGACACTTATTGTCTCTGATTCATTCTCGCCCTGACTACTGTAACTCCTTACTAATCGGTCTTCCCTCACTAAACTCTCCCCTCTACAATCTATTCTGAATGCAGCGGCCAGGCTCATCTATCAGGCTAGACGCTACAGCGATGCCTCTGGTCTGTGCCAGTCGCTACACTGGCTGCCTCTTCACTACAGAATAAAATATAAAGTTATCACCCTCATCCACAAAGCTCTCCATAATGCCGCACCTCCATACATTTCCTCCCTCATCTCTGTCTACCGCCCAACCTGTTTTCTTTGTTCACTCAATGACCTAACACTTACATCCTCTATTATCAGAACCTCCCACGCTCGTATACAAGACTTCTCCCAAGCTGCACCACTTCTCTGGAATGCTCTACCCCGGACAATCAGATTAATTCCCAATTTCTACAGTTTCAAACGCAAACTAAAGACACCTCTATTCAGACAGGCCCATCACAATTCCTAATGTAAACCTTTCTGTACCGTAATTAGAATCCCTAAAACGTACCCTCCTCTGTTCCCACTCCCACATTTCCCCACATGATATGATGCCATCTCAGGCTAACTTTATATGTCTAAGCACCATCCACATGTTAAAGGACACGACTAGTGACACCTCAAAGTTTTATGTTTGTGTAATGACAGTCACCTCTATTACAAAATTGTCTGACCACTGCATAAGCAATGCTGCCTCCGATGCCGCCCCTGCTAACTCTTGTATCACCTCGTCTACCTCATAGATTGTAAGCTCTTGTGAAGCAGGGCCCTCAGTCCCATTGTGTGAAAATGACTTTCTTTGTAATGCATCTTTCTGTCTGTATTTGAACCCTACAAATCGTACAGTGCTGCGGAATATGTTGGCGCTATATAAATAAAACGTATTATTATTATATAACCCTGACATTAACTTTGTTGCTAACCTTCGATGGCCAGTTTTTTTGGGGCCCAGCCCAATTCAGGCACTTTTGATGCATCCCATTCCTGGTGTGTAAAAGGTGAAATGACATGTCACTGGAGATACCAAGACCTAGTACCCTGATAATTAAGTGATCATCTATAGTAATAAAGCCATATAGTAGTTCATTATATACCATGTTAACCGCTGGCTGGGTCACCAGGTTTTTTTTTTCGGGGGGGGCTACTCTAAGAGGAGGTCTCTCTCTACCCTCTGCAGATACTATTGAGAACTACTTCAAATGACTGTACCTCCAGATATTAAACAACTTAATATAATGTGAGATTCTCAGCTTACACATGCCACCAAGATTTCAGCTCTAGCTATAATAAAATGGAGGCATCACTAGGTAAAAACACATTCAGGAATGTGGTTTTTATATTCAGCATAAACTGATGCGTATAAAGCTCAAAATCCCAACTGTGTTATTAAAGGGGTATTCCCACGTCGCATACTCGCCAGTCTTCGTTGTTGAAAAATCTTCTGTCTTCTGGCTTTGTTGCGTCATTGGTGGGCGGGGTCACATATGCAAAGCCAAGCGGCGAGATGCAGCTGGCCCTGCGTGCGCGCTCATAGACCAGTATAGCCTTCACAATGTGAATACAGACCTGACATCCGCCTCTCTCTATTACAGCGGGTGCCGATCTGTATTCGCATTGTGAAGGCTAGACTGGTCTATGAGTGTGCACACAGGGCCAGCGGCTGTGCATATGTGAATACAAACCCGGCATCTGCTGTAATAGAGAGGTGGATGCCGGGGAGGGTTAGACGCCGGCGCAGATGCACAGATGCCGGCACAGGTGCCTGCAACATCGCTATGCTTCTGCCCTGCATGAAGCCAGCAGCGGCAGAAGCGATGCTGTTATTCCGCTCCTGCCGCTGCTGGCTTCATGCAGGGCAGAAGCATAGCGATGTTGCAGGCACCTGTGCCGGCATCTGTGCATCTGTGCCGGCGTCTAACCCTCCCCGGCATCCACCTCTCCATTACAGCGGATGCCAGTCTGCATTGGCGGCCCCTTCCCCCCAAAGGGTAAACTACCCCCCCCCCTCCAGGCTCGCTCCCGTGCACTTAGCCCCTCCTCCCTCAGATCAGCAGATACATCACTTGACTTATGACCAGATAAGTCAAGGGATGTGTCCCAAAAAAATGAATAAAGTGATATAGCGGCCAAACAAAGCATTTTTGCTGAAGCAATGTATTTAGGAAAAGTCTTACATCCACATTATCAAGCAGTATAGATAGGATCCTTGTGATGGGACAACCCCTTTAACTAGTAATATCTTAGGATTAGTTTAGTTGATACTGTAATCTTCAAATAAGGATGCACTAAGTCGTACAGGGTCTTGCACACATCGGAGATCCTGCAAATATTCAATTCACAAATCAATTTATATAAAATTTAACTTTTACTGATGTGCAGCTAAAAGATGTCTAAAAAACCACTCATGAACTCTGTGCTTGTGGTACAAAAGGAACCACCTTACCTTATATTCCAACATTTATTATTGACAAAAATACTGCCATAATATCAAAAGTTGTTAGAAAGTTTAGTTATGCTTTAAGTATTTTACAAAAATGTTCGCCAAACAACCTCAGACAATAGCAAAAAAAATATGAATGCTGTAGCCTCTTGAACCAGCTCAGTGGAAGTCCCACCAATTACATATAGATGATCTAAGGAGAGGTCATCAACATGTAAAACCCTATTAAATAAATGCTGCATCCCAAGCCATATACACTTATTAGACCCAAGTCACTCAATGTACAAACCAGCTTGGACACATTGTACTTGTCTAAAGAATAGTTTCATATACCAGTTACTGATTGTTCTGTCATTGCTGGACATAAGTTTTTGTACTCCATAAAATGCTTTATTCTTTCATCTCCACAGCCTGTTCTTGTGTACATGGGGTTTGTAACAGTGGGATAGATGGAGATGGCATATGCTTGTGCTTTTCTAGCTATGGCGGTCCTCGGTGTGATGAACGTAAGTATTGGAGTACGGGACATTGGATAGGGAGGGATTGGCATTTTACAGTGTGGAGGGATACATGGTCTGCTGCTTGTAACATCAATGTTGCAGATTTCTATATACACTTCCAGTTACAATTTTTCATACATGAATAAGTGAATGAAACCCTGTAACTTTTGAAAGCAGGGTTAAAAGATTGACAGAGTAGAGCAGCAGCAATTATTTGTATGTCTTTTCTAGCAGCCTCATCCTACCCCTCCCCTCTTTATAGACTAATATGTACAAAGTAACTTGACCTGAAAAATGGAAGAGAAAACCTATTTCTTTAATAAGATATATTACCAAGTTTCTCGTTTATTGCATAGTAATATTTCCATTCCTTTCCAAATTTAGCAGCACATATTACAACTGTAAGGTGAAAATTTCTATAAAGACTTGTAATATATTTGTTTTATGATCTTAGCTTTACCAGACTGTGTAGCATTGAACTGCAAGGCAAATATGCGATGTGTAAGCTCAAGTTCAGGAGTTTTGGAGTGCAAATGCTTACTGGATTATGAACAGAAAGGCGCACAGTGTGAACGTAAGACTTCTTATAGTAATTCTCTAGTATTATTATGTAGCTACATATCACACTTTCACAACTACCTTTCATCACCAACTCCAATTCGTTGCATTCTTCAAGATTTGGCTCCACTGATTCTGGCTTGGTTGGAATTTTTCCTCTAGCCCCCACCATTCCTGAGCAATCAATGCTGTTAGTTTGGGTCCCTGATATGCTAATTAGGCTCTGTATTGTCAGGTGGGCGGTGTCAGGCAGGAACAGATAAGGGGTGTGCGTCTGAGCTCTGATACTGGCTACCTCGGATTGGAGTTCTGAATCACACCCCCAGTCTGACACTACCCTTCTGACATTTCAGAGGCTAAATAGCACATCAAGCACCAAAACTAAGTGCACTTGTTAGGAACGGTCAAGGCTAAAGAGAAAATTCCAGCAGCGATGGAATCAGTCAAGTGGTGACTATTACCAAATCTGAAGAACTTGAATTGATGGAGGAGATGAGAGGTGACCTTTAAAGAGGACCTTTCACCACTTTTGGGCACATGCAGTGTTATATACTGCTGGAAAGCTGACAGTGCGCTGAATTCAGCGCACTGTCGGCTTTCCCGATCTGTGCCCGGTGTAAAGAGCTTACGGTGCCGGTACCGTAGTGCTCTATGGTCAGAAGGGCGTTTCTGACAGTTAGCCAGGAATGCCCTTCTGCCTCGCAGCGCCAATCACGCTGTGCTGTGGAGCGGGGAGGAACTCCCCCCTCCCGCTCCTGATAATGCTCGTCTATGGACGAGCTGTGTGAGCAGAGGGAGGGGGCGTTCCTCCCCGCCCTTCTGACCATAGAGCACTACGGTACCGGCACCGTAAGCTCTTTACACCGGGCACAGATCGGGAAAGCCTACAGTGCGCTGAATTCAGCGCACTGTCAGCTTTCCAGCAGTATATAACACTGCATGTGCCCAAAAGTGGTGAAAGGTCCTCTTTAAGTCGCTAATATTTTGTCTGCTTAATGTCTAAAACCATCAGCAACTTTGACTTTGGCCCTTTGTTTGAGCTTCAGATAAGAATTCAAATTGTCTGATGTGAATGATGATAATTTAATAATAACAGAGCTGTAGAATATGTTGGCTGTATAAAAGCAAGTGCAATATATTGTCAATACAGACTTGTCAAAATCAGTGCAGTACCAAATCAATAGTCTAGAAGGGTGGGAATACTTATATTCCAATTATTAAGCTGTCCGATCCCTGCTCACTCTTTCTTTTACAGCAATCAATCCTTGTTTGAAGAAAGTTTGTCATGAGGCCGCAGACTGTATCCATGTTGGCCCAAATCGACACAGCTGTAAATGCCATGAAGGCTACACAGGTGACGGTAACTTGTGTTTACCCATTGATCCCTGTCAGACAAACTTTGGAGGTTGCCCCCTACCATCTTCTGTCTGCAAATATGATGGTCCTGGAAAGGTAAGAATGCAATGTACTGTGTAGCTTATTTTACATTACTTAAAGAGGACCTGCCACCATTTTGGGGACATGCGGTTTAATACACCGCTAGAAAGCCCAGATCGGCTTTCCCGTTCTGTGCCCCCAGTGAAGAGCTATTGGTGCTGGTACCGTAGCTCTTCACTGTCAAAAGGGCGTTTCTAACAGTCAGTCAGGAACACCCTTCCTCACAGCAGCCTCTACTGTTGGCTTTCTGTCGGTGTATTAAACTGCATGTCCCCAAAATGGTGAAAGGTCCTCTTTAAGAATAGTAAGTGGTCCATGTGTAGATTCTGGAAACTCTTTTTATTACTTTCAAAATTGCACTTACTAGTGTATTCAATGCAGACATTATACAAAAAGTACTGTGCAGGGGTACTGGACTACTTTTATAAAAGTACACGGACCTGTGTCTGATATCAAGAGAATGTCCAAGCTGAATAGTAGCTAAACAAGTCAAGTATATACAAATATTAATACACATCTCCAATCCCACCCAGTCTTTTCCATTCATCATTTGACCCCACCATGTCCCGTTGTGCCCCAATACATAGAGCCATTCTCTGTAGCATTCAGTGATGAAGCCTCCTTAATGGGCCCCATGCAGTATAATACCTCCTCACAGTATAATTCCCTCATGTTGGTCCTACACAGTATAATACCCCCTTAGTGCTCTGTACACAGTATAATGCCCCCTCAGTGGTTTCCACATGGTATAATGTCTTATTAGTGCCCACACACAGTACAATGCCCCATACTTATATTGCCCCTTGATGTCCCCACAAACCATAACGCCTCCCACACACTATAACACTCCTTAGTACCCCATGACAGTATAATGCCTCATTACTACCCCAACCCAGAGTAAATTCCCCCATAGTGCCCACACACAGTGCAATGTCCCCACAGTGCCAGAAAGTACATTATAGCATGAGGAGAATTATATAGGAAAAATAGCAATTTTGATTAGTACTAAAGCTAGACAGATGTCTACCATTAAGAAACAAGTAGCACATAATAAATAAAGCAGGATTAGGACATGTTGTTTGTATCAGTATGTTTCACCCGACCATTACACAGCTCCATGAAGATATTTGTGACAGGTTTTTCAGGAAACAGACATTTTCTTGGTTAATTTGTTTTGGGGGGTTTTCATTCATAGATAACTATTTCCTTGTAAGACATTGTCGTTAAAGAAAAAGTCTCATGTATTTAATGTTAGTGTCATTACGTAATTAAGAATGTAGAAAAGAATGCGGCTATTCATGGGGGCCACCATATTGAGCTTCCTTCCTGTATTGTCTATACATACAGATCAGCAATGTGTGTGTACTTTATGGGAGTCAATTGACAACAAAATGTCATAGATTGTTTCCTTACTCAGACCTCCTTCTGTAAGCAAGAATAGAAAGATGTTGCCAAAATCAGCTAATGCTTTGGTGGACCCATGTGCATATTACATGAGTAGCCATTACATATTGCCATTAATTTTAATGGATGATATGTAATACTACAAGCATTACAACAACATCACTGCTACTACTACTATACTACTACTACTACTACTACTACTACTACTACTACTACTACTACTACTACTACAATACTACTACTACAATACTACTACTACTACTACTACTACTTACTACTACTACTACTACAATACTACTACTACTACTACTACTACTACTACTACTACTACTATACCAATGTGTTGACAGTAATAATAAGAGTGTATATGTTATGTAATAGGCATTTGTTTTTTCCAGTCTCATTGTGAATGTGCAGAAGGATACACTAACTTTCAACCAGGAGTTGGATGCAAGCTAGTAGACATATGTACAACCAAGAATACATGCAGCAAACATGCGACCTGTACCACTGTTCCTCCAGGGAAAATTGAGTGAGTGTTTATTCCATGTATATATAATAGCTCCATGAGAAAATAATCCTATATAATAACACTTCCCATGTTGTACAGATGTCTATGCAAGAATGGTTATTCTGGTGATGGCTTTGTATGTTATGGAAACATATGGGATCGTATGAAAGAAATTAACAGTGAACCAGGACAGTGGCAGGGAAAGCTTTCTACTGCTCTTACCTTGTTTGGTAAGTGTTCATCCCTATTTCTAAAGGGAGTATTCCAGATACAATATTTATGGGGATATAAATGACTGATCGGTGGAACTGGAAGCCCGACTGGTCACACGGCCATGAGACTGTGAGACAACCCCAAATCTGTATTTTACACAATATCTATCCACAGACTCTTTGTATTTTTGATGTTGTTTCTTAACTTAAATACAGCATTAAAATAGTATCTGTTTCTTTATCCCAAAGAGGAGTATTCCTGGCCTCTATCTTCACTGGGACCATTCACTGTTCTAGTACCAATAAACAAAGGCATCAAAGCAAAGGATGTAAGTATACTAATATGGAAAAAATAATAATAATAATAATAATAATAATAATAATAATAATGACCTCCTGGTCTCTAATTCCTGGTCCTGTCTCAACACACAATAAATGGCTGGAGAACACTTGGTTCACACTAATGTTCAAGCCTCTCAGTCCCCCATTCTGCTCAAAATAGGCGGAGAGAAAAGTCCTGCACAGAGGACTTTTCTCTCTGCCTCTAAGCGGATAGGGTTTTGGTTTTAGTTTTTCATATCCTCAAGCAGGCCCAAAGGCTGTAAACTCAAATGCTAGTGTGAACATAGCTTTAGCCGATCACTGACCACAGTGTTGAGTTGCCAATAATTGGTGCCTACAGCCATTTACTGCATGTTGAGATGGGACCAGTAAGTAGAGACCACCAGAACAGCAGTGATAGAAGATCAGTAAGGTATCACTTTTTTAACCCATTCTGCTCCTTAAAAAAAAAAAAAAAAAATCTACCAGAAAACTCACATGCACCCAGACACCATTATGTCAAAAATATTTTTCATGTACATTGATTCATTTTCTAAAGCTATATGTGAAATCAGGTGTCTGTACATAAAACCTTCTTTCATGCATTTCAGGTAAAGAACCTTAAGTCAAATAAGGAAAGTGCTCTGTACTTTATAAAGCTTCATATGATTGCCGGCCAGCTGAATGCCGAAGACTTCAACAGCACAGATTTAATCTATACACTGACTGGAAAATCCGGGGAAGTAACAACTGGTGACACGGTGAGATTATTCATGTGCTGTACGGCATAGTTCACAACGTAACTAAGAAACTACAAAAATATTTTGGTACTGTATTTCTCCAAAAATAAGACAGGGTCTTCTATTATTTTTTTCAATGAAAAAAGGGCTTGGGTTTATTTTCGGGGTAGGTCTTATTTTTCAGGGACTGGAGCAAATCTGAATCTTTTCTGATTCGCACCAGATGAATCGCGTAAAATGATTAGGGTTAGTAACCAGGGGTATAACTGGAGGAGGTGCAGAGGGTGCAGTCGCACCGGGGCCCAGGAACCATAGGGGGCCCATAAGCATTGGGATCAGTATTGAGATTGCAGCCTCCATCTGGTCGTAAACCAAGGAGACCCACAGATTACCCTAACCACACTAAGGTGGATTAAGATTCTTAGCATCCGTAACCATCACTATCAAGAATTCACTGTAGGGATGAGGTAGGGGGCCGCAAACAAAAGATTGCATTGGGGCCCACAAGACTTTAGTTACAACACTGTTAGTAACTCTAACTTACATCCACAATTGATGGTGAAGGGTCAGTGGATCTTAAAAAAAACTTACTGGCACTCTCTCTTTCTAAAAATTTGTGTGGCATTGGCACCATGCCCGCTCTATCTCCTCTCCTTTACGCTAAGAGGGGGTGCTTTAGTGAAGTGGCTGCATCTCTGATAGTGAGCAGAGGTGGCACCTGATATCTGGCCACGTAGGCAGTCAAGCCCACAGTGTAGTAGCAGCCGGATGGTGGGATCCAGAAGCTGGCACTCGGGAAGCAGGAGGTGGTACTTGGGAGCAGGTAAGCAGATTTTGACCTGTTGGTCATTGCTGGATGATTGGGAGCTATGGTATGCCTATTCTCCATGTCAATGATGTCACATGACATATTCTATTGATGGAGGCGCTGAATGTAAATAGGGCTTATTTTTGGAGTAGGGCTTATATTTCAAGCCTGCTCCAAAAACTCTGCAAAATCAAGGTAGGGCTTATTTTTGGAGAAACAGGGTGGTTATTACTGTAAACTTAAATGGAGGATTTCGGGGTAACAGACTCTTTATCTCATCATTGTGGAAGGACTTTACAGTTGACTTTTATCTCTAGGATAATGAGCTGAAAATAAGGATTCGTGGAAGTAAGAAGAGAGGAAAAATTCTACAGAAAAATATCATTGCCTCCAATGGAATCCTGCATATCATAGACAAAGCTATGGATTTTGTGGAACCAACCCTGGAAAGCAACACTAAAGTAAATGATCCATAATCTGTAAGGAAGTGGTTGCTCTCGTGGAGTTATATGATCACTTATTCATTTGTATGGTGCTTCTTTCTTAATTTTTTTAGGAGACAATTATGGAAATACTACAAGAAAATGGTAGATACAATCGTTTCCGATCTCTGCTGGAGGTATTTTTTTGTTCTTATATAACATTTGAAGTTTAGTTGTCAACCATGGACTTGGAATATTACAGTGTTATGTGTCATATGTGTGTTGTTTAACAGAAATCTAACCTTGGACCAGATCTAGAAAAGGACGGACCCTACACAGTCTTCGTACCCAACAATGCTGCACTCTCTGAAATGGAAAACGGGACACTGGACTACCTGTTATCACAAGAGGTGTAGATGCTTTCTTACATTGTGCTAGCACAGGGTTGCACAATCTATTTTAAGCTGAGGCCTCACGTAGCGAGCTGCAGCCAAAAAGCACTGCAGGAAAACACGTGGCGGAAACGCATTGTAGTTTTTTCCACAGTGCATTTCACAGAACTTCCACAGGGTTTTCCAGTTTTTTAAATTGCAGCATGTCTACTGTGGATATTTTTCTGCAATCTGTGCATAGGATTAGCAAGAATCCCATCCACTTTGCAAGTACTTTAAAACACTGAGGTTTTTGCCAAAACTTCAAGGGGCCCCAGCCTTATCGTCAAATTGTACCATGCACAAGTGTAGCAATAAACGGGTGCTCCCATCTGAGCTATGGCATATTGACCATTTATGCTCTTAGTGACAGGATGAAGGTTCACATTTTAGATTCATACATACATGTAGCGAAGCCAAGAAAAGTCAATATTTGAGTATCTTATGACATATTTTTAGAACTATTTGAACATAGACAGAGATGCCTTTTTCCTAAAGGTTGGGACAGCATGGAATCAGAGGCTACTTTTACCATTGGTGGTGGTATGCGGCCCCTTAGGCCGCACCGCAGCGTGTGCACCCCAGTCTCAGTACATCATTATAGATATAAAGTTACAGACCATCTGCTTTATCAGTAATTTAAGAATTGTTTTCACCCTATAACTGGTGTATAGTATATATGACTATGTATAGTATAGTATAGTATTATGACTTTTTATTGTTTGTGTTGTATTTGCACACAGGGCTCCAGGAAACTTTTGGAGCTGTTGAGGTACCACATTATTTCATATACTCAGGTTAGTGAAACCTCTTGTTATATCTTTTAACAATCTGTCATTTAGCTATATTCACCTGGCAGTGATTAATAGCCGTGTGACAGCCGTTTTTTAACTTATTTTTAACTTTTTTTTAAATTATTAAATTAATAATTTTGTGATTAATGGACATGGCAGCATTGAATTCAATATAGTGAATGGGGGCTATTAACATGACCATTATTTTGATGGTCCCTTGTAACAGACTATCAATATATAGGTCATGTTCTATTTTTGTCCATTTTGATGGATCCATACTCTAAAATGTGTGGGGGATGCATGAAAACAGGTGCTCTTCGGGTGTAAAACATCTGTGAAAAATGATGTGTGATATGTGACCTGATGTCACTAGTAGTTAGTTAGTCTCTATAGTTAGTGCAATTGGGAGTGGGTGTACTGAATGTATAAAGAAGGGAATTACTAGTAAAGAAATAAGGTCAGTACATAGCACAGGGCTAGGGGTTTGATACTACTAGCATTGTGTGTTGTAGTAAGGTTTATATTACTCTTATCATGTACTTGTGTTATATATGAGATTGTCGACATTGTATTTTGTAGTTGGACGTTGCAAACATCATCTCTTCGACTCAGATTATGAGTATGGCAAACCAGCCAATCCAGTTTCGAACAACAAGTAATGTAAGTATTGGAGATGTGCTACTCACCTGTGACATGTTGTGTTGTGATCAATGGAGGCCAATCCTATATCCTACAGTACATTCACACAATAGTGCAAATATTTTTAAATCGGATATCACATGGCTGCAATAATTTCACTGTATGCGAATGTAGTTTCTGTTCTTATGTGCAGTCTTCTTTGTTGTAGCCTGTTTGTAAGCTTTTAGGCTGAGGTCCCACTTTGTGGAATTTGCAGATTTTGCTTTGGTTTTTTGAGCCAAAGCCAGGATTTGATTCAGCAGAAGGAAGAAGTATAAGTACTTCCTATATATTTCCATTCTTTTTATAGCTATTCTTGACTTTTACTCAAAAAATCTGCAAAATCTGCAACAAAGAAGGCTATGTTTCCGCAACATGGGGCCTCAGCCTTAAAGCTAGGTTCACATCTGCCTTTGGAGTCTCTGCCTCAGATTACACCTAAAATCAGTGTAGAAAAAAGTCCTGCAAAGAGGATTTTTCTCTCCACCAGTATCATTCTAGTCTATGGTGTCCACGGTTAACTGTTTTTTAAGCGGAGGGGATCTCTGTTGCTCGGGTTCCCATGTGAACTTGAACAATGGAGAGATGAATGATAGTGTGAACCTGGTGCAAGCTGTTTTTGCTGCTTTCAGATTAATACACAATAAATGCATTTGCATTCCTATTACAGTCATGGCCAAAAGTTTTGAGAATGACATCATTACACAGAAATACAGAAATATAATTGCAATCATATTATGAGTAACAAAAGCTTATATTGACAGTTAGAATGAGTTAATGCAGCAAGTCAATATTTGCAGTGTTGACCCTTCTTCTTCAGGACCTCTGCAATTCTCCCTGGCATGCTCTCAATCAACTTCTGGACCAAATCCTGACTGATAGCAGTCCATTCTTGCACAATCAATGCTTGCATTTTGTCAGAATTTGTAGGTTTTTGTTTGCCCACCCGTCTCTTGATGATTGACCACAAGTTCTCAATGGGATTAAGATCTGGGGAGTTTCCAGGCCATGGACCCAAAATCTCTATGTTTTGTTCCCTGAGCCATTTAGTTCTCACCTTTGCTTTATGGCAAGGTGCTCCATCATGCTGGAAAAGGCATTGTTGATCGCCAAACTGCTCTTGGACGGTTGGGAGAAATTGATTTTGGAGGACATTCTGGTACCATTCTTTATTCATGGCTGTGTTTTTAGGCAAGACTGTGAGAGAGCCGATTCCCTAGGCTGAGAAGCAACCCCACACATGAATGGTTTCAGGATGCTTTACAGTTGGCATGAGACAAGACTGGTGGTAGCACTCACCTCGTCTTCTCCGAATAAGCTGTTTTCCAGATGTCCCAAACAATCGAAAAGGGGATTCATCAGAGAAAATGACTTTACCCCAGTCCTCAGCAGTCCACTCCCTGTACCTTTTGCAGAATATCAGTCTGTCCCTGATGTTTTTTCTGGAGAGAAGTGGCTTCTTTGCTGCCCTCCTTGAGACCAGGCCTTGTTCCAAAAGTCTCCGCCTCACAGTGCGTGCAGATGCACTCACACCTGCCTGCTGCCATTCCTGAGCAAGCTCTGCACTGCTGGTAGCCCGATCCCGCAGCTGAAACACTTTTAAGAGACGGTCCTGGCGCTTGCTGGTCTTTCTTGGGTGCCCTGGAGCCTTTTTGCCAACAATGGAACCTCTCTCCTTGAAGTTCTTGATGATGCGATAGATTGTTGACTGAGGTGCAATCTTTCTAGCTGCGATACTCTTCCCTGTTAGGCCATTTTTGTGCAGTGCAATGATGACTGCACGTGTTTCTTTAGAAATAACCATGGTTAACAGAAGAGAAACAATGATGCCAAGCACCAGCCTCCTTTTAAAGTGTCCAGTGGTGTCATTCTTACTTAATCATAACAGATTGATCTCCAGCCCTGTCCTCATCAACACCCACACCTGTGTTAATGGAGCAATCACTGAAACGATGTTAGCTGGTCCTTTTAAGGCAGGACTGCAATGATGTTGAAATGTGTTCTGGGGGGATAAAGTTCATTTTCTAGGCAAATATTGACTTTGCAAGTAATTGCTGTTAAGCTGATCACTCTTCATAACATTCTGGAGTATATGCAAATTCCCATTACTAAACTGAAGCAGTAGACTTTGTAAAAATTTATATTTGTATCATTCTCAAAACTTTTGGCCATGACTGTATATAACAAGGTTCCTGTCTCGTGCTACCTGACATATTCCTTTTACATTTACAGTCTAATGATAAAGATTGTACCTCCAGTTCTTTCTTTAAACTCAGTGACTGTGGGGTCATAGAAAATCTAGAACAAGTAAAAATCAGTGGTGTATTCACACTCGGTCAGATGTCTGCTCATTTCATAGCCTTCCGTTACAGCATAAAGTGTATTGGTTACATACTTTCTTGCTATATATAAGCCATGTGTATTATTAGAGTTATTCCAATTTGGGGCCCTGTCTGTAACATTGTATTATAGTAGGTAAAAGCTCAAAATGACACACAAGTCTAAAGAAAAAAACTACAGATGTCAAAGCTTATGTTTGATTTTTTAAATTAATCTTACAATATGTTGCAATAATTTATAGTATTGGTCAATACACACTTATTTTTTCTTAAAGGGACAAATTTTAGTCAATGGAGAAGAGGTCGAAGAAGCTGACGTTGCAGCAAAGAATGGCCGTATATATACTCTGGATGGTGTTCTCATTCCACCTTCTATCCTGCCCATTCTACCACATAGATGCGATGAGACTAGATATGAAATAAAACCTGTGAGTGGATTGTAAAGTCATTACATTTATGATTAGCGGACTATTGTGAATAATAGACAGACATTATCTGGTATAATAGGATCGGATGTGACCATGATGGAGCTATAACCAATGACAACATGTACCTTGCAAACATTTCATTGTGGTATAAATGTTACTCCACTATAGATATATGTGAAATTCCAATAATTTGCACCTTGGGTTTGGGATGAAAAAATATTTCTATTATAAAATAAAAGTATACAAAACTCATTTGCAAGGTTTATGCACCTGATTTACCACCAATACCAAGTGTCGGATTTTAGGCAATCTAAACTGTCCATGCAGGTGTAATGTAATATAACTGCACTGTACATATAGTAAGTCACATAAGCATTGCATGCTGGTCACTGTTGTACTTCCATGTTAGGGCTCCTGTGTCTCCTGTGGTATGGTCCTCCTCAGTAGATGTCCGCCAGGAAGTGAAAGAACAGTAAGACTCTATAGTTCATTAGCAATATACTGCAAATGACAGATGAACAGATATAACCTCTGTATCTCACATTTGCTTTCAGTCTCTTTTTAAACACAAGTGTACCTATCGAAATCCTATTATGGAAAGTGACTGGTGGGTGCCTTCAGTAGGTTGCTCAAGATACTGCAACTTCACTGTACCGGTAAGTATGTTTGTTGCATATTTATGCCTCTATAATATAGTTAGACTGAGTTGTAGGAAAACAGTAGGGTAGATTTATTAACACTGGTCTAAATAAAAATGGTCTAATCCTAGAGAAGTTTTGTTACGGAACATCAAAATATAGGTCATGCTCTACTACTGGCTGTTTTCATGGGTCACCCTATAGACTGTTACCCCGCATTCACACGACTGACTTAGCTGCGCTGCTAGCAGTCCCTACCTTCCAGCGGCCTACTGTCTAGTACTATAATCGGTATGGGACAGTATGTCAATGGGAGACAGAGAATCCTAGCAGCACAGATAAGTATCATGTTAGGAGTCCTTCTGCCAACGTACTATTCAGGCCGGTAAATCTGGCCAACACTCGGACCAAGTATCACTCAGTGGTGTGTCTGTGGGGTAATATATGAGTCTGGGGTAAATGGGCATGTTAATGTAGGCTAAAGCTGAAGATTTGCCAGGTATATTGTTAAGGTGAATGCTGCTTGATAGATTCAGCCATCTTGTCACATGTTATACATGTTCTCCCTCCTGGCTCTATTACTTTACACCGGTAATTTGCTAAAAGAAATAACTTTAGTGCATTTCATGACTCAACAAAGTCCTTTTCTGGACACATTTGAAAAGTGTCTAACAAGGCATGAAAAGTGTCTAAGGCTGAGGCCACATTGCAGAAAAGCTGTTTTTTTGTTCCACATTTTGCTTCAATTTTTGAGCAAAGCCAAGAGTAGTTTTCTCAGAAGGGAGGAGTATGAGAGCTTCCTTTATATCTCCCATTCCTTCTGTAGCCATTCATGGCTTTGGCTCACAAAAACACAGCAAAATCCGCAAAAAAAAGTTGTGTTTCTGCACCATATGATCTAAGGCTTAGACTCTAAGAAACAGATAGTAAATGTGACACACACCATATTTTTGGCATCTGTTCTTGACCACAAAAAATATCAGAATTCTGGCATACTTACCTTATTAAAGGGATCCTATCATTAAAATCCCTTTTTTCTAACTAACACGTAGGAATAGCCTTAAGAAAGGTTATTCTTCTCCTACCTTTAGATGCCTTCACTGCACCTGCGCACGGTCATTTTTTTGTGGCAGCTTACGCAAGCTCTTGTAGTAAGCGGTAACAAAAAAATGGTCACGCGCAGGTGCAGTCAGCTCTGCCCGAGACCTGCTGGCAGAGCTGATTGTGCATGCGTAGAAGATTGAAAGCCAGGCCGGAAGACGTTGCATAGAGGCCGGTTCCTGATGAAGATGGAGGTGGCGCTGGAGAGTTCTCTCACAGCATTGGGGACGCCTCCAGTGCTGTTTGAGCTCTGGGGCCCGCCCCCTGTGCTACGAGAAAACTAATTTGCATAAATATGGAAAACTGAATATCTACTGAATGGCGGCGCAGAGAAGACATCTAAAGGTAGGAGAAGAATAGCCTTTCTTAAGGCTATTCCTACGTGTTAGTTAGAAAAAAAGGGATTCTAATGATAGAATCCCTTTAAGTCTTAAAAAAAATATATCTTCATTGTAACTCGTCTATTGCTTATAATGTTTTTGTAGGTGCCCAAGTGTTGCAAAGGATTTTATGGCCCTGAATGCAGACCTTGTCCTGGTGGCTTTACTAACCCATGCTCAGGAAATGGAGAGGTAGGTGGACGGTATGACTGTATGGAATTGTAGGGGAATTCTTCAGTTTGTACACAGTTTTAAAGTTTAGATATAGAAATAATCTACAATTCTACAGAACCTGGAGGTATAGCCTAAAGCTAATTTATTAATTCTGCAGGTTTCAGAGCTAAAATCTCCAGTAGCTGTATACATGCTGTATACATTTTTATATCCAATTCCAATAGAGTTTCCTGTGCTTTTAATACAGTTGGGCCTGCAGGACTATGATGTATATGATGTATATGCTAAATACATGCTAAAAGGTCACCTTTTGGCATTTGTTTCAATACTAAAGCTTATGGCTACGTCACCATATGCTGTATATTGGGGGAGGTCTAAGTAAATATACAAAATGTGTGAATTTATCCTTACGCAGCAATTTCCAAGCTGTTTACCATGGGGATCCCCTACAATCATATTATACTTACTGTCAAAGGGCTGCATTTGAAATTGTTCTTTTTTGGGGAACCCTTAACCAGTTTACAACGAACTCTAGGAGTTTACTGAGGTTTAAAATCCTTCAATATGTACAAGTCATATACAGTATTTGATGGAAAATGGACCATTAGCTTGGAAGACTTTTGCTACATCATTTGCCCTGCCGTTCATAATGGGGATTGCCTTTCAGTAGTCAGGTGGTTTCTCCATCATATACTGGCCCCGTTCACGTGCTGTCTCCTTGCTCATCACTGTCTGGACATGTTTTCAGACATTTATAACTTTACTTTTCTGAAACAGAAAGATTACAGAGGGCAGCAATAGAAAGGGAATGGCATCTTCCTGCACATGATGGGGCCAGTTTATGGTGGACACCACACCAGACATGTTCCCTTTAAACAGTGTCATCTTTATTATGATGTATTCTTTTTCTGTGTTTCAGTGTATGGATGGAATCATGGGGAACGGGACTTGCGTCTGTGATGAGGCATTTTCTGGTTCTACCTGTCAGCGATGTTTAGATACAGACAAGTATGGCCCTCGCTGTGATAAAAGTAAGTGCTGTATGGTAACCATCCCATTATAAGACTTATACTGTATATTAAAGGTCTTTACTTTAAGTTACTTACCCTAATGTAATGTTATTAATACAGCTATGCTAAATATACAGTAGAATAGTATATAGATAGATAGATCTGTTTTCTTCATTGTATTAAACTACATAGGTATTGTGAGTTTTCATTCTACAAATGAAAGTTTACCGGTAAGGTTATAAAAAGGGAAACTACTAATGTAATATTACTTGTCCTTAGAGTGTGGATGTATCCATGGAAGATGCAATAACCATATAGACAGTGATGGTAGCTGCCTGGCTGGATCTTGTAAACCTGGATATACAGGACAATTCTGTGATAGGAAGACTTCTCCTTGTGGACCACTTATTACGTTCTGCCATGCTCATGCCGAGTGTACATACAGTAATGGCTCACCAAGGTATGCTAGTATTACAAAGCTATGTATTGATTCATACCTGCCAATGTACTGTACGCACTGAGGGGAATTCAGTAACCGATCTACGCCAGTTTTATGGCATATATGGGTGTAAATGTGTCAAATCTTTGGCTTATGGCCCTTTCTTGCACCAAAGATGTGCCAAATTAGACCCTGTTTGCCACTAATATCTAAGATCGCTGCTTTCTTTATGTGAGTTGACATTTTTATTCTCTACCACCAGGGTCTGACAATTATCCTCATTGAAGTTGGCTGTAGAAATAGGATACCTTTTGGCTAACTTTTCTATAAGGGTATTTTCAGCCTGTGAAATATCGACCATATGTCGACTGTGTTTCTGGAGCTGAAAACTGTCCAGAGACCCGTAGCCATAGTCCTCTATGATGATGATGGGAGTCACTGACTACTGTCCTGTACTAAAAGCATAATGCTCCGAGGCCAGGCAGTGTTCAGTCCAGGTATTACAGCCAACATACAGTCCATATTTCATAGCCTGCTTGTATGAAATTGGTCTTAGATATTCAATATGACATGTTTAAAAGAATATTTGGCAGAAATCTGAGGCTGAGACTGTTCAGCAGATCCGCACACACATTAGTACCATTGTGATTCAATGGAGATACTTCACAGCTTTTCTGTGCAGAATTTGAGAGATTCTGAGATCAATCTGAGATTTTTTCTGGAGCAAGTGAATGCTATCTGAATTAAAACCTGCATTCACATATAGGATGGAGTGTGGTTTATCATATGATTTAACCCTTTTCTTTCCAAGCACGTAGCTCTATGTCCTCCCAGGGTGTCACTTGTCTAGCCGAGGACGTAGCTACTACGTGCTTACTTCTATTGCCCATATCTCTGGTCTTGTTTGGGCTATGAAGATAATTTTAGATTCATTTTAAAGATGAAAATTTCATCTTTAAAATGATATCAAGGACTTCATGTTAAATCTTACTGTGCCAAAGCAATTCACTGTTGAAAATGCTATTAGGGATTGAGATCCCATTGAAGATCTCAATTCCCGACAGCGTTTTTAACAGCGATTCGCTCAAAATCTGTAAGGACTATTATGAAGAATTTGATATCATTATTACAGATGAGATTCTCATCTTTAAAATGAATCTAAAATTATCTTCATAGCCCAAACGAGTCCTGAGATACAGGACTTTAAATTGTCCCCCCTCCTGTCTCATGAACTGTAAGGAAGGGGGGTGGGGAAGAGGACTCCTGCAGTGTGCACAAGACAGAGAAGCATTTTCTCTGTCTCTGTGCATAACCTATATGTAACCCCAGGAGGGGCGGAGAAGGGGCTTTAGTCCCTATTTCCCCCTCCTGTCAATCAGAGAGCATACTATGCTTTGCACTCTGATTGTCACATATGGGTATAATGTAATTCCCCCCCTGAGCATTACTAGAGGGGTATTCTTATGTTATACGCTCTAAACATAACCAGGAAGTTTATTGGCGCTGTGACCCAGACATTTACCATTGTCCAGGTCGCAACGCCCCAAAAAAAAGTTGCACCAAACATTTAAACAACATATACGCAAAGTCGTGAATAAAGTTTACATTTCGCCCAATCCCTGTGCTGTCCATACCTGAGCTTTGTAGAGTAAAATACGCCTCTAGCAATGTCCGTTACATATTAAAATAATAGTAATAACGATTATCACTAGAGATGAAGGTCTAGATTGCTGGAAAATAATATTTTTATGTAAAGTCCTATTTAATTTGCATGCACAAAATGAGTTGGCGCATTTCTGCAATTTTGGCGTTTCTTTAACACCCGCCCCTGTAAATATATACATGTGTGGTATGTATGAACTCCTCACATATTGCAGTTTTTTTTTTAAAGTACATTTTGTTTGCAGAAACGGATTGCTTGAGTTGCACTTTAGTGGCAAATTTGAATTTTTGTGCAATTTTTGCTTGCAATCTCTGTTTGCGCAACATTGCATGAAGGTGGTTGTGTAATCTCAAAAAAGTTAGATTTTTGGTATAACAGTCACAGTTTGGCAGTGAAAGGGTTAACAGAGATTTCAATGTGTAATCTGCAACAAAATCTGCATCAAGTGGAGCACATATGAAGAGAATGTCAACAGCCTTGATACATTGCGTAAAAGTTGCATTGTTTCTTCTGTATTTACATACTTCTGGTGATCCATATAGTAAGTAACAAGGATCCTTATGTTCTTCTTTCAGTTGTGTGTGTAAATTAGGATATGAAGGAGACGGTATAGACTGTACAGAAACAAATGCCTGTATGGTTTCTGGCAAATCGCCCTGCAGTGTAAATGTGAGTAGACCTTTCTCCAAAATGAATTTACAGTATGTTGTCTTTACTGCTTCCTAAAGACTGTTTAAAGACATTTGTTCCACTGATATTGATATTAATGTGTCCATACAGGCTCAGTGTATTCCAACAGCACCAGGAAAATTTGAGTGTGTATGTCGTGCAGGATGGACAGGCGATGGAAGAGACTGCTCGGAGGTTAATAACTGTCTCCTTGATGACAGAGGAGGATGCCATCCAGATGCGGACTGTGTATATATTGGCCCTGGCCAGGTGAATAGCTACCTCCTCTATTCATACCACCAATCAGTACAGTAGTATGTAACCTATATACCATACTAACAATAGTTACAGTAGTATGTAACCTATATACCATACTACCAATTGGTACAGTAGTATGTAACCTATATACCATACCACCAATCGGTACAGTAGTATGTAACTTATATACCATACTACCAATTGGTACAGTAGTATGTAACTTATATACCATACTACCAATCGGTACAGTAGTATGTAACTTATATACCATACTACCAATTGGTACAGTAGTATGTAACTTATATACCATACTACCAATTGGTACAGTAGTATGTAACTTTATTGTAGCTGCTATTCATGGCAGATAAGTCACACAGCTTGGGAATCACAAGTTAATCCTTCTTTAACAACACTCACAAGTGTCAGAAAATGCTGGGATCAATTTAGTTCATTTAGATTAAGTCAATTAAATATGTATATTTACTTAGTCTAGGTTCATACCGGGACTGGGCTCTCCATCCTTCACGTCCGCCATGGGACGTGAAGGGGACTGAAACCCATGGAAAGAAAAGACCTGTGAGCAGGTTTTTTCTCTGTTGAAAACTCCACCGCAGAAACTGATGAAAATCAACAGAGACTCCTGCATAGATGTGAACCTAGCCTTAGAAGGAAAAATACAGATAGAGATCTAGTGCTACTAATATTAACTTTATTATCTCACTGTGAGTGCTTTATTCCCTTCAATACTGCACATCACTATAATGTCCTATATAGTGGTGTTGCTGAATGACAATAAGGAACCAGAATCTTCCATTTTGACAATGTGATGTCTATTGGACACATCATAGTCGTCACCGCCTAACAACTAAGAGAAAACTGTGAATTTGAGATAGATCCTGCATTGGGATAACTGCTTCAAATGCACAATAGAAGTCATGTAATAGAAATAGTATTATATACCACATATACATACATGGCAGCTTTTCAAGTCATCCAAAAGTTTAGATATGCTTACACAAGCTTAATATGGGTCCATTATTGTGGCTGCAAATCCCATCCTACTCACAGTTACCTCTATGATGCTGATAGTTCAGGTCATAAGATCTCTATTCAGGCCGTAATTTGCAGCTTAAATATGGGATCAAAAACGCATCAGCATTATAATTCTATAAACGTTGGTTACATACAGTGTGGGTCAGGTCATAGAACGAAGATCTGTTTTTTGAGCATTCAGTTAATTTGCAAATGTCTCCATGTCTGCGCAAGTCTTAGCCTGCATTCAGACAACAGTGAAAATTGACCCTGTGATGGATGGGGTTTTTTAACAGCCATTGCTAGGCTGCATTAAATTCAATGTATATAAATGGGACTATTAAATGACTGTTTTTGACTATCTATTTTAATGGACCATCAAAAAATATGTCATGTCCTATTTGTACATGTTTTCACATATCCCTAAATAAAGTCAAACCTATGAGTGATACATGAAAATGTGTGCCACTGGGACGGAAAATAAAAAATACAGAATGTTGTTCTCTTGTTTTTTTCTAGAGCGATTGTGAATGCAAGAAAGGATTCCGAGGCGATGGCATTCAGTGTGAGCCGGTGAACACTTGCCTCGGAGAGACTGCTAAGTGTCATTTTCTAGTAGGTTTCATACCCTAAACATTATCATTTGGATTTATTAATGTTGTAACATATTCATGTGATCTATGTATTATTGCCTTTAGTTCTGTTCCGCTGACTTAACAGCCAGCCCCAGAAGCTAAATGTTCATATATAATGATATACTTATTACTTAGAGATTATCGGCCATCAATGTCCTTGAGGAGCTCTGATAGCGCTGTATTTGGCATAAGAGGCTAGATAAAGAAATGCTGGCTAAAGCTACATTCTTTTATTCTTTTATATAGGCAACATGTCAAAAAGCAGCATCAGGTTTCTGGGAGTGTGTTTGTAAAGAAGGGTTTGAAGGCGATGGAAAGGTCTGCTATGGAAGTGTAGCAGATGTAAGTATTCACATATATCCAAAGCATTGTTTCCGTTTGATATAAAACATAGCAGAATGAAATGTCATTCACAAGGCAAGTAGCTAAACATCTGAAGTATATTGAATTGTCAATTATAGCTCTTCCATTTTCCTTTATTTTTTCCCTTCATTTTCCTATTTCTTAGGATGCGAAGTAAGTGCAAACCATTTTTAACACATAAATGACACCTTTCATTTTTGGTCTTAGGTGGTGACATCACTTCCAGAAGCCTCAGAATTTTCTAAATGCCTAAATGTAAGTTGTAAATGTAACTTTTTTAGGCTTAATGTATGTATTATGGATCTGTAAAACATGCTATGGCCTATGTTGTACATCCATGTTCCCCCATACAAATGTCAAATGAATCAGTCACAAAGGTATATTTCCATAGAAATAAATCTCCTATCCACAGGATATGGTACAGATGTCTGTTCAGTGGTGTCTGACTACTGGGACCCCCACCAATCATGAGAATGAGGTTTTATTGTCCCACCATGTATATGAAGCAGCGCTCAATCTGTTCACATCTATAGGACCTAAGTAATATGCTTGGCAATTTGAGGAAGCCCCATAGCGGGGAGCTGAAAAGAAGCAAAGGAGCGCAGTGTTTCTGCCCCATTACTCTAGTGATCAAAGGGGATCTCCGCACCCCCACCAATCAAAACCTTTGACCTATCACAATGTTTGTTAAAAGGATAGGTACTCTTGTGCTTCATTTTTCCTGCTAGGGTTACTGAAATCTGTAGACTATTGCCCCTAGCTAACCTCCAGAATTACTTTATCAATTTCTCCATACCATCCATGTTCATATTCCATATATACCTGCTTGCAAAGAACTCTGACCTGGATGAATATTCTTTTCCAGTCTTATAACTGATATACAGTAACAATAGATGACAAACTGTTGCATGTAAGAAGTTGTGTTCAGACACATAATCTGACTTTATGACTTCCATTTTAGGATCCTGATATAAAATACTTGATTTCTCAATCTTCAAATCTCACGTTGTTTCTCCCCTCTCGACGGGCATTTGACAACATGAAGGACAAGACATACTGGACGAAAAAAGAGAATGCAGCAACCTTAGTAAAGTAATCCCATCGTTCTTTATCGGTTCCTCTTTTCCATATCAAGTGAATTGACTATAAACAGAATAATGTGATAATAATGATCTGTGTGTTTCATAGGGAACCTATCTAATACACTCTACAACTGGTACATGTGCTATAGAAATCCAGCAGTGATGGGGGCACCAGCAAGGAGCACACATACAGAACCGTGCTAGTTCCCCCGTTCCTTGAGTTTTTATATCAGTATCCTCAAGACTATTGAATATAGAAGCAGTACTAGCACTACTAGGTGCAAGGAGGCCTTGCTAGGCAATTATACCATTGTACTGCTTGTATTGTTCCTCAAGCCCAGTTAAGTGAGAATATCGGAGAGTGTGACGGAAGTGACTTTTTTTTTACCTTATAGCACTATGTAGGTCATACAGTTATTAAGATAATACAGTGAGAGTTATTTTTTGTTATAGTCAAGGTTACAGACGTAATTGTCACATTGACTGACAGGGCAGCAGCAATGATGTTGCTGGGCTAAGGCTCTTACAAGAATCCTAATACACACTCAGTACTGCTTGGCTGCTCACAGAAGATTCAACTGAACTCTAAGTTCAGATTCTCCTCCCCTTACCCCCAGCACCCTAAATATAGGGGCGCACCACCTCGCCGGGGGAATGTCCCTGAAAAGTCTTAAAACACATAGGAAGCTGCTAACATATACACAGCAGTGGCACACTACACGCACGACTAAACAAAGAAAACATTTAGGAGTGCCCGTTGGGATGCGATAGATAGATAGATAGATAGATAGATAGATAGATAGATAGATAGATAGATAGATAGATAGATAGATAGATAGATAGATAGTAATTTGGTTTTTAACCAAAGTATTATATTTTTTTTCTAGGCATCACATTTTGACAGGTGTCTACCGATATGATGATATCAAGAACTTATCGTCATCTGATTTATTGGCTACTTCCCTTAATCGTAATTTTCTTCAACTTTCTAAAGAAAATGGGGTAAGTAAAGACTGTATTTACACAAGCATATACACATGGAGTGGGACTTGCATCGGCCTAATTTCACAAGCGGATGTAAACTCATGAGTGAGGAACAATCCCTACTACAACCGTTTCTCCCCCCATTCAGCTGAATTGCCTGTCAGCTGCACATCCGGATTACAAAGGGTGATGTGCTACCAATAATCTACATATTATATCCTGTATAAAAGATACAATCAGCTGACCAGCGCTCATTAGGACTATTATACTAGGAGCGCTCATTACCATAATAGCCTGAATATTGGGCTAAAAGAGCCTTTATAAGGCCCTGTAAGTCAACAAAGATTGAGATATTATAACAAACAACACTTAGCATAAAACATAACTTTTAATGTCAAATATGGTCAGCTAAAATCTTTCAACGGTATAGCTAGGGCTAAAATTAGAATACATAACTCAATAAGAAAAGTAGGGAACACTATAGAGATATAGCTTTTTTGCAATGTTCCTAGATACTGCAGGGTAGTTCAGCTTAGGGGAGTGATAATCACAACTTAACAGGTGACGGTTAGCACTAAATAGGTGCCTAGATGATGATAATCTCACTGATACTGTAGCTGATAACAATGTTGTATAGAGTAAATACCTTCTTCCCCCCTACTGTTTTGATGCTGTTCACACTGCCCTAAAGCGTCCACTCAATAGCAAAGTTAATCTGACACCTAAACATATAACTAGTGTCCCTGTCCATTTGATAAATATGCCATTCTATAGGGTTCACACTAGATATGCTGTAAATAATTAATCTCTCTACGCGTTTCGATTACATATTCTCATCAGGAGAGGATAAGGAAAAATAATAAAGAAGATGTTGCGGTAAAAACCGCATTTCCCAGTTCCCCGATGGTGGGAGCCAGTACTCAGTGTCAGACTGAGATATTATTGTCTTTTATATGGAATAGAGTTGGCAGAGCAGATGCAGGGAATTTCATTGCCCTGTGGGTGCTTTTCTATTATTCAAAATTTGGGTAATCATATAATTGTTGATCATGAATTGTAGTTCTCAATAGAACAGAATACCTGAATTATGTACATCAAATCCTAACGATAGTTAACGAATTCTGGACCACCCTGTTGACTTTATATCAGGGATAGTTCATTCACGGTGTACGCAGCTATTGGAGCCACCATAATGTGGCTCCACTTCCAGCTCTGTGCTCCTATGACCACCAGAGACTAGGAACCTCATGAGCTGCTGAGTTCTCGAGGACCCAGTCCATACTACAGTATGTGATAGAAGGCTGCATTCCTGTAACTAGGGCTGATGTACCAGTCCCAATTACAGAAGTCAGCAAAACAAGCAAAAATAAAATGTCCATATAAGGGGGGAATAAAGTATAAAAATAAAATTAAATAAAAAAAAAATGAAGTGGGGAAAAAACGCCACTACCTCATCTACATCACAGATTCTACCCCAGCCCCAGGTGACGCAACAATAATTGTCACCTACTTAAAATTTACCGTAACGGAGAGGGAAAACTATTTTAAAAAATTTTTTTGTAGCATTTTGTGCTATTAAAAAATAACATGAAAAATATGAAAACTAGACACATTTTTGTTTACATTTTCTCGGATATTTCAATAAAGGAAAATATTGGAAAATAAAAACAGAATAAAAATAAAGCCCTATTTACCATAAAAATTACTTGAATAACCCAGAGAAAAAAAATGTTATAGCCCTTGAAAGTGCATGTACAAAAGAAAAAAAAAATATGTGCGCTCCTAAACTAGGGGAAATGGCCTGATTCTGAAATGGTTAATGCAATAAATAATGGAGTGTTTTTTACATTTTAGAATATTACTGTTGGAGGTGCCAACATTATTGTCAGCGACATAGCAGCTACAAATGGAGTTGTCCATCTCATTGACAAGGTAAATCTCTTCATTATTTTGGTGATATTTTGAAAGCCATGACATGAAGATGTTTTCTTTTTGTATGCCATACTATTACTGATAAGATGTTGTTCAGATTTACGTCTATAAAAATTTCTAGTCCATACTAATTTCCCATTTGCAATTTCAGTTGTAGCATACTTTCATTTCACCTTAGCATCTTGTTGTTTTGGACCTTTTTTGCACACACTGACTACTTTTTGGTTAATAAAATGATTTTTTCATGGAGGCAAATAAAAGTTTACTTTTTTTTTTACCATGGTTTGCCCAATAGCAGTGTTTTGCTTGCAGCTTGTGGCTGCTGTCACTTTACTTCTCCAAGTAGTCACAGCTGCCGATCACTTACAGACCCTTCTTGAATCTGATTTTTCGTCTCCTCTGCCATGGACTCCCCCTTACTGCTCCCAAATACACTTTGACTCGGTGGCGTAACTAGGACTGCGCACTCTATTATGCCCCATAGTGGCCCCTGCACACACTATTATGTCCCTCAGTGGCCCATCCACACAGTATTATCCCCCATAGTGGCCCCTCCACACAGTATTATCCCCCATAGTGGCCCCTCCACACAGTATTATCCCCCCATAGTGGCCCCTCCACACAGTATTCTCCCCCATAGTGGCCCCAGCACACAGTATTATGTCCCACTGTGGACACCCATAAACAATTATTATACTCTGGGGTCTTTTCAGACCCCAGAGTATAATAATCGGAGACCCAGGGGAGAAAAACATTTTTTTTAAAAACTCTGTTGCTCACCTATCTCCTACGCTGTCGGCCTCCGAAGTAGTCCATCTTCAATGATGTCAGACGTCACATGAACCGGGACGCAGGCCGGGGTCATGAGACGTCAGACGACTAGGCCGAAGCCTGCCTGGATCGTGGAGAGGTAAGTAACAGTGTTTTTTATGTTTCTTACCTCTCCGCCAAAAGACCCCCCGAGTATAATGATAGCAGCGGTAGAGGCTGTCACCGGGCCCCTAATGTCCCGGGCCCGGTGGCAGCTGCCTCTGCTGCTACGGTAGTAGTTACACCACTGCTTTGACTATAAGCTGCACGTGCCTGCCCTTTCCTCTTTTTAAAGGGCTAGTGTGCACCAAGTAAGTTGTCTATTGCCAATCCCAGTCTGCCATTGGTGATACGCAGCACCCCATTGGAGGGAACCAGGATGATGGGAGTAGTATTTACTTAAAATAAGATTTATCATGGTGGCTAGATAGCGTAACCAAATTCTTCCAGCTTTCCTCCTGGGCTGGTGCAGAGCTGAGGGGGCCTGTTGGGTATCTGATGCTGGTGGTAGTCTTTTCCCTGGGGCCCGTCTTGTAGATTGTAGTTACACTGCCTGCACTTGCCTCGACTAAATGCCCACCAGGATGTCAGACAGGGCCAATGCTCTCAACTTACTCTCAGACTCCAGAAAAGTCTCTCTTGAACTCCAAAGTTTTTTTTCTCTCTCTCTGCCTCTAAGCAGCCATACTCTCCTGACTCAGGGCTGCAGTGTTGTCTGTCTACATCTGCTCTGTCTACAACCATGGAAGCTGGGTGAAGGCTCCTGATCTTCTCCCACATTCCAGAACTAACTGGCTACAACATGCCAAAACTCAATACCCTCCCCACAGTGGTCCAGCTCAGATAAGGGAAAAGCACATGTTACATAGGAGCTATATACAAAATTGTCTAGAAAAGCCACATACGTAGTATACACAGTTTTGCAATGTATAGATAAGACACCATCACACTGTTCATAATGCCTGAGCAAAGGTTTCTACTTCACTAGTGTCTTGTCCAAAGTGACTTAATATTCTGCTCATTTCCCTGTTATTAGTTCTTGTCCCTGCCAGCTGTTTTGGCTCTGCTGTTTGCCCATACTCACAGCGGGTACTTTTCTGACCTTCCCATCAATACCACCTGCCTGTTCTTAACTCTGCACAAATTTTACATGCAATGTATTCTATATGCGTTAAGGTAAAAGAAACACGTATACTCAACATGGCCCTATAACAATCTGTCAGCATGATATTATGAATCTCTACAATATTCATCCATTAACATCACAGTGATGTACATGGGAATTTAGGCTGGCATAAGGGTTAGTGATCATTTTTAAAATAATCTTGTGTTATTTAGCCCATATTCAGTGACGTACCAGTCTTCCATTTTCCTAATTCTGAATGGACAGAAGGGAGTAAGTCGCTGGCGATTCTCTCTGCTGGTGTCCTAATTCCCAAGAACAATTCTATCTGTCATATTGAAAACTAACTGCTTGATCCTTATCTTCTCTGACATGTGTTGTCACTGAAGAGTCAGGAGGCTTCCATGTATATTAGACAGTCAGCCTGTCCTGCTGAAACCAGTAGGCTTAACCAACATTAATATAATGCATATATAGTCAGTCTAAAGCTATTTTTAATTTTCTTTTTATTTATTATTATATTTTTAATTATAATTTTTTAAAAATGGAGTTGAAAGCCTGATGAGACTATGATGGGCTGTTTTTTTTAGGTCTTGACCCCTGATCCTCTTATGGCTGGGCAATTGCCAGACTTGATGACCAGACTTGATGAGATGCCAGATTACTCCATCTTCCGAGGCTATATCATTGTGAGTGATACACCATATGACTGGCTGTTTCTTCTACTCATAAACTAGTATCTTTACAATAACTTGAAGATAAATCTGTGCAGACATATTGTTGACCTTTTTTATGTAGGAATACCGCCTGGCAAAACTTATTGAGTCTGAAGATTCCTACACGGTATTTGCCCCTCACAATGATGCTATCAACCGTTTTATCCACAATAAAAGCCCGGCCACTGTGGTAAGCAAAAACTTGGCACTTTGGGACTTTGACACTAATTTTGGCTACATACATATATGTAATAATAACAAAGCAGCAAGCATTTACACTGTGCACAGATAAACTCACTTATATAGGTATACATATACATATTGCGTACATTGTCCAAATCAAGCAGCCAATTTAATTTCTGTTCTTCTTGACAATACAATATGTGAGTAAATTGTGGATGAAGTTGTGGCTTCTTAGTACTGTCTAAAGAAGAGAAATCTTGTTTATGACTAGTAGGTAAGCGTTCAGGAGCAGTTACATGTAAAGATGTGTAGGCTTTACTTATGAATGGATAACAGAGATATTAGCCCCATAGAAATAATATGGCTGATAGGAAGCAGCTTCCTCTTGTGTAATAGACTAAAGGAAGAATAAGTCCAAGTATATAGTTACTACATGTAAGGATTCAGGTCCATGGACCAGTTTTAGGTATGTTTTTTTGGTACATGTTCAATGGATCAGATATAAAAACATCTATAATAAAAAGTATTTTTTATCATTTTCAGGATGAAGATACAATAAAATATCATATCATACTGGGACAACTGCTAAAGAAGAATGATATGCTTGAAGGGATGCATCGGAAAACAATGCTAGGGAGCTCTTTTCAAGTTGGATTTTTTATGCATGATGGCCAGGTACATGCAGATGTTTTTTTACAATATTACTTGTAAGTTGAGAGGACAGGATGCCTAGGACTAGTAAAGCACATACAAACCTGACGCTATGTTCACATTGTGCTCGTGTGTCTGTTGTCCTGGTCAATCCAAGGACCAGAACAACAGACACACAGACCAGTAAAACAGCTGGACCCCACTGGCTAGAATGGGATCAATTGGGTGTCCAATGCAGATGTGAACATATCTTTACGCAGTCAGGCATCTTAATAAGAAAATGAGTATCAGAAAGCTGTCAGTCATCCATGAACTCATTGGATTCAGTCAGATAGGAAACAGGAGAGAAAATCAGAAAACATATATAAATTGCATACAGTAATACAGTATATAAATTATTCACAAGTATAAAACCTGTCTGAAGACAATAATGATAGAAAAAAGTGTACCCAGCTCTGTACTTATGTGTAAGAGATGCATGGTAACATCCACACAGTTACCAGTTTATTAATACATCAAGAGGAATAACTGAGGAATGTAAGAATTAGAAATTGTACCCCTAGTATTGTTATTTCATGGGGAATTTGCAGAATCGGACATGTGAGTGGTGGTGACTGGTCCTCATACTGCTTCATTGTACATTGATGCTACATGGAATTTATCCTTGTTTTTCTCCTCCAGCTTTATGTTAATGATGCAACACTAAACTACACTAATGCAGGAACGGACAAAGGAGTCATCCATGGCATAGGGAAAGTTTTGGAAATTCAGAAGAACCGATGTGACTTGAATGATACAACAGTAACTTTGGTAATTCTAAGTTCCATAAGTTATATAAGCTCATTTTATAATTGCTGTACCATTTTGCTGTCAAATAGTACCCTTTTGCCATCTCAAAATCCGCTTCACATTCCGCCTGGAAACGGCCTCTATTCATTTCAATGGGATTCAGATGCTGATATTTCCTCTAGAAGATATTTTCAGATGGTGGAAAATGAGGGTCATGTTCAATCTCCAGGCAGATTCAACTTGATAACTCCCATTGAAGTGAATGTGAAGCTGACCTCCTGGCAGGTGCGGATTTCGATACAGAATTTGAACAAGTGGAAAATTCAGCTTAAAATTCCTGAAGCTGAATTTTTTGAAAGGGATATTTCCTCTTAGTGAACTGCCCTTTATTGTAAACTCCAATTTATAATCTGGAAGACCATAATAAATGCTAATATTTTCTGTTTTGAAGAAGCAGCATGCACCTCTTGTGTAGCTGCACAGTTCACATAAATAGTATGTCTTAGGGTATATTCATGCAGAGGAGAAGGTCCTTCTCCGCAGTGTGAAATATTCCACGGGGCTCACCACGACTGATTGCCGATGCAGCATCAGCATTCCGTTCTTGTGTAGGCCCGAATGAATGGGTCTACATTGGAGCGTACCTCGCGCTGAGGACGCTGCGGCTGAGTCAGCCGTGGGATCTGCAGCAAGAAGAGTCATCTCGCTTCTTTTTTCCGCTACTAGCTAGTGACTGTCATCATTATAAGAGGATATTAATGCAAGGAGCATGCTCATATGCATATAATAAGAAGTAGTTATCATTGGCATTATGCCTCTGACTGAGGATAAAATCCAGATACAACATTCGTCTATTAGCAATCCTCTCCGTAGTGAGAACAGACACAGGCGCTTTTGTTTACATACTTTACATTTTAACTAATGGCTGAGCTATTGAAAGACTCCTTTAATCTTGCATCTTAAGGAAAGAAATCATACATACAGCTGGACTTGCTCATTGTCACCTCGTAATATCTGTCTGGTCCTGGCACTAAAAACATAGATAAATTGATATCATTTCAACAGTACTTTACAGCTGTGTTGTCACCATGAAAATTACTAACCAGATATCAAAACATACAACAGAGCTATTTTTATATGCATAGTGTCAGATCTTGGAATCACACACTTTGCCTGCTCCTACCTGACACTGCCCTTCTGACAGTACAGAGCATAAATAGCTTATCAGGCACCAAACCAGCAGTATTGATTGCTCAGGAATGGTGGGGGCCAGAGAAATAACAACTGTGCTAGAAGCAGTGGAGGAGCAACTATTAAAGGCAATAAAGTACTAGACTTGGTGTTGGCTTTCCCGCTATGTGCCCTGGTGGTGAAGATATCAGTGCCATTAGTTTTGGCACCGATATCTCCCCACTGTCAGAAGGGCGTTTCTCACAGCGTAATGTTATCGCTGGGTGGTAAGGAATGCCCCCTCTGACAGTACAAGGCTATGTACAGTCGGGGGAGGGAAACATATATCACAGCCCAGTGATGATGTGGAGTCATGAGGAACACCCTTCTGACAGTGGGGAGATATCGGTGCCAAAACTAATAGCGCTGATATCTTCACCATCGGGGCACATACTGGGAAAGCCGACGGGGCGCTGAATTCAGCGTAATGTCAGCTTTCTAGTAGTATATAACACTGCATTTTCATGAGAACATGAAAGGTCTTCTTTAAGCTGCATCACATGACAAACATTGTAAAAACCCTAGAGATTCCAGAAAAACTAATTATTTAAAATTTAAATTCAATTATTGGCTTTTGTTTCCATTTTTTACAGAATTGGATAGCTATTTTGAGAAAGTAAAATGAATAAGTGATTGACAATATAATTTTTTTATAGAGCAAATGCGGTGACTGCTCATTATCGCCTGTCTGTGAAACAAATACGAAGCCTATGGTAAGGATACCGAAATGTCAGTGTCCCCCAGCATGCCATTACAGTACATTATGAGTCCAGTTCATTTGTGGTTAATAATATCTCTTATTTTTTCCATTTTCATATTTTCAGTTCAGGCCAAAGAAGGCATGCATATACACAAAATACAGCTTGGGGAAGAGATTCATCTTCATTGGGTGTCAGTCTAATTGTGTCAAAACTGTCATTGTAAGTGCAGCCTTATAATTCTGGCTATTTTACATACAAGATAGATAATAGATAATATATAAGTAATCTATTGTGGGCACAGTTTATCTTGAAATGTACTATACAAATGTGTAAAAAAAAAATTGCTAATCATATTGTTATCTTCTGTGCAGACCAAAGAGTGTTGCTCTGGATTCTTTGGTCAGCAATGTCTATCCTGTCCTGGAAAAGCTGGAAATCCATGTTTTGGAAATGGAGTATGTATGGATGGTGTCAATGGTACTGGAGTATGCCAGTGTGAAGACGGATTTACTGGAACTGCATGTGAATCTTGTGCTAAAGGAAAATATGGAACGCGATGTGGTCAAGGTACTCATTGCATTGTGAATGTGAATATATATGGAGAAAAGTTGGAATAAAGTTGTAGAAAAAAAATATTTTTTGTAAACAGAAATCACATGCTTAGAATTATATTGTAACAAAATACACATTGTTAATGTTCTTAATATTTTTTTATAGTTTAACAGTTTTCTAAGCCATATATATTGGTAAACAGAAAGAAGGATAATGTGCTAATAATGAGAGAGATTTACTAAACAAAATGTATTACTATGTGTACTTTTATATACAACGGGGCAGATTTATGAAGACAGGCGTTATTAATGCTGATCTTTATAGCCCCTGAGCCAACGAAGGTTGTGCCTCATTTCCATTTCCCACCTCTTCTATGTCAGATTTCTGGTGTATATGGTAATAAATCTGATGGTTCCACCCCCTGCGTATCTTTGAAATGCTCCTTTTTTGTGAAAGTGGTGAGGATGCCTTGCTCTTCACCTATGCCTTCTCCATATATGACTTTGCTGCTCCACCACTTTGCCCTGTTCTGTTTAGAGTGTGCTACATGTTGAATTATAGGTGTGAGAGCCATAGTGTGCGCACTTTGTGTCCTCCCAGCCATTTATAATTAGTACAGACCCTCTTTAAAGGGTTTGTCTCATTTTAGAGTTTCACCTTCTCTTTTGTCTCCTCTCGCCTCCATTCCCTGGTTTCAGTGATAAATTGGTAGGTGGCAGTGTAATGTGCTGGCTAAGATATAACAGCTAGATAGTGGTCTAAAACCTAGACAATAGGTTGTAAACACTGATGGCATATATTTAGCCGTATCTGACAAATGGCATAAGATAGATAATGCAGTTAGCTGAAGCTACAACCTTAACCCTTAAGTACTATCATGGTGTCTATCATAATGATATGTGTATGATAGTGATGCATGATAGACACCATGATAGTACTTAAGGGTTAAATATCATTGAGATGGGAAGACCCCTTTAAGACCTCTAGCTAACAATTTAGCAATTATATATACATAGTTTATAGCTTTGTTATACCAAAATAGCATTATCAATAATTATAATATCTTAAAGGCATGACAGTAGTGTTTTTATGCTAACACCAGATGTGTTATTGTGTTCAGAATGTAGCTGTGTCAATGGAAAATGCAATGAAGGGATAACTGGAGATGGAACTTGTCAATGTGATGTCGGCTGGAGAGGTGTTAAATGTGACACAGGTAAGTGCAGCACTCACTGTTTGATGTTCTTCCAGATGTGCAGACCATTCATAGAGAATGAGATCATTTATTGGTCTGGTAGAACATCTCTCTAATCTAAGGCTATGGTCACACCTGCACTGGATGAACATTCGGGGACCCTGTCTCCTTCTCCACTCAAAATATGCAGTAAGAAAATTCCAGCCAGCAGGACTCTTCTCTTCACCAATTTCAGGTGGAAACCCGTCAGTCCTCATTATAGTCTTATAGCATTATAACCACTTTTGAAGCAATTAGGGTTTCCGATTTTGGGTCCCCGGTCAGACCAGAAGAACAGAAACACTACAGCTAGTGTGAACCTAGCGTAAGACTGAGTTACTCAAAACTAGATTTAACTAACCAAAGATGATCAAAGCCCTATATGATCTCTATTTGAGTGGTTGGATGTCATGAATGATGCCAGAATCTGAATGAGACACATAGCACAATATTTCCCCTTCGCTTCCATGAATCAGGGAACATCAAGGTAATGGATAGTAAGTATCTTGGCTGAGTCACTAAGTTCACACTTTGATCAAACAGAATGAGCCTGGTAACTATCAAGCCATACTGGCATCTTTCGATAAATCCACTTAGTCTTGTGAGCTAAATAAAGGGACATTAACAATGATTTTTCCACTTACAAGAATAGCTCAGTCTTTTATATCGTTCTGTTATTTACAATCCTCTGTAGAAATAATATAGCTCAGATATAGCAGCGAACACTACACAACTTTGTATTTTAGGCTTCAAACCAATAAACTTTAATAACATTGTAGTGTTCCAGTTGTAATTGTAATCTCTCGACCACAACTACTGTGTATCTAAAGGTGTAGCCAGGAGGAGACAACTGGGTATTGCCCCTGGTGCTGGGTGTGTGGGGTGGCATCAACAAAATAAGGTATGGAGATACGGGGCCATGGCAGTGAACGCAAACATTGACCCAAGTGAAGAAAAGGCTGGCTATAGCCCTTTATCTGTCTAATATCTATCATAGTATATCCTATATATCTATTATGTCTGTGTTGACTGTTTACAATAACAGCCAGCATAGTTATGATCAAAGCTCTGAACTATAGGTTGTAACCCAGAATGAGTACAAGATAGGAAATGCAACACTGCTCAAGGATGAACTTACTCTTCATGTCTGCGACTTGCAATCCATGTATTATATATATTCTAATACTTGGCTTTTTCCTTTATTTCTAGCAATCACTGAAGATAAATGCAATAAAATCTGCCATACTAGTGCAAAGTACGTAAAGCTTCCTGTCTATTGTCAAAGATGTAAATTAAAAGATTTTCCAGGCAGCAATATATGTTTGAATAGACTTCAATGCCCAAATAAGCACTGCAGCTTCCTCACTGTTAAAACCTGTTGCCGATGCTGCAGTGCTTAAAATACTGTACTCACTCCAGCTGCTCCTTACTGTTACTCCTCTTTCCATAGACTTCTAAGCAGGATATAACCCAATCCCTGAGTAAGTTAATAGCCTCTCTCTCAAAACAGGTTTTTAAAGGGGGAATGGGAGGGAATGATCATTGCAGAAGACGGGAGGAGAAAAAGGGGCTCATAAATGTAGAAAGGGCCATTTAAACCCAAAGAAACCCAACCCGATGGGCTACAATGACTACCGACCTGTAGCACTGACATCCACCTGATGAAGGTCCTAGAGAGACTGGTCCTGACACACATACGCCCCCTAGTGAGCTCCACTCTGGACCCCCTCCAGTTTGCCTATCGGCCGGGCATTGGGGTAGATGACGCCATCATCCAACTTCTTCACAGAGCTCTCTCTCACCTAGAGAAACCCGGAAACACTGTGAGAATAATGTTCTTTGATTTCTCCAGTGCGTTCAACACCATTCAGCCAGGGCTACTGAGGGAGAAGCTGAACCTTGGTGGTGTGGACCATCACCTGTCCAACTGGATCCTAGACTACCTGACAAACCGCCTTCAGTATGTGAGAGCCCAGGACGGTGTGTCTGACACTGTGATCTGTAGTACGGGGGCACCACAAGGTACAGTTCTTGCCCCATTTCTCTTCACACTGTACACTGCTGACTTTAGGCACAACTCCTCCAGCTGTTACTTACAGAAGTACTCCGATGACTCTGCTATAGTCGGCCTGATCACTGATGGTGACGATAGGGAATACAGAGACTTAAACCGGGATTTTGTTGAATGGTGCCAGCAGAACCACTTCAGGATTAATGCTGGGAAGACCAGGGAGATGGTGGTGGACTTTAGTAAACGGAGAGGTGCTCCGACCCCAGTAGAGATCCAAGGAACATGAATTGAGATAGTCAGGACCTATAAGTATCTGGGTGTGCTCCTCAATAATAAACTAGACTGGGCTGATCACCTGGAGGCGCTGCACAGAAAGGGCCACAGCAGACTCTACCTGCTCAGGAGGCTGAGGGCCTTCGGAGTCTAGGGGCACGTTTTAGGGCCTTTTTCAACTCTGTGGTTGCTTCAGCCATCTTTTTTGGTGCAGCCTGCTGGAGGAGAAGTATATCAACCAGGGACAGAAATAGACTTGACAGGCTGATCAGGAGGGCCAGCTCTGTCCTGGGGAACCCCTTAGACCCAGTACAGGTGGTGGGTGACAGAAGGATACTGTCTGAGGTGACCTCCATGCGGGAGAACAAATTCCACCCCATGTATGGGACCTTTATGGGACTTGGCAGCACTGTAAGTTACCGTCTGCTTCACCCCAAGTGTGAGAAGTAGCGCTATCGCAAGTCCTTCCTTCCAACCGCGACCAGGCTGTATAATCTACATCAAACCAAGCGAAGATCACTCCGCGCAGAGAACTAATGATTATGACGATGACCATGAGGTCTTCCTCTTTCTCTTCATGCGTGCGTTTTTCCTTAGCTGCTATGGACTCCTAGTATATCTTCTCAGCATATGTGTGTCTACGTCTGTATTATATTACTGTGTATTATCCTGTATCTGTATTACTATGCTGCTGTAACATGCTGAAATTTCCCCAATGTGGGACTATTAAAGGATTATCTTATCTTATTTTCTCTGATGAAATATATTGCAAAGTTTATTTTATTAATGTACTATTCATTGTAACCTATCACTCAAGGGTGTAGTATTTGTGACAGCAATCATAGCAGTGAAAAATTATATTGTGTGTGTATCTGAGGAGTAGCCCTATTTTGGCCATATATATTTTCACCAAGTTCCTCCCTATGTAGGCTCTATCTCTTATTCTCAATTATCCCTCAGCTAGTGTCTAGAGATTATCTGCAATGATGTTTCCTATACACTGCACGCAGAGAAGAGGACATTCTACTCCTCTGTCTCTTTCTCACAGAACCAGCTGTAGCATGGAGGACTTAATAAAGCAAATAATGACAGCATAGCTGTAAATCTAGCACTGGAGATAAGATAATCCTTTAATAGTCCCACATTGGGGAAATTTCAGCATGTTACAGCAGCATAGTAATACAGACACAGGATAATACACAGTAATATATTACAGGCGTAGGCACACATATGCTGAGAAAAGAAGATATACTAGGAGTCCATAGAAGCTAAGAAAAACGGAAGAGAAAGAGGAAGACTTCATGGTTATCGACATAATCATTAGTTCTCTGTGCGGAGTGATCTACGCTTGGTTTGATGTAGATTATACAGCCTGGTCGTGGTTGGAAGGAAGGACTTGCGATAGCGCTCCTTCTCACACTTGGGGTGAAGCAGACGGTCACTTACAGTGCTGCCAAGACCCATCAGGGTTCCATACATGGGGTGGGATTTGTTCTCCCGCATGGACGTCACCACAGACAGTATCCTTCTGTCACCCACCACCTGTACTGGGTCCAAGGGGCTCCCCAGGACAGAGATGGCCCTTCTGATCAGCCTGTCAAGTCTATTTCTGTCCCTGGTTGATATACTGCTCCCCCAGCAGGCCACACCAAAAAAGATGGCTGAAGCAACCACAGAGTTGAAGAAGTCCCTAAGAAGTGTCCCCTGGACTCCGAAGGCCCTCAGCCTCCTGAGCAGGTAGAGCCTGCTGTGGTTCTTTCTGTGCAGCGCCTCCAGGTGATCAGCCCAGTCTAGTTTATTATTGAGGAGCACGCCTAGATACTTATAGGTCCTGACTATCTCAATTCATGTTCCTTGGATCTCCACCGGGGTCGGAGCACCTCTCCATTTACTAAAGTCCACCACCATCTCCTTGGTCTTCCCAGTATTAATCCTGAGCTGGTTCCGCTGGCACCATTCAACAAAATCCCGGTTTAAGTCTCTGAATTCCCTATCGTCGCCATCAGTGATAAGGCCTACTATAGCAGAGTCATCGGAGTACTTGTGTAAGTAACAGCTGGAGGAGTTGTGCCTAAAGTCAGCAGTGTACAGTGTGAAGAGGAATGGGTCAAGAACTGTACCTTGTGGTGCCCCCGTACTACAGATCACAGTGTCAGACACACAGTCCTGAGCTCTCACATACTGAGGGCGGTTTGTCAGGTAGTCTAGGATCCAGTTGGACAGGTGATGGTCCACACCACCAAGGTTCAGCTTCTCCCTCAGTAGCCCTGGCTGAATGGTGTTGAACGCACTGGAAGCTGCAGACATGTCTATGAGTGTTTTTGTCTCTCTCATTCCAGCTGCTCCCTACTCCTCTTGCCATTTCCATAGACTTCTATGCACAGGATATAACCTGATCCCTGACTAAGTTAATAGTCTTTCTTCTCTCTCAAAACAGATAAAAGGGGATTGTGAGAGAATGTCAGTGTTGTTCTGTCTATGTACTGATTTATGTTAAGTCTGTTTAAACACCGGTGTCTGTTCAAGTACTTGTCCACTATTAAAACAGGCAACAATACATTAATGTTATTTAGGCAACTTGCAAGGACACTTATATTGATACCTGTTTCTTTAGCTGTCTTGTGAAAGGAGACGGTACTGTCTACTGTCAATGTGCGTCTGGATTTGAAGGAAATGGTACTATGTGCACAGGTAATACCCACATAAATGCTTTCTTCATTCCTTATTGTTCTTCTACATATGATGTGTAACTTCATGTCTTCAGGTTTTATAACATCATTTATTGTGTAACACATTGCAGCTATTGATGCCTGTGCAGTGAGCAATGGAGGCTGTTCAGCAAATGCAGAGTGTCGCAAAACTACTCCTGGAAATCGGATGTGTGTTTGTAAAACGGGTTACACTGGAGATGGAATAGTTTGTCTAGGTACGTATGTGGACAGCCACTCTTGTTGGAACCACATTTCGATGTTTTAACATAGATAGATAGATAGATAGATAGATAGATAGATATCATTTATATACAGTATATTGATAGAAATATTTTGCATTATGCTGGATTAATTTCTGTGAAATTGTTTTTTTACAGAGATTGATCCATGTGCTGTGAATAATGGAGGCTGTGACCAGTTTGCCGAATGTACCAAAACTGGTCCAAACAAGGTAACGTATAGCCAGGCATTGTAGAATATACAGGGAGAATAATACACAAAGGAGTGTTATCATAGAGCATGGGACATCAACCTTCAACACTCCGGCTGTTGTGAAATAATAACTTCCCGCATACACTCCTCCCACAGAAGTGAATGGAGCATGCTGGGAGTTGTAGTTTTCACAACAGATGGATTGCTGAAGGTTGCTGATCTTTGTTGAAGAGATAGGAAACCCAACTTGTATTGGCCCCATCCAGTTAAATAGAACCTATCACATAAATGATATATTGAAATACACTGTAGTTTTAAGAGATGTGTTAATATAATAATATATGTATACATAATATGTATACTAGATTATTGTCAATATAGTATTACATTATTGTTCTTTCTATGCGTGGTAGTGGAGGGCGGGGTGACTCTATAATTATATAGACACATTTGAAGTAATACAAGTTATACTGAATCTTTTCCCACAAATCTACTGTATATATCACTCTTGACCACGCCGTTCAGACAAGGATAGGGGATAAGTGGATAGGACATAAGTTGCATTCATGGACAAGGCCTTTTAATACAACTCCTCCAAGAAAAAAAATAATTGACCTGTCAATGGCCTTTATATAGCACCAGTATTTGTTTGTTTGTAGATGTTAATATAGTGAAGACAAAGGAAATATAACATGCAAATGTTTGGGCATCCATACATCTGTATAAAACATCTCAGACTTCATGTTTCTTTGTATTCTTTGTGTTGCTCTTAAGGAACATCTTCTAGTACAGAAATATCCTTCATTGCCCTTGGACACATAGCACCTCTCATGAGTATTGCAGTATTGTCCTCTTCACTTAACACTGAAATGCCCAGAACAGCCGCTAGAAAAAGAGTATTTTGGCGTCTGGATATAAACAGTGAAGAAGCCAAAGTACTTGCCTGGACATTGCAGCCCATTTAAGCAGATCATAATGTAAAATTTAAAAAAAAAAACAAAAAAAAACCCTGCTCCTCTGCCCCTATGCTCTGTGACCGTCTCACACCAGAGCCTGGCTGCTGCATGTCCTGTAGCCACTGAGACCAGTCAGTTACCCAGTGGTAAAAACCAATGACATATGTTAGTAACGTCATTTCTGCATCTGTATATCTAATATCTATAATATTGTATTCTTTGTTTGTAGTCTGTCTGTAATTGCTTGGAAAAATACACTGGAGATGGTAAAAAGTGCAGTCCTATTAACCCATGCTTAACTGTGAGTACACTACTTGATTTATCTAATAAGATTTTTATTGCATACTTAAAGCAGATATCCTTCTCTGTTTCACATGCTCAGTAGGCATAATCTACATATAAAATGTAGTATTTTTATACAACATGAAATTATTATTATTTTCTACTGATCCTGAGTTACAGCTTGTATTATAGTTCACAGCTGCATTCACAATACCATTGGCTGCAGAGCTGCCGCCTTCCATGATTGTTTGATGGCCCAGCGTGTGTCCAGAACTTGCTCTGGTGATTCTGGGAAGGGTAGACTTTACATGAGCCCCTACATAGTGATTTGATGCGGAAATAATATAAAGCTATCCATACACATTAGATGGCGCTCCGCTAGTCCCATCAATTTCAGAAACCTATTGATTTCATTATCACTTTTCAGAGACCACTTAGAAAATGAAATCCATCACATATTTGGGAACTATGCTGCACTTCTCCCTTGTGCTAGATAATATGATTTATATGAATTTACAGTATATGTATCCTACAATACAGCATTTTTCACAACACAGCATGCTTATGCATGGAATTAGTGTCCTTTTCTCTATTAGACCCAATAGCAGCCTTCAACTTTACATTTTATAGTATATACAGTGCCAGTCAAAAGTTTGGGCACTTGATTTTTTTATTTTTGTTTTTTACATTGTAGATTCAATTGAAAACATTAAACAATGAAAGCACCCATATAGCATTAAAGGAGGTTTTCTAACAAAATCAAGTTATCCCCTATCCCTAGGGTAGAAGATAACTTGAAGATCAGTGAGGGTCCGACCACACAGACCTGCACTGATCAGGAGAATGGGGACTTTTACCTCCATTCTAAATGGAGCGGTGGTCAACTTGCACTCACACCAATCCATTCATTCCAATGGGAGCACTAGAGTGAGAATTTTCTACAGAAAACATTATTTTACAGAGTGTTCTTATATCTCTTTATTTATACTTTGTTTCTCAGAAAAATGGTGGTTGTAGTGAATATGCCACATGCAATCATACTGGTCCAGCAGAAAGAACTTGTACTTGCAAATCCAGTTACATTGGAGATGGAGTCATTTGTAGAGGCAACATCTATGAGGTACTATTGTACAGACAAGTATACATTCTACAGATATGGGCGGGGGGATTTAACAACCCCTCTACACCAGTTTTATGGCACAATTGGGTGATATCGTGGTGCACCTCGCCCACTACTTTGCTGAATTCCTAGATTTCAATCCAGCCAATAACATCATATGTAAGGAATTTGTATGTACCCCCTGTGTTTTTGTGGGTTTCCTCCGGATACTCCAGTTTCTTCCCACACTCCAAAGACATACTGATAAGAAGATAGATTGTGAACCCTATATGGAACCGTGTCTGACAAAATGTTACAATCGGTTCACACTAGCATTCTTGTCCGTTGGATGACTGGAACAACGGACAGGCAGACGTCTAGAATAGGGGTCACATATGGAGCCTGAAGGACCCCTTTGACTATACTGGGAACCGTCAGGTGTCTGTTGTTTTTAAACTGAAAGAACCAATTTCAGGCAGATATTGCAGTAGAGTCTCCTACAGAGACGTAAATGTGAACTGTAGCCTTTTCTAAAAACTGGTAACACACCACTTACCAACAACTACTATATAGGGAATGACAATGCAGAGATGGGCAGAAAGAAGGATACTATAAAGATATAGTCATGTAACGCAGTCAAGTAGAAAGGTTTTCTGGAATTTTATTAATATATTGTATCATTCGACAAGCATTACTTTAGGTTGAATGCTGTCATATACAGAATATGGTGTATCATGTTGAGCCATAATCGGTTTAGCCACCAAGTGTAGGACTTTGGGGCCAGTGAACCCACTTTCAGTATGACAGATGATACATCCTGTGTGACAGCACAAGACCAGCATGTCACTGTCTGGCCCTGGTAACAATTAGATATCACAACATGTTCTGTTTTACATTTATTTTAACTAAATTCTATGAAATTACGTTAACACCATAACAACTCCACATACAATATTTTTCATCTGATACATGATATATAATTCTATTCCCTCTAAAAATGTAAGTCGTTAATTTTCTTTCTTTTCCGAGTAGGAATTACGGAAAAACATGAAGACATCAAATTTCTTTTATCTACTGCAGGTACGTGAACAAGTTTAAAGAACATTTATTAATAAATCCTCCATTTTATTAAAGAAAAGTGTTCACTTTCAGTCTCATGTTTTCCTTGGATAAACATGTTTGTAATTGTTATACTGAGTGATAACTGATGAAATGTTACAGACTATAGAGTTTATGTTTTCAGGAAGAGTTCTTTGTTATTGTATATTGTATATTCTACCATAAAGCTGAATTTAGAAGGGTTATTGGAGATCAGCAAAGGGGCTGATTTTTTTAGACACATTGCCAGACTTATAAATTGATTGTCCGCTATCATTTATGTCAGTGGTTCTCAAACTTATTTTGTCTACCGCCCACTTCGAGAATTAATTATTTTCTAGCGCCCCTCCCCCCAAAAAAAATTTTAGCGGCAAAATTCACTTGTTTTCGTAATATCGTCGAATGACATGACTGGCTGTGACATGACATGTGACTGTGACAAGCGCATGCGCTTTTATATGAGGCAGCGGGCGGCCTAGTACTTTCGAGAAGACTAGAAACTTCTCACTTCGCATTGGAGCTTACCGCCATCTATGGTACAGTTTGACAACTTTTGGACAGGAAATAGTTAGTCTAGTCCCCTAGATGGCGTTACACGAGGAAACGCGCGTTAAGCGTAAAGGAGCGGTAAAGTTTGTGTTAAAAGCAAAAAAACAATTTTAAAGGGGTAGCCTCATGAAGCTTGATCTGCCTTCTAAGCTGCCTAAAAATCTTCTTTCTTCCTGTTCGCTCACGTCAATTAGCCCCATCCCCAAATTACCGTGTAGCTCCGCCCACCACATAGCGTGATCCTATGGGATGACTGAAGGGCCTGTGATGTCATCAAAAGGTCCTGTAGACTTGGATTTACCTTGTACGGAGTTTCCTAAAGGACCTGGCTCCTCTGCCCACTAGCAGCCTGCTCTATATAATAAAGCTTTATCCTAGTGAACAGAGAGACCAGGTCCTTTAGCCCAGTAGGATTTAGACTGCTTTATATAAGAAAGCAGCACTTATTCCACACACCCCCCTCTATCTCACAGCAGGGAGCTAGGTGATGTGTATGTGATGTGTATGTGTGGTGCAGACACAGGCTGGCTCCGTACACTCAGCCCCCACACAGCAGGGAGCTACGTCATGTGGCTCCCTCAGCAATGAGCAGGGGGCCAGGTGCTAGTGTCCATAATGAAGTGAATAAAGTAAGATAGTGGACAAACAAAGCAGTTTTGCTGAAGCAATGTATTTAGGAAAAGTCTTAAATCCACATTAACAAGCATTATAGATAGAATCATTGTTATGATACCACCCCTTTAAATTAGCCATCGCCCCCCTAAACCGCTTCAACGTCCCCCAATCTTCTCTGTGCCCTTTACTGCCCCCCTATAGGCCTCCAGCGCCCACAAGGGGGCGTTATTGCCCACTTTGAGAAAGACTGATTTATGTAGACAAGATGACACTGCGTTCAGCAAACAGTTGACCTTTACCCTCAGATAACTCCCTTATTGTATATTTCAGACCTTGATATTGCAATATCTGCCCTATTAGCCATTTGATGGCAAAGCATATTATACATATTGCAGTCGTGGATATCTTATTATACCGTTGATGTCTTTTTATTTTTAGTCGAATATTATTGATGAGCTGTCTGGATCTGGGCCATTTACCGTTTTTGTGCCAAGCAATGATGCTCTGAAAAATGACCCTCGGGTAAGGGATGGATGAATTATGGCTTTGTAGAGTTTCTTGATTCTTACATACAGCTTACAAATATTCTCCTTTTGTGCAGACCAAAGATTGGACAACTAAAGGTATGATGGAGCAGGTTCTCTTGTATCACATTGTAACCTGCACGCAACTCACTAGAGAAGACCTCTCGTCCTTAACGTCGGTGACCTCACTACAGGGTGAAGCAGTGAAAATCTCATTCTCCCAGGTACTGCTATGGACAATAACTCCCTCCCTATTGTAATATTGTGGATACCCATCAGCTATACTACATGATACATCTATGCTTCTCCTAGGCATATTCTACATGTTGGCATTTTCCATATCTCTATTATTGTGCCCTCTTACCATTTAAGACCAGTATGTGTCTAAGCCTACTTTCACACTACGCTTTTTGTTTCAGGAAGAGAAACTATTTTTTAAAGAGGTATAGGACATTAATAAATCTTCCCCAGTGTGTACTGGACGGAGTCTCCCTGGCATTTTTAAGAAAAAACCTTACAGCCTATTTTCTACTAAAAAGATATAAAATTTATGCACAAAAAATGTTCACCAAACACCCCCCCCCCCTTCCTTACACAATAGTGAAGAAATTAACAATAGTTACATTTTCTTAAAGTTGTACAGACCACAAATAAAATGATTTGTACTGTTGCTATAGAAATTCAAGTAGCCCACTGAGACTTAGCAGACCCTTACTCAATGATCTGTATACAATCTGTCTTTCCTTCTAGAATACCGTTGTTTTAAATGAAGACACAAAAATTATATCTGATGAACCAATGATACCCCTCACAAATGGAGTGGTGCACTTCATTGATAAAGTTCTTGTTCCCCAGAAAATGCAAGAGAAATCTGAGAAAAACTTGGTAGGTACTGATATAAAGAGAAACTATATAAAATAGAGAGGTTTGGAATATGTGGCTGAACTCTTCAGTTTACAGCAGGGGTATCGGGGGCTGTAAAATGTGTCTGTTGTGATTGAGGCCTTAAGTTATGTTCTAATATCCTAAATATATTATTATATATGTTGTAACTTAATAGGGGACAATTCTCTTTGCTGAGATTTCATGGTTTCTATTACAATAAAAGTTGAAAAAAAAGACAACTGTTAGACTGGAGCCCAACGTGGCCATGGCAAAAAAACGTGGCGTTTTACAGTCCCTGCTAAATGGATTCTAGGGAATCCTATCCACACATTGCAGAAAAATATGTGCAGTGGAAACATTGCATTTTGGGAATTTGCAGTCAGCGGTTTCCTATAAGTATAATTGAAGCAGAAAGTGCTGCAGGAAAAATCGCAATGTGTTTCTGCTGCAGTTTTTCCGCAACGCTTTGTTGCAGTGGCCCACTATGCAAGGCCTTAGCCTTGAACAGCTATTTTAATGTGTTATGTTGGTAAGTTGGGACAGCTAGAATTTTAAATATCACGTGGAAAATGTCAGCAAAATGAAGTTTCACCAGAATGTTATAATTAAGCTTTATAGCCATTGGAAACCATTACTGTTTTTCAGTCCATTGTCCTGAACCATCTTCGGATCAGAACAGCAGACAGATACAAGTGGATCACTTTCTGACTGTATCCATTATCATTAACTCCAATGTTAAAAACAATTCGGAAATTTCTTCCATCTTATGTGTGTACTTTTCAAGCAGAAGATAAAGTCCTGCATGCAGGAAGGCAGTTTGTCTGCATCTGTAATCCTATTAATTTTTCAGTCCGTTGTTCTCCCCCTGTGCCTGATCAGAACAATGGATAGAAAACCAGCAGAGTGAACTAGCTATACATTTAATGAAAAGAGGATGGAAAGAGTTTAGCAGGTTTAGCTTCCAAACCCCCTGACTGGACTGCTACCAATATTACCTATCAAAAATGTGGCTATCAATGTAGTACACAGAAAGCTGAGTCCTCTAGAGCTAGATCTACTCTTTGTGACCTGCTCTAAACTATGGCTAATAGATGGGGGTACTTATAGGGAATATAGAAAGGAGTTGTGTTTAAGAGATACCCCTTTAAGTTATATGTCCTTAAACTATATTTGTGTGAAACATTAGTGGGATTTCCAGGGAAATTGTAAAACCCCAAGGGGCTGGGGGTAGGGCACAATAAAAAAAAGAAGCAATTCTTATCTACCACTAATCCTCTGTTCTGGCATCAGCTCGCCCATGCTGGCACTGGAGACTCAGAAGTGAAGGGGCTCAGGTGATTCCTGCACTTGAATCAGTGGCTATATGGGATTGAATGGGGACCTGACAATGGAACAGATAATAATAATAATACATTTTATTTATATAGCGCCAACATATTCCACAGCACTGTACAATTTGTAGGGTTCAAATACAGACAGAAAGATACATTACAAAGAAAGTCATTTCACACAATGGGACTGAGGGCCCTGCTCGCAAGAGCTTACAATCTATGAGGTAGAGGGGGTGACACAAGAGGTAGCAGGGGCGGCATTGCTTATGCAGAGGTCAGACACTTTTGTAATAGAGATTACTGTCATTACATAAACATAAGACTTTATGAGTCATCAACAGAGGACCAGAGGAGACAGTATTGCTTTTTTTTTAAAATTTCACTCTACCCTTGGCTCCCCTGGGTTTCCATTTTCCATTTACCAATACCAGACAGCACTCAAACCTGTTGCACTATTGTTATACTTTGTAATCAAAATTCATGTGTTATTTTTTTCTATCAGGATAATTTGAAAAATATTGCAGACCTGAATGGATATAGTGCCATGTACAAGTTACTACAGGTATGTGAGCTTCTGCTTTGTTTGCCTTTCCTTATACTTAAATGGAATATTTCAGGTATTTTTTCTATCATAAATGGGGCCCATCACGTGCAGGATAAAGTAATTCCATTTATTTGACAGGTTCTCTTTAAGGCCAGGGCCCCACAAGGAAAGAACTGCAGAATTTTCAGTCACTGCGAAGTGCCTGAAAACCATCCACACATTGCAAAAAAATACACACAGCGGAAATGCTGCAATTTCTAAAACCCTCACATTTTTGGAAATCGTAGCATGGTTTCCCTATAGGTGTGGAAACAGAAAGTCCACAGAGGAAAACTCTCCAGAGTTTCTGTGAAAAGTGCACAGTGCATTTCCGCCACGGTTTTTCCTGCAGCACTTTTTCCTGCGGCCTGCTATGTGGGGCCTTAGCCTAAGCCTTATTTCCATGTCAGTGTTTGGTTTCTGATATTCATGAATTCAAAATGTCTATGATTATGACTATGATTGTCTTTATGGCACTACAAAGACCAGCCCTGGCGTACAAGTTGCTGCTCTAACAAGTGTAAGGCTGGCCATACACTTCTCCTTTGGCCAAATACTTATACACCTGAAGGCTATTCTTTCCACCTCACCCATATATATGTATACTGGGCTTGGTTAAGTGTTCATTCTCAAGAGCGAGGGGTGTAAGCCTCTTGTCTTCATTGAGAATGAATTGAGAAGTCCAACATGCCTGACTTATATTTCCCCAACATCTGCTGTTGAGGTAGTCCACCATACTCATTAGATGGTCGCCAGTCCTGCTGAAATTGGCCACCTTAATAGTGAGCAGTGCATGTATAGTATACGCACATTCTCATTTTAATATGTCTATACATGGCTTTATGTTCACCCAATAATAAGAAATTTCTAATGGACTTTTTATTATTTGACAGGATGCAGATCTCATGAAATTCATCGATGAGTCAATACATCAACCAGTCACGTTGTTTCTGCCATCAGACCAAACAATAAAAAATTTACCCAAGGAGCAAAGTGATTTTCTGTATAATGTTCAGAACAAAGATAAACTTGCACAATACTTAAAGTATCACATTATTAGAGATGCCAAGGTAAGACCCCAGTCACTGTGTGAGTATGGTATTGTGTCCTGCGCCAGATTTGGTGTTTTAAGATTTTCACATTGTAACAGACATTGGAGTTACCCATTGAGTTACATTATCAGAAAAGAGAAAGTATCGTGCCTATAAAGTAAAATACTATAATTAAAGTAGTGTTCTCATGATAAGAATTGATATGCCATTGGTATTTGTCAGTAGGACATGCCATCACTTCTTGTTTGGTTGGGATTAGAGATGAGCGAACAGTGTTCTATCGAACACATGTTCGATCGGATATCAGGGTGTTCGCCATGTTCGAATCGAATCGAACACCACGTGGTAAAGTGCGCCAAAATTCGATTCCCCTCCCACCTTCCCTGGCGCCTTTTTTGCACCAATAACAGCGCAGGGGAGGTGGGACAGGAACTACGACACTGGGGGCATTGAAAAAAATTGGAAAAAGTCATTGGCTGCCGAAATCAGGTGACCTCCATTTTAGACGAATAGTGGATTTCAAATCCGGGTCATATGAGAATGTGAACTTTGTGACTATGAGACAGGGATAGCTGTACAGGCAGGGATAGCTAGGGATAACCTTTATTTAGGGGGGAATGTTATTAAAAATAACTTTTTGGGGCTCTATCGGGTGTGTAATTGTGATTTTTGTGAGATAAACTTTTTCCCATAGGGATGCATTGGCCAGCGCTGATTGGCCGAATTCCGTACTCTGGCCAATCAGCACTGGCTAATGCATTGTATTGGCTTGATGAAGCAGTGCTGAATGTGTGTGCTTAGCACACACATTCAGCTCTACTTCATCGGGCTAATAGAATGCATTGGCCAATCAGCGCTGGCCAATGCATTCTATTAGCGTGAACTGAGTTTGCACAGGGGTTCTAGTGCACCCTCGGCTCTGCTACATCAGATTGCTACATCTGATGTAGCAGTGCCGAGTGTGCATCAGATGTGTAGTTGAGCAAAACTGACTCAGCACTGCTAAGTCTGCATTCGCATAGGAATGCATTGGCCAGCCTTCGGCCAATCAGCGCTGGCTCTGCCGGAGGAGGCGGAGTCTAAGGTCGGACCTGAATGGAGACTGGTGTGGAGCGATCTTAGACTCCGCCTCCTCCAGCAGAGCCAGCGCTGATTGGCCGAATTCCGTACTCTGGCCAATCAGCACTGGCTAATGCATTGTATTGGCTTGATGAAGCAGTGCTGAATGTGTGTGCTTAGCACACACATTCAGCTCTACTTCATCGGGCTAATAGAATGCATTGGCCAGCGCTGATTGGCCGAATTCCGTACTCTGGCCAATCAGCACTGGCTAATGCATTGTATTGGCTTGATGAAGCAGTGCTGAATGTGTGTGCTTAGCACACACATTCAGCTCTACTTCATCGGGCTAATAGAATGCATTGGCCAATCAGCGCTGGCCAATGCATTCTATTAGCGTGAACTGAGTTTGCACAGGGGTTCTAGTGCACCCTCGGCTCTGCTACATCAGATTGCTACATCTGATGTAGCAGTGCCGAGTGTGCATCAGATGTGTAGTTGAGCAAAACTGACTCAGCACTGCTAAGTCTGCATTCGCATAGGAATGCATTGGCCAGCCTTCGGCCAATCAGCGCTGGCTCTGCCGGAGGAGGCGGAGTCTAAGGTCGGACCTGAATGGAGACTGGTGTGGAGCGATCTTAGACTCCGCCTCCTCCAGCAGAGCCAGCGCTGATTGGCCGAATTCCGTACTCTGGCCAATCAGCACTGGCTAATGCATTGTATTGGCTTGATGAAGCAGTGCTGAATGTGTGTGCTTAGCACACACATTCAGCTCTACTTCATCGGGCTAATAGAATGCATTGGCCAGCGCTGATTGGCCGAATTCCGTACTCTGGCCAATCAGCACTGGCTAATGCATTGTATTGGCTTGATGAAGCAGTGCTGAATGTGTGTGCTTAGCACACACATTCAGCTCTACTTCATCGGGCTAATAGAATGCATTGGCCAATCAGCGCTGGCCAATGCATTCTATTAGCGTGAACTGAGTTTGCACAGGGGTTCTAGTGCACCCTCGGCTCTGCTACATCAGATTGCTACATCTGATGTAGCAGTGCCGAGTGTGCATCAGATGTGTAGTTGAGCAAAACTGACTCAGCACTGCTAAGTCTGCATTCGCATAGGAATGCATTGGCCAGCCTTCGGCCAATCAGCGCTGGCTCTGCCGGAGGAGGCGGAGTCTAAGGTCGGACCTGAATGGAGACTGGTGTGGAGCGATCTTAGACTCCGCCTCCTCCAGCAGAGCCAGCGCTGATTGGCCGAATTCCGTACTCTGGCCAATCAGCACTGGCTAATGCATTGTATTGGCTTGATGAAGCAGTGCTGAATGTGTGTGCTTAGCACACACATTCAGCTCTACTTCATCGGGCTAATAGAATGCATTGGCCAGCGCTGATTGGCCGAATTCCGTACTCTGGCCAATCAGCACTGGCTAATGCATTGTATTGGCTTGATGAAGCAGTGCTGAATGTGTGTGCTTAGCACACACATTCAGCTCTACTTCATCGGGCTAATAGAATGCATTGGCCAATCAGCGCTGGCCAATGCATTCTATTAGCGTGAACTGAGTTTGCACAGGGGTTCTAGTGCACCCTCGGCTCTGCTACATCAGATTGCTACATCTGATGTAGCAGTGCCGAGTGTGCATCAGATGTGTAGTTGAGCAAAACTGACTCAGCACTGCTAAGTCTGCATTCGCATAGGAATGCATTGGCCAGCCTTCGGCCAATCAGCGCTGGCTCTGCCGGAGGAGGCGGAGTCTAAGGTCGGACCTGAATGGAGACTGGTGTGGAGCGATCTTAGACTCCGCCTCCTCCAGCAGAGCCAGCGCTGATTGGTCGAGTTCCGTACTCTGGCCAATCAGCACTGGCCAATGCATTTCTATGGGGAAAAGTTAGCTTGCGAAAATCGCAAACTGACAGGGATTTCCATGAAATAAAGTGACTTTTATGCCCCCAGACATGCTTCCCCTGCTGTCCCAGTGTCATTCCAGGGTGTTGGTATCATTTCCTGGGGTGTCATAGTGGACTTGGTGACCCTCCAGACACGAATTTGGGTTTCCCCCTTAACGAGTTTATGTTCCCCATAGACTATAATGGGGTTCGAAACCCATTCGAACACTCGAACAGTGAGCGGCTGTTCGAATCGAATTTCGAACCTCGAACATTTTAGTGTTCGCTCATCTCTAGTTGGGATGTAACTGGCAGGACCTCCACCAGTCCTCCAAAAGAAGAAACCTTCTGGGTTTTTTTTTTGTTTTTTTTTGACAAACGGTAACTTTCCAATTTACTCACTGTGTAAAAAAAAAAGTGAGGAGACTTCTGCCCCTATATTTAGGGGATTGTTGGGGGTAAGACCCCCAGTGATCGTGAAGTGATGATCTATCTTAAAGATATGCCGTACAGTTATTTCAGTTACTTTATCGATCGGTGAAACAGAGACACTGCTAATAGTCTAATAATAAATCCCAATGCCAAGGTTTCTTCTACAAACCCTGACACTTCAAGACAAAATCAATGCTTGGACTCTGTTCTGCTTTTCCTTCCGTTGCACTTAAGATGTATTTTTCCTATTTACAGATTGACGCTTATGACCTTCTCATTAGAGGATCAATAAAGACACTACAAGGCTCTGATCTCAGCGTGAAATGTGCGGACAAGGATTCTTCTATTGTAAGTAGATGGCATTTTATTTCCATGTACTTAGAATATATTAATGTTAATGAGCATAATAGACTAAAAATTAGAATAAAGAAAATGAGAGGGATAAATGGTCAGATGGTCATACAAGTTTAGGTAGATATTCAGTGAGAGCTGGTGATAAGGGTGGGTGATACAAGATACACTGATATACAGTATATATAACTGATACAGTGATACACTACGACATTAAGCTTTAAGGTGTATTACAGATTCAATCCCGTACATTAGTGTAGTAGTTTAGGCAGATTATGACCATCCACAATTTCACGACCTGTCACAAAGTCCCAGTGTACCATAGTTTAATATTTTTTAATCTACCCTTTAGATATCACAGAATTTATTCATTGTGTGCATTCACATAACCATATTTGTTGCCCAATGGTTCTTACCAAAAATAAAATAATGGATGGCGTTCAATTTCACGAACTGTAGGGATATGGACCAAAAAATAAGTGTTCACTGTCTCAAAGTTACCTTCTGGTCAAGCAGTTAGTCTATCTCCAGTTTTATAAGAAAATCAATTACAGCACAGACTTTCTCTAGAATTTTTCTATGTGACTGTATTAAGACATGTTGTAGGTAAAGCCCTACATGGAGCGTATAAAGTTCATGCTATGGGTTGTGCTTGACTAAACAGCGTCCTGATCTGCTGCAATAGTAAGTGCATTAAGATGGGGAGCCGGGGCATAGAGATGCTACAGCCTCAGCTCCTGGTCTTAGTACAGTTGCTAAGACAGCAGAAACTCTTATTTTGTATTACAGAAAATCACCAATGCAGTGTCTGTTATTGCAGCACATTCCAATTCAACTGAATGAGGTTTTTCTGCAATACCACACTACTGCCCACACACAACAGAGACGCTGTTTCAGAACCTTCTCTAGTCCTGCATAGGGTCTGCTGTGATCTGTAAAGCCCTATTCCAAGTTTTAAGTCTTCCTTGTAGTTCAGGGAAGTTAACAATGCGCTCACTTGCCAAGTGTATTCCTCACTTTATTTCAAGTCCCAGACGGACCTGTGATCTGCAGACTGTCCAGCCGATTCACACACCAGTCAGAAGTCACTGGTTTCTATCTATGAGAGTGTAAGGTCCAGTCTCTCATAGATCTCCATAGAAAAAGTTACTGGTTTGTGACTAGAAAGGGCAATCTGCCGCTCACATGACCAGTTGGATCACTGTCTGGAGGCTGAATAATGTGAACAGTGCACTCACTTTGTGTTAGTATGCCTTGTACTGCAGGGTTAAGACATAAAACGTTTTGCCCCACTGGGGCTTTAAAGGTTATGTTCTCCTTTGGATCCATTTTTAAAATGATTGCATTTCACCTATTATTGCCCCCCAAAATACCTAATATTTTCTGTTAAAATTTCTCAACCATTTTTACTCTTTAGTCTGTACTTTTTTGCATGCACTGCAGACGGATATGTTTCATCCAAAGAGAAATCCGCCAGGGGAGCCCTAGGCCTTATCTCTGTATCCTAAGGGGTCACACACTCATTTTAAGTCGATTCACAAGAAATAAATGATCCTTTGTGATCCCTTAGAAAAACAGGGATAAGATCTAGAGACCCAGCCTTCAGACAGATTCTCCGACAGATCACTGAAAAGAGGATTAAGCAGCCTACACAACTGCGAAAATGTCCAGGCTGTAGAGTAAAATGGTGACCAACTAATAAAAATCTATTAAGAGAATGTTTTCAGCCACAATATGTACAATGCAATAATAAGAAGTGCCCCAGTCGTGTGCATAGGCTTTACTAACACTGATGATGCTGCTTATATTTTATCAATATTTTAATACATTTTCAACACACCTGTCCAGAACAGTAACATTGAGAACACCTCTTTATTAGAGATGAGCGAACAGTGTTCTATCGAACTCATGTTCGATCGGATATTAGGCTGTTCGGCATGTTCGAATCGAATCGAACACCGCGTGGTAAAGTGCGCCATTACTCGATTCCCCTCCCACCTTCCCTGGCGCCTTTTTTGCTCCAATAACAGCGCAGGGTAGGTGGGACAGGAACTACGACACCGGTGACGTTGAGAAAAGTAGGCAAAACCCATTGGCTGCCGAAAACATGTGACCTCTAATTTAAAAGAACAGCGCCGCCCAGGTTCGCGTCATTCTGAGCTTGCAATTCACCGAGGACGGAGGTTTCCGTCCAGCTAGCTAGGGCTTAGATTCTGGGTAGGCAGGGACAGGCTAGATAGGAAGGAGAAGACAACCACAACAGCTCTTGTAAGAGCTAAATTCCAGGGAGAAGCTTGTCAGTGTAACGTGGCACTGACGGGCTCAATCGCCGCAACCCAGCTTTCCCAGGATCCTGAATGGAATACACTGTCAGTGTATTCCCGTATACCCGATATATACCCCGATACCCGTTCCAACGGTGTGCCCCCCCACCTTCACCCCAGAAATACCCTGCAAGTCCCCTAGCAATAGAATTGGGGCTATATACACCCACAATTTTTACTACTGGTATACAGTGCCATTGTCTGACTGGGAATTCAAAGAATATATTGGGAATACAAATACCCTCATTTCTTGCTACTGCCATATAGTGCCAGTGTCTGACTGGTAATTCAAAGAATATATTGGGGTTACGTGCACCCACAATTTTTACTACTGGTATACAGTGCCATTGTCTGACTGGGAATTCAAAGAATATATTGGGGTTATAAATACCCTCATTTCTTGCTACTGCCATATAGTGCCAGTTTCTGACTGGTAATTCAAAGAATATATTGGGGTTACGTGCACCCACAATTTTTACTACTGGTATACAGTGCCATTGTCTGACTGGGAATTCAAAGAATATATTGGGAATACAAATACCCTCATTTCTTGCTACTGCCATATAGTGCCAGTGTCTGACTGGGAATTCAAAGAATATATTGGGGTTACGTGCATCCACAATTTTTACTACTGGTATACAGTGCCATTGTCTGACTGGGAATTCAAAGAATATATTGGGAATACAAATACCCTCATTTCTTGCTACTGCCATATAGTGCCAGTTTCTGACTGGTAATTCAAAGAATATATTGGGGTTACGTGCACCCACAATTTTTACTACTGGTATACAGTGCCATTGTCTGACTGGGAATTCAAAGAATATATTGGGGTTATAAATACCCTCATTTCTTGCTACTGCCATATAGTGCCAGTTTCTGACTGGTAATTCAAAGAATATATTGGGGTTACGTGCACCCACAATTTTTACTACTGGTATACAGTGCCATTGTCTGACTGGGAATTCAAAGAGTATATTGGGAATACAAATACCCTCATTTCTTGCTACTGCCATATAGTGCCAGTTTCTGACTGGTAATTCAAAGAATATATTGGGGTTACGTGCACCCACAATTTTTACTACTGGTATACAGTGCCATTGTCTGACTGGGAATTCAAAGAATATATTGGGGTTATAAATACCCTCATTTCTTGCTACTGCCATATAGTGCCAGTTTCTGACTGGTAATTCAAAGAATATATTGGGGTTACGTGCACCCACAATTTTTACTACTGGTATACAGTGCCATTGTCTGACTGGGAATTCAAAGAGTATATTGGGAATACAAATACCCTCATTTCTTGCTACTGCCATATAGTGCCAGTGTCTGACTGGGAATTCAAAGAATATATTAGGGTTACGTGCACCCACAATTTTTACTACTGGTATACAGTGCCATTGTCTGACTGGGAATTCAAAGAATATATTGGGAATACAAATACCCTCATTTCTTGCTACTGCCATATAGTGCCAGTGTCTGACTGGGAATTCAAAGAATATATTGGGGTTACGTGCACCCACAATTTTTACTACTGGTATACAGTGCCATTGTCTGACTGGGAATTCAAAGAATATATTGGGAATACAAATACCCTCATTTCTTGCTACTGCCATATAGTGCCAGTGTCTGACTGGGAATTCAAAGAATATATTGGGGTTACGTGCACCCACAATTTTTACTACTGGTATACAGTGCCATTGTCTGACTGGGAATTCAAAGAATATATTGGGAATACAAATACCCTCATTTCTTGCTACTGCCATATAGTGCCAGTTTCTGACTGGTAATTCAAAGAATATATTGGGGTTACGTGCACCCACAATTTTTACTACTGGTATACAGTGCCATTGTCTGACTGGGAATTCAAAGAGTATATTGGGAATACAAATACCCTCATTTCTTGCTACTGCCATATAGTGCCAGTGTCTGACTGGGAATTCAAAGAATATATTGGGGTTACGTGCACCCACAATTTTTACTACTGGTATACAGTGCCATTGTCTGACTGGGAATTCAAAGAATATATTGGGGTTATAAATACCCTCATTTCTTGCTACTGCCATATAGTGCCAGTTTCTGACTGGTAATTCAAAGAATATATTGGGGTTACGTGCACCCACAATTTTTACTACTGGTATACAGTGCCATTGTCTGACTGGGAATTCAAAGAATATATTGGGAATACAAATACCCTCATTTCTTGCTACTGCCATATAGTGCCAGTGTCTGACTGGGAATTCAAAGAATATATTGGGGTTACGTGCACCCACAATTTTTACTACTGGTATACAGTGCCATTGTCTGACTGGGAATTCAAAGAATATATTGGGAATACAAATACCCTCATTTCTTGCTACTGCCATATAGTGCCAGTGTCTGACTGGGAATTCAAAGAATATATTGGGGTTACGTGCACCCACAATTTTTACTACTGGTATACAGTGCCATTGTCTGACTGGGAATTCAAAGAATATATTGGGGTTATAAATACCCTCATTTATTGCTACTGCCATATAGTGCCAGTTTCTGACTGGTAATTCAAAGAATATATTGGGGTTACGTGCACCCACAATTTTTACTACTGGTATACAGTGCCAATTTCTAACTAGGAATTCAAAATGCGCAAGGCTCCCGGAAAGGGACGTGGACGAGGCCGTGGGCGAGGTCGGGGGAATGGTTCTGGGGAGCAAGGTAGCAGTGAAGCCACAGGGCGTCCCGTGCCTACTCCTGTGGGGCAGCAAGCATTGCGCCACTCCACAGTGCCAGGGTTGCTTGCCACATTAACTAAACTGCAGGGTACAAACCTTAGTAGGCCCGAGAACCAGGAACAGGTCTTGCAATGGCTGTCAGAGAACGCTTACAGCACATTGTCCAGCAGCCAGTCAGACTCTGCCTCCTCTCCTCCTATTACCCAACAGTCTTGTCTTCCTTCCTCCCAAAATTCCGAAGCTTTACAGAACAATAACCCAAACTGTCCCTGCTCCCCAGAGCTGTTCTCCGCTCCTTTCATTGTCCCTCAACCTGCCTCTCCACGTCACGATTCCACGAACCTAACAGAGGAGCATCTGTGTCCAGATGCTCAAACACTAGAGTCTCCTCCATCTCCGTTCGATTTGGTGGTGGATGACCAGCAACCCACCCTCATCGACGATGATGTGACGCAGTTGCCGTCAGGGCATCCAGTTGACCGGCGCATTATGCGGGAGGAGGAGATGAGACAGGAGTTGGAAGAGGAAGTGGTGGATGATGAGGACACTGACCCGACCTGGACAGGGGGGATGTCAAGCGGGGAAAGTAGTGTGGATGTTGAGGCAGGTGCAGCACCAAAAAGGGTAGCTAGAGGCAGAGGCAGAGGTCAGCAGCTTAGGCGAAGCCAGGCCACACCCGGAATCTCCCAAGATGTTCCAGTTCGTACCCAGCCCCGAAAAACTCCCACCTCGAGGGCACGTTTCTCGAAGGTGTGGAGTTTTTTCAAGGAATGCGCCGAGGACAGATATAGTGTTGTCTGCACAATTTGCCTCTCGAAATTGATTAGGGGCTCTGAGAAGAGCAACCTGTCCACCACTTCAATGCGCCGTCATTTGGAATCCAAGCACTGGAATCAGTGGCAGGCAGCAACGGCAGGACAAAGGCCGCCTGCCGTTCACGCCACTGCCACTGCCTCTGCCACTGCCTCTGCCTCTGCCACTGCCACTGCTGACTGTGCTGGCGATGCACTCCAGAGGACGAGCCAGGACACCACTTCATCTGCCTCCGCCACTTTGTTGACTTCTACCTCATCCTCCCCTGGTCCTGTCTTATCTCCTTCTCCTGCACCATCAAAGGCACCATCAGGCGTTTCTTTACAACAACCCACCATCTCTCAGACATTGGAGCGGCGGCAGAAATACACTGCTAACCACCCACACGCGCAAGCCTTGAACGCCAACATCGCTAAACTGCTGGCCCAGGAGATGTTGGCGTTCCGGCTTGTTGAAACTCCCGCCTTCCTGGACCTGATGGCAACTGCGGCACCTCGCTATGCCGTCCCTAGCCGTCACTACTTCTCCCGGTGTGCCGTCCCCGCCTTGCACCAGCACGTGTCACTCAACATCAGGCGGGCCCTTAGTTCCGCGCTTTGCACAAAGGTCCACTTGACCACCGACGCGTGGACAAGTGCATGCGGACAGGGACGCTACATTTCACTGACGGCACACTGGGTGAATGTAGTTGAGGCTGGGACTGCTTCCCAAACTGGCCCGGTGTACCTCGTCTCCCCGCCTAACATTCCTGGCAGGGACACGAGAAGAACACCCTCCTCCTCCTCCTCCTCTACCGCCTCCTCCTCCGCCACCGCCTCCTCCTCCACCACCGCCTCCTCCTCCGCTGTTAGATTGACCCCAGCTACGAGTTGGAAACGTTGCAGCACTGGCTTTGGTAGACGTCAGCAGGCTGTGCTGAAGCTGATCAGCTTGGGGGACAGACAGCACACTGCCTCCGAGGTGAGGGATGCCCTCCTCGATGAGACGGCAATATGGTTTGAGCCGCTGCACCTGGGCCCAGGCATGGTCGTTTGTGATAACGGCCGGAACCTGGTAGCAGCTCTGGAGCTTGCCGGACTCCAACATGTTCCATGCCTGGCCCACGTCTTCAACCTAGTGGTGCAACGTTTCCTAAAGAGCTACCCCAATGTTCCAGAGCTACTGGTGAAAGTGCGGCGCATGTGCGCCCACTTTCGCAAGTCGACAGTAGCCGCTGCTAGCTTAAAATCTCTCCAGCAACGCCTGCATGTGCCACAACACCGGCTTTTGTGCGACGTCCCCACACGCTGGAACTCAACGTTTCAGATGTTGAATAGAGTGGTTGAGCAGCAGAGACCTTTGATGGAATACCAGCTACAAAACCCTAGGGTGCCACAAAGTCAGCTGCCTCAGTTTCACATCCATGAGTGGCCATGGATGAGAGACCTTTGTGACATCCTACGGGTCTTTGAGGAGTCCACAAGGAGGGTGAGCTCTGAGGATGCGATGGTGAGCCTTACAATCCCGCTCTTGTGTGTTCTGAGAGAATCGCTGATTGACATCAGGGATAACTCAGATCACACAGAGGAGTTAGGGATAGCATCCGATCCGTCACAGCTGGAGAGTAGGTCCACACATCTGTCCGCTTCACTGCGTTTAATGGAGGAGGAGGAGGAGGAGGAAGAAGAGTTGTCCGATGATGTGATGGTGATACAGGAGGCTTCCGGGCAACTTCGAATCGTCCCATTGTTGCAGCGCGGATGGGTAGACATGGAGGATGAGGAGGAAATGGAGATTGAACTTTCCGGTGGGGCCAGAGGAGTCATGCCAACTAACACTGTGGCAGACATGGCTGAGTTCATGTTGGGGTGCTTTACAACCGACAAGCGTATTGTCAAAATCATGGAGGACAACCAGTACTGGATCTTTGCTATCCTTGACCCCCGGTATAAAAACAACATCTCGTCTTTTATTCCGGTAGAGGGGAGGGCCAATCGCATCAATGCTTGCCACAGGCAATTGGTGCAGAATATGATGGAGATGTTTCCAGCATGTGACGTTGGCGGCAGGGAGGGCAGTTCCTCCAGTAGGCAACCAAGTTCTCACCGGTCCACACAAACGAGGGGCACACTGTCTAAGGTCTGGGACACCTTGATGGCACCCCCTCGCCAAAGTGCCGCCACGGAGGGTCCTAGTGTCACCAGGCGTGAGAAGTATAGGCGCATGTTGCGGGAATACCTTTCCGACCACAGCCCTGTCCTCTCCGACCCCTCTGCGCCCTACACGTATTGGGTGTCGAAGTTGGACCTGTGGCTTGAACTTGCCCTATATGCCTTGGAGGTGCTGTCCTGTCCTGCCGCCAGCGTCCTATCTGAGAGGGTGTTCAGTGCAGCCGGTGGCATCATCACTGACAAGCGCACCCGTCTGTCAGCTGAGAGTGCTGACCGGCTCACTTTGATAAAAATGAACCACCACTGGATAGAGCCTTCATTTTTGTGCCCACCTGTGTAAAGCACCCCAACATGAAACTCCATGTCTGTACTCAACCTCTCCAATTCCTCCGCATCCTCATACTCATCCACCATAAGCGTTGCACAATTCTGCTAATACTAGGCTCCCTCCAACATGATTTCCCCCAACTCTGCTGGTTAGAGGCTCCCTCCACCCTGATTTCCACCAACTCTGCTGGTTAGAGGCTCCCTCCACCCTGCTTTCCCACAACTCTGCTGGTTAGAGGCTCCCTCCACCATGAATTTGCCCAAACTGGGCTGGTTAGAGGCTCCCTCCACCATGAATTGGTCCAAACTGGGTTTTTTAGAGGCTCCCTCCACCATGAATTGGTCCAAACTGGGGTTTTTAGAGGCTCCCTCCACCATGAATTGGTCCAAACTGGGCTGTTTAGCGGCTCCCTCCACCATTAATTGGTCCAAACTGGGCTGGTTAGAGGCTCCCTCCACCATGAATTTGCCCAAACTGGGCTGGTTAGAGGCTCCCTCCACCATGAATTTGCCCAAACTGGGCTGGTTAGAGGCTCCCTCCACCATGAATTTGCCCAAACTGGGCTGGTTAGAGGCTCCCTCCACCATGAATTGGTCCAAACTGGGTTTTTTAGAGGCTCCCTCCACCATGAATTTGCCCAAACTGGGCTGTTTAGAGGCTCCCTCCACCATGAATTGGTCCAAACTGGGCTGTTTAGAGGCTCCCTCCACCATTAATTGGTCCAAACTGGGCTGGTTAGAGGCTCCCTCCACCATTAATTGGTCCAAACTGGGCTGGTTAGAGGCTCCCTCCACCATGAATTTGCCCAAACTGGGCTGTTTAGAGGCTCCCTCCACCATGAATTGGTCCAAACTGGGTTTTTTAGAGGCTCCCTCCACCATGAATTGGTCCAAACTGGGCTGTTTAGAGGCTCCCTCCACCATGAATTTGCCCAAACTGGGCTGTTTAGCGGCTCCCTCCACCATTAATTGGTCCAAACTGGGCTGGTTAGAGGCTCCCTCCACCATGAATTTGCCCAAACTGGGCTGTTTAGAGGCTCCCTCCACCATGAATTTGCCCAAACTGGGCTGGTTAGAGGCTCCCTCCACCATGAATTGGTCCAAACTGGGGTTTTTAGAGGCTCCCTCCACCATGAATTTGCCCAAACTGGGCTGTTTAGCGGCTCCCTCCACCATTAATTGGTCCAAACTGGGCTGGTTAGAGGCTCCCTCCACCATGAATTTGCCCAAACTGGGCTGTTTAGAGGCTCCCTCCACCATGAATTTGCCCAAACTGGGCTGGTTAGAGGCTCCCTCCACCATGAATTGGTCCAAACTGGGGTTTTTAGAGGCTCCCTCCACCATGAATTGGTCCAAACTTGGCTGTTTAGAGGCTCCCTCCACCATTAATTGGTCCAAACTGGGCTGGTTAGAGGCTCCCTCCACCATGAATTGGTCCAAACTGGGTTTTTTAGAGGCTCCCTCCACCATGAATTTGCCCAAACTGGGCTGTTTAGAGGCTCCCTCCACCATGAATTGGTCCAAACTGGGCTGGTTAGAGGCTCCCTCCACCATGAATTTCCCAAAACTTGGCTGTTTAGAGGCTCCCTCCACCATTAATTGGTCCAAACTGGGCTGGTTAGAGGCTCCCTCCACCATGAATTTGCCCAAACTGGGCTGTTTAGAGGCTCCCTCCACCATGAATTGGTCCAAACTGGGTTTTTTAGAGGCTCCCTCCACCATGAATTGGTCCAAACTGGGCTGTTTAGAGGCTCCCTCCACCATGAATTTGCCCAAACTGGGCTGTTTAGCGGCTCCCTCCACCATTAATTGGTCCAAACTGGGCTGGTTAGAGGCTCCCTCCACCATGAATTTGCCCAAACTGGGCTGTTTAGAGGCTCCCTCCACCATGAATTTGCCCAAACTGGGCTGGTTAGAGGCTCCCTCCACCATGAATTGGTCCAAACTGGGGTTTTTAGAGGCTCCCTCCACCATGAATTGGTCCAAACTTGGCTGTTTAGAGGCTCCCTCCACCATGAATTGGTCCAAACTGGGGTGGTTAGAGGCTCCCTCCACCATTAATTGGTCCAAACTGGGCTGGTTAGAGGCTCCCTCCACCATTAATTGGTCCAAACTGGGCTGGTTAGAGGCTCCCTCCACCATGAATTGGTCCAAACTGGGGTTTTTAGAGGCTCCCTCCACCATAAATTGGTCCAAACTTGGCTGTTTAGAGGCTCCCTCCACCATTAATTGGTCCAAACTGGGCTGGTTAGAGGCTCCCTCCACCATGAATTGGTCCAAACTGGGTTTTTTAGAGGCTCCCTCCACCATGAATTGGTCCAAACTGGGGTTTTTAGAGGCTCCCTCCACCATGAATTGGTCCAAACTGGGCTGTTTAGAGGCTCCCTCCACCATGAATTGGTCCAAACTGGGGTGGTTAGAGGCTCCCTCCACCATTAATTGGTCCAAACTGGGCTGGTTAGAGGCTCCCTCCACCATTAATTGGTCCAAACTGGGCTGGTTAGAGGCTCCCTCCACCATGAATTGGTCCAAACTGGGGTTTTTAGAGGCTCCCTCCACCATAAATTGGTCCAAACTTGGCTGTTTAGAGGCTCCCTCCACCATTAATTGGTCCAAACTGGGCTGGTTAGAGGCTCCCTCCACCATGAATTGGTCCAAACTGGGGTTTTTAGAGGCTCCCTCCACCATAAATTGGTCCAAACTTGGCTGTTTAGAGGCTCCCTCCACCATTAATTGGTCCAAACTGGGCTGTTTAGAGGCTCCCTCCACCATGAATTTGCCCAAACTGGGCTGGTTAGAGGCTCCCTCCACCATGAATTGGTCCAAACTGGGGTTTTTAGAGGCTCCCTCCACCATGAATTGGTCCAAACTTGGCTGTTTAGAGGCTCCCTCCACCATGAATTGGTCCAAACTGGGGTGGTTAGAGGCTCCCTCCACCATTAATTGGTCCAAACTGGGCTGGTTAGAGGCTCCCTCCACCATTAATTGGTCCAAACTGGGATGGTTAGAGGCTCCCTCCACCATGAATTGGTCCAAACTGGGGTTTTTAGAGGCTCCCTCCACCATAAATTGGTCCAAACTTGGCTGTTTAGAGGCTCCCTCCACCATTAATTGGTCCAAACTGGGCTGGTTAGAGGCTCCCTCCACCATGAATTGGTCCAAACTGGGGTTTTTAGAGGCTCCCTCCACCATGAATTGGTCCAAACTTGGCTGTTTAGAGGCTCCCTCCACCATGAATTGGTCCAAACTGGGGTGGTTAGAGGCTCCCTCCACCATTAATTGGTCCAAACTGGGCTGGTTAGAGGCTCCCTCCACCATTAATTGGTCCAAACTGGGCTGGTTAGAGGCTCCCTCCACCATGAATTGGTCCAAACTGGGGTTTTTAGAGGCTCCCTCCACCATAAATTGGTCCAAACTTGGCTGTTTAGAGGCTCCCTCCACCATTAATTGGTCCAAACTGGGCTGGTTAGAGGCTCCCTCCACCATGAATTGGTCCAAACTGGGTTTTTTAGAGGCTCCCTCCACCATGAATTGGTCCAAACTGGGGTTTTTAGAGGCTCCCTCCACCATGAATTGGTCCAAACTGGGCTGTTTAGCGGCTCCCTCCACCATTAATTGGTCCAAACTGGGCTGGTTAGAGGCTCCCTCCACCATGAATTTGCCCAAACTGGGCTGTTTAGAGGCTCCCTCCACCATGAATTTGCCCAAACTGGGCTGGTTAGAGGCTCCCTCCACCATGAATTGGTCCAAACTTGGCTGTTTAGAGGCTCCCTCCACCATTAATTGGTCCAAACTGGGCTGGTTAGAGGCTCCCTCCACCATGAATTGGTCCAAACTGGGTTTTTTAGAGGCTCCCTCCACCATGAATTTGCCCAAACTGGGCTGTTTAGAGGCTCCCTCCACCATGAATTGGTCCAAACTGGGCTGGTTAGAGGCTCCCTCCACCATGAATTTCCCAAAACTTGGCTGTTTAGAGGCTCCCTCCACCATTAATTGGTCCAAACTGGGCTGGTTAGAGGCTCCCTCCACCATGAATTTGCCCAAACTGGGCTGTTTAGAGGCTCCCTCCACCATGAATTTGCCCAAACTGGGCTGTTTAGAGGCTCCCTCCACCATGAATTGGTCCAAACTGGGTTTTTTAGAGGCTCCCTCCACCATGAATTGGTCCAAACTGGGCTGTTTAGAGGCTCCCTCCACCATGAATTTGCCCAAACTGGGCTGTTTAGCGGCTCCCTCCACCATTAATTGGTCCAAACTGGGCTGGTTAGAGGCTCCCTCCACCATGAATTTGCCCAAACTGGGCTGTTTAGAGGCTCCCTCCACCATGAATTTGCCCAAACTGGGCTGGTTAGAGGCTCCCTCCACCATGAATTGGTCCAAACTGGGGTTTTTAGAGGCTCCCTCCACCATGAATTGGTCCAAACTTGGCTGTTTAGAGGCTCCCTCCACCATGAATTGGTCCAAACTGGGGTGGTTAGAGGCTCCCTCCACCATTAATTGGTCCAAACTGGGCTGGTTAGAGGCTCCCTCCACCATTAATTGGTCCAAACTGGGCTGGTTAGAGGCTCCCTCCACCATTAATTGGTCCAAACTGGGCTGGTTAGAGGCTCCCTCCACCATTAATTGGTCCAAACTGGTCTGGTTAGAGGCTCCCTCCACCATGAATTTGCCCAAACTGGGCTGGTTAGAGGCTCCCTCCACCATGAATTGGTCCAAACTGGGTTTTTTAGAGGCTCCCTCCACCATGAATTTGCCCAAACTGGGCTGGTTAGAGGCTCCCTCCACCATGAATTGGTCCAAACTGGGTTTTTTAGAGGCTCCCTCCACCATGAATTTGCCCAAACTGGGCTGGTTAGAGGCTCCCTCCACCATGAATTGGTCCAAACTGGGGTTTTTAGAGGCTCCCTCCACCATGAATTTGCCCAAACTGGGGTGTTTAGAGGCTCCCTCCACCATGAATTTGCCCAAACTCTGCTGGTTAGAGGCTCAATCCACCCTGATTTTCAAAACAAATGTTGGTGCCAACCTCAACTTACTACAAGGGCCAAATTCACTGCTGGTGACAAGCTCTCCTCACTGCAAGTGCCAAATACACATGTTTCAAGGTGTTTTCCTACTGTCAGAGATGTGGTATTGAGTGTGTAAAGTGTGTAGTTGTTAGGCTGTGATGTTGGGGTAATAGAGGGTCTTTGGTGTGTTAGATGCCCCCAGACATGCTTCCCCTGCTGTCCCAGTGTCATTCCAGAGGTGTTGGCATCATTTCCTGGGGTGTCATAGTGGACTTGGTGACCCTCCAGACACGGATTTGGGTTTCCCCCTTAACGAGTATCTGTTCCCCATAGACTATAATGGGGTTCGAAACCCATTCGAACACACGAACATTGAGCGGCTGTTCGAATCGAATTTCGAACCTCGAACATTTTAGTGTTCGCTCATCTCTACTCTTTATCTATCACCTATAGGAAACTTACATAATAATACACTCGATTTTTTTTGTCCAGGGGGATATTCTTCTAGACAACAGACAGTGCAGGATTACCCAGCGGCAGCTTGCTTTTAATGGAGGAATAGCCTATGGCATTGACTGTCTGCTTGCTCCATCTACGTTGGGAGGTCGATGTGACAGTTTGATGACTTTTGACATGACGGTAAGTTTAGTATTTTATAAGTCGGGGCCCCACAAGGCAGCAGCGGAAACACTGTGGCAAAAAACGTGGCAATTTATAGTCCCTGCAAAGTGGATGGGATTCTAGTGCAGTCCATCCACACATTGCAGAAAAATGTGCACAGCGGAAATGCAGCAGGTGAATTACTCGTACCTCCAGAAACACTGGTGGTTTCCCTATAAGTGTAAAATGAAGCATAAAGTGCACACAAAAAAAACTCTGCAGTGGAAACACACTTTTCACAGAAAGGGAGCCTTCACACAGAGTAAACGCGCATGTATTTCATGTGTAAAAATACGGCTGTAAAAATAAGACTCCCATTGACTTCAATGACATTTTACAGGCATATTTTTACACGTGTAAAAAAATATAATTGAAGTCAATGGGAGTCTTATTTTTACACGGATTTTTACACGTGTATTTTGCAAAAATACACACACGTTTACTCCGTGTAAAGGCTCCCAAAGTTTGCAATTTTTCCCACAGCGCTTTTTCACTACTGCCTTAGCCTTAGGCTGTTTTATGCTTTCACTTAGAATTACAAATAATTATGCATAATGGGATTGTCTTATTGATTTTTTATTTTTTTTAACAGGGAGAATGTGGTCTGTGTTTTAATGTTCCAAAGTGCCCTGCAGGAAGCAAACCCAAGGTGAGATAACATGCAATGAGGTCTGCGCATTTCATTTAGACTGAACCTTTAAATATTGGCTTAAATGTTATGTCTCTGTGTTTAGTATGAGGGTTTGGAGAGAACATTAGATAGGCTGGAAGTAAAATGTACAGTACTGTGAAAATGTTTTAGACGGGTGTAAAAAAAAAAAAAAAAAAAAAAAAAAAAGCTTTAAAAAATAGTTCATCCTTGCAAATAACAAAATGAAGTGATTGAACAAAAGAGTAATCTAAATAACATCAGTATTTGGTGTGACCGCTCCTTGGAGGAGAAACCCTGGAAGTGATAATACAGCCCCCACAGAGCCCTGATCTCAACATCAAGTCTGTTGGGGATGAAATGAAGAGACAGAAGGATTTGAGCAGATCTATATCCACAGAAGATTTGTGGTTAGTGCTAGAAGATGTTTGGTACAACCTCTCTGCCGAGTTCCTTCTTAAAACTGTGTACAAGTGTGCCTAGAAGCATTGAGGCTGTTTTGAAGACAAAAGGCGGTCATACCAAATATTTTTTTTTATTTAGATTTAGAAATCTCATTTGTTTGTTTTAATTTTATCAATTGACAAAAATAACAATCTTTCACACAGGGCCAAAAGACAAAATGTCAGTATGAAGTTACACCAAGGAGAAGTATAGAGGGTTGTCGCCAGGAGTGCACCATGATCCTTTGGATGTCCCAGTGCTGCAGAGGTTACTTTGGGAAAGATTGCCAAGGTCAGTACTGTAACATTTTCTACAATTATCATTTTCTTTCTTTGCTGCCCTAGGTATGGGTGTATGTAAATGCATATCAGCTTGAAGCAATAAGAAAATGTACCGTACATTAGTTATTACATGTAGAATTTTTTCCTATTTTAGTTAATTTTACAGTTAAAACTGAGAAATCTATAAAGGCGTCTCCAGAGCTATGCTCCCTCCTTCCTCCTCACTGTCCTGTGACAGGCTGTAAGATAACTGACTGCAGCAGGAGCCTCCCCGCTGTGCCCTGCCTATAGTGAGACTATAAGATTGGGAATCCCCACACCACAGCTAAATCCGACCCCTTCGATGAAGATCGAGGCTATTACTAGGGGATTCAGCGCTTTGTTCTTTGCAAGATTTCTGCAAGAATGTTTGAATCCAACTAATGCAGAAAACATTGTAGACTAACATTGAGGACAATCATATTTTTTTTGTTTATTTTTAACATTCATTGCTACATTTAGGGTTGCTTTAACTCCAAGCTTGTATTCATTTTGAAGTGTTCCCCCTCCTTCAGGATTGCTGTTACTCCATTCACTGGGATTAGTCCATTTCAATGCCCTTGTTCATCTGTTCACATTGAAGAAGAGACTGGAAATGTTGTAGTTAATATATGAAAATAAATGGAGATATTTTTTACTGAGCAAGAACTTCTCTTGGCTAAGGCCCCACGTAGCGGGCCGCAGTGCTTTTCACAGAGAGTCCACAGTTCTGCTTCCATTATAGCTATAGGGAAACCACTGGCGTTTTCATAGGTCTAGTTGACTGCAATTTACAAAACCGTGACAGTTTTGGAAATGGCAGCATGTCCGCTGCATGTAATTTTCTGCAATGTGTGGATGGGATTTACTAGAATCCCATCCACTTTGCAGGAAATGTAAAATGTTGCATTTACACGACGTAGGGCCCCGGCGTAAAGCGGTTTTCCTACGGGAAAAGTCATCATTATATTATACGTGGGAGTGCAACACCTGGACCCTGCACAAATTAGCTGTTATAGCAGTGGTCTGGGAGTGTGTGCAGCTTTTTCTAATAATGTAATGCAGCCTCATCGTCTCTATAGCGGTGGTTTCAAGGAACTGCAGAACTGCACCTATCACTTGAATCTTGAATCTCACCCACTGCTCTATCTTCCTATGTCTGAAGACATGTGGGGTCTAGGTGTCGGACTCCCGCAGATCACATTCTGATGGACCTCTTCTGTAGGAAAATCCTTTTTAAGTTAGGCAATCCCTTTAAAGATCTGCAGAACTGCCCATCCTATCCTTTATATAAATGGCAATTATGGCATCTGAAAAGGGCAAGTGACTGTCCTTCGCCTTTGTAACACGAGTGCTACATATGTGATGACACTATCATTATCTCTGTATCGACAGCATGTCCTGGAGGTCCCGAAACACCTTGTAATAACCATGGAAAGTGCAGCGATGGCTATTCAGGCACTGGAGAGTGCTCTTGCACAGAAGGATTTAATGGAACGGCTTGTGAATCCTGCATGCCAGGGAGATATGGACCAAACTGCAAATGTATGTAGAATGAGAAGGTTTTCTTACAAAGTGTGATATGGTGGTTAAGCAGCATGATATAAGGAATATTCTGTAGGGCTGTCACTCATACTGTAGGCACTGGGGTATCCTGAGCCCTGCTGAGGAAATCATTCAGTGGCATCACTCTCCATCTATATAGAACAATGCATGAGACTTGTCATGAGTAAGGTCTAATAGGTTATTTGTGAATCACTTCTTTAGTCCGTTGGCAATTAGTGTAATTTTTTTTTGTTTGTACATCAACTTTTACTATCGATTTTTACTTTTATGTGAGACATAAACCTGACACACACACACCCCTCCCCCAGAGAAAAAAGAGCGATCTGGTTGCATAATCAAATATTTCTGTGAATCTAAAAGTATATGTTGAATGGTTTGGCATAAAATAATTCAGAACTGCCATTTGTTTGGCACTTAACCTTGTATGTAAGTGAATGCTACAAATCCACAGAATGGGACATCGTGTTCCCTGGACAGGACTGTGTTATGGATGACATTCATGGAAGATTTTCACTCACTTAGTTGTTCTATATCTTTCAGCCTGTGACTGCACAGACAAGGGCCAATGCGATGAAGGTATAAGTGGAACTGGAGAATGTGCCTGTGACAAAGGATGGACTGGAAAACGCTGTGAAACACAACAAGGTTTTTCCCTTATTTTCTATCATATTTCGTACTAGTTTAAGTATTTTTGCATACTTAAACTGAGTGCAACAAAACAGGACAAGGTTAAGGCCCCATGTTGCAGAAATTCAGTATTTTTGCTCTTTGTGGAAATGTAGCAGAAAAAATGTTGCGTTTTACAATTCCAACAAAGTGAATGAGATTTTATTAAAAATGCAGAAAAAATGCTGTGGAAAAAGAAAAAAAAAAGCATGTTAATTTTACCTACAAGACCACTGTATTTCGACTTATGGGGGAATGAAAAAAGCATCAGAAAAGCAGTGAAAAACACCAGTCTTTGCTGCGTTTTATTCCATTGTGGGGTTTTTTAAGGCAGCGGTTTTTTAGCTCATTCTACATGGAGCACAAAGGTGGCCTAATAGAGGTGCAAAGATGTGGTCATGTGATGGGCGCTGAGATATCATATTTATCCTTAAACCACATGTATACAAATGTTATTCTACTTTACACCTTTGTGCTCATAGTAAGATGTCAGTGTTACACATTATAGGACATATCGCTCAGATGTACCTTAAATAAGCCATTTGGGTTTTTAGTACCATAAATTGTATTTATTCTAACATTTCCCCACTGGTACGCTTGGCACACATATGGCCCCTTTTATATTTTTGTCAGCATGCCACATAAGAACCTCTTTAGTCATTTCGCATGGCCATATTAGGGCTGAGAATTACAACCCGTATGTTGGCCATATTTCCCATCATTCCCGAGGCTCTTGTAATAATACGGATTTATGATAGTGTACGCTTCAGAATTCCCCTCACTCTACTGACAGCATAGTGAGAGTGTAGGATGTTAGACTGGAGTGTGTCTATAGTAGAAAAATAAATCTAGTAACCAATAATGATACATTCCCTGTAATCTTGGTTGCCTCAGTCTGGTTCACATCATATTAAGAGCAATGACAGTATAACCCCTATTATGATATGAGTTTTCTCGACATTTTTCAGTTCGGTGTTGCTTGTAGCAGTGTGAACTACTGTATATATAATACTATCTTTTCCTACAGTGCTGCCACCTGTCTGCACTCCTCCATGCTCTAGTAATGCTGTGTGCAAGAAGGATAATGCTTGTGAATGCAAAAAGTTTTATGAAGGCGATGGAAGGACATGTACAGGTAACACCAGCTCCCATGTAATAATTAGTATATGGGTAAGCGCTTACAGGCCATGTGTGTTAGGACAGTATTAAATGGATTCTATCACTGGGAAAAGTCATTTTTAGATAATCACATACTTGCATAGGCTTTAGAAAGTCTATTCCACACCTACCTTTAGTATGTAGATTGCCTCAGTGGTTTCTGAATGAGCCCGTTTTTATTCATATGCTAATGAGCTTCCAGCCAGTACAGGAAGTTCCCAGCAGCACTTGTCTCTTCTATTATCTCCTGTGTGTGCTAGCAGGAAGCGAGTCATCAGCAGTCTGTGCTGTATACACACATAGGAAACAATAGCAAAGAGGGTGCACAATGGTGCACCAAGAGTCTAATTAACATATGAATAAAAACAAACTTATTCCAAAACCACTGAGGCAATCTACATACTAAAGGTAGCTGTTGAGTAGCCTTTCTAAATGCTATTCAAGTATGTGTTTAGTTAAAAATGACTTTTCCCAATGATAGAGTCCCTTTAACCCTCTTTGATATGGATGCAATGTCTCTATGTCAAGTATCTGAATATGATATTACTATAAGACCCTGCTTGTGATACAAGGTTCCCACTCCCACACCTTAATGTAATAATAACCCTTTAAGATCCAAATGACTGTTCAGAGCACTCATGATGCTGCATTGTGATATTCCTATTTAATAGATTTATTACTTTTGTTCACTTCTAGTGGTGAATCTTTGCCAGCCAAATAACGGTGGATGTGACACGAATGCAAAATGTTCTCAAAGTGGTGTTAAAGTCACCTGTAGCTGCCTAAAGGGATACAGCGGAGACGGAAAAGTCTGTATGGCCATAAACCCATGTACTGATGGACTGAATGGTGGTTGCCATGAACATGCCATCTGTACCATGACTGGACCAGTAAGTTTAATATTCTGGTATGATGTAATAACATAAGATGCAGTCTATATCTGCCTGACTCATGTATTCTTATATATATATATATATATATATATATATATATATATATATATATATATATATATATATATATATATATATATATATTCTCTGCTATTTCCTGTGATTTTCTCCTGGGCTGAGAGTTGATGCCCTTTTAGGGCTCCATCATATGCCCAGGTTTCCGTTCTGTTTTGTATGAATATATTCAGCTGCCACATCTTTTACTTTGTTTTCTAGAATAAACGGAAATGTGAATGTAAGGACCAATACGTAGGTGATGGAGTGGATTGTGAATTAAAGACTCTGCCCATTGACAGATGTTTGCAGAAAAACGGGCAGTGCCACTCAGATGCACTGTGTGCCGACTTACACTTTCTAGGTGAGTGACAGCAGTGTGAAGTAATGGACTTTATACAGTTTTATTTTTGTCCACGTATCAAAACTTTGTTTACTTAGGTTATTTTATGGTACATGTTGTGCTTCGGCACATGGATCAAGGATATGGAATAATAAACTCATGGTTGCGAGATAAGTGTTCTGACCCAGTGAACTGCAGGCAGCTGAAAGTTGTTATCACTATGGCTTGGCCAGATAAGAGTTTGCTGCTCATAGTACTCACAAGGCTGTGGTCTAGAGTGAGAATTTAAAGGGATTTCCCAGAATCGCAGCCATATCTTGGTATTCCGCTGTAACACCAGATAAACCCCACTGACGTGATAGGGTTAAGGGTACACTACTTTATATTGTAATCCTAGTTACAATAGATTGTCCAACTAGTCCAGCAGGTATATATATATGTTGCTACTCACATTTGCGTTATTTTTCTACCTTAGATGCAACAGTTGGAGTGTTTCACTTACGTTCTGCTAAAGGCCAATATAAGTACAATTTCAGTGAGGCCACCCAAGCCTGCAAAGATCAAGATGCCGTCCTGGCTACATATAACCAACTGTCGTACGCACAAAAGGTATACTGCTAGTTGTCAACTATTGTAATGCTGCCTATCCTTGAGTGTTATACAGTGCAATACACGCTCCATATAATACTATCTTGTATAGTAGATTGAAGGTTCAGACTATACAGTATACTTTGCAAATCTGAAGCACTACTGTATCCGTGTTCACATGGTGAATCCATTGCAGTCTGTTATAAACAGGACAGACATTTGTTTCATGTTTTGTCGCGCTAATAGCTGATACTTTTATACGATACAAATGTATTATGCAAAGCTTACCCTCTTCCTCCTTCACTATCTACGTGTAATAATATAGATACCTTATTCTGTAAAAACATTTTTCTTCGTCAGTGCTTTAAAACCAAAAGAATCCTTCCCATTGTTCTCCCAAACTAAACCCTTGTACTTCATTTTATTTTAGGCAAATTACCATTTATGTTCAAAGGGATGGTTGGATGGAGGTAGAGTAGGCTATCCGACAGCATACTCAAGCCCTAACTGTGGATTTGGACATGTAGGGATAGTGGACTATGGGATCAGGACCAATATGTCCGAGACATTTGATGTTTTCTGTTATAGAATTAAAGGTAAGATCACTTTTCCAAAGTGCCATGTCATAGTGTTTTTATCTAAACTGTGTAACTGCTAGTCAATGACCGGTAGAGTGCATCAGTCTAGGCAATCTGTATTTTATAGTATCATGTATTACTGTATATGTCCAGGATGGCAGTATCACTTGTACAGGACTGCATTTACTATGGACATACAATATGCTGTATATTTTACTCATACACACCAGTAATGTGCTACTACTGTAAGTAACATAGTAGAACCTATAAGCAGCTAATACAATGATTAAGATGTCCTTGTCCGTTCTTATATATATATTATTGCTATTCTTAGATGTACAGTGCACCTGCAAGCCTGGCTATATCGGAGATGGCTACACCTGCAACGGGAACCTGCTACAAGTCCTTATGTCTTTCCCTGAATTCTCAAGCTTTATATCGGTGTGTTAAGTATAGAAACAAATCCTGTCCTGTGTGACTATTTCTATAGCCTTGTAGATTATATAGGTATCCAGAGTATGGGGTTCTCAGAAAAGAGTCTGAAAAGGAAGTAGCTTTTTACACTACAGCTGCCATTTTACTTTTAAATTTCTTTCTATTGGTAAATGCTGTGATATCTACCAAATTATTCCTAATATTATATATAATAGACGATGTGTAGCTATAGGTCTATAGCCATCGTTGAAGCTTATTTTACAGTTATTATGTGGTTGAATACTATTTCATCTCCGTGGTCTTATCCTCTCCCCACAGGAAATCTTGAAATATTCCAATTCTTCAGCAAAAGGCAAAGAATTTCTCAGTTATCTTTCTGACTTGTCTATAAATGCCACACTGTTTGCACCTAGTAATGATGGCATTAATGAGAACGTGGTAAGTGGCCATCTTTATGTTGGGACTAAACATAAGCAGGGGCCCAGTTAGGGGGGAATGTTCCCTTTAAGCTGAGGCCCCACATGGTGAAAATTCAGTGTTTTACAGTACCCGCACATTGCAGAAAAAAAAACTGCAGCGGAAAATCACAGCATGTCAATTATACCTAAGGAAACGCTGGCAGTATAATAGGGGAAAACTCTACAGACTCTTTCTGAAAAAATGCTGTGGGAAAAAAAAACGTGATACTTTTCCACCACTTTTTTTTCCCCACAGTGCGGCTTGCTACATGGGGTCTTAGCCTTAAAATCTTGCAATTCCAACACCTAAAATGGTTAGTGATTTCCTGTCTCCTGGAGATGGACCATAATGTTCTGGAGGAGATCCTATTGACTTCTATGGGAGAGTGTTCTAGGCATGCTCTGTTACCGCTGCAGAGGTCCCTGCACAGAGAATGAATAAGCTGTGAAATCAAATATTGTGGCTAATAGGTCTTTTATCTTATCTACATATACATGATAGTTGTGCTCACCAGTGAGGCGGATGCTGCAGAAAAAAATTTAAAAGATTCTAATCGTCAGAACTTTAAAATTTTAGGAATTGAAAAAAAAAAAAAAGATAGATATTTCTTAAAAACCTGTTCATTTCCTGGTGACACATTCCCTTTAAGGGGGAGGCTCAACTTCAAAATGCTCTGATTATATCTCCTCGGTTTCTGAGTAGACATAATTATTGTGGCCAGTAGGTGGCAGCATCCTACAGTGAGGCTTCCTCTGCTGGTTGAACCTTCTTCAGAGAGCTGGAACTCAGTAGTAAGACTTAGGCCCCAGTCACATTAGCGTTTGGGTTTCCGTTCAGTGAGTCCACTTGGAGACCTATACACATTAAAAAGCAGTTACCTAAGGAAACCACACAGACCCCATGGACCATAATGGAGTCCGTGTGGTTTCCACACAAGTACTGCAAGCACGTCTACACGTTTTTTCTCTTTGCATGTTTCGTACGGAAACCACATGGCTCCCATTATGGCCTGTGGGTTTCCCAGGTAACTGCTTTTTAATACATATAGGTTTCCATTCAGGGATCCCCAAGTTGACTCCCTGAACAGAAACCCGAATGCAGATGTGAACGGGGCCTTATAGGCTGCATTTAAAGGGGGTTTGGGGAGAAAGAGCAGGCAAAGGCTTTCCTCCATCTATCCTGCTACCAAAGGAATCTGTTGCTAGGCTGGGTGGCTCCTTTGCAGGTTCTAGGTCATAGTTACTACTTGGTCAGTCACTACTGCTGCCTCATCTGGTGATGTGGTTGTGTTGTGGTTTTGGAAATCGCAGCATGTCAATTACACCTACGGAATTGCTGGTAGTTTCCCTATAGGTATAACTGAAGCTGAAAGTCCACAGAGGAAACCTCTTCGAACTCTCTGTGCAAAAGTGCTGCAGGAAGAACTTGCATTGCCGCCAGTTTTTCCTGCACTTTTTTTTTTTTTGCTTGTGGGAAGCTACGTGGGGCCTTAGCCTAAAAATGGTTTATGCCCAAAATGTAATATATTTATTTATTTTTTTAAATGGTAGTAAATTGTTTCACTATTAGAAATTATGATAGAAAGATATTTTTATCAATTGGATATCCAGTCAGATGAGCTGCTACCTTTGTCTTGCTGCAGTTTGGGTATTCTCATGTGTATCTGAATTAGCCATCAGTGGCTGTGAAGCCAAATCAGACTTCTCATTTACTAATATATGGCGTGTTGCATGGTTTGGCAGAAAATCCTGTTAAAGCTCTGTATACAGTGTATTCTCTTATTGGAAGTTGATTAGAATGACTATAAAAGTTAGGTCAGAATTATTGTAACATTCACTGTTCTTTTTATTTTCAAAGACTCTCTCTGGCCGTGACATTGAATATCACATTGCCAATGTCAGCACAGTATTCTCTAGTGACTTCACCAATGGAACGTTACTGCAGACCAGGATAGGCAGCAAGCTGCTTATTACTTTTGAAGAGACCTTCTCGGACACAGCAAACAAGGTGAGAGAATCAGGAGAAGGATAATGAAGAATAATTGTTATGTAGCACTTTACTAATATTGTCTGTTTATGAACACTTTGATTTATAAACTAAACTACATGGACAGACAAATTTATTAACAAAACAAGAAGGTAAACCCTGCTCACAAGAGCTTACAATCTATATCTTCTACATTATACAATCTCTGATATCATCTATGTATTAGGAGGTAGGTTGCATTTCTTAGCTTTGAGAAACAATGTATAACATATAGTGTGGTTGTACAGAGGATTAGGGAATGATTTCATACTGTAGATATTACAGCACTATATGGTACTATTACTTGGGCTGCATATGGCAGTATTTTTGGCAATATTTTCTGAAAATATTCTGTATTCGACAAGAATAATTTAATCTTTGCTTATTCTTTTCTAGAATCAAATCAGATATGTTGATGGAAAACGTATAGTACAGGTGGACTACATTGCTTCAAATGGAGTGATACATATGATATCTGAACCCCTGAAAGCTCCTCCTGAGCCATTAGTAAGTATGACATTATATCCAACTGTACATGTATAGGTATGAATTATTTTAATTTTGTGTACAAAAAAAAATGATATTTTGATAACATTATGGTTCCTATTGTACAACCATATACACTATGTACCTTAAAGATAATACTGGTTGCCATGTTCTTTTCATGCAGTTTTCCTGTGTGTATGAGTCCTCCACAACTCTCTACCTGTAGGCCTCGACACTGGGGTACAGGTCATACTTCGCTATCTTATCACTGACTCCTTATCTTCTGTATTAGGTGCTACATGCTGGGCATGGAGCAGGAATATTCTTTGCCATAGTCTTTGTCATTGGATTAGTGGCACTTGCAGTTTTTGCATACAAGAAGTTCAGCAAAAAAGACTTTCAGTTTCAGCAGTTTCATGAGGTAAGTACCTAAAATACCAAGCGGATCCTTACTGCAAAGAGCTGTAAAGCAGAGTTCTTTATTTACTTACATGAGCGGACCAGTCTATCTATGTACACACATGCCCATGTGAGCTCAGAGACTCCTCACCAAGTGAATGACCTTCATCACTATATATTGCTACAAAGCAGAAAGAGATTTTATATTAAATCAAGGTTTATATAGTATTTTTTGTAATAAAAATCAAAAATATAGTATTTACTCCAACACCAAAGTGGGAAAACATAACTATGAAAATATTTATAGAACATGGCTATAGGACCTCAGTTTACTGTTCCGGTCTATCAATTAAAATAAAATGATTCAGTCCATTCTGTTCACAAAAGTGTCATGTACAATGCAATGAGAATATGTGAATAATACACTGGAATGAATCCATCTGACATATGAAGTTTCTTATGTTCTACAGTATGATGAAAAGGAAGTGGTGTCCGATTTTAACATCGCTCCATCTGCTAACATTGCAAATCCCATGTATGACAGCGTTGAAAATGACAACCCCCCTCCTGAACCATCAACAGAACAAACGTTTCATCCATTCTCTGTAAGTTTTAAGCTTTTACTACAATAGATAATAGGTTATGTTACTATGATGCTAAATATTTTGTGAAGTTTTCAGGGAATTTAATGATTGATTGGTCCACAAACTCTGTCCCCAAATCCTGACCATGCCTACCTAACAGCCCACAGTAGAAGGACCTTCAGCTAAGCCTCCGTTACTGTGCTGGTGACAACCAATTTTTATGTCCATATAAAATCAGTCAACATCATTGGATCATTTTGTCACTGAATGGGTTTACGCTGAGTAATGATTGAGACTGAACATTTATGTGCCAAAGTGCTGACTAACTGTACTCAAGCCAAAAAGCATTCACAGCCAGCACTCGCCCCATACACATGACCCTCACCAGTAAATGTAATGATCATAATCCCCACACCTCTTAACTTCCTGGCATGGGTAGAGTAATGTGTGAGAGGCCAACGAGTAGCTGCTGACTTACTACTTGCTCCCAATAAAGGTTCAGTCTGGTCACAGGTCATTGACTACCTACATTGGCTAAACTAACTTTATAAGACGTGCCAAAGTTTCCATAATTTCCTGGAAATCTCTCTGTTTTGCAGGTGAATAGACAAATATACTTATTATATATACACTATAGAAATATATATTAGTATATTGCATAGTTATGTTACATTCTGTTTATAATGTGAAAGAGTAGGGCTACATGCCAACAAAGCCCATATTAAAATTATATTTATATGGCCACAGTTAGCCCAGGGTAAAACATGGCATCAGGGAGATTCTCAATGTCAGCTAGAGTTATTTCTTAGAAGATAACTTTACCAGAAAATAGACCATTAATGTAACCGTGTTATTACTACCACATAAAGCTTGAGTGCCGGCTGAATGGAAAAGCAGGAGTAAAATGTTTGCTCTTGGCCCACAGTCATGTATGCAGAACTTATAAGTCAATGTCGGCATTGATGGCGAAAGAACAAGTTTCTATTTAAAGTGCACCCTATTAAATTACTGAATACCCACCCACAATGCCCTGTACAAACTGAGCTCTTGCCAGTTAGACACAATGTTCCTTCCTGTGCACCCTGTAAAAAGGATGCAGCATCGTATCTGGAAATGTCATAATATTTTATTGCTGTTGGCAGGATTACTTACATAAACAGTTTATTTCACTCAGGAGTCATTGAAAATTATTGGATTTCCAGAATATATAGCATTATATTATACAGCATGGTACAGTGATGGCAAAGCTTTTAGAGACAGAGTGCCCAAAACTCACTAAACCTTAATACTGTGCAGTTCCACAATTGCGTGTATTTACAGATCTGCAAAATAGTCATGTGAATGGGGCTTTACCAAGCTTTCAATGATAAACAACTTTGTAGTGAAAGGTAATAGTCTCTACATTTATTACTTTTGAACAATTAACGTTCACTATTTACATGGCACAGGATCTGTTTTATAGTGACCGTACAATATTATTACAGCCTGTACCAATATCATGTCTGCTATAAAACAGATACTGTGTGATATAAATAGTGAAGGGCCCCCAGACAGTACAGTCTGCCCCACAGTGGCCCCCACTCAGTATATGCTCAACAGTGGGCCCCACATAATACGCTCCACAATGACCCCCACACAGCATTATATGCTCCACAGTGGTTCCCCCCTCCCACACACAGTATTATATGCATCACTTTGCCCCCCCCCCCCCCCACAGTCTTATACGCTCCACAGTAGGCCCCCCTATACAGTATTATATGTTCAACAGGGGCCCCACACAAAATATTATAAGATACTTAGCTGCAGTCCCACGAAGAGCAGGTAAGTAGCATCCTTCTTCCTACTACAAGTGCCAATGACTTACATCATTGTGCCTGCATTGGGGCAGAGATCACACTTTGTCAGCAGTCAGTCCACACGGCTTACACTCACTGCAGACTCCTTAACACAATTGTACTGCTAAGCCAAGTAGAAAATAGTGATATGGACATTATATGGATATTACTATTTGGTGGATTTCAGCTGCAAACTAAATGTTGACCATACGGTAATAAATAACTGCACATTATTACATTTGCTTCTACAGTCTTAGAAATGCAAGTGTTAAAGTTTTCCTTTTGTTTTTTTCAGGACTCAGACGATCAACAGCTAGTGAGCTTCGGTGGCCGAAACAAGTGATAGCACATAGGACAGTTAGGTGGCATCTGCCACAGACTGTGGCTATAACACTAGTCATCTGCTTGAGATGGAACAGACACTTACAGCTGCTTTAACCATGTCTGAGGCCATCCCCTCAGAAGAAGGCTGACATCCAGCTATTGTTCTATGAAATGTACAGTTTTTCTGCCTGCAGAGATAATGGAGCCTAGCTTTGGGGCAGTTCCACATTTTATTTGGCTCTTTTACTGTGAACCTGTAAATAAAAACTTTAATTCAGTACTGACATCCCATCCATTTGTGTTCTAACATTTGGGGTCACCTGCAAGACTTGCTTGGGAAATGCACTGAAGGTGTGTGTGACATACTGTATGTCGCACAAGGATAATAGAACACAAGACCAGTCAGGCTCCTTCACCAATTTCTTGCTTTCTTCCTATTCGCCATCATCCACTCCAGAATGGTATACTTCATGTTCCAAACATGCAGCATGTAACTTGTTGTCACTTCAGGCTGGTGTGTGTGTATATTATATATAGATATGTGTGTGTCAGGGAAAATGGACCATTAGAGACGTCAGAAGATAGTTCTCATGTACACACAACAGCTTGTCCTGAAAAGTCACCTTAAAGGTCAGGAATGTTTTAGGAGTATGAGAAGCATTTACTGAATCACTTTATACATGGCACCTAACACAACGATTATTAATGGCTTACATCAATTGGTTTCCCCATAAAACTTCATTTTTTTTTTGTTCGTTAGCAATAGTCAAATAAAACTACCTGTTGCAGGCATGAGTACTCACTTTCATAGCCAATGCCTTTAAGTCATCCTCTGAAGAATTCATATTATTGCAGTATTGCTCACATCCTGCAGAAAAAAAATAATTCCAGCTGGAAAAAAAAAAAAAAAAAAGGATTTCCTGGAACCCCCTTAAATTAATATATTAAAGTGCAGTCATTTTACAAAGACCCCCTCTCTGCATAACACAATGTGACAGAGGAAGAAGCTAGATTATCTATAAAGCTTGCATTTATAGTAGGATCCATCATGTCTCTTATCTTTCTGGTCAATTGCCCAGGGTTTTGCAGCCTGTACACCGATGATCTACTCAGGACACATAGCTCCTTCACATACTTGTTCTTTAGTAGGCAAACATGTGACACCTGGAACTAAACATTCTATACTGTATTATGTGAACAACCTCGGGGAAGTCGCATGACCAGTCAGAAATTTTCTGCATAAGGCTATTATGCTTAATTTATATAGCGCCATCATATTCCACAGCGCTTTACAGACATTGACAGTCAATGTCCCATATATGGCTCACAATCTATATTCCTTATTGGTATGTCTTTGGTGTGTGGGAGGAAACCAGAGTACCTGGAGGAAACCCACACAAACACGGGAAGAACATACATACATCTCCTTGTAGATGTTGTCCTTGGCAGGATTTTGCTGATAGAGCCCCTTTAAATCTGTATATTCTGATAAATCTGTATGACCAGACTTGTTCATTTCAGATCGTGTTATCTATTCACTGTGCTTGGGTTACTAAAGTGAGTAGATGGGATACATCAATATACCCATTAAGCCACTGGACCCTAAATCTAATAAATAAAACTATGTACACACAAATTTACCGTTATTCTACTAAAATCACTTTTATTAAAACAGAAAAATGAATTTCTACATAAATATACAACACAATAAGTAATACATAGTTTATTCATTTCACCTGTCATAAATAAAAACATTGCACAGGATCATACTGAAGTACAATGTGGAGATCAGCCGCTGCCATTTATAAATACTAGAAAGCTGCATCTACTACTTAATAGAAAATGTGCAATAAGGCAACATAATGTACTTACAGTACAATCTTACGGTAGTGGCTGCACTGCTCTAGATGAATATAGAGTGCACAAGCTGCAAATATACAATATCATAAGTTTAACATCTGCAGTGTAAACATATTTCACAGTCTATGGCCACACAAGAAATGTACAATTACTTACAGCGTCTTAGAATAGGATCAAAGAATCAGCTAGTAGGAAATGAAACGATAATCCATCAGGCAAAGACTCGCTTGTGGAAACAGATACTTCGGCAGCATTAGGGTGGGCTCACACTCTACTTTTTAATGAACAGGGTTGTTCGCTCAAAAATTTGATAAACAAAAATATACTTACTTTTCCCTGGTGCTCGGGTCCCTCCCAATGCGGTCCTGCCCTGCCGGTCCATTATTGACTTCTGGCAGAGGTCCCCATCGCACGTGACCACTGAGGCCAATCAGCAGAAGGGATCCAGGAGGTCACAGCCGGCAAGGAGTTTCACTTTTAGTAGACCCCGCAGCAGCAGGACCGGACCATGCTGGGAGGACACCGGAACACCAGGGACAGGAGAGTAGGATTTTTTTTTCTCCCCCCGCCCTATTTAAAAATTAAAAAATTTTTTTACCGGACAACCATAGGTTTTAGTGTAATAGCTGTCGGCATATAGTAACATACTAGGCATTAATGCAACTAACATCTGCATACAATTCTTCAGCAAAAAGTGCCATGTAAATTCAGTCATCAGAATGTGCTAATATCTAAAAGAATCAATACTATAAGCTATGATAAAGGGAGGGCTCCATCAGACATTTCTGGCTTTCCTGTTGGATTGATGTACAAGCAACATCAGTTTTTCTTATTGTGTTAGTTACAGTTCATGAAACCCCCCCCATTCCCAATTCTTTAAAAATATATGTATTTTTTTTTTTTAGTTGTGATAGGAACACAGAACTAGTCTCAAACTAGAAAGCAATATTTTCACAATACACAAGTTATCACAAGATAGTCCACACTCCTGGTGTGACCATTCAGAAAGGGGTCAGTTTGCTACCAAAAGTCACCTATAGTTTATCTTCCACTTTGTTCTGAAAAGACATTGCATAACAGTAGGGGACTCACACAAAAACCCATATAACAACCAGAACATTAGAAGTCTCAATGTAATATATGATGGATCACGTATAGTGTATTTTACCTTCTGTTCCATACATTCACCATGGCATATCCTTAGCTCTCACATCCACTTCTGCCTTATCTACTGGGGCATCATGTAGGGAGTCTGGTCATTTCTATACAAAGCAAAGTACAGAGGAACAATTTCTTACACTCAAGTCTCTGCTACTATGGGGATATCGCTGGAGCCAAAAAGGGTAAGTAACCCTCAGGATCCCATGTATGCAATGTTAACCTTCTTTTTGTCCTGGGCCATCAGTCTCTCCACTACCCTGGACTGCCAGGGATGCAGACATGAACCTCTTCTCTGCCCTGGACCGCAGGGATGTTACCATAAACTTACTGACCACCCTAGTTTATTATGGGCTACAGAAACATTTACTTGCTATTTTGGATCACAAAGTTTAGGATTCCTTAACTTCCCTGCCCACTAACTACAAAGGCTTAGGGGAAACATTGGATATAGACAAAGCTAAAATGAAAACTTTAATTTGTTATATAGGCAGATAAACTTGGCCTATACAAACCGTGATAGTGGTCACATTATGACATTACCAGTCAGGTCAGTTCTTTGCATTGCTCCACTACAAAATTCATCTACAACATTGTCAATAATAATATTCCTACTATTACATGATATTGACATGTCCGTTATGCTGGTTCAATTTAACCAATTATTTCTCACATTGAATATTTGTCAGGTCAACTTATATATTTGTTCTGAGGCAAGTACACACTAGCACAGCAAACAAAATATTCTATATTTTACAAAGCAAAGCAGCACATCATAGTAGTGTGTAAACAGCACATAGTCCTTGTAGTTACAACCTTCTCGTACCCGATCAGCAAAGTATGAAACCGTGCGGAGTGCTAGGAGTGAAGGATGCAGACGGTGGGAATAAGAATACCGGACAGGACAAGGTCCATTCAGACCAGATTAGGATTACAGATTTACTTGGTCACTGCCGACTGATCATTTCAGATTGCAGATACATAAAACAAGCCCCCTTGGACTTCATCAGGTATGGGTCTTTACAACTGTGGCGGATACTACATGTTTTACTTAATAGTAACTAAGTAGGTTTTAGAAGAACATAGTCTTCTAATACAAATACAGCAATCCTAAAATAAACCTTAATAAAAATACATTTCCAAATTTTTTTTCAACTTAGTTTATAGTTGTAAAAATAGCTGCGTCATTGAAGAGAACCATAAAACAAAACCCATTCTCAGATGTACCAGTAACGGCTAAAAAAACCCCAAAACACAACATAAAAATAATGCTGCTTCGTACCAGTCAGCATTCAGGTTCAGTTCTAAAATATACGTGGCACTATGCACGCCAAAAAAGCTGGTAAAATCGGGTGTTACAAACAGTTAGCCACATAAAATGACTCTACATTCAGTCCACCATCCAAGCCAAAATGGTGCACAACTGGAGGTTAAACACATGGAAATCACTTCAGCTGAGCAATTTGCTGTAAAAATGGGATACCAAAAGTACCGGGGTACTGCTGGTCTGACCACACTGGAACTTCGTGCTGGAGTGGCGTTCTCTTCGGATAAAAAGTGTGATGCAGGTCATAGTTCAGTAAGCAGCTTAAGGATTCCATGTAGATATCAGCAAAACGAGAGAGGCGCCTCAAGAAGTAGGTTGGATTATGATCAGTCCGGAAAATGCTGCCAAAACGAGGGTTAAAGATTCTCCGTGCCATGTCCCTGATGTGGAGAGAACAAGTAGGATTACTTTAACCAATATCTGTACGTAGAATGAGAAGATGGTGATAAATGGGAATGAACATTATTACCAAACCAGTGAGCCTACATATTGAAGTAATACAAGATAGTTTGGAGGAGCAGCAGCACCTAATTTCCTCAACTGCTATTGTGAACCCAGGAGTTGTCATGACTGCTCTCCTCTAAGGGAGAGCCCTGGGAACTAAATACAATACAGAACCCTAAGATGAGCTTTAGTACTGGAAAGAAGCCCTAGACTATATTCACAACATGGGGCCTTGGCCTTACTGTGGCAACCACATCGTTTTACGTTAAAGGGGTACTCCCACGTCGCATATTCACCCGTCTTCGTTCCTCTAAAATCTTCTGTCTTCCGGCTTTGTTTCGTCATTGGTGGGCGGGGTCACATTTGCAAAGCCAAGCGGCGAGATGCCGCCGGCCCTGCGTGCGCGCTCATACACCAGTCTACCCTTCACAATGCAAATACAGACCCGACACCCTGCGGGTCTGCTGGTCGCATTGTGAAGGTTAGACTGGTGTATGAGCGCGCACGCAGGGCCGGCGGCATCTCGCCGCTTGGCTTTGCAAATGTGACCCTGGAGCGGAACAGCATCGCTTCTGCTGCTGCTGTCTTCATGCAGGGCAGAAGCATAGCGATGTGCCTGTGCCGGCGTCTAACAGTCCCCAGCATCCGCCTATTACAGCGGATGCTGGGGAGTGACACCGGCACAGGTGAAGCCAGCAACATCGCTATGCTTTCTGCCCTGTATGAAGCCAGCAGTGGCAGAAGCGATGCTGTTATTCCGCCCCCCGCCCCGGAATAACAGCATCGCTTCTGCCGCTGCTGGCTTATACAGGGCAGAAAGCATAGAGATGTTGCTGGCTTCACCTGTGCCGGCGTCTAACCCTGTATTGGCGGCCCCTTCCCCCAAAGGGTAAACTGCCCCCCAGGCTCGCTCCCGTGCACTTAGCCCCTCCTCCCTCCCCCTCAGAGCAGCAGACACATCACTTGACTCAGGAGCAGCTAGGTCAGGGCTGTGGCCACAAAAAAAATATGCTGAAGCAATGTATTTAGGAAAAGTCTTACATTCACATTAATAAGCATTATAGATAGGATCCTTGTGACGGGACAAGGAAAAAAAAAAAAAAAAAAAAGAATCTGTGTTTTCAAAAATACTTGGTTTTCAATTATACCTACAAAAATGTTGACGTTTTCCTTATAGGTATAATAGGTGCAGAAGGTCCACATTGGTTTTTTTTTTTGTTTTTTTTTGCTGTGGCTCACTACATGGGGCCTTCGCCTAAAAGTGTTTGCTGCAGATTTTCTGCACCAAAATCGGTGATAAACTTACATGTGCATTTTTGCTTGGATGGGGTTTCCAATTTGTATGTATTTTCATGGCAGAGTTGATCCATCTCAAAGGATTGGCATGCTGTAGATTTTAAAAATCTGCCCCCTATGTCAGTTTCTGGCAATCGCAATCTAAGAGTAGCATTTGAGTCAATGAGATTTTCTATTATTCTGAAGTTCTATACATGATCTAAAATGTGAGCGAGTAGTCCGAGGGTACCCACAAGACAGTGCTCAGGCTGGGAAACCTGCTGTGGGTATTGACTGAGTTTCCCCACACCGACCACAGCTTGGGTAATGACAGCCTCATTCCAGTACCAACCACACGCAGCTGACCATAGCTGAACTCAAATCATCATTAACAAGACCAATAGTGGCTTGTCCAAACTCAACTCACAAGCGTAGATCGCCAAGTGGAAAAGCAGTCAATGAGTAGTGTGTCTGCCACTATCCATACAAATTTTACCATGCCTTAATCCTTCGTGCCCTCTGGAGAAAAACTACCAGCAGAGATTCCTGGCAGCAGCCCAGTCTTGTCTCCACTGAAAATACATAAGACACTTGGCCAAGCTGAGTGTGCATATGTACTAGGACGCTGGTATGAATAGCTGTCAGTGTATAAATATTCAGTCAACAGCTACTGAAAGATGTAGGAGTACCTTTAAGTAATGCTCTAACCATATAAAACATTCCTAAAAGAACAATTAGTTAATAACTTGCAGTTTTAAGGCACAGCTTACATAGTGCTTTTTTGCTGAAGAATTGCATGCAGTTTTTAATTGCAGTAATGAGCAGCACATGTTACGGTGTATTTCACCCATATATCATGGCCCATACACCACAGGTTTCCAATTTAATTACCACTTCCATACCGTTGACATGCAAGACCTGTGCTAGATATTACTGCAGTTGTAAGCAGATCTTCAGATAAAAGATTCAGTGTAAACCCAGCCTAAGTAACCAGTTTAAAGACTTCAGTTACCATAGTGGACTGGATGAAGAGACTGAACCTGATCACCAGGTCACACACACAAAAAATAAAATATAATATAGAATAATAATTTACCTCATCTCTTGCCTCTCTTTTATCCAGTCGTTTAAGACTATTTGCGACTCAGCATCTCTGTAAACCTAGGATACAAATGAATGTTACTTCTTTGTTAAGTAGGACAAAGAGGTACCAGTAAATATAAAAACCAATATAACTACTGTGCTTCACTGTTTGGCTCGATTTAACTTCTTCCTGTGCAGTCCATCAAATTGGCCAAAAGCATGGCCCTTGTGCAAGACGCCCATTAAATCATCTGCAGGACTGACTTGTGACAATAGCAAGCAGGATCTAAACTGCAATAAGGAACTGAAATAATAAACTCTCAGTTACAGAAAAAAAAAACCTCACCACTTATCTGAGTGTGGTACAATCCCTGCATGGATATATAGTGGCATACATGGGAGTCTAAAAAGGTTTTCATCCAGAAATTATTACTTGAAGAAAATTGTGGGTGATTGTTCTACGCTGCAGAAACCACTGGAGAACTTCTCTTTACCGACTTCAGTATAAAAATGGCTGATACCTGTGGACTCCATGGACTACAATGGTGTCCTTTGGTTGTCTGTGGGTAACCACTTTTTAGTGGTCTGGCCTGTGGACAGATGTATTGCCTCCTTCTGCTGCTGATCAAATCAATACAACAGGAGATATATTGTTTTGTATCTATGCGATTATTAAAGCTCAAAAATAAGGAATAAAAAAAATATATATATTATATACACATACACACACTATGTGATCAAAAGTATCCAGACACCACCAAAACATACGTTTATCATATTGGGTGCATTGTGCTGCCACCTACTGCCAGGTACTCCATATCAGCGACCTCAGTAGACATTAGACATCGTGAGAGAACAGAATGGGACGCTCCGCGGGACTCACGGACTTCGAACGTGGTCAGGTGATTGGGTGCCACACATTACGCAGATCAATGCCAAACGACGCCTCGCTTGGTGTAAGGAGCGTAAACATTGGACGATTGAACAGTGGAAAAACGTTGTGTGGAGTGACGAATCATGGTATACAATGTGGCGATCCGATGGTATGGCGAATGCCTGGTGAATGTTATCTGCCAGTGTGTGTAGTGCCAACAGTACAGTGGTGGTGTTATGGTGTGGTCGTTTTTTTCATGGAGGGGGCTTGCACCCCTTGTTGTTTTGCGTGGCACTATCACAGTACACGCCTACATTGAAGTTTTAAACACCCTCTTGATTCCCACTGTTGAAGAGCAATTCGGGGATGGCGATTGCATCTTTCAACACAATCGAGCACCTGTTCATACTGTGCAGCCTGTGGCGGAGTGGTTCCACAACAATAACATCTCTGTAATGGACTGGCCTGCACAGAGTCCTGACTTGAATCCTATAGAACACCTTTGGGATGTTTTGGAACGCCGACTTCGTGCCAGGCCTCACCGACCTACATCAATACCTCTCCTCAGTGCAGCACTCCGTGAAGAATGGGCTGCCATTCCCCAAGAAACCTTCCAGCACCTGATTGAACGTATGCCTGCGAGAGTGGAAGCTGTCATCAAGGCTAAGGGTGGGCCAACACCATATTGAATTCCAGCATTACCGATGAAGGGCGCCACGAACTTGTACGTCATTTTCAGCCAGGTGTCCGGATACGTTTGATCACATAGTGTATATATCTCCATTCTTTCTTCTTCCAACACAACATTTGCAATGCTGCTGGCTGCTACACAAACCCAAAAGTACGGCACAGCGACTCCCCCATGCTTAAATCTAACCTCTCAGGTAACTTGTGCTCCCAAATCTGAGAACAATGTGTGACAGTGATTGACAGCCTGCAATGTACACTTACAGAAGAAAGTCTGCCTATGTGGGCAGAAAAATAGAGACTCTCCAAGTCTCTAAGAATTCTTTCAGGATTCAAAAACAAAAAAAAAAAAAATTAGACGTTTCAAATTACATGAACCTATATATCAAAGAACTCCGCTTCTCTCCCACCATCATATGGAGTCAGCCCTGACAGGTGCAGTTACTTCATCTACAGTACAGCTTTATCTCTTAGCAGGAAGGAAGTAAAGGGACACAGTAATTTACGTCTCATTCCACACTATCCTGCATTGAATGATATTATACAGTCTAATGCAAATGTTTGGAAAACTCGGTTTATATTACCACTGCAGTGATAGCATGTAGTAATTTTTTCAAATAAAACACCATTAAATATAACCAGTTTTATCTTCTACGTACCTGCATTCGTTCAAGTAAACCAGTTAATCCCTGAAGCCAGGCCATTGTCTGAATATACTGGGATGTGTTCATGATGGTAAGTTCTGATTTCAGCTCAGGAATAATGGCGCCAGTCCTCCAGCCATGCTTTAATGTTAGGTCCTAGTTAACGGGAAGATTGCAGTATGTTAAAGGGGGATTCCCACAATAATAACCAGATTTAAATTTGAAGATCATAAAAAGTTTAACATTTTTAATTAGCAAAAAGGTTTGAGTTTTTCTAAGGTTTTCTCTAACCATGTTAGTGGTGACAGTCTGTTGTGTTGTCGGTTGCCAATAGAAGTGACCATGAATGCAGGGACTTTCTATGATCTAAAATCCAGCCACGATTTCCATATTACAGCTGAAATATCTTCTTGTGCATGTAGTGATAATAAGGAAATCTTGGCTAGGTTACTGGCACGCAGCAGACATCAGAAAGTCCCTGCATTCATGATCATGTCCATTGGCAATCCAGCAAGACAACAGAATGTCTACACTTAAATTATTAGAGAAAATTGTTAAAGCTCTGTAAAATGTTTAATTTATATGTGCAAAAATGTTTATATATAAATTCATAGACAATGAAAAGTTAGTCATGTTCATGGGAATACCCCTTTAAGGCAATATTTACAGCTGCATATTGTAGAATCTCAAATTTCTAATTCTTTAAAATGTAAAAGTAATAAGGTTTACAAAAGGAAAGTGTCTGTCCTGCAATGTAACATGGTCTACTGAAAGCTATGTCAATATGAAAGGAGATCACGTTCATTTAGATCAGGCAGCAAGCTTTTGCGGTTGCCAAAAAGGGCTTAAAGATGAGAGTGGTAAATTATTCCCCACACGTTTAGAATATTTCACTGGGACATTATTATCATACTAGCATAACAGCCAGTGTAGGTTATAACATCTAGCTGGGTTGACCATGCCTCGGGATCATTCACAGGCCTCTATTTTGCAGTTTTTTTGTTTGTTTGTTAAAAAACTAAACACAGCGGGGATGTTCCACAACCTCTATGTAAAATTATTTTTAATAGTATTCCTTTTCATTTATAGGCAGGAATACAGTTCAGCACTGTTCAAGTCTGATAAGACTGTTTTATTGGTCCATCTTAAAACATATACACACACTCTCCTTTTCTCTTCTCTCTATTTGGTCTTCCCCGTTCGTTTGTGTCCTGGTCTTGTTATCTTGTCTGTCATTAGTGGCTTTATCTGGTTGTTGTCTCCCCCTTCCCTTTTTTGTTCTTGTTTTATTATTATTGCCTTTTGCTCTGATGGGCCCGTTTTGGCCCTCTTTTGCCTTATTTTATCTGCCTTGGCAATGTATCTATTGTGTCATACGATATTGGTCGAGGGCATCCCCTTCGCCCCCTCATGCTACTTCGGGTTTGTGTGCCCTTTTCAATACCCTCATTATTTGTGTTCTGTTCTTATGTTATAAAACCCGATTATACATAAACCATACACGCAGCCTACGGCATTAGAGACTGTGGGTTTTTAAGATAAATAAAAGTTAAAATTTGATTTATAAGCTTTGAGCACGGTCAGACTACGTTCCTGTAATCTGTCTTCTAGACTCCTCCAAGCATTCACCTGGTCCTGGCAAATGCTGCATTCAGTGTATACATGTCACAAGTTGGTGTTTGTTGTGCATTCACCGTGTATTCTGGGAAAGGAATATTCAAGAAAGTTTTCCTTGATGGGAAAAAGTAAAACTGAGACGTTTATACAGCTACTGTAGGACAAACCCATAGGACTAAGGGAAACAAGTTATAGCATCTCAGTGACTGGTAAACAGACAGTACTTACTGCTAGATCACTGTATATATGATCACCAAAGTATAACACTTTCGATCCTCGCCAGCCAGTCAGCTTCAAAAATTCAAACAGATTGCCCTAGAAAATAGAGGGAAAAAAAGGGGGGGGGGGGGGGGAATATAAAAATACATAAAGCAAAGCCAAAAAACACACACAAACGTGTGTGTGTGTGTGTGTGTGTGTGTGTGTGTTTAATTCAAAGAGAGATTCCAAACAAACCTGCTTGTAAATTTTGCCTTTTTCTAGTTGGTTAATTTTATCCCACAGTAAAACACCTCGATTTGTAACCTTACGGAATGGTCTAAAGGAGAAAAAAAAAAAAAAATAAATAAAAATCATACTAATGCTGGATTACTGTAGTAGATGGAGTACCAGATTGTAAAGTGTTCTGAAGTATCATATGCCATAAAATCTGCCAAAATAAACTCTAATATCTGGTGATTCTACTGAGATAGCAGTTTCGTATTTAGAGGCTTTGCTTACTGGCAGATGTCAGGAGCAAAGTAGTATCAGACATGTTGTATTTCAACATACAAGATCATGGTTCCAAACGCCATGTAGTCTGATCTAGTGGTCAGATAAGATTCTACTTTTCCCCTACCACCTATCTAACCTAAAATATCTGTCGTTCCACTACACAGAACAATAGTCATCATAACACCCATATAAAATTACAATAGCAGACCTCTAATCTAATTCTAATTAAAACTTGCTTCATTTTACACCATAGCTCATAGTTATTTTAGTGATTTTACAGCTATTTCTGTTAAGTATTCAGAATTAGATTTTTCTTCAGAAATTTGGACAATCCGGTTGAAGACAGAGCTCCAAAATCTGAATTAGGAGATTAAATATCTTCTTCTTTTTTCTAGTTTTGGAGAAGCTTCAACCATTCTTTATACACAAAAACAGGATGTTCATTTTAAAATCAAGTAATATGGATTAGAAATAATTTTAGGTCTCAAGGCAAACCGTAAATGGATTCCACCACCAGCCAAACTGTTTTTCAAACCACTTATATGCTACTGTAGTGAAGATTAGTGAATAGTGAGCATACATTTGTGTCACATAGCAATCTTGCTGCTGATGCAGAGGATGTGGGTAAAAAGCTCCTGGATTTGGAATTTGATGATGACTAGGTGACAAAATGTAACCAATGAAAATGCATTTCTGCCACCAAAATGGGCCCTTCATCAGTTCATACACCATAAAGTAGCAACTTATGAAGGGATAGACACAACTCTATCAGAAGGCCTTCACAGACTGTGTAGTCGTAAGCTGGCATGTTCGATCCTGGAATGGTGCTGCCATCCATATGACAAATTTCTTTTGAGGTTAATTCAAAAGTGGTGCGAACCTTCTCTGAAAAAATAACTGATGATTCTCAAAGCACATAGTAGATGATGGAAGTCAGGTCTTTGACCACGTCCTTGTTCCAAAGGATTTGGTTAAAGATGCTGGCACAGTACAGAGGCAGCATCCTCCTTTATCAGATCAACACCATCAGTGTCTATAGTACTTGGTGGTGATCACAAAACAAAGCGCGTGCTTCAGCAGATGTGGCCTTGCCCCGTATTCATTGAACAGCTCACCAGTATATGTAATAAAAGCTGAATTTCTAAGCAGTAATATTGTACTTTGACACATGAAAAATGTTAGTTTTGTTTTTTGCTGTGTTACTGCACTTGAAAACTGAAAAATGAATAGTTGTTGCTTTATTAAAAGAAATAAAAATAAATAATATCTATTTACTCAATTTAAAGAGAATGGTATGCTCACTATGCCACTAACATGCCCTACAACAGTATATATTATTGTGGAGCTGGCAGACTCCCTTTAATAACTCCCCTGAAGACATACCACCTGGATGAATCCAGTTCCGTTTTATAAAACTATTCCCACAATTACTCATTGCATCAGTACTACTGAACAAGATTAACAGATTGTGAATGAAGCCATCCTTATGCCAAGTCTGCAGTACAATAAATAGTGTTGTGTGCCTGCTGACAAATGCCCTTTTCAATACAAGCATTAGATGCCAATTTTCCTACTTTAGAAGCGATCATATCTTATAACACAATGCATGACCTAAGCCACAATTAAAGGTTTCTTAAGGCTAAGACCCCACGTAGCAACCCGCAGCGCTCTGCACAGAGCTTGCTCTGAGGACTTTCTGCTTCCATTATACCTATAGGGAAACAATGCAATCCAAAGGCTAAAAGCTACAGGGGCCCTGCAAGTGAGCTCCAGCAAAATACACTCTTTTCAGGTGTTTTGGTCACAGTGGCTTGCAGAGGATCATGTTGCAAAATGTACCTGAATTTCCCCTAATTTAAGAATTTTTCTTTTGTGTTAATGGGTTAAAGGCTGTAGTTACAGTCCTAAGACCTAATGACCGCATTCTGCACAAAAACCCCACAACTAAACATGGACACATACATTCCATGTTTTTCTTAAATAGTGGCATTTATTTTTATCTACATGTCCTTGTACTGACGTTCATGTAGACACAAATGCTATATGGTTAGTTTACCATTTACACAAGGCTGTACATTTTTGATGCAAGCTACATTAAATGGTGTATATTTGGCTGGTCTCTAAGCTTCCCCTCCCACCTTATTATTGGCTGCTTCAATCTGATTTGTATCCATTGCAAGGGGAACACAAGTTGGTGATTTAATGTCACTGCTTGTTTGCATTCACAATAGATAGATTTGTACAGAAATAAAGGAAATCTATCATTATCTTTATGCTGCTGTTACGGACGACAACATAAAGTAGTAACATAAGCAGCATGTCAGTCACTACTTTATTATGTATTACGTTAGGATTTGAGGGGTTGATGACAGGTTCCCTTTAGAGGCATTTCTTCCACATATGAAAGGACAGGTCACTGCCTAGTATACAGGACTAGAAGATGTTGGCACGCCAATTCAGGTAGAGGTGTAGAAAAAAGGTTCACAACATTGACATCAGTATGTGCCAAACTCTGCCCTCGGTAACGTAAAGGTCTTTTTTATGGGTTTCCAGAAACACGAGAGTCAGAACTGAACGCATGAAGCAGATTTATGAAGCTTTATATCAGCCAAGTGAAATGTGCTAAAAATCTGGAAGAACCATTTACCTCCTTTTGTCATTGAAGAAATTTGGCTTGTCAGCTTGCACAATAACAACATCAAAGAGATCTCTCCAATCTTTCCCCACAATGAAATTCATTCCTCTGTCTCTGAAAAAAAAAAAAAAAAAAAAAATTATAAACAGATTATTTACAAATAAATATAATTCAATAAGACAAAGAGACCAATTGTCAGTGTCAGAAAATTATTTTCCCCATGTTGGTTTTTACATAGCCAACATATGTAACCTGCTGGCGCACCTTGTGTACAGCTCAACCAAAGGCGTATCCAGGCTTTGCGGGGCCCTGGGCAATTGACTTTGGCGAGGCCCTACTTATCGGGGGTCTGAGGGTCCCCCCCCCCCAGGATTTTTTGAAAAAAAAATAGCCCTAAAAATGCGTTTTTGAGGCGTTTTTTTTAATTAGTTAGCTGTGTTTGACCAACTTATAAAACTGACCTTATTTGTGTACTATTATAGTAGTTTCTAATGTACTAAATTAGCAGCCTGATAATTTGATCAGTTGGCACTATAGGTAGTACGCATTGACTGAATTTTTGTATACAAAATAATGCGTTTTCTGTGTCTGTTTTCATGTTTTAGCGTGCTGAAAATGGTTAGCTAAACCCAAAAGCAAAAAGTTGACATGGTTTATCATAAAATATGCCAATAGCAGGTCAAAACTGTAAAATATAGCCAATATATATTTTCTCCCAACGTCACGATCGCGAGAGGCCATTGTACATGTATATAAACATACACCGACTCACACAATCACTACTACATACGTGAACAGCACTACTCAAACGCGAGAACAAAAGACTGGCGCGATGTGAACTAACTCCGCCTTCTACACTACTCAGGCGCATACGTGACACAGAGTGAATCACCAATGTGTGTCTGTGTGTGGAGAGAGGGGTCGCCCAGTCCATTTTTTGTGGGCTTCTTTAAGTATTTCACACTGACACAATAATTTCGGAGTGAGAAATTTCAATATAACAGATTTCTATGTCTCTTTTACTCTTTGCTTGCTTATGGGCTGGTTGAGCTTAAGGGCCTCGCGCTTCTAACCGACCGACCAAATCTGCGTTTTGTTAGCTCCGGGGCGCGGGACCCCGGGCGGTTGGCCGGCTCGCCCAGTCCTGGATCCGCCCCTGAGCTCAACTTGTGTATTTTGTAGACAACTCTCTAGGCTATGGCATCCCATAGGTTCTATAGGTATTCTAGTGAGGTTTAGTGGAACAGCAAGGGGACTGGGTTTGCAGCAGTTGTACAGATGTTAAAATGCGGATAACAATATAGGATCGGTGGGGGTCTAACAAGCAGGATTAGCTGGTTGAAAAGGTTGCATCTTTTGGGTGAACTCTGCGATCCCCTTTGCTAAATACAAAGCACTGCACAATATATTGTATAGAGACAGTGCATGGTATTGCTCCATTAACTTGAATAGCACCAGGGGTCTGTCACACAAAACAACAACTGTTCATATTGGAGTCCTGGGCTCCACTTTACAGAAATTAAAGAGGATCAAAACAATGGAAAATGATTTCTAATAAGTCAAAATGGATCCCTCTGAATTAGAATTGGTCCCACAAGATCCACAGTATACCAAAGGAGTTTACCATTTTGTCCGTGTATGAAAATAAAAACAATAGGCAGACACCACCACAGCTTGTTGTGCCTTTAGATGTGCACCCACTAAATGTACGAAATGTGCAAACAGGGACACAAGTGACCATTGCAGTAGCTCAGTCTACTCACATTCACATGACAATTAAAAAAACAGGAACAAAAAAAAATAAAAATGGAGAGACAGTTTTTTCATGGCAGTTTTGCACCCATGGGGCATCTGTTTTCATTGATCTCTCACAGACTTAAGTCTATTTAGGGTTTGGTGAACACAAATAAAAATAGGAAAGTACATGCAAAGAAATCAATGTGGTGTTCCAAAAATGACAGTCACACTGCAGTTTTTAACGTTCGTGTGAATAAGGCCTAACAACTAAACACTGAAGCTGCGATGCAATCGCAGACAAGGTCACATTACTACACAGCAATAACCTAATACAAAATAAATCCACTGTAATTCGGACTTACACAAAGCTACTGGGGCTGTTCGTTATGAGAAACATTTTTTTCCCGTGATTTGCCAACTTTGCCAACACAGCTCGAGTTTTTTCTCCATAGCAGATATACCGCTCTAAGAAAAAAATAAAATACAATGAAACATATACATGTAAGCCTCAATACAAATAACATATACTGTAGACTTCTCTAAAGAGGATCTTCTACAAAATTCTGAACAGAGTTTTAACTTGTCTGCTGCCTCTTACTACTGTATTATGGGTTGTTATTTGAATAGGATTAAAGAGAACCTTTCATGGTGAGCGGGGGGCGTTCCTCCCCGCTCACACTCTACAGCGCGATAGGCGCTGCTGCGGAGAAGGACGTTCCTGACAGACGGTCAGGAACGCCCTTCTGACTGTAAAGCGCTGCGGTACCGGCACGATAGCGCATTACCCAGGGCAAAGATCGGGAAAACCGACAGTGTGCTGAATTCAGCGCACTGTCGGCTTTCCAGCAGTATATAGAACTGCCTGTGCTCAAACCCATGAAAGGTCCTCTTTAAAGAATACTCCAGAACCAAATCTGTATAGGAACAGATCGCACATATTATGCACTAAATGTTTTAGTTTTATTCTGCCTTGCTTTATATTGCACGCTTCAGAATTTTGCTCGTTTTATCTTTTTTACAACTGCTCATGAATATTCATCAGGTGTCCCACTACTGCTCAGTCTTCTGTATATACATAGTTTAGTTTCTAAACCTTTCTAATTCCAGCCTACTTGGGGATACGCACACCTTTTGGAGTCATTCACAAACAGAATTCCATTTTCCTAATAAAAGGGTAGGTCATTAACCACATTTACCATTTACTACCAATTAAAAACAAGAAGGGCAATATTTTTCAGACTATGAACACACCAGACCACAATGGCAGTCAGTGTGCCTTCACCCTACCCTGGAAAGGACTGGCAGGGGTTAATGGGGATGAATCTACTCCTTGTTGGTTATTGCTGCACCCTTATGCACTGCCAAGACCTTGGATGCACCGAGCTCAGAGTTTGCGGTTCCCTGGATCCTCTGGCAGCTGGCATTTGGGCCATTAGCCTTATCAGTACATTTCTGCAGTTTTTAATAAGGCAGTATTTCTCATCCACAAAAGGTTGATAGAGTTGACTAATACATTTCAGATCCATATAAAGGCCGGACATTGTGAATCCTGACAGAAATAATAAAAGAAAAATCACATTTCTTATAAATACAAGTGACCTATAATATTTCAGCCACAGAGAAGTGAACGTGAAAGGCCGAGCTGAAATGTTAAATGAATTGTGTCAGGTCTCAAGTGAAATCTGGTATAAAGTTCACTCTTCAACGATTTCCTAACACCCATAAAGAGGTATAATCTCCTTGCTTGTGTCTAATAAAACAATGTAAGCAGTCAAGCAGAACAGAGCTGCAGAAAGTCTGCTCCATTGCTCCACAGCCAATACATTTTATTGTACAGGTCACGTACATAATGCTAACAAGCACAGAAGATGACCCTACTTACCTATGTCAGCCTCTACAGCTCGGTACATCAGTCCTTTCACATGGACATCTCGAATTGAGTCCTGTGAAAAGAAAAAACAAAAAACTGATATAGAATGAGAAACAAACCTCACAGAAACCAGTCAATAGAGATCACAATCATAACCTAGATAGTATAATGTGCGGCCTCCTGATATTACATTTATGAGTAACATTTTCATAAATATGTTCAAGGTCCAAAATCTTGCTTGTCATGTAACAAACACCACACTTATTTATCCAATAATAGAAGTGATATGGCACAGAAAACACACACAGACAGGCACCCCAATAGTTGGGAGGGCTTTGTGTTTAAAGGGATCCTAGCAAACTTATTTTTTTCTTACTAACATGTCTGAATAGCCTTAAGAAAAGCTATTCTTCTCCTACCTTCCGATGTCTTCTCCACACCGCCATTCGCTTGAAATCCTGGTTGTTGTCGTTATGCAAATTAGTTCTCTTGCAGCACTGGGGTCATCCCCAAAGCTGCGAGAGAACTCTCTCCAGCGACGCCTCCATCTTCTTCAGTAACAGCCTCTTCACACATCTTCTTCCGGCGCACGGGAATGCACGGTGCATGAGCAAGTCGGCTCTGCCAGCAGACCTCGGCCAGAACTGACTTCACATGCGGGCGGCCTTTTTTTTTTTTTTTTTTTTTTTTAATGTAGATTGTGAGCCCCACATAGGGAAAAAAATGTACATCGTGAGCCCTATCAGTATGTCTTTGGAATATGGGATGGAAGTCCATGCAAATACGGGGAGAACATACAAACTCCATGCAGATGGTTTTTATGCCCTTAGCAGGATTTTAAAAACCAGAATTTCAGCGCTGCAAGGCTTCAGTGCTAACCACTGAGCCACCGTGTGGCCCTCGGGCGGCCATTTTTTTGTGCCCACTTACACAAGTATGCGCAGTACGGTCCTGTAGTTCTATGGCCGCCCGCTTGTGAAGTCGGCTCTGCCTGAGGCCCGCTGGCAGAGCAGACTTGCACATGCGTTGAATTTGGACCCCCCTTCCCCCCGTGTGTCGGAAGACGACGTGTGAAGAGGCTGTTGCTGAAGAAGATGGAGGCGGCGTTGGAGAGAGTTCTCTCGCAGCATTGGGGATGCCCCCAGTGCTGTTTAAGCGCTGGGGCCCGCCCCCAGTGCTGTGAGAGCTAATTTGCATACCAACAAGAACCGAGATTGTAGGTGAATGACGGCGCGGAGAAGACGACAAAAAATAGGAGACGAATAGCCTTTCTTAAGGCTATTCCGACATGGTACCTAGAAAAAAAAAAAAAAAAGTGTTTTTAGTTATAGGATCCCTTTAATATAACCCCTTCATGATCACCATCTGTAAAGCTCTCAGAATCACGATAGCAAACCTATATATGCCCCTTAATTCAGCATCCATGTTGTTAAGCGCAGCAAACACTGAAGTTTATGTACAATTACTTATATCAGTAGTCTATTATATCATACAAACCTTTACATCTTTATACAGATGTACGGGCTCATAATCTATGTTGTTTTTCAAGAAATAATCATTGACACAGGACAGTAATGTCATCTCTGGTAATGAGAATATATCCATGAATTGCTTCAAGGTGTTCCCTTCTGAGCTCTGTCAAGACAAAATAGAAAAGAATTACAGCAAGGCAGCAATATAGTACTTTGCCCTTTAAAAATTGTTAGAACAGGATCACTAATGTGTCTGAGTATGTATTACATACTGGGTGTGCCGGTACATGAGAAGGGACAAGAACAATTCTAGATCTCAAGCACAAAGCCTTTAGGATCTGCAGGTTTTTTATTATTGTTTCTAATAAGGACACCACAAGAGTCATTAACAATTGCATTAATAATAACCACAGAGATTACAGTATGTATCTGGCATGTCCATGTCAACATTTACCAGGGATAAAGATCTACAGTGCAGGAAAGAATCAAATGTTTAATAAGAATAATAAGTTTACCTTTCCATAAAAGTCACTCATCTGTTCCAATGGTACATGGGAACCTTGATACATTTCAATGACCTCAGAATCTGGTACAACATCAAAGCCTCTAAAAATAAATGACACTGAATTATAGTGTACAGTCTTTTATTAAAATATGGGATTTTATAATGGCTTACAGGAGGTAGGAGACTACATTTCTTTTATTCCATGACAATGCAAACAAACAGTAGATGTACCCAAGATAACTGTTTTAATATACACTACAATTACAATGGTGACTAGAGAATGTTTTATTCTGTAGGCATCAGTTTTGCAACATAATATCCATATGCCTTTATAAAAACGAGCAGTATTCCAAATAAGACTTGCTAAACCCATTATAGGTCAGGGACATATGTTAAACAGAGCATAGTGGACCATCAAAAGTCTTAATAGTGCATGGAAAATTGGTAGCCAAAATAAGTTCTAGGCTTATTTGATATAGCAGGTACAAAAATACTGTATGTATAAAAGTTGACATAAAAATAAATGTTATATACACTATATATATCCTTCCTATCCTACTAATATATATTTATAATTATAAATGTGAAAGTTTGTATGTTTGTGACACAATCACACAAAAACAGCTGAACGGATTTGGCTGAAATTTGGCACATAGATAGATAGGAACCCCGATTAACATATAGGCTTCTTTTTATCCCGGTAAATTACATCACTACATGACTGTTAAGTACGAATTTATACACACACTACGTTTGAGGACCTTTGATGACATCCCATCAGCTGTCCCATAGGATCACGCTATGTGGTAGGCGGAGCTACACGCTAATTTGGGGGCGGAGGTAAACTGAGGTAGTCAGACAGTGTGAAAGCATACACTGTATGTACACATATATACTACTGTATGTACTCTATATACACTGTATGTACTCTATATACCACCATTTTAAAATATTGGCAAGCATGCACCTACTAGCTCATTTATACTGTCCATGCTTATACTACATTATAAATGAAGTCCTGTGATTACAGCAGCCTCAATGCCAATTTATATAGAGAGTAAGGCTAAGGCCCCACAGGCCGTAAACGCAGTGATAAAGCTCTGCGGGAACAACCGCTGCGTGATTGCATTGCGGTTCTTTCCACAGCGCTTTTAAGAGAAAGTTCAGAGTTTTCCTCCGCGGACTTTCTCTTCCCATTATATCTACGGGAAAGCCACCGGCATTTCCGTAGATATAATGGACATGCTGCGATTTGCAAAACCGCAAAGGCTTTGCAAATCGCAGCGTGTCTACTCTGCGATCTTTTCCGCAAAGTGGGGATGGGATTTGCATGAATCCCATCCACTTTGCCTGCACTGTACAACGCTGCGAATTTTCCCACAGCGTCACTGCTGCGGGCAAAATCGCGGCGTTTACATCCCGTGGGGCCCCGGCCTAAGACTGCAACACTCAGGAGTGTAGCAAGTGTACCAGGAGCAGACTTGCACAGTAGCCACAACCAGACTGAAGCTCCACTATATCTATATACGGTTAATTTTCCTTTCTAAATCGCTAACAGATGTATTATGTAGAACCATTTTCACGAAAAGTATTGCACTGGAGGATTTTAAAGCACTTGAAGTGTCCCTGAAACCAGAGATCAATCACTTCTGTGAAAGTTCTGTAAACAGCAGAGCAAAAGTGCATTCTGGGTAGTATAGTTTCACAATAACTAAAACGTCTAAAGTTGCTAATCCTGGCTTTAAACCCTTTGACAGTGCTGAGACTTATGATACTAGAAAGCAGACCGTATTCTAGTTTACAGACTGAAAACATGGAATTGCAAAATCATATTATTCAGCATGATATTAAGCAGACTGACGCTGGCACAGATTTACTAATAGTTAGTGAAAATTCAGACAGGCAGTCTGAAAATGCACCAGATTTATCACAGCGATTGATACTGAATGATAAGTCTGATGTGCTATTAGACACTCTAGTCCACATATATGCCATGCTTTAGTTATCTTACTTTAAGCCACAATTTTGGCGCATTGTAGATCATTTCCACACCCAAATGTCTAGAAAGTAGAATTTTTTTTTAGCCCAAACAAGATGCATTAAATTGCAAATGTGTGTCAAGTTTACACCAGAGTCTAGTCAACAGTAAGTCAGGGACATTGTTCCTACTACAAACTAGTCACACATAAAGCACTTCATCCATAGACCTTATAGATTGTATAGTAGCCCATAACTATCTTTTCGCTGTATACTCCTGAAAACAAGGAATGCATTTTAGTGTTAAAATATTAGCAAAGGAAAGTTACATTTAAGTAGATTACCCGTGGTCATAAGCATTACAAGACTAACTACTTCCATAGTTACATGACATAATATGGCTTACCAACTGCAGGGGACCTGATAAATACATATTAGAAACACAAATCCATGGACTAACAATGTACGCAAATGCTGAACCAGAATGTGATCTCTTCAGATGTGGTTACATTTCTGAAGGAACTATATGCAACACACTATGACAGGGATACCACTACTACTGCATGTTGGATGGATACAGTTGTTGGAAATAATCTCTTCTCACTCAATTGTGTTAGAACTTCCTATTTATCCAAAGTTCAAGTGAAATCATAGAAAGCCTGGCGTCCAGAATGTTTACTTATATATCCAGGAAACCCGCTATAAACAACCCAATCTGATACTGATGGTCCTTCCAAATAGTCCATTAATATTCTCATCAGGAAAACACTTCAAATGCTGCACCAGGCAGACTTCTTAAGCAATGCTTTCAACTTTGCACCAACCATGTGGGGGAATGGTCCTCTCAGTTTCCATCATGACTTTGCCTCCCAATTTTGTACTGTGCCATCTCCTGTTGACAACCCCGGCTTGCCTTTAGACCTCTGCTCCTTGAACATGTTATTGTACCGCTCTGCCTTCCTGTTACCGACCCAGCTTGCTTGACCTCTCTTCTGGATTACCATCTATACTGCGCTGACCTCACGTTGACTACCTGGATTGGACGACTACTCTTTGGTGCACTACTGCCACATACTGGCTACCGCCAACCACTGCCTTCTGTTTCTTTAGACCTTCACGTCAACTCTGAAAACCTGCTTGTAAGTGATTCCAGTTTCTGGTTATGCTGTAACTAGGGGTGCGCTGTATATCCAACTTTCCCTGACCCGTACCGGCCTGCCTGACAGTAACCTTAAAGTCCATCCCCATCATCAGGGGTTCTGGTGAACATCTCTGAAGGGTTGGGGTGGCCCGGGGTGTGCTAGACACTCAGTGCTGTGCTTTGCCATTTTGATCAGAGTGTCTGGTACTAACTATTCACACGGTGCTACCTCCGAATCCTTAACAATTGTGTTTTCAACTCAACCCTGGCATAAATTATGCCAAAATGTGGTACTTTTTGGAGCATCTAGTAAGATATAGTGATAGGTTTTGTGACTCACTCAACAAATACAATTGGCATGGGTTTTTTTTGCACCATCTGGCCCAAAAGTGTCATACAAAGTCAAAGAATGATTATTTATTAAAATTCTGATTCAAAGTCAGTCAACTAATAGGTGGTGCAGACTTAACCCTGGAGCATCTGTAGACTGTTCAGTTATCATTCAACATCGGTCACTGTGATAATTCGGGAGCAATTTTAGCATTGGTAAAAGGTAGGCCATTATCGCTCTCATGCCAAAGTTTTCTATTTTTTTTGGTTCTGTTTAACTTATTTTTGCTCGGGGTAAATGTTAATACATTTAACATGTATTTGGAGCTGGTTTTTATTCCATACGTTGTTTAACTGGTCACCAACTTTTTAAACAACTTAGTCTAATTTCATAGAGCATATGATTCTGGACCAAAATGTAATGTACTTTAACAATGTAGCAATATCTGCCCCAAAACAAAAACAAACTAAAGTTCCTTCTACTCAGTGTCTCCCTTTGAGCTATTTTGCAGCTCACTCCTTTGTTACCAGGGAAGTCTATCAATAGGTAGGAGATAGAATAACAACCTCTGGAGGGGAGGTTCTGTCTTCACAGTAAGTTGTAGGTGGGAGTGGCTGAATCTCCTCACAGCCTGAGCACATGTGCAATCTGTTGCTTTGTGCAAAGGACTGAGGATTCTGCAAAACTCAGTTTACCATGTATGAAAAGTCTTCTATGTACTTTTATCGACTTTTGTGATCACAGATGGGATACTATTCACAGACAGCAAGCAGCTGTATTGACTATGTTCATAGATTGTTCTTCTGTTTTAGCTACTTGGCTGCATGTATTTGCCCTGCATTTACGGTTCAGTCTTCCTGGATCTCCTACATTATGGTCACTTGGACTTCTCATCTATACAGTCACAAGAGACTTCCCAGCAAGACCCTGAAAAGATTTCAGAGGCGTTCAAAATGATCTGTATCCAAGCATTTCATGTGGCTCAGAATGAGATTTATAAATAGATGGGGCTCCCTATGCATTGATTATAAGGGGATAATGCAGCTGGACACCATCCAAACCCAATTCTTTATTTAAATAAAAAAAAAAAAAAAAAAAAAAAAAAAAAAAGATTTTAGATCTAATCCATGAAAGAAAAAGGATTGGTTTAATTGCTAACAATACAGAACACTTTAGAGACTTGGATCTCAGACGGTTTCAAACTACAGATTAAGAGATTATTTCATTATTGAGCAACTTTTAATTACAGAACAGAGGTGAACACATGCGCTACCATTTGTATTCATTCCAGACTACATTTCTTAGCCAAGTTAGGGCTTGGAAAGTACAGTATGTAACAATTAATTTTGCAATCCTATTCACATGCAGTTTGGTATGTATAATCTAAAACGAAAAGAAACGTACCATTAAACAACTCACATTTCTTTCAATCTTATGGCCAATATCACACATAGGAGAGCGCAAACATTAGGGTTTAAGTTAAACAGCATCAAAAGAAAACTGTAACAAATCCTCCAGAAGGGTAAGTTCACTGAGTTTTTTTGGTCAGGTTTTTGAGGCTGTATCCACCTGAAAACCCTGACCAAAAAGATGGCACACATTGAAATCAATGGGAGCTGCTCAGGCCGGAAGAAACTGCTCCCGTAAAAAAGCAGCGAGATGCTCATTCTTCAGGCCGAGTCGCCTCGTGAATCCGCCTGAAGACACTCCCTCCTCCGCACTAGTGCCATTCATTGGGCCTAATCCGGAGCAGAGTGCGTGGCTGGATGCCTGTGCAGTGCAACGGCTTTCCGTCACGGCTACCCTGTTTTTGTATCGGAACCTGAGGCGGCTCCGCCTCAGGTTCCGATCCAAAGAACCCCGTGTGAACTTACCCTAAGACCGAGACCACAAAATCAGCAGTAGATTCCACTTCTGATAGTTTTCAATGGGAAGCAGAGATTGATGCAGGACGCTGAACTACCCAACCATCCTGCTGAAATTTTACCACCGATTCCATGACTGACTTAGTCATGGTGTCCTGTAGCTCAAGACTCTGCACTGAACAGGCCGATTCATTAGAGGAGCAGTAAATAAAGAGGACCTCAAATTTCTTTTCATTTTCTGCCTTTAGAATACACACACTTCATATGAGCCTGAACGGGGGTGGTGGTGGGGGGGGGGATCAATGTCAGGGCAAGCCGGAGGGGCAAAAGTCTGCCTCCAATTCCATTTTGTTTCCACAATGTAAACATACCCCAGAGCACACAGACACAAATTCAAATGCAAGAAGTGGTGAGATGTCAGGTTTTGCTTCAAAAAACTACATAAACACCCCCCCCCCCCCTCCCCAGAAAGTGTGTTCTTTCCTTAAGGCTATGTGTACATAACCGTATTTTTTAGTCAGGGCAGCTGCTATCCTTGTCTGTTTTGCAGGCTGTGCTCATTCATTGAAAAGTTTAGGCCCGTGGAAGGCCCAGACGGCACACAGATGGGTCCTTGAACATGCACACTGATGTGTGCACGTAGCCTAATGCTTCTGCATCCAAAGAATCTCTCCATGCACCATCTTGCAGTCTATACTTTCCCAGGTGTAACTGGGAATTAATCCCCCATAGCCTATCTGAGAGTACCTTACGTAAAAAGACCTTGGACAAGAACTGGAGGTTCTATATGGCAAGCTCATTTGTAATATCTCATGGCTTTCCATTGGTCCATTTTATATATGAGACTACGCTCACTTTCTTTTGTTGTGAGAAGTCATAACAACTAAGTAGACAGGTGGTTAAGATAAGGTCGGCTTCTGTAGCGGCAGACGTCTGGAAACCATCACACGAAACCTCCAGACATGGAAACAAAGCCAGGTAGAAGACTTAGAGACTAGCCAGCAGACAGACACAAGCACTGTGTCAACTGGGGTCCAAAATTCCTTTATTTAACTCCAAACATGGTGCAATCAGGGCTGGATCCTGCACACAATATATTTTGTTCATGTCCGGCGATTTTTTTTGTTGGTTATTGTGTAAGCCTTCTACCTGGCTATGCATCTTCCTGCAGATGAGAAACATTTGTACAGTTTAATATAACACACAATTGTTGGCAAGATGGAAGGAAAGGAGTAATACATGAAAGCATAATGGCGAAATAAATGACTGCCTAAACACCCTATAGGACTGCAATTTGTAGAGCAATCACACTGACAAGAGCTATGAGTGTGGAACCTTATGCTGTGGTCTTGACTGCTGTGTGGGGTAAGATGTTTGCTTCTGGTATATTCAGAGTATTGATATCCCCCTTAAAATTGCTTTGTATAGTTACTGAATTGATGTATCGGGTTGTTACCTTAAACTGCCTGCATGAGCTACAATATACCTGACTCCATCATTCAGAATTGGATAGTGCAATTGAGTTCTGAATGCTAATTTCATTCTTCACAAGTGTTTGTACAGAGCTTTGTTATGGAGAGGTCAACACTGGTACCACCCACATTTTCTTAAGGCCTGATGGTTTAGTATCTCAAATACGGTCCTAATACTGTATACTAAAGTAGTCTGTGGCAGCAGTTAAAAAAAAAAAAAAAAATTCACCATATCACACAGCAAAATATCCATAGTGGTACAGCAGTGTGACTTAGATGTACAATGGGCACCAAAAAGATGGCAATGGTTAAAAGAGAACCTCTGATTTTAGCCTCCAGATTTCAGTAGTGCCACTCTCTCTATTCTTTATCTTATACTTATCCGGCTCCTGGCACCTATGCACATGTTCACTGAAGCCAGAGTACTTCACTTCAACTTCAGGGTATATGCACTTGCTTTACTGAACAACTGGACAGAGCTGGGAGCTCTAGAGAGGAGACTCAATGAACCCATTTCTCAGCGAGTTCCCCCTTCCCCCCCATTGAGGCCCCTAAAAGAGTTTGGATACGGCTAGTTAAACCACAGATCCATAAGGCTAGACCTATCACTAGACCTTTGTTGGAAATATTTTTTAGTTTACATTTTTGTGTAATATTGGGCTCTTTGTCTTAGTCAGTTTGTAAATATGAATCAATATGCCAGCCACCAAACTTGGCCCATATTTATATATCCGTGACTTGCATCAGTGATTGTGAGCCAAAACGGGGTAAGTATAATGGAAAGACCTGCACCAGCTCTGAGTCTCTACTCCTAGTTTTTGGTCACATTACTGATGCAAATAATTAATGTGTAGATTAGGACAAAGAATCAAGTAGATATTTGTCATCATTCATGATACTGTACTAGGAATAGCATAAGATTTTGGAGCGTCTTGGATTAAACTATACAGTAAAATACCTTTCTCTAATACACATATATATATATATATATATATATATATATATATATATATATATATATATATATATATATATAGTTAGTCAGGGTCTGGGGTTGCTAGGTGGGGTGGCATAGACACACAAGTCCAGTTTCTTTAGTCCAAAACAAAGGTAGAGTTTATTTTCACTCAAACAGGTAGTGCAGCAACAAAAGGAAACAATACAAACATAAATCCCTGCCCGGCTAGGCTCTAACTCAACACAGAATAGGTTACCTATTCACAGCTCCAAAAAACGACCTCTCTCTTTGGCTCTCCAGCCAAGCTCTCCCCACATTCTGCTGTTGGAGCTGACTTCTTAAGCCTCCTTGGCGAGGAGACTCTCTGCAGCTGAGTTGTTGCCGGAACATCCCCAAAGTGTGGACTGGAGGTGGGTGGAATGACATACCATATTCTACTCATTTTGTAGTTACACCAGACTAAATCGGACATAATAGTTCATGTCATAAACAGCCGTACTCTACATAGGAACCCTCATTTTCATTTGGAGCCGTCTACAGCAGTAACAATGAAAGAAGGAAGGGATGTGAAACAGATACCAGTGGGTGTTTGACTTACCGGTACACTGTTCCCAGCTGTATATAATGGAACGAATCAATCTTCATTAATAGTGCCTTATGGAAAAAATAAATATAAAAGTCATTTTATAGTTAATAAGTCATAACCTATAATACATTACATTGCTTCCTGCATGAAGAAAAGGTTACATTCTAATTGACAATAGCTATGCGGAGATGGCATACAGGTGACATTAACTGAAGTTAGTGCAGGATGTAGCCTTGTAGTAAAGGGCAGATGACAATCATATGAGTCTTAATTAGAATAAGGACAAAGTTAACAGGAAGCCCTGCTTTAAAATAAAAAAAATTAAAATCACTTCCATAGAAGTTTTCATAGTCTTTTGCTATTTGTTTTGCAGAGTTTCTGCAACAAAATTAGACACTGTTTTTTGCTACAGTTTGTATCTCACCCCATTAAAGTCAATGGGGAATAACTGCAGCGTTTCCACAAATAAAATAACATGCTGCGTTTTTCAAAACCACACATGGTTGCATTTTATTTATTTATTTTTTTCAAATTTCATTTATTTTGCTGGGACTATAACATCAGTGTTTTTCAGGTGTATTTTGGCAACAGCCTAAAATGCTGCATTTCTTTAACGTTTGGCCTTGATCTACTGATTTGCAGTAACTTGGTGGAGTCATTGTCCTCTATAGGCCATGTTCACAATGCACTACACGAGCGCTTATATCCCTGTCTGATGCCATAGCATATCGGTTTCACCATAAATTGTGTACTGGTAATAACCAATACACAGTTTGTAAGTCGTTGCAGGCAGAGCCCTCTGAACCAGTCGGTCATAGTTAGTATTATACTTGTTTTGTGTATAGTATGTAAACCCTCAAATGTACAACACCATGAAAGAGGAGACTACTGAGACTACTACTACTACTACTGAGACTACTACTACTACTACTACTACTACTGAGACTACTACTACTACTACTACTACTACTGAGACTACTACTACTACTACTACTACTACTGAGACTACTACTACTACTACTACTACTACTGAGACTACTACTACTACTACTACTACTACTGAGACTACTACTACTACTACTACTACTACTGAGACTACTACTACTACTACTACTACTACTGAGACTACTACTACTACTACTACTACTACTGAGACTACTACTACTACTGAGACTGAGACTACTACTGAGACTACTACTACTACTGAGACTACTACTACTACTACTACTACTACTGAGACTACTACTACTACTACTGAGACTGAGACTACTACTGAGACTACTACTACTACTGAGACTACTACTACTACTGAGACTACTACTACTACTGAGACTACTACTACTACTGAGACTACTACTACTACTGAGACTACTACTACTACTGAGACTACTACTACTACTACTACTACTACTACTGAGACTACTACTACTACTACTACTACTACTACTACTACTACTACTACTACTACTACTACTACTACTACTACTACTGAGACTACTACTACTACTACTACTACTGAGACTACTACTACTACTACTACTACTGAGACTACTACTACTACTACTACTACTACTACTGAGACTACTACTACTACTACTACTACTACTACTGAGACTACTACTACTACTACTACTACTACTACTGAGACTACTACTACTACTACTACTACTACTACTGAGACTACTACTACTACTACTACTACTACTGAGACTACTACTACTACTACTGAGACTACTACTACTACTGAGACTACTACTACTACTACTACTGAGACTACTACTACTACTACTACTGAGACTACTACTACTACTGAGACTACTACTACTACTGAGACTACTACTACTACTGAGACTACTACTACTACTACTACTGAGACTACTACTACTACTACTACTGAGACTACTACTACTACTGAGACTACTACTACTACTGAGACTACTACTACTACTGAGACTACTACTACTACTGAGACTACTACTACTACTGAGACTACTACTACTACTGAGACTACTACTACTACTGAGACTACTACTACTACTGAGACTACTACTACTACTGAGACTACTACTACTACTACTACTGAGACTACTACTACTACTGAGACTACTACTACTACTACTACTACTGAGACTACTACTACTACTACTACTACTACTGAGACTACTACTACTACTACTACTACTGAGACTACTACTACTACTACTACTACTACTGAGACTACTACTACTACTACTACTACTACTGAGACTACTACTACTACTACTACTACTGAGACTACTACTACTACTACTACTACTACTGAGACTACTACTACTACTACTACTACTACTGAGACTACTACTACTACTACTACTACTACTGAGACTACTACTACTACTACTACTACTACTGAGACTACTACTACTACTACTACTACTACTGAGACTACTACTACTACTGAGACTGAGACTACTACTGAGACTACTACTACTACTGAGACTACTACTACTACTACTACTACTACTGAGACTACTACTACTACTACTGAGACTGAGACTACTACTGAGACTACTACTACTACTGAGACTACTACTACTACTGAGACTACTACTACTACTGAGACTACTACTACTACTGAGACTACTACTACTACTGAGACTACTACTACTACTACTACTACTACTACTACTACTACTACTACTACTACTACTACTACTACTAAGACTACTACTACTACTACTACTACTGAGACTACTACTACTACTACTACTACTACTACTGAGACTACTACTACTACTACTACTACTACTACTGAGACTACTACTACTACTACTGAGACTACTACTACTACTACTACTACTACTACTACTGAGACTACTACTACTACTACTACTACTACTACTGAGACTACTACTACTACTACTGAGACTACTACTACTACTACTGAGACTACTACTACTACTACTGAGACTACTACTACTACTGAGACTACTACTACTACTGAGACTACTACTACTACTGAGACTACTACTACTACTGAGACTACTACTACTACTACTACTGAGACTACTACTACTACTGAGACTACTACTACTACTACTACTACTGAGACTACTACTACTACTACTACTACTACTGAGACTACTACTACTACTACTACTACTGAGACTACTACTACTACTACTACTACTACTGAGACTACTACTACTACTACTACTACTACTGAGACTACTACTACTACTACTACTACTGAGACTACTACTACTACTACTACTACTACTGAGACTACTACTACTACTACTACTACTACTGAGACTACTACTACTACTACTACTACTACTGAGACTACTACTACTACTACTACTACTACTGAGACTACTACTACTACTACTACTACTACTGAGACTACTACTACTACTGAGACTGAGACTACTACTGAGACTACTACTACTACTGAGACTACTACTACTACTACTACTACTACTGAGACTACTACTACTACTACTGAGACTGAGACTACTACTGAGACTACTACTACTACTGAGACTACTACTACTACTGAGACTACTACTACTACTGAGACTACTACTACTACTGAGACTACTACTACTACTGAGACTACTACTACTACTGAGACTACTACTACTACTGAGACTACTACTACTACTGAGACTACTACTACTACTACTACTACTACTACTACTACTACTACTACTACTACTACTACTACTAAGACTACTACTACTACTACTACTACTACTACTGAGACTACTACTACTACTACTACTACTACTACTGAGACTACTACTACTACTACTGAGACTACTACTACTACTACTACTACTACTACTACTGAGACTACTACTACTACTACTACTACTACTACTGAGACTACTACTACTACTACTGAGACTACTACTACTACTGAGACTACTACTACTACTGAGACTACTACTACTACTGAGACTACTACTACTACTGAGACTACTACTACTACTACTACTGAGACTACTACTACTACTGAGACTACTACTACTACTGAGACTACTACTACTACTACTACTGAGACTACTACTACTACTGAGACTACTACTACTACTACTGAGACTACTACTACTACTACTGAGACTACTACTACTACTACTGAGACTACTACTACTACTACTGAGACTACTACTACTACTACTGAGACTACTACTACTACTACTGAGACTACTACTACTACTACTGAGACTACTACTACTACTACTGAGACTACTACTACTACTACTGAGACTACTACTACTACTACTACTGAGACTACTACTACTACTACTGAGACTACTACTACTACTACTGAGACTACTACTACTACTACTGAGACTACTACTACTACTACTGAGACTACTACTACTACTACTGAGACTACTACTACTACTACTGAGACTACTACTACTACTACTGAGACTACTACTACTACTACTGAGACTACTACTACTACTACTGAGACTACTACTACTACTACTGAGACTACTACTACTACTACTGAGACTACTACTACTACTACTGAGACTACTACTACTACTACTGAGACTACTACTACTACTACTGAGACTACTACTACTACTACTGAGACTACTACTACTACTACTGAGACTACTACTACTACTACTGAGACTACTACTACTACTACTGAGACTACTACTACTACTACTACTACTACTGAGACTACTACTACTACTACTACTACTGAGACTACTACTACTACTACTACTACTACTGAGACTACTACTACTACTACTACTACTACTGAGACTACTACTACTACTACTACTACTGAGACTACTACTACTACTACTACTACTACTGAGACTACTACTACTACTACTACTACTACTGAGACTACTACTACTACTACTACTACTACTGAGACTACTACTACTACTACTACTACTACTGAGACTACTACTACTACTACTACTACTACTGAGACTACTACTACTACTACTACTACTACTGAGACTACTACTACTACTGAGACTGAGACTACTACTGAGACTACTACTACTACTGAGACTACTACTACTACTACTACTACTACTGAGACTACTACTACTACTACTGAGACTGAGACTACTACTGAGACTACTACTACTACTGAGACTACTACTACTACTGAGACTACTACTACTACTGAGACTACTACTACTACTGAGACTACTACTACTACTGAGACTACTACTACTACTGAGACTACTACTACTACTGAGACTACTACTACTACTGAGACTACTACTACTACTACTACTACTACTACTACTACTACTACTACTACTACTACTACTAAGACTACTACTACTACTACTACTACTACTACTGAGACTACTACTACTACTACTACTACTACTACTGAGACTACTACTACTACTACTACTACTACTACTGAGACTACTACTACTACTACTGAGACTACTACTACTACTACTACTACTACTACTACTGAGACTACTACTACTACTACTACTACTACTACTGAGACTACTACTACTACTACTGAGACTACTACTACTACTGAGACTACTACTACTACTGAGACTACTACTACTACTGAGACTACTACTACTACTGAGACTACTACTACTACTACTACTGAGACTACTACTACTACTGAGACTACTACTACTACTGAGACTACTACTACTACTACTACTGAGACTACTACTACTACTACTACTGAGACTACTACTACTACTACTGAGACTACTACTACTACTACTGAGACTACTACTACTACTACTGAGACTACTACTACTACTACTGAGACTACTACTACTACTACTGAGACTACTACTACTACTACTGAGACTACTACTACTACTACTGAGACTACTACTACTACTACTGAGACTACTACTACTACTACTGAGACTACTACTACTACTACTGAGACTACTACTACTACTACTGAGACTACTACTACTACTACTGAGACTACTACTACTACTACTGAGACTACTACTACTACTACTGAGACTACTACTACTACTACTGAGACTACTACTACTACTACTGAGACTACTACTACTACTACTGAGACTACTACTACTACTACTGAGACTACTACTACTACTACTGAGACTACTACTACTACTACTGAGACTACTACTACTACTACTGAGACTACTACTACTACTACTGAGACTACTACTACTACTACTGAGACTACTACTACTACTACTGAGACTACTACTACTACTACTGAGACTACTACTACTACTACTGAGACTACTACTACTACTACTGAGACTACTACTACTACTACTGAGACTACTACTACTACTACTGAGACTACTACTACTACTACTGAGACTACTACTACTACTACTGAGACTACTACTACTACTACTACTACTACTACTACTACTACTACTACTACTACTACTACTACTACTACTACTACTACTACTACTACTACTACTACTACTACTACTACTACTACTACTACTACTACTACTACTACTACTACTACTACTACTACTACTACTACTACTACTACTACTACTACTACTACTACTACTACTACTACTACTACTACTACTACTACTACTACTACTACTACTACTACTACTACTACTACTACTACTACTACTACTACTACTACTACTACTACTACTACTACTACTACTACTACTACTACTACTACTACTACTACTACTACTACTACTACTACTACTACTACTACTACTACTACTACTACTACTACTACTACTACTACTACTACTACTACTACTACTACTACTACTACTACTACTACTACTACTACTACTACTACTACTACTACTACTACTACTACTACTACTACTACTACTACTACTACTACTACTACTACTACTACTACTACTACTACTACTACTACTACTACTACTACTACTACTACTACTACTACTACTACTACTACTACTACTACTACTACTACTACTACTACTACTACTACTACTACTACTACTACTACTACTACTACTACTACTACTACTACTACTACTACTACTACTACTACTACTACTACTACTACTACTACTACTACTACTACTACTACTACTACTACTACTACTACTACTACTACTACTACTACTACTACTACTACTACTACTACTACTACTACTACTACTACTACTACTACTACTACTACTACTACTACTACTACTACTACTACTACTACTACTACTACTACTACTACTACTACTACTACTACTACTACTACTACTACTACTACTACTACTACTGAGACTACTACTGAGACTACTACTACTACTAATAATAATAATAATAATTTGGAGTGGTTAAATCAAGAAGGAGAAAGAAGGGGGGGGGGGGGGGCTTGGGGCAATCAAATAGAGTCTGACCTCTTGACCACCAGGTCAGAGAGGCTGTGCACCATTGGACAGACCATCATTACTAAATGTCAGAATACTAACCTTATGTACATCATAGTGAAGACCCCTAATTGCAAAGTTAGGATCATAGTCATATTTTCTCAATTCACTCGGATACTGCAACAAGAAAAAAAAAAAAAAAAAAAAAAAAAAGTTATAAGAACAAACAATATATACAATTAGAACCGATTTATGAAGCATGGACGGAAAAGTCGGAGTTCCATTTTCGCAGTGACGGCATGTTGATGCAATGCATTGGTCCTCCATCACAGCATCCCACTGCTGATTAAGCCAAATCAGGAGGGAGTCTCAAGTGACAGAATCCGCGGCAAGATCGAGCAGGACACTTCTGTTTTCCGCATCCTGCTGCAATCTCTGCCTCCCTCTGAAAACAATGGAAGACATATTCTAGGAGGAATCTGCTCTGGACTTGGGAGCAAAATCTGTAGCAAATTCCGCCGATGGCTGGTCAGGTAATGGAGGGGGTGTACATCTCACCCAGACTACTCAGGTGGGTGAGATGAGAAAACTCCAGGAATGTTTGTTCTCAGCAGACAACTTTTGTCTGCTGAGCATTTTGGTAAATGCTCAGTACTGGGCTGATTTTTAGGAATGACAGGTAGGATTGGTAGTGGGACCTGTTATTCCACCCCCCTCCAGTCCACACTTTGGGGATGTTCTGGCAGCGACTCAGCTGCAGAGAGTCTCCTCGTCAAGGAGTCTTAAGAAGTCCGCTCCAGCAGCAACACTTTGGAAGAGCTTGGCTGGAGTGCCAAATAGAGAGGTCATATTTTTGGAGCCGTGTCCTGAATTGTTCAACTGGTTTTGGATTTCTGTTATTCTAGGTGAGGTAACCTATTCTATGTTTAGTTAGAGCCTAGCCGGGCAGGTATTTATTTTTGTATTGTTTCCCTTTGTTGCTGCACTACCTTTTTTGAGTGAAAATAAAACTCTACTATTGTTTTGGACTAAAGAAACTGGACTCGTGTGTCTATGCCACCCCACCTAGTAACCCCAGACTATCTATCTATCTATCTATCTATCTATCTATCTATATATATATATATATATATATATGCAATCCAATTAGTGACATATCCTTTATCCAATAGCAGTGTGACACATGATGGTATGGATACAAAATAAGTGAAATAAATCGAGAAGAGAAGGTTCACATTGATTCATTGAGCCAACTTATGATTTTGGTTATGTTGTGACTACCGTAATTCTCCAGCCTAGTGTGTGTCTAACACTGTACTCCATTTTCAAGTTGTTCACTCATTTGATGATAGTTACTATGAAGCTTGCAGAATATTGACCTTTCTGAGCAATTGCTGAGGAATGTCATAAAATAAACCTGGAACTAAGCTTAAATAAACAGGGATTATTCTTTTCTTCCACCTCATTCTGAAAGTATCTGACAGTTACCAAATCCTCAAAAAAAAAAAATCCAGCACATAAGAAATATTCACAAGTGTGCCATGTTAAACCTTTGCAGTAGTTGTCTCATTTTCTATGTAATAAGAAGAAAATGCAGTAGATTATAGTTTCAAAAGCGGCCCACCTTCTGCAAACAGGTAGATAACCTTTGTAAAGGTTTTGTAGATTTACCCATGTATGGACTTGGTTGAATGGGGAGGCAAAAGGTCATATTTTACTCTGCCATTTTAAAGGAGGTTTGGACTTCTAGAGGAGTTGCATGGCCTAGAGCAACAAAAAATTTAATGTAGACTATCATAGCAATACATACATGAAAATGGCAGATTTATGTCACAGAGTGTAATATGTCAGACACCTAGGATATATCCTGCTAGGGTATGTGTCCTTTCTGTTCCCTTTGGTCTAAGGAAGAAACAGAAGTAACACCTGGTAGCTGGACTGTGAGGAGGAAAGAAGGTTCCACTCATCTCTAGGACAGTCTTGGGTTTGGTCTAATGGGACTCTTTAGGTGCTAGCTGAGGTGACTCCTAAAGAAAAGTGTCATCTACTCACACAGGGCTCAAAGCCCTGAAAAGAACAAGTAGTATCAGCTTGTGGGAGTTGTGTTTACTGTCACTGACATATGTGTTATAGGATAAGGCTCCATATTACGGAGAAAAAAAAATATTTTATATATATTTATTAATAATTATTATTATTATTTACACACAGCAAAAAGGCACTGCATTTTTTTTTCCACAGCATTTTTTTGCTGTGTTCTTCTTCCCTTATTAAATTTATAGGAAAAACATGTTTTTTCCACAGATAAACTTGACATGCTCTGTTTTCCACAGCATGTGGATGGGATTCAGAAGCTCATTCACTTTGCTGGACACGTGACGTCACAGCTGGCAAGGACTTCCAGCAAAAGACATCAGCAGAGCAGCAGGACCAGACCATGCTGAAGGGCACAGAAGCATCCGGGGACAAGTATACGCAAACCAGTATGCCTTTACCACTATAACTAGAGTTACTAAGTGATATTGTATCATCATTAGATAGATCGCCTATAGTTTCTTTTAATCTGTTCATGTAATTTCATCAAGTGTCTGAGAATGAAATAAAGCCGTTTATGACATGAACTATTATGACCATCCTAGTCTGGTGTAACTACAAAATGAGCAGAATATGGTATTATAATGACATCATCTCCCTATAGAAATATAAAATATAACCATCTAACTGTGGTAAAATATACATATTGTCAGGGTCTGGGGCTGCTAGGGGGGGTGGCATAGACACACAAGTCCAGATTCTTTAGTCCAAAGCAACGGTAGAGTTTAATTTCACTCAAAAAATATGGTGCAGCAACAAAAGGAAACAATACAAAAATAAATAGCTGCCCGGCTAGGCTCTAACTAAACATAGAATAGGTTATTTCACCTAGAATAACAGAAATTAAAAAGGTAGTTGAATCTTTCAGGACACAGCTCCAAAAATATGATCTCTTTCTTTGGCTCTCCAGCCACGCTCTGCCCAAAGTCTGCTGCTGGAGCTGGCTTCTTAAGCCTCCTTGACGAGGAGACTCTCAACAGCTGAGTCGCTGCAGGAACAAGCACAAAGTGTGGACTGGAGGGGGGGGGTGGAATGACAGGTCCCATTACCAACCTACCTGCCATTCCTAAAAAAAAAAAAAAATCAAGCCCAATAAACAGAACTTTGAAATAATACTCAGCAGACTAAAGTATCTGCTGAGAACCATTCTTTCTGGAGTTTCTCATCTCACCCACCTGAGTAGTCTGGGTGAGATGTACACCCCCTCCATTATCTGTCCAGCCATCGGCTTACAATACCAATTGGCAGCTGTTTGTGTATCTCCCATAAACAAAAAGACACATACACATTTCTATTAAGAAGGTGTCCCAGCAGTGACCAATGCCACAACAAATATATTAAGACGGACTGTACATGTTTTCTGTAATTTTACCCAATGCTAAACAATCAAGTAGCAAACTAGACCAACCTGTTTGCTGTGTAAACTACAAGTGCAGTAAAGATACACTTGTCTACACATAAACATTTTCATAAGCCAAGAATAATGCAATAAAAACAAAAACCAGCCATGGGGCATTAATAAAATCAGATACTGTAGATTATTTTCATTGGCACAGCACATGTCCTTCTAAGCCTCCACTTTTAACACGCAATAACTACAAGTGCTTCTATTTTGTTACCATACAATAGTCCCAGCATGCATTTGTGATTGGTAGACAGGACCTGCTGTTTAGAAGACTGGGATCCTATGAAAGAAAATGTGAACTGTACACTGCAACATGCAGACAGAAAAGTAGTTCACGATCTACTTTCCTGTCCACAGGACTTGTGCCATTATAGTCTATGGGGTCCATGTGCTTTCACTGCACACCGCTTGCCAATGCGTTGGGTAGTCCATTCGATGGGGTCCCCATGCAGACTCCCCCAAACGGATTAGCGACACAGATGTGAACCAGGCCTTAAGGTTGAATAAAGATGCAAGTCCATTAAAAAGAACCTTTCAACACCTCCCCTAATTCAATAGATGCCACTCCAACAATTCTGGCATACGTTTTTTTTTCCTCTAGCACCCACAGCTCCTGAGCAATCATTGCTATTATTTCAGTACAATTCTGCTCTCTCCTGTCAAGTGGGCAGTCTTAGACTGGATTAGAAAGACAGGAAATGCCCACCAGCCCAACTTGCACGCGCAGGAAAATCGTCATGAAAGTAACAGCATGAATTGCTCAGGAACAATGTGGGCTAGAGAAAAAAAAATTCTAATTGCATCAGAGTAAGTGGAGCAGCAAATATTGAAGGATACAATGAGTTGGTAGATCCACTTTAAATCAAACCTATAACCCTCTACCATGTTGAGCCAGAGGAAGGAGAGATCATAGGGCCAAAGTGAGCTCTTTTCTATGTCGTAAAAGAAAGCACTAAATGGTTAATACATGCTCTTGTCTTACAGTTGTAGGTTATATCTCTGTGATCGTCCCCTCAGCGGTGACTGACTGGTTACGGTGTATGCAATGAGGGTGGCTGAAGCAATCTGCTCATGAGACCAATGGACTCTCAAATTCTGACCTAGATTTACTACTGTGATCATTACTAGACACTGGAGTCAATGCGGTACATCTAGTTTGTACTAAGAGTTTCAACTTGTTAAACATATCATTGTGAAATCTCAAAAAGGGGCCTTGGCTTAAATCGCTCCAAAGTTGTCGTATAATTCTGACTCAAATTAAGCCAACAAAGAGGTGGTGTAAACTTAAACCAGACAGCCTGAAGTCACATCAGATTTATCATCCAACACGTTTTCAGACTGCCTGTCTAAGTTTACATTGTCTAACTATTAGTAAATCTGGACCGCTGTATCTGAAGTATTCTATGACCATTCTATTTAGCAAAATAATGCACTAGGTTTTGTAGACCTGCGCCCAATAATATTGTGCCTCACATATCTGCTATAACTTGCCCGCCTTCTAATAATAATGGAATAACTGATTTCAATCTGACAAGTAAACTACAGAGAACATTTCATAACAGTAATGCACCTTATAACTTATTTTATACCTGTTGAGTGAGAATACTGGGCCGCGAGTGTTTGCACTTACATTCATTGATTACATTTTGTTCTACATTAATGGCTGCCACCTATAATAAGGTGTGGCCAATACCCAGTTAATAAGCTATACTCAACGGGGGTTGCTTATCATCTGCCCCCCCCTTTTTTTTTTTTTTTTTTTTTTTTATAAATTCTTCATTTATAAACAATAATTAAACAGAAGGAAGAACAGAATGTAGCAATAATCAAGCGATTAACAGAACAGGGAGGGCCCAGAATAACAATAAAGGCCCATAAACTCAATACAGAACATAAGGCACGGAGATAGGACCTCTTGATAGGCAACAGTCCGAGAGAGGCGCCGTCGCCGCTAGTACACGCCAAGGGAGAAGGGGAAGCAAAGGGGGTGCAAAGGGGGCAAAGGGGAGGGGGGGGGGGAGTAGGGAAAGAACAAGAAAAGAAGGTGAGGGAAGACAAAAAGAAAGTAGAAGGAAACCAAAAGAGGGGGGGGGGGGGGGGGGATTTCCGGGTCCAGACCGCCAGCCAAATCCCTAGCCCATTATATCTCTGTACAGCTGGGACCCCTGGAACAGGATCCAGGCCTTCAAGAAAGCCTCGTGAGTGTCTCGAAGAGACGCCGTAAGGATCTGCCCCTTTTTTTGTCCATATTTTTCATAAGTGCGACTTTTGAGACTAGTGTTACAGTGGTGCCCATTTATGATCTAGATGCACCTCCTTGTTAAAAATGTTGCGTATGTGTTAGTTTAAAGGCGCCTTTATAAGCCATGTGTACTTTTCCCATTTTGTTAAGAAAGGTGCAATTTCCCCCTTTTTGTGTTAAAGGGATCCTATCATTAGAATTAGAGATGAGCGAGTACTGTTCGGATCAGCCGATCCGAACAGCACGCTCGCATAGAAATGAATGGACGTAGCCAGCATGCGGGGGGTTAAGCGGCTGCCCGCCGTCAAAGCGGAAGTACCAGGTGCATCCATTCATTTCTATGGTGCGTGCTGTTCAGATCGGCTGATCCGAACAGTACTCGCTCATCTCTAATTAGAATCCCTTTTTTCTAACTAACACGTAGGAATAGCCTTAAGAAAGGCTGCTATTCTCCTATCTTTCGAGGTCTTCTCTGCGCCGCTGTTCAGTAGATATTCCGTTTTCCGTCTTTATTCAAATGAGTTCTCTCACAGCACTGGGGGCGGACCCAATGCTGCAAGAGAACTCTATAGCGCCGCCTCCATCTTCTTCAGGAACAAGCCTCTACGCATCGTCTAGCAGCCTAGCTTTCAATCTTCTACGCATGCGCAGTTGACTCTGCCACCGGGCCTCGGGCAGAGCCGAGTGCACCTGCACACGGCCATTTTTTTATGGCCGCTTACGTGAGCTCCTGTAGTAAGCGGCCACAGAAAAAAAAAAAGAAAAAAGGGATTCTAATGATAGGATCCCTTTAAAATAAATAAATAGCCCCCTTTTAATACTGTAGGACCTGATGGGTTTCTTTCTTATCTGTCCCTTTCTTAAAATGCACAGCATGAATGGGATTTTCATTTAATCCACATTCTCTTTTCCTGCCAAAAAGCAAAAGTAACAAGGGCAGGATTAAAATGTGGAAAAGTAGGCGCAAATGCTCCATAAATAAAGCAAAGGGCAGAAAAGACCACAAAAAGGTGCAAGTAGCTCAATAAATGTAAGTGAAACACTGGCGGCCTGGTGTTGCATCATGTGTGTGCGCCCTTACAGTATCTATGGGGAGACTTACCCGATGCTCATTGATCAGGAGGTCACGAGCCGTGTTGAAAATCAAAGTGTGAAGATCTTTAGAGTAGAAGGCCAAGGTATAATCATAGTCAAAGCCATAAATTTCAATGTTCTCCAGGCTCATTTCATTGTTGGAAAATATAGCATTTGGATTCAGCATATTACTTGAAATAGAAGGGATAATTTCTGCAAAAGAAAAAACAGCGATCAGATCACTGAAAGTAAAGTTCATTGAAAGCCGATCTCCTGTACATCTGATCAAGATGTAAAGCACGGAGGAGACAGAACATCTTGTCAGTCTGACATTAGGATAAAGTTCAGGCTAGCCACTCCTAGGAGGTCACCACTGCATACAGGCTGGGTTCACACCGTGCTTTAATTAAAAACTGCATGTTTTTCAATAGCTGAGGTGCCTACCACTATTTACAGTGCACTTTAGCTGCCAGACAAAGGGCATTACATTGAAAATCAGCTGTTTAAAGCCTTTTCTCACTTCACAGGCCACATGATGTTAGGTTCGTTGCTCAAAGGCTTGACTGAACCTCAGTCCCATTCAAGTGAATAATACGGAGCGGTGATATCAAGCAAAGCTATACAATGGCTTCTTCAGAGGAGCATACCGAGTGCTCAGTCAAACACTACAGCCTTTTCAAAAACCAGGGACCCCACTGATATTCAACTGATGGCCTATCCTCAGGCACTGTTCAGACCTTGGAAAATGAAGAGGAACTGAGGCAGACTTCTGATTTACATTCCTCTGCATTTTCTGGCCCGCTGCCCTTCAGTCGCGATCAGAATCAGATGAAGAGGACTGATCAGCCGACTGTCTCATGCCATGAGTTCCATAGCTAATCAGCCACAGAATCCCTGGCAAGAACAAGCTTAGGGTTTTTTTTTTCCCCATTGTTTTTCTCCTATCTCTGCCCTCAACAACTGTGGGTTTGGAGAGAATCTGACTGAGGGCCATAACACCTTTAATCTACTACGGTGGTAAGAAATTAATGCAATTTACCGCTTGCTACTTAAACATTACCGAGTACGGGAGGCCTTTATATGTGGGGGCATTATATTCATTATATTCTATGGGGTGGGGGGCACTGAGGGGGCCATTCTACTATTATACTACATGCAGGGACACTGAAGGGAACATTCTACTGAGTGTGGGGGTACTGAAGGTACATAATAGTTAACGAAGGCCCCAAATGAAGTTTTATTTCATTAACATTTTTTAAGTGATCATGGTTGGGAAGGGGGGGGGGGGGGGGTTACTCGGTTGGGAAGTTCTCACTAGGGGGTACTTTGACAAATTTGGGATCCATTACTATAAAGGCTAGTTCACAAGAGGCAAAATGGTCAGGATTTTGACATGGAATCCGTCAAACACAAAAAAACACGCCTCCCATTGAAATCAGAAGCGAGCTGCCCTTTCTTCAGGTGGATTCCGCAGCGGATTCAGCCACGGATGTCCACCTTGTGACAACACCCTCCAGCCTAGGCCCATTCATTTGGGCCTAATCCGGAGCGGAAAGCCGCGACGGAACGTGCTCATGCAGAACCCCGTGTGAACTAGTCCTAAGGATGTGTCATCAATTGATAAGCCCAGAGAAAAAAAACAAAAAAAAAAACAATTTAATTTAAAAAGCACCATGTGAATCCAACACAAAAATCAGGTTTACATAAAGGGTAAGAAACAATTAAGGTTGAGACCCCACGTAGGCAGGGAGTCCTACTATCATAGATAATTATGATGTGATTAGTCCCTGTCCCAGGCTGATGTTCAGACCGGTAAATCCAGCACACATATGGACCAAGTTTCACTGCTAATATTCGGTCGTATTAATCTAGTCTTAGTCTACTTGAGTTTCAGAGCCATCAAGGGGCACTTATCACCAGAATTCACCCCTATAAACTGTTCCCACCACGCTGCAGCAACTGTAATCCCTTTTAATCCCTATATCTGTGTGTCCAGAGAACAGTTCCATATAATACAGCTGAAGTTTCCACTGGACATACACAAAACTCAGAATGAACACAAGCTCATCTTTCGTTGTCTGTCATGGTGGATTCCTCCCATTGGACATCATCTATAGGCCTTGCTGCAGTTTGGCACATCACTGAACAAAAATAAGTCCTTGCCCACCACCGGTAATTCACAATGCACTAGTTCACTGAAGTCAAATGCCCTGGAAATTCTGTACTGTGGGCAGACAAGGAGAAAGGACATTCAGTGAACCAGAAATAGGGTGGTGATGGGTGCCCAAGGCTTACTGATGACCATAGAGGGCAAAGCCTTGCCCTTCTGGACTTATACTGATTGATGAATGTTTGGCTATTCTAGAACAGTGTCCAAACACAGTACATCACAGCTTGCTTCTTCTGGGAAACATGTGGATATCATAGTACCTTGACATGTTTCACCCACCAAAACAATGAAGACACCAATGACAACCCTTTATGGTAACCGCAGTTCCTAATGGCAGAGATCCTACCAGGCAGTACAAGATTGGGAAGAAGCTGTGGGCCACACTTATAAATCATAGTAAGGAAGAGAACCGGAGCTTTAGCATTTTGGTTAAAAGACTTCAATCTCTGTCATGAGCTTATGGTAAGAAATACTCCAGAACATACTGATACAACTTCTTGCTGGAATAAGAATATGAAAGAATCTGCTACAAAGATTCATTCCCATCTGGCTTTCCATTCTGTGAAGTGCATATCAATGATTTTACTCTCACAATATTATAAATGTAGCCACTGTGTGAACATGCCTACATACCTATGTTGCTTGTGATACATTTGCAGACATGCTGATGATACCACCTACCCACCCATATGAATGTCAGGGGGTGCTCCCCAGATAGGTGCACCCCTCCTCCCTCCTTGTACCAGAGTGTAAAGTAAAGAGAGGCTCATGTCCTGGAGGTCACCATGTGACCATATATAACACCGACTTCGACTGGCCCTCATAAATACCTTTAGGAACAACATCTTTCCATAGTACACTTCGGTGGGGAATTTCCACTAATATGGCTAGAAATAATTAGAGCAGATTTATGAAAATTTATAAATACATTCATACATCTGCCCCAATATCTGTAAGATCGGTCTGCTCTGGTGTCGCTAGGCATAGACTTTAATAGGATCAGTGTGGACATGGCAGGGGCACAGCTCACTATCTGCTAGGGTAACACTGACTAGTGCTGCACCCACAGCCACCTCCATGTCAGCACTCACCCCTGTTTGTCAGTCTGTAGGCATTTACAATTCCCTTCTCCTTTTGGAGACATTATTTTAGCTTGGCTATATTATGTGGTCAGGTTTCAAGAATACTGAGAATTGATCTATAGGGAGCAACTTTCCAAAAGGCGGCATGAATGTTCAGTTTGGTGGAACCTGACAGATCCCGAGCTCTATCCTGGTTTCCATTTATGACAATCAACCACTGCACGAAAATGTGGAAGAGGGTGCCCCTCATTAAGGCTCGGTTCACATCTGCACTCGGGGATTCTGTTCCTCACTCCACCTTTAAAAATGCAGAGACAAGAGTCCAAACAGGACTTTACTCTCTGCATTTTTGGGGCAGAAACCTGGCGCATTCCATTATAGACTTTAGCTTTTAACTGTGAACCATCTAAAAATTTAGATTGGACTCTGCACCATATTGAAAGCCCGGAAATTGATAATGGAACCTATCCCTTTTGCTTCCTTGCTCGGAGACGAGGAGGATTCTGATTATCTAGTATGGTTGGCTGTCTAATAATTGTGACTGACTGTCTAAATATTGCCATTTGTGGCTAACCAGTAATGTCATTTCTATCCATTCAGACTGACATGAAATGACTAATGTGCTGAAGCGCCTGCAGTATGTCTCAGCACTGTCCCAGATTTATTCATTTATATAAATCAGGAATTGGTTAGTGGTAGTGCTGAGGCGTACTGCAGGCGCTTCAGCATATTACAGCCATTTCATGTCAGTCTGAATGGATAGAAATGACATTACTAGTTAGCCACAAATGGCAATATTTAGACAGTCAGTCACAATTATAATCTATCCAAAAGGAGGATGGGAAATCCATCGTAGGGACAGTTGGACATAGCAGAGCACTGAGTTCTGCTTCTCTGCGGCAGATAACCAGGCAACTGCTGCTCTCATGACCAGCGGTGAGATCCCCACTGATGTGACGTGTTACCTTAAAGAGAACCAACACAATGAAAATGCAGAACAATCTGCAGATTTACTAATGCTGTCTAAAAGATAGACAGTGCAATTCTAGACTACCATAGACAGTTAAACTGAGCCAGATTTATTATAGAGTCTAATGCTCAGGGAATGGCCCTACCTATTTAACATAACTCACACCAGTATTCTGGTATTGAACACCAGTTCCTGATTCCTGTACACAGCCATTCTGGAAAATTGGTGTAATTTATTAAGAGGTCGGAGCCCCTAGATAATTCAGGTACATTTTGCGCCAGTCAAAGCCCTACTTTATCTAGTAACTCTCACTCTATGTTATATAGCAAGGAGAGCCAAGCAGATTGATATATAACATTCTATACAGAGTACAGTAGGTGATTCTACTCAGTGTCTGACTGTTGTCTCTGTAGTGCAAACATACATAGATGTCAGTTTCTGGCATTGCCGCCCCTTGAAGTAAATAGAGGTGGCTGCACATGTGCGCCACTGCTCTGTTCACATGGGAGTATGAGGGGGTACTTGAAGATTCCTAGTCTCTGGATAACTGCTATTAGCTAATAATAATGACCTAACACGTATCCAACAAACCACCATAGTCAGATCAATCACATATTCTATCTCACAAATAGAGGAACCAAAGTAAAAAGGGATTTTTTATTATATATATATATATATATATATATATATATATATATATATATATATTTTTTTTTTTTTTTTTTTCCCCCACCTCCCACTTAACAATGAGAGGCCACGCGGTGGTTTATCATGTAAATTCTTGAGGGGCTTAGTGGAAACCGAAGTTAGTAAACCAAGCAAATTAGCCCCAAAAATGGGCCCACAAATTTGTTACAGATCAAGTTGCAAATCCATGACAGAAATCTGAGGGTCGGCCTTGGATAACTGCCTAAGATTATATTTTACATAGGTGTGCCCTCTGAAAGTGGCATTAAGAGTGCTGTGGAAGTGGCACTGTCTTTATAGTGTTCGGTAATAGACCTAGTAACATAGGATTTTACAAGTAATATTCCTCAGTGGCACAGTTTTGCTGGAAGGTGTAACTTACACACCAACAGGTTAACATCTGTTGGGAAATATGGAGGAGAATGCAGAACTGAGAAAGTCAGACTTGATGCCAATAAAAAGCCATATTGTCTATTAGAGACAATATGGTGCTAAGGAAGAAGAGCACATCTGCTCATACAAGTATACGAGGAAAGTGATATAATGGTCTCACTAGAGATCCTCCATTGTACTGCTATGTAACTGGTTTCAGTCACCAGAAACTGGTTAACTCTGTTTTGCTAAACCTGGACAGACCAGACTTTTTGTGACATTGGGCAATGAGGGATCGTCAAACTACAAGTACTGCAGAGTGACAACTCTGAGGTGAGGGACAGTCAGGCTGCAGGTACAGCAGGGTGGCAGCTTTCATGCGAGGGACAGTCAGGGTGCAGGTACAGCAGGGTGGCAGCTTTCATGCGAGGGACAGTGAGGCTGAAGGTACAGCATGGTGGCATCTCTGAGGTGGGGGACAGTCAGGCTGCAGGCACAACAGGGTGACAACTCTCAGGTGAGGGACAGTCAGGGTGCAGGTACAGCAGGGTGGCAGCTTTAAGGTGAGGGACAGTCAGGGTGCAGATACAGCAGGGTGGCAGCTTTAAGGTGAGGGACAGTCAGGGTGCAGATACAGCAGGGTGGCAGCTTTAAGGTGAGGGACAGTCAGGGTGCAGGTACAGCAGGGTGGCAGCTTTAAGGTGAGGGACAGTCAGGGTGCAGGTACAGCAGGGTGGCAGCTCTAAGGTGAGGGACAGTCAGGGTGCAGGTACAGCAGGGTGGCAGCTCTAGGGTGAGGGACAGTCAGGGTGAGGGTACAGCAGGGTGGCAGCTCTAAGGTGAGGGACAGTCAGGGTGCAGGTACAGCAGGGTGGCAGCTCTAGGGTGAGGGACAGTCAGGGTGAGGGTACAGCAGGGTGGCAGCAGGTACAGTACAGTGGCATCTCTCGGTGGCTGCAGGTGCAGCATGGTGACAGGTGAGGGATTGTCACGCCGCTGGTACAGGAGTCTGGCAGCGCTCCCTCAGGTAAGCCCCTGTGAGGGCAGTTCTGGAACTCCAGGAAGGTGACCCTGGGATTATTAGTGTATACGGGGGCAGGAGCCCGGGACTCATTCACCTGTCACGTCATTCTCTGCCATGGCGGGGACAGCAGTCAGGGCTCACTCATGCTTGGGCTCACTCATGCTTAGGCTCACCGTTGATGCTCCTCCTCGCCTCGCTGTAGTGTGCGCTCAGATACCGCCTCATGTCGCCGTCCTCAGGGCCGCTGGTACAAGAGGAGAGGTATCGCAGCCAGGCGCCCCTGAGCGGGGGTCCAGGGCTCCCCACCACCCGCCTACCCGTGGCCAGGGCCAGCCGGCAGCAGCCTCCTAGAAATGCCCGAGCAGGAGCCATAGCTGGGACTGCGTGTGAGAGCGGAGAGCGGAGCTCTATATATGAGGCCGGGCACTTCCTAGTGACATCACTGCCAGGAGGGGGCGGCACCGGGGAAGCCTGCAAGTAAGCCTTGCACCTCTGAGGGCGCTGTTCTGTATACCGCAGTCATAGTCACACTTACTAATGTCCTGGATTCTTACTGCGGCTTCTTTGCTATACAGGTGCGGTTTTAGACAGATGGAGGAACAAATTATGCTTTATATCAGATGGTTTTTTTTTTGGTTTTTTTTATCACAGATCCAACCACTGTGGTTTCACTTCTGCCATTCACTGTGCAGTAAAAATGCCATGTTGACTACTTTTATGCGGGTCAATAAGATTATGGTAATTTCACTGTATTGGCTTTTTGGCAAATGCTCAGCAGCTGACAAGGCTTTAAGAATATCTAATTTACATATAATAGTAATTATATAGCGCCCCCATATTCTGCAGCACTTTACAAATCACAGGGGTCATGTATAGACTAAATTATGCAAATTATAACTGCACAAATAAATAAAGCTGTATGAGCTGTCTCCAGTTTGGGGAACATAAGTAGAAATATAATCTTCCAGGCGCCATATCTTTTGGAATGGGTTGAAGGACTTTAACCTCTTCCTGTACTAGTATGGCAGATGTCAAGTATCTAAATATGGCGGCTACTCATGAGCTGAATGGGCACCATAGCCACTCGGTTTCCTCTGTATTATACAATAGAGACATGGCGGCAATACTCACAATCAGGGCCTGCAATGATCACTGACATTATCCCCCTGATGCCTTCTTCAAAGCTGGCGAAGGCGTTACTTTGAGGTGGATTGCCGGTCCCCGAAACGTAATCTGGGGCTGACGATAGGCGCTGCTGGGCAGAAGGACGTTCCTGACTGTAAAGCGCTACGGTACCGGGACCAATAGCGCTTTACACAGGGCACAGATCGGGAAAGCCGATAGTGCTCTGAATTCAGCACACTGTCAGCTTTCCAGCAGTATATAGAACTGCCTGTGCCCAATCTGATGAAAGGTCCTCTTTAAATAACACAATATCTCTGACTCATAGGACTCCCTCCGCCTACTTTCTAAATAACATAATTTATCAAAAATGGATATTTACCCATATCCCTGGGTGGTTATGTGACCACAACAGGAACATTTTCTGGTTATCCGGTGATGATCTGTTTCCCCATTTCCCAGAAACAGTACGAAACTACTACTCCCCCCCCCTATCCACTCCATCATACTTACCTATCTTCCTTTCAGGTTTCTTCCTGCGAGACGGTTCCTTTCTTTTCTGACTACCAATGCACAATAGTCTCAGCGCTGCTGTGTGCGCTGCAGCTGATAATCTACCTCTCCTGCACAGCTCCCACACCTGCGCAGTAGAGGTGGATCATCGGTTGCAGAGCACAGAGCAGTGCTAGGACTAAACAAAAAAAGAGGGAGGAGCTGTTTGCAGGAGGAAAACTGGAAGGAAGATAGGTAAGGGGGTGTTCACATTACCGTCGGTGTCCGACAGGTAGTGTCCGCTCAAAATCTGGCACGGACATTAGGAGCGGACACTAGCTGTGTCCGTGACACCTGTCATTCACTTAAATGGGCATCGGGTGCGTTCTTTTGCACTCCGTGCCTGTCCTTCCCTGTCTGCAAGTGAAGATGTCCGACTTCTCAAGCGGACAGAAAAACCCGACGTAGGGTTCTTCTGTCCGCTTGAGAAGTCGGACATCTTCACTTGCAGACAGGGAAGGACAGGCACGGAGTGCAAAAGAACGCACCCGATGCCCATTTAAGTGAATGACAGGTGTCACGGACACAGCTAGTGTCCGCTCCTAATGTCCGTGCCAGATTTTGAGCGGACACTACCTGTCGGACACCGACGGTAGTGTGAACGCTCCCTAAGCATGCTGATGTGAGGGGGCTGAGTTAGTTGAGAAGAGCTAGTAGCAGGTGGGATAGCTAGAGAGCCAGGGAGGCATTGTATGGGAGGGCGGTGAGAGGGAGCTACTGTGGAAGTTACACAGCAGGAAGCTGAACCAAATAAACAAATGCCACATATTAACCTATTAATAGCACTAAAACACCCTTTTTTAGCATATACATATAATTTTTTTTTTTTTTGTGCACGGAAATCCCATTTAATGCTGAGTCTGTGTGAGAAACTGAAATCCGCCCCCACTGAATTTAACTGTAGTCAGATATAAATCGTTTTCTTTAGCTTGTTAATTAGAGAAGTAACTTACAAAGGTTTCAGCACTGGACAGTGAGCTGCAGCCAGGGCCATATCCACTGATTAATCCCATTGAAGATTGTAAGCAGTAAATTGACCCTTAGCAGAAACTTGAGGCTAAGCCACAGATTTCTGTCATGTTCTCCACAGCCAAAGTACTCATCACATCTGGAGAACTCATTTTTAGAATTAAGCTATGTGATAGTAAGCAGGTCCCTGTATCATCACATCACTGTGCACATTATTCCTGTAGGGTGACATCACTGTGTGTATTATTTCTGTAATGTGACATCACTGTGTGTATTATTTGTGTACTGTGACATCATTGTGTTTATTATCCCTATACTGTAGAATCACTATGTGTATTATCCCTGCACTGTGATATCAGTATGTGCATTATGCCCCTACTGTGACATTACTGTGCATTATTCCAGTACTCTGAGGGCTCATTCAGACAGAGTTTTTTGGCAGCGGATTTTGAAGTGCCAAAAAGGCTCCCATTGACTTCAATGAGAGCTGCTTGCTTCTTTTTTCTGCTAGCTAGTAGCGGAACAAAGAAGTGAGCTGCTCTATTTTGCCGTAGATTCTGCAGCTGATTCAGCAGCGGGCGTCCGCAGCTCGAAGCTCCTTCCCGATTAGGACCATTCATTCAGGCCTAATCCGGAGCGGAATGCCGCAACGGGATGCTGGTGCACTTCACCGGCATCCTGTTGCGGCTAGCCGCGCAGAATGATCACACGAGGAATACAAATTCCACCGTGTGAACATACCCTGACATCACTATGTGCATTTTCACAGCACTGTGAGGCAACTTTATGTGCCTTATCCCTAGGCTGTGATAATACTGTGTGCATTATCCCTGTACTGTGACATTATTAGGTGTTATCCCAGTACTCTGTCATATGTCACTTTGTGTATTATGCTTGTTGTATTCTGCAATCACTATGTGCATTATTCCTTTGCTATGACATCACTGCAAGCATCATGACTGTACTGCAAGATTACCCTTAGGTAAAGGTACATGTTACAGATGAAAATAATCCTAACCTTTTCATGTGAATTCACTTGCCACAGCCATAGTGGGATTAGGCTCTACTGCAAATATTACTAGTTACTAAATATTCTACATAGAACATTTCTATTTTTTAAACATCACTTCACTATCAAATCCTTCCCTTTACACCGTTCTGCATATTCTCACTGTTTCTGAATCGTGTCATCTACTATTTGGGAGTACCTAGTATCATTTAGGTGAAAAACATATGTATCCAATTTATAGTATGAATCCTACCCATGTTATATATTATATTGTATCTATTTCTATTTATCTACAACCCTATTACCATTAGACCTTACTGATTTTAGATTCCTCGTGTGATGTTTATCATGAGACCAACAACATAATAAATGCTCTTGTCACAAGATATGAATGAATGGCCTATATTTGTGCTACCAGGCTGCTATATTAAGTAGCTGGTATTTCCCACAGCTAAGTGTATTTAGCCGGGTAACATGAGATTCCTCTGTGCAGTAACATGGTCGCGTCCTAAAGTATCACGTCGCTAAGCAATACGAAGCTTGTCTCACAGTCTAATGCATGTAACTTATGTATCACTCACCAGCATTGACCATGTTACAGGCAATGGCTTATTTAGGCTGCAATGACAGTGCTACCTATGTAAAGGACAGGTAAGTCCTGGCACCAGAGTATGGTGACCAACACGGCCGTACTGATCAGTTTAAATAAGCAAAAAATATAAATCTGCTGGCTAGATCTCCGACCCCGGTGGAGATCCAAGGAACATGCATTGAGATAGTCAGGTATAAGTATCTAGGCGTGCTCCTCAATAATAAACTAGACTGGGCTGATCACCTGGAGGCGCTGCACAGAAAGGGTCACAGCAGACTCTACCTGCTCAGGAGGCTGAGGGCCTTCGGAGTCCAGGGGCCACTTCTTAGGGCCTTTTTCAACTCTGTGGTTGCTTCAGCCATCTTTTTTGGTGTGGCCTGCTGGGGGAGCAGTATATCAACCAGGGACAGAATTAGACTTGACAGGCTGATCAGAAGGGCCAGCTCTGTCCTGGGGAGCCTCCTGGACCCAGTACAGGTGGTGGGTGACAGTAGGATACTGTCTGTGGTGACCTCCATGCAGGAGAACAAATCCCACCCCATGTATGAGACCTTGATGGCACTTGGCAGCACTGTAAGTGACCGTCTGCTTCACCCCAAGTGTGAGAAGGAGCGTTATCGCAAGTTCTTCCTTCCAACTGCGATCAGGCTGTATAACTATTCTGTTCCTTAGCTGCTATGGACTCCTAGTATATCTTCTCAGTATATGTATGTCTACTTCTGTAATATATTACTGTGTATTATCCTCCTGTATCTGTATTACTGTAGCTGCTGCGTTCCCCCCCCCCCCCTTTCCCTCGGCTTATACTCGAGTCAATAAGTTTTCCCAGTTTTTTTGTGGTAGAATTAGGGGCCTCGGATTATATTCGGGTCAGCTTATACTCGAGTATATATGGTATCTCTCTCTCTTCTATAAGTGTGCCTAAAATATACAAGCAAGCCACCTCTCCAGTCACAATGCCACAAGCCTGGGATTGGGGGGATGATGGGATAGATGTGGGTCCCACCAACACCTATCAGACCTTTATGCTACAAGTTTCTACAATTGTGACTTTTTATTATGCATAGTATATACAGTATCATTCTGCAACTATAGTTTTGACTGTGGTACTTGACTTGCATTAGATCCTGATAAATAGCTATGGGTTTTTTTGTTATATATAAAGACTAAATGTATCTTTGCAATGATATTTATTGATCTAATCCATAAAACATAAAAATAAAACCTGAAGAAACCATGCAAATAACATTAAAAATATAGTGTTTTGTATCCTCAGCTCCTATGCTTACCCATGTGTCCATACATACAAACCCTGTGTTCGGTCTAATCCTTCTCCTTTTCATTTATTCCTGCTCATTTACATGCAGCCAGTCAGCAGAATACATGAACAGTAGAAAAAAAAAAGTAGGAGTGCAAAATGATATAGAGGGTTTCTCTGTTACTAAAGATATATATCAGCCATAACATTAAAACTTACAAATGAAATGAATAACTTTGATCCTCTTGTGACAATGATATCTAGCAACCGTGACAATCTTGGGATATATTAAGCCAACAGTGAAGAGTTAATCCTAGAAGTTGGGCAAGACTAATGATTTAAGAGTCTTTGACAAAGGACAAAGTGTGTTGTCTCCAAAACCCGCAGGTCTTGTGGAATGTTTCTAAAATGTAGAGGTTAGTACCCACCAAAAATGGTCCACCCATTAGAAAAAGAGAACCCAGAACCTGAATCTAAGGCTCATTGATGTACAAGGGGATAAAAGGCTGCTCATATGGTAAACTAGCATTACCCGCGACTTTGTCCGCGGCCTCCTCCCCCCCGTGCGACCCACCTACAGAGCTGCCCCGGCCCCCCCTCCTTTGCCTTGTGGCCACAGCGGGCCCTTCCAACACCAGTGCGCCCATGGACCCCTGGGCCCTCATCTTGTGCCCCGCTGGCCCCCCTCCTCTCCCCCCCCACCTTTTTCCGTACCCGCTCCCCCATTCCCTCGCTCCTTCCTCCCTCAACCCACGACCCCAGGCCCCCTTCCTCATTTTCTTCCTGTCAGTATGCGGCCGGCTTGTGGCTCTATAGCTCTGTCCCCGCAGTTGCCTGGTCCAATCGGAGCCCCGCACCTAACATCATGACGTCATCTCAGGTACTTCAACCTACACCAACCATGAATTCGGTGCTTGCGGTCGGCAAACCCGGCAAAATACGGGGATGGTGAGGCGCCTATGTTCTTTTCCAGGTGTCATTTTAGGTATGTGCGAAATTTCAGTGAAATCCATTCGCCCGTTGCGTTAAGGATCCCATAGAATTGCTACTCTAGCTCATATTGCTGAAAAAGTGAATGCTGGTTATGATAGAAAGGTGTCAGAACTCTGCTTTAGACGGCAAAAGCTCAGACTCAACAATATTTTAATTAACCAAAAGGAATTTTGCAGACATCAGATACTGTATATATAATAGGCTGTTCAAGCTGTGAAGCAATATCAGATAAACTTCACAGCACGGTTAGGTATCTTTACGGGTCTGATGTCTCCTGGGTGGAAGAGGAGTTTGCAATGTTGGATAGCGCCCAGGAACATGGTACCAAGCAGACTTATGGACTAATTTACAATGTTCAGATTTTGATGATGATCTACTGACAGAAAGTAGAGAAAGAAGGTCACTGTGAGGACCTGACATGGAGGACTGGCAAGCACTCTCAGGACGAGAATATAAGCTAGGTGTCCGTCTACTTGGCACTGATGCAGGTCTTTTTCCAAAGAACCTTGATAGTGGAAACATACAGACCGCTTCTGAATTATTGATTTGCTCACATAACATATCTTCATTATTCTCCAGGTTATGGTTTTTGAGAAATACTTGAGCTGGACTTCTACTGCGCCCCATTAAAAAGTCATCTGATCTGCTTTCAGTGGAGAAACAGGAGGTCTCTGGGGACATAATGCCATATTCAGAACCAAGATGGCGTCTTGTTGGTTGAGCGCTGTATGATTTCCTCTGGGTTACTCCACTCTTAATAAGAGGTTTCTTATTATCGTCTGTCAATGCAGGCACTTTGCTGTTCCAGTGGGATTTACAGTTTAATTCCTTCAGACAACTAGACAATAGGATAAAATAGCATTACAATCTGATAATTTATGGAAAAAATACTTTCCCAGTTACTTTTAACCCTGAAACTGGTGATATCAGTAATGAATAAAATATGCTAGTGAAATACTAGTATGAACACTATGCCACTCCATTAAAGGGTTTGTCCAGGATAACTTGTTTTTTCAAATGAGTAAAATTAAAAAAAAATACTCACCTTGTCCCCTGGTGCTCCAGTATATGTCACCACGGTCTGGTCTCCTGCTCGGGTGTCTTGATTTGGTGGAAGTCTTCGCAACAACTGACCACTGAAGCCAATCAGTGGCCTAAAGAAAGGAACCGGGATGCCACAGGTGACGTTTGCAAGTGACGTCCTGGTGATACGGCAAGGACCTCCACCACAAGAAGACACCAGAGAAACAGGACCTGACTGCGGTGGGAGACACCGTAGGTCTAAGGAAAGGTGAATATTTTTTTTTTTTAGTTTCTTCAGCCTTGTATCACAAACTGGTTATCCTGGACAACTCCTTTAAGTAATTGGCTAGAATAGTGTGATAGACAGAAAGAAGTTCTTAATACACTATGTGATCAAATGTATCCAGACACCCCCAAAATATACGTTTTTCATATAAGGTGCATTGTGCTGCCACCTACTGCCAGGTACTCCATATCAGCGACCTCAGTAGACATTAGACATCGTGAGAGAGCAGAATGGGGCGCTCCGCGGAACTCATGGACTTCGAATGTGGTCAAGTGATTGGGTGCCACACATTACGCAGATCAATGCCAAACGACGCCTCGCTTGTTGTAAGGAGCGTAAACATTGGACGATTTAAAAATGGAAAAACGTTGTGTGGAGTGACGAATCACGGTACACAATGTGGCGAATGCCCGGTGAACGTCATCTGCCAGCGTGTGTAGTGCCAACAGTAAAATTCAGAGGTGGTGGTGTTATAGTGTGGTCGTGTTTTGCACCCCTTGTTGTTTTGCGTGGCACTATCACAGTACTGGCCTACGTTGATGTTTTAAACACCTTCTTGCTTCCCACTGTTGAAGAGCAATTCGGGGATGGCAATTGCATCTTTCAACACGATCGAGCACCTGTTCATACTGCACGGCCTGTGGCGGAGTGGTTACACGACAATAACATCTCTGTAATGGACTGGCCTGCACAGAGTCCTGACTTGAATCCTATAGAACACCTTTGGGATGTTTTGAAACGCCGACTTCGTGCCAGGCCTCACCGACCTACATCGATACCTCTCCTCAGTGCAGCACTCCGTGAAGAATGGGCTGCCATTCCCCAAGAAACCTTCCAGCATCTGATTGAACGTATGCCTGCGAGAGTAGAAGCTGTCATCAAGGCTAAGGGTGGGCCAACACCATACTGAATTCCAGCATTACCGATGAAGGGCGCCACAAACTTGTACGTCATTTTCAGCCAGGTGTCCGGATACTTTTGATCACATAGTGTACATGTTATATATTTTCCCACTTAGTCACAGATACTTGTTTTCCATGTTTTAGGCCAAGGGCCCACATAGAGAAGCACAGCTTAAAACACTCTTGAATAAATGCACTTAAAACATGTTGCGGTTTTTTTTCCACAGCATTTTTTGCTGCATTTCTTCTGCACTTTTACTTCCCCTATTAAATCTATAGGGAAAACGCTTGCAACTCTGAATGTAAAATTAATATTTCATTCACTTTGCTGGTAATGCAAAATACAGCATTTCTTTTTGATGCAGTTCCACAACAGCCAAAAATGCTGCAATTCCACAACATAGTACCAAGAAGAAAGCCACATATGAATCTGATGATAGTGCTATGAATGCTGTGCTGCAACTAGGCACAACTTGGAAGTATACACATACATACGTACATAGATAGCTTTCTTAGCATACAATAGCTTGTATCTAGTAGTGAGAAAGTCCTTTGCAATAAACCCAGAACAGTTTCCCAGAAAAAGATTTGCTTATTTCTAGAATTGAAGGTACAACACTGTGTGAAATCTGTAAACCTGTCTGATTTCAGTTACACCATCTGTCAGTATGTTGCTCCAAGAATTACTGAGTTACTCATAGTCAGTCATGCATTTAGTATTACAAGTTAAATTCATTTTCAAAGAGTCTTATCTATAAAGACTAATGCACAGAAAAGTGCAAAGAATCTGTCTCAAATATTTGCTGGGAGCTTTCCCGGGAATTATGGTAAATGTACACTGCAGACACAGTCTGAAAAGACCCTTAAAGGGATCCTATAATTAAAATGCTATTTTTTCTGACTAACACTTAGGAATAGCCTTAAGAAAGGCTATTCTTCTCCTACTTTTAGATGTCCCGGTTTTCTTCAGCATGCAAATGAGTTCTCTCGCAGCACAGGGGGCGGTCCCCAGCGCTCAAACAGCACTGGGGGCATCCCCAATGCTGCGAGAGCAATCTCCAGCGCTGCCTCCATCTTCGTCTGAAACGGCCTTTCCCCACATCTTCTTCCAGCGCTGGGGTCAAATTTCTACGCATGTGCAGTGGGCTCTGCCATCGGGCCTTAGAGCTGACTGCACATGCCCGCGGCCATTTTTTCATGGTTGCTTACGCGAGCGTACTGCACATGCACAGTACGCGCATGTAGTTCAACAGAGTTCAGAGCGTATGCGGCCACAAAAAAATGGCCTCGGGAATGTGCAGTCGGCTCTGCCCAAGGCCCAATGGCAGAGCCGACTGCACATACGTAGAAGTTTGAACCTAGCGCCGGAAGACGACGTGGGGAGAGGTCATTCCAGACGAAGATGGAGGCGGCACTGGTGATTTCTTTCGCAGCATTGTGGACGCCCCCAGTTCTGCGAGAGAACTCATTTGCACACTGAAGAAAGCCAGGATTTCTACCGAACGGCAGCACGGAGAAGACATCTAAAGGTAGGAGAAGAATAGCCTTTCGTGTTAGTCAGAAAAAAATAGCATTTTAATGATAGGATCCCTTTAAATGTATTGTCCCAACTAGACAAGACCTTCTCAATAGAAAGGTCAGTTGATCGCCATGAATCTGACTGATGAATATTCCACCGATTACTCCACATGTATAAAGTGTTCACCATTAAATGGTGCTATATAGTTTACATATAGAATGAGGGTAATCTGTATAAAAGTAGTAAATGTGCACTTAGTACATTGTAATGATCCTGAGTTACAGCTTGCTGCATTTATAATTCTTTTGGTTACCACTGAAAACAGTCAAGTTTGTTGACAGACACATTCCTCCATACTTAGCTAAACTTCTGTAATGTGCTAGAAGAGTTATTTCTTCCTACATCTGAATATTGTCTGACTACACTGCTAATATTGTCACATAGAAAACAACAGGTTTGTGAGTCCCAATGTAATAGTGTTTGATCCACATAGTGTGTCCTATACATAAATCTGCTTACGCAAATAATCAAGTGATGAACCTTTCAGAAAAGTCTCAGGCACAACTTACAGCTGAACTTCACATGCCAAAGGGTGATCTGTGCCAACAATGCTGGTTCTGAGGTCCAGAGATCTCTGAAGCATTTCAACAGATTCTTTCCTGCTTCCTAAATTATCATATGCAAGTAGCTTTCCTATTGATAAGAATAAAAGAAAAAAGTTATTAAATGGGATGTCCAGTGTAGAGAAACAATTTTCATATACTTTATTAGAGATATGTCCATATCTCTTGGCCGGAGTGAAGTTTGGTTATAAAAAGTTTATCCGTTCCCAAATCACTACAGCAGTATACAGTAGACAGCATTGTGTAGCACACTGTATAGGTTTCCCAGACACTTTCACTTTTGTTTTGTTCCAAGTGATCTGTACAAAGCTGCATTTTCCCATCCTCAGAGTGTCTCCGCCATCAGCAGTTGGTTCATCTTGTCCATACACCTTTTGGCTCACTCACAGTTTGCCGACCTTCCCCATTTAAAAAGATTTTTTGGGCCAGTACATCTTCCAAGAGGCTAATTTCACATAAAGACCAGCTTCTTTACTCCCCGATGGATGGTGGGCCCCTGGTCTATCGATACATGACCAAGTGGGAAGAGGCACTAGGTAGGACAATTACCTTAGGTCAATGGCAGATGGTCTGGTCCCGCACAGTAAAGTCTCTCTCTCCCTCTATGTGTATAACTCATAGGGAGCCGAGGACAAGCTGATCATGCATTGGTACCATACCCTGGCTGTCCTCCACTCCCTCAACCTCGCTATACCACTCACATTCTGGTGTTGCCTCACGAATCATGGTTCTCTGTATCATACATTTTGGATCTGCCCATTGATATTGGGTTTCGTGAGAGAGATCAAGGCTATAACAGATACTTTTTTCCTTCAGGTGGTCCCTTTAGACCTGCTTACATATCTCCTGGGCATCCCCCTTATACACCTTGGGAAAAAGACGTCCCAGCTCTTCCTCCATCTTTGTACAGCTGCAAAAACCCTTATTGCAAGAAATTGGAGGAAAGTGTCTACAAGTTCGTGGCCAGACTTACTCGCTAGGATGAAAGACATTCGTAATCTTGAGTTCCTGACCTCGACCTTTAATAACACTATTGAGGCGCTGTAGTCCATCTGGTCTCATTGGGATACATATTGTAATCTCCAGAGCTTCTAGGCCACTGATTGGTCTTTCTTTCCCTCCTTATCCCCCCATTCTTGTTCTTCCCGTTTTGTCTTTGTCTCCCCCTTTTGCCTTCTTTTCTTTACATTTTGTTTGCTTTTATGCATCCCTATTACTGCATTGTATCGTAATTGAGTTTTGCTATCTTGTCTGAGATGTCTGTATTTGCATCTCACTGTTTATTTCTTATTTGATACCTTGTTAATTCTTCTCTTTTTGACAAAAACTTTAATAAAAATGACAGTTTATAAAAAAAAAAAAAAAAAAAAAAAAAGAAAACAGCATTTTTAGTTTCATGTAAATTCATTTCATGACCATGCCTGCTGGCGCACCTGCTGTATATTCTTCTGGCAGTGTTGATCAGCATAGATAAAAAAAAAAAACAAGTGCACCGGCAGCCATGGCCATGCCCCTGGTGAACCAAGACCCTCATATCCAAAAAGAGAAAAAAAACGTAAATTTCTCTAAAATGAAGCATTGCAAGAAAAAAATATTGGCATATCTGGAAAGTTTTAATGTCCTACACAATCCTGTGTTACATGTGTGATCACTTTAAGGCTGATATGCTCCCTTTAAAGGAGTCTGTTATCCAGTTTTACAAACGAGATAACCCTTATCAACATCGGCATACAAATAAAAATAAAATTTTGGTCTACAAATTACAGAATGGGATGGTTATTTGTACATAGGATAACAGTACACCATTGAGGGGCTCCACTAGAAGATACTACACCAATATAAGCTGCCCTTGCATGATAAAGACCACATGTTTAATTCTTTTAATTCTCCGAGAACATATTTATATTGACTCTATATTTTGCGAGGACTACACCTCTAGAAAAACATATTTCATTGCTTCAGCATTTGTATCCTTTTACACGGATCTATACAACCTTCATGATACTTCTGAGGCGGTGGCTGATAGGCTTCCAAATATTAGACGCTTTCTTGATAACCTGACTTTGCCTTCTCTTCAGAAAGACTCTGAACAACTTTTGCTAAGCCCAATCTCTCTGCAGGAAGTGGAGGACACTTTGCGCAGCATCCCTGTCGGCAAAAGCCCTGGTCCAGATGGACTGCCTCTACACTATTATAAAAAACTTTCGAAGTCTCTGTTACCGCAATTGTCTCTCCTATGCAACTCGCTGTTATCAGGAACTCCACTCCCCAGTCAATCGTTAGAGGCGCATTTTGCAATCATCCCGAAAGAGGGTAGGGATCACACCCACTGCAGCAACTACCGCCCTATTTCGCTCCTTAATTTAGATGTCAAGATCTGGGCAAAAATCCTGGCCAGACGCCTGCAACCGTTTGTACCCCAGCTAGTGCACGAAGACCAATCCGGTTTTGTGTTGAGCAGAGAAGGGAAACACAATACGGCGAAATTGCTCCCATTGATACATGTGGCTCACAGACGCAAAATTCCTCTGGTCTTCCTCGGCGTCGACGCTGAGAAGGCCTTCGACAGAGTGGCGTGGGATTTCATGAAAGAGGCCTTACATCGTTTCGCACTACCAGATAAGTTTATCCAAGCGATTTTGTCATTGTATGCACAACCTACGGCTAAACTGAAAGTAAATGGGGTGTTATCAAACAGTTTCAACATCTCCAATGGCACCCGGCAGGGTTGCCCCCTGTCCCCGTCCCTTTTTGTTCTTGTCCTGGAGCCACTGTTACAGGCGGTCAGGCAAGATGCTGCAATCCAAGGAGTTCAATTTAATGAGATGTCCTTACAGTCTACAGCTTACGCGGACGATGTCCTGTTTATACTCTCGAATCCCGCAGAAGGTTTGCCAGCCTTGATGGACATTTTGACATTGTACGGAGAGTTATCAGGCTATAAAGCGAACTTTTCAAAATCTGAGGTGCTAAATATAACTCTACCCGCTGCAACAGTGTCTTCTCTGCAGAGTGCGACTCCTTTTCAGTGGTCCAGTACAAAACTCAAATACCTAGGTGTACAATTGACATCCCATCTTGATGACTTATATCAGGCGAATTTTCCCCCTCTACTTGCCGATCTAAAACGCTCGTTGAAGGAATATGACAGCCTTCCTCTTTCCTGGTTTGGCAGAAAAAACCTCCTGAAGACTTACCTGATTCCTAAGATCATCTACCGCATGGCGATGCTGCCCATTGCCTTACCTGCTGCCTTCTTCGCCTCCCTCAGAAGCCTGTTTTCCCGTTTTGTTTGGAGACATAAAGTTCCGAGGATCTCCTGGCTACAATTGACCAAACGGAAGAGTCAGGGTGGAATAGGTCTTCCAGACATTCAGAAATATCATACTGCCATCCGCCTGACCTGGTGGTCAGATTTAGCTTTTCCCCTCACCTCACGGTTGCCTGCAATGCTATTACAGGAAGGCATAGATGTTCCTCTTGATGCTGTACTATGGTTCCCGCGCACACATCGCACCACGTCGATCACCTCTTGCCCGCTGCTCTTCAGCCCCACGAGAGCCTGGCTGGACCTTATCGATGACCTTCTCCCACAGCCCTCTCCGATACTTCCACTGTCGCTGATCCCCCACCTAGCAGGCATGCACCCTACAGCATTTAAGGACTTATGGGTTAGGTTTCGCAACCTGACCCTTAGAGACATCACCACCCCCAACGGGCTACTGTCTACAGATGAAGTATGTTCCCTCGCTCCTGAGACGTCATTCACCTTTTTGCATAAACAGAACTTGTCCACAACCTTCCGTAACCTGCAGCAACGCTACACGACACGATCCCACCTGACTGAGCTTGAGAAACTGCTTATCTCAAAAACCTCCATGCTCCGAAAGATCTCTCACTATCAGTCCCACTTTGTGGATCCACACCGGCCATACCGGCCGAATTACGTGTCTGCTTGGGAAGCCGAGCTACAGATCTCCCTGTCTGATGATGAAGTTGAATCTGTCTTGTCTCGCTCTCATGGCTTTTCTCCATGTATCAGGCTTCAAGAGAATAATTATAAGATTGTCTCTCGATGGTACAGGACTCCCGCATGGCTGTACGCCAAGAAACTACACACCACAGACCGATGCTGGAGATGCTTATCGGAGGCTGGCACTCACCTACACATTTGGTGGTCATGTCCGGTGATACAGGAGTTCTGGGCGAAAGTGGAGGAGGTGATCCGAGCAGTTAGTTACCCGTATTTCCAACTCACCCCTGAAACCGTGATTCTGTCCCTGCCGTCTGGCGATTATACCCCTGGGAAGGACAGACTGGTCACTCACCTGATATCCGCAGCAAAATCGCTTATTCCACAGTACTGGTTGAATTCATCTGCTCCTCCAATCTCCCAATGGATTGACAAAGTCAATCAGATAGCCCGTTTCGATGAACTTATGTGTTGGTCTTCCAGGACTCATGACCGTTACGTGAAGACCTGGACCCCCGGCTCCTGCACCGGCACTAGACTGCCTGCTGCTCGTGCAACACTCCCCCCCCTCCCCTTTTCTCTTCTTCTTTTTCCACTCTCTCCTTTTCTCTTTTCTTTTCTCTTTTCTCCTTACCGCTTGTTCGGAGCTAGATTTAGTACATCCTCTTGAGCTGATAATGCTACGTATGTCAATTCTTTGATCTTGCTATGTGGCACAAGTATGTTTGTAAAATTTTTGTATCGGCATTTTGCTACTATTTGATTTGTCTTATTGCTCCTTTATTACTTGCTTGTATGTTCTTTTACAAATGTTGAAAAACCCAATAAAACGTTTGAATTGAAAAAAAAAAGAAAAACATATTTCACCCAAGTGGTGGTCTGAATATCTCATGATTCATTAACCCCTTCCCGACATGCGCCGTAATAGTACGGCGCGTGTCGGGTCTGTAACTATGGCGACCGCCCGGGAGCCGGGCGGCCGTCATAGCCGCCGGGTGTCTACTGCTTTAAGCAGTAGACAACCGGCTCTAATGCCTCCGATCGGTCCCCGGACCGATCGGAGGCATTAACCCCTCCGGCGCTGCTGTCAAAGGCGCCGGAGGCGCCATTTTCCCGGCGGCGCATGGGCGCCGCCATTTTGGCAGGGATCGCCGGCTCCTGGAGCATGCTCCAGGGCCGACCCCCCGTTGCCATGACAGCCGGGAGCCTTGTTAAAGGCTCCCGGCCGGTCTGCAAATTCTCTCTTTTGCAGGCTGGTGTATACAGCCTGCAAAAGAGATGATGATTTTTTGCAATGCATTGCAATGCATTAGCATTGTAATGCATTGCATTAGTGATCAGACCCCCTGGGGTTCAACACCCCTAGGGGGTCTAATAAATGCAAAAAAAAAATTAAAAAAAAAGTAAAAAAAAATATAAAAAAATATAAAAAGTATTAAAAGTTCAAATCACCCCCCTCTCCCTAGAACAAATATAAAAGTAGTTAAAAACTGTGAAACATATACATGTTAGGTATCCCCACGTCCGAAATCGCCCGCTCTACAAATCTATAAAAATATTTTTCCTGTTCGGTAAACGCCGTAGCAGGAAAAATAGTCAAAAGTGCCAAACCGCCGTTTTTTCACTGTTTTGATTCTGATAAAAATTTGAATAAAAAGTGATCAAAGCAATAACATTTCCCAAAAATGGTAGAACTAAAAAGTACACCTGGCCCCGCAAAAAAAGACGCCCTATGCATCCCCGTACACCTATGTATAAAAAAGTTACGGCCGTCGGAATATGGCGACTTTTAGAAAAAAAAAATTTTAACACCGTTTTGGAATTTTTTTTAGGGGTCAAAATGTAAATAAAACCATATAAATTTGGTATCCCTGGAACCGTACCGAAACACAGAATACAGGTGCCATTTCATTTTGGCTGCACAGTGAACGCCGTAAAACCAAAGCCCATAAGAAAGTCGCAGAAATGCATTTTTTCTTCAAATCCACCCCATTCTGAATTTTTTTCCTGCTTCCCAGTACATTATATAGAATAATTAATGGTAGCATCATCAAGAAAAATTTGTCCCGCAAAAATTAAGACCTCATATGGCTCTGGGAGCGGAGAAATAAAAAAGTTATGGGGTTTAGAAGGAGGGGAGTCAAAAACGAAAAACGAAAATCAAAAAATGCCATCGGCGGGAAGGGGTTAAAGTTAATATGTAATATAAAAAACTATCAGACACAAATCTCTATTACTCAAATTTCCTTTAGCTGTAAGGCAAGTCACTTGATATAAAAGTCTTTTATATGTCTGCTACATTAAACAGGTATAAGTCAAGTAGCATTCTTTAGAAATGATTAACCCAGATCCATCACAACTTGTGTACTGTGCAGGGCTTTCTTAAGACACATGTCCTGCAGACTAGAATTCCAACATAAAATTACACTAACATTTCTTGGAACATTGTGTTCTATAAAACTGGTGTTCAGGAGGAAGTCTGTTGTTTTCTGTAACATCCTGTAGAAGGTAATAAATCCTTATTAAGAAAAACATAAGTCAAATATATAGCATTAAAGCAGTGGTTCTTATCCAGGGTTCCATCGAACCCAAGGCCATATGCACGGTTCATTTTGTGTACCAGTAAAAAACATATACCTATGTCTTGAATTTGGAAAAAAATCATATTTGATTTATCACTAAAGAAGGGTTCGGTGAATGTTCATATGAAACTGGTGGGTTCGGTACCTCAAACAAGGTTAAGAACCACTGCATTAAAGGAATTGTCCGGGTTGAGCTGAAGAGAAGGCAATGGGTCGCTATAAAGTGGACCGAGCTTTCTGCTTCCGACCCCATATTGTGTACAGGACATGCGCTCGAAGTGGCTCTGAACACATGTCAGCCCCCTATCGATTATATACAGTATTTATGGACTAAGATGAGGATAAGCCATAAAAAAATGGCTGGACAACCCCTTTCAGTGGAGTCTATCACCACCAAAATCACTTCTAAATCACTTATATACTGTTGTAGGTGCAATTAGTCATACAGTGAACTTACCTTTCTTGTGTCAAAGGACATTGTTGCTGCTGAGAAAGTCAACTTAATTTCCATTAATTTCCAATAAGGTGCGGGGTTGTGGCCACATCTATTTTCGCTTATGATCACCCAACGCTGCCCCGTAGCTTAACAATTGACAAGTCTCGATATGCAGTGACTACAGTAGATGTAAGGTACACTACAAATATCATGTGCAAATGGAATAAAAGATGATTTTCTTGTGTAAGGTTGTACACTGACACAAGAAAGGTATGTCCACTATGTCACTAACCGTCCCTACAACAACATATAAGTACTTTAGAAGAGATTTGGTAGACTCCATGTAATAGAAAACCAAATACACCACATTACCTGATTTCAATAACGTATTGCTGAGGCGTAACCTGAGATACTGCCTCATCTCTGGGGATGGGGAGCATTTTTCATTTTCTTCTATGATTTTTATAACAGTCCTGTAGTTTTCAATTGCATGTTGCCTTTGGGAGCTGAAAATGTAGAAAAATAAAAGCTTCACAAATATTCCAAATAATGTGATATCCCATGATATTACAAGTAATGTATTCTGCACCATACTGTTAGCATCTGTCTTACAAAATGGTACCTAAGGCTATATTCATAGGCACATTAAAAATATGGGGAGTGAAAAAATATTTTTGCTATTGCATTCGCGCACGTCTAGCCTAAAAATAAGCCGGATTATCTGTGTCCCCACTAGCTGATCAGTGCTTGCAATGACAGCAGCAATGCAACATACTTATTCCCGGGGTAATGTAACTCCTAACAGAGCCCGGGTGGGAATACATGCCCTGAAAATGAGGGTCAGCATTTCTTGTATTCTTCATTTTTATTAATGTCCATTCTGTGCACATCAAAGTTTTTCCTTTTTTTCTGCAGCCAACATTTGTAGCACCTGCTCCAGGAGAATGACAATTGTAAACTTTTGCAATGTGGTTTTCTCATGGAGACTCAAAGCGCAGGGAGCGTTGTGAAGTAGGAGCGTAAGGGTAAGTTCACACAGGGTTTTTTGGATCGCAACCTAAGGCGGACACCGCCTCAGGTTCCGGTCCAAAATATGGGTAGCTGCGACTGGATGCCGATGCAGTGCACCGGCATCCAGTCGTGCACTCTGCTCCAAATTAGGACCAAATAAATTGGCCTATCAGGAGGGAGTGTCTTCAGGTGAATGTCGGGAGGCGAATCCGTCTGAAAGAAGGAGAATGTTGCTTCTTTTTCTGGGAGCCGGAACAAACAGCTCCCGGAAATAAAGAACTGACTGGCTCCCATTGATTTCAATGGGAGCCGTCTATTTGGTCAGGATTTTGAGGCGGATACAGCCTCAAAAATCTTGACCATAAAACCTCGTGTGAACTTAACCTTAATGAAAATTTTTCAAGGAGGTTACTCTCCCATTTGCAAAGCCCTGTCCCTTTCAGACACGGTGTGATGTCGGCATTTATGTTGACACCAATTTTGTGATTGACCAGCAAACATCGTGCCCAGCGGCCCAGCAGATTTGTCCACTCTTCTGGGAGGTCACCCATTTTTTTGCAACCCAGACATTTTGGGAGATTTGGCAACTGTGCTTTCAAGGCTGTTGAATGATCAAGACCAAGGGCAGCACACTAATGCCGATTCTTATATGTGACATACTGTTCTTCATCCATGGGTCTAGAAAAACTTTGGATATACCAATGTAAAAAATGTATTTAAATAATAAGCGATATAGTTGGGTGTTGGTTACCATCTTCACATCTCTGTTAGCAACAGGAATGAACAATGTAGATGTGAATAGCACCATAAACATTACAACACTTTGTAGTCAATAACAGGTTATGTCTCACATCTCTGTTGGAAGAACTGTAAGGAGTCACATACACCAAGACCAAAACCTGTTGGACCCCATTATAAATGAAGGCAAACAGACAGTGCTGTTTATGTCCATTGTGTAATGGATCTGTCACAGATTTTCTGCTTGCATCATGGAAAAGAAAAACAGGTAAATGTAGACATGTAAACCCTGAAGAGGTTGTCCCACAAAGCGAAGTCTGCAGGTCCTTTCTCCCGCTCCATATTCAACCTGAGTGCAGCCAGGCTGAATGTGGGCATCAATGGTGGTTGATGCTTCCGAGCGCCATCAATCTGCCCGGATTCAGCTTGGCTGTGCTCAGGTTGACTGTGGAGCAGGAGAAAGGACCTGCAGACTTCACTTTGTGGAACAACCCCTTTAAAGGGAGCATAGCACTACTAAAGCCACTTCTGAACCACTTGTATGGCCGGTTAGTGGCATAGTGAATATACTTTTCTTATGTGAAAATGTAATCTTGCTGTTGAGAAATTCAACTTTTTTTTCCATAAGCAAATTAGCTGTTTGGTGCACTCAGGCTGGGGCCACAGCTGCTGGAGCACCCATTTCCTTTTGTGGCTGCCACCCTCATAACAGAAAGACTGAAAAGTTCAGTTACTTGCAGCGACCACATAAGAATATGGTGCTCCAGCAAACCTGGTCCCGCCCCAGATGCACTATACAGCTCATTTGCATATGGAAAAAAGTGGAAGTTCTTCACAGCAAGATTGAACTTTGACACAAGAAAGACATGCTCATTATGCCAATACGCAGCCGTACAACATTATTTCAATGGTTCAAAAGCAGTTTTTGTGTTGGTGGACTACCTTTAAAGATTGTTCTCACAGGTGCACATGCACACGCGCACACACACACACACGCCTTACTAGTTACTGAAACCTGGAAGTATTTGTATGTCCGCTATGAATTCCTGAACTTCTCCACACAGGATGTGATTCTTGCCATGGAGTTTGTATCTGATATTCAAACACTCAACAAGATATTTTTCTGATTCAGAAATGTCTCCAACAGAGAACCTAATACAAAGGAAAGGTGTAAGAACATCTCGTTCCTGTATATCAGACAAAAGAAATAGTAATAGCAGATACCATATGATACCCTATACTCAGCCCATTTCAGGGGCAGAATGTGTTGTGCCGGATGTTGTAGTGTCACATTCCTGTCCCTTCGTGCTGTTAATTTCCAACTTTTTGAATGTGAATTGGAAGATTTAAAAGAACCTGTCGGGAGAATTTTGGACCATAAGGTCTGGGCTCCACCAGCCGGAAACGCCGCTGGAAAAATCGCGGCGTTTTACAGTATCTGCAAAGTGGATGGGATTCATGAGAATCCTATGCGCACTTTGCGTTTCAAACCGCAGTACAGCCACGCTGCAATTTCCAAAACCGGCGCAGTTTTGGAAATAGCAGCATCTCAATTATATCTACAGAAACGACAGCGGCTTTCTGGTTGATATAATGGTAACAGAAAGTCCACATAGGACTTTAGGCATGATATATTTTTTCCCATGTATTCCAGAAAAAAGTGATAACATTAAAAATTTTAGTTAATATCTGTATTTTATTGCTGTTGCTGACTATATTATGTATCCTGGCAGTTAATGTACTTTATAGACGTCACATTGCCTTCCGGTAGGGCTGCCTTTTGTAATTAATAGACTCACCTATTACTACTATGGTGTACGATTTTATTGTCACCCTAAGCAATACGAATATGAAGTAGATGACCTTACTTGTAAAGACCTTGGCAAAGTTTGTGTGCGGCGCGTTCATATGGCCCTGTTGTGTGTTGGTGGAGTTCTTCAGTAGGATTTCCAAGTATCTTATGTTGTCGTTCATAGCATATTTTGGCTTCCAAAGTCAGTTTTAAACATAACAGCCTATCTAAAGAGTGAAAAACAGGAACTAAATGTCATTCTTTTTAGATGCGAAAAAGATCCAACACCACAACAACCCTTGTTTTAGGCTAACGCGCCGCTCATTCTGAGACGTAAACACGTGTCAGAGTGAGCGCAGCAAAACAGAATCCCATTGACGTCAATGGGTTCGGTCTTACGCGCGCTACCCATTGAACTCAACGGGAGGCTTTTTTTACCTATTGCTTTCAATGTGGTACACACGTATTGGATGTAGCACCATGTGACTTTACATGTCACGCTGCCTCCTCCATTGCTCCTTCATTAGTTTGTAGAGTGCAGTGTGGTACTATAGAGGAGGCTCAGTGATATCTACTATTACATGGCCAGCCCAACTATGTGCAGGTGCCCAAGGCTGACAATGGGGGGCAGAGCTTCATCTGGGATAAAGGAACAGAGGAAAGAACTAATGTGTGGGCACTAATAGGGAATTAAACTATTTTGGGGTGAGTAATGGGCTTTATATTCTGTGGGAAGAGGGGGCACAAATGGGACATCATACTGGGAAACTTCTAAAAATGGACAATAAGGAGCGTTATACTGTGTTTAGGGGCAATAAAGAACGTTATACTGTGTATAGGGGTAATAAAGAGGCTTATACTGTGTATAGGGGAAATAAAGAGGCTTATACTATAGGGGTCCTAGTATTCTGCTGTACTATTTTGTTAGGATTTTTTTAGGTTCAGTTTCACAGTCATTATTTTGTATAGGTATTTGCAAGCCAAAACCAGAATCTAAACAAAGAAAAAATAATGGAAAGCTGTCCCAAGTACAAAAATATAGCCACAGCGACATGTTATCCTTGCGATGTCATACCCATGAATCCATCATGGGCACAACAATGCATACTTTTAAAAAAAATTGTGTTATACGCAAAGGTGCATCCACAGTGAGCTGACCTGACTACTGTGACTGCTTCACCATACATACATACTGTATGAGGAGTGGCAAATTGTACAGCGTAACCAGTGGCGTAACTACCACCATAGCAGCGGTAGCAGCTGCCACAGGGCCAGGGACATTAGGGGCCCGGTGACAGCTGCTACCGCTGCTATCATTATTCTCGGAGGTCTTTTCAGACCCCCGAGTATAATGATCGGGGCCCCCTGTTGGTGGAATACTTTCCACCAACAGGGGGCCCCGAAGCTGCAGCAACGGCTGAGACACAGGAGCTGCAGCTCTGGCTCCTGTCAGCGCTTCAGGACGCTCCCCCTCTCTCCCCCCTCCCTTTCTCTGCTGTCCTCTGCCCACCAATGAGAGGAGGAGGCGGGGCTTATCCCTGCCGAGCTCCTGCCGTCCTGCACTGGAGGAAGAAAGGAAGAAGGAAAATGAAACTAAAGCTACACAGGTACGTACTGGGGTTACTTATTAATGTCATGCGTATTTGGGAAATTACTTGTGTTTTAGTAACTCCATGTGCCTCATAGTAATAGCAGTTAACCCCATCATCTCCCTCACATTAACCCCTGTTTGCCTCACCATAAGAGTTACTGATATGTGAGACATATGGGGGTAATAGTAATGAAGATACTTTATTATTACCTCCATGTCTCTCACATATCAGTAACTCTTATGGTGAGGCTTACAGGGGTTAATGTGAGGGAGATGATGGGGTTAACTGCTATTAATATGAGGCACATGGAGTTACTAAATTGTAATGCACAGGGCCAGATTTTTTATCCACAATTTGTCCTGGTATAGCGGTCAGCGGTGACAGTATTTAGTCCTGTAGGGGCCACTAAGGGACATAATACTGTGTGCAGTGGCCACTATGGGACATAATACTGTGTGCAGGGGCCACTATGGGACATAATACTGTGTGCAGGGACCACTATGGGACATAATACTGTGTGCAGGGGCCACTATGGGGGATAATACTGTGTGCAGGGGCCACTATTGGGTATAATACTGTGTGCAGGGGCCACTATTGGGTATAATACTGTGTGCAGGGGCCACTATGGGACATAATACTGTGTGCAGGGGCCACTATGGAACATAATAGAGCGCGCAGGAATGCGTAGGAGGGACTCGGTCGAGATCTTCAGTGTCGGGGGGGCCCCATGTCAAAAGTTCGCCACGGGGCCCCACCATTCCTAGTTACGCCACTGAGCGTAACGCCAGCATAAAAGCAAACCTAAATGTGGTAGTAAAACTAGGTGTAGTGGAGCTATCTGACTACTAGGTGGCGCTGTTGCAAACCTATTAGACAGAAACGAACAGTAGGCTCAGCTTCTTGTCCCATGACCAGGAATAGCTACAGATGGTTTCAACCTCAAAGCCCCATATGGTTCAATCTTGGCTAGTCAAGGCATGTGTCTTTAAAAACAGTACATACGCCTGCTGTGGGGGAGGACAGGTGCTCCAACATAGAACTTCTGCAGTGACTGCTTGAGTAGGAAGGTACAGTGTGAGGTGCTTTATGCCTTAGAGAAGGGGCATCTTGCTCCCATCACTCTTACATGGCCTTTCAGTGGGCAAAGTGGTGAGAATACAGAAGGGCAGGATACAGAAGCATATTTGTTAGCACTGGGTATTATATTGGCAAGTCAATGCTTTTATATTTATGTTTAAATATTTAGGTCTGAGCCTCAGTATTACAATGTAGCACACCTCTGAGCCTCAGTATTACAATGTAGCGCACCTCTGAGCCTCAGTATTACAATGTAGCGCACCTCTGAGCCTCAGTATTACAATGTAACGCACCTCTGAGCCTCAGTATTACAATGTAGCGCACCTCTGAGCCTCAGTATTACAATGTAGCGCACCTCTGAGCCTCAGTATTACAATGTAGCGCACCTCTGAGCCTCAGTATTACAATGTAGCGCACCTCTGAGCCTCAGTATTACAATGTAGCGCACCTCTGAGCCTCAGTATTACAATGTAACGCATCTCTGAGCCTCAGTATTACAATGTAGCACACATCTGAGCCTCAGTATTACAATGTAGCGCACCTCTGAGCCTCAGTATTACAATGTAACTGTTAGGATCGGGTCTCGCAGGGTTCCATCACGGCGCACAGCGCCACCTGCGGGCCAATCCGAGCCTCGCCCTCGGCGTTGTGCAGGAGGATGTCTGGAGCCTAAGTCCAGCTTTTGGCCCACTGAGCATGCTCAGGCATTCTGGAGCCGCTCAGAGGCTAAGTGCCATTCTCTCCCTGCTGAGCATGCTCAGACATTTTGGGTCCGCTCTGAGGCTAAGTCCCAGTTCGGCCTTACTGAGCATGATCGGAGATGTTATGCCACTGCCCTGTTGGGCGGGGATTAGCCTTTAAAAAGTGTGAGCCGACGCCCGCCCGGTGCTCACACTTTGCTTAAAATATGTTTGAGGTAGGAGCTTAGGGCCAGGTTCCAGACAAATTTAGCAGCTGTTTAGGGATCCAGCTTGTATTCCTTGCTCTTCCTTTTGGAACCAGTCTACCCCGTCCTACTCCAACTGCTTGTATCCCCTTGCAGGGTTAGGAGTTTGTTTAGACTGACCAGGAGTAGAGTTAACCCCTGGCAGTCCTGTGTTTGCAGTTTAGTGTAGCACATGCAAGGTCTGCCTCTCCTGCTGTAAATAGCAGGGGCTTCTGATAGCTGCACTTGCTCAACTGCTATACATTGGCACGCTCCCCCAGTGACGTAACTGGAGAGAGTTAGTTGCCGCCAGTTCTCATTTATGTTCTACAGCATCACTGCCAGTGCAGTTCAACTGGTGGTGCAGAATTAAGACATACGGCTGCCCATCTGGGCCTGTGGACCTCGCCGCAGTGCTCTGCGGCTTAGCAGTTCTGTTGCATTTATTATTTTTTTTGTATTTGCACACAGAACCATAACAGTAACACACCTCTGAGCCTCAGTATTACAATGTAACAGACCTCTGAGCCTCAGTATTACAATGTAGCGCACCTCTGAGCCTCAGTATTACAATGTAACGCACCTCTGAGCCTCAGTATTACAATGTAACGCACCTCTGAGCCTCAGTATTACAATGTAACGCACCTCTGAGCCTCAGTATTACAATGTAACACACCTCTGAGCCTCAGTATTACAATGTAACGCACCTCTGAGCCTCAGTATTACAATGTAACGCACCTCTGAGCTTCAGTATTACAATGTAACGCACCTCTGAGCCTCAGTATTACAATGTAACGCACCTCTGAGCCTTAGTATTACAATGTAACGCACCTCTGAGCCTCAGTATTACAATGTAACGCACCTCTGAGCCTCAGTATTACAATGTAACGCACCTCTGAGCCTCAGTATTACAATGTAACGCACCTCTGAGCCTCAGTATTACAATGTAACGCACCTCTGAGCCTCAGTATTACAATGTAACGCACCTCTGAGCCTCAGTATTACAATGTAACGCACCTCTGAGCCTCAGTATTACAATGTAACGCACCTCTGAGCCTCAGTATTACAATGTAGCGCACCTCTGAGCCTCAGTATTACAATGTAGCGCACCTCTGAGCCTCAGTATTACAATGTAGCGCACCTCTGAGCCTCAGTATTACAATGTAGCGCACCTCTGAGCCTCAGTATTACAATGTAGCGCACCTCTGAGCCTCAGTATTACAATGTAACGCACCTCTGAGCCTCATTATTACAATGTAGCGCACCTCTGAGCCTCAGTATTACAATGTAGCGCACCTCTGAGCCTCAGTATTACAATGTAGCGCACCTCTGAGCCTCAGTATTACAATGTAGCGCACCTCTGAGCCTCATTATTACAATGTAGCGCACCTCTGAGCCTCAGTATTACAATGTAGCACACATCTGAGCACATCTCAGTATTACAATGTAACACACCTCTGAGCCTCAGTATTACAATGTAGCGCACCTCTGAGCCTCAGTATTACAATGTAACACACCTCTGAGCCTCAGTATTACAATGTAGCGCACCTCTGAGCCTCAGTCTTACAATGTAGTGCACCTCTGAGCCTCAGTATTACAATGTAGCGCACCTCTGAGCCTCAGTATTACAATGTAGCGCACCTCTGAGCCTCAGTATTACAATGTGGCACACCTCTGAGCCTCAGTCTTACAATGTAATGCACCTCTGAGCCTCAGTATTACAATGTAGCGCACATCTGAGCACATCTCAGTATTACAATGTAACGCACCTCTGAGCCTCAGCAGCTTGTAATTATTTTGTAGGTTATCTTTCATAAGACTCTGAAGGTTAGCCAGCGCCTTTTCATAATAAGTCACTGCTTCTTGCCAGGAGCCAATGTCTTGATACAAATCTCCAAAACTTTTTTGTATCCACATCAGTACTTTATTGTTTCTGCTTTCTGCAGCTTCCTGCATAAAACAAGTGCAAACAAGATCTATGAAAATGTCCGTATAGTGCAATGGAATCACTTACAATTGTTCTTATATCTAGTAAGGCTGGGTTTATGTCACATTTGATTAGTCAGCACATACGTACAAGGTAAGGGTAGGTTCAAACTACCGTTCTTTAATGCTTGTTGCTCTCATATATAACAGGACATTAATAGACACATGCAGAAAGAGCCCCCTCCATCAGTGGAAGAAAGTGCTATGATGGTTTACAGCAATGGATTGTAATAATGGTAGTGTGAACATAGCTTAAATATGTCAATTGAGATATATTATCCAGGGTGTTCTCATGGTCTCTGCCTAGTCAGTATGGCAGAAAAAAAAATAGACATGAATAGTGTTGTAGGTTATGCTTTTCTACACTGCAATATCCAGTAAAAATGGTTATGTTAAAAGGGTCATTCTACAGACATAAGAGACTGATTGAAGACCTCTATATGCAATGACAAAAGGGGCCGTGTGTGTCCTATGTCAAAGCTGCGGTAGGACATGGGTGTACGTTTGCTGCTCAATTCACTTTTATGCAACTGTCTACTGTTACTGTATCTCCAGCAGTCCCACAGACGTTAATGTGGGAACAAGAGTCCGTTCTTATGATCATTCTGGGGCCCTGGTGCATAAAGGTTAAGTGTCTATGGAAAACCCCTTTAAGTTAATATTATATTTTAAATGAGACTTCATGGGTGAAGGAAGTCACTACATGGCATTAATCTAAGGCCACATAAAGGGGTTTTCTGGCCCCTAATTTATGTTTTATACTAATATATATTTTTCATTTATGCGTGGGTCATCCGTATGAAACAAACATTAGGGGCCAGAAAATTCCTTTAACCACAGCCATAAGCCTGATGTGAACAAAGCCTTACACTGTCTGCATGCACTAAACTTCTTTTTTACTATATATATATTATATGACACACAATGCAGATTTAGATGAACAGCCTAATGTACTAATAAAGAAAAGAGTACTAGCAATACCAATAGACCATTTATATGACAAAACAATATCATGGTGCCCATTATTATATTTTATTATACTGCTTTATACGCAGGCAGACACACGGCTTATAATGCTTACACTCAACCATTCAATATGGTATAATAGTGACATTATTCTGGTTCCTTTCAGCGTGTCAAGCATATCTGTGCAATAAAAAATAATTCTACCCTGACTGATCAGCGCCATCTAGCGGACATATGATGTTATTAAGACAAATTCACTTGAAAATAACCAATGTGTATTTCTGAAACGGCACCCTCTGAACTACCTCAAGCTACACCCCTGTTGCTCACATATTGCTGGATATCAATGGAAAGTGGATGAGATAAATAAGCAATCCACATGCACTAAAAACCTGCGGTAGTATGGGTTCTCAATCCACAACATGTCACTTTATGCAGCAGGTTTTTCTCCAGGACATTGGTGTTTATTTAATTTGTTTGTGAGTAATTTCTTTAGATCAACATATGGTGTAAAATATAGAATGTCAATCTTTTCTAAATCTGAATTTTTAGTCACTACTCACCAGATGATGTTCAATGGATGAGAGTATAGAGCCAGCTTCTTTGGTCTTCCCAATATCTTTCAGGCATTGTGCAGCAAATAATATCACTTTGTATTGACCAGCAGCATGACCTGCAATCAGCATTACATAAAGTGGCATAACAATTGCACCAAATGGCTAACATTTCGTAGGAGTAATCTTCTCTGCTTCTCCTTGTGTTCCATAAATTACTAAGAGTGATGTCCTGTCCATAAACTCTATATACAGTAGATTGCCTTTATAGGGAAGTGGTCACTTAGGACCCCTCTAATAACTACAACAGGCATAACATTATAACCTGAATTTAGTGCACTGTCGGCTTTCTAGTGGTATATAAAACCACACGTGCCTGAGGACATGAAAGGTCCACTTTAACCATCTTTTTGGTGACAATTTTCCGTCTTGACCAATTGCCAATCGTTACGACCATGAATGCAAGAACTTTATATGCTCTGGTACCTGTCAGAACCTAGCCAAGAGTTGCCTATTGTGGCCAGGTTATTTTCTCGTGTCATAAACCGGCGGTATCTGACAAGTGCCAGACCATAACAAGTTCCTACATTCATGGTCGTATCGACTGGCAACCAATCAGCACTATAACACTACCACTAAGATGGCTAGAGTAAATCTTTAAAACTCTGCAAAATTTTAAATTATATATTTTTTTATATATATATATTTTTATATTTTTTTAATATATATAAATTTATATTTGCAATAGTTATCTTTAATTGTCTACAGATTTACATATGGCTCTGTTCATAGGAAAACTCCTTTAGGCTGGGGCCCCACGGGACGTAAACGCCGCGATTTGCCCGCAGCGGAGACGCTGATTGGACAATCAGTTTAGCCCTGTGATTGGTGAGGCTTTGACTTCTGTCACACAGCATGGAGAGTGCTGAGGAATCCATCTAGTCTAACTGTCAGGAAGTAGTCCATTGTGTGCGGACACACTGCCAATGCCATGTGGTAATGCTGCCAAGATATAAGACCTGTTTGCTTCTACTGCTAGAAAAGTTCTTATGCACTTGAGAAAGGGTCTTTTGACTTGAAACGCGTTGTGTGTGAACTATAATAAATCTGTTTATCTAACCTAATCAAACGGGTGAAGCGCAGTCCTTGTTCCTCGGTCCCCTACATTTATGCCCACTTTGCGGAAGAAATTGCAGAACGGACACACTGCGATTTGCAAAGCCGTTGCGGCTTTGCAAATCACCGCATGTCATTTATATCTATGTAAACGCTGGCGGCTTTCCCGTAGATATAATATTAAGAGAAAGTCCGCACAGGAATACTCTGTGAACTTTCTCTTAAAAGCGCTGCGGAAAGAACCGCAATGCGTTCATGCCCCTGTTCTTTCCGCAGCGCTTTAGCCTTAGGCTGAAGTCCCATGTGGTTTAAACACAGTGGAAACACCACAGCAAAAATGGTAGCAAATCTCATCCAAACATTGCAGAAAAATACCTGCAGCGTAAATGCTACATTTTCCAAAACTGTTGCATTTATGGAAATTGCAGTATGTCAATTATACCTACAGAAACGCCAGTGGTTTCCCTATACTGCACTGCTATAGCATAGGATCACCTGTTATATTGTGTAACAATGCTTGACATGCCACTGCTGGATCCTTCCCTGAATATAACAGCATTTTCCAGTAGCAAATAAGATTCATTTTCATTTGATGTCCATGTTTCATGTTTCTACAGATCAAGTCTAAAGTCCTTAAATATAAAGAAGAGGAGATGTTCTAAGTTAGCAAAAAAAAAATCAACTTTATTGATCTTAAATAGAGAAGGGATAGGCAAACATTTTTGCTCAGCGTGCCGATTTAAATTAGAAAATCAAAGATGAGGTCCTCAAAGTGCTGGGCAACAATTGTAAAACTGACGACCCCCTACACTAAAGCCATATAGCACAAACCACAGTATTATTGAGGTCCTTTAATAGTACCTCCATATGTCTCACATATCAGTAACCCTTATGTGAAGCACACAGGGGTTAATGTGCGGGACATGATGGGGTTAATTGCTAGGGTGTTTAGATTAGTGTAGGGATTTCCAGTTATCACCGACAACCCCATTAATACCCGCAGGACCCATGCTGGCTGCCATGCCAGCAAAATATATCACACATGGCACTCTTGAGGTTACCGACCCCTGGTCAAGGGTTTGTTTCACTCAGTCAGTTCATCACTTCATACCTGCAGTAACAGCAGTTCTCTACCAATGACAGTGCAATATGGAATACTTACCTGTAATTTAATAAAAACCTGTACAAATCATAGAGCTTGCCAGTCATACGCAACTGCCAAGGCACTTCTTCATACACCTGTCGAGAAAGTTCCATCTGCTGAAAGTACTTAAGAAGATGATGATGAAAATGTTTTCTTTTGCGACTCATTGTGTTCTGAAAAGTATAATCCAGACATTCACCAACTGGCATAGCAACACCTGTATGGTGAGAATATTGAGTTAGGAAAGACATCTTGGACTGATCACTGCTAGTCAATGATGTAGATCCATGAGAAATTCTGCCATTTGTGTGTCAGTATTTAAGGGGGTATTTAAAGTTTTGTTGTGATCCACGGGATCGGGTTAACTTGAAGATCGGTGAGGGACTGAGTGCTGTAATCTCATAGAGAACAGAACAGCATGCATGCTCGATCTGCTCAGTGTTCACTATAACCAGAGAATGGGACCCCCATTCTTATTATAGTTGGATGGCCCAATGGTCAAAACCTCCACCCATTAGCCAAATTAGTCAGCAGAATAGAACCATCATGGTTGAAATCTTCTCACACAAAATGGAACTTTGTACATTTAAAATGACCAAAAAAATGTATAGAAACAACAATCTGTTAATTATCATGTATGTTAAAGGGTTGTCTCACAATTTAATAAGACATTACTCGCACAGAATTACTAGATTTCAATTAGAATAATTTTGAAGAAATGCTCCTGTGTCTAGATATTGTGGAGGTTCCCTCTTAGAGCATCCACCAAACATGGCCAATGCTGGTGGGCATAGATGACCAGTAGGCTTGTCTCCCTGCCCTCCTGTGCAGACTGGTCAATAATAATGAGGCCATTATAAGAGACTTCTTCTCACCAGAAGAAGAAGTATATCAGAGGTACGGTGGAAACCCGCCAAAAGCGCCATGACCTTCTTGTGGGAAGAGGACCACAAGTTTTCATTCATCTGTATCTGCATTCTCTATATCTATATAGTGACAACCTATAGATCATCCACTATTAAATTGACATTACTCAATCAAAAATAACTTACCAAATAGTAAATGGACAATAGCATCTCGGAAGGATTGGTGGCGAATTTGAAGCAATCCATCTGGTTTTTCCCAAATCCATTTTGAAGTGGCTAAGCGAAAGGCAGCCCAGTGTAGAGGAGTGACTTCATGTTGGTTTTCATACCCCAATGTCTTCAACAATTGAAGAAGGTCATCTTCATGCAAACCACAACGCGAGGTAGTAAGCAAGCACAAGGCATCTACTACCCACCCTATACCAGGGGCATAAAATACGATGTTAGCCTTGTGGAAATAAATCTAAATATTCGTTCACATATGTGCTGTTGCAATGACCTGAAATCGTTGGTCCGACGGACTAGAATCACATCCTGCATATAAGATAGATCCACAAGGCCCGATATTAATCTACTAAATTACTAATACATTATGAAGAGGCCTTACTATTACATCTACAGTCTATAGGAATACAAAAGACATTATAGTACTTGAAAGCTCCTTTTATGCACTTACTACTACCTATTCACGGAAAAAGAAATGATAACTAATACTTACACCTGTGAACACCTGTCTGGCCGTGATTCCGCCTAAATTCCTGGAAAAACTGCTCTGGGCCGGCTTGCCAGCGTCCTCTCTGCCTGGAAACCGTTTTTTTTACACAGACAATCTGGCGGGGCCAGATTTAGTTATACCATTTTGGGGAATGTCTATTGCTTAGATCAACTTTTATTTAAATCAGAGGCGAAACTGAAAAAAAAATGGCAGTTTGGCCTTCACCATACAGAAAAATATTTTATAAGTAGACCAAGCATTTTCGGACACATGGATACCTAATATGTATCCATTATGTCATTATGTTATGTATGTCATTGTCTTTACATACCCGGTTTCCACTGTAATAGCACGGCGGATGCCGGGGAGGGTTAGCACTACCGGGGCCCGCAGCATCGCCCCACTCCTGCCGCTGCAGAACGCCAGTGGCGGCAGAAGCGTGGTAATGTTGCATATAAGACGGCCCCCGACTTTTGGAGGGTTAAAAAGTCGTCTTAAATGCCGGAAAATACTGTTATACATTTTATCATGACGTCTGTTCGCCTATCTATTTTTATCTGTGGCCATGTGCCTCCTGCTATCCCTATTTGTCCTGTCCCCTTTCTGATTTTTACCTGTTTTACCTGTCATATTTTCTGTACACATACTATAGTGTCTTCTTATCTGGTTTCTGTGGTTCTCTGTGCCACAGTTCAGTCTGTTCAGCTGCTGCCAAATCAGGGTCACCTCAGTAGGTATAAACCTGGCAGACTTCCCCCAGCAAAGTTCACATCCCCATATGGGGGTTAAAGGGTGAAAACCAGAGAGTCTGCTGGGATGACATCCTAAGGCCGGGTCCTATGTAGTGTAAAGGCCTCGATTTTTCTGCAGCGTTTTAGAGTACTTGCAAAGTGGATGGGATTCTGGTTAATCCTATCCACTCATTGCAGGAAATTGTCCCCAGCAGGCAAGCTGCGATTTCAAAAACGGCTGCATTTTTGTAAATTATACCTACAGAAACTCTGGCGTTTTCCATATACTGTAGGTATAATTGAAGCACAAAGTCTGCAGAGGAAAACTCTGTGGACTTTCTGTGAACCGCACTTTGGGAAAAAAACACAACGCCACGATTTTTCCTGCAGCACTTTTCACAGAAAGTCCACAGAGTTTTCATTTGCTGACTTTGCGGCTCGCAACGTTGGGCCTTAGCCTCAGAGTAGATTCACACACAGGAATTTGCTGTGGATTTGGGGGTGGATTCTGCACCTGAATTCACAGCAGACTTGGCAGGTTCCCATTGTTTTCTTATATCTACAAACAGGTTTATATACACCTACCCAGGAACAACATATACCACAGTAACAACTGGTTTTCAGTGTTACATTCACCAATTTACCTGAATTATGAATGTCACTGCCAAAAGCTGCCTTGGGTGTCTTACTTTTCCTTTTGCACTCTCGAGGCCAACTAAAGTGTTTAACCCAATGCTTTATGAGCACTGACCAAAGCTGCTCCGTGGATAATGTTTCCAGGGGACTGTCGATACAGTAGGCCGCGCCTGGGCAGATACAGAGCTCACTAGATAGGGCTGCAAGCTGAAGAGGACTGATTTGTCTTTTCTTGTTTTCAAGGCTCTCCATAAAACACGTTGGCACTTTTCTGCTTGGCATTCCTAAATGCTTATGGAAGACGCACAAGCGTTCATCTACATCTGATTTCATTGCCAGCTCTTCTATCTGGACATCTGAACGTGACATCAAACACTTGTAGGATAGGTGAGAATTCCTGGTTGTCATGATCATTTTGCAATGATGGGGCAATCTGCCAGGTAGCCAACCAAACCCTTTTGCCTAGAGTTAAGGTTAAAAAAAATGGTAGAATTTATAAAAACAAATCATAAAAACAGTTGCTTTGGAGACATCAAAGGCACATCAGATGACTCAGGATCTCCCAAGTGTATTCCCATTGGATCGAATCCACTATATTACTGTATAATGTCTGTACAAGAGCACCGGACAATATGTATGTGAATTCCTAATAGTAATAATTCCGCACTTCTGTGTCCCCTACCTGAGCAAACTGTGGTGTATTTTTTATGGTGTTAAAAAATAAAAACAAAAAACCAGACAATGTATTTGTAACCTCTATGAGATAACTAGAGTTGGAACACAAATATTGCTCTTCGGATATATAGTAGCATTTACAGATATTAGTGTTGATGTAGTAGCCTAACATGCCCACATTTTAAGGCTTCACATAATAATAATACTACATTTTATTTATATAGCACCAACATACTCTGCAGCCCTGTACAATTTATAGTGTTCAAGTACAGACAAAAGCGAAACATTACAAAGAAATAGTCACATCACACAATAGGACTGAGGGCCCTGCTTGCAAGAGCTTACAATCTATGAGGGATAGGGGGTGACACAACAGGTAGCAGGGATCACCTATGAAATAGTGTGAAATTCACTCTCATGGTAATGAGACATCCAGAGAAGGAGGGGGAGGGGGAGGCTGTAATGCCTTTGGGGATGCTCTGTATTTTCTTTGTCCCATTTTTGTGTTTTGTTTCTAATTGTAAAGACCTTTGTTATACTAAATATGACTTTATTTATTTATTCATTCATTTTTTTTTTTACAAAAATTGTACTGCTAAAAAATGTCAATGATATAACAAGACAAACTCTGCAGGGGAAAATCATATATGATATGATATTCTGCAATATTGTATTGTTTCTAATGTGATTACACAATGTGTTTATTTGCAGCATATATGGTTACTGTAAGTATTTTAGAGTAAACATAAAGGTATATAGAGCTATAGTGTATACCTGCTGTGCATTTACACCATGAATTCCACATAGCTCATCCACTCCATCGAGAACAAGGACACACGGTCTCAGTGCGACAGATGCCAGGAAAGCCTCTACAAGCAATGGGAATTCCCATAAGTCATTAATGTTCTCACTGGAGTAAAAATCATTCGTCTCGATACCTAAAAGAAGAAAGGATGAAATCAGAAGATAACACCTTAACCTGGTAAAATTTTGCTAGCTTGGTCATAGGAGTCCAGTGGTCGGTCTCACTTAATGGTTGACAACGACCCACTGGACTCTTGTGCCAAAATTGAGTAGTCTCATTTTGTCTGTATGGGAAACCTAAGATTTGTAAAGTGCTGAGGAATATGTTGGCGCGATATAAATGTATTACTATTTTGTTATACCAAAAGCTGAACTACGACTTATAGGAATAGGACTCCAGGTTATATTTTAGACTTGTATCAATGATATCCATAGTTACCAAAGTAATCGCATTGAAGTGAAATGATGCAATGTCGCATGAAGCACATGATGTCATCGCTATATCCGCTCCTTCCCACAAAGTAAGCGATTACTGTAATACTGGGGCTATAGCTAATAAATGAGTGCAGCCATTTTGCAATTGCTGTTGACTTTCCACAGCCTCTCGCTCCATGCAATAGCAGAATGGACTTCTCCGTTTCCAGACTGTGGGAATAGAAGACAAGCAGGCACACAGTTAATTGGTTCTTGTTAGAATATACTAATATAAGGAAATAAAAGGAAATGTATAACTTTTTTAGTCGATGTCTGATTTGGCTTGAATAGTTCCGAGTGGCGGTCACATGTAGATAAAACTTGCCCGCATGCCGTTACCAATGACCACACAACTGTACAGGTATTATAATCAAAAAGTGACATTACACACAATGCAGCATATACGGTAAATAACAGCGCCATACTTATAACACAAAGAACTCAATAGATTGATAGATTTCTAGATCTCTATTACAGAAGCTCAAATTACATGTTAGAATTAATGTAACCATCCACCTTGGTCCCTCACCTTAAAGAGGACCTTTCATGGTCCAGGGCACGGGCAGTTCTATATACTGCTGGAAAGCTGACAGTGCGCTGAATTCAGTGCACTGTCGGCTTTCCCGATCTGTGCCCCAGGTGAAGAGCTAGCGGTCCCGGTACCGTATCTCTTTACAGTCAGAAGGGCGTTTCTGACACTCTGTCAGGAACGTCCTTCTGTACAAGCAGCGCCAATAGCGCCGTGCTCTGAGACTGGGGAGCGCCCTGTCAGCTTTCCAGCAGTATATAGAACTACCTGTGCCCCAAACCATGAAAGGTCCTCTTTAAATGAGGCATCAACCAGGCAGCTGCTGACAATGCATAGAAAATCATATGATGCATCAAAAGAGACGCTCATGACAAGAACAGCCAGCCAAAACATTAAGACTAGTGTGCAAGGACATAACTGAACTAGAGACAGTGCAGAGAAGGACGACCAAGATAACTAAGGGAATGGATGGCTTGGCGTACAATAACGCTAGGTTCACACCATTCTGCATGCAGAAGACGGAAACCTGTCATGCCGTGAGTGCCGGTGAGCTTTTTATGCGCTCCGCGGCGAAACCGTTTTTTTTTTTTTTAAAACCGGACACAAAGTACTGCATGTCCGGCTCTGTGTCCGGTTTAAAAAAAACGGTTTCGCCGCGGAGTGCATAAAACGCTCACCAGCGCACATGGCCGGAAACTTTTCAAGCCCATTCAAATGAATGTTTTGTGCAGGAAACGGAAACCTGCAGAACGGAGTACGGGCGCAGATGTGAACGAGCCCTAACAGTTTAACAAATGTCGTGATATTCAGATGTCTATAGAGAGATCTAATAACAATGTACAAATAAATGAAGAGACAGTACAAAGACCTTTCTAATGATGTTTTTACTCCTAGGCCAGTTCCAGTGACAAAGGGATATCCACTATGTCTGGAGGAGAGAAGGTTTCACCAGAAACATAGAAGGGGATTCTTTATTATAAGGCTTAGTTCACACGTAAATAACGTGTGGCTTATTTTGGCACTGGAAAAAACGCTTCCTAATTAGGAAATGTTTTTTTGACCTTGGCACGCTTTTTTGTGGAGCGTTTTTTTTGTAAAAAATGCTCCCAGGCAGTTTTCCCATCCTTTAAGAGAACAGGCCGCAAAAAACGCGTTGCGTTGTTTACTGCGCCGTTTTTTTTTTTTTTGTTTTTTTTTAAAAAAAGCGACACTTTTTTTGCAAAAAAACGCGCAGTAAAAAACACTTCCCATTCACTTCTATTGCTTTCTTCAGGTGGAAAATGCCTGAAGAAAGGTCATGTCGCTTCTTTTTCTCTGCTAGCAGAGAAATCTGCTAGCAGAAAAAAAAGCTAGCAGTCTACATAGACAAACATTGCATGGAGGAGGATTATGACGTGGATTCCGCTGTCAAAATCCTCCTCCATGTCCCCGTGTGAACTAGCGCTTAGAGCAGTGATGATATACAAATCACCGCCACAGGGTCGACTCAATATGCAAGTCCATAAAGGGCCTGGATGCTTTTTTTAAACAGAAAAATATTACAGGTTATAGGTTTTAGTAAAGACAAGCTGATCCAGGGTATTATATTGATTGTCATATTTGGAATTGGAAAGGATTCCCTGACATGGAAATAATCGGCATCAGCTTCATGGGGTTTTTGCCCATTTCTGGATCAACACAGTAGGATTATAGGTTATACTTTTTGAACCTGTGTGTTCATCCAACCCCATTTACTATGTAACTATAATATGTGAAATATGGATTTCTATTTGTGTATGTAAAGCTGTAGGTATAGAAGCTTTGCATGTTCTCTTTGTGTTTGCATGGTTTTACTACAAATTCTCTGGTTTCCTCTCACGCTCCAAAAACATAATGATAGGTTAATTTGCTTCAATATAATTAGTGAATAGGGAATTAGACTGTGAACCTCAATGGGGACAGGAACTGATCTGAATGGTGACAGCTATGGGGAATAGGTTGGCTCTACTGCATATAACCAAAAATAAATACATAAATAAATAACCATCACTATTCATTTTGATGTTCTTTTAATGATGACAAATGCCATTGACTAGACTGCATTCCATAAGTGTTCTGTCTTCTTTGTGAACAAAAGGCCATACATACCAAACACTGGTACCAATAAAAAGTACAACTTGCCCCACAAATAAAGAGCCCTGACTAGGGTTGATCGGGATCGGAAAAGATCAGATTCCGATTGGTGATCGAGCAAATTTCACGATCGAGATCGGCTGGAAAATGATCGGAAATCGGATTTTAAAATCGATCCTGGGCTCAACCCCAGCCCTGACATATCTCAACTATACAGTAATGGATGGAATATGAAAAAAGTTGCAGAGCATTAATGTATTTCCACTGAAAGAAAAAAAAAACAGAGCAGCAGGATCAGACCACGCTGGGAGACACCGGAGCACCTGGGGACTGGTGAATATGATTTTTTAAAAAAATTTTTAACCTTCCCCAGCCTCATATAAAAAAGGGGTCCCGGACAACCCCTTTAAATAGAAAACATAGAGAAGACCCCTCGAGACTAAGGCCCCACTTGCTATCACAAAAAAGCACTGTGGTGCATAGCGGATTTTACCGCAGCGTTTTCTTCTGTGGACTTTCTGCTTCAATTACACCTATAAGGAAACCGCCAGCATTTCTGTAGGTATAATTGACATGCTGTAATTTCTAAAAACCGCAACGGTTTTGGAAATCGCTGCATTTCTGCAGCGGGTATTTTAACACAAAGTGGGCATGGTATTTGCTAGAATCCCATCCAAATTACTGTAAATGTAAAACCGCGTTTTTTTCTGCCACATGGGGCGCTGGACTTAAATAGAAAATATAGAGACTACCCCTTTAAATAGAAAGAATAGAGGCAACAGGTGGAAAATAAGTAAGATGAGAGCTTTTCCCATGTATCATACCTTGAGGATGCCACATTAAAATATTCAACACTGGCGTTGTCTGACTGTACAGTTGTCAAGTGTACAGAAGCAAAAGCATCCAAGACCGTGAAGAGCTTGTTCAGTCCTTGTGAGGCCACAAAATCTTTGCAAAGACTTTCAGCATATGCTTGGTGGTAGGCTTTTGCAAGGTTGTGTTCATGACCTTAAATACACATATAGCAAAGAACATTATCTCCCCAGTAGACAAATAATTCCAACCTACAGCATGGAAAATCTTATCGCAGCTCCTTGATTAAATGAAAAGCCAACATTCCCTATCTTGTGTGAACGGTAACATAATACATATAAAATTATTACATGTGATAACTAATATATGTAACCATATGGAAGAAAATGCACAGAAGTATAAATGTCTATAGAAACCTGTTGTATACACACAGACTTGTATATTAAACAAATGTCATACATTGGCATCTGATACCCATAGGGTCCTATTGTACACAAAGTATGTTTAATGTATTGGTTATGCTTCTTAATTTATTGACGTACATAATACAGCGAAACCCTTGATCAATCACACCCAGGAGACTCTACTTCAGCGTCCTAATTGACTCTGCGGTAACACTACCTAAAGACTGGATCTGGATTTGATATAAATGGACCTTACCACATGACTTGTTTCTTCCATACGTCTCCACTACGGCCTACAAATTGACAAATACCACTACATATGATTTGTTCACAAATGCCTGATGAAGGGTTTCTTACCCGAAACGTTGTATTATGTAAATCAATGAATTAAACTAAGAAGCATAACCACGTTTGGAGTGCGGTTCTACTTCCCTCCTGTCCTCGTCTGTAGACAGACCATGATGCTGTGTGACTCCCAATAAAGAAATAATTGGGAGAGTTGCGAGGTGTTTTTTTGTGATGGATTTTGATGCAGATTCTAGCTCAAAATTTCTCCTGGAAAAAAAACCTCAGTGTGAACTAGATATTAATCTGTGATCTAAACAGGAGTTTCTGCATGTGCTGATGTATTTAGTAGAGCATTGCCTAGACTGGATACAAGCCAAGCGTAAGACCAGCTATACAGGATTCCAGTCTCTCAATATAAATATGTATAGTTTATTCACTGACACTAAGCAAATATGAAGCACAAAGTACAATAAATGGCGCACGTTGCCTTTATACAGTGATTAAGCAGAATTTGCATAAAATAATTATAAGAATAATAGCACACCACCCCATCTCAGCTGTGAATGTGATGTGGCCAATGCATTATACATGGACGGTGTGGACATCTAAATTATCCAGTCAGCATATGCCAAGTGTCCTATAGGTATACAGCAGCCAGTACGGTTTGCTCTCCCCCCCTCCCCCATTAACAATGACGTTATGAACACCTTTCTCCTTCTGATTCACTATAACCACTAGTCTCTTCCCTGTCCTGAGGGGTAATCTACAAACGTTAAGGGATTTTACCGTAAGTGTAACCAAAATAAAATTTGAAGACATTTAAGACAACAGATGTCACTACTAAGACGGTCGGAGGAAATCTAAAAAACTCTGCAACGTTGCTAATGATTTACAGTATATTCACAAAAATATTTAAGTTTTAATTGTCTACAAATATATATATATATATATATATATATATATATATATATATATATATATATATGGTTATGTTTATGGAAAAACTCTTAAACTTAATCTCTAAGAGAAAGATTATGTTCCTAAGGAAATCTTCATTTTCTGCCACCGTATATATTCATCCGTGGTCTAGCCGCAATGGGATGCTGATGCAGGGTATCGCCATTCCGTTGCGGCTGTCTGCAGCAGATTAGGCCCAGGTTAATGGTCATAACCAGAAGGGAGTCTCGAGCTGAATCTTCAGGAAGACCAGCAGGATGCTTATTTTTTCCACGTCCTGCTGCATTGATTAAAATGGGAGGCAGATTCTAGGTGGATTGCGCCCCCCAATCCACAGTAAATTCCGTCATGTGAACATACCCTTATATGACCACAAGAAAAGGAATTATATTAATTCTCAAAGTACCGTCTGACAACGTAGCCCCACCTTCATCACCCAATGACCCGTCTCACTTCATCACCCGTCTTACCTATAAAATTTTAAACCCAGTGGGCATTACATACAGTTGCCTCTCTGTCTGGCAGTATCCTAAGGGCCCATGCACATAACCAAGTGTACATCCTAGTTTATCACAGAATGGAGTCGGATGACATTCAAATGCGTTCCACAATGTATTCACGTCTGTATGGCTCCGGAATCTGTTTCATTACGATAAAACGGATGATTATAGAGCGTGCCCTATTATGTTCCATGCTATTCATAATCTGAATGCATTTCGTGATAAACTCGGCTTCATACTTGGTCGTGTGCATGGGCCCTAAACAACACTGTACTCCATATGTACAGCCAACAGCATGTGTTCCTAGTGGGTAGCGGGGAATAAGATCCACAACCTAGCAGAGATTTAACTTTCTTGAGAAAGACTCAGACATATTGACATCAACCAGCTAGGGGACAGTTAGTACACCCCTATCCAAATTATTCAGTCATCCAATGTGTATGGCCAACCTTAGTGTTATATTTACTCACAAAAATACACAATGCTGCTATCTGCCAGAATAAAGGACTCTTACATTTTAGTACTTTTGCATTTTATTTGCATATGAAATAAGAATTTGACTGACCTATATTTACTGCTGTTGTACTGAGAGGATATAGCTTCTCAATGACATCACTCCAATCTTTAAGAACAAGAGTCCCAAGTTCTTCTTTTGTCTTAAAAAACCTCACAGGTAATCCTCTGTCCACAATGCTGGCTTTGAGTTCCCATATCCTTAATTCTTCCACTTCATTTTCTGTTGCATAAGTCGACAGGATACTCCACTTGTCATTCTCATCTGCTTGCTGTAATTTATCTTCTATATACTGATAGTCTCTAAAGTAGAAGAACTGAGACTGAGCATCTTGAGAAAGTAAGGCCTGAATAATTTCAAGTTCTGTAAAGCTACACGTCTTGTGACTTCCCTCTAGAACCCAGGGGTAGCCACCTATTGCTGCCACCTGAAGATTCCTCTCTACTTCTGATAGTCCGGCATCATCTGATACATCAGAATTAGAGGATACTTTGATCTGGCCATCTTGTACAAACTCACCATAGGTATGGCCAAGTATGCATATAAGAAAGGGGGCGGAACGGTTAATAGAATCCAAACACAACCTTAACTGCTCATGTGCTATATGATGATGTACATGAGACTGGAGATCCACGATATTACAACTTTTTTCTGTCGCCCATTTGAGATCAACAGGTTTAAATGAGGTTCCTCGATCAAAACAGAAGTGGTCAAGCTGTGGGAATATTGTTTCAGCCAAATAATTTCTCTCTTCTATGAAGTCTCTTTGCGTTGAGCATACATAGGGGCAGATAGGTGATCTGCTGGTAAAATAATACTGGTGATCTTTCTTAGTAATATGCTTTGGCATGGTATGTGCTAAGTCCTTTAGGACAAAGATAGATTATTGATGTATTGTAACTGAGGCCGAGGAAAGAGTCTTATTCACATTCTTCTGTCTTCATTGCCTAAAAAAAAAAGGATAGCATTCATACTGAGAAGTTCTATAGGACTTTTGAGCTGATCTATTACAATGGAACTTTCTGAAGGCGTGATTCACTTTTGTGACACCCTCTAACTACCATTCTTAACCCCACTGTAAAATAACAGTCTCTGTAAAATCAAGAACATTACTCAAAACAAGCTGATACCATCCAAAGAACAACTATTACAGAAGTATACGGTGCAACAATGCATAGAACTCATACAAGTCGGGGCAACATGGTGGCTCAGTGGTTAGCACTTCGGTCCTGGAGTCCTGGGTTCGAATCCCGCCATGAACAACATCTGCAAGGAGTTTGTATGTTCTCCCTGTGTTTACGTGGATTTCCTCCCATTCTACAAAAAAAAAGACTAGGAAAATAAATGTACATTGTGATCCCTATAAGGGGCTCACAATCTCCATAAAAAAAACTCATACAAGTCATTAAAAGGGTTATAGCTGATCGGTGGGATCTGATCACTGAGACCACAATGATCCTGAGAAGAAGTGAGGGTGGATGAAGACTCAGCGTTCAGACCCACTTGGATCAGCTATTTATTCTCTATCCTCTTTAAGGGTTTGGCAACTCTTTAGTAACTGGAAAGTAAGTCACTTTCTGGAATTGCCCCAGAAACTGATGCTAACTGGTAATATCATAACAAACTGGTGCATGAGGGTGGGATGATCATTAACATGCTGAACAATTATGTGTAATTGGATTTTATATAATAACAAAGAAGGAGGCAAAACAAACCAAAGGAAAAAAAAAAAAAAAAAAATCAAACAAGATATAAGGCACGTAGGCCTCACAAGATGACAAAGAATCAGGGGAGACCCCTCATGGCATTTAAAGTAAGATATATTAATAACATTGGAAGGCCTGAAATGCAGAAACATGACCATATAACAAAGAAGGGGATAAAAAAGGACCATAAACAAACACTGGGGAAAACCAAACAAGACGACAAACAAGGGAACATGTGCAGGGGCCATATGGGGCATAATAGTGTATGCAGGGGCCACTATGGAGCATAATAGTGTGTGCAGGGGCCACTATAGTGCATAATAGTGTGTGCAGGGGCCACTATGGAGCATAATAGTGTGTGCAGGGGGCACTATGGAGCATAATAGGGTGTGCAGGGGCCACTATAGTGCATAATAGTGTGTGCAGAGGCCACTATAGTGCATAATAGTGTGTGCAGAGGCCACTATAGTGCATAATAATGTGTACTGGGGCCACTATGGGGCATAATAATGTGTACTGGGGCCACTATGGGGCATAATAGTGTGTGCAGAGGCCACTATAGTGCATAATAATGTGTACTGGGGCCACTATGGGGCATAATAATGTGTACTGGGGCCACTATGGGGCATAATAGTGTGTGCAGGGGCCACTATAGTGCATAATAGTGTATGCAGGGGCCACTATAGTGCATAATAGTGTGTGCAGGGGGCACTATGGGGCTTAATAGTGTGTGCAGGGGCCACAATAGTGCATAATAGTGTGTGCAGAGGCCACTATAGTGCATAATAATGTGTACTGGGGCCACTATGGGGCATAATAGTGTGTGCAGGGGCCACTATAGTGCATAATAGTGTATGCAGGGGCCACTATAGTGCATAATAGTGTGTGCCGGGGCCGTATGGGGCATAATAGTGTGTGTCGGGGCCGTATGGGGCATAATAGTGTGTGCAGGGGCCACTATGGGGCTTAATAGTGTGTGCAGGGGCCACAATAGTGCATAATAGTGTGTGCAGAGGCCACTATAGTGCATAATAATGTGTACTGGGGCCACTATGGGGCATAATAGTGTGTGCAGGGGCCACTATGGGGCATAATACTGTGTGCAGGGGCCACTATAGTGCATAATAGTGTATGCAGGGGCCACTATAATGCATAATAGTGTGTGCCAGGGCCGTATGGGGCATAATAGTGTGTGCAGGGGCCACTATGGGGCATAATAGTGTGTGCAGGGGCCGTATGGGGCATAATAGTGTGTGCAGGGGCCACTATGGGGCATAATAGTGTGTGCAGGGGCCACTATGGGGCATAATAGTGTGTGCAGGGGCCACTATGGGGCATAATAGTGTATGCAGGGGCCACTATAGTGCATAATAGTGTGTGTAAAGGCTACTATTGGGGCATAAGAGTGTGTGCAGGAATTAAGTTTATGCGGGAAGGGGGGGCATGTCAAATGTTCTTCTTGGGGCCCAGTTATTCCTAGTTATACCACTGTACAGTGAAGATCTCTGCTCCTGTCTGGGTGGACCTGTGGTCAGAGGCCAGATAGGCTAGTAGGGTATAAAGGAAACAGCCCATGACCCCAGGTTGGGCAACTAGGTGTGGAAATATAGATAATTACAGGGAAAAGATTATCTTAGAACTATAGGAGGAGTTGCCTGGGGAAGAGGGGGAAGGTAATATTTAGAGACCTCAAGTACTTGAGATTCACGTGTGGATATTGTTATTTTATTGGTAATATCAGATGATTTTCCTGTGCATTATGGAAAAGCTAGGGAAGGACAGCACCCTGTAGTGAAAGCCAGTCTTGTGAATAAAGAGAAGCACAGTAGAAGATAAACAAGGAAGGTAATTCCTGTCACTCGTTGTGTTATTTAGCTGCTCGATCTGTATGTATTTAGTGAGAAAGTTAGATTAAACAGTTGCTAACTTTTCAGACAAGTTAATCCTATTTCATACAGCATGTGATTAGGAACCAAAATATACTGTACTTTAATTAAAAATGTGTCTGTTTTGTGCCTGAAAAAAACTCTCTGAGGGTCCATTCACACGGACTTCAATGAGTTCCTTTTTCTGCTAGCATTGAACCCATTGAAGTCAATGGGAGGCTTTTTTTTCAGCGTTGAAATTCCACACCAAATTCCTCACCATTTTCCTCCATGTGAATGGACCCTAAAGTTCCTGTCACTAGGTATCTCCCTTCTAACTAATTTGCTATGCATTCCCTGTTACTAGGGAACCTCTGTCCATAGATACCATCAACCTTGAAGATAGAGTGAAGCGAGAGGTTCTCTTCTGTCTTCACATGGTGAATGGAAAAGGGAAGGGCTGATTCTCCTCACATCCTCCAAAGGTGTCTGCACACAGCTTGCTCTATGCAAATGACTGAACATTCTTTAAATATCACAGCTTACAAGGTAAAAAAAAGTCTTCTATGTACTTGAATCTATTTCTGGCTGCTTGTGTGATTAAAGACGGGATATTATTCACAGCCAGCAAGCATCTTTCCTGGCTGTGCCCATAGGCCTGGTTCACATCTGCGTTCGGGCCATTCCATTCCCCTATCTGCATGAAATATGTGAAGAGAAAAGTCCTGCAATCAGCACTTTTCTCTCCACATTTTTTGTGCAGAAACCAAACGGAAACCACACGGACCCCATTATAGTCTATCAGGTCCGCAGGTTTCTTTAGATAACCACTTTTTTATGCGGCTAGGTTTCCTTTTGTGGGGTACACAACCTGACTCCCCGAACGCAGATGTGAACCTGACCACAGATTGTTTTTATTTTTTCCTGTGTTTTAGCTACAAGGCTGCACATGTTTACCCTTTATTTGCAGTTAATTGTTCATGGATCTCCTGTATTATGGTCACTTGGGCTTTTCTCAGCTATTTGTTTGCTATTGTAGTTATTCCTGGCAAAATGAAATGTAAAGAAACCAGTAGTATTAGTAATGGATAGGGGAGAGAGCAGACTGCTGTTCATTGTACATATCCACAGCCTCAGAGATATACAAAATGTGCTGCAGCCATAATGGGGATATCAGCATCAGAAATAGGATACCGTGGACTAATAAGACCATGTGGGGTGACTTGTACAGTCATAGAACAGACTGTAGAGCAAGACACTGCACATGTTTTTTCATGAAAACTTAGATACCCATTAAAGGGCTGATTGCTGATAAGTATCCCCCATTCACAGAGTTGCAACCACAATATTAGGAACTTGTAAGTGCTCCATGTGAATGGAGCCATAGCTCATGTGCTCGGCAATCACTCCATGCACTTCTGGAGAACTTTCAGTCATCTCACCACCACTCCATTGCTCACCTTCACTACATTGACATGGGTCACTTGTGGACGCCCTGTTTTGCTAATTACAGGAGGTCTCAGCTGTCAGACCCTGAAAAATTCACCGGATAGTGGGAAGTGTTCATAATGGGATAACCCCTTTAACCCTTTTCTTACACCTTTATCTATAGGTGTCCCATTGAATACTGCAATACTCATAACTTCTGCTACTCAAGTGAGCAGAGTAGCCTTAAGATTTGTAGCAAAAAAGTATTCAAAGAATTTGTTTATATTAAAAATATCAGTATCATTTTCCTGTGTTTTGTTTTTTTAAGATCTTTTCTTGTTGTCATTTAATAGGAACCATCATCATGTAGGGGTATTTTCAAAACAGTTCACTTCCCAAATTTAATATTCTGAACTTGTATTCTTGACATAACAAGATTAGAGTAGGATTACTATGCTGGAAACAACAAATCCTGCATTTGCTTGCCACAGAAGTACATGAAATCTTTATCTTTTTAACTCTTGTAACCACTTCCTGTACTGCACAAGATTAGCAATAAATCACATCTCTCATTACACAGATTTAAAAGGGTTGTCCAGAATTATGAAAAACGAGTCCACAGGCGAGGGACATTCACACTAATGTTATTTAAAGCCCATTGCCCTCATCCATAACACTGCACATGCGCACCACTTAGGACAGAAGCCACTTGTATGAGATATGCCGCTGAGCCCCTGAAACGTGCAGTTATTGAAAGAAGCCGGAATATATACAAAACCTCAGTGCTTAACTTAAAGAGTTTGGACAATTTCTGGAGGGGCCCTGGGCAGGTGTTAACATAAAAAAATATACTCACCTATCCCTGAAACTCCAAGGTCTGCTGATGCAGCCTGTGTGCCATGTTTCGGTCCCTTGAAGTCCTACACCCCACATAACGACTGAGGCCAATCAGCGGCCCTTGAAGAGGGATCGGTGACATATGTGACATGGTCCCTCCCCAGCAACTGCCAAGGCTGCTGATTGGCTTCAATGGTAACCTGAGATAGAGGGCTGCTGGAAAACGAAACAAGGTGTGCAACTGACCAGGCTAAAGCAGCAAACATTAGAGCACCAGGGGAAGGTATTCTTTTATGTTCAATCCACCTGCTATGGCCCCTCTGAAGTATTTCTTGTTCGTGGAACACCCCTTTAAGAGTAATATCCCATAGAGCATACAGTATGTACCATAGTAGCCCCTTCACACAGTATTATGTCCTACAGTGACCCCTTTGAATAGTATAATGTCCTGTTGTGCCCCTCCACACAGCATAATATCCCATATTGGCCCCTACAAATCCTCCAAAAATCGGTGGGGGCTATGAATGGGCCTCACATCAGCATCATGACACATTATAACGCAGTCACCCACAACAGCCCAATCAAAGTACTCAGTGGTCAATGACGTCATTCATGACATCTCTGAAACCACAAAAGGCCTGAAGACCAGCACAAGTCCCAGGAGAAGCGAGTAACAATGTTTCTTATATTTAATCAACTTCCCTGGACATCTACTCATTATATTCTGGAATCTGAATGAAACCACTGGGCGAATCTCTCAAAGTTCACCCAGGAAATACTATCAGTGCCGCCATTTCAGGGACTTCATAATCTGGCCCCCGAGGCGAGTTGCTGATCTCGTCTTATGGCAGATGTAGCCCTGGCAACACTCACAGAGCACTGGTATGTGAGACTGTGAATCGGTCATCAGTATGAAGATTCAATTTGGGGCCAGACAACTCCTTTAAAGGGGTGTTTCACTTCTTTTCTTAAAATAACAAATACTGTTTACATGGAGTATTACTTATTGGCCCAAAGATCAGGAAGACTTAAAGGGAGAAATTCTGCTGGTCCTGGTGAATGGATATCTCTATTTCGGTAAAGAAAATAAGTGGCACACCCCTGCCATGTATATAGTGTTGTATATTTACATTGTTGAGTCTATAACAACCCTATGCCCTTATTACTCATTGGCAGCTGAGCTAGCACATGTGTGCCCATTATGAGTGCTTGTAACCCAGTAGCTCCATCTCCAATGGTCAGTGAGACATGGCACATTGACCACTTGAAGCATCAGGTTAAGATGTGATGTCTATGAAGAGAGAAGGACAGAAAGAGACAGCTGGCTGGGGTATTACCGGTCACGACTTCCTCCTGTCACTTGTGGGACTGTAGTAAAGTGTCACACACTGGCAATCGCCCTATCCCTATAGTAACCCCTATAGCTGCCCCGTGTAACTATGGTAAACCACAATACAATTGCCCCGGAAGCGCTTGTCAGGTACATTCCGCCCACTCCGCCCGCTGGTATTTGCCGCTACTCTCCAGGCCTCCTCCCCTCCGCTCATTCACCCCGGCCGGCGACTGAAATCCTAGTTGTACCATTGTGCGGAGAAGGCAGAGGACGTGAACCAATCAGAGCGAGACACGCTCCTAGCGCTCCACACCGTACATGGAAGAAGCCTATTGGCTGACAGTGACAGCGACACGCAGTGCGAGTAAGGCGCTGATTGGCTGGCTATTGTGCGTGGTCGGCTGCCATTGGAGAAGGCTGCGGGTCCGCCTGGTGCCTGTCAGGGGCACATATTAAAGCATTGGAGGGGGTCGGGAGTTGCAGTTGTCTGTGGTGAACGAGCAGTGAGGTGTGTTCGGTGCTGGCACCATGAAGAAGTTGTGGGCTATCGGCCTGTGCTTCGTCCTCCTGGCATGTGGTGAGTGCACCTTGGGAGGGAAGTGCTGAGGGAGCGCTCATATTCCTTTTTCTAGAAGCTTCCTGACCGGCATCCATCACTAGGTGGAGGGAAGGGGAATGGAGATCTGGGAGTATAGTCGGTCTATTGCCCGTATGCCTTCTGGCCTCTGCATTTCCCTCTATTCTATAGAGCTGGGTCTTGTCCTCTTATATAATGTCAGGGAGTTCATTCATTGTGTCACTGTCTATGGGGTGGCCAGCAGTGACCCTGGAGCTTGGACACTTGTCACAATGATCTACAGAAACGTTACCTATTGTATAATGAGTGATCAGGATTCCTACCTGGGCTGCTATAACCCCTATGTGACAGGTCATCTAGACTTATGTCTCTACATCTCTCCTCCATCCCTTACCTTGCCACCAGGTGTGCACATGGAGCTGTTCTGGCTCATTACAATAGCACTAATGACGACACAATCTTTTTTGTGTGTTCTCAATTTAAAGGGGAACTCCACCCCTTGCAAACCGTCCCGGGCCTCCTCACAATAGAATGTATTCCTTACTGTTGAACAAGGACTGAGATGTTGGCAGATATATGGATTTGCCCTCCTTTAGGCCCCCCGCACATGGGCTGTAAAATGCAGACTGTTCATTTCCTGAACTGAACCAGGATTTCTTGCGTCATAGTAATGTGAGGTTAGGCAGCTCTGCCTCCTGTGGCTGTGCTTTATAGATGGCTGCAAGGACTCCGGGAATAATGGGTCACTATGATGTTTGGAGTCCTGGCTTTCAGATGGTGAAATGTGGTCAATATATGGTCTGGACCTTACAGATTGCTTGGCTTCCTGTACATGAGCAAATACAGAGTGCTGTAGTCTTCAGGAGTCTGTTACTTCCTCTTGGGAAGAAGCCAGGAAGACTTCCTGCACATGGCTATGATATGGAGGCAACTGAATTTATCATATTTTAAGGCTGAGTGATTTTCTGGAATATCTCACTATTTTATCTTGTTGTAACTTGCAAGAATATACTTGCCGTTACATTTTAGACACTTAGTAAATGCATGCATTCCTCATTAAATAACTGGATTCTTTTCTTAGATCTTTGTCATATCCCTCTGTTGTGTCTCCTACAAACTTTGGCTTAAATTGGTAACTGTCACAAGACGGCGGTGTGTTCCTACACATTGTCCTGTGTTGGGAATGTGTAAGGGAATGTCGCCTTGACAAGTGGAATGGTAACACCCTTAAATTACACTGGCATAGCAGAGCTCAGGTTTCTTAGAGGTGATTGATTGATGGGGGATACCAGGATTTGGCCTGCATTTTCGGTAGACTTCTTAGTTTAAAAAAAAAAATAAGAAAAAATCCTTTAAAGCTGTGACCTAAAACTACATTCTCACACACACACACACACACACACACACACACACACACACACACACACACACACACACACACACACACACACACACACACACACACACACACACTCTGCAGTGCTAATCTTCAACTTTCATTACCTGCTTAGACTTGGTTTGCAGCTTTTCAGATGCGTTGTATGGTAACCAGGCTGAGGGCTTCTTCACAACTGTAGTCTCAGTGACTTGCACAGCTACTGTGTAACACTGACATTCTGGTTATGTGACTGTTTGGTGCTGTGATGGCCTTGACTCTATACATTTGCTGGTTTTTAGCTGAACAGATTGAAGAATAAATAACTGAACTATTGTTCAACTTCTAAATGTGTTTCAGCTTCTGTCAGAGCTGAAGATGAAGTCGACATCGATGGAGCTGTGGAAGATGACCTGGGAAAAAGCCGAGACGGTTCACGGACAGATGACGAAGTTATAAGCAGGTCTGTTTGTATGAGCTTGTTTTCACCAGTATTAAATGACAAATTTGCTTTTGCTGACATGTGTACATAGGCAAATCAAGATGAAAATTATAGCAAGTTCTAGGGCTGGCCAACAATTAATTGAACACTTTGCCTTGCTTAATGGATGCTTTTAGGACCCACCCATCATCACATACCTTGCCGTCTATGTTTATGCTACGAATGTAACTGAATTCTGGTTTTATATCCCCAGTCCTGACCAGATAACATAGTCAGTAACTTATCCTTTAGGCAATGTGAGAATGGGTGCCAAATAATTAAGTCCGCTCATTCAATGTGAGTGTGTGAAACTGCTTTTGATAAACTGTTTAGACCTAGTTGGTTCTTATGAGACATGCCATTGAAGTAAGTGTGTAACCTGAGCCAAGAAACAAAATTTTTGCAATGTTTGTTGCTTTCATGACAAATGCCTGATGGTTGACATATCCCTTCTATTCTTTACAGAGAAGAGGAAGCCATTCAGCTAGATGGACTCAATGCTGCCCAAATTAAGGAGCTCAGAGAGAAATCGGAAAAGTTTGCATTCCAGGCTGAAGTCAATAGAATGATGAAGCTTATTATCAACTCTCTGTACAAGAACAAAGAGGTAATTATTGTATCCTGATTCTGTGTAAGACTTCACCTTTTATGATGGCAGCTATATTCAGTTATGATTTTTTTTCTTTCCAGATTTTCCTTAGAGAATTGATTTCCAATGCATCCGATGCCCTTGACAAAATTCGGTTGATTTCTTTGACTGATGACCAAGCCCTTGCTGCTAATGAAGAGCTGACCATTAAGATCAAGGTAAGTTAATTTCTCTGGATATTTGTCAGGATAGAGCTGTAGAAGTAAGGGTGAAGGGTCGGTGGTGCAAAGGAAGGGTCGGGGGGGGGGGGGGGGAAGCTGGGTACCGCGCAGGGGGGGCAGGGCCACGTACAAAGTCGTGGAAATTGCTAGTCCACTTATAAAGTAACATTGTAACTTTAAAATGAGTCTAAAAGTTAATGTGCCTTTGTATCTTTCCCTTAGTGTGATAAGGAGAAGAATATGCTTCATATTACTGATACTGGCATTGGTATGACCAAGGAGGAACTTGTGAAGAATTTGGGAACTATTGCTAAATCTGGCACTAGTGAATTTTTGAGTAAGCTTACGGAAGCCCAGGAGGATGGCCAGTCTACATCTGAGCTCATTGGGCAGTTTGGAGTTGGTTTCTATTCTGCTTTCCTAGTTGCTGACCGTGTGATTGTAACATCTAAACACAACAATGATACACAGCACATATGGGAATCTGACTCCAATGAGTTCTCTGTGATCGATGATCCTCGTGGTGACACATTGGGCAGAGGCACAACCATAACGTAAGTTGGTCATCTGTAGATAGATTAAAGTTCAATATTATACCAGTCTGCTACTAAAACTTGTCCCATATTTTATTACACAAACTAGAACAGTACTCCAGTTCATAGCTGGTGTACACTCCCCAAGTTACTTTTGTAAATGGTAAATTTGGTGGGACTAATGGCCTCACACCCTTGCAATGCCTCCTTCAGAAAGTAGTGTTAATGTTGTGACATTTATGCTTTGCATATGCTCTGTTGCTCCATGCAAAGTATTTGGGACTCACTGAGATGTATTAGTGTCATGTACTTGGTCCAATAGACCAAGTACATGACACTAAGGGAGCAACTGTGTGACTGTTGCTCCCTTCAAGTGGGGGACACCATCATATATATAATTTTTATTTTTTTGGGGGGGTCTGCATCTTCATGATTTTAAACAATGTTTTATATTTTAACAGCTTGGTCTTGAAAGAAGAAGCAACTGACTATCTTGAGCTAGAAACCATTAAGAACCTTGTGAGGAAATATTCTCAGTTTATCAACTTCCCTATTTATGTCTGGAGCAGTAAGGTAAACACAAGGGTAGAGCATCTCAAATAATGTCCCAAATGTAAGGGGCTCTGGCTTAATGTACTACTTCCTATCTGGTCTAGACTGAGACTGTAGAAGAACCAATTGATGAGGAGGAAGCAAAAGAGGAGAAGGAAGAGGAGACAGATGAAGAAGCTGCTGTTGAGGAAGAAGATGAGGAAAAGAAACCCAAGACTAAAAAGGTCAGTTATCATGCAGAAATTCTATGTGCATGTGACACATCCTATGTGTCGTTGCCATAAGGTGGCTTAGAAACACAAGTCGTGCTCGGCTCATCATAGAAATGCAAGATGTAATATTAGTATTTCTGTAACACAGGTTGAGAAGACCATTTGGGACTGGGAGCTCATGAATGACATCAAGCCAATCTGGCAAAGGCCACCAAAAGAAGTTGAGGAGGATGAATACAAAGCCTTCTACAAATCATTCTCCAAGGTGAGTAATTCTCTCATTTGCTGTATGTTCAATTGCTTATGACTCACTTTTATAATATAAATATATATTTTCTATGCCTCACACTAAGTTAGTCATGGAAGTACATGTCCTGCCAAAGGTTGACACTTTGTAGCTTTGACACAAACCTGTAGTAGTCATATACATATAGAGCAAGATGCAATCTCTTTATGTACTCTACATGTGCTACTTAATAAAATCTGTAGCTCTTTAGATATTAGCCCAATGGTGTTTCTAATCCTAATATTGGTAACCCACATTATCTCTCTTCCCAGGAAAGTGATGATCCCATGGCTCACATCCACTTCACTGCAGAAGGGGAGGTCACTTTCAAGTCAATCTTGTTTATCCCTACCTCGGCTCCAAGAGGACTCTTTGATGAATATGGCTCAAAGAAGAGTGACTTTATTAAGGTATTGTCTTGTATCACTATAAAGTGATGCCAGGACTAATAAATATATATAATATTAGTAACCATCATATTCTTGTTCCAGCTTTATGTCAGAAGAGTCTTTATTACTGATGACTTCCATGACATGATGCCTAAGTACTTGAACTTTGTCAAAGGAGTGGTAAGTAGGTCTTGAGAGTTTTATCTTCCTGATCTAAGTAATACCACCCTCAATTATTTATTTATTTATATTTTTTTCTCATTAAAAAATATCTTTCAATTCTATAGGTTGACTCTGATGACTTGCCTCTTAATGTATCCAGAGAAACTCTCCAACAACACAAGTTATTAAAGGTAGGCTTGTAGTTGGTTTGCTCTGCTTGTCCTCTGAGAACTCTACAATCCCTCATTTCTGGATGTTTAAACACACAAGATAATCCTTTAATAGTCCCACAATGGGGAAATTCAGTGTTACAGCAGCATGGATAATACAGTAATAGATTTCAAGAAAGAGCACATACAGCTCATAGCTGATAGAAAATATACTAGGAGTCATAGCAACTAAGACTCAGGATCATTTAGTTCTCTGTGCAGAGTGATCCCCGCTTAGCCTGATGTTGATTATACAGCCTGACCGCGGTTGGGAGGAAGGACCCTCCGATAACGCTCCTTCTCACACTTTGGGTGAGGCAGTCGGTCACTGACAATACTGACCAGTGACGATATTAAATAAAGATGGCTTCTGTGATATTTGTTTTGGCAGAAATACACTGCAATATCTTGCTGGCTAGAACACAATCACAATTGTCTTCCAGTTTTTGGAAAATCTTAACAGCAAAAGTATTGTCATAATGTTGGACATAGGATATGGAAAGGGTTCCATCCACTCATCTCCTTCTCTTGTATAACATGCTGCCAGTGGCTCAGACATGTTCAATGTGACAGGTTCCTTTTTAAATAAAGCTAACAAATCTAATCTGTAAAAGTAGCGTGTTTTTCTAGAACATAACGTTTCTGCTGTGATGCTAAACTTTGCACAGAATGTATGTTACATAGCGGCATTCATTACTGTCTGCATTTTGTAGGTTATTAGGAAGAAGCTGGTGCGGAAGACACTTGATATGATCAAGAAAATTGCAGATGATAAATACAATGACAAATTCTGGAAGGAATTTGGTACCAATGTTAAACTTGGTGTGATTGAAGACCACTCTAACCGAACACGACTGGCCAAGCTTCTTAGATTCCAGTCTTCCAACCACAAGACAGAGTTAACTAGCTTGGAGAGCTATGTGGAAAGAATGAAGGACAAGCAAGATAAAATCTACTTTATGGCTGGTTCAAGCAGGAAGGAGGTGAGGATTTCTGTCCTGTACTTTCCTACAAACTGCAGTTGGGAATAGCTTGAGATATTGAAGGTCTTATTGGGTTTATTCTTCCTTAGGTCGAGTCTTCTCCATTTGTTGAGAGACTTCTGAAGAAGGGCCATGAAGTAATCTTCCTTATAGAACCTGTAGATGAGTACTGCATACAGGCATTACCAGAGTTTGATGGCAAGAGGTTCCAGAATGTTGCCAAGGAAGGGCTGAAGTTTGATGAAAGTGAGAAGGCAAAAGAAGCACGTGAAGCTTTGGAGAAGGACTACGAGCCTCTGCTAACATGGATGAAGGATAAATCTCTTAAAGATCAGGTAGATTTAACCTCTTGATAACTCTCACTATTTTTATACACCTCATTGTTGTGGAAAGAAACTTCATATTTACATTTTATTTTTTTCCCTTTAAGATTGAAAAGGCAGTCTTATCTCAGCGTCTGACACAATCACCTTGTGCCCTTGTGGCAAGTCAATATGGCTGGTCTGGCAATATGGAAAGAATAATGAAGGCTCAGGCATACCAGACAGGAAAAGATATTTCCACCAGGTAAGTGTAAAATGATTCAGTAATGCACTGATCATCCAACCTGTGGCACTACAACTCCCAGCTCTGACAGGCGTAGTTTTGCTACATGTTGGATTAGTGATGCAAAGGAGAACCTCAGACACATTGTGTAGTACTATTAACCCCCCCTTCTGCAAATTCAAACCTGTAAGAAAATGGAATGATTCCACTAAAAATCAACTCTGTACTCTTCATTTTAGTTATTATTCAAGCCAGAAGAAGACTCTTGAAATTAACCCAAGACATCCCCTTATTAAAGATATGTTGAGAAGAGTAAAGGTAAGCAATGAGTTAGAACTGGTATGTATGGTGTCATGCTTGGGTTTTCATATGAATATATCACATTAAATTTCAGAATGTGATGGAATTTGTCTGTTTCTGTTAGACTTCAAGTGTGTTACTTCCATGTTCATGAAACTAAACCCATTACTGTAATTACAGGAGAATGAGGAAGATCAAACTGTGGCTGACCTTGCAGTTGTACTATTTGAGACTGCTACATTGCGCTCTGGATATCAATTGCCAGACACTAAAGCATACGGAGAGAGGATAGAAAGGATGTTGCGGCTAAGTCTAAATATCGATCTTAATGCTGAGGTAAATGTCGAATGCTTTGGAGATTGCATAGTAATGACTATTGGCGGGGGGGCTGTTCATTTCTAGTTAAAAAAAAAAAAAAAAAACTACTTAAAGGAGCTGTCCAGGACAAAAAATAAATAAATTACAAAATCTAAAAGTAAACTAATATATATGAAGTGAAGTTTAATGACTGTGTTTTTCATTAGGTGGAGGAAGAGCCAGAGGAGGAAGAGGAAGCTGCAGCAGATGAAGCAGAACAAGAAGAGTCAGATGACGTTGAAGAAGTTGATGCAGAGGAAGATGCTGAAAAGCCAGACACAGAGGAACAGACAGACAAACAGGTGAGGGGGCATGTCCCAGAAACTTAGTCTTCTGCTGAGTGTGCTGATGTTTCTCAGCAGCAGCAGACTCCTCCACATTTCTGGCAATGATCAGATCATGTCCTGCTATCAGAGCCTTTGTAGACCAGGTAGCTCAAATTCAACTTGACTTGTGCTACAAACTCTAGTTACATGAGTATCTGTTGTGCATTTCTGCCAGGACTTTACTCGCTGCAATGCAAAGTCCAATACCAACGGCTGAAGACTTAAATTTTCAGCAGAGAATGTTCACAGCGGCTTTCTCTGAGAATTTTGGCAAAGATTTATTCTCACAGCCAAGTTCAAGCTGTTAAACTCCATTTATTGGCTGACTATACTGGTCGGACTGCTGCTTGGTTTAACTTGCATGACTAGTTTGCTGTGGTCTCTGCCAGTTCATGGGTAGGGTTTCCGTGCCTGAACTTGGCTGTACAAAACAGGACTAGGCCATCTTCTAGAATTGGAGGAAGTCTGTTCTTTGCTTGGTGCTTGCTACATAATATAGTTCTTTAGAATATGCTGCATTGTCTGAACACATTGCATATAACTTTTTTTTTTTTTTTTTCTTATTTCAGAAATCCACACAAATAAAAGATGAATTCTAAATTCCGTCTTGCAGACATTTAGTGGGGGGGTTGGGTTTTTGACAGTGTTGGGAGGGTTTTTTAGTTTGTTTTTGTTTTTTTTTTTTTTAACACATTCCTCATGAATGTAAATTTGTACTATTTATGAGTGTATGGTTGTAAAATCTTTCACATGAACACAAGATTCTGGCAATTCCGTCTAGCCAACTTGACTCAAAGCACTGTATGGAATCACTTCATTTGGATGTTGGAAGGGATCTCTTCAACCTGCACTTACCAGAGATGGACTGGATATTTAATTATTACCGCTCCCCTGTCAACATGCTGATTGAAGTACAAAAGAACTGGACTGGCACAGATGTGAAACTGTTGATTTGTTTTATTCGTAAATGGTAATGTCTAATTGGAAGAAAAGAGCCCAAATTATTTACTGGCCAAGCTGCCATCTTGTAACCTTTTCCAATTACCTCTTGTCACAATGTTGCCGTCGACTTCCACAGCAATTTGCCTTTCAAAAATAAAGTTGTCAGTGACTTTGTTATTGAACCGTTGTGAAGACTAAAGCAATCGTTTCATGGTTTCCAATGTTAAGTGTTTATAGGCATCCCACCCAACATCTTTTCTGTCCACTTTTTCTATCTGTGACACACTAGTGCCCATTAGACTAGACTTAGTGGTTTACTGAGGAAGGGAGTGAAGTTATTTGAATGACCGACTGCAGAGGGCATCACACAGGAGACATTACTGGTACTAGTTTCTTTTACATGTAATCCTGCCAGAAGTAAACATAAAATGGCAGATTCACAGCTAGGAAAAGCCAAGTCAGAAGGCAGCTAAAGATCCTGGGGACAAATCTAAGAACAATAAGAAATGCTTACTGTCTCGAAGGGTCCCTTCATACGGCATAAGCGCACCGCTCATTTAGACCCGTTAGTCCCAAGTGAATGGGATGTGTTTTGAAGCGCTTGCGTGTACGGATCTAAATGAGCGGCGCGCTTACGCCGTGTGAAGGGACCCTAATAGGGGTGGATGGCCAGCTGGATGGGGTTTTTTTGTTTGTTTTGGTTTTTTTTTTTTGTTTTTTTTATATAGCGCCAACATATTCCGCAGCGCTGTACAATTTGTAGGGTTCAAATACCGACAAAGATACATTACAAAGAAAGTAGTTTCACACAATGGGACTGAGGGCCCTGCTCGCAAGAGCTTACAATCTATGAGGTAGAGGGGGTGACACAAGAGGTAGCAGGGGCGCGGCATTGCTTATGCAGAGGTCAGGCACTTTTGTAATAGAGGTGACAGTCATTACATAAACATAAGACTTTGAGCCGTCAACAGTCGTGTCCTTTAACATATGGATGGAGCTTGGACCTATAAAATTAGCCTGAGATGACGACATATCATGTGGGAGCGGGGACAGAGGAGGGTTAAGGGTTTACGTTAGAAATTGTGAAAGGCTTGTCTGAAAAGATGTGTCTTTAGTTTGCGTTTGAAGCTGTAGAAATTGGGAGTTAATCTGATTGTCCGGGGTAGAGCATTCCAGAGAAGTGGTGCAGCTCGGGAGAAGTCTTGTATACGAGCGTGGGAGGTTCTGATAATCGAGGATGTAAGTGTTAGGTCATTGAGTGAACAAAGAAAACAGGTTGGGCGGTAGACAGAGATGAGGGAGGAAATGTATGGAGGTGCGGCATTATGGACAGCCTTGTGGATGAGAGTGATAACTTTATATTTTATTCTGTAATGAATAGGCAGCCAATGTAGTGACTGGCACAGACCAGAGGCATCGCTGTAGCATCTAGCCTGATAGATGAGCCTGGCCGCTGCATTCAGAATAGATTGTAGAGGGGAGAGTTTAGTGAGGGGAAGACCGATTAGTAAGGAGTTACAGTAGTCAAAGCGAGAATGAATCAGAGAGACAATAAGTGTCTTTAATGTATCTTTGGTAAGGAAAGGGCGTATTCTAGAGATGTTTTTGAGGTGGAGGTGACATGAACGTGCGAGTGATTCAACATGAGGGGTGAAGGAAAGGTCTGCGTCAAACATGACCCCAAGGGAGTTATAGTAAGGCCTGAGACTACAATGGATATAAAATATTTATATACACATACCCCATTTGAATGTGTTTAGCCTTATCAAAATGAACAAACATCCACTTTAGCATGTTCAGCCACCACATACTATTGCACTTGCTTTAAAGGGGTTGTCCCATCTCAAGAATCCTCTCTATACTGGTAACTTATGTAAATTGAAGCCTCTTTCTAAATGTATTGCTCTAGAAATTCTGCTTTCTTTGCCTGGTATGTGAATTTATTGTCCCCCTTTCTCTTACCTCTCCCCCCAATATTGTTGCTATAACCATGGACCTGGTAGATGGGGGAAGTGATGTGCAAGACAATCCACTATTCATTCAGATAATTGCAGTTTGTTGATAAATTCTGGTCTGTTATCTCTGAACACACAGATAAAGTCCATCTGCAGATTATCTGACCTGCAGAAATGGTGTTTGTCCCATTCAGCAGGAGGGAGGGGGAGGAGAGAGAGATACAGGAACTGAGAAGCAGACACTGTATATAGCCTGGCTGAGATGGGAGAACCCCTCTAAGTTGGGGCAAAAAAAGTGCACAAGAAAATACTGTCCTCTGACTAGGCTAGCTTGCAGCTTGGACACTATGTATACTGTTACATTGGCTAAATACAGCCTTAGATGCATGACAGTCTGCACAGAATAATTTATATACAACTATAAATCTAGGCCAAAGCGTTGAAGCAGTGTGTGCTTTAAAAGCCAAAAAAAACTTTAGGTTAGATTCACACAACAGACTTTCACCTATGAAACTGGCAGATTTACCAACCTGACCCTCTTGCCAGGAGCAGGACTCTTAGCAGTATAGTTATCTATGATGCTTTGAGTTCCTGCTTTCCAGCAACATGCTATCCCATACCGATTACAGTGCATGATCGCTGGGAGGCAGGGATGCTACGAGTCTTGTTACTGGCATGAGGTCATATCAGTAAATCCAGAGACCACACAGACCATGAATCTAGCTTTACTGTTTCCACTGGAGAGTTTGGTCACTTTCGAGCACATTTCCGCAGTTAAGAACTATAGAAATGATCCCTAAGTGAGCATCAGGCAGTTCCTGCTAATCAAATATCCTTGATTACCAGCAAGTTTGACAACCTCCATAAAAATTTTGGCAGTTTTCTGGTCTGGAGAAAAGACCTCTGAAATGATTTGAAGTGTTCTTACTGCCCACTATGTTCTTTCATTGGAATTTAATCACTAGAATTTTTTTTTTTTTTTTTAATTATAAATTCTTTATAGCAAATACCGGTATGTAAATAAAAACAAAGCAGACCCAAACAGCATGGGCCTGTAAACACAGGGAAGCAAAGCACTCATAATCGAGATCTGACGAAAGCGTGCGTTTGTACACAAAACCCCGAAACGCGTCTCTTTGCATCTGAGGAATGCGACACCTTGCCTTTGTTTCACTGTCCATCAGTGTCTACATCATCCTTCACCCACCAACATCATACGTCCACTGTTTGCCAGTCGGGATAGTGGGTGTTTTCTGCGACCCTCGGTGATATCACATTATCTATTTGTACCATTGAGTTCCCAGGACTTTGGGAAGCGTTTTATCCAGCCAACCTTGGAGGGTTTGACTGGGAAGCTGCACCATTTCATATACCACGGGCACAATCAAGAGCATATTCCACTCTGTGTGATCTTTCATTCTCCGACCACAATATATACTGTATATTCTTGAATATAAGCCGAGCCCCTAATTTTACCACAAAAAAAATGGGAATGCAAGCGCTACCTTCTTTAGTTACCCAGCTCGTTGGGAGAGAGCACACAGTGCAGCTAACACTGCGCATGCTCCTCCTTCCTTGCAGCGATCGTGGAACTTATGGTAGGAGTGATATGCACAATTACTGCTGTGCATGCACTCATTTTCACTTACAAATGCTGACACATAGGGAGGAGCCGATCCTATGGACAGGCGTACAGAGTCCACCTTGAGGTGGAAATATTCGGCTGCTTCCACCCAGGCCACTATTGGTATTGCCTCCAGTGAGGTGGCTAATAAATTGTGTCTAGACCTGGCTAAGTTGGAGAGAGATATTGATTCGGGTATTCCCTGTGACGATCTTCTATCATTTATGTCATATGTCTTTCCGGCAGCTGATTTTTTGACTGAGGCCTCCACATATCAAGTCAAGGTTGCAGCCAAGGGCATGGCTTAAGCCCTGGAGGGCTGACAATGCCTCCAAATATAATATTTGTGTTCTGCCCTACAAGCCTGGGAGACTCTCCAGTTAGGTGACATCATGGAGAGCTTGGCTGAGAAGAAGGGGAAGTGCCTCCCCCAATCCTATAGAGGAAGATATGGACTGTTTTCTCGTGGTAAAGGGTTTCAACATCAGCCCCCATCTAGACTTCATTACCAAAGAAGAGCTGGTTACCAGGCAAGAGGCTACGGTCATCGCTTCCCTAAAAAGAGGGTGACCTCAAAAAGTCTTCATTTTGACGGTGTCTGTACCTCTCCCCTGGAGAGCTCTCCAGCCGTCAGAGGTCGCCTTACTCTCTTTCTCCCTGCTTGGCTACAATCCATTCAGGACCCTTGGGTCCTTCAACTACAGCATTCAACATGGTTACAAAATCGACTTTGTTTCTCTCCCTCGTGACAGATTTATCACAATCCATTCTTTTTCCACTCCAAAAACAGGCCTCTTTAGAGAAGTCGGTATGTGAGTATCTGGACAAGGTGGCCCTGGAACCAGTTCTTGTGGCGGAGCAGGGCTCGGGAGTCTATTCTCCAGTTTGCCTGGTGCCAAATTGATCAAGAGGCTGGAGAATTGTAATATTGTAATATTCAGATTCCTGAACCACTTTATCTGCAGGGTTTAGTTCTGTATGAAAACCTTAAAATCGGTGTTTGCCTTAGTTCATCCTGGCTACGTTCTTGCCACCCTGGATTTGAAAGATGCCTATCTACACGTGCCGGTATTTCCTCCACACAGAAAATACACAACACATAATGATGCTGGCCTGGGCCACGTGATGTCACCAAATAGGCCCGAAGCCTGCCGAAGCGCAGGAGAGGTAATAGTTTTTTTATGTTCCCTCACCTCCCCTGGCCCTCCAACCATTATACTCCACAGTATAATGATAGCAGTGTTTGAGGGTTTACAGGCCCACGGCCTCACTTACCGATCCCCGCTCCTGATCACAGCCTCCGCAGAAGGGGAAGCACCGGCGGCTGTGAGCAGGAGTGAGAATCGGTAAGTAAATAGGGCCCATTACTTGCTAGGGTTGCGCAAGCAGGTAACAGCCTATACAAAAAAAAACAAACAAACATCAGGAGCACTCTGAGGCCCCTAAAGTCTCAGGCTTTATGGCTACCACTGCTACCCTGGTAGTTACGCCAGTGCATGGCTCCAGTAAGCAAGGAGGCAGCAGTGTGGGCAGGGTGTGTTTTCTGCTGGCATAGTGAAGGTGGCCTATTGCTCTTTCACAGTGAAGTCAGTCCTCCTGTACCATGCATTACAACACTCGGACGACTGATGAAGTTGCATTATGGCAGCATGGGGGAGCCAAACTGGAGGCATCTTTCAGGCTTGTTGAAGTTGTGGTTCTTTTGGAGCCTAGGTCTGACACACCCCAACGAATGTCTAGCTTGTGTGTGGATCCTATTTAAACCTATACATGCAGTGACCGGAAATGTGGCCAATACACAGGCCATACTTTCTTGCCACGGTGTACAGTAGTCTGTGACCAGCTTTATTGTCTAACCCTAGCCCCTTTTTATCCCAGTGCTTTTCTTCTCTAGCATCCCTAAACTCTCTCAGCATTTTATTACTTAATGTATTTGTCATACCTGATGAACACTGAGGCCTGTGGCTAGCTGTAGTGGTCACACGCTCATGTACAGCAAGACAAATAATATTCTTATAACATGCTCACGTGCAGCAAGGCAAAAACTATCCCTGTTTAATGAATTGATTTACCCTGGGCCCCTTTCTGGTTCCTTGGGCCTACCTGCGTTATTGTTCTGTGATGTTTTATTTTGTTCTGCTTGTTTCTTTTTGTTATTTTTGCTTAAAAATAAAGAATTTATTTAAAAAAAAAAAAAATTGATTTACCCTTAACTTTTTGAATTTGTTCACACATTACAGCCATATCACAATTTTTGACATATGTATTTCTATAGGAAAAATGCTTTTTTTTGGAAAACCTTTACAATTGTTACTGTTTTAGTGATTTGCCTAAGCACTACCATTGTATTAAGGTAAATCAGGGACAGAAGTTGTACAGGCTAGCTCTTGTAAGAATAAATCTAACAGCTTCACTCTTCACAGTAGTTATATGCATTGCAGGTGATTTCAGAAGAATTGCATCAGATTTCCTAAGTAGATCTTAAAAAGATGTATGTGCTTCAGTGGTAGTATCAGTCTGTTACACAATGTACTAGACAGGTGAACACTATATACAACCCTCTGCATATGTAGTTAAAACATATCTTTTATATATACTGCAGTAATGCAACCAAGATAGCAGAGGCATAACACCTGGGAGCCAGTGCAGGAAGAGAGGGGATGTTGTGATGATGTTCACTGGGATGTTGAGCCATGCCGACTCCAGTGCCGTGGCCAGCTGCACTAGGTTATGCGGTTGAACATCCATGGCACGAACAACCCGATCGAGGTGGTCCTACAGATTCTCGATTAGCTTCAAGTCTGGGGAATTTGCTGGCCAAGGAAGTATGGTAAACTCATCCTGGTGCTCCTCGAACCACGCATGTACACTGCGAGCTATATGACACATCGCCTTGTCCTTCTAGTAGATGTCATCATCCTGAGGAAAAACAATTCGCATGTACGGGTGAACATGGTCCGCAAGGATAGATCATACTTGTGTTGATCCATCGTGCCTTCCACAATGATGGTTAGTTGACGTCAAAAGTAGGCAGTGGTCACATTAATATGATTGGACTGTGTATAATACTGGTGTCTGTAGAGACCATCCTTTCTTGAAGTTATAGCTGTTGAGTCTTGTTTTAACAGTTGCTTTGCAGGACAATATACTCTCTATTCATGGTATTATTAATAGTTACGTTTTAAAGTAGACCACCTTTTGGATTCTTTGAGAATTTTGGAACCAGCCAGACTGCCATGTTGAGTTTACTCATTAAGTTCTTATTTAGATGCACCCGCACAGTTCTGTTGAAATAAACTTATAGCATCACAAGTCCAGTTCACTAGAATCACAGAAGATTTTGGTGTTATATGGTTAATACAATATATTAATAATAATAAATATAATGCAATACGTATAACTAAATTCTAAAGTACCATCCATATTCATTCTTTTCAAATACTGGCCATACACATTTGGGGTCCTACCAATAAGATTGATGCAGATAAATTTTTAACTGCACAATCTTTTTGCTCTTGGGTTAATAAGCTGCCGTTAGTTTTACTATATATATATGTATTTTCCCAGTTGCCTAAAATTACTATATAGAAAGTTTGTACCATCTGTTGCAAATCCCTGAGGGGAAAGGCATTATCTCAGTGCTAGTAAAGTGCAGATTTAGCATTTCTTGTTCCCCTGTGCTCTTCTATTAACTGCTAAAATAAAAATTGCATCATCCTCCCAACCTCTTTTAACCAGGGTAGGTGCAATACTATCATATGATACAATGTGGTGACCTCACTGAAAAATACCACACAAATGCAAGAAATAGGGCTTGCTGTGGTTCAAAATAGCATGCAATTGGTTTCATTTATCAACCTGATGGAAAAACAGCTGCCAGGTGTTGGGCTAGTGACAGGGCTTTGATAAAAGAAATATGACCATACCTTCATTTACCACAATAATATCATTCCACTGAAACGTTTGCAGGAAAGCTTTCTAAAACAATTTAAGTCCTAGGGCCAAATAGACAGCGTTGTGGATAATATTTTAAACAAATCTCATCCATCTACCACAACTAAAACTACAGTGGTAAAATACTCATCTTTTTAGATTTTAGCCATTTTTCATTTTTATATTTTAGTTTTTCACTCACCACCTTCCAAAAGCCATAACTATATTTTATTTTTCCATTCACAGAAAAAAAATGAAAATGGAGGGGAATAAGAAAACATTTGCTTATGGATTATGGTTCTATTGCACTCGCTGTATGGAAAATGAGATCTCTTCCTTAGACTAGGTTGACATATGCATCGGAGTCTCTACTCTGCTGAAAATCAGAGAGAAAAATCCTGCATGGAGGACTTCTCTCTCCACCGGTTTCAGCATAAAAACAATTGAAAGCCAATATACCTCATTATAGTCTATGGCAGGGGTGCCCAATACGTCGATCGCAAAGGACGTATGGGTCGATCGCGGGATGCAGGGATCCCCGGTGTCTGCTTGTTCACAGTGCAGGCTGAGAGTCGACTCTCAGCCTGCGCTGTGAACGAGCACTCCGGACACTTGCAGGCCGGGCAGCAGCAGCTCCGGGGGATGACACGCTCAACACTCTTAGGTATGGAGGGGGCCGGGGTGCTGCTTGTTGACAGCGCAGGCTGAGAGTCATCTACAGACACTGGCAGGCGGGGCTGCCGCAGCCCCAGCCTGCCAGTGTCCAGAGATAACTCTCAGCCTGCGCTGTGAACAAGCAGACACCAGGGATCCCTGGGTGGCCACAGAACGCCGCTGTCTCCTGCTCTCACGCTCCACCCATCCCTGCCCACATGCCCGCCCCGGCCCACAAGAAGAGGGTAGTAGATCTTTTGCCTTGGTCAGTTTATAAAGTAGCTCACATGCTGAAAAGTGTGAGCACCCCTGGTCTATGGGGTAGGCGGGCAGCCGCTGCTTTAGTGGACGGGTTCCGTGTCATTCAGGTCCCCCGGAGAACCCAAACTAGTGTGAATCTACTTAACACACTTAACTTTTTTTATATATATATATATATATATATATATATATATATATATATATATATATTCAGGGTCTTGAACTATGATCACTATATTGCTTGTACCATAGACCGATTCCAAAGCTGAGTCACTGACTCTTTTTTTTTTTTTTTGCTGCAATTTGTGTAAACCTGCCCTGTACTGACACAAAATACAACACTGACCGACTGTACTGTATACAGCAGCACATGAAATCCTTACATACATGTCCATATGACTCATAGGCAGTTACTTACAGTACTTTAGTTGTGCCACTGTAGTCATGTTTATAGATAATGACTTATTAAAAAAAATATTTTCTTGTAGAATCCAGGAGGAGGAAAAAGGGTAAACTCTTGTAAAATATTCTATTGTTTTAAACAAAAAAAAAATCCTATTGTATGAGCCCAAGCATTTCTGAGAGCACTGTATGCATGGTTCATAATTTCTTGTTACAAGACCAAGAGCACTTTCTTTATATATGTAGTATATTTATTATAACTTACAAACAAAAAAACAGTCATATATTTCAGGGGCTGCCTCTTCACAAAAGAATTATATATATATACATATATCATGTATCCTGCATATGGCTGGGCACATTAGGTGCGTGCAGCCTCAGCACATAATGACCTGAAGTTCATGAGCACATATTGAGATGTTATGTGTACAGGTTTATGTACTTGCACATTTACAGACCCCTGTAATATGGCAAGCTGCCCACCAATAAGAAGTTAAAATTGGTCTCCTCATTTTGAAGTGGATTGAAACAATCCACTAGATGTATAAAAATATAAATGGTCATTTACAAAGTTTTAAGGGCTGAATGCTAGCTAGTCTGGTCACTCGCTTTTTCTGGCCGTAATCCAAGCAGTTCTGTCCTCAGTTCTCCAGGTTTTGGTGGAACCTCTGGCACGCTCTGTAACACACAATACAATATCTTATTTGTTTATCTCTATAAAAGGCTGGTTCGCATTAATGGATGCGAGACTTGGTCCGTGGGCGATTCATATTTACCAGCCTGTTCAATGTCAGGAGACAAACTCCATACTTTATAGTTATACAGTATATGATGCTGGAAGTCCCTGCTACATACTGTCCTGTGTAGAGGCAGGGACTATTAGTGTCATAAAGAACAGTGCTAGGAGTCGGTCTCCTGGCATAATGTACAAGCTATTAAATATGGCTCACCTGCGGACCAAGTCTCAGGTCCAAGACTCAGTTAGGGCAAAAAAAAAACGAAGGAAGAGGCCTCATATTGTGCAGCTTTTTTGTTGCGGTTCTTTTAGCCCAAGCCAGGAGTGGATTGAGTAGAAGGTAGAAGTATGCAAGCTTCCTATATATTTTCCATTCCTTTAGTAACCATTCTTGGATTTGGCTTTTAAAGAAAAAAAAAAAAAAAACTGCAAAATCTGCAACAAAAAAAGCTGCATTTCCGCAATTGGGAGCTACAATCTAAAGTTGGGGCCCCACGGGCTGGAAACGTCGTGATTTGCCCGCGGTGAGAACGCCGTGGGTAAAATCACGGTGTTTTACAGTACTTGCAAAGTGGATGGGATTCATGCGAATCTTATCCCCACTTTGTGAGAAAAAGAAAACTTAAAAAATCGCAGCACGGACATACTGCGATTTCCAAAACCGTCTCGGTTTTGAAAATCGCAGCAGGTCAATTATATCTACAGAAACGCTGGCGGCTTTCCCATAGATATAATTGAAACAGAAGGACCACGGAGGAAAACTCAGTGAACTTTCTGTAGAAAGCGCTGCAGGAAGAACCGCGATGCGTTCACGCTTTGGTTGTTCCTGCAAGCACTTTAACGCTGCGTTTATGGCCCGTGGGGCCTTAGCCTAAAAGTGGTTTTTGGTTGTGAAGTTAATTTGTGTAAATAGCATCTTATATTTATATTCATCCTGTATGAATGCTTTTATTTGGATAACTAAGGGTATATACACACATAGCAAACTTGCTCCAGAAATTTCTGAAAGTGAAAATTAGTTTTGGTTATCTGAATAAAGTTGTTTAGTGGGAATTGCATGGACTTCTGCCAGCCCAACTATGATGAATAATTGCAAAAAAAAAAAAAAAATTTGCAAAAACATCTGCATTGTGTAAATACAACCTAACCTTCCACCAAATCATAGCCAAGTGTTCTATATGTCTTTTTTCTACTATAAAGGCACACTGATGTATTATGGCACTGTTTGCTACAGAGCTGTAACAGGAAGTTCAATTCTAAGATTTGATATCGAATCAAATCGATATCAGATATAAACTATAGTACTCTCCATTCACCATCTAATGGAAGGCCATACAGTAGCAGATGGGGTCCTGCTCTGTAGTAGGGAAGTATGAAGTCTCTGCACTAAATTCATGAAACCTGAGTGTGTGGGATTTAACTGTATTTTGCTAAGTAAAATCTGTGGAATGTATTCTTACAAGATCTGGTCTGTAGTATCTATGCACAACTTCTGCCCCTGCCAACATCGATAGCATGGTAGCGCTTAGCATCTTCAGGTATTGAGGCCAGGTTACTCCTGCAGGCATGGTAATAGGAGTCCTCCTTAAGAAGAAATACAAACTAATTTTAGAATAAATCAATAAAATAAATAAATAGATAAAAATGTGATGGTGTAAAATTCAGTATAATCAAGAATTTCACCGTTGATGGGGTATGATGAGATGGCAATAAAGGGTCACCACAACATTCCAACACCTCTGTTATTGTCTACAGTGTAGACAAGGCTTAAACAATGACTTGGTATAGTGTTCATGGTGATCGATCACAGAATTGTATAGACATGGCACGTTGTCTTGTCATGGAAAAATTCTGAAGGACCTTCTAACTTACTTGAGGGAGAATTGAGGTTAATGAAGATAGTATTAAAACTTCACCTTTATTAAGTCACTGATAAAAACGTGTCAAAGGTAAAAACAATGTTACGGGGAGGCACTCCGTACAAATAACTCCTCAAAGACTATCCCTACGCGTTTCATCTCATATTGAGACTCTTCAGGGGCAATTACAGATATGGATGTTGTTTTACCAGCAGTAAAACCTGCTTTTACCGATATATTGGTGGTTGAATGTACTGAACGCCGGCAGGACCGCTCCCAAATCAGCTAGTCTTTGAGGAGTTATTTGTATGGCTGGGGTTGCTGGTCTGAAGCTCTGAGATCATTTGGTGGATTCAGCTCCTACCTCTTATCCCTGTTAGTGTGGTGTTAGGCCATTAGCCTCGGGGGGGGGGAGCATTCACCTTTTCTACAGTGTGGATCTCAGAGTAAGACTGATTGATTTATTTCAGTACCAGTAACCTCCTGACATATTTGCATTTTGTTGTACAGGGAGACAGGGCATTAAGTTTATAGGGATGACGTACAAACAGGGCAGGAGACGGAAAGCTGCAGGACTCTTTCATACCTATTCATTTGAATGGGTTTGAAAGATGTCCGGCCGTGAGCACCGGTGAGCGTTTTATGCTCTCCGCCACGAAACCGTTTTTTTTTTAAACTAGACACAGAGTCAGACATGCAGTACTCTATGTCCGGTTTAAAAAAACCGGTTTCGCGGCAGAGAGCATAAAACACTCACCGGCGCTCATGGCCAGACTCGGTCTGACAGGTTTCTGTCTTCTGCATGCAGAAGACGGAAAGCTCAGAACGGAGTCCGGGCGCTAGTGTGAACCCAGCGTAACTAAGGCTTTTATCTTGACACAAAGGAAATGCCAGATGTCTCTTCTGCCACTCACTGGGCACAGAGACAGCCTGCCTCAGCCACTGGACTGACTTAGCAACTAATTATGTGTCGGTAAGTGGCTAAAGTACACAACAACAGGGACCAGTGCAGACCTGGTGTGGCAGGGGATCAGTGAGGTGAGGGCTTTTGTGTTTTGTTTTTTAAATGGGTTTTCATACCCCTGGATTTGTGACTCCCAGATTTTTTTTTTTACACTGATGCCTTATTTTCCGGTTAAATCATCAATGGGGTCTGAAACTGAGACCCCAGACCCATCAGCCAATCCAGCCATGTCCTAGTGGTGGTAGCAGCTATTAGGCGCAGAGCTGCAGTACCCCTATGCCACCAGTGTACAAGGCTGCAGCTCTGTGCCTATTACTTGAATAGAAGCAGGATTGCTTTCAGAGTTGTCTTCTGCTTACATCACAGTAGCTTATGGTGTCAGGATGCAACCAGATTGGCTGATCTGTACAGTGTCTAGGTGTCAGACTGCTACCGATCAGATACTGATAACCTAACCTGAAAATAAGGCATCAGTATAAAAAAACACACCAGGGGTCAGAAAACCCATTTAACCATTTATAAGAAAATGTATATAACCCCTTTGTGGGACACCTAATGGAAGTGCAGGAATGTACAGAGCATACATTTAATATGAATGAGCAAAGTGTCCTCATTGTTTCTCTGAAAAAAAATCCATAGAGTCATACTGTATATAAATGTAATGTATAATAATATATACATAATAGCACATCATACTGTATATAAATGTAATGTATAATAATATATTCATAATAGCACATGTGAAAACAACGCTGTAACTCCACACAGAAAAACAAGAAACACGCGAACAAATCCTTCTAGTGTGACTACACACATAGAGCTCCCAGCCGCCCTCCGTTCTCCTCCAGCCCTCACCTTGTCCCCTAGGTCCGGCTTGCATACAACGTGAGGACGTCAGGTCTGTGATCAGCGCACAACGGCTTGGTTGGCAGAGCTACACTTGTATCGCTCTCATTCTGTCCCCCGTCATACCTCCGAGTTCAGTAGCAGCCGCCATTTTCCCGGAGCCACCACATGACTATATGACTTCACTAATATGGCTGTTGTGTAGAGACGCTTTTTTTTTTTTTGTTCTGTTCAGTGAACGTTTAGCCTTTGCAATAACGATGAGAAAAGTGGGAAATACAATAAAAAGAGAAACTTTCTGACATTGCACTTGTGCATTTTATCCTCACAATTCAGTCAGGATCTTATATAAGGCTTCATATAGCTAGGGCATCCATGTTTATTACGGAACTGTGAGGCATTGCAGCCACTATCACACTATTTAGGACAGCTTTATATTATGGGGTCACTGTAATTATCAAAGTACTTTGGGGGATACTGAGGTATTCCAGGGCACCAAGGCTGGCACTATTAGCCTTTATGGGAGCTGCTATAATGGGGAGAAACTGTATAAGGCCGGGGCTCCTCGTCGCAAAAACGCCACAGCAATAACCGCAACGTTTTACAGTCCCTGCAGGCTGGATGTGAGTCTAACAGAAAAATACGCGCAACAGAAATGTTGCGGTTTTAGAAGTCGCAGCATGTCAGTTATACCTATGCAAACCTCTACGGACCTTCTGTGAAAGCACTGCAGGAAAAACAGTGATGCGTTTCTGCCGTTGTTTGTCCCACAACTCTTTTTTTTGCTGCGGCCCGCTATGCTGGGACTTAAAATTGGTATTGCTGGAAACATACCAACCCATAAAATATAGGTGACGTCATTTTGGCTGCATAGTGAACACCGGGAAAGCAAAGCCCGTAAGAAAGACGCACAAACGCAGTTTTTCTTCAATTCACCCATTCTGAACTCTTTTCAACCTTTGCTGTACATTGTATAGAATATGATATGGCAACATTAGGAAGAACAATTTGCCAAATAAAAAGTAAGTGCTTATATGGCTCTGTGAACAAAAAATTAAAAAAAAACTTATGGCTTTTGGAAGGCGGGGGATCAAATATGAAAACTGATAACTGGATTCGTTTCTGAAGGTCAGGAAAGCAGAACACAGCACACTTTTGTGCCCCACGAAAAAAAAGCCAGAAACTGATCAGTTTTTAGTTAACATTAACTATTGATCGGTTTCCATCCATGTTTATCATCAGTTCTGTTCACATTTGCGCTGTTCTATCTGTTGCAGCATCAGAAGAACAGAGAAGGGGATAGCTACTGACGCTAGGTTCACACTAGCGTTCGGGTCTCCGTTCTACATACAGAAGACGGAAACCTGTCAGACCGGGTCCGGCCGTGAGTGGCGGTGAGTGTTTTATGCTCTCCGCTGCGAAACCGTTTTTTTTTTAAATCAGACACAGAATACTGCATGTCCGACTATGTATCAGATTTAAAAAAAAAAAAACGGTTTTGCAGCGGAGAGCATAAAACGCTCACCGCCGCTCATGGCCGGACATCTTTCAAACCCATTCAAATGAACGGGTATGAAAGAGTCCTGCAGCTTTCCGTCTCCTGCTCAGTCTTGTGCAGGAAACGGAAACCTGCAGAACGGAGACCGGGTGCAGATGTGAACGAGCCCTGACCCTGGGAATAACAGACATGAATGAATGGACCCCAGTGACTTTTTTTTTTTTTTTTTAATGAAAAAAGTTTCGGTCTCAGGACTTTTTCATCTGGCGCCTTGTGACGGATACTGTAATACTGTCACAGCCTCTTAGCCCTCTCCATTAGGGGGTTAATATGTGTGTGACAAGATGACATGTGATGGCAGTATTTGTGGATCCTCAGTGTGTGACAGGGACTACAAGGCCATTCAGGATTTGTCAGCCTCCATATTGGGCAGTCCTGATGTCAGCCGGTACTTCCTGGGTGGCAGTGACACATTGTGCATGCGTGCTGCACACAGCTGATCCCTCATGTAGGACGCAGCAGCTGCTCCTCTCACTGTAAGTGGCGCTTCTCCTTGCTATGTCTGTGTTCACATTCTCTCCAGTGTGGCGGTCTATGCTATCTGTATATAGACTGCAGTGCCTGCCTGAGGGTGCGGTAACGCACAGCACTGCCCTGTACACTTATACTGTATTTCTAGCTGCCATACTGACTTGCCGTCCCCACAGGCACCCTGTGCACCGCTCCCATCCCCCCTGTTATGTACACCCCTCTGCTGCACACAGACCTGGCCCTAGCCCCCCTTCCTGGGTACAGTCACGTGCCTCCCAGGACCCCGCCGGTTGGTTAGCCCCGGTGGTGACGTGTGATCCTTGCTACACAGCTAGTGAGTGAGGAGAGCTCGGTGGTCCCGGAGCAGCGGTGCACAGGATTGCCGGTGTGTGAGTGAGGAGGCTATAGATCACCCATCTGCATAGATCTCAATCATGGAGGCTCAGGATCCCGGCAGGTGAGTGATTGTGCGGCTGAGGGCCCATGGGCCTGCGCGGAGGCCTAATGTTTTCATGGAGCGCACAGTGCGCATGCGCTATTGTAGCTGCCATTGTGTAGAATGGAGGGAACAAGTGACTGCCAACAATGTCCACTCTGTAAACACCAATGTAGCCGGGCTGCAGATAGCGAGGGCTTTCCATTGACAGCTGTCTTTTCCTTGCCTTCTGTTCTGGGGTATTTGCAGGAATTGCAGAGATATATCGAGTTCATATCATTAACCCTTGGTGTGCTGCACCCTAAATGCTATGTAAACTGCATTACTTCATGTCAGAACTAAGATGTGCGGAAAGTGATATAAAGGGGTGATCTGACATTTACCAAAAAAGATGTAGCAGCAATGTGTAAAAAAAAATAGTAAAAGGAAATATATATATATATACATATATATACTCCTCTGATCCACCCAGTGCTTGGTACCTGGAATGTGCACAACTATGTTTTTTGTAAGTTGTGTTCACACCCTGCCTTTCTTGGACATTTGGTACCAGATGGATTGAAATGTGTACTTTGCAGATACATGCTGGGTTTTCACACCCATGTACCTGCTGGATGCGCTTTTACCATACGTTACCCTATAGAGCAACTTGCAGAACTTTATAGTACACCAGGTATTTACAGATGCATCTTGATGTGAGCAGATCCCGTATACACTGAGCCATACAGCTGTATATATGGATGTGCTTGGATCACTATAGACAATGTATAATTACCAGTATATGCATACAGATCACTAGCATATTCCCAGTCACCCATTAGCCACGTGTTTGAGCTTTCCCATCGTTCTAGGCTGAAATCATGATGACCCACGTAAAAAAAAACCATTTCATTGAATTGAAGTATAACTCGAATCGGCTATAATTTTGTGGCAGTTCATGTCTTAGTTGCATTAATATGCACAAACTGTGTATTACTATAGTTAAGAAAACCCAGTGACAAATCAGGTGGAAAAATATGCAGCAGATTCCTCACAAAGAAAAGAGTGAAAAGTTACTTGCAGTTTTTCAGACTATATCTACAGCATGTATATTCTGCTGTGTGTTAGATCTGGAAGCCCCCCCCCCCCCCCCCCCCCCCCCCCCCCCCCCCCCCCCCCCCCCCCGACTCGTGGTTCTGCATTGCTTTCTGATGATTCTAGTAGTACCAGATCTTGTATGGTTGTTAGAAGCCATGCCATCTATTTATTTTTAATAATTTCTTCTTGGAACTCCAGTATTTTTCTGTTATACTTTATGCCAATAAAAAAGTAACACGCACTTAGTGGCTGATCTGACCCTAAAATATGGACAGTATGAAGTGTTCTATATCTTGACTCTAGGTTCACTTTTGTGTTTAGGTTACTGTTCTTTGGGTCCGCATGAGGACCCCAAAAACAGAAACCCAATCCACTTAAAAATCCATTACCTGCAGAAAGTAAGGGCCCCCATAGACTATAATGGTTTCCGCCCAAAAAATGCAGAGAGAAAAGAGCTGATTGCAGGACTTTTCTCTCCGCATTTTTCAAGCAGAATGGGGAACGGAATCCTAAAATGGAAACTGGGTGCAGGTGTTAACCTGTCTTTAGTGTGTATATTATATCATTGTAACTAATGTTTCTCACTTTCAGTTACTACAATTTCCAGCAAGCTCAGGCATTCTATGCCTATCCTTTTCACCAAATGATGAATGGTCCATCGAATATGGAATTGGGCAATGAACAAAGAACCCTGCACACTCTTACTGGAGTCCCAGCCCATGAGCTTCAAGCGTTTTCTGGTATGCCAGCCAATGAGCCGCAAGTTCTGCACACTATGACAGGTGTGCCAGCCAGCGAACCAATCGATATGCAAATGTCAATGGGAGTTCCAGACATTGCTCAGGGAAATCTTCAGGGTAAGTTAAGTGGTTGCTGTTGTTTCAGCTAACTTGTGCTATAATATGATTTATTTTCTTTCTAAACCTGAAATTAAATTTTCGTGCTGTCTGATGTTATATAAAGTCCAGCAAGTGGTGCAGACCATTGCCATCAGTCACAAGCACTACTATGTATCCCGTTCATTTTTAGAATGCACAGTATTGCTTGTAATATTTGTCCTTACCTGTTCAGTATTCAAAGCAAGCTACAGTATTCTGGCTCTGGCTACAGACAGTACACTGTGAAGTGATCGACTGGCACATGGTTTTTTAAGGATAAAAAAGACTGGTGTGTCTGTAAATATAGCTAGCATACTGTTGATGGCCATGAATGGTTTATAATAGTACATGTTATCCTGTGCTTCCCATTAACCAGTTCATGTCCAATGCATTATGGGAAATCAGAGAAAGAAAGTGTCACCATCTACAACAGTGATTCCACCTTTTCATACTTGAGTATGGGCACACCTATCAATTAACCTTTACTCAAAAAGGGGGTTCTTTCTTCACCCCTACTGTCAGCTGTATTGGTGTCCTAAGGAAGCCTACAAGGTTGGCATTGAAACATAACCATCTTGCTACCTGAGTGGGAGTCCCTGACCTAAACTGTTGCCAAACTTCTTATATGTTGGATACTACCCCAGGAAGGAGGGACAATGAGAAGACGTGTAACAATATTAGGGCTCTGTAAAGGGAGAAAAACAAGTATGAGGCAAAAAAAATTAAAATACTATAAATGCAATCCATAACATGTAAACCACAAACCAGGGCTTTTTTTTTTTTTTTGTTTGATTTTTTTCCAGACTGAGCTGTATGGCATGTACACTTTAAGTTAATCACTGCTGAACATATAGGGGGAAATTTATTAAGACTCGTATTCTGTACACCAAGTGCCAACTGGTTCAAGAATGTAAATCTAAACCTGTGCCTAGATATCAGATATAACTGAGGCCAGATTACTGGCTTTATAGTAAATTTGTTAGGTCCTGATGTCCCTAAGTCCCATTTAGCCTAGTAGACAGTGGCAAGCAGGGGGCAGAAAAAACAATGTGATTCATCTTTGGTGCAAGAAAGGGCAGTGTGCCAGAGATGTACTACATTTATACCCATCTACATCATGAAACATAGATGGATAGTAAATATCCCCCATAGGTTCAGGAAATATTAGACCATTTTGGCATGCGTGGCACTGTTTTTGAAAGAAGGCAACTGTGTTTTTCAATTTCTGTACAACTCGTTTCAGCAATAACATTTATCCATGCGTTGCTGTTTTTGTTTGTAGAAGAGCCCACCAATGGCAAAAGAAAGAGAGGAAAAGCCCAAGGTGAACCCAAACCTAAAAAGTCAGCTGCAAAGACCCCTAAGGCCCCTAAAGCCCCAAAGGCCCCAAAATCAACAGGAAAGCAAGAGAAGATCACAGACACATTCAAAGTGAAGAGGAAAGTGGATAGGTTTAATGGTGTGTCTGAAGCTGAGCTCTTAACTAAGACATTGCCTGATATCCTAACCTTTAACTTGGACATAGTAATTGTAAGTATTTAGTAATGTTTCTTAATGTTTTGTAATTGGGTATGGTCGCGTGTAATTTTTTGCCTTTTTTTAAAATCTTGCACAGATTGGAATCAACCCAGGTCTTATGGCAGCATACAAAGGCCACCACTACCCAGGGCCTGGAAACCACTTCTGTAAGTTTATGACTATCCTAAGATTATTTTCTTGGAAGGGCTTTATTATTGTTATTGTGAAACAGATGTATGTGTAGGAATTCAATCACTAGCTTTTTAATGAATTAGTGGATCTTTACTGTTTGTGATCGACCATGGCTGCCAGCCATTTGTATAGGAGTCAATCTGTCGAATAAGAGAGAAGTCTGAATTGTTGGTTTAGCCTACCGACTGCACAGCCCAGGCTGGCTGACTCTTTTGGGGGCAATGTGGTTGGCACTTCTCGTGTGCATTGTACATACTATGATATGTTGTTCTGTTTGGGAAGTGTTTTGTGCTGTGAAGTGGTAATGATACTGGTACACAGTATTTCATATTCTGCTGGGGTTTGTGTGTGTGTACAGGTATTCAGTACTGATGTTACAGGTTTTTGTTGTTTTTTCCTTCTTTTTTTTTGCTACATTTGGCTTTAGTTACTTTTTCACTATTCTGCCTGCTCTATGATATTAGATTAACACAGTAGCGGCGCTAAATTTAGTTGATGCTTGGGGTTTCTATGGGGTATTATGTGCACGTCACAGCAGTATTAGTTTGGTGTGCACTTTAGTATTTGTTTAATGGTGAGGCCTTGGTAGTACATGTTGGAGACATTGTTACTCCCAATATCTTTTAGATAAAACTTTTATCGAGAATGCACTGCATAAGGTATGTTTTTCAATGACTTTAACACTTCTCAGAGTTACATCAGTTCAAACCTTTCCTTGACCATGGAAAAGTAAAGCTAAGCCTAATGAAAACTCTATGCCAGAAGTTATGTAGATATCTTATTTTTTCAAGATTTACCTGTTAGGTACATTTTAATTGCTTGAGAATTACACTAAAAATAATAATAGTACCAAAGTCTCCTATGTCCATCCATGTGGGATTAGTCTTTGTCTTCTGTACTGTAATATAAGTAGCTCCTGGTCTCCAGAGCAATCCCATGTGTATCATTTATGACTATAATATTCCGCTGTGCATAGAACTTTAGTTAGTATAATTCTCACGTGGGATAGTTTTGATGTTTTGCCAGTTTCCAAATATTCACTAATTGGCAAAGTCATGGAACGGCCTGTATGTTTGTACTTTATCTTTTCACATACTGAATACAGGGAGGGGAAGGACGGGTGTTACTCAGGTTTGGAAGATTTTAGATTAATCCTGCAATAATACATTTTTTTTCTTCTAGGGAAGTGCCTTTTCCTATCTGGGCTCAGTGATAAGCAACTGAATCACTTAGATGACCATGCCCTCCCTGAGAAATATGGCATTGGCTTCACCAACATGGTGGAGAGAACTACCCCAGGGAGCAAGGACTTGTCTAGGTGAGTGGGATCATTTGGAGGGAGCAAAATATGCTATTTTTATTTATTTATGTATTTATTTATTTTTTAAATAAGTTCTTTATTTTATATCAAATATACAAAGCAAATAAACTACACAAATATAAAAACAGGATAGATCTAAACTGTAAGGGCCTGTAAACATATCAAACAGCGGCAGTGCAGTGAGAACAGAATACAGTAACTCAGCCGAGTCTCTTAGGGTGGCAGCGCCGACGAGGGGGGGAGGGAGAGACAGAGAGCACAGCAACGAAAAATATGCTATTTCTTGCTCAAGAAATAATCTATTGTATTTCTGTGCACAACTTCTTTTCTAGCAAGGAGTTTCGCGAAGGAGGGAGAATCCTTGTACAAAAGCTGCAGAAATACAAACCACGTATAGCTGCTTTCAATGGAAAATGTGAGATATCCCCTCCTTACACTCCAAATTAATACAATATTGCTCTTGTCTAGAGTTTAAATAAGTTTTGACATCACTTTCTCCTTCTTTTCAGGTATATATGAAATTTTTAGCAAAGAAATTTTTGGAGTCAAGATAAAAAAATTTGAATTTGGAATCCAGCCACACAGAGTTCCAGAAACGGACACAGTACGTACACTGCATATATAAACCAGTATCTCTATTTATCATGTACCCACCAACATTGCTATACAGATTGTTACCATGCAGTCGCATGCAGGTTCCAGCCTTTTTAAATTGACCTTCTAGTCCAAAGCAAAAAGTTGATTATACATAACCAGTGTACAGTAAACATACCTGGTACCCTCCTTTTGAAACCTATTGCTCTTTCTTGTCTTATCTGGAGCAATGCATGTCACAGTTTTTTTACTTTACTCAGTGTAATTTGAAAGCCTTAAGACACCCTCCCACAAATACTGCTAAACTGTGTTATGGAGGGAATTAGGGCTGTGAAGCTGGAGTTAGAGTAGTGGAGTTGGGGATAGAAAAAATGTTAGATTTCAACATAAAGTGATATCACATAACTGTCAATATTGCATAATTAGATATAGAGTTTGTTGCATGTTTACTTTCTTATGACTGAATCTGTTAGTTTTTCCGAAATTAGAGGGGGTTTTCTGCTTCTAACAATGCTATCAGCCATTTAGGATAAAGTGGGGTATGATGGAGGATTCAGAGTTGGCAGTTTGGCCTACGGTCTCCACCGACATGATGGTATCAGTGTATAACACATCTTTGTGTTCTTGTAGTTCTTGAATCTGTAGTCACTAGGCACAACACACTATGTTGATTTTTGTTCTTTTTTTAGGACTACTGCTTATAAAAATAATTTAAACCTAACAGTACAACAGTACAAATCTAGTACCTGTATAGACTGTAATGTAAAGTAAGAATGTACATTGGCGTGTTCCTTCATTGTGTCTGGATACAGGTCTGTTATGTCATGCCTTCATCAAGTGCTCGGTGCGCACAGTTTCCTCGTGCTCAAGACAAGGTTCATCACTACATTAAATTAAAAGATTTGAGAGACCAACTGAAGGGTACTGAGAGCACCCGGGAGGTCCAGGAGGTGCAGTACACGTTTGACTTGCAGTTGGCTCAAGGTAGGCGACTTTTAAGTATGAAGTTCTGCTTTTTTTAGGGGGAATAAGTATTTGTGATGTGATCCCAGATTTTACAAAAAGGGATCTATTAGTTCCCCACATTGGTTCCTAGATCTTTCTCTTTTCCTCTTATACATAATAAAGAGATATTCTGGTTATCTAATGTTTTGGTTGATGTGGTATTGTCTTCTTCTGTTGTACAGAGGATGCCAAGAGGCAAGCTGTGAAGGAGGAGAAGTATGATCCTGGGTATGATGCTGCAGCTTTTGGGCCTGCCACTGAGGGCACACCTAATGAAGAGGGTGGAACCAGTAACTTGCCAGATCCTGCAGGTAATGTATAAAATAAAATAGCTAATCTGGGAACAAATGAGAAAATACATTCTGTGCTGTATGTTGAGCTCCCAGCTGGACTAGGCCTTCCTAGAAATATACCTTCTGAATGATTGGCTGATCACTGCCAGTCCTTCTTGTTTAATAGAACATATTGGCATGCACTATTATGTTTGCTTAGTAAACATTCATTTCCGCTATTTGTTCAAGCTAGATCTTTTGCTAATCTGCTTTTGCTAGCAAGCTTTTTTTCCGTGCATCCAAGGAAACAGAACTTGTCAGATGAATTGATTTGTGTTGTATGTTGTTCATCTCCTCTAACAGCCTTCCATCAAATGTTGCCTAAAGTTTTGGTATCCATTCATTATCAGTAAGCCCATTCAAATATTGCTCTTTCTAGCACCTATCTGCTCTCTTTGTGCACCCGACTCCTCGTATGGCCAGTGATGGGCTGCAGTGGTCACGTGACATAACGTTGCAGAATCAACAGGGACCACCGGAGCTATAATCTAAAAAGTTTTAAACTAGAATGAATCCTATTAGGTTGATTTCTTTTTTCTCTTTATATCTAGCACCCTGTAACTCTGAGTTAGCTGGACAACCTCAGAACGGACAATGGATGCCGGAGCCCATTGCAGAACAGATGTCTACATTTAATCATAGTGAAGGCCAGCAACAAGAAAATGGCGGCGTTTGAGGAGCACATGCATTCCAAGCTATGCAAGCATACTGCAGTTTTATTGCAGTGACAAGGGACTGAACCTCAGTTTAAGAACTGATGCCTTTTTGTTCTCATTTTACCTCTGATCTTAATCTTAGTGTAAGCATTAATAGTAGCTATTACCTTTTAAAGTAGGTAGTCATATTGAAATATGGAACTTTTCTAGACCACTTAGTGTGTAGACCTTTCTTTTGTACGTTTTCTTTTGTATCTCATGTTTGATGTTTATTGCAGTTATCCACAGACTGCAGCCTATTGTTTTATTCAGGGGAAATGTTATCTGTTCCAGCTGCCTTTTCTATTCATTTGTTTAAAAGGTGGTTCTGTAAATGTTGGACATACTTTATTTTTTAAGAAACGTTTGGGATGATAGTTGTTTTTTGCGAACGGTTTATCCCATTAATAATGAGCTCTGCCTACCTAGACACTTGCCAGGTATGTGCTTTTTGTTTTCTTAATGTTTTTGTTCATATGATACTTTTTATCAGAGAGGTTTGTGTACTATACAGTAGCTGGACACCAGTTTAGCTACATTTTTAACTCTTGATATGAAATAATAGAAATTGCTCCATGGCTGAAATAACATGATCATGACAACTTTTTATTTATTATCTTACAATGTTTCTATACTTGAAGAATCAATGTAATGAAATCCAGTGGCGGGGATGGAATTATTTATTGTTGCTGTATTTGACTGACTGCAGTGTGAATGATATTGTCAAATTTTAGATATGTTTCAATGATGTCACAATTTTAATTTTTTGTAACGATCTGAAAATGTGAGGTCATAGCTTTTTTTTAGATCAGTGCTCCATTATGTGGTTTCAACACAGGCGTGCTGAAAAATACATGAGGCCGCTATCTTGCTACAGTAATGTTGCCGTACTGCGGGGTAGTCTGGATGCATCTTATATTATGTTAAGTACTGCAGTGTGGATAAATCAGAGCTATACTATAACAGGTATACTGAATTTTATGAAGCATCATGGGGAAAAAAGTTACACAAAATCAGATCACTACTCCCTAATTCTGGCATTTATGCTAGCATTTCTCCAAATACTTGTCTAGCTGTATTCATGCCTGGATTGAGCTGCTGAGTTATGGAAATGTTACTGTACTTTTATTGTTTACAGAAAGGGAACATCAAATAAAACATAAGTAAGTAATAGGATGGATTTTAAGATACATTATAGGGGTTTTTCCCTCTGTAAATACTTTGTCTATCCACAGCATAGTGGTGAAATGTGTGGTCTCTGGGGACCTATCCCCTGGTACCCTCAGCAATCAGGAGAACAGGTATTACACGTTCCCCCTAAGTGCTTTTTGCAAATAGAGTGGTGGTGTGCATGTGTTGCCACTGCTGCATTTACTTTTATGGGACCTCTAGAGATCACAACCCCATCAATCTCCTAGAAGTGAATGGAGCTGTGAATACGTATGTGCACATTCATTCTGTTCACATGGAGAATTCTGGGAAATTTGAGGGCCTCCATTCTCATTATCAATGTTAAATGTCATCCATAGAAAACCCCATCACAGGTTTAAGCAAATAAAGGCTCTTTGTGTTATGAAAGGTAACATAATTTTCTAATATTCTTTCTGTATCTGTCCTTCATGAATTTCAACATCACTGCTTGTAGTGAGTGAAATGGAACCTGCATTATTTATAATACCAATCTGCTCTGGTCTTGTGATGGGCACACAGGTGCAGGGCTTGTGACATGTCAAATACCTGTCTCCATTACATGACCAGAACAGATTTATATCCACTGGAAGTAATCGGTGAAGATTCTTGTTCAGTGACTTTAAGCAAGGATCTTGGGAGCTGTGAGGAACTGATACAGGAGTTATTTTGGAAATTTGTATCATTAAACAAAGAATACATTTTATTTTCTGAAAAGGTAATATGCCTTTAAACCCGAGCAATACAAGCTATTTTTTGAAAATGTCAGACACGGGTCATTCCATTATATTCATTATGGTGCTATGTTTGAGCTATTGTTGCAGTACAGTATCAGTATGTCATTTGAAATATGTTTTTTTTCTTCTTGAAACTGGCAGTTTTCTTGTTGAAATGCTATATAATACAATGTAGACAAATTTATTACAGTTTAGGTCTTTTTTTATACTTGTGATGTGTATTAAAAAAGGCAACAGTAACAGATTGAAAATGACATTATTAAATATGAAAATAATTAAATCATGACTTTGTGCTTTAAAAATTCATTTTTTATATACACGACTGTCACGTCTTTCCACATATACTGCACATAAAAGTCCTTCTGAATACACTCAATGCCTAGTGCAGATAGAGCTGTGTCAGGGATGGTTTTGTTCTTCAGCCTATAATACTGTGCAGGAAACCAGTATTGGTGTCAACCCATATGTTTCTACAGGCCATCTCTTCATACACAGTCCAGTCACATTAATGTGACCACCTGTCAAAATCCAGAATAACCACCTTTGGCAGAGTGGACCGCTGCGAGACGTGCAGGAAGTGAGGGGATGTTGTGATGATGTTCACTGGGATGTTGAGCCATGCCGACTCCAGTGCCGTGGCTAGCTGCACTAGTTACGCGGTTGAGCATCCATGGCGCGAACAACCCGATCGAGGTGGTCCACAGATTCTCAATTGGGTTCAAGACCGGGGAATTTGCTGGCCAAGGGATTATGGTAAACTCATCCTGGTGCTCCTCGAACCACGCATGTACACTACGAGCTTTATGACACGTCGCATTATCCTGCTGGTAGATGCCATCAGCCTGAGGAAAAACATTTCGCATGTAGGGGAGAACATGGTCTGCAAGGATAGATGCATACTTGTGTTGATACATTGTGCCTTCCACAATGATGAGTGCACCCAGATGGCAGATGGTGTCTTCTGCGATTGGTTATTTAACGATGATGTCAAAAGTAGGCGGTGGTCACATTAATATAACAGGACTGTGTACTTAAAACACAAGAAAGTTATAATTAGGTGAAGTCATCCAGAGTGACGTATTATCCACCAGTCTCAATCATCACTGTGAAGTCAGAGCATTCGCCTGATTCATACAAGTTACAGCCACTTGCAGTTAATTTAGTTGCAAATGATATTAATGGTTGGTGATTTTTTTTATCCCAATAAACTCACAGATTTTTACTGAATCTGTCCCAGTGCTGCTGTTTGTTAATAAAACAATTATGAAAATGTTGTTACATTTGTTTCATCTATAAATATGTCCAGGGTGCTTCTTCAGTATTTACACCCCCCCCCCACCTGCTGGAGTGAGATTGCATAAATTTACATTTACCTGGATATAGGTTACAGTAGGTAGACCCGAACAATCGAGGCAGACCCCTAAAACAGCAGTTACACAAAGAGCCCATAGTCAATGAGGTCAGTCTGTGTCTCATGTTTTAAAACTGAAGCTTGTGGAAGAAAAAGTCCTTGCAGATCATTTTTCTCTGACAATTTTCTGGTGCAGATGTGAACATAGCCTTACTAGAATAATTTTTGTCCCATCAGTCATAACAGTTTAACTCTATCATACACAAAAACAGTGCCAGTTTGTGGGTAAGGGGCATCCACTAGCTGTGGCGGAAGATCCTTGCAAAAAGTTCACAAATAGAAAATTATTTACAAACAACATTTATTTGAGAAGACATTCTTCCATAGTGCATAGAAAGTGAAACATATCCACTTAGATGCGTCGGATCCGAAACTTCCCAGTGGGGTCAGGAATGAACCACTTCTCCCAAAGCTTGTAGTGTGAGCAAGGAGTCTTCCATGGTTTAAATCGTCCATTCCAGTGAAGAAGCTTGGCATCTTGTACCACATCCTGAGAAAGCTGGTCGTCTGGGCTCAACCCTTTAGTATAGAAGTGAAACAATATAAAGCGTTATCCTATAATGATTTATAATATTTTTGCAAGCTACTTTTTGAACACATACTAAGTAATAATGAATCTCATGCACATAGATCAAGCATTTTATAATGGCTGGACCAACAGCTAAGCTCCTATTCACTTCAATGGGAATAGAGCTGTAGTAATGCCAGCTGCCAGACTGCATAGTACTGGGCCAAGCAGCAATCCCAAACAGCTGTTCAATAGCGAACACCCCCCCCCCTCCAAAAAAAAATAAAATATTTATATTTTTAAAAAAAATCCTCACCCTAGACATTTTTTCTTTGGTGAGTTGTTTTTTTTTTTTTTTTTTTTTTTTTTAAAGAACACATTGTAAACCTAAGGGAATAGTTATATTACAAAGGTCTAAAAGCAAATTGGTCTTAGTTTTCCATAACAACCAATAATAATGCAACTTTGATATTTCAGGAGCAATAGAAAGCTGCCCTGTGGTTGCTATGGGAAACTAAGACAGTCTTAATTAATCTGGCCTTTGATGCACATACTTCCCATAGTCCCTACAATCTATGTCCAGCGCTGCAGACTATGTTGGTGATATAAATAGTCAAATCATTCTTGTAATTGTCAGAATAATGTAGTGGAATGAGGCAGGGCTTTATTCACCTAAATGCCGAATGTGCCAGGCTGGGGGGATGACAGAATATTTTCCATGGAACACAATAAGCATGGGTGGAGTGCTTACTCCACCTCCAATAGTACTGCTGTACAGATTCTCTCTGAAAAAGAAGCCAAAATATCTTAGGTCAATATAGTGGAACAGACAGAATACCGTAGATCCCCTCCATGCACAAGTTCTGTGTATATATTTGTAGCAAGTGCAGGTAGTTATTTCCTATACAGGTTTCTTGATAACCAAAGCTCGGAACCTGTAACAGGCAGTCGTGGTATAGGAAACTTAAATACAATGACGTAACTAGGAATGGCGGGGCCCCATGGCGAACTTTTGACATGGGCTTCCCACACCGACGCCGAAGACCTCGACTGACCCCCTCCTACATATTCCTGCGCGCTCTTTTATGCCTCATAGTGGCCCCTGCACACAGTATTATGTCCCTTAGTGTCCCATAATGTCCCGGGCCCTGTGGCAGCTGCCTCTGCTGCTACGGCGGTAGTTACGCCGCTGCTTAAAGAGGACCTTTCACCACTTTTGGGCACAGGCAGTGTTATATACTGCTGGAAAGCTGACAGTGCGCTGATTTCAGCGCACTGTCGGCTTTCCCGATCCGTGCCCGGTGTAAAGCGCTATCGGTCCCGGGACCGTAGCGCTTTAGTGTCAGAAGGGCGTTTCTGACCATTAGCCAGGAACGTCCTTCTGCCTCGCGGCGCCAATCGCACTGTGCTGTGGAGCCGGGAGGAACGCCCCCACCCTCTGCTCGCACAGCTCGTCCATAGACGAGCATTATCAGGAGAGGGAGGGGGGAGTTCCTCCCCGCTCCACAGCACAGCGCGATTGGCGCCGCGAGGCAGAAGGACGTTCCTGGTTAATGGTCAGAAACGCCCTTCTGACACTAAAGTGCTACGGTCCCGGGACCGATAGCGCTTTACACCGGGCACGGATCGGGAAAGCCGACAGTGCGCTGAAATCAGCGCACTGTCAGCTTTCCAGCAGTATATAACACTGCCTGTGCCCAAAAGTGGTGAAAGGTCCTCTTTAAATATGAAAACCCTGGAAGACTGGAAACTAGGTATGCATAGTTTGCTTTTATAGGGAAATTGGACGACAATCTATAATTTTCAAGTATTTCGTATATCTTCCTTCTCTGGTATATTTGAATGATGTATTAAAAACTTACTCCACATTTTTCTTCATCCATTTCTCCAGTTTTTTTGTAATGTGTTGCTGTCTCCACTCAGTCATGTTTGCTACAAATACACCTGGATTGAAAGAACATGTACTTGGGCTGATTCCAAGTTTCTGAACCGTCTTCTTTCGATAGTCAAGGAAGCCCATGTATGTGTTCTACAAAACAAGAATAAAGGTGAAAGAAACGGTTTCCTTTAACAAACTATTACACATGCACGTTTATTTTGTGAAAAGTTTTAAAAGTTTAAATACTTTAAGGCCCCTTTCATGGCTCACTGCTGAAGGAATATATCTAAATACCAAAACAATGGTATCACACAGTGGATTCAATGACTTTACAGTGGATCTGACAAAAGTAGAAATGCTAAATAACATCCATCATTATATTCGCTGTGCCCCTGGGCAATTTGGTGCACAGCAGCAATGAAATTAGGTATAGCATTTAGCATTTTGTACATGGTAACAGATCCTCTTGAAAGATTTTCGTTTGGACAACTTTTCCCTTTTTTTCATCTCCACATTTCAAAAACCATTTTGGGGTACATATAATGTTTTATTTACTTTTTATTAATGTTTTTGTCAATGGGTAACTTTATTCAGCATGTCATTATAATTACAGCAATAGCATATTTGGCACGTTTTCCCTTCTCTTTTCTTTATATTTTCCCAGATATATAAAAAAAAATTAAAACACATGCAAAAATAAAAACATAAAAATAAAGCCCTAAAGCATAAATGTGTTATAGCCCTCAAAATTGCACATACCAAAAACCCGAAAATATGTCTGGTCCTGAAGTGGTTGAATATCACATCAGGCACAAAAACTAACTGCACTTGTTGCTCAGTAATGGTGGAAGTTACAGAGAAAATTGCAACTGTGCTGGAATCTGTGGAGAAGCACCTATTAAAAGATGCTAAGAACTTTAATGAAAGGTCCTCTTTAAAACAACATTTAAAAAAAAAAAAAAAAAAACTACAGTCCTACAAACTGACTTGGAACATGTGATAGCATAATCCATTGTACAGCAATGTTTCTATATTGCAATCAATTTTCCATTTCAGCAGATGCCATTTAGGTAGGTGCTGTTTGTAACAGACAATAGTAGCCCAGAAGTATTATAAGGCCTCCTGACTACCATGGCTACCCATGCTGTAGTCTTGTTGTGGGGACTGAGGGGGAGAGCGAAGAGACTTCAATCAACCTTCGATGCTGTGATTACTATTGAGGTTAACTGTTGGAATTGGAGTTCTCTGACTCCAGCAGGTCCAGGCTGTGCAGTAATGTCGTAGGAACTTCTAATGTAAAATACCATATCTCCATAATTGAAATATATTACATGTTTTTTTGTACTCACATATACTTTGTAATAAATTTAATAAAATATGCAGTTTAATTGCACATATAGGACTTTAATCTCTGAATCCTAGGTTAAACAAAGGCTTCAACACTATGTACCTCTACTCAGATACCGTATATACTCGAGTATAAGCCGACCCGAATATAAGCCGACCCCCCTAATTTTACCACAAAAAACTGGGAAAACTTATTGACTCGAGTATAAGCCTAGGAGGGAAATGCAGCAGCTACTGGAAAATTTCAAAAATTAAAATGGTCGGAGTTTTTGGGTGCAGAAGTTGCTGGGTGCTGGGGAAGGGGAGGGGGGTGTTTTGGTTGTCTGTCTGCCCCTTCCCTGAGCTTGAGGACTGGTTTTTTTTCCCCCACTTGGAATTCAGCCTGGCTGAATATAGGGTATCTGCAGTGCTCTTATTAACCCCTTCACGATGGAATAGGAGCTCTGCAGATCCCCTATATTCAGCCAGGCTGAATTCCAAGTGGGGGAAAAAAACCAGTCTCAGGGAAGGGGCAGTTAGACAACTTTGTTTTCCAGCTACAGCGTTTACCGTACACGAAAAATATTTTTATAGATTGGTAGAGCGGGCGTTTTCAGACACAGGGCTACCTAATGTGTATATGTTTCACAGTATTAGTTTTATATGTATTCTAGGGAAAGGGGGGGGGGGGTGATTTGAATTTTTTATACTTTATTATTTATTTTTTTACGTAATTTTTATTTTTTTTTTGCATTTATTAGACCCCCTAGGGGTCTTGAACCCCAGGGGGTCTGATCACTAATGCAATGCATTACAATGCTAATGCATTGCAATACATTGCAAAAATCGTCATTTCTTTTGCAGGCTGCAAAGAGCAGCCTGCAAAAGGAAAAGCACTGCAGCTGGGGAGGTTTTACAGAGGAGCTGAGGGGAATCCCCGGACGCAGGCAGGAGCGTGGACCTGAAGGAAGACCTCTGCCGCCAGACCTGAAGGGGAACTGTGGCCGGCCACCGGCAAAAGCGCTGAGGGGAATCCCTGGCAGACTCGGCTGCCTGGACTTCCCCTCAGCGCTTCTGCCGACGGCCGGCTTTTCTTTTGCATGCCGAGGATCTCTCCTTCAGCTCCGGCGGCCGAGGTACGCGCTCCTGCTGGCAGCCGGAGATCACCCCAGCGCTTCAGGGCTGCATTTGAGAGAGCGGTCGCGTCCGCTCTCTCCAGGGGCATGGCGGCATCTCCACTGTAACTCCGCCATTACCACTGTAAGAGTTACAGTGGAGGTGCCGATTCTAATGGCGACCGCTCTGGAGCAGGGCCCCGCAGCATCGCCATGGCGATGCTGTTCATCGCAAACTACAGAAGTACTTACGGTACTTCTGATAGAAGGCCCCGGTACTTCTGCCAGGAGCGTGGCGACGCTGCGGCCCGGCACCAACCCCCATGTCTGTATGCCGAGTTTGTAACTATGGTATTACCGTAATGACCCGAATATAAGCCGAGGCAGACTTTTTCAGCCCAAAAACTGAGCTGAAAAACTCGGCTTATACTCGAGTATATACGGGTATGTCAAAAAACCTAAAATAGGGTTGGTTTTTTTTTTGTAAGATCTGTAAGAGAATACAGACACAAGACATCAGGTCACACAGGACCAGCACAAGGACTTAACAATACAATAGTACAATCACTCCAGAAATAATGATATGAGTATATATAATTTTAGTGCTAAGTTTCCTAAACAGCTGTTGTCATATGGGCATTTCATGATAGCTTTTCTCCAAATGTGTCACTGAGATTGTATCTGACCTGATGCTCTAGTAGTTTCATGTTGCAGGGTGGTATGTGATTGTGTACCTGTCGATCTTTTACAATGTACAGTAGGTACATCATCACAGAAGATAATACTACAATCATTTATTATTGTTCATAATTGACCTCCTACTTCAGATCACATCTGTGCTGACTGATATTTCTTTACATGTTCAGTATATTTCCTATTACTAATAGAAATACTATAAAAGAAATAATGATGCGTGTTCCTGAAAGTCTCTTGAGGTATTAAATAAAACACATTGTCTACCACACCTGGATCCCTACTCGTGCGATAACGTCTTGAAGTGACGGCAAGTCACAATCATCAGAAAATGCAGCAATGTGACCTGTTGATATTTTTGTGTTGTAAAGTTCCTGGATATCTCCTAGAAATAAAAAAAAGAACAGAAGACTTACAAAACACTGCACGTTTGACAAGTACAAGGTATGAAAATGTAAGAATAAGATTCCTCTCATAGATTATAAGCCCTTGCGGGCAGGGCGCTCTATATTACTATGCCAGTTGGCCACTGATAGGGCTAGTTCACACGTGGGGCAGTATGGTTTATTTTGTTCCTGATTGTGACGCAGGAAGCCGCGTCACAATAGGGCCAAAATGCGCCTGCCACGACTGTTGTGGCTTCCGACAGTCGCGGCTTCCCGCTCCGGAGTAGGCTCAAATGAATGGGCCTAGTCCGGAGGGTGCTGTCGCGAAGTGGACGCCGGAGCTGAATCATCCGTGGAATCCGCCTGAAGAAAGTACAGCTCGCTTCATTCAAAAAAGTAAGCTGGCGGCCTACATAGACCTCCATTGTGAGGGGGCGGATTCTGACATGGATTCACTGCCAAAATCTGCCCCCTCTTGCCCCGTGTGAACGGGCCCTTAGTATTACATTTGTTTTCTATATTTTGTGTGATATGATGTAAACGATTGTGGATGTTAATACAGACGTGAGATTATGACGGGAAAAAGGTAGTGATATTAAAGTAGAGAAGGATGAACTAAGAATTGATGGTTCACATAGCTTTTTATGCTTAGTTCACAACAAAAAGTTGTGATGCATTTATAACTAAAAACAGGAGTGTTATCTAAAGGAAAAGACATAAAAAAAAGATACAAATCTCTAGAAAATGCAATGCGTAATCTGGGTCATAAACTGAAGAACGCTTATGGAACATGGTTCTACATAGACCTTCAAATGGATTTTTAGTTGTGAAACGTGTTACATATCCTCAAATCATTATGAAGCGAAATAAATAATAATAGTTTTAATCAGTTGAACAAAAACCTTTACATATTTTTTTATAGGAGGAATATACATTTTACTTAATTATAAATTAGATGTCTTAATGCCAAATTGTACAAAAAAAAAAAAAAACTTTATCCACATGTAACATTACCACAAAGCTGAAATAATAAATAAAGGGGCATACTTATATGAAGCTTAGAGGTAACAGTCACATCTAGGTTCTGGACTGGTGCCTAATGGGGCCATATTTCAGCATATGTGTGTCTACGTCTGTAATATATTACCATGTATTATCCTGTATCTGTATTACTATGCTGCTGTAACATGCTGAAATTTCCCCAATGTGGGACTAATAAAGGATTATCTTATCTTATATAAGTGGCTCATGGTAGGATGAGGCCCTATTCCAGATTTCTCACTTATGCATTGAATTCCACACACAATAAAAGAAAACCTACCCAAAACAATGACATCATCATCCAAATAAATGACCTTTTCATGCTCCGAGGTAAGCAATGGTAAATAAAAACGTACGAAATTCAGCTGTTTTTGAGTAGAGAGAGAGATGTATAAGTAATGAAGCATTAAATATGACATAGAATAATTCATAAAGCCTAGTAACCATATACAGGTAGATGTGCAGTTTAAAGGAGACATATATTTAGAAATACCCTTTAGACAAATGTATACTTGTGGAAACCCTTTCAATATATTAGTTCTATGCACTAGCTGTGTCCGTTACAATTTCAATTCATTTCAATGGGATTTTATCTGTTGTCCTTTAGTGTCCGTTTATACCCATGTCTGTTTTTTCAAGCGGACAAAAAAATCCTACATGCAGGACATTTTCTGTTTTTTTTTTTTTTTTTTAAATTAAATGGACACCTTCTGGGTGGACACCAATGGTAGTGTGAACCCTACCTAAGATACGATTCGGAACCTGGTAAGTTGTTTCTGGAAGGCCATTGGGGTCACACTTCTAACACTGTTGTGGCACTATTATAGCATTTTTTATAGGTGTGCTGGGATACTATCCATGAGACGTGACCTAGTAGTACTAATGAGGGCACTGCAATAATAACAGAAGCATTATGAAAGAAAAGTGAAAATTGCATCCACATGTACAGTGACGTAACTAGGAATGGTGCGGCCCCGTGGCGAACTTTTGACATGCCCCCCCCCCCCCCACGTTGAAGACCTCAACCAACTTACCCCTACTGCCCCTGCCAGGATCGGTAAGTAAAAAGGGCCTGTTACCGGCTGGAGTAATTCCAGACGGTAACGGCCTATTAAAAAAAAAACGAAGCAGTAGCGGCTGTCGCGGGGCCCCTAATGTCCTGTGGCAGCTGCCTCCACTGCTTCCCCGGTAGTTACGCCCCTGCACGTGTATTATACTGTAATTGACTTAGGATCTGAGTCTGAACTGAACCTTATGGTTGGATTAAAATGTATGTTGCTATCTTTACATGTCTGAAATGTGTTTAACAGATTTACCGTACTTACTGGTTGAAGCAGCTCAGGGAAGGCGGCATCATGGCGAATTTTTCCTTTAAGAACCATGGGGTTAAACTCCACAATTTTAAATTGTATTTCAGATAATTGTGTTTCTTCAATCCACTTTCTGAAATTTAGCATTGACAAAGTGAATATTCCTATATAAGGGTTTATATGAATCACACGGCACCTATTCATCTCCAGTAATATCTCCTTACCTGATATGAACCAAGGAATTTTTCAGACCAATAATATAAAATAGCACGTTGGCATTAGTGTTACTGTAAATGCTGTTGATGGCAGCTATAGTGGCACCCATACGACCTGAAGCAGCACATATAACAACGGGAATGACTTCCTCCTCCTCCTCTTCCACTTCCAAAGCAGCATCTAAAATACACGTTTATTTGTTCAATTCATTTTAGAAAAATTAAGTCGTTTCCTAACAAGATAGTATTAAGTGCTTACCTTCATGTTCCTTTAGGGCAGGTGCCTTAGAGATTGTGCTATACCATATTGCACAAAATGTCAGCACAAGCAGAAACAGCAATATGTGATTGACTGAAACAAGGAATTATGAATTGTTAGCAAGACAATTGTATATTGCTTTTCTTTGAGAATATTTTTATGACATAAAATAAAGAAAAATTAACAAAATAGGTTTATTTTGTATGTGACTCTTGCTCAATATGACTCTTGATCCATAAGCTACTAAAACCGGAATAGACAATGTTATTTCAAGAAATTTTGATGTTATTGAAAAGTACAGGTGATTATAAAAAACACTTTGTAATATGTTATCAGAGAGAAATGCCATTTTCTGCTTTTTTTCAGGCTTTTTTCCTGCACCCTCTGCTAAAACAACATTCACTTTGAAAAACTCTGCTGAATCCGTCTCGTCTCGAGGTGGTCTGCAGGACACATGACTCATCTCTATATAGAAGTCTATAGAGAGGGGAAGGATGAGCAGAAAGAGAGAAATAGCAGGAGAAACACAGCCTTAGGTTAAGGCTAAGGCCACGCGAGGTAATCCGCAACGCTAAAGCACTGCGAGAAAAAACGCGGCAGGAACGCATCACGGTTCTTCACACAGCGCTTTGAACAGAAACTCCACAGAGTTTACCTCCGCGGTCTTTCTGTTACCAATATATCTAGGGGAAAGCCACCGGCGTTTCCGTAGATATAATTGACATGCTGTGTTTTCCAAAACCACGCCGGTTTTGGAAATTGCAGTGTTTCCGTGCTGCGGTTTGAAACACAAAGTGGGCATGGGATTCGCATGAATCCCATCCACTTTGCAAATACTGTAAAATGCTGCAGTTTTTCTCATGGCTTAAAGCCCCACGTTATGGAAACGCAGCTTTTTTTGTTGCAGATTTTGTTGCGGTTTTTTGAACCAAACTGAGAAGTGGATTGAGCAAAAGGTAGAAGTATAAATACTTCCTATGTATTTCCCATTCTTTTTGAAACCATTCTTGAATTGGGCTCAAAAAATGCAACAAAAGAAGCTGCGTTTTCACAACGTGCCCTAGTCTAAAGCCATTTCCATACATCAGTACAGGTTAGTACTTCTCTCTATATATTCTGCGTGGCGATATTTCTGAGTGTGAGAGAGAGACAGTTGCAGAGCAAAGCGATCACATCAAAATATTGATTTGATCTGATTCAGGTTTCTCTTTTGCACACACACACATCATACACTTGATTTTGTTGATTGACAACAATAAACTATTAAAGGGATTCTACCATTAAAAAACTATTTTTTCTAGGTAACACGTCAGAATAGCCTTTAGAAAGGCTATTCGTCTCCTACCTTTGGAAGTGCTCTCCGTCGCGCCGTTCGTTCGAAATACCGGTTTGTACCGGTATGCTAATTAGTTCACTCGCAGCGATGGGGGCGTCCCCCAGCGCAGGAGATGCGATGGGAGTGTCCCCATTGCTGCTCGAAAACCGACTGCAGCGCCACCTCTATGTTCTTCTACGTGTTACCTAGAAAAAAATAGTTTTTTAATGGTAGAATCCCTTTAAGGCTGAGGCCTCACATTGTGGAAAATCAGCTTTTTTTGTTGCAGATTTTGCTGCGGTTTTTTGAGCAAAAGTCAAGAATAGCTACAAAAGGAATGAGGAATATACTGTATATAACCTATTATAACTGTATATAACCTATTATACCTTCTGCTCAATACATTCCTGGCTTTGGCTGAAAAAAAACGGAGCAAAATCTGCAACAAAAAAACCTGTGTTTCTGCAATGTGGGGCTTTAACCTAAAGGGGTTTTCCAGGCAAAAAAATAATTTTTCTAAAAGTTGCGTTAGTGTATTCATAGATTAATAAGTGCACCCAAATACCTTTAGCAGTGTTTTGAGCTGACTCCTTCTTCCTCCCTTTCTCATTCACACACCATCCCTGTTTCCCTAGCTAGCCTGCCCACTACTAGCCCTTCCTAACTAACTCAACCCCCCACGCCATCATACTTACCTGTGTTCTGGACAATATCTTTTGGGCACAGGACTTCACTTCTTCTGCGAAATAGAGCCAGAGTGCTAGCTGCTGAGCACATCGGCACTTTAGCCCAGAAGATGTCCCGTGCCACAAGATCTTGCCCAGAAGACAATTAAGTATGATGGGGTGGAGGGAAGGTGGGTTAATTTAGGTGACAATAATGTTCCATTTCCAAAAACGGGGAAACAGAATGTCACTGGAAAATGTGCGATCTAGGTAAATATAGCGATATAGGTAATGTCAGGGTCTGGTGTTGCTAGGTGAGGTGGCATAGACACAAAAGTCCAGTTTCTTTAGTCCAAAACAAAGGTAGAGTTTATTTTCACTCAAAAAGATAGTGCAGCAACAAAAGGAAACAATACAAAAATAAATTCCTGCCCGGCTAGGCTCTAACTAAACATAGAATACGTTACCTCACCTACAATAACAGAAATCAAAAGCCAGTAGAATCATTCAGGACACCGCTCCAAAAATATGACCTCTCTATTTGGCTCTCCAGCCAAACTCTGCCCAAAGTATTGCTGCTGGAGCTGGCTTCTTAAACCTCCTTGATGAGCAGACTCTCTGCAGCTGAGTCGCTGCCGGAACATCCCCAAAGTGTGGACTGGAGGGGGGTGGAATGACAGGTCCTACTACCAACCTACCTGTCATTCCTAAAAATCCAGCCCAATACTGAGCATTTACCAAAATGTTCAGCAGATGAAAGTTGTCTGCTGAGAACAAACATTCCTGGAGTTTTCTCATCTCACCCACCTTAGTAGTCTGGGTGAGATGTACACCCCCTCCATTACCTGACCAGCCATCGGCTTACAGTAAATATAGATGTATATAGATAAATATATGCGATCTAGGTAAATATAGATTTTTGGTACACTAAGTAATTTAGCAAATAGGTGGGGGGTAATGTAGATTGCCGTTAATAATTTATCTCGGACTACCCTTTAACACTTTTGTTTTTGAAAGCATTCTTACTTTGCACCATTTTCATGCCTAAAACTTTTGCACATTACTATAACCTATAAATTAATATAAATATATATATATATATATATATATATATATACACACACACACACACATAAACATATATATATATTTTAGCAGTGCCCCCCTTCTTCATATCCTATCTCTAATTAGAATTTATCTTTAAGTTGTTGGATGGAGGCTAGCTGTAAGGAAACATGAGATTTTGCTCCCAACCTCTCTCTCTTACCTAGAAGCATCTGCAAGATAATAAAGGACATTTTAGAGAAATACTGGTCTATACTAATGTCAGTAATAGTCTTGGAGTGAGATAGAAACATCCCATTTATCTACAGAAGCCTCTGTCTGTGCCCATGTCTCTTCTTGCTCACGCATCTTCTGCTGACTTCTTTCCCCTGCCCTCTACATAGACTTCTATTGTAATCTATAATCAGTTACCAGATGAATTGTAGTCTCATTTTAAAAATTTAGCATGGGGACAGGAAAAGAGACAATTAACTGGAGAAAGAAGCATTTTTCACTGATAAAATATAGTTTTAAAAAGGGTCATAATGGGTAAAAAAAAACAAAAAAAACAAACAACCCTCTTTTTCTGATACCGCTTGGGCCACCCACCGATCTCTTCTTTCTAGTCCCACACAGTAAATAGTGCTAAGCCAATTACTAGCTCAAGTGGATTTTCCATTGGTTTCTTTTTCCTGGATGGTCTGTATGTAATAACCAATATGCATCCATACACCTTCCACCTTACTGAAACACTAAAGTGAGAAACTTCAGCTGCATACCCCTCGTCGTCTACCTTTAATATACTGTATTCCTCTAGATGGGGTATTTGGTATGTGAGGTTTCTAAACATTTATTTAGAACCCACAGAAAGGGGGGGGGGGGAATTACATATTACCAAGTTTCATGCCCTCAAATTAACTACACATATGTTGTTTTAGTTTTAGAAGATTTAGCAGGATTAGATGAATAATCAAATAAATAATAATGACTTACGTTTTCGTAAAATAGCCATATGGTTATCCTCTACAGTGGTAGATATCTGAAAAGAAGTAAAATTTATGATGATACTCAAATCTCTATTTGTAGTTACATCTAACAGAAATGTTACTGATTGCGTAATTAAATTAAAAATGTGTGTATATATATATATATATATATATATATATATATATATATACAGTCCTATGAAAAAGTTTGGGCACCCCTATTAATCTTAATCATTTTTAGTTCTAAATATTTTGGTGTTTGCAACAGCCATTTCAGTTTGATATATCTAATAACTGATGGACACAGTAATATTTCTGGATTGAAATGAGGTTTATTGTACTAACAGAAAATGTGCAATATGCATTAAACCAAAATTTGACCGGTGCAAAAGTATGGGCACCCTAATCATTTTATTGATTTGAATTCCCCTAACTACTTTTTACTGACTTACTGAAGCACAAAATTGGTTTTGTAACCTCAGTGAGCTTTGAACTTCATAGCCAGATGTATCCAATCATAAGAAAAGGTATTTAAGGTGGCCAATTGCAAGTTGATCTCCTATTTGAATCTCCTCTGAAGAGTGGCATCATGGGCTACTCAAAACAACTCTCAAATGATCTGAAAACAAAGATTGTTCAACATAGTTGTTCAGGGGAAGGATACAAAAAGTTGTCTCAGAGATTTAACCTGTCAGTTTCCACTGTGAGGAACATAGTAAGGAAATGGAAGACCACAGGGACAGTTCTTGTTAAGCCCAGAAGTGGCAGGCCAAGAAAAATATCAGAAAGGCAGAGAAGAAGAATGGTGAGAACAGTCAAGGACAATCCACAGACCACCTCCAAAGAGCTGCAGCATCATCTTGCTGCAGATGGTGTCACTGTGCATCGGTCAACTATACAGCGCACTTTGCACAAATAGAAGCTGTATGGGAGAGTGATGAGAAAGAAGCCGTTTCTGCACGTACGCCACAAATAGAGTTGCCTGAGGTATGAAAAAGCACATTTGGACAAGGCAGCTTCATTTTGGAAACAAAAGTTGTTTGGTTATAAAAAAAGGCGTTATGCATGGCGTCCAAAAAGAAACAGCATTCCAAGAAAAACACATGCTACCCACTGTAAAATTTGGTGGAGGTTCCATCATGCTTTGGGGCTGTGTGGCCAATGCCGGCATCGGGAATCTTGTTAAAGTTGAGAGTCGCATGGATTCCACTCAGTATCAGCAGATTCTTGAGAATAATGTTCAAGAATCAGTGACGAAGTTGAAGTTACGCCGGGGATGGATATTTCAGCAAGACAATGATCCAAAACACCGCTCCAAATCCTCAGGCATTCATGCAGAGGAACAATTACAATGTTCTGGAATGGCCATCCCAGTCCCCAGACCTGAATATCATTGAACATCTGTGGGATGATTTGAAGCGGGCTGTCCATGCTCGGCGACCATCTAACTTAACTGAACTTGAATTGTTTGTCCAAAATACCTTTATCCAGGATCCAGGAACTGATTAAAAGCTACAGGAAGCGACTAGAGGCTGTTATCTTTGCAAAAGGAGGATCTACTAAATATTAATGTCACTTTTCTGTTGAGGTGCCCATACTTTTGCACCGGTCAAATTTTGGTTTAATGCATATTGCACATTTTCTGTTAGTACAATAAACCTCATTTCAATCCTGAAATATTACTGTGTCCATCAGTTATTAGATATATCAAACTGAAATGGCTGTTATAAACACCAAAATATTTAGAACTAAAAATGATTAAGATTAATAGGGGTGCCCAAACTTTTTCATAGGACTGTATATATATATATTTACTTTCCCTATCAATTTCTATCACTTTTCTAGATCTCTGCTTGCTGTCATTTATTCTGTTACTTCCAATGGATAAAACTCTGACCATGTGTTAGGGAATGGCAGACGATAATTCCCCAGAAGCTGCTGGTGAACCCTGGAGGGAGGGGCACAAGGGACAGTGAGCCCTAAACTGAAGCCCCCCGCTTTCCCTTCCTATTGCCAGACCCTATTCTAGGTAATAGGCGACAACCACGAAGACAATCCCTCCCTGAATACGTGAAACACAAAACGCAGACAAGACGAACAACAACAAAGGGAGGTCAGCTAGCCAGGGTTCGGTAACAGGAGAGCGATGCAGTGCCAAAACGGAGTCCAAAAGAATAGTCAGTAGGGAAGCCAGAGGTCAAGGATTAGAGTACAAGTAATATAACAGCAAGCAAAACCAGAAAGCTAGAGGCAATAACTGGCACCAGTGTGACTGTGAGCCAAGACTAAATAGGGGAGGAAGAACCCGCCCTGAACCTGATAGGAAGGAAAGCTGTCAATCACTGAATGGACAGAGGGAACAAGGGCAGAAGACGGGTGTGGTGCAAATCCAATTACAACACTAGAGCCGTGTTCACACAGTACAACTAAAAACTTTAAGCAGATTATCAAACTGCACACGCCTCCTGCGCCGCAGCACGTGAGCAGAGGGTGGCGCAGAGGCCCGAACAGGCAGAGATGTTACACCATGATCATGTGATATACAGTCCATGATCATGTGATATACAGTCCATGGTCATGTGATATACAGTCCATGGTCATGTGATATACAGTCCATGATCATGTGATATACAGTCCATGGTCATGTGATTTACAGTCCATGGTCATATGATGTACGCACAGCTCGTTATAGTTACAGCACAGTAATCAGACATCTGCCTAGTAACGGGTTGTGCAAATGTGTGTGCATTACATGACCATGGACTGTATATCACATGACCATGGACTGTATATCACATGACCATGGACTGTATATCACATGTACATGGACTGATTTTTATGTGCTGTAAGTAAGCACAATGAATGACAGCAAGCAGAGATCTAGAAAATCATGAAGAATTGGTATTGAAAGTATACCAACCATTTAATATTGTACAATTAAAAAATATTAAATGAATTAAAACATCCTTGATATGTGAATTTTAAATGGATTATTATTATTATTTATTTTTAGAGCTCCATTAATTCCATGGCGATGTACATTTGAGGGTTTACATACAATACATAAAAAGTACAATGCTAAGGGCTCGTTCACATCAGCGTTGCCCTCTCCGTTGTGCAGATTTCCGTTTCCTGCATAAAACAGAGGCAGGATATGGAAACCTGCAGGAGTCTTTCTCACCCATTCATTTGAATGGGTGAGAGAGATGTCCGGCCGTGAGCGGCGGTGAGCGTTTTGCACTCTCTGCCGCGAGAAGGGTTTTTTGAGTCGGACATGCAGTACTCTGTGTCCGGATTAAAAAATCCGGTTTCGCAGCGGAGAGCATAAAACGCTCACCGCCGCTCACGGCCGGACCCGGTCTGTGCTTTGCGTCTTCTGGCATGCAGAAGACGGAAAGCACAGAACGGAAAGTAGAACGCAGGTGTGAACCTAGCGTAACAATGAACAACTGATACAGTGGGACAAAGGGCCCTGCCCACAAGGGCTTACAATCTATGAGGGAAGATGGACAGAGACAGTAGGTGAACCTGTTCAGATGTGATGTGGTGACAGTAGCATTGGAGGTGGTAGGTCTTCCTGAAAAGGTGAGTCTTCAAGGTCTTCTTGAAGCTTGTGATTGTGGAGGACAACCTATTGTGTCGTGTTTAGTGAGTTTCAGAATATGGGGGATGCACGGGAGAAGTTATGTGAAGAGTAGGTATTGGGAGATTAGGTAGGAGAGAAGTATGGGGCACATGCCACTAATATCTGATCAGTAGGGGTGTGACTATTGATGCCTATCAATTTCTTGAACAATGTGTCAGTACTGCCAGCAAAGTACAATGATATTTTGATTCCATTCAATTTTCATACGAACAGCCACATTGTACTCAAGCAGCAATGGTTGCACAGAACCAACAGGGGGGACCAGACTGCAATGGGCAAATGGCTATGGTAAACATATGGCTCTTGTTCTACAGCAAGGGTTACACAGAATCAGTGGCGGGAACAGAGTTTAATGGGCATGGTAAACACATTAGACTTTTTATTTATTTTGCATTTTGTTCTTTTGTAGGTTTGAAACCCCATCAACACACGTTTAAACTACGTTTCATTTAATGTAATAAATATATCATTGTAATTTCTGTATGGCACACTATTAATAATGTCTTTGTATAGAAATAACTTAAATAAAGACTATTTGTTACATGTCTAGGTCTAGGTCTGGAAAAGGTTAATTGAGTTGGTAAGCCCTGCCAAAGCTGAGTATTACTTCCTGTGTCTACAGGCAGAAAAATATACATTTCATTTCCTGCACGGCAAGAATACACTTAAAATCTGTAACCGTAAAAGTTCTTACGCTTCTAACAAGTGTAATGTTTGCCAACATAGTTTGTGATGTGATGAATACACTTTTAGTTCAACGCATGTATGAAAATCTAACTATATATAAATATAACATATTTAGGATCACAAAATCTTATCACGATATGTTATTTATAGCAAATACTGACAATATTTGAACAGCTTAGTTTTACATACCAAGATGGTGACGGTTCAGGCCAAGTTTTCTTTATCGGACATTTCATGGGAGGAGTGGAGTGAAAAAATGTCCACAGCCGTCTTTGTTACTGTAATGCATAAAAACAATGCAGAAAGTTGTCTTCTTTAGTGAACAAAGGTGTCGCAGGCTGGAGGAGGCATTGAATATGATCCGTGTATTGTCCTTTGTTGTATTGTATGTGATGAACTGCTCCGTAAAATGCTACATTTGCAGGCACAGACAGAAAGAAATGAATTCCAGATGAAAACTGTTCCAACATCTGCAAATCCTCCTTCTGCTTCACATAGGGATTTTTGGCTTTCTGAATGGAAAATAAGAATATTACTGTGAAGGTGCCACTAAAAGTTTAACAATACAACAATACCTAACACACACACACACACATATATATATATATATATATATATATATATATATATATATATATATACATTTTATATATTTTTTAAATAAATATTTTATACAAAGAGCAGCAATAACATTAAAGCCACAGACAGGTATAGTAAATAACACAGATTATTCCACGAGAACGGTACGTGTCAAGGGTTGGATAAATAAAGCAGCACGTGAACAGTCAGAACTTGTACATTATGTGTTAAAGGAAGGAAAAATGGCTATAAATAAGAATTTGAATTGGCTAGAGGACAGATCATCAGGTCTTGTGGGGTGTTCCTATTATGTGGTGGTTCGTACCCACCAAAAGAAGCCCGAGAAAGGACAACCAGTGATCCTGTGACAGTCAAGTCAAGAGTTAGTATAGCACAAATTGCTGAGAGAGTTAATGCTGACTGTGTTGGCAAAATGTTAGAAATAATAGTGCACTGCAGCTTTCTATATATGGGGTGGCGTAGCTTCAGACTGCTCAGAGTAGCCATGCTGATCTCCAACAGTGTCAAAAGTGCCTACATACGAGCATTTTAACTAGAGTATACAGCTATGAAAACAAGGTATGGCAAGACTGGTTCAAGTTACCATAATAGTGTCAAACTTTGCAGTCAATGGGTTTGAGCAACAGAAGGCCACTCCAGGTCCCACTGAGATCAACTCTACTAAGAACTAGAAAGTGAGGCTACAGTGGCCGCAGGCTCATTACTACAAGACGGATAAGGCCAAGAAGAAACTGAGTGCCTTTACAAGTCTTGGTTTCTGTTACTTCATGCAGATGTTAGGGTCCGAATAAATCACGTGAATCCTTAGATCCATTCTGCCTTATGTGAGTGGTTCATGTTGGTGTTACGGTGTGGAGTCACTTCTGCACCAGTGGCCAGATCTCACCAATCACACTGGTATGGCATTTACATTACAAACCATAAGGTATTTTTTAAATGTTTTCTCCCAGATGAAATGAGAAGAAACACGTTATATATGTTATATCTCCTTGCTTGTCTCGGTGCCTAGTACTGCAGCCTTGCAGCGCTTAAGTCCTGGGGTTGAATCCTGTCAAGGACAACATCTGCAAGGAGTTTGTATGTTCTTCCCGTGTTTATGTGGGTTTCCTCCGGGTACTCCGGTTTCCTCCCACACGCCAAAGACATACTGATAGGGACTGTAGATTGTGATCCCTATATGGAACAGTGACTGTCGATGTCTGTAAAGCACTGCGGAATATGATGGCAGTATACAAGTAAGCATAATAAATAATAATTAGAGATGAGCGAACAGTAAAATGTTCGATATTCGATATTCGTTTCGAGTAGCCGCTCAATATTCGACTACTCGAATTGAATATCGAATCCTATTATAGTCTATGGGGGGAAAATGCTCGTTTCAGGGGTAGGCAACATTCGATCAAATTACACTTACCAAGTCCACGAGTGAGGGTCGGGCTGGATCCTCCGAGAAGTCTTCTCCGTGCAGCGTCCCCGCGGCATCTTCTGGCTCTGAATTCACTCTGCCAGGCATCGGGCAATCAATGCTGGTTCTGCATCGAACTTTTCCATTTGAATAGCGAGTGGCACTCGATCGAGTACGAGTATTTCGAATACCGTAATATTTGATCGAATACCTACTCGATGGAATACTACTCGTTCATCTCTAATAATAATATATACATCCTTATGCACAGTGCTTATGTTTGATGTTTTTGTGCTTCAGCCTAGTATATATTTGTATTATAGTTGCTAGGATTACTACTGAACCTTAATGCTTGGATTAGGATTATTTTGCAGGGTTTATCTGTATATGTTATAATTAAGGAGCGTCCAAACCAAGATCGTCAGGTTTCTGATAGTCAGCTTTGGTGTGAGCGCTGCAGCCTCTTCAGTACCTTTGTATCATGGCTGTGCTTGGTAGTCCAGATCAGGCCATGTGACTGATAAACATGACATCACATGGCCTGTGAAGCATAAGTAACACACAGTGCGCTTCTGCTACTTCAACCAGCTGATCTGTGGGATCCTGGGTGTTAAACCTCCATGGATCTTCAACAGCTAAGGCTAGGTCATCAATTTAACACTCCAAAGGAATCTCTTTAGGGCAGGGGTGGGCAATTAATTTTCCCATGGGGCCACATGAGAAATTGTAACGGTTCTAGAGGGCCATGCGTGTCGCTGAAAATTTAGCTCCACCCACTTCTCAGCTGACTCCGCCCATTTTCAATCATTTTTCCATGTGCCCCACAAAGTAAAATCCTCCTACAGTCACCCTAACATTATACACCCCCATATTATAACGTCCCCCCCCCCCCAAATGTCCCACAGTATTAAGTCCCACTCCTGGTGCCCCAGTATAAACCAGCAGAAACTAGAGGGGACATTAAACTGGGGCAGCTGGAGGGGGACATTAAATTGGGGGCAACTAGAGGCAGACATATCCCCCTCCAGTTACTTTCACGGTTTAATATCCTCCTCCAGCTGCCCCAGTCTAATGTCACCCTCCATCTGCCCCCTAGTTTAATGTCCCCCCCTACATGTGCATTAAGTTTAACTGCCCCCCCTAAATCTGCCCCTAGTTCCCCCCTCTTGCTCACACATGCTGTCTCTTCTCTCTTTATCATCCAGCAGCCCCCATTGCCGGCAGCTTGCAGAAAGCACACAGTCCCGTGTGGCTCCGCCCACTAACAAGTCATAGCCTATCCTGGTGCAGGTCCTTCAAAAACCTTCCACTAGCTATGCGGCCCAATAGAAGCAGTCAGAGGGCCGGATGTGGCCCGCAGGCCATACATTGCCCAGGTCTGCTTTAGGGCATGTTTCAGTACTGCTGAGGGTGCTGATGAAATCTGCTATAATGTAGATTGTTGTTCTTTTTTTATTCTATGTATTGATTTTTTTTACAAAATTTTGTTGTTCTGGAGTCCATTTTTTTTTAATAGAAGGGATTGTATAGGACATGGTATTTGCTTGTCCTAAACCCTACTATGTTGGTGTATATTGTAGTATAGGTGGTCTATACAGGTAATAACTCAGCTGGTCTAGGGCAGTGAAGACATTAATCCCATTATTTATTTATTATGCTTACTTATATAGCGCCATCCTATTCCGCAGCACTTTACAGACATTGACAGTCACTGTCCCATATAGGGCTCACAATCTAAATTCCCTATCAGTATGTCTTTGGTGTGTGGGAGGAAACTGGAGTACCCGGAGGAAACCCACGCAAACACAGGAAGAACATACAAACTCCTTGTAGATGTTGTCCTTGGCAGGATTCGAACCCGGGACTCCAGTGCTGCAGTGCTAACCACTGAGCCACCGTATTGCCCACTTGGGCATGACTAAAGTAATTTAGTAACAGCAGATTTAGACCATGTTTTGCCATAATAATAAATTTAAACATATCAACTATGAAGGAGCAATTGTTTATTACTCCAGTGTTATTACACAACCATATTAGGGTAAGGACCCACATAAATGGAGAATTTTTTCCCAGATAGCACACTGACCCATTAATTTCTACGGGCCGGTCATGTGTGAGAGCCGACAGTCTGAGCCGCAAAATATGGAACACGTTCCATTCCTATCCGCTTTAGCATCCATACATTGAATGAAAGGGGCCGTGGAAGCGCGGCTGGTGCATGGGTGGCACATGGTTGACATTCCTGTGTCCCCCGTGTGCCGCCTGTGCCGTTCATCCACTGCAGCTGGTCAGCACACGGTCGTGTGCAACTGGCTTTAGCCTAGCAGAATCCAGTATATCCACATTAGCATTTAGAGCCTCTGCCTTGGGTTTTGTCAGGAATGCCATCTTATTTTAGCAAGGAGAGTGCAGGGTGCAGCAAAGGAATCCCAGCAAAACTCATAATAAATTGAATCTCTGATATTGGTAATCATAGCTTTTATTAATAGAGCCCACGATTAATGATAGAGCCATCGGTAACAGTTTTTAAGCCAGAAATTTTATCCTCTGCAAAGTGTGAATTCAGTAATGAAAATTTGCAGCATTTTCACAACAGATTGCATTTTTTGTTTTTTTTTAAAGAGAGTCTGTCAGCAGGAAAATCAGTATCAAACTAATGACAGTACATTGAAAGGTGGCTTCTACACTTATTAAATATGTATTTTGTATTCTGCATTGCAGCTCTATCTTCATGAAATTCAGCATCTTATTCTTATGAAATTTGGCTGAAAAGGGCTTGACGCTGGGTTCACATCAGCGTCTGGACTCCGTTATCAGGTTTCCGTCTTCTGAAACCTGTCATGCCGAGTCCGGCCGTGAGCGCCAGTGAGCGTTTTATGCTCTCCATGGCGAAACCTGTTTTTTTTTAACCGGACACAGAGTACTGCATGTTCGACTCTCTATCTGGTTTAAAAGAACGCTCACCAGCGCTCACGGCCGGACACTTTTCAAACCCATTCATTTGAATGGGTTTGAAAAGATTCCGGCAGGTTTCCGTCTCCTGCCCTGTTTTGTGCAGGAAACGGAAACCTGCAGAACGGAGACCGGGCGCAGATGTGAACGAGCTCTGAGGGGTGTTTCTATTCCTGTTAGGACTTCACTCTCTGGTCTAGATAACCGCCCATAACTTCTGCTAAGCTCTGCCTTTACTATTTGAGTGACATTTGCCTCTTGTCCACACTTTGTTTGATAGGGGTGATTATCTAGAGCAGTGTTTCCCAAACTTTTTGAGTGGAGGAGCACTATCTAGGACAGAAATTCTGTACGGAGCACTTAACATATTTTACCTAAAACCTACATAAGTGCCAAAGACAATGAGCGATATTAACGATGGAGGGGGCGGATTTCTAATTAATTGATTTTAGATATTACATTTTCTATTAACTTTATTCAAATTTTTTTCTTTTTCAGTTACAGTTAAAAAATAAAGAACTTAAATTAAGACTACCCTTCTCGAGTTCCTCCAGGAATTCCTCTTATCCGGAGAATGGAGGGCCTGGTTGCAGAGGACTCTCCTGACCCCTCTAGGTTTGAACGGCTCTGGTGGCCCTGGGTGATATTCCAGGAGTGTTCTCACTTCTCCTTTCTCCTGAGGGGGATCTGGTTGCGCTTCTGACCTTCTTCTTCTCCTTTTTCTCTTCTCCTTCCCTTCCCGGTTTTCCTTTGTTCTCGTGTCTTGTTTTCCCCCTTTGTCCGTGTCTGTAGCTTTGTTGTTCTGTTTGTCTTGCCCTTCCAGGGCCTTTATTTCCTCCCTTTATTCTCTTCTTGTTTGTACCGCTTTTATTGGTTGGCCGATTTGTATTATTTCTATTTTTGCTTTGACATTGAGTATATTATACTGTGTTGTATCATTCGGGGCCGTTCCCATTGTCCGTTCGTATTGACTGGGGCCTGCGCGCCCCGCTTTCAGATTTCCATGTTTGTTTCTTTTCTTAAACTATAAAACTTTCAATAAAAACCAATTACACATAAAGCCAGAAAGGGCAGTCAGAGACCAGTTTGGAAGTGCCGTCCGACCGTGAAGCGTTAATCCGCCAGCCTCGTATATTCGCCAAACAGACCGTAGTGCTGCACCAGTAGAATATTAGGAGTGCATGTGAACCAGTATTTTAATTTTGAAACCCTTCACATTTATCTACTTTTTTATTGTTAACCGTTTATTATCGCCATATCGTGGAGCACCTGTAGGTGGTTCATGGAGCACTTGGTGTTCCCCGGAACACAGTTTGGGAAACGCTGATCTAGAGACAAGAGAGCAAAGCCCCAGCAGGAGAAGAAACACCGCTAAAGCCCTTTTCGTTTGAATTTGAGTAAGACACTAATTTTCACAAAAATCGATTATATTGTGGGGTGGGGGTGCAGTGATGGGGGAACATTAAAGGTTTTAAGCCGATGGCTGGTCAGGTAATGGAGGGGGTGTATATCTCACCCAGACTACTCAGGTGGGTGAGATGAGAAAACTCCAGGAATGTTTGTTCTCAGCAGACAACTTTCGTCTGCTGAACATTTTGGTAAATGCTCAGTACTGGGTTGGATTTTTAGGAATGACAGGTAGGATTGGTAGTGGGACCTGTCATTCCACCCCCCTCCAGTCCACACTTTGGGGATGTTCTGGCAGCGACTCAGCTGCAGAGAGTCTCCTCATCAAGGAGGCTTAAGAAGCCAGCTCCAGCTCCTACCTTTTTGAGTGAAAATAAACTCTACCTTTGTTTTGGACTAAAAGAAGCTGGACTTGTGTGTCTATGCCACCCCACCTAGCAACTCCAGACCCTGACAAGGTGTTGTGCAGGATTAATCAACAAGACCCTACATCTAACATTGGCCTTAGGTGCCGTCCACAATTAAATTCAACCAACTATTCTTTGTGAACTGTTAAAAAAGCTCTTTTATTAAGAGTGCGTGGCCCTTTAAACACACAGAAATAAATACCTAAAAACCGCTTGTGCTGTGTTTTTTGTATTTTTCTTTACTTGACTACCTGTGACCTCTGAGGCCAAACATCAAAAGACAGAGCAGCATCCTTAAGACAGGCCATAGAAAAATTAAGCCTGGACAACCCGTTATATGCCTCACACAGTTTAATATCCCATCCACAGGGTGTTAACCCCCATCACTGCTCCCACACAATATAATGGCCCCATCAGTGTTCCCCATACAGTATGGGGGACCAGTGAAGAGACCACTGTATGGGTAGGGAGACCAGTGATGTGGTCATACAAAAATTTGGCCCAGACAACCCCCAGGATTTTGTTCCAGGGATCCCAGTCATATAATAATAATAATAAATTTTATTTATATAGCGCCAACATATTCCGCAGTGCTGTACAATTTGTAGGGTTCAAATACAAACAGAAAGATACATTACAAAGAAAGTCATTTCACACAATGGGACTGAGGGCCCTGCTCGCAAGAGCTTACAATCTATGAGGTAGAGGGGGTGACACAAGAGGTAGCAGGGGCGGCATTGCTTATCATAGGCTAAGGTCAGACCTGGACCAAGGGTCTTGTTAGTGGTCCGTTTCCGGGGTCCCCCTCTCCTTCCTCTGTTTCTTCCTACTTTCCTCTCCCTCCTACTCTCTATTTTCTTCCCTTGTTCCCCTTTGTCTCCTCTTCTCCCTTACCGTTGTTTGGCGGTGTTGACGCCTCTCTCGGCCTGTTAGTTCTTGAGAGGTCACGTCTCCATTTTTTGTGCTATTTGTTTAGTTCTCGGGCCTTTGTTATTGTTTTGGTCCCTCCTTGTTTTGATACATTTTGATTGTTGTTGTAATTCGTTCTTTCTTTTGTATTTTTGTGTTTATAAATAAAGAATGTATAAAAAAAAAATAAAAAAAAATTTGGCCCCGACAATCCAGTTAAAGATGTTGTCCATAAATTGGAGCGACCCCTGTGGCGGCCAGGGAGGTGTAATTTTTTTTAAATCTGCCACAAAAAATTCTGTGTTTCCACAACAAGGGGCCTTAGCCTAAAGGATTTATCCATCTTTCTAATATTCAAGGCCTGTCCTTAGTATAGCCCATCAACATTATATCTGTAGGATTACAAAATACAGGATCCCTGCAGATCAGCTTTACTACAGGTAATGGTAATTCCAGGAGCTGTGCTGTTCACTTGCCATACAGATTGTAGCGGCGGGTTTAGGTAGCGCAGTGGTACACATCCTATGGTGAGTGAACAGCATGGCATTGTTATTATCTGCAGCCGCAGCTGATCTGCAGGGATCCAGGCAGTGCACTCCTAGAAACAATCAGACACTGATAGTTGGTAGTACATCTGACTTGGCCCATGCTAGTCTTTCCAGGAAACCTTGTCTATGTGGGGGAGGGGTTCTTTCCAGTCAGAGCACTATACAGTGGCAGTATATGCTCCGAGCAGGATGTCATCCATAGGCTGCAGACATAAGACATGGTGACACTAGCAGCTGCTCACACACAAGCCTTCCTACAGGTGGAGGGGACGTCCCCACAAGCAGCCCTAGCGACAGGCCTGTCCCCGCCTCCCCCGCCGCCGCTCGCCCTGCTGGTGACCCCGCCGCCCCGCTGCATTGTGGGATGGGGGATCAGAGGAGGCGGCCCGGGATCTGATGGCGGCTGATCCCGTCCAGTTGAATTGGAGGCATGTGACCTCCTTTACCGGCCCGGTCCCCAGCGCTAGGCACGGACACCGCGCTGTGGTCATCCGGGAGCTCATCATCATCTTTGGGGGAGGTAACGAGGGGATAGCGGAGGAGCTGCACGTCTACAACACAGGTGAGAGGCGGCGGCGGGAACACCGGGGAGGCCGCGCGGGGGTCCGGTCATCCTGTGCCCCGGAAAGTTGTGGCTACTACTTCCATAGTGTGGGACGCTACAGAGCCCCCGCCACCATAATGAGTGGCTGCACAGTAATGTGGGCACCGTGTCCTTCACATGCCACCCACCGCCGGGTCCTGGCATCAGTTACTGCCGCTTCTGCAGAACTTCCCCCGATCCCTTCCATGTAATGGCACTTCACAGCCCCTCCTCCCGGTGCACCTGAGGAATTCTCCGAGATGACAGTGACCCCCATACTTTGTGTCACTTGTCTGCAGTGTGACCTCAGGGCACATGTACTTGTGTAGTCCTATCCTTGTTATGTCATGCCTTCCATTCATTCAACCAGCCCATTACAGAGGTATTCTTCACAGTAACTGTTGCTTTAGAAGCACTGCAGTGGTAAGGGCACAGTGCCAATGTCATGCCCATGGCAGGTTAAGGGGCATTCACACTACCACCACTGTCTGTCCTGGGGTTTCCGCCCTAAACCCCGGGGAAACTGGACAGGGGACGGCTTGCCGGGGTCTGCCTTAAAACCCATTCATTTGCAGTTGTATGCAGCCCCTCTGCCTGGAAACTGTTTTTTGGGTTTTTCTTGTATGTAGACCAAGTCCTGCATGTACAATCTTGTGTCCATGCAACAAAACAGTTTCCAGGCGGAGAGGCTGCATATGGACACCGGCGGTCACTTTTAAAAACACATTCAAATAAATGAGTTTTAAAGCTGACCAAAGGCAAGCCGTCCCCTGTCCAGTTTTCCCGGGTTTAAGACGGAAACCCTGGGGCTGGCAGCGGTGGTAGTGTGAACATACCCATCAACTGAATAGAAGATAAATGCTGGATCAATAGGGGATCCTAGCGCCCCAAATTGCGATAGTCCACAGTGCTCTAATTGATCCGCCCATGGTGCTCCAGATTGCTTATTTGCAGATTGTGATGTACATGAATATCGTGGCAACAGAGGCATGAACGTTTATGGAGAAAAAAGTGTTACATTCCTCATGTTACAAAGCCTCACCTATCTAACGTGTTACTGGTTTAATATGCTTCACCCCGGTAACAGACTCCCTTTAAGATGTGGGAGAAATTTCGGCAATTTGTGTATTGTGGGCATGTATTTTCCGAAATGTGGGCAGTACCTCATGGGTTGGTATGAACATTCCTCAAATGAACATTAGTTTTTGTATAATAAACGTTCATGTTGTGTGTGGTCTTGCCTGTAAGAGCAATGGCGGTCTAAAATCTAATGTGTATGGCACTGATGCAGATAGCAGAGCGCTCAGCTCTTCTCATCACTGTCATACACTTTTAGTAGAGTGACAAGGCACATCCTCGACCCCACTGTTACCAGGTACAGCCTTGTAGATGGGGGAATATAAGAGACGGGTCCATCATTGTGGTGGTTGGTTGTGGTCCCAGTGAGCAAACTCGCATATGTTTAGTACTTGGAAAACTTCTATAGAACTGAGTACCCCTTTAAATTGTAGTCTGATACACTTTCCATCTTGTTACTGTATATAGGCATTGGTTGTCTTTATTATTCGAATCCAATACTTCTTTTGTTTCTTTCTAGCCACAAATCAATGGTTTCTTCCGGCTGTGAGAGGTGATATACCGCCAGGTTGTGCTGCTCATGGATTTGTGTGTGATGGGACCAGGGTTCTGGTTTTTGGAGGAATGGTGGAATATGGAAGATACAGTAATGACCTGTATGAGTTACAGGTATGATATCTCTCAGTTACTCGGTGTCTGTCCTGTAATTTCTAAAATGCAAAACAGAATTTCATAGAAAACGATAGGATCTATTTAGATACTGTGTTTCTGCAGCATTTTTTATCTGCAGTGTAAATGAGTACAAAAAAATGCACCACCAAATAGCCATGTGAAGGAGCTGCAATGCTTGCCCTTCAGTGCTCACACTTGATTTTGACAGAGTTTTTGCAAGTGTGAGCATCGAAGAGTAGAGATGAGCGAATAGTATTCAAGGAATAGTTTGGAATACCTCGCTCGCATAGGAATGCATGTAAGCGGCCGAACGCCAAGGGGTTAAGCGCCGGCCGCTAACACATTCCTATGGATTGAGGTATTCGAATCAGCAATACTGAAGAGGCTACAGTGTTCGTTTATCCACTTTGGCCCCTCCAAACAGCTCATTGTTGGGGGTGCCCAGAGTTGGACCCCCGTCAGTCTAATACTGTTTGCCTATTCTGAGGAAAGGAGAAAATCCTTTTTATGCAAATAATAAGATAATTTTTCAGTTTTTTTTTATATGAGCTATATCATGTATGAAGAATCTAGAGAAGTGACAAATAATGGGTTGACAAATATTACGCTTTGATTTTATTTTTTTTAAGGCAAGCCGTTGGCTATGGAAAAAGTTGAAGCCTTACCCTTTACCCAGTGGGTCCCTGCCCTGTCCTCGTCTTGGACACAGTTTTACTCTCCATGGCAATAAATGTTATTTGTTTGGTGGCCTTGCCAATGAGAGTGAAGACAACAATAACAATATTCCCAGGTATGTATCGTGTGGCCTCATTCATAAGTGCTATGTCCAAGCTCCATTAAATTTGTTATTACTCTTCTGTAAATCATTTTTAGTACTTGTGCACCCATGAAAGCTTGGGGATTTATGCCCATTTCCCTTCTACCAGTCAGCATCTAGGATGCAGTGTTTTCTGTTATTCCTCCGTTGGCACCGTACATTGTTTTTCAAGTGCTTTCTATGTTTAATATTAGTTGTCACATTTTGTTGGCTGCAACCATCTAAGATTGCATTGACTGTTATTTCTTTTCTGCCATCTTAACGCCAGTTGTTTGCTACTTCAGACTCTACAGATGCTTCTTCGTCAAGTGCTTACATGACTATGTTCTCTGCCGTTTGGCAATTCTTATGATGATCACCTTCCTGTAGCATTGCTTCTCAGTTATCTGAATGTGATACTTGCCTTTGTGCTTTCTTGGAGGTAACATACCGTATTTTTCGGACTATAAGACGCACCTAGGTTTTAGAGGAGGAAAATAGGGAAAAAAAATTTTGAAGCAAAAACTGGTAAAATATTTAATATATGGGAGTTGTAGTTTTGCAACAGCTGCAAGGCCACATTGACAGGTGACCCTGCAGCTGTACGGGGACGCATAGAGTGTTTTTTTTTGCGGGGCCAGGTGTACTTTTTAGTTATACCATTTTGGGGAATGTCTATTTCTTAGATCACCTTGTATTGAAAAAAAAAACAGGAGGTGATTTAGAACTTTTATTTATTTCATATTTTTATTATATATTTTTAAAGCTTTTTTTTTTTTTTTTTTTTTACTATTTTATTCCCCCCCCCGGGAGCTTGAACCTGCGGTCACTTGATTGCAAGTCCCATAGACGGCAATACAACTGTATTGCCGTCTATGGGACATTCTGTCTATTAGTATTACGGCTGGTCATAGGCCCAGCCGCGATACTAATATAGCAGTGACAGAGCCCAGGAGCCTCATTAGGCTCCCGGCTGTCACCCGAACAGGTCGGCTCCTGCGATATCGCCGCGCAGGAGCCGGCCTGCAACTTCACAGGTACGGGGCCGGTGGGGACCGGCCCCGGGGGAGAAGGGGCCGCCAGTACAGACCCGGCATCCGCTGTACTAGAGAAGCGGATGCCGGCGAGGGATAGACGCCAGCCTGAAGCCAGCAGCGGGGGGACGGAGGAGCGGAATAGCATCGCCGCTGCCGCTGCTGGCTTCATGCAGGGCAGGGGAGCGCAGCGATGTCTCAGGCCCCGGCGTCTATCCCTTGCCGGCTTCCGCCTCTCTATTAGAGCGGATGCCAGGCGCCACATTCGGACTATAAGACGCACCCTTCTTTTCCCCCAAAATTTTGGGGAAAAAAAGTGCGTCTTATAGTCCGAAAAATACGGTAGTTGTTGATTTGCTTGGTAAATTAGAATGGTACCAGATATTACATTTGATAACTGAAAAGTATACAAAATACTAAACGTGTATTAACAATGCTGTGAATTGTATAATAAAGTCTTATTTTATTTTTTTAACTGTGTTCCATTTCTTCTCCATATACAAGATACCTGAATGACTTTTATGAGCTTGAGTTACGCCAAGGAAGTGGAGTTGTGGGCTGGTGTATTCCGCAGACCAAAGGTGCCCCTCCCACACCACGGGAGTCCCATTCAGCAGTGGTATATAGTAAAAAGGATCGTGGTAAATCAAAGCTGTATATTTTTGGAGGAATGTCTGGATCTCGACTCTGTGACCTATGGGAATTAGATATCGGTGAGAATATACAGATTTATGTTGGCTTTCATTTACACTTCTTGTTATTCTATAAGTTGTGGCAGCTTTTTAAATGAAAATTCAGTAATGCACAACAATATACAGTGAAGGAAATAATTATTTCATCCCTTGCTGATTTTGTAAGTTTGCCCACTGACAAAGACATGAGCAGTATATAATTTTAAGGGTAGATTAATTGTAAGGGAGCCTTCACATGGAGTAAACGCGCGTGTATTTTTTGCAAAATGCACGTGTAAAAATAAGACTCCCATTGACTTCAATGATATTTTTACACATGTAAAAATACGCCTGTAAAAATACGTCTGTAAAATGTCATTGAAGTCAATGGGAGTCTTATTTTTACACGTGTATTTTGCAAAAATACATGAGCGTTTACTCCGTGTGAAGGCTCCCTACAGTGTGAGAATATCAAAAATAAAATCCAGAAAAACACATTGTATAAATTTACTTGCATTTTGCATAGAGAAATACATATTTGATCCCTCTGGCAAACAAGACTTAATACTTGGTGACAAAACCCTTGTTGGCACACACAGCAGTCAGACGTTTTGTTTGTAGTTGGTGATGAGGTTTGCGCACGTCAGGAGGAATTTTGGTCCACTCCTCTTTGCAGATCATTTCTGCAAAGAGCATTTCTCTTCCTCCAAACACGGCGAGTTGAGTTAATGTCAAAGAGCTCAATTTCTGTCTCATCTGACCACAGCACCTTCTTCCAATGACTTTCAGAATCATCCAGATTGGTCAGATGAGACAAAAACCGTAGCAGAACTTTTCTGTCCTATTTATTGTAGTGGTGAGACTTCTCTGGCGTGTGAACATACTCTAGTCAGATAATGCCTCTACCTAATTTGACCTTGTCACTTGTATTTTGTAGTTTCTGATCTTTTGTTTCTCTTGTTGACTGTTGATATGCTTCTTGTAGAAACCATGACATGGAGTAGTCCAGAGGCCAAAGGAATATTTCCTTTACCCAGAAGTCTTCACACTGCAAATGTTATAGGAAATAGGTGAGTTCAGACTTCTGAATTGCCTTCTGATCCCTTACAGTCGAGCAGTGCACAACTGGCAATATAAAGTAGAATTTATTTGTATTTATAATTTAAAGGGGCAGTCCACTTTGGACAGTAATTACTGTTGTCCTCCAATGATGAAATCTTTGTGCTTTCTTTTAGAATGTATGTATTTGGTGGCTGGGTTCCACAGACCTTAGAAGATGATAGCCCTCCCACTCAAGAGAGACAATGGAAGTGCACCAACTCTTTTGCTTTTTTGGATCTGGGTCTGTATTATTATATTTCTGACTGAAGTCTTGTCATTTGGCTGTGTACCGTATGGTTGTTGCGTGTTTTCATGTATTGCTCAGCTAAGACCATAAGACTTCTTGTGTTACTGTGAGAGACTATATATGTATTTTAAATTACTTTCTTTTATCAATCTCTAGACTCCATGGAATGGATGACTTTAATGGCTGACTCTTCAGAAGATAGAAAGCATTGGCCTTGGCCTAGAGCAGGACACTGTGCGGTCACAATTGGCAAACGTCTATATATCTGGAGTGGAAGGGATGGGTATAAAAAAGCATGGAATTGTCAAGTTTGCTGCAAAGACCTTTGGTACATAGACACAGGTAGTTGTGTTGCAAGAGCTGCTTTTTCTTAATAAATCATACATATTCTATGTTCATGTTACTTATGCCATGGCTTGTATGTGGGCTTTTCCAGAAAGGTAATATGGCAGAATCCATTACCTGTCAACTGTTAACCTTCTCCACTACACTCGAGATTCTCATTACCCTTGGAGGTTGCTTATAGTTATAAACAAGTAGCTCACATTTACTCCTTACTAATGGGTACTACTGCCTTTCCTAGAATTTCAGTTTTTGAGCATCTTTGCATCCAGCCCCTCTTCCCTAGGTCTCATTTAGAATATCTGTGGCTTTTCTCACCCCTAAGCACGCTTATATGGTCTGATTGGAGACCTGTATTGGGTGGGAGCTTCTCCCTTTATTTTGGACAGTCGCCTGGTACAAGAAAAGTGTTCTTATTTCATTCAGAATAGAGAGGTCGGGGTTCAAGCTATTGATCACTTGGCATCACGTGTAAGAATTATAGTATACGTTTAGTCGTTCCTTCCCGAAAGTTTGCTGGTGATATAACCTCCCGGATGGCAGTGTCCTCTCACCGCATCTTTTTTGAGAGAGGTCAGGTGGTTGCTTCAGTATTGTTTCTCACTGATATCACTCTTGATATAGTTCACTACTTTCTCAAAAGCCTCCCTAAGACCTTGGGAAGACGAGTGCCAGGTTGCTCCAACACATGCTTAGAGCTGCAAAAAGATTGATAGCTTTGTTTTGCAGGAGACCCCCCCCCCCCCAAGCTTTAACATTCCTTTGTGCTAGGGTCAAAGATCTGGTATCACTGGGATGTCTGACAGGTCTTCTCCATACCAAGCACAATACCGTACATAGTGGAGCTCAGCCACAAGCATTGGCTTGGGTCCTGGGTGTTGTACTTTACCAATCTTATATTAATGGCTTATCCTAAGAGTAGGCCATCAATGTCATAGTTTCTGGAAAATCCCTTGAATAAAAATCACATGCCTAGTAGTGGTGGATAATAAATGTTCCTACAAATGCATCCCTAATTATCATGTATTTGTTACCTGAATGAATATGTTGAGTATGTTTCTTTCTGCTTCAGAGAAGCCTCCACCGCCATCGCAGGTTCAACTGGTATTGGCCACCACAAATTCATTTCATGTGAAATGGAACGATCTGCCCACTGTTGAAGGATACCTTCTGCAACTGAGTCCGGAGTCGCCTGCTTCAACTGATGCTGGGAAGCCTGCGCCCCTCAGTGAAATCTCTGCACTCAGTTCTACCATCACATCCACAGCACGTGCTGGTCCACTGCATTCACAGAGCGGGCTTGTGTGTCCTCAGCGGTTTGAGGAAGGTAAGTTACAAAATAATAGCATGATATAATTGAGATTGTAGTTCCCCAAGAAAAATATTTATTTATTTATTTAATACATTGTGGTATTTCTTTTTGTCAGCATAAAACATCCAAAGAAAATACTTGGTACAACAACATTGAACATAGGATTATTATTAAATGATGCAGCGAAAAATCATATGAACATATCAGGAGAGTAGCAATATATACCATTAAAGGACAGAACAAAACCAGCTAAAGGAGGGGAAAGTCATCAGCTCTGGGCTAGCATTAATGAGCAGAAATAATGATTTTTGCCTCCAAGTATACTTTAAAGACAAAGGGGATAGGACTGGGATATGGAACCAAGCTTCTGTCCACCTATTATATATAGTTGAAGGGTATTAGCACAGACATCCCATGGTGAATATACTTCGTGGAAAGCTTCCACTCTGTCCTAAATGGTGGCAGTAAGGTTTTTAGTGAGTGCAATGGGGCCCAGAAGTAGGCTAGTGATATGGGTTATTCCAGCATATGGAGTTGGGGTGGGGTCGGAGGCCAACCACAGCTTTTTGATTTTCATCCATTTTGTATAGGTTCGCACTGAGATTCTACGCAGGTAGGTATCCCAGTAATGCTGGATAATATTTGGAACCTCTGCCCAGGTCCCTACTTGCCATGATCACGGTTTTCTCAATACTTTGCTTTTTCCGAGCCCAAATGAATCTGAATAAACTGGACTATAGTATATGGAAACTTCTGTCAGGAACCAAAACAGAAAAGTCTTATTCTTTGCTGAGCAAGGCTGGGAGTCTGTCTACATACTGTATGTTGTGCAGAGTAGAAACATGTGATGTGCTAGCTGCGATATTGGTAACTTATGGGATTTCTACAGGTCATGAATTCCTGTAGACTAACGTTACATCTGATATGTCAGTGAATTTCACTGGACATCTCTTATGTGATCAATGTATGATCAGCTGATTGGTGGGGTAATGGGTTGTTGGACCCCCACCAATTAGATATTTGTGACCTATTCTAAAGAAAAGGTATCTCTGAACTAGAAAACTACTTTAACTGAAAGCTTTTGCATTTTCTAAATAACCTTCCCCCCACAGAATAAAACAGACAGCATGTTGTAGAGCAGAAGGAGCTGAGCAGATTGACATTTTCAGTATATTTGGTTATTTATCCATTTATATCTCTGTTATTTCCATGTTGGGAAATCAAGGAGGTGGTCGTATTAGTGACTAACCATTATCTTTGTATGTACAGGCATGGACGAAGCTATCAGTCATTGATCAGACCGCTTCCTTAACTTCTCCAAATGGAAAGAGTAGAGATTTCAATAGATATACTGAATCCTTTGATACAAACATACACTCACCGGCCAATTTATTAGGTACACCTGTCCAACTGCTCGTTAACACTTAATTTCTAATCAGCCAATCACATGGCAGCAACTCAGTGCATTTAGGCATGTAGACATGGTCAAGACAATCTCCTGCAGTTCAAACCGAGCATCAGTATGGGGAAGAAAGGTGATTTGAGTGCCTTTGAACGTGGCATGGTTGTTGGTGCCAGAAGGGCTGGTCTGAGTATTTCAGAAACTGCTGATCTACTGGGATTTTCACGCACAACCATCTCTAGGGTTTACAGAGAATGGTCCGAAAAAGAAGAAACATCCAGTGAGCGGCAGTTCTGTGGGTGGAAATGCGTTGTTGATGCCAGAGGTCAGAGGAGAATGGCCAGACTGGTTCGAGCTGATAGAAAGGCAACAGTGACTCAAATAGCCACCCGTTACAACCAAGGTAGCCAGAAGAGCATCTCTGAACGCACAGTACGTCGAACTTTGAGGCAGATGGGCTACAGCAGCAGAAGACCACACCGGGTGCCACTCCTTTCAGCTAAGAACAGGAAACTGAGGCTACAATTTGCACAAGCTCATCGACATTGGACAATTGAAGATTGGAAAAACATTGCCTGGTCTGATGAGTCTCGATTTCTGCTGCGACATTCGGATGGTAGGGTCAGAATTTGGCGTCAACAACATGAAAGCATGGATCCATCCTGCCTTGTATCGACGGTTCAGGCTGGTGGTGGTGGTGTCATGGTGTGGGGAATATTTTCTTGGCACTCTTTGGGCCCCTTGGTACCAATTGAGCATCGTTGCAACGCCAAAGCCTACCTGAGTATTGTTGCTGACCATGTCCATCCCTTTATGACCACAATGTACCCAACATCTGATGGCTACTTTCAGCAGGATAATGCGCCATGTCATAAAGCTGGAATCATCTCAGACTGGTTTCTTGAACATGACAATGAGTTCACTGTACTCCAATGGCCTCCACAGTCACCAGATCTCAATCCAATAGAGCATCTTTGGGATGTGGTGGAACGGGAGATTCGCATCATGGATGTGCAGCCGACAAATCTGCGGCAACTGTGTGATGCCATCATGTCAATATGGACCAAAATCTCTGAGGAATGCTTCCAGCACCTTGTTGAATCTATGCCACAAAGAATTGAGGCAGTTCTGAAGGCAAAAGGGGGTCCAACCCGTTACTAGCATGGTGTACCTAATAAAGTGGCGGTGAGTGTATACATCAATCTGCTTACAGATTATTATTTATTTCTATAGCACCATTAATTCCATGGTGCTGTACATTTGAGGGTTTACATACAGTACACAAAATCTACAAACAGGTATAATACTAACAATGACCGACTGGCACATGGGATAGAGGGCCCTGCCCACAAGAGCTTACAATCTATGAAGGAAGAGGGATAGAGACAGAAGGAGAGGGGGAGACTGTACAGATGGTGGTGCGGTGATAGTGTTATTGGAGGTTGTAGGCCTTCCTGAATAAGTGAGTCTTCAGGGCCTTCTTGAAGCCTGTGCATGTGACAGGTTCCCTTAAAGACACATTGCAAGGTGAAGAAAGCCTTTACATGCGCCTAATTTAGGCTTATTACCCAGTGATAAAGGGACTATCAAAACCAGTGTATATAATGTAAGGCTTAATAAACTCCCTATCCCCCACTACTGATCTTACAGTCCATATAAAGGTGAGTAACTCTTATACCATGATAAGTCCGCCAATAACACGCATTATAATGTATACTGTTTATGATTAATACTAGTATAGAATTTAGAAAAAATATAATACTTTGATATTTTTAACCCAGGTGTGGACAGCCCTGCGTCTCCTGAAGTCAGGGTGGACATCTGTCAACAAAACAGCAGTGGACTGACCAGTCAGGTGCGCATCAATCTGACACTTGCCTATATTGTGGAATTGTTAATCTTTGCCATCATTTCTCAGACAGGTTGCAATTTACACTGCCTTGTTAAGTTATTTTTCAATAGTGTTAAATTCCTGTTTGTGTTCTTTTCTGATTTACTAGACATCTCCATCCATGTATGTGCAGCATAGCGCTTCAGACCATGACATTGTGGATATGAAGGAATCTCTGGCTGAGAAAAAAACACTATCCAGTGGAAATACAGAGCTAAATGGCAAATTAAAAGGGTCAGCTGGATCAAAATCATCAGGTAAGAGGGACAATGTCTAGAGACAGAATAGTCTGCATGCGTTAGACAAGCATGAGGAATGTTTTACAAGGTGCACCAGAGGAATCTCAGATGCATCCAAGTAAAAGAACATGACAATACTAGGCTGAGATTAAGGTCACCCAAATGTATGCTTAGAGAATGGAGCTGAGAATCCGATTCATTGAGGGACTGCAGTGTAAACCATTCCTAGAGAAGCTTTGCGTTTGCTTTACAATGTACCGTTTTGGTATGTGAGTGCAGTGAAAGAGACGTTTAATGGGTTGTCATTTACTTTGTGTCCTAGGTCTTCATACATCATCTAAATTGAATGATGTGCATGACTTGGACATAGGAGTTTTAACACCTGAGGTTTCTGCATCCTGCATTGTCTCCAGTGCACAATCTATGGTAACCCAGCAGAGCATTAAAACTGAGTCATCACGTACAAATGTGGCACTTGTTAGAGATGAAACTTCACTAACTACACTCAGTACACATTCTGAAGGTTTGAAACAAGTTTCACATACTGTATTTTGAGATGTGTGAACATTTCATATCTAGAACTAGATTTTCTTTTCTTGTATGTTATTACAAATTGTGCTTAGTTTCCTAGTTCATGTTTCAGCACTGGTTTGCTATTGTTCCGTTTAAGCGATTATCCAGACTCAATATATTTGATCAATTTGAATAGTCTAAAACCACGACCTGAGTAATGCTCATCTCTGCCGTGGCCTGCAGCCCCTCTGCTGCTGCTCCCAGTTCTCCCACTATTCTCTGTATTTTGGTCTCTAATATGACTCTAATATGTAACTGCTGCAGCCATGGTGGTCTCATTGTTACCTGCCATACTAGTCTTATGGTTTTGAAATGTCATTGGTGAAGGCCACGATACAGAGACCCATAAGAGGTCACTGACATGAGTATTACCGTTCGTTCTTTTGCACCAGAACATTTTAAGGGGCCCTTCTTTTTCACTGGAAAGTGGTGTTAGCTTTGGCTTAGTTTAAAAGTGCCAGGTTTATTTCACACAGTCCTGGTTTAATTAAAGGGATACAGGATTAGAAAAACAGACTTTTTTTTATTTATTTATTTTCTTTCCAAAAACAGCAGCCTGTGTCTAGTATTGCAGCTGAGTCCCATTCACTTCAATGGAGCGGAGATGCAATACCAGGGACTGAGGCACTGTTTCTATTAGGGAGCACAGTGTTTTTCTAATCTTGGAGTAAAAATAGAAAAAGTGGGTTTGATACAGATATAAAGTAGTCACTTCATCCCATAAATTATCTTCTAAATTTTGTTTACATGTTGGATAAGTGTTAAAAAAAGGATTGACATCAGTTTCAGTTCTTTTGTGGTTTAGTAATGGTAATTTAATATGGAATATGCCTAATTCTTTTTCCTTTCCCTTTAGCTGCATTGTCAACAAGCGAACAGTGCACTTCCCTGGCAAAAAGCACCTCCGTAAGTAAAATGTCTTTCCATATGCACTTGAAGTATCATAAGATTATATTATATGATCTCTGCCCTTCAGGCGTATACAACCAACATCAACTAAGAGATGTGCAATACAGAGTACAGCATGCGCTTGCATGTAAGATGTATGTAAGTCCTGCACACTTATAGTCCCCTAATTCTACAATTGTGCTCAGAGCAAGGCTATGTTCACTAAATGCTTAATTATTACCCTGCAGTTTTATATTTTTTTTTGTTTTTCCCCCCTCCAGGTCTACCTACAACGGAGTTAACTTATTTAAAGTGGTTGGCCACTCTCCCAATAAAAAGGTAACATTACTGCCTCTCACAAATGCCCGTATACATTACATATTCTCCATTTGCTGTAAACAGTCGCCAGCTCTATAAGAACGCTTGTCTCCTCTATAACATGGTGTCTGCAAAAGCAACAAGCGCACATCATTCACAGAACTGTAACTGCTCGCACACTCCTGACCGATTCTCTAGTTCGGGATGTAGTGATGCAAGTTAGAGATTTGTGAGAGATGTGCGCTCATGTGAATGCATATTGCTATTGATGTTGCAGGTGCCATGTTATGGGCAAAAACAGGGTTTTTGCGGAACTGGTGGTTGCTTTACTAGGTGGTGAGTCTAAAACTATGTAAGTAATAACATATGTAATTACAGAGGCATTTGTGGGGCTTATATAAGTGTGTGGGAGCAGTGTTAGATTTTTTTTTAACGGGAGCGTGGTCAATGCCTTTAAATGTATTATTTTTCTTTTTTACAATGTTTCTCAGTTAGATTTTTGCAGCCTACATGGATTCTCATATATCCAGGCTGCTCGCCTTTAGTGTAAAATCTGCTACAGAGCTTATCTCACAGCCTGGTCTGTAGCCCTGATCTCTCTTCTCAATGAATAATCTAAGCAAGTGATGGTGTCAAAGGTGACACAGCAAGACATTTTGGGTGACACACATTGGCAGCTACTTATTATGTTCTTGCAATAAGCAGCTGCCAATAATTTTTACTCACTGTCCATGCTTCTGTACTGCCCGCTCTGCTGCTTCCTCTAGATGGTGCTATACATACATCACAACGCTGAAGAACGCCTGATGCTACATACAGCGCCTGGCATTCATCAGCTATGTGGGGTTGGGAGGAAAAAATGGGTGTGTGCTTTAAGAAAAAAAAGGGGGTCATGCATTGTGTGTGGGGGGGTATAAAAGGGGGTCATATACTGTGTGTGAGAGGTAAAAAAAGGGATCATAGGGTCATGTACCATGTGATGGGCCCGAAAAACAGGGTCGTATAGTGTGTGATGGGCCAGAAATACATATATCAAAAATATAACTTTTGCTAATTTTGTGACCCACTGAGCTCAAAAGGTTAGCCATCACTGATCTAAGCTGACCTTTTTACAGCCAAATAAAATGACCTTAAGTGAAAAAGGATGTCAGCTGGAATAAAAAAAAAATTGCACATATGCATTTATTTCCATAATACAGTCAGTGCAATAAAAATGTGTCCATGGCCTAGAAAGTTTTACTACCTTTTTAATAAACTTGTCATAAATCAATAATACAAGCAAATAAAATAAACTCTGTAACATATGATATGGTTCTTTTACACTTATGAGGCTATTTTACTTTCCCTCTTAACTGCAATTCAATCTACAATCTGTGCTGAATCTGTCTTGCTTTCTCAAGAAGGACTACAGCTCACATAGGTATCAAATGACATATGTATATAGAAGTCTGTGGAGTGTGAATGGGAAAAGATTAAGCAGGAGCAGAGTGAGCAAAGAGAAGCAAGTGCAGCTCCCAGAAAGTTTCTAGATCACCCCCAAGGTCTTTATTAACATCCATATTGGTCAGTATTTCTCTGTTAAAGGGATTCTACCACTAAAACACGTTTTTTTCTAGTTAACACATCGGAATAGCCTTTAGAAAGGCTATTCGTCTCCTACCTTAAGAAGTGCTCTCTGCCGCGCCGTTCGTTCAAAATACCGGTTTGTACCGGTATGCTAATGAGTTCTCTCGCAGCGATGGGGGCGTCCCCCATCACAGGAGCAGCGATGGGGGCGTCCCCATTGCAGCTCGAAAACCGACCGCAGCGCCGCCTCTATGGTCTTCTGTATCCTCCCCTTGCTTCTTCAGCGTCCTGTTGGAGGCCTGCGCAGTACGCTCTGTTCGGCGAAGATTGCCGAATGTACTGCGCATGCGCGAAATTGCGGTCCCCGCCATAGTGCGGGCACTGCAATTTCGCGCTTGCGCAGTACGTTCGGCAATCTTCGCCGAACAGAGCGTACTGCGCAGGCCTCCGACAAGACGCTGAAGAAGCAAGGGGAGGATACCCAAGACCATAGAGGCGGCGCTGTGGTCGGTTTTTGAGCTGCAATGGGGCCGCCCCCATCGCTGCTCCTGCGATGGGGACGCCCCCATCGCTGCGAGAGAACTCATTAGCATACCGGTACAAACCGGTATTTTGAACGAACGGCGCAGCGGAGAGCACTTCTAAAGGTAGGAGACGAATAGCCTTTCTAAAGGCTATTCCGACGTGTTAACTAGAAAAAAATGTGTTTTAGTGTCCATTACATTACAAGTATAACATGCTGTGATGGTAAAGTCATTTTTTGGTGACTTTTCGGTATTTGGTTTCTGTATGAGGATTCTTTATTACCTGGAATATGTGAGCGCCCAGGAGAACCTAACCATGCTGACATACTGACCTTTCCAGAAATCTAAAGAGAACACAAATTATGGATAGCCTTCCTAAGGGTGTTATTTGTGGTTTGCTGACAGACGAATGGTCAAACTGGAGAACAGACGGCATTGAAGAATGGACGGAGGCAGTGGTATGATGTCGGAATCTTCCAAAGCAATAGTGCTGAGGTCACGCACTTCTTTTTACTTCCAGACAGCAATCAGAGTTCAACAAACAAGGTGCGATATATGTTACTAATAGATACATTGTAATTGTAAATAACTACCATTATACGTGTGTTGCCAGAGATGTCACATGTCCTTTGTTCGTTTTCTTCCTGATGAATTATGTATTATAGGGGTTTCCAACCATATCTATTCATCTGGGGAACAGTTATTGTACTGTTTTACTCTGATAGGAGTTTGTTTGCCACAGGCTTTGGGCTTTCTGTGCACCACCAAAAAGCAAAAGCATGAATTACAAGAGAAAGAAAGAGCTGTCTGTCTGCAGGAGAGGACAAGTGCATTATTGCGTCAGATTTATGTGGAAAATATAGAGATTTTTTTTTTTTTTTAAAGCAGTATTTATTATCATAATTAGCTTTAGGCAAAAACATTCGATATCAAAGGAGGAAAAGTATTAAAAAATATATATCTACAAGTAAACTGAGTGTTTCTATACAGAAAAATACAAATCGCAGAATGTAGAAAATGCAGAAATTAGAATCACTTTGACCCTATTTTATCTCATTTTGCACGTTACAATTGAGAATAAATATGATTACTAAAGTGTTCCTAGAGATCAGCCATGTCTGTCCTCTCTCCTCCTCACTGTCCTGTGTCTGGCTGAAAGACAACTGGCTTCAGCAGTCTTCTCTCTGCTATGGCCTTTCTGCAGTAGGACAAAAGGATTAAGCCCCACCCTCTTGGCTAAGTCACTTCCCCTCTGTTTGTCCCCAGTTGGAGGATAAAGCAGATCATCAGAAGTGTTGTTTTCCTGCAGGATTTCCACAAGACTGTTTGCCTGTTTCAGGTTCATGCAAGATAGACAGCTGACTGACAAACAGTGAGTGCAACTATATTGCTTGCCTAATTTTAGTATTTCTTTTTAGCTTTAAAATTCCTTTAAAGGGATTTTCTTAATATAGGTCATCAGTTGAAGATCAGCAGGGGTCTGGCACCTGGTATCTGCACAGCTGTTTGAAGCAGTAGGGCAACTTCACCAGGAAATATGACATTGCATTCATGAATTCCATGAATATGAATGAGACTGAGCTGTTATACCAAGTACAGCTGCTGAACATTGTATGGCACTTACTGCTTGGTTTTCTGTGAAGAGGTTGCAGTTCTCACTTTAGTCTCTTTATAGACAGCTGATCAGCAGAGGTCCCAACAGAATAGACTAAAGGTTATAATACATGGTTATAGAACTGGAGCACGGGTACTATGGAGCTATAGGTATAGCCTTTATGGTTGTATGAGATCCCATGGTATGCTTACAGTATACACTGACTCGCTAATATTGCAGTTTCTTTTTCATTGCTATATATTTTCCTCTTTGCAGGCTGCAGATTCAGACTTATCCGACTACACAATGTTAAAGAAACATGACCTGTGTCCTGGAAGTGTGTACAGATTTAGAGTGGCTGCAATAAATGGACGTGGAATCGGTCCTTTCAGTAAGATCAGTCAGTTTAAGACTTGTATTCCTGGATTTCCTGGGGCTCCATCTTCGGTAAAAGTCACAAAGGTAAAAAGAAGCAAGAAAGGTGGAGGTCACAGTAAGGGCCCTGCAACCATCATAGATGCCTATAAAGGCAATAAAATTCTCATGCATAATACTTCGCTTGAGACCATTTTTTGCATTTGTCCATGCTTCATATAACATGGCACCAACTCAGGAGCTGGTCAGGTGCTATAGCTGTGGGGTCTCCCCTGTTCTACACAGCAAGTTTCAGAGAACAAAACAACATAAAAACATTAGGCATCCAGAAAATGCGCGGTGAACGCTATAGCTGAAAAAAAATTGAAATGTTCGAAATGCTTTTTGAAAGCCAGTAATAACAGGATTTGTTATAATGACTTTAAAGTGATAGTAGGATATGATACAGGGAGAAGATCTGCTTTTTGCTATTTAGGTTTATATTATTATATAAAGCTATCAGTCACTATGTGTGGGCGGAATAGTCAGGACTCTCATTATGTCTCCTAAGAGTCCTACTCCAGATCACATAAAGCCATAGATCACAGAGATCAGCTTCTCTATTTCATCATATCCTTTTCTCCAAATGGGCATAAGAAATCACCTGACGGGTTCCCTTTACAGATTACATTACACAAATATATCCTCTTATAATTCATATTTGTGAGGGTCCTGGATTCCTCGCTCTTTCCTTACCTAAGGAGACACTAGGGTTTTTTGAAGTGTGGAACCAGTGCAGAAAATCCAAGGCAGTATTTGGGGTTAGGTTAGGGCTATATGGTGCCACAAGATCACAATGTCTCTTTACTACATCTCAACTTATAAAGCTCAGAACCTGCTTTAAGGAAAATGGGGATGGTTTTGCAAACAGTATAATTTACTTTGTATTTATTTCTTTTGCAGAGTACTGACTGTGTTCATATCTCCTGGGAATCACCTTCTTCACCAACAGGAAACATATTAGAATATTCTGCATATCTAGCCATACGCACTTCTCTTCCTGAGGCTCAGAACCAGCTGGCATTTGTAAAAATTTACAGTGGCTCAGAGACATCATGCACTGTCACCGCTTCCCAGCTTGCTAATGCTCATGTTGACTGCAGCTCACGGCCTGCAGTGGTATTCAGGATTTCAGCAAAGAATGAGAAGGGTTATGGACCAGCTATTCAAGTCAGATGGCTGCAAGGTGAGTGCACACTTTCTTTAGTACAGCTTTTACTATTAAACTTACCGGGTTATTAGTCTTAACTTTTTTTTTTTTATTAATAAATATTCTTAGACTAATATTAAATATAAGGCCTTACAGGACAATCCACAATTTTTTTCAGTATTACAAAAACTAAAAATATAATGCAGTGCACTTTATCCATCTCTTTACAATTGATGACCTGTCCTTGTGCTAAGTTATCAAAATTGGATTGGTAGAGGGTCTGAATCTCGGCACTCCCACCTGTCAGGTCAGTGTTTGCCAGAGCATGCCTCATCTTCACTGTTTAATAGGGCCAGCGTCAGAATCTGGCACAAACAGGCAGAACTGAAAATATCAGTTTTATTAACACAACATCCTTCTAGTCAGTATCTTCCTAACCTTGCAGTTTCTATAATGCTTACCCTTTCTGATCTCCCTCCTCTCTGGCTGCTGTCTTCTCCAAGTGATGTAATACTACTTCTGTAACTGACCTGCACAGACACTGGACAGCTGGTATGTGAGGGGCTGGCACATAAGTTATAGATAAGCAGTGGAAGTTTTAGCCATGTTGATTTGCTATGGTTTATAAATCTGTTCACAATGCATTTATTCTATTCTGGGAATTGCAATACCTCATCCTTGTTACATAGCTATCTAATATTAGTGAGTGTGTGGAATCATTACAACAAATGTATCTTGTGTAAAATGAAATGCTGAAACGGATTCTGTTGGGTAAAGATGGCGTTAAAGGATCATTAAAAAGAAAAATTAAGACTGCAATGAATGTGTTATATGTATGATCATAGTATTGATCTATACATCCAACTAGTGCTTACAGTACTGTACAAGTAAGTCTAGGGTTCCACATTTCAGTTTGTTATGACGGATGCAGACAGCGCAACCACTGTTTGCATCCACTACGAAGAATACAATGGAAGATTTCACAAATAATGATTCTCTGTATAAGCTGATCCGTTAGAGCACTACATTGCGTAGTTCTTCGTTTTTACGGCAGTGGCATAGTTCTTCAAGGAAGTAAATTTCTCTACTTTGGTGCGCAGATGTTTTGATGTCTGAAATGATATATTTAGGGTAAAAAATATGCAAATCTATCCTCCAGGATGTAATTAGGAGAACAGTGCCTCTGTATGCTGCCCTCTAGGGGTAGCTCCCTTAACATCATACATGACTCAGTTAATAAGCCTACTGATAGGATGTGGGATTTATTGCCAAACCAATATTTTTATTCCAAAAGGAACAGATTCCCAGCTATGGACAGCGCTGTTTCGGCCTATTGGGCCTCGTCATAGCGTAGGGATACTGGTTTGGCAGCGTGAGATACTATAGACCAGGGTCAGGGGATAATCATACACATTAGGGAGAGTGTTTGCCTACATAGGCAGCATACAGAGGCACTGTTCTCCTAATTACATCCTGGAGGATAGATTTGCATATTTTTTTACCCAGATTCCTTAGCGGAGCAGGAATGACTTGTAAGTCTCTGTACGCCTATGTAGGTACACACTCTCCCTGATGTGTACGATTATCCCCTGACCATGATATATTTAGTGATTCACGATTCGAGTTTAACCATCTCAATGCTTTTCATTTCTTTGTTTTCAGAAAAAACATGAGGCTTAAAGTGGAAGGTGGTAAAAGAGAAAAAGAATCCTTTGATCTGTTTGCCACTAGCTGGGAAGAATCCTCTAAACGTGTTTTAATAGAGCTGTATGTTTCACTTTTTGTAATATTTTGTAAATCTAAAAATGTTTATTTTTACATTATGCTTCTAATTGTATAGATATACATATGATCTAAATATATGATGACAGTATATACTTTTTCATGTTATATTATAAATGTTAGTGATATGTACTCAGGTGGGACTACGTGGTACAGTTTCTAATAATTGGAGACTGCCTTTTTGCTTCCATTTTTTTTTACCACTTACATATATTTGTATCTAGTTTTAAGCAATAAAATGGTGCAAAGGGACGGGAGGGATCTTCTAGTGCAATACAGTAGGCACATAGCACTTCCCCTGAAACTAGGGTATCCTGCCAGTTTTCCACAAAAGAGTAAGTTGGAGGTAACAAGGTGTTACATGAGAAGTCTTTGTTTTATTCCTTTAAGCTATGTATGTTTACATTAGGTTGTGTATGCGTATTGCACTTTTAAAATGAACAGATATCATTTTTAGGGGTAAAATGTAATATCATATGCAAAGCGGCTTAAGGTTTATATCACAACTATTTACATACCATAGGTATTTAATATGTAGAGTCAGTAATAAAAGCATCTATTCAGTTTCAAGATGTGGCTTGACTACCGTATATTAGGGAATATTATTTAGGGGACTGCTTCCATTGGCTACTAGTACAACTCCTAAATACAGGAGGGAAGTGCTGGCTCCTATGGACAGTAGACTGTTTATGGATTGTCTGAGCATCTTTGAGGAGTAAAAATCTTCCTCTAATAGCCCTGTTGTATTTAGACTAATCTGTCAGCGCAGTAAATAACAAATTCTAGGGTATGCCACGCCTCAATTCATCAAAATTCTCTGTTCTTTTAAAGAGGACCTTTCACCATGGGGCACATGCTGTTTTATATACCGCTAGAAAGCTAACAGTTCGCTGAATTCAGCTTTAACGTCCTGAGACCCCGGTGGAGAGCTATCGATGCCGGTACCGTAGCTCTTCACTGTCAGAAGGGGGTTTCTGACAGTCAGTCAGGAACGCCCCTCCTCACAGCAGCGTCTATATCGCTGTACTGTGAGAGCGGGTAGGAACGCCCCCTCCCCTCCAGATAGTGGTCCTCCATAGACGAGTACTGGGTGGGTGTTCCTCACCACTCAGCGTCATGGCTAGGCGGTAAGTAATGCCTCCTCTCACAGTACAGCGCAATAGACGCTACAGTGCGGTGACGGCACTTATAGCTCTTCACCGAGGGCACAGAACGTGAAAGCCGATAGTGTGCTGAATTCAACTTTCTTTGAATTCAGGCATCTAAAACCGCACTTGCTCCATGAGGTGAAAGGTCCTCTTTAATATATGGAGATGATAAATCTGTGCTGGACTGGAGCTGTAAGAAATGAGACTCCTTCGGGTAAGTTCCAATGCATTGGTTCTCACCCCAAATGTAGTGGCAGCTGTTACATTCAGATTGTACAGCCAATTGTCCTCTGGAATCGGCAAGAAAAATTCTCGCTGCATGTGGATGTATTTTTCAAAACCCCATTCACATATATTGTACTTTAATTCGCGGTAAATTTGTGGTGCAGAAAAATGTCTTTTCTTTTCTTATGTCATTGTAAAACCACAGGGTGCGCTGTGTCTCGTACAGAAATCAAGAACCTTGAATCAAATATTTTCAGAGACATTGGGAGATATTTGCGAAGACTGGCAGCAACGCCAGTCTTCCTATTCTCTGCACTGTCTGAATTGCTGCCATATGTATGAGGGGGGTTACATACCTTTTCATAAATGAGTCGGCTCCTCTGCCGGGCTGTGCGCCTATGCTGAAATCTACGCCAACCTGTATGCTTCCATGAAAGTGGCATGGGAGCCTCAAAATCGCCAGTTGAAACATTTTTATTGCATTTAGCATTTAAAAATCCAAGAATTGTCACTGGTGTAGACTCAAATAGACACAAATCTTAAGAAACGTAAGTCTGCTGTAAAGGGCCTTAGTAACTAAAATGCTGCTTTTCTGTTTTTGGATCAGTCCTAAAATCATCTGAGAGATTTATATACATCCTATTACACACACACACACACACACGTCATCTGATCTGAAATTGATGATCTATTCTATTGATGAAGCTGGATAAAGTCTTTTATAAATGTTGATATATCTATCCTAAGATAGAAGTCGAAGGCAATTACTACAAGGGCACACCGCATAGATCATGGCCGACAATCTTCTGTTTATAATGTATTGAAGAAAAAAAAAAATATTAACATTAAAAAGAAAATTATATTCTAAACTTAAGATGGACATGGAGTAATAGTTTAAGGCGGTTGTTTTCTATGTGACTTGTCATTTGTAGTTGATCTGTGTCGGCTGACATTCTAGATGACCGCTCCATAAATTAAAGGGATCATACGGTTTCCAGCCTTAGGATAACCCATCAGTATTAGGTCTGAGAGGTTGTAACCTGGACCAACAATGTTAGAAACCGAATAACCTCTTTACGGCTAAGGCCTCATGTTGTGGAAGCACAGGGTTGTTTTGTTTTTTCTTGTTGCAGATTTTGCTGCGTTTTTTTTTAGCTGAAGTCAGGCGTGGATCTAACAAAGGGAAGCCTGTATGCGCTTCCTTTATATTTTCAATTCCTTTTCAAGCCACTCCTGACTTTGGATCAATAAACCGCGGCAAAATCTGCAACAAAAAAACGCTACTTTTCTGCAATATGGGGCCTTAAAACAAGCGTAAAACAAGAAATTGTCAATTGATTGTTGGGATGCAGATTTTTCATTTTTGGGAAGAATGACTTTCCAAGCACTGCAACCCGCAACAATAAAAACTTCCACCCAGCAGATCACATTTCCACAGACATCTCCCTTCAGTCAGCATTTCTCTCGCTAGTTTGTCAGAAAACTTCTAAATCTTTTCTGCATCTTATTTTTGTAAGACGTTATGTATAAATCTAGTGGCCACATTATGCTGAAGTTGTCAGGGAATATGGAGTTCATAGATAATACTGTCATTAAGGACATTATCAGGGTTTCATGTGGGAAGGTGCCGCTGGGCTACCTGCATATGTGAACTGTCTGAATGTCACACAAGATTCCTCCACAATCTTTTTAATTCCCCCCCCCCCCCCCCATGTCCATTTGTGAACATACAGCACTTGGCAGAGTTCTTTATTTGTAACTCTTTATTTCCTAATGGTTTCTGCTGTGTAAGTAGTTACAACTGTGTCTGTTCAGCAACAGCAAGCAGAAATCTGATATACAAAGTATAGTAGAAGGTGGATCCAATGATTGATTGACACGTTGTGAGCCGATGTACAATGCTTGGGAGTTCTTGTACAACACTCAGTGTTACTAGAATGTTCATTCCCTTTTGTGTGATTTTGTTGCAATAAGTATCTTTAGCATAAAATCGCTTCAGATGAGTTGCCGACATTGGGGCACATTTATCAATGCTGTCCATCTTTGCACTGCCTTAGGGCTAGTTCACATGGAGTTCCGCGTGTGCACATTCTGTCATGACTGCCACCACAGGATGCCACTGCAGTGCACTGGCATCCTGTCGTGGCATTCCGCGATGGATTAGGCCCAAAAGAATGGGCTGGAGCCTCGCGCCACGGCAAGATCGGGAAACACGCTTCTTTTTTCCACTACTAGCTAGCAGAAAAAAAGAAGCAAGCGGCTCCCATTGAAGTCAGTGGCAGCCATTTTTGGCAGCGGATTTTGAGGCGGATTCCACCTCAGAATCCGCTACCAACTTGCCCCGTGTGAACTAGCCCTTAAAGTATGAATCCCATTTGCAGTTTTAGACATATTTATGATTCTCTCCTACGGACCTTCAATATGGAGTTGTTTCTAGAAGTTCCAAAATTCTGACTCCAATACCATCTCACTAAAAGCGTCCAGCTTCACCATGAGATAAGTATTTGGTGCAAGACATGTAGACAAAAAAACTTAACTCACAGGCTGTACGGAACAGATATGTGGCGCACGCATCAAAGACCCTACAATTTTTCGCAAAATATAAACCGACACAAATCATCTCTCTTTTATTGAAAAGACAAATATGTGGCGCCCGGCGTGAATTTATGGTGCACAAAGTAAATTGTCATAACTTCATTACTCCATTTTAAACTTACACCATATTTGTTTTTGGTTTCATAAATGTGTCGTAAAGTGAGTCACTTCTAAACTACGCCCACCATAAACCACACTCACTATAAACTACGCCCATTCTGGTGCACATTATTCGAAAGTGTCGAGCCTGTTGTATTTTTCTGTTCTTTCTGGTGCACACTGTTCATAAATATGTCGGAAATGTTATGCACCATAAATTTTGGTGTAAAGGTAGACAAAAAAGTGTTGGACTTCTATTGATAAATTTGCCCCATAGTTTTTAGATAAGCCAAATAGTTGCCAGAAATAACAGTGTTTAGCTTACAGAGGATAAATGTAAAAGTTTCTATAGGATAAAGGGGAAACCACTTGATTCTCTTTGTCTTCAGCTTTATTCATATGACCCGGTGTATATATACCGTTGGCTTCATATGACCGATCACTTCCTTATAATGTTGTAGACATTGGAATGCCTCGTGCCTTTTTAATAAGAAGATGCTAGCTGTCTGTGTATGGTGTGGCCGTTTCTTTCATTGACTGGGTTTGCCTGTGATTCTGGAAATCCGACCATCCCCCTTTAATACATATAGCCATAGCTCTCCAAGACTTGAGTTTTGCATTGTAGGTTGTGATGAAAGAGGAATACATTATGGTTTTCCAGTATCATTCTGCCAAATGCAGCTTGATTGTTTCATAGATTGCAATGAGGGTGGAGCAATGCATTAAAAATAATAAAATAGTATTGGTCCTCTTAGGTTACTGTCATGGGTCAGTATATTGATCAGAAATTAGTATTAGCGTTTGCCAGAATCAGAGCTGGAGCCCTGCACAGAAAGTATAATGAAAATGTTAGCGCATCTGTTTCAGACTCTCTTCTTATTTTGATTTACCGATCAAAATACTGCTGTGTGAATGTGGCATTATGTTTGAGGTTCCTTACATTGCTGAGGCGCAGCTATTTTTGTTGCAGATTTTGCTGCTTTTTTTTTTTTTTTTGAGCCAAAGCCAGAAGAGGATTGAGCAGAAGGGAGAAGTATAAGACATTTCTATATATTTTCCGTTCCTTCTGTAATTATTCTTGGCTTTGGTTCAAAATAACACAGAAAAATCTGAAATATAAAGAGCTGCGTTTCCGCAATGTGGGGCCTTATTCTATAAATTTAGATGAGACTGCCAGTCATACTGGTTACCACGTAAGAATGTTTTGATAGATATATAGCGAAATTTTGCTCATGATTATCTTTTTCACATATGGCCCGGTTCACATCTGCGTTCGATAATCCGTTCAGGGAGTCCACATGAGGACCCCCTGAATGAACTACTGAATGCATTAGCAAGCGGTGTGCAGTGAAAGCACATGGACCCCATAGACTATAATGTCTGTGTTTTCCTCATGGTCTCTGCATGAGTCATGCGGACAGGAAAGTAGATTGTGAAGTACTTTTCTGTCCGCATGTTCCATGCAAACAGCACATGGACCCCATTATAGTCTATAGCAGGGGTAGGGAACCTTTGGCTCTCCAGCTGCTGTGAAACTACAACTCCCATCATGCTCCACTCACTTCCATGTGAGTTCCAAGAACAGCAGAGCAAGTATGCATGCTGGGAGTTGTAGTTTTGCAACAGCTGGAGAGCCGTACGTTCCCTACCCCTGGTCTATAGGGTCTGTGTGCTTTCACTGCACACCGCTTGCCAATGCGTTCATTAATCCAATCCGAATGGATTACCAAACGCAGACGTGAGCCAGGCCTAAGAATGTGTGTCTGTTTTAGAAGAGATGTTTGTATTGAAGATTTTCTCACCATTAAATGCTACATTTCTTTGTTATATTGCACAATACCTACGGTAAGAATGTTCTCATATTATTCCTCGTGTTTAGATATAGCTGTTACATGCTTGTTCTGGTGCCCCCTAGTGTACTGTTAATTTTCTCCCAGAATGTCCACCTGATATGTTCACTGCTGCTGGACATAAGTGCCCAGGATTCATACTACCTGGATCCTCTTCAACATATGCGATAATCATATATCTATGATTAGGGGGGGTTTTCAGTGTATTAAAAATAAAGTATAACACATAGGAACCAACATAACACAAGGTTACTCACTTTTCTCTAATCCCCCTCTGCTCCTTCTGGAGTTAGATACACACACATTGGCAATGCTCTGAGACTCTGGCCAGTGGTTAGCTGGATGGGCAGATAGAAATTTTTCGTGTGTGTGTTGGGGGACACCAGGGAGTGGAGCGATATCAGTGAAAAGTGAGTAACCTGCTTCTGTTAACACTGTGTTCACATCTGCTCCCATGTGTCCATTGATCTGGTCTATCAGGGTCTAAAATAGCGGACCCCAATGGTGCGTGACTGATCCCATTGACTATAATGGGATCTGTTGGGTGTCTTTTCTTATAAACCGAAACGGCTAAATAAATAAATAAATAGGAATTGCAATTTCGCAGCGGGTGATTTTCAACGGTAACTGTGATCATTCTCCAAATGTAGACTCTGGTGCAGGTATGAACCCAGCCTTAGCTGTTTTCACTTTATTTTTCAAGAGCTAGAAAACCACTTTAAGGCTAAGGACCCATGTAGCAGGCTGCAGCGAGAAAGCATTGCAGGAAAAAATCAGCAGAAACGCATTGTGTTTTTTTCCTGCAAAACTTTTCACAGAAAGTCTTCTGCTTCAATTATACCTATACGGAAAACGCCATTGTTTCTGTAGAGAGTTTATCTACTGCAATTTCCAAAAATGCAGCATTTCTGCTGCGGGTATTTTTCTGCAATGAGTGGATGGGATTTTTTAGGGACTGTAGAGTGCTGCGGCCAGACCGTGGTGTTTACACCACACAGGGCCCCAGCCTTAATCCTTATTGTGCAGATCAACCAGTAAGGGTCAGTACACTAGAAGCAGCACTGGCGCTATATGGACATTCTGACAGGGTATATATAGAATACCAGGGGGCACCATAATGAATTATTGTCCTAAACATTTGTGTGCTCTAACACAGGATTCAATTGTGGGACGACCCGTTTAGAAATAAGAATTTCAGTCTCTATTGGTGCTGGTTTCCAACCTACACTTTGTCCCTATATGGGCAGTTTTAATCTGTGAGGTCCATTACGTTCACATGTATGGCCAGTTTATAGAGGCCTGTATCTGCCCATGAGTGGGTTAGGATTCTTGAAATCTTTTTTTGGAGGGGAGAATTTACTTTGTATTTGCACATGACTTGGGGCTAGTTCACACGGAGGCAAGGAGGCGGATTTTGACAGCGGATTTCGCCTCAAAATCTGCCTCCATACAATGGTGGTCTATGGAGACCACTAGCGTTAGCGCAACATGCCGCTAATGGAAAAAAGAAGGGAGCTGCCCTTTCTTCAGGCGGATTCCGCAGCTCGTTGAGCCGCAGTGTCTGCCTGGCGACAGCAACCTCCGGAGTCGGCCCATTCATTTGAGCTGACTCCAGAGGGGGAAGCCACGACCGCGACGGTCCTGGCAGGTGGGTTTTGACCCCCCCCCGTGTGATCGAGCCCTAATCTCTCTTGTACTAGTGGTCCATCTAACATTGAGGTGCACCCTGAATTCCTGAAAGATGGGTATGGATTGTTTACGTTGCTGGAAATGGATAGCATAAATCTGCCTTGAGTGCTTCAGGGTCTGACAAGCTTTTATTAGTAGCCACAAGTATGACATATTGCCACATGTCGAGATGAGACATATTGGGTAGCAAGTGAATGGTCAAGTTCTTGAAGATTTGTTAGAAGCAGGTAAAATGGGCAAGTGTACAGACCTAAGCAGTGTTGATATGAACCAGATTGTGATCAGCGGACGATGCAGTGAGAGTATCTCCCAAACAGCAGGTTACGTGGGGTGTCCAGTTATGTGGTGCTTAGTCCATAGCAAAAGTGTTTCAAGCGGTGAACTGATATCAGGGGTGTCTCATTGATGCTAGCAGGGGAGTAAAGGCTGCTATATCTGCTCCAGTTCCACCAAAGAACTGGACAGATTTCTGAAAACAATTATGGTTAGCTGCGAAAAAATGCGTCGCTTGTAACCTAGCCACGGAGTGGTCCAAGAACCTATGTTAAAGTGCCTACAAGTGGGCACATGGGCATCATCAGAACAGGACACCTTCAGAGATCTTGTGGCCATCTGTGCCATGATGGGTCAGAGCTGTTTTAACGGTAGAGGTCTCGTGTGTACATACATACATACATTCATACATGCATACATACATACAATGTCTACGTGTGATTTTTGATTTTTAATGTGCCTATATTCAGAACAATAAAGGGAATGTTTTCTTTCCTTGCATGTTGTAGATAGTGCTTTGTGCTTTGCTGGATGGATAGATTAAGCAGATGATGGCTTCCAACTGCTAAACGTGGCCACTATAGAGGACTTTAAGTCCAGGGGTGCAGTAAAATTTCTACCATTCTTCTGTGCCTGGGGATATTAGTATTTTTACTTTTATTACTTTATTTTATGTTTTATAGAAGATTGTTTTCTGCATATCCACAGCCTATTGAACTCTTGACTCTTTGGCTGGATCTGGGTGTGGAGTTGGCACTAAATACTGTGCAAGGAAAATCTTAGCTGCAATAAGAATAGTTCAAAGTTTATACAAGTGCGTATTTTATATAACTGTATAGAGGACAAACCCAATCTTTATATTGGCTATTGAAAGTATTTTATTTTTGCTTCTAGATTTATATAATGTGTATAGCAGTATACTTGTTTTCCAGAAATGGGAGCTTCTGGGCAAAAACAAAATCCTATGGCTGGCACTAAAGGAATTCTGCAGTAATTTTTGTCCCTTCTGTTTGAAAATGAGCATGTATGTGGTGTAATATTATTGAATAACGTACTGACAAGTTTATTGTGAAGTTATGTGCTCCCCTCTGGAGCACCGAAAACCTCCCTGTTCCTCTGATGCACATGTTGTTATAAACCCAATGCAGGATTATGGGAGTCAGATTGATTGGAGGTCGTGCTTTGGAGGGGAGGATACAATTTAAGGTTAAGGCTGGGGCCTCACATGGCAAAGACGCCACTATTTTTGCTGCAACGTTTCCTATGTGGCCACATCTCTGCAAAGTGGGGAATCTCATCCACACATTGAGATAAAAGAGGTGCTGTGGACATGCTGCAATTTCCAAAACCATTGTGTTTTTGGAAATCGCAGCATGTCCATTATAACTCTGGAAACGCCAGCTGTTTCCCTATAGGTAAAATTTAAGCAGAAAGTCAGCAGAGAAAACCTCTGTGGCCTTTCTGTGAAAAGCACTGCGGGAAAAAACTGACGCGTCTCTGCTGCATTCTTTTTCTGCGGTGATGTTTTTGCCGCAGCCCGCTACATGGGGCCTTAGCCTAAAGATGTTGAGTAACATCACACTACATACAGGCTAATTTTCACATGGAGGGAACTTTTTTTTTTTTTTTTTTTTAAAGCAGAGTGTATCTTTAAAGGGGATCTGTCATATGAGAAACATAGTTCGATCTGTTTATAAAGCAGGAGGAGCTGGGCAAATCGATTGGCATGGGGGAAAAGATTCATTCATTTCCTGACCATCGCTGATCAGCTGCCTCCTTGTCTTTTCAGCAGATATTTCAATGGATAAATGACATTATACTGATCTATTCCCCCTATATTCTATATCCTTCTGCGCTAAACCATGCTGCCTGCAGATACAACCACAGTTTTCATATGACAGGTTCCCTTATAAAGAATAATGCACTGGTTACTAGTATTTTACGTCTCCTGAGAAATATGCAGATCGGATTAGAGTAAGAATCTGATCCAGTGTTGCCATTGTGCACCCTTTGCTGCCTGTACTCTTGCTGGTGTCCCAGGCTGCCAAGTTGTACTCTTTTTGCTAGTGTGACATTTGAAGTGGCTTAGTGTTGACAGTACTGTCCCCGCCTGCCTTGTACTGACTCGGTATCAGATTGTGAATTGTGTGGTGTAGGCCTTTATTGTGCCTCCAAGTTTCCGTGTGTAATGCTGCCTTTTCTATAGACATAAATGCAAGTTTAATGGAAATTGGCTTTGAGCCTTACCCACCGATGTTTACAGATCACTCCGACTCGTTCCCGTGTGAACATGTTCTGTCCGATATTAGATTCAAGCTTGCTTTGCACTATTTTTATTATTGACCTCATGCATGTGGCTTTATGTTGCAGCACTTTACAGAATAGTTGTCTGACATTTATCCATATGCAATGAATATATGCTTCGTTCTGTTCGGTAGAATTAGTCATCACGACCAACTGAGGGAGAACCCAGCGTGCAAGTGTCATATTTTTGAAAACAGAGAAAATCTGCTTTTGCAAAGCATACATATTGCAATATCTGCGGTGTATGAAAAAAAATTATATATATATACTTTGCACAGTGCTGCTTATACCTAGTAAATGTTTTAGTTGTTTCTTAGTGTAGCCGTGCAAGTGAATGAGTTACTGGTAAATATGATATACATTTTGTGCCGTCATGAATTTTGTATGAGAATTATATTGATGTAAAAAATGCATTTTTATATATAACAAAAGAATTGTGCTCATATTACATGCGGTTGAATGGATTTCAGTTTATATAGCTATGACTTGGTGTTTAGACTTATGTGCCACAAGCTGCATACCCTTAGATTATATTGATTACCCTTAGATTATATATGTGAAATACAGCTCTGGACAAATCCTAGACGTTGGTGTGGTTAGGTAACTTGGATCTGGTCCTGAGAATCCGAATATTCAGTCACTGGTCCTGTAAGTGAAGTGATTATAATCCCGCATTGAAAAAGTCTGCCCAAGGCTATGGACACATATTGCAGTTTGCTGGGTCTGCCATCGGGAATAAAACAAAAACCAGCTTAAGGGCGAGATCACACCTGCGCCCCGGTCTCCGCTATCAGTTTCCGTCTTCTGCCCAAGAAACTGGACAGTAGACGGAAACTGGCAGTCACTTTTCAAACCTATTAATTTGAATGGGTCTGCAGAGTGTCTGCCTGTGAGCATTTTATGGTCTCCGCAGCGAAACCTGAAACGCTCACGGGCAGATACGCTCCTGTCAGCAGAAGGCGGAAACTGAAAACGGAGACTGGGGCGCAGATGTGAACCCGCCCTAAGTTGGCTGGATTTTGCCATTGATTTTACTCCTGTGGCTAGGCTACTTTTCATCCATTACATTGCAAAGGTTGGAAACCATGCCGAACTCGCAGTAAGACACCTTGCACTCTGGTTTGTTTGTTTTTTTCTCATCAGTGTGTGGATGGGATTTGTTTAATTGCCATCCACTACACTGCTACCATACATGGCTGCGGGTTAGCCTGGTGGCTAGCCATATGTGACTATGCTTTAGGCCTGGCCTGAAATTAGTAAATGTTTATTAAATCATACAAATTAAAAATATGAAAAAAATGTAAATTTATAAAAATGAAACTACACAAAAAGTGAGGAAGCAAATAATAATGGATATCCAATCAACTGGGGGAAAAAAAATCACCAATAGAAATAATGCATAAAGGTTAACCAAACACATAGAGCGGGAATAACTGCAAGATACAGAAAACTCATCCCTATAACAAACCCAAACCATCCACCATAAATGCCTGTAAGTGCAATCCAGAGGAACTGGATACCCACTCAATGTGCACCTCTCAGAGGAATGCTTAGTCTGGGGGGCCTTTCTCATGTTTTTAATACATCAGTGACTTCATAGAATTTTAAATGAACAGGTTTTTCGATCCCTTTCGAGGTGCTGCATATATATATATATATATATATATATATATATATATATATAAAAAAAAATTTTTTTAAAGGGTCATAATGGCTTAAACTGAATTAAACCACACTGAAATAGTGATGTAGCAGTGATTTGAAAAGAAACTCAGCCCCTTCTAGAACCCTATAGGGTCCCAGCTTATGGACCCAGCTGAGACCCCCTAAAGTATAATCGCCCTTTCAGTGTGGTAGAAACTAGTAGTACCTTTATCTGCCTACTAGCTGTGACTATCAGTTTCCCAGATTCTCTGATTTTTTTCAGATCTGCATAACGTGGTCATGTGAAAATAAATACTAAGGAATAGGGGTATTTATGTGGTCTATAGCAAGTCAAACACTGCTTATTCTGTATATTGCCTTATCTGCATGCCTTCATATACAGGGAATATAGTTTGCTTTTGTTCTGTGGCACTTTTTTGTTTGTTTTTGTAAAATATGATCCATTTTGCCAAAGTGATTAATATTTTTCCCATTTAAGCTTATTACTTATTTTGACCAAAATGCGCTTTGTCTACATTAAGATGTATTTGTTCTTTACCTGTTTACAGTGAAATGAAACTTTTGCTTGAACTTTGACTCTTCATGTTATAAATGAACGAAATAAACTTGTTATATTGTTTTTGGTTGTGGTGGTTGACTTTCATTCTATACTTCAGAAATAAAACAATGAATCTTAGTGGGAGATAAATGGCTTTTGATTTTGCAATAGCTCATGTTTTCCTTACTACTTTTGTAATGGAGAGAAAAATAGGGGCACATTCATTGAAGACTGGCATATTTAAAGAGAACCTTTCACCAGCTCTTAACATTTGTTAATAGTTGTCTTTCCACTGATTCTGGCACAGTTGGAATTTTTTCTGCAGCCCCCCATTATCCCTGAGCAATAAGTGCTGTTGGTTTTGCTGGGCGGTGTCAGACAGGAGATGACAAGGAGACATGATTCAGAGCTCCAGTCAAAGGTAGGTCAGAACTCAGAACCCTTGCCTTTTCCTGCCTGATACCACCCCCCTGACAATACAGAGTCTAAGGTGGAGCAGCGCCTATTGAGCTGGATTTGGCAGAGATGATGAAACATCCTCTTTAATATTATTGTATGGTCACAATAAGGAAATCATGGCTGGTTTGCTGCCAAGTCCCAGAAGTTCCTGCATTCATGTTCGTATCCATTGACAACCAGTCAAGCAAAAAGACCGTCACCACGTTAATGTAAAGTTGTTTATAAGTCTATGCAGAGGCCAGAGGAATGAGGCTGCTGGCAAAGACTCCCAAAATAGTTGCTGCTCTGCGTGAGGGAGAACACTTAAGATACTGCTATATCTTCCAGACACAACAATGCATAGAATGAGGCAATAAATAAATTAACCAGCTGGCAGCAGCCTCCTACTTCCCCCTCTCCTTCCATAGAGTTCTGTGTGTGAGCCGGATAAGGAGTGTACTGGTGTAAAAAAGACCCAGAAGGTACAGACCGCTACTTGAGCTGCCGGACAGAGTGCCCTACAAAAGATAACATCCATAGACAACGTGGAGGCATATCTTTGGGTCTTTGAGCGAGTTGCCGAGTGAGAGAAACTGCCTAAGGATCAGTGGGCAATGTAGTGGCGCTTTTTCTCACTGGGGAACCTCAGAAGGCCTACTATGACCTGGCATGTCTCGGTGTGAGTATGCATGTATATGCTGGGAGAGTGCACCACTGGACCTACTCTGAGAGTCTCCTGCCCCAATCCCAGACACATGATCTAATCTTTCTGGTAAAGAAGTGGCTTCAGCCTGTGGAAGCCACTCCGGCACAGATGTTGGAGAGCGTGGTACTGGACAAGCACACCAGATCAATGATGAGCAACAGGCAGAGGACGAGTTGCGACAAGGCGGTCGAGCGAAGGATGGGAAAACTTGACAACGTAGCCTCATTCTACTACTTACACCAAGGGTCTTGAATAAGAGCACGCCACAAGGTCAGGAAATGGGAGAGTCAACCCCCCACAGGGACTCCGGTCACGGAGCAGGACCCCGTCAAAAAATTTGATTTCTTCCTTGGAGCCTTCTAAGGGCGTCCACGTCCAGGGCCTCTTGGGTGAAATTTTGCACCTTCTGCCTCTGGAGGCTTTGGGCAGGGACTTGCCCTTAGTGTCCGTGAGACCCTCCATCAAATCATCCACTCCATGTCCAAGAGTCTTCCTGGCTCAAACGGTAGCGTGCATAGCGCAAATTTTGATGAGGTGACAGCCCTCCAGGGCTTAAGTCAGAGGGGTCTCCTTGCCGTGGTGGATAGGGCCATGTTCTTAGAGGCTATTTTCAATTGTTGATGGGAGGCTTCGCCCATGAAGTCAGCAGCCATAAATAGGGAGGACATTGAGGACAGTATATCGTCCCTAGGGACCCCGGAATCAATAACCCATTGTAGCTGGGCAAGACGGGGAACATAAGCTATCCCCTACAGTAGTAGAGGTCATGGCCACTGAGGCCGGAACCGAGGCTGCAGAAATAGCATCCTCTCCGGGTCCCACACGTCGGTCCAGAAGGTCTTGTAAGTTGGAACAATCATCCAGAGGGACCATTGTACGTCGAGAGAGCTTTGCGACTGCCAAATCCACCTTACAAGGGGGACCCAAAGGAACTAGCTGTGATTGAGGCTATGGGGTACAGGGTCTTGACCTCTAACAGTCCTCTATTCAGTAATAGGGACTGGAATTAAGATGAGCTCTCTCAGGATGTTTCCACTCGGACTCCATCAGCTTGGCCAAAGCTGCGTCCACTTGGAAAGGCCCTCTGCCTCCGAGAGGTGGACGGGGAGGCTTCCCCATCAACATCCTGGTCACCTGACCGGATTGACTTCAGCATCCTTTCCATCTTTTCTATGGGGAATATAGGTCTGCTGGTACTGGAGCTTTCAACATCAGATGAGATGGTCTGATCATCCACGCGAAGATGCTCCAGAGATGGAAGGGATAATGTGCGCCTATCCATGCAATTTTCTATTTTTATTTAATTTTTTTGAGATATGGGATGTAGTAGAACCCCTATATCCTTGAGAATCCTCCATAAATTCTTTTACCTCAGGAGGAGGGCCTCTGCAGGAGCAGCAGCGGGATCAATGCCGATATAAAAAACCCCATATGTTTTGGGGTTTTTTTTCTCCTGAATATCAGGCTAAAGTGAACTCATCCTACCATCAGGCAGAGGTATTTTGCAGACAGCGCAGGCCATATGCCTCCTCTTGGAGGAAGACTCCCGTCTTCTGTGGTCACCCGGAGGAGAGGTAGACGACCTAAGGGGAGCCGCTAGCCCACTCAACTCTGGAAAAAAGACATTTAACCACCAGACCACAGGTAAACCAAGACCTTCTAGACTTACGGGACTGAGGCACTTCAGCGCTAATACACTTCTGTGAGAATACACAGGCACCATTTCTCACCACCAGGGGTGGTTACAATGCAATTTTCCAGATACAACTGTAAGCTACAGTCAGCTACAGGTACCCAAGCTAGAGAATAGACTAGGTAGCCCCACCGGAAAATAGTAAGACAGTGATTCCAGTGCAAACTGCTCTTAAAATAGGTCCAGGGCCGGAGGGGGCGTGGCCTACCGCTGCATCAGGCCCTCAAACTTTAAAACAAACCCTCCCCAGAGGGTTGAATGAATAACCCTATGACTTGGGATGAGCTGTACTGAGCAGAAGAAAAGGCTTCGTGTAAGAAATCCAACATCACAAGTATTTTTTTTTATTTTGATTTACAAAAGAAGTTACATGATTCAATATGAAAATAAGAAACTGTCTACAAATCTCAGACAGTAATAAATCATTATTTTACAATGCATACAGGAGTCAGAAGAACAACTCTTGTACAAAAACAAAACTAAATGTTTTTCCTTTCTTCTTTTTTTTTCTTTCTTTTAAAACCCAATACTTAAAATCTATGAAGGGGAAAAGAAACCACAAAAGGTGGAGTTTAATCACCCTATATCACATGCCCAAGGAAGCTACATTACAGAAACTCAATATACAAAAATTAAATTATAACGAAAATGAAAAACAAAAAAAAACAAACTCTCACTCCAATGCAATTCAACAGAGCATTCAAATATGTATAGCTTTCTTCCTGACTCATGTTTGCAGATAGGACAGGCAATTTAAAATCAGGAGAACTGGATCTGTTGAACGCCTGATATCTGTGGAGAAAACAAGTATATATAGGTTTAGATAGAATAAAATAGTGTAACAATTTATATCATAGCATGATAAGTCCAATTTCTTTAGACAGGAGTATACTGAAAAACTAAAAGCAAGAGTTGTTAGTTCCTAAACCAACTGGTCCCCCTGATGAAGCTACAAAGCAAAACACGCGTCGGGGTGCGTTTACTGGCGGTATGTGTATATGTTAAGTTCATATTTATAATGGGTCATGTTTGCTAATTCAACTATTCATGGTACCTTTGTTACTGGCTGTTAAATACTGGTCATGTATCTGGCACTCATACAATACAGCAGCATTGGTTACTTATTGATTACCTTCACAGACTTGTTAACCCTATGTATACACTTTATTATTCACTATTGTTGCCACCAGTTTTATCATTGAAGCATTAAAACCCCCCATCTTATATGTGTGTGTATGTGTAATTCATTTTATATGTATATTTAATAAAGACTTCATTATGTTTATCCATGGTGCTTCTGGCTTTTGACACTGTTTTGATTCCTAAACCAACTGGGCAGTGTAGGGGTTAGGCTCAGGCTGGATTACTTGGGACACAATCAGTGGGCACAGGCCTGACTTGCCAGATTACCTACAGATAGCCGCCAGTGCCACAGCCCAAAAAATCCATGTAACTGAGAATTACAGTTTCAGTCACTGCCTGCTTTACAGCTGTTTCTAGGCCAATCTCCCAAATCTGGACTTGCAGGCTCATTTGCAAATCTATAAAAAAAAGATCATCTCTGCATTGCTTTATTTGTTTGTGGTCACAAAAGCATGTTTCTACTTCCACTAGAGGACCCTACACAACAATACTATTGATTTGGGATGAATTCTGGACTTGACAGCACCTCGGTTCCACTAATGCTAATCTCCACCATCATAATGGAAATCATGCATCAGCATGGGGGCGAATGGCCTCCCAATATCAATTCTGATCAAGGTTTTATATATAATAGATCTACTTAAACAATGGAGAAGTAAACAGTGATAGATAGATAGATAGATAGATAGATAGATAGATAGATAGATAGATAGATAGATAGATAGATAGATAGATCCTTAAGCATACCTGTTGATAAGAGGTTGTATACACCATAACATTTGGCTGCTGCCCATCTGTAGTTATTAAACCAGCTGGTAACTGACCTGCTGCAAAACACACAATATTAATACACAAATCATGTCAATTTATATACAAGTTAATACAATACTTATAGATACAGCTTTAGAGCTGCAAAGTTTGTGCGGTTTCATGTGGTCGCATTTCAGGAAGCATACAATGGCCAGCATAGAAACCTGCAATGGTAAAGGCTACACACAAACCTTTTGCAGCAAATTTTCCCTTTTAAGGCCGGGGCCCCAAGGGATGTAAATGCTGCCTTTTGTCCGCGTTTTACAGTAAGGGCAAAGTCGATGGGATTCTAGCAAATCGTATGCCCACTTTGCAGTAAAAAACCACAGTGCGGGCACGCTGCAATTTCCAAAACCATACAGTTTTGGAAATCACAGCATGTTGATTATACCTACGGAAACACTGGCAGTTTCCATATAAGTATAACTGTAACAAAGTCCGCAAAGAAAAACTCAACTTTCTGTCTAAAGCGCGATGCGTTGCCAATGCAGTCTTTCCCACAGCGCTTTTGTTGCTGCAGGATGTCCTGTGGGGTCTTAGACTTACTGTTAGGCTAAGGCATCATGTTGCCTGAAAAACAGCTTTTTTTTTCCCCCCAAGCAAAGCCAAAAAGAATGGGAAATATATAGGAATCGCTTATACTTCTCCCTTCTGCTCAATCCACTCCTGGCATTGGCTCAAAAACCGAAGCAAAATCTGCCCCCCCAAAAAAAGCCACTTTTCCATGACATGGGGTCTCAGCCTTAAGTAGCAATTAAGAGTCTACAAGCATGCGCCAACTTACAGTCAACTCAGTATATAACTTAGAGCACAATAGTTAAAATGAGAAAATCTTGAAATGAGGGCTGTGTGTAGCTTCAGCCAACACATTTGTTTTGTGTGACTATCAATTTCTGTGCTAAAAATTGGGACTGGATCATATTTTAGATTAAAGAGGACCTTTCACCATATCTGGGCACATGCAGTGTTATATACTGCCAGAAAGCTGACAGTGCGCTGAATTCAGCGCACTGTCGGCTTTCCCGATCCGTGCCCGGTGTAAAGCGCTATCGGTCCCGGTACCGTAGCGCTTTACAGTCAGAAGGGCGTTTCTGACCATTAGCCAGAGACTTCCTTCTGCCTCGCGGCGCCAATCGCGCTGTGCTGTGGAGCCGGGAGGAACGCCCCCTCCCTCTCCTGATAATGCTCGTCTACGGACAAGCTGTGTGAGCAGAGGGAGGGGGCGTTCCTCCCCGCTCCACAGCACAGCGCGATTGGCGCCGCGAGGCAGAAGGACGTCTCTGGCTAATGGTCAGAAACGCCCTTCTGACCATAGAAGAGCTACGGTACCGGGCCGTAAGCTCTTCACACCGGGCACAGATCGAGAAAGCCGACAGTGCGCTGAATTCAGCGCACTGTCAGCTTTCTGGCAGTATATAGAACTGCCTGTGCCCGGATATGGTGAAAGGTCCTCTTTAAGGTCCCAAGTTGCGGAATACAGCTAAGACAAAGCAGCAGAAATACTGCTTTTTTCCCATAGCGTTTTTCTTTGTAGATTTTCTTCCATTATTAAACCCATAGGAAAAACAACCAGTTCTGCAGTTCTAATTCCCATGCTGCGTTTTTTTGAAAGTATAACTTTTTCACAGCTTTTTTTTTTCTGCACTGTGTGGATAGGATTAACCAGAGTCTTCACTTTCCTGGTGCTGTAAAGTGCTTCATTTATTTCTGCTGCGTTTCCACAACATGGGGTTTCATTAGTTTTTTCCGCTTCCCTTTATTAGCAAACAATGGATTTTGGCATAACTTTAATGGTTCTCACCCAGAATATGGGCATGTTTACATACAGCACATTTGCTACACAAAAGTTTGTCGTTGCAGAGACAAGCTTGTTCAAGTGTATGATAGATTTTCAAACAAACTAAAAACGTTTTGGGTATAAGTCACAGAGTCTATAATAAAGTTGCTGTAGTGGTTATAAACATTATTGGGTCTTCCCTAAGGGAAGAGACCCGGGACATTAGTCAGCGAGGATGTCCATTGCAAGAAGACATTGGAGCAGAAGGAGCAGACCACGCTGGGAGGGACACGGGACAGGAGAGTTTGTGGTTTTTTTACCTCCCTCAGCCTAAGCAAATAAGTGTGGAGTAGGACTTGAATCTTAGGTGTATGGCTCCATCTATTGGATTACATGGAATTACATTGCTGCTTTTGGAGATGCATCTGTTGGCTCATGAATTATGGTTTCTTGTTACTTTTCTTTGGATCAGTAGAGGGACTAACGTGCTACAATACTCCTTCACTGCATCCTTCCCTCTGGATGAATCTGATAGGTAAGTTTTTTTTTGTTTTTTTTTCAATTATAACTGCACTCTGTAGCACTGTCCACCATGTCCAATTTTGTCAGTTTACTAAGGAGCTCTGAATTTATTGTGGATATAATGATTTGTGAGGATTTAATACCCAGCATTAGAAGACTATGCATATACAGAACCATTATTGTGCATGTACTTACTAAAGGCTTCATCTGTGAGTTCCTCCCCTAGGCCATCTGCTGTAGTAACAGTCCCTCCAATGCCCTTTTCACCTTTCATTGCCTTTACAAGAAAAAGAATATGGTCAATAAGTGCCTGCGGCTCCAGAATTCTGAAAATACACTTACATTTATTAGGCAACTGCATTTCCCCAATATGCTTCCAGTACCAAAAATGTAATGTGGTAAACAGAGGATGGAACAATTCCAACAGCTGGTCTGTCCACCACAATTAATGTAGGGGGTCTTATGTGATCGAATTACAACTTGAACCAGAGGCGTACAGGAGTCACATGACACTGTTTAAAGGGAACCTGTCAGGTGTTTTTTTCCACCATAAACTGGCCCCATCATGTGCAGGGTGAAGTCACTCCCTTTCCATTGCTGCCCTCTGTATGAAAGTATAAAAAGTCAAGTAATCCCGTTAGGCGGGCAGCAGCTTCCACCTAGTCACACCTCCTTGGCATGATTGACATCACCCTTGTGACATCAGGGAGCGAGAGGCTTTATATAAATGCAAACAGAAATTGCTGCGCTCTCTCTTTATATACATTTAAAGAATGCAAACTGGGAGCAAAAAAACTGCATTCATTTCTATTACAGAATGCAAGGTCTATCTCCGAGGATTACTGTTATTACATTTCACAAGGACGACATTTATAAAACAAACAAACAATCGTTTTATAGGATTTTTAAATATTGTTTCTATATTGTGACATTTGTCTACTATGCAATCCTTTAGTATCAACATTATATGTCTTATTTAATTTGTTCTATTGCCTTTAGTTTACAATTATCTTGTCACTAATATCTTAGGAGTCTTTGTCACATATTTAGTGATTTATGGGACCCTTATAATTTGGGGATTGCGTGTTGCCAATTTAACCATCTTAATTTGGGGCCAGAAATTGCAAGTGTGCTGCCAGCAATCCGCATGCCTTACGTATTACATCACAAGCACTATGCAGCAGCGAGTGCCACCTGTTACTACGTATTAAATACTTGCTGCTCACCACAAATACGGTTCCAGTTACACAAGATGTAACATGCAGAGCTTTCACACTCAGAAGTGCAGTACTAACCTCTCTAAATTTCTGAAGATATAACTTTAACGGTTCCACATAGCTATCAAATCCTAAGGTTGACATGGCAAAGAGAATGTCCTCCCCGTTGATGGTCTTTCGCTTCTCCTGGTGACACCTCTCACTTGCTTCAGACGTTATAAAGCTAATGAACTCACTCACACATTCCTGTACACACTCCTTGGCGTCTTTTGCTATCTGAGACAAAAAGGGAAACTGGTTAGATGAAAGAAATTCTAAGATAGTCAGTGATGTAATGAACAGGACACTATCAATCTACAAAACTGCATGGATATGGCTGTTACGTTGGAGGCTCCACCAGGTATCCCATAATGCTTGACAGGAAGAATAGCATGAAAAGGTATCCATGCCCTCAATACGACAGACACTGTGGAGGAACCCATCACTACTCATAAGTCAATGGGGGTCAGTTATCCACTGTTGTCTGTCGTATGTCAAATCTAACACTCCATTATATTTTTTTTCCGATCTTATGAAAAAACACGACAGATGTGTGAACAAAATTTTCTTATATAATACGCAAATATACCAAATGCATTTGATTTTCAAGCCAATATTTACATGCGTGTTATAAGAGGGCTGTAGTCTATAGCACTAATCCTACTGTGAAAAGCAATCTCAATTGAAACCTGACAGACTCCATTATAAGTTAATAGGGACCATCAAGATTGTCCATATCCAGCAGAATAGTGGTGGCTCCATCATAACATGGACACATCAAGGTACTGTGACTGAGCCTTTAGGATATATTTATGTTTAGCAGGCTGAAAAATGATGACTAAAAGAAACGAGCATCAGCAGGGTCCGTTTTTTTACTTCCTGAAATGCTTTGAATAAGTCACGCCCCCCCCCCCCTAAAAACAAGAGACAAATGAACAATGATGCATTATATGGGACGCCGTTTGATGCTAAGGCCCCACGTTGGCTTCCCGCAGAAATGCATCACAGTTTTTCATATTGCGCTTTCTGCTTCAATTATACCTATAGGGAAACCGCCAGCTTTTCCATAGGTATAACTGACATGCTGCAGTATCTAAAAACGCAAGGGTTTGGGAAATTACAACATGTCTGCTGCGCGAATTTTACCGCAGCGTGGGAATGGGATTCACTAGAATCCCATCCACTATACAGTGACTGTAAAACCACAGCATTTACTCCACATGGGGCCCCAGCATGAGGGTGTATTCCAGTGTGTTTTATGCCCCAAAAGACACTTGAAAGATTGCCATCTATCAACATGGAGTGCTTTTATTAACCTGTTAGGGGTTTATAAATTGTTAGAACTAAACTATGCCACAGAAAATGCTGAAATGGGAATGGTCTACTCTGGTACATTCTCACAAAGGCTAAATATCTTCGCACCTCTTCTGCCAGAAGCATAGTATTGACTGAAGGTGCATAATGAAGCTGTACGGTAGGTAACAAAAAGTGGAATCTGTAGACATTACTTTTCCTGTTTGTGGTATGGCGTTTTTCATTATCCTTGCCACATTGGCAATTGGCAGGTAAATATCTTGCTCTCTGAAACTTTCTTTTGAGCCATTCGTGTCATCTGGATCATTTAGACTGTCTTCTGTGTCTCCTGAAACAAAAAACTGGGAATTAGTAAGATCTTATTATAAATGTCTAGACTTCCTATGACTTGTACCAATTGTTCAGGTGTCAAGCAGAGAATAACATATGAAGGGGCACACTTCTCAGCTGAGTGATTCTACCCCCATGTTTTAGCGATCAGGTGGGATCTCAGCACCCCCATCATTCAAAATTTCTAACATATCGAAAGTAATTGTAAAAGAAGACAGAATAAACGGAACCTATTACCAATGTATAATCATGGCGATCATTCTAATATTCCAAAACACATTACTAACAAAGCATAGAAATACAGTATATGGATATATAGATGAGGATGTGACTGCTATAAAGAAGGTTAGCAAAAGATCTGTCTCATTGCACAATCAAGAACTTCAGTGGGCACAATATAGATCATGACCTAAGGGCGGGTTCACATCTGTGCCCGGTCTCCGCTTTAAGGTTTCCGTCTTCTGCCGACAGGAGACGGAAACCCGGCAGCCAGTGTCCTCCCATGAGCGTTTTTTTTTTCTTTTCTGTAGATTGTGATCGCCATATAAGGATTACATTGTACTTTTTTTTCCCTATCAGTATATCTTTATAGAATGGAAGGAAATCCACCCAAACACGGGGATCCACGCAAACATCTTCTTGCAGATGTTGTTTCTGGTGGGATTCGAACCTGAGACTCCAAGGCTGCAGTGATAACCACTGAGCCACTGTGTTGCGCCCTGCCCGTGAGCATTTTGTGGTCTGCACGGCAAAACCGTATTGTTTTTTTTTGTTTTTTTTAACCGGACACAAAGTCCTGGGTGTCTGGGCGGACACTTTGCAAACCCATTCAAATGAATGGGTTTGAAAAGTGACTGCCGATTTCCGTCTCCTGTCCAGTTTCTAGGGCAGAAGACGGAAACCTAAAAGCGGAGACCGAAGCGCAGATGTGAACCCGCCCTAAATCAAAATAGCATTTAATCTGGCATTATATATCAACTACTATTAATAGGCTTCAGTGTGGCTCCCTTCTATCTTCAGTGCTTCTGACGGGTATCAGGGACTTCTGAGGCCCAATCACAGCTTGCATCTATGTGCCATAACAACACATGACCAGCTGAGGACCAATCACAGCTTGCATCTATGTGCCATAACAACACATGACCAGCTGAGGACCAATCACAGGCCTCAGCAGTCCTGGATGTCAGTCAGAAGTGCTGAAGAAAGCTGGGAGTCACGCCATAGCCTCATAGTCAATTCTAAACTACAATGACAGCCACTTGACATCAAACAGCAACATTCACACCACCGTTTCTATACTTACCATCATGGGGCTGTATAACATAATGGCTTCCACCAATATAATCAGCAGATATTCCTAATTGGGACGTGTCTGTTGTAGAGTTATCACCATCCATCTGAAAATGGAAACCAAATGGTAAGACCATTGCTCTAACTGCTGTCCAGTTATAGGGATCATCCCCTGTCCAGTTTAGCCAGGGCTGATGCTCGAAACGCAGCAGAATGCACAAACTGGGTCTGAAAGGACCCTAAGGGTAAGTCTACACACTGCAGATTTTCCACCTGGATTTACGGGGCGGACTACATTACAGTAGTAGATTACAGTAGCAAATTACTGGATTATAGTAGCAGACAATTTTCACAGGACATTTCAGTTTGCAATGAAGGGGAATTCTGTGGAAACTCTGCATAACAAACATTGCCTCAGAATTAATGTGGATTTGCAACAAAATCCAGTGTGTACAATTGGCGTATATGGATATAGTGTAAAATTATTGTGAAAGGGAAGTGTATAATGACAGAAGAAGTCTGCTTGCGATGAAGATTTCCAGCTGGTCTGTCTGGCCATTTATTGGGCATTGCCATGTGCAGGGAACACTTTCCCTTTGTCTCATTGTTTGTTCAGTTGTTTTGCTTACATTATTTCTCCCATTGTAAAGTGCTGTGGGATATGCGGGAGATTTATCACAAATATTATAAGATAAACTTGTAGGGGATTTATAAACAGTTGCTTTTAATACGTCTAATCCTTTGTTGGTGCGAGAGAAGTCGATAACCATATGCAGAAATGTGTAAGTAAGTGTGCAGCATCTTAGACGTGGAACTATTCTTACACAGAGCCTTGTCAGGAGACGCGGTGAGAGCACTTTGACAAAGCTAAGAATGTTTATTAAAAGGATGCTATCATTAGAATCCAGATTTTAGCTAAACCCACATCAGAATAGCATTAAGAAAGGCTATTCTTCTCCTACTTTTAGAAGTCTTCTCCGCACCGCCGTTCCTTAGATATCACTGTTTTTGTCCATATGCTAATTAGATTTCTCGCAGCACGGGGGGAGATAGAAAACCATCCAGCGCCGCCGCCTTCTTGTTTGCCTCCTTCAACTCTTATTCCTTGTCCCATCACATCTTCTTCAAAAAGCGCTGACTGCGCATGTCCATCAGCCGTTTTCCTGTGGCCTCTCCTGTTCCGCCACAGGAAAATGGCAGACGGACATGAGCAGTGGGTGCAGTCGGCCATTTTCCTGTGGCCAAACTGGAAATAAGTGGCGGCAGACAGAAGGCTGCGCTGGATAGTTTTTCTTGCAGCACAGGGGACGCCCCCAATGCTGCGAGAAAACTAATTAGCATATGAACGAAAACCGGGATATCTAAGGAACGGCAGCGCGGAGAAGACTTCTAAAGGTAGGAGAAAAATAGCCTTTCTTAAGGTTATTTCTGTGTGGGTTTAGCTATAAAATCTATATCACAGTTTAAGATTGTACATGGATTACACAGATTACATGTATGTGCACAGGTTGCATGTAACTCTGCCATGTATATGAGGCTGTGGACTCAGGAAACCAAACTAAACTGATTATTAACCAAGTATTACCGTAATATGGAAGAATTTATTAGATGTAGTTTATAACATTTACTGTCTTTTAGTAACTCACAGCAGATCCCATCGTAGTGCAGAGCATAGAGGTTATATACCGTATGTACATGCATACATCTCTACCAGACCCTAAATAGTGTGTGTTTACGTATACCTAGTGTTATATATGTAAGGAAAATAAATACTTCTGCCAGACTCTGTATAGCGTGAATTTACGTATACCTCCACCAGACCCTGTCTACCATGTATTTGCATATACCTCCACCAGTTCCTGTATACCATCTACTCACATATACCTCCGCCAGACCCTGTATACCATGTATTTACATATACCTCCACCAGACCCTGTATACTGTGTACATACATACACCACCAGATGCAGTAAACCATGTATTTACATATTTAACATGTATTTACCTCTGCCAGACCCTATATACCATGTATTCACATATACCTTCGCCAGACCTTGTATACTGTGTATTAATATATACCTCCCCCAGACCATGTATTTAGATGTACCTCTGCCAGACCCTGTATACTGTGTGCTCACATATACCTCCCCCGGACCCTGTATATATATATATATATATATATATATATATATATATATATATATATACACACACACACCTCCCTCAGTATATCGCCTGTACATACACACACCTCCCTCAGACCCTAAATACCGCCTGTATACACACACACACACACATCTCCCTCAGTATACCGCCTGTATATATACACACCTCCCCCAGACCCTAAATACCGCCTGTATACACACACACACATCTCCCTCAGTATACCGCCTGTATATATACACACCTCCCCCAGACCCTATATACCGCCTGTATACACAAACACCTTCCCCGGACCCTATATACCGCCTGTATATACCTCCGCCTCCCTCAGTACAGAAGCCCCGGGGGCTCGGCCTTCCTTGTGCTGCCCCGTATACTGTATAGCGCCATACATAGCGCTGCCCGGTCGGAGACAATAGAGCCCGCAGTGTACACGGAGCAGGATGTGCCCCCTCCCCCGCCACAGCAATGTCTATCGTCTATCCCCGGCCATTCCCGACCCTGTGCCCCCAGCCCGGACAATCAGCTTATCGGGCCCCCCTCATCCCACACCCGAGCGGCTCACACCCCCGCCGTCTATCCCGGAGGCCCCATCCAGCCCGCACACCCCACAGCTGGGCGCGCTAGACGAGGCAGACTCTGCGCCGTCCACCCGGAGCTCCACATACAGAGCGCGGCAGCCCTGACAAAGGGAGACAAGTCCGGCTCGGCCGTGCACTGCCGCTGCCTCCGTACTCATCGGGCACTTTAGTGAGGCGGGCGGCACAAACACTGCCGGCTCCGGACATTTCATTTGAGCTACAGGGAGAATCGGTTAGCGATCATTGGCCGAAGCCAGGCACAAACCTCCAGTGCGGCCCTGGTTGGCTCCCTGCACGAATCGGCTGTTTGGTTGGACAGAAAATGGCTGCGAAGGAGCCAGTCCCAGCGCGGAGCGGCGCTTCCGGGACTCGTCCTCCACTCCCTCTGCTCACACGCCAGGGCTGCTGTTCCTGAGAGAGGACGACACCCCCTCCGCGGCCTACAGTGCGCAGACGCCGAGATGTTCCGCCCTTTAGGCCGTCGTCAGCGGCAGCTCTTCCAGGCTGTGCCCGCTCCTCCTGCCTGCGTACTCTTCCGTCAGGCAGCCTGTCCTCCAGCCGGCCTAGTCACTGGCACCACGTCGGCACTTCCCGCAATATGCGCCTGTAAACAGAGGGCTCTCCCCCGCCTCAGATGGTGGAGGGCTCCGGGCGCTTCCTCATAAATGTTAGTGCCTCCTGTGTAGTGCCGGTGCCCGCCACATGTGCTGTACCCAGTGCAATAGATGTGTGTACAACTAGACGTAGTTAACCCTTTCATGACTGCTCTGTTTGGCCTTCTTTTGATACGTAGGTTTTTTATTTTTCTGTCAATGTAACTGTATGAGGCAGTTCACACGGAAGAAATTTTCCTAGTAAAAATTCAGCATTAAGAATTTGAAGCTGAACTTTAGTTTTGTTTAAATTTCATGTCAAAATCTGCACCTTGCAGGTGTTAGGGCTAGTTCACACGGGGGCAAGGAGGCAGATTTTGACAGCGGATTTCGCCTCAAAATCCGCCTCCATACAATGGTAGTCTATGGAGACCTCTAGCGGCAACGTGCAAAAAGAAGCGAGCTGCCCTTTCTTCAGGTAGATTCCGCAGCTCGCTGAGCCGCTGCTTCCGACCTCCGGAGTCGGCCCATTCATTTGAGCCGACTCCGGAGGGGGAAGCCGCAACGGTCGTGGCAGGCGGGTTTTGACCCGAGAGTGATGCAGCTCCCCGCGTCACTCTCGGTGCCAAAATTTGCCCCAATGTCCCCTATGTGAACAAGCCCTTATTTTCTGCTTGCCATTCACTTCAATGGGAGTTATGAGGTGGAATCTGCCTCAGTATCAAACATGACACTTAGGGCTAGTTCACACGGGGCACGGAATGGCATATTTTGGTCCTGATTCTGATGCCCATGCAGATTTGGAATACCAAAGCAGATGTGAACGAAGGGTAAGGCTTCATTCAGACAACTGAGGTACAAAATGGCTATGAAAACGTCTATTTCTCACGGCCGTCTTGCACCTGATGAGCAGCCATTTTCACATATTGCCCATGCATTTGAGTGTATGGTCTCAACAGCCTAGGAATATGAAATAGGATGTCACTTGGGAACGTCATGGTTCCTTTTTTTAGGCCGCGGATTGGCCTCAGCAGTGACATATGGTGGAAAAGCCCAGGGGAGGTGTGCTACTTTCTCCATTTTAGAAGAATGTCCAAAAAGGAAGGCAATGAAGACGTACTGAAGCAGGGATGCCTCAGTCTGACAGTTACTACACTTTATGCCATAAAAATTAGTTATACCCCAAATCTATACTAGTCTGTAGATGTCAATTTTAGCGCATGGGACCTTGCAAGATGTTCTAGAATTAGTAAGAGGTTGCCAATGAAGGAATGAATTAGCACTGCTGTAAGAATTTCCAGTCTTAGGGTGCATTCAGACTACGTAACGCCGGGCGTGTATGAGAGCCGTACACGCCGGCATTACGGCAGACTGCCGAACACTTCCCATTCACTTCAATGGGAGCGCTCGTAACAGCGGCGTTTACGAGCGCTCCCATTGAAGTGAATGGGAAGTGTTCGGCAGTCTGCCGTAATGCCGGCGTGTACGGCTCTCATACACGCCCGGCGTTACGTAGTCTGAATGCACCCTTAATAAATTCTCCCCAGTGTGTGTTGTATTCTTATTAACATGCTAATGATCACGTAATAAAGCATTATCTGTTTTTTCCAATCTTAATATACAAAAAAGAACACCGATGCATACTATTGTTCAATAAATATGCATGTCCGTGGTCTGTACTAATATGCAAAATAAGAACAATATACCAAGGTTGTGCAATCAGCAAACTGACCTAATGAAATAGGCGACTAAATGTGCCACAAGGGAGTGTTATTTCATATTAGGGATATTAACTCCCACCATTGACTCTGAATTATCATTTATAAACACTGTTTCTATTGGGCCATCCACCTTTTCACAGAAAAGTTCTAAATTGGCGACATGGTGGCTCAGTGGTTAGCACTGCTGCCTTGCAGCGCTAGAGTCCTGGGTTCAAATCCTGCCAGGAACAACATCTGCAAGGAGTGAGTTTGTATGTTCTCCCCGTGTTTGCGTGGATTTCCTCCCATTCTACAAAGGTGTACAGATAGGAGAAACATGTACATTGTGACCTCTATGGGGCTCACAATCATTTAGAAAAAAAAGTTCTTAATTGTACAAATATGATTTTATTGCCAGAAGGTTTGCACAGTTAGGACGATATGGACTTTAGGAGATATCATCTAGATAGGTGGTAGTGTTCTTAGTAGGAGGGATGAATATGGTCCTAGTGAGACAACCATGAAGAAATGAGACTGATAATAGGAGTGAGATTTAGTATAGCTGATGTAAAGGGGAAGGTAATTTAAAGGGGTATTCCCATGATGCTTGTTCACTAACCTGCAGGCTGTTGTGCTCTCTTCACTTCCTGCTTTTCTCGGCATATAGGTGAGCAGGGTTTCACTTGCACGGGATTGGTTGTAAATTAATTACCACAGTGTGAAGCTGATGTAGCAGAGCTGGATTTGAGTCAGTTTGCATTACATTCAGAGGTAACGGACTCCCTATCTTAGCTTTTATCAGCCAAATTCAATTAAACCGACTGATAAGAGCTCAGAAATCCCGAGCTCTCACCTCCCCTATCTGAGAAGCTCCGCTACTTAAAAGACACAAACAGCTCAGAGCTGCTCCCAGCCCCTCCCTCCCCCTCTGAGAGCAGGCAGCTACATCACTTGACAAATGAGCAGATAATCCCATGGGGCATAGAAACGGAGCGTAAACAATGAAGTGAATAAATTAAGATAGCGGCCAAACAAAGCAGTTTTGATAAAGCAATGCATTTAGGAAAAGTCTTAAATCCACATAAACTAGCAGTATAGATAGGATCCTTGTGATAGGACAACCCCTTTAAGCCCAAATAAATGATAAAGGTTGACTGCCATTTACAAGGAAAGCAACATCCCTGATGGGGAAGGAATGTGACATACGGTTAATTGAGTGAAATTGTGAATGTTGCATTATGACAGAAAGATAGAATGATGGTCGTGAAATTCTTTCCCAAGATGTCGAAAACTTAGGTCACATCAAGACTTAGAATTATGGCCTTGATCAGAAGCTATGGTACCTATCGGAAAGCTAGAGTCTATGTAAACCTGGGTCTTCTCCAGGTGTTAAAAGATGAAGGCATTATTAAAGGGGTTGTCCATGATTTTTTTAATGCCCTATCCTCATGATAGGCCTTGAATTTCTGATATATGTAGGTTTAATGCAAATCTTCCACGTGGATCAGCTGTTCAGTGGTGTATCTGGTCCATGTATTATAGGCCGTATACAGATAATTCTGTGTCCTGTATAGTGGCCAGGCTCCCTTGCTGCAGCTCTGCTCCCACTGAAGTCAATGAGAGCAGAGCTGCAAAAACTGCGACAGGCCACTATACAGTTTACAGAGCTACAAAGTGTCTCCAAAGATAAGACAGGGTCTTATATTATTTTTTTCTGTGAAAGATGGGTCAGGGCTTATTTTCAGGAGATGTCTTATTTCTTTTTACGATGAACATCTATCTATTCACCAGACCCCTTAGATCCTATACAATTAAAGTCTGTAAGTGTCAATGGTGAGTGGGCTCTCACACACAGATCTGTGTCACTCCTGTCAAAGACATGTCACTGTCAGGCCCCTTACTATTGTAACATCATTCCACTGCAGGCAAGTGTAGTAGATGGAAGCAGCCGCAACGGAGGGACTATCAAAGGGACTATCGGATCTGTGTGTGAGAAACCAACACTACCAGTAGTTAACCCTCATTGCTGTGGAGAACTAACTCACTAGTGCCACCTTGTATAGATAGCTCCCTTAAACTCAATGTCGATTCTTTTGGGAGTGTCCATTCTTTTGGTGCTTTCCTTCACGAATGGTCTACTGTATCTGTTCTGGGTTTTTTTATTTACTTTTTTACATGTATATTTTTTTAATGAACTAACTAGGGATTATTTTCAGAGTAGGGCTTATATTTCAAGCATACTTCAGAAATACGGGAAAATCTTACTAGGGCATATTTTGAGGGTAGGGTTTATTTTTGGAGAAACAAGGTATCTGCTTCCTGCTTTGAGCACTGTATAGCAAGAATGTTATTAAATAAGCTATGTAAATGGGGAGCTAGCTGTGGGGGCTAAAAGATTGTCATATTTATTGGAGAACCCATGAGGACCTGGGAACTTGGACAGTTTAAGGAATTTTATAGCACAGACAATTTCCTCTTCAGTTCTAGGTTAATCTAAAATGGTTCTTTGATTCATAGTTAATTCAGGACGATTTGCCTGTAATACTATATTAAGATTCCCACTTAGGATATTTGGAGTAACATTATATAAATTCTCATAAAATATTCAAAATTCCTCCATAATTGAGTTTGGATCTGTATGAACCACTTCCGATGGAGAATAGATTTCACACATTCTAGTGGCCTTCCTGACTAGCCTAGAAACCGTCAACATTTGTTTGTCCAGTGAAAATATTATTTTTTTTAGAAAACCTAGTTGGAGAGATGCCCGCTTATCTAATGCAGATTTCTCCTCTAAGTGCACCCTATGGATCAATAGTGTGAAGAACCACCTGAGCAGCAATAACTTGAAGTCATTGTTTTTTGTCTCTCACACCTTTCTTGAGAAATTTTGGCTCGCTGTCCTTTACAACATTGCTTCAGTTCTTTAAGGCTGTCTGTCAGTAGTAAATTGCTTACAAACATAATCACAGGACCTTGTAGAGAGGATTCTACAGTTTCCAAACATGCCTTTGTTGTTCATCTTTGAGGAGCCACTTTCCTCCCCAAAAACTACTTTGCCCAGGAATCTTGAGCTGAGACCAAACCTTGGCAAACTAAGACACCTATTCAAAGCACTTTCACCCTCTTTTTTATGAATAAAATGACAATTGACGCTGGGTTCACACCAGCGCCTGGACTCCGTTCTGAGATTTCTGTCTTCTGCATGCAGAAGACCAAAACCTGTCAGACCGTGTCCGGCTGTGAGCGCCAGTAAGCGTTTTATGCTCTCCGCAGCGAAACCAGTTTTCTTAAACCAGACACAGAGTACTGTATGTCTGACTTTGTGTCCGGTTAAAAAAAATGGTTTTGCCGCGGAGAGCATAAAACGCTCACGGGCGCACACTTTTCAAACCCATTCAAATGAATGGGTTCTGAAAAATGCCTGCCGGTTTCCGTCTCCTGCTCAGTTTCGGGCAGGAAACAGAAACCTTAAAGCGGAGACCCCAGGCACAGATGTGAACGAGCCCTTACATGATAATAGAGCTCTAAAGGTGAATAACAAATTTACTAATGAAAATTGACCAGAAATCTAGTGTAATATGCACCTATAATCGGGTGTACATACTTAACACCTCCTTTTTTAAGTGCTTTAGACACTTTATGACAATTTCAGTGACTTGTCTGACAAATGGGTAGGGAACTTAATATGCATCACCATTCCACCAACATTTTTACACATGTATTATGTATTATAGAAAACTAAGCGAACTAAAAGTGGTGTAAAGTTAGACTAGATCATTTAAATGTGTGTGAGATTTATCAACATATGTTTATGTATGTGCGATGTATGCGTTATGTGCGTAATATGTGCATAGTATGAGTCTAGTCTCCCTGGAGGGATGATGTGTCTTACTACTGCATCTGACTGCTGCGGTCAGTGAATGACAGCTAAGGTTATTGATGTCTTCACTGGAGTTCCAGAGACAGACTCCAGCAAGGATCACTGAGACCCCTGTAGAAAGGGTTTGGTAGCAAGAAGGGTAGATGCCCCCTGTTAATTGCTGTACAATGTGCGTACCGTGCATGCATACACTTACATGTGTATTGCACTGATCTAGAACATCCAGCAGAGGTCTCTCCACACATAATCATTATATGATTTCAAGTGGTATCAAACTATAAACCACAGCGCCGAGGACTGTTTCTATTAACATGTGATGAAAGACCTGTATCCAAATATGCAACAGTGATAAACATAAAAGCAACCCTCAAAGGACCGTCACTGCATAATATGTCTCTAGGCAGTTGTAAATATACTATACAGATTCTTCCGAAACAGTCCTAGTTTTCAGGCAGGCTTGCTTTAATGTTAGGTACAAAGGTTTGACTTGTAACACTAGAAGAGAGAAGGACGGGGAAAGCCTTTGTCTTGTTTGCTGCATCACTGAGGTATCTAAGGTCAATATACAGGTGTGATAACAGATGAGAGGCAGCAGATCCGTCTTCATTCTGGAGCTGTCACTGATGATGCGACTGCCACCCAGGCTTTAACATGGGCAATTCTGTGAAGAAAGGGAAGGTTGTCATTGCCAATGAGAATCAGGTGAAGAGCTTGCGCCTCTACAAGGCAGGTAAGGTGACATGGGCTTAATCGGAGATATGATTTATCTGTGGCAATAACTAATACATACTCTTTGATCAGATGGTGTATGTGCGGCTTTGAAGTTGACTAGATGACTACGTTATAAGGCTCGTTCGCAGTCAGTGACTATTGTAATAAGTGATTAAACACAACAAGGGCTCTTATGTATAAAGTACTTACCATATGGGTATTTTATATTGTAAATCATAAATAATATTTTCATCTAGCACTTTATGTATCATTAACATTAATCTGTAGTCAGTGGCATAAGTATCGCAATAGCAGCTCCAGCGGCTGTCACAAGGCCCATGACCTTAGGGGGGCCCAGTGGTCCCCTGATGTGTTTTTTTTAGTTGGTAACCCCAGAAGGTAACGGGCCCTATTTGCTTACCGATCCCCACTTCTGCTCACGACCGCCTCTGCTTCCCTTTCTGGGTCCGATATCATGTCATTGGGGCTACCTGGGCAGAAGGGGAAGTGGATGCGGCTGTGAGCAGGTCTTCAGACCCCCGAGTATAATGATTGGAGGCCCAGGGGAGGTGAGGGAACATAAAAACTAGTCGTACTCATCACTCCAGTGTGACTACCTGCAATCATTGGGCCTCTTCTTTAGTGATGTCCCGGACATCACCTGTGCCAGGCTGTAGGTGGTCAACTATGGGGTATAACACTGTGTGGAGGGGCCCTTATGGGGCATAATACTGTGTGGAGGGGCCACTGTTGAATATAATAATGTGTGCAGGGGCCACTGTGGGACATAATACGGTGTACTGAGGCCACTATGTGACATAATATTATGTGCAGAGGCCGCTGTGGGACATAATACCGGTGCTGGAGCCGCTATAGGACATTATGCAGTGTGGAGGGGCCACTATGGTACATTATACTGTCTGGAGGACAGAAAAGGGGACCCAAGCCAAAAGTTTGCTTGGCGGCCCAGGCTTTCCTAGTTACACCCTTGACTATTATTTGGATTTAGCCATGGATTGTTCCATGTAAATTTACTTAAAACCATGCCCATCTTAAATGAATTCCTCTGTTGGCATGAGATGGAGCAAAATTATTAAGAGGCTCCAGTCTTGGCACATTTTGGGAGGTCCTGTGTAACAGAATTGAAATCTATGTCAGTTAGGGACGGGCATACATTTCTGTTGTACCTTGTACCAGTTTTCCATACATTGTAAATTTGACTGCTCAAGATGGCCATACCCCAGCCTACCCCAATCTTCGACTGGAAAGATACATGACAAAGTGGTGCATTGGGGTCATATGTTGGGCCACTTCTATATCAGGTTCTGGGTTAGATAGTATAGTAAATCCCTCACCATATTCTGCAAATCAAATTGTAGAGTATTGTGCAAAGCGATGCTTCCCCACCCCTTCAGTCGTTTTCCTTTTTTTCATTGCAGTCGTTTGGTCAAAAGTGGGGACTGTCCCTCCACAAGAGGAGCACTTGGGAGGTATTAGCTCCTGGCCACCGGCTTACCTGATACATTCTGCTTGTGCTCAAAGTGCTCTAACATGGTGACAAAGCAGTTTGTGACCTATAGGTAACTGATATGTGCATGCTTCCTGCTCACTCTGCCTTAGGGAATGCAAAGCACGAAAACCATAAATGCTCACTGGGGTTGTACTTTCAGTTTTTTGTTTTAAATAAATGTTACAATTTTGTTTATGTTATATAATGTTATTGTTAATAAAATGAAAAGTTTTTACATTTTGTAATATGTTTTCTATAACAATTTGTCATGGTTTTACAGCTCTCTGCTTTCTCTCTTTCTTTACCTTGCAGTGGATAAAAATCAGTCCATAGTCAGTTCATGGTCATGTAATGGAAAGCATTTACCATCCCTGCCTTTTCTATAGGAGCTCTGGCTGTAGTAACAGCTGGCTTTCCACTTCTCTATCAGCATGATGTCATATATATGTGCTTGCATTGTTGATAGTGAACAGCCCTGGACGAATATATTCTATGGGAGGTGTGGGAACAGTTAAAGGGGTTGTCCCATCACAAGGATCTTATCTATACTACTAGTTTATGTGGATTTAAGACTTTTCCTAAATGCATTGCTTTATCAAAACTGCTTTGTTTGGCCGCTATCTTAATTTATTCACTTTATTGTTTACACTCCGTTTCTATGGCCCTTGGTTTATTTGCTCATTTGTCAAGTGATGTAGCTGCCTGCTCTCAGGGGGGAGGGAGGGTATGGAAGCAGCTCTGAGCTGTTTGTGTCTTTTAAGTAGAGGAGCTTCTGAGATAGGGGAGGTGAGGGCTCCTGGATTTCTGAGCTCTTATCAGTCGGTTTAATTGAATTTGGCTAATAAGGGCTGAGATAGGGAGACCTTTACCTCTGAATGTAATGCAAACTGACTCAAATCTAGCTCTGCTACATCAGCTTCACACTATGGTAATTCATTTACAACCAATCCCGTGCAAGTGAAACCCCACCCACCTATGTGCCGAGAAAAGCAGGAAGTGAAGAGAGCACAACAGCCTGCAGGTTAGTGAACAAGCATCATTGGTATACCCCTTTAAAGGGATTCTACCATTAAAACCTCTTTTTTTGTAGGTAAGATGTCAGAATAGCCTTTAGAAAGGCTATTCATCTCTTACCTTTAGATGTGATCTCCGCCACGCCATTCCTTAGAAATACCTGTTTTTAAAGGTATGTAAATTAGTTCTCTGGCAGTGATGGGGGCGGGCCCCAGCGCTGAAAATGTGATGGGGGTGTCCCCACTACTGCTCGAGAACATGATCCTGCGACACCTCTATCTTCGGCTGGATCCTCCCCTTCTGTGTCGTCTTCCTCCTGCATCACCTCTGACGCCTGCGCAGTTGGCTCTGCCAGTGAGACACTAGTAGAGCTGACTGCGCATGCCGGCCGGCGGCCATTTTTGGGAGGCCGCTCTTGCTCTTGAAGTTCAATGCAGCCAATGCACAGGGCCCATTAAAGACTGGAGTGGGACGTGAAAGAGGCCGTATAAATACAACTGGATTGTAGAACCAGGGAGAAGTGGAGCCCCTGACCCGTTTCTGCTACTGGCAGAGCAGGAAGCCTGTGGGTGTCAAGTTTAGTATCAGAACTTACCTGTCTGCTGTCCGGCTCCTCCTGCTCCAGGTGTACATGATGTCGCAACAGTGTATCTGGAGCAAGAAGGAGTGGGATCTGGTAACAGGACCCGGGACATGTAAGTAGTGACCTAGTAATTCTAATCTAATTTTTTATTAGAGAAAGCCCAATGAAAACAAGATTAATAATACTGCCAAAAGGCATAGTCCTGTAGTGTAATGACAGAAACAACCACTGAATCACATATTATAGTATGGCATTACAGTAATGTAATATGTTGTAGTTTGTGGTTGACATCTGTACTTTACCTGCTGTTCCTTTGCAGTATACAGAACATTGGTGACTGATGTTTTTCCCCTTTTTTCTTTTTTTCACAATTAGCTGTAGGAGATCAAGACGTGAGGAAACCACAAATCAGATCTTACAAAATAGATGAGAAGGAATTGCGTACATATGGAACGAAGAAAGAAAGGTCTCCTTTAGACACCAACATCCAGCAATTCATCTGCAGTAATGAAGTTGTGATCTTCAGCAAGACTACCTGTGAAAACTGCGCAAAAGTAATTCTCTATATTTATTGTTATTTATTCTTTACTTAGTTGCTGAGATAGATGCGTTATAATCACTACATTCCCCTTAGTAAGCCAGTTTGTGTCTAGACTTTGGTAAACCCATGTCCAAATATTGCAGTTACACATTATGTCCACCTTATATGTTCAATCTCAATGGACACATGTGCCCACCCAATTGCTCCATACCACCACTAACAGCCAAATGGTGGAGTGATCCCTGCTGTTGTACATGCAAGTCATTGAGAATCAAAGCTATAAAAGCAGCTAATTCTCATTTGTCTGAGAATAAACCAGTACAGCACATGGGGACATTGTAACTAATTGCAGCAATATCAAGACACAGGAGAAATTATATTAAAGGGTCACTAACTTTTTAACTTGGTCTCATTTAATAAAGCATGTTTTTCTGGATCAAAATGTAATGTATTTTAATTAAAAATGTTGCTGCTTTCTAGTTGTCTCTCTTCTAGCTAAATTTTCGTTTCCAACCTGTTACTATGGAAGTCCCCCACATAGATTCCACTAAAAAGCAAGACACTTCCCAGTGAGTAGAAGGAGGAGGGACTGCTCTCTTGACAGTGAATAGAGAGGGGAGGGGTTGTTTTTCTCACAGCACATCTGCAAACTGTTTGCTCTGTGCACTAGACTGATTATTCTGCATATCTTACAGCATACAATGTAAGAAAAGTCTTCTATGTACTTCTGGCTGATTGTACATATCTACTTCTGGCTGCTTGTGTGATTACAGATGGGATATTACTCAGTCATTATGCGGTTTTAATGCTCATAGATTGCTCTTTTGCTGTGTCATAGGTACATGTGTTTGTGTTTTATTTGCAGTTCAGTTCTATTTGTTTGCTATTGTACAGTTACTCCCAGCAGAATTTTGCACTGATATCACTGTATTATCAGAAGGGGGCCTTCCTCACTGCCCAGCGATAACAGTGAACTGTAGAACTGTAAAGCCAGTCTATTGAACAGTGCAATAATATCGGTGCCAAAACTATCAGCACCAATATCTCTCCAAAGCAGGGCAGTTACAGGCAAAGCTGACAGTGCACTGAATTCAGCGCACTGTCAGCTTTCCAGCGGTACATAACACGACTAGAGATGAGCGAACACTGTTCGGAACAGCCGTTCCAAACAGCACGCTCCCATAGAACTGAATGGACATAGCCGTCACGCGGGGGGTTAAGCGACCGGCCGCCGGCAAAATGTACGTGCCAGCTGCTTCCATTCATTTCTATGGGAGCGTGCTGTTCGGAACGGCTCATCCGAACAGTGTTGGCTCATCTCTAAACACGACCAATGTCTCATCCAGAGAAAGCTGGGTGAAAGTAAATGCCAGAGAAAACTGGGTGTTATTTTTAGCTGTCATAACAGACTATTTAATGAGGTGAAATTATCAGTCCGCTGGGAGAGTTCAAAAAGGCAGATTGAGGAGCCTTTCTACCAATGCTCTCACTCTGAGGAAGACAGCCAAGAATATTGGTACGAACTGTAATTTTTTGGTTTTGAGGTGCTAAGCAGTAGGCCTACACTCAGATAGCAAAACTGCTATATTATGTGTAGTTAGTGGTCAGATGACCAGGGTTTGCTTTAAAGGGATTCTATCTAGTAGAATACAGTACAGATTCTGCAGTATGCTCAGTGAAAGATGCATATATTTAATTTAGGTTAGACATAGACTATCCCGTTTTCAAGGAAAAAGCCCAGCATGAGAAGCAGGATTTATGCCTGATTAACAAGAGCCTCAGTAGAATGACATGTAGACCAGTTTCCTTATCACCATTTGTATTGATGGCGCAACTTCTTTAATGCTAGAGCCCCACATAGCGTAAACGCCGCAATTTTGCAGTACCTACAATGTGGATAGGATTCTGGCTAATCCCATCCACACATTGCAGAAAAATATCCACAGCAGACTTGTGATTTTGTAAATCGCAGCACGTCAATTATACCTATCCGAATACACTGGCGTTTTCCGTATATTGAAGCAGAAAGTCTGCAGAGGAAAACACTGTGGACTTTCCTTAAAAAGCACTGCGGGAAAAGCCATGATGTGTTTCCACTGCGGTTTTTCCTGCTGTGTCTCAGTATGTGAGGCCTTATCCTTACACGGAAAAGTTTTTTTTTTTTTTATAAAAATGAATAAGATTCAATGGGGGCATGTATTATGCTTCCCACTCCATAGTTCTAGCATAAAAAAATTGTAAAAATAGGATTTTACAACTTTTTATCTTAATTGTACAGTGTAGTAATATTTCACATTTTGAAATGTGGGTGGTAAAACTCCCCTCATAATGACTCTTCTCCATTGCATCGGTAAATGTATTGGTCTGCAGGCTGCAATGCAAACCTTTTCCGATCTACCACTTGTTTGTGTATGGTGTGACATGCCACCCTCAGTTTATGATTCAGTCAGCTAGATAATTGGGATGTTGGCTGCATGACTGATCCATGAGAATGTAGATGTTTACCAACTACAATGAGTAGGAGACACTATGTGTCCTCACATATCCCTATCTCTAATGCCCTAAGTTATGTTCGAGCCTATCAGGTTTGATTTTGAAGAATGTAATCTGAGGATACATACCACTGAACACGGATTGGCATCAGTTTGTACATGTCAAACAATGCTGAAACTCTGTAGGGTATTCTTACATAAACACCATGCCCTCAGCAATTCCTGGCACATTTAATTAGCAAGTTACTTCTCGCTTAGACATTTTATTAAAATCAATAATGTTCCTTCAATGCATCCAAGCACCTTGTAAGCAGTGATGTGCCGTGAAATAAGCATTCATCCGCCATTAACAGCTTCAAAATTTCTTTTCAGTCCAAACAAAAATTGAGTTAAAATTGAACAGAATTGTCTCCTGTTAGAAAAGCTTTGTACAAATTTGCTCAAAAAGTCAGACAACAGATGGCAGCAGAAACAAAATGGAATAATTCACTTTAGTGGCTAACTTTTTAGGTGAAACAAACAAGTATTTTGTGTACCCTGCTGTTCCTAAACTGAATTATTTATTGATCAGAATGCAATTATGTCTTATTGTAGCTTTACATGAATATTACAAGTGACCAAAAAGTCTTTTGAAAGCCATGAAATGTTCTTTATTTGTAGCACTGATGATTCTGTAGCCCATTCTCTCGAGGAGCAGAAGGCTATGACTTTAGCCAATGCATCATTTTGGATGTCCTAGGTTCATAGTGTTGTGCTCTGTGCAAAGTTACTGGGGCCCAATTCAAACTATATAATGGGGCCCCTACCTACATTGTATCATTTAGAATAGTGGTATAATTTATGTGGTAGAGGGACCTTTGGGGCCCCATTTGGGTTCAGGGCCTGGTAGAGACTGCTACTGCTGTGCCCCCTATAGCAATGCCCCTGTATCTGCATCACAACTAATAAGAGTGAATGTGGTCTTCCCCCACAACATGTACATGACAGCTGCCAGATATCCAAACATCTAGATGGTCACCTTGCTGTATAAGGTAGGTAGATGAATTTCAAGACTTGCATAGTGTAAAATGTAAGCCTCACCTAACATTACCCAAATTGGTGACTACTTTATTTATCATAGCATTCCTATTTTTACCCTCTGTTATGACTATAGCTTGCTGTATACCATGATAGGTGTCATTGCATCCATGGTTAGCGACACATAGGGTATATTCACTCTTCTGTTAGCAAACTCCATTTCTTTCATCTGTCATAGGATCAGAGCAATGGACCTAAAGATCAATAGAGTAACTGATGCAGACATTGCCTTCTCCATCTCCATGGCCGTTCCCATTCACTCTAATGTAAAGAAAAAAAAACGCAACCTTTCTTCAGTCATGTTTGTTTCCATTTCAGATGGGAGATAAAGTCATACCTGCAGGACTTTTTCAAAGTGTGAACCCAGCCTAGCCTTACCTTGCTTGCAACTAAAGTAGAAACGTAGAGGACAGTTTTATGTGTATAATCGTTTTATGATGTTATTTATATATTAATCATCTATATGGGTGAAATAAAGAGTTATGGCTATAAATAGGAAATGTACTTGTATTAGACATTCTATATTACACTCACATATAAAATATATAGAGAGAGAATCCTTATGGTAAGACCATCTCTTGACCAGATTATTCTTTAATAAATCTTCAGGTTACTGTATATTTTCCCTATACAGGACATACTATAGACAGAAGCTTAATGGGCTGCTTTCTCTTCTTAGGTGAAGGACCACTTTGATGAACTGAATATTCCATATTTCGCAGTGGAGCTAGACCTAATAAGTAAGATGTTTAAAAGACCTTTAGAATTATTTTTGTTTTCCAATAAACTGTATGTTTATATGTGAACATAATTTTATAGTTTAATATATATAATTCCTCTATATAAAAAGCTTGGAAAATTGTAAGAAAAACTTTTTTTTATTATATTTTACTGATAAAGTTACAGTGTAATATTACTACACTCTATACTGACCCTCAAATACATCATTATAGCATTATAGCCTATTCTAATCGAGAGATACATTTTCAATTTTTCAAAATGCTGAATAGAGATGTCAAAGGCCCGATTCACATCCGTGTTCGGTGTTCCATTCAGGGAGTCCGCCATCTCCGGTGCTCTCGTCACCAGTGCAGATCTTCAGTGAAGCCAAGGATGTGCACCCCAACCACATTGCACAAGTGCTGAGGGTACAGTGCATGTGCACTGAAGCCAAAGTACATTAGCTTCAGTGAAGAACTGTGTAAAGGCATGGATGGCTTTACAACATCGTGATTTGGGCCACTAAACCCCCAGTCCAAAAGAACTTTTAGGTGATTTAGTGTCTCAAATTGACAGGTTCCATTTAAAAGAGTTCAGCTAAGATTTTGGTGACCTTCCTTTCACAAATTTGTTGACTGTTTTGCTGTTAGAAAATATTTATTTCCTAATGAAAATTTCTGTGAAAATCATAGGATTACATATATGTAGCAATACCTAAATAAACACAGAAAAGTAAGCCCTGTTGGCAAATGTAAATGTTGAAGCATACCTCTAGTTATAAACAAGTTTGAATAAATGACTAGTACATGTGAAAATAACAAAGATTGTTATATATCTTATTTAAGAGGGCCCTTCACTCGCACCACCAATTCAAGTTCTTAGCATGTGTTACTAGACACTTCTCACTGATTCCAACACAGATAGAATTATTTCTCCAGCCCTCACTGTCAGAGGAGTAATAATGCTAGCTTATAAGGTCCGTCCTTCTGACAGTAGGGAGATATCGGTGCCAAAATTAATGGTGTGAATATCTCCAGCATCAGGACCCCTACTGGGAAAGGCAACTGTCTGCTTTCTAGCAGTATATAAAACTGCACATTGATGAGGACATGAAAGGTCCTCTTTAAAGCTTGGACCACATGTTGGGAAAATGCAGCGTTTTGGTAAAAACGCTGCATTTTCCAATACCTGCAAAGTATATATGCATCCACATATTGTAGAAAAAAAGTTTTTGAAAATCACAGTATGTCAACTATAGACTTACATTTTCCATATAGGTATAACACGAGCACTTTCTGTAAAAAAAAAAAAAAAACACTGTCAAAGAATCACAATGTGTTTCTGCCGTGGTCTTTTCCCCAGCATTTTTTTGGCTTCCTAGTGATAGGGACATCAATGGATCCCTCCGTATGTTGTAGAGGTCCTAATTAGATAATTAATTAACAGGCCTAGATGGACTGCAGCCATCTTCTTTAGGCCTGGAGAACTGAATAAGACACAAGATGGTAGTGTATCAAAAGAGTTCTAATTTTATTGTAAGAAAAAGGTAGTTTAAATACATTACAGACAAAGAGCTGGCTTGGCTATTCTAATCAGTACAACATGATTGGTTATAGAGATATAAGACAAGCCTGGCACATGACTATTGGCTGAGGCTCATTATAATCTGCATCTCATTATAGCTTTCCAAACTGGGATGGACTTTCCCATGAAACAAAGAAGGATTCAAAATACTTATGTGTGAGCTAACATCCCAGACTGTCTATATGTATATATCATAGCAAAAGAGATAAGATGACATACTCCAACCTAATTAACAATAAGCTACATAGACTCTGTGTCTATACACACTCTAAGTGACCTTCATATACCATAAAATATGACAAAGTGCCCAGATACCATAAGATTAATACTTTTGTTGGTTATGTGTCCATACATCATGTAAAGGAGATAAGAGATATACAAAGTCAGCTGCATCTTCTCAAAATGAGGCCCTTGAGAGATAAGGATTAGCAACCTATGCATTAACGTTCATTATCACATTCCTTAAAGTCTAACAAGGGGCCTCCTTGACTTAAGCAGAAAAATACATACTTATACAGTTTATATGTGAAAGAGTATCAAGATGGCTCACAAAATACAAAGATGGAGGACTTAACTCTAACACTAGGGCCTTAGCCTAAGGCTGAAGCCCCACGTTGTGAAAACACATCTGAAAAGTACCTGCAAAGTGATGGGTTTCTGGCTAATTCCATTCACACATTTCATATTACTACACGGGGCCTTAGCCTAATAATACATTTCAAAGGCTTTAATAAACTTAGGTGTAACATAACATTATGATGTCTACACCCAGATCTATACTGCTATGCCAGAACATTGTTTTGCTCAGACGGTGGTGCCAAATATTTTATATTTCCAGGGATGCTAGCTTCTGTGTATTAAGTATGATAATGAAATGAAGAACTACACAGCACAATGTTCCGTATCATTAGTTGGGTACTGAACGTAATTGTATGGAAAATTACTAGAGGGTATTTACATAATTCTTCTTACTTAATATCAACTGTAAGGAAGTTGAAGGAACATGAATCCGGCTATTCCGTGCCAATTTCTTCGTCCCTACATGTAACATGAATTCTAAGTCAGTGAAATAAGTGAACCATAATATGTGTCTAAAGACAAAATGTTGTATGATTGGGGCGTATCTAGAGAAGAGGGACATACAACCATATAGAGCACTGCTTCTCAAAGTGGGTAATAATGGGCCCTTGTGGGCGCTGGAGGCTTACAGTGGGGCGGTAAAGGGCCCAGAGAAAATTGGGGAGTCTTGAAGCGCTTTAGGGGGGCGATGGCTGATTTGTGTTTATCTATTATTTTAAACTAACATCAAAACCTACGTAATACACTACATCGATTATTTTGTTCTTATTCCTGCCCTGTTTGATTGTATAAAATAAATAATTTATCATGGCTTCTGTAGGTAGCACATGAGCCATCAAACTTGAACAAGTTTTTGATAAACAATACGATTTGAGCAATCCTGTATGAAGCGGCAGGATTATCGATACTTGTTCTAATTCGTGGGAACGTGGATTTAGTGCTGTGGCAACACTGCTAACTAAAAAAAAATTGTTTGCATATTCCCGATCGTGGTGACTTACAGCCGTTTTTGAGTAAATTCGAGAATGACATTAAGAAACTTGTTAAAAATCATCAGATTCTCCCATCACATTGGATTAGTTTTAAAATTTCAATTGAAATGTTTGTTTTAATTTGAATAAAAGTTTTTCTATATCTAATTTATAAAGTTGTGTTTTATTGGTCCAATGAGAACGGTCTCATTTATAATGTAAGTATGAACTCAAACAGGATAAGACTCATATGACCGCTATAATTAAATTAACGTAATGATTGCAATTGGGATTTTTAAGATGTGGTAAAGTTAAAAATTTTAGGGGGCGCTAGAAAATAATTGATTCTCAAAGTGGGCGGTAGACAAAATAAGTTTTTTTTTGTTTATGTAAATTGTGAGCCCCATATAGGGATCACAATGTACTTTTTTTTTTCCTATCAGTATGTCTTTGTAGAATGGGAGGAAATCCACACAAACACGGGGAGAACATACAAATTCCTTGCAGATGTTCCTGGTGGGATTCGAACCCAGGACTCCAGCGCTGCAAAACTGCAGTGCTAACCACTGAGCCTCCGTGTTGCCCCAGACAAAATAAGTTTGAGAACCATTGATAAAGATCATTGTATAGTGTAGTAGTAATATAAATATCCCTTCAATAACATATGCTTAATTTTGGGTGCAGCTTAATTAAGGGTGAGGTCAGCCTTAGTAATACAGCGTGAACCTATTTACTCTGTGTTATAAAATAATAAATAGGCGTTATTAATAAAGAGTTATCAATTTCCCAATGGTAATGACATTGTTATTTTTAATTAGGGAAAATAGATATCATGATGGGATTCTCTACTCAGGACCCCTCTTTTAAATTAAAGAGGACATTTCATGTTCTCAAGCACATGCAGTTTTATATTACGCTAGAAAGCAGACAGTGCGCTGAATTCAGTGCACTGTCGGCTTTCCCGTTTTGTGCATCGGGGCTTCAGATATCAGTGTCGTTACCAATGTCTGCCCACTGTCAGAAGGGCGTTCCTGACAGTCTAGCTGGGCAGTGTGGAACGCCCCCCTGACAGTACTTATCTATAGCTCTGTACTGTCACTGGGCATTCCTTAACACCCAGCGATGACGCTGAGTGGTGAGTAATGCCCCCCAATACTAGTCTATGGACAAGTACAGTATGGAGGGGCATTCCTCTCAGCATAGTATCATGGCTGGGTGGTAAGGAATGCTAACGCTAGAGATGCAGAAATTGCATTTATCTTGTACTTGTTTCATTCACAAATAATGTCACATATTTACTATTGTGGTTACAACTAGACTCTATTGTAAATGTGGAGCATCTTAGACGCCTTTAGTTTGAGCTAACATTTATCCAATTTGCTAGACATGTGGATGTGGCTTTTAGAAAATGGAAACATGGCTTAAATACACCAAATGTGCCAAAGTTGTGTCATAAAAATCTGAGATAAAGTAAGCCATGACCATAAAGGAAAGGGGTTCACTTGAAATCAGATATTGAAGCTCCTGAGCCCCAATACAAAATAAGTAATGGAGCCCACAATTACCATGCACTTCTTATTATATTATTGCCTTCTTATATTGCAGGGCCTTTGTGTCCACTGGGGCTCCAGGATCTGATAGCAACTATTCCCTCTATAGCTATGCCTACCAAACACTGATCTTAGCTATCTTCAGAAGCCCAATAAAGTTACAGTGTGGCAGCAGTATGCAAGTACAATAGTCCATTCAAATGGGGAGACAAGGGATTCTTGTTCTTGTGATCAGTGGGGTTCTCAGAAGATTCCTCTGTTCATTTTGACAGATAGATGGGCATTGTGAACAGGGGACCCCATTACTAAAAAAGAATTCATTAATAAGGTATTAAGGTGTTAACTGCTTTTGACCCCAGGCAACTCCTTTATAGGTAATTATAGGATTAAGAAGTCACCTTAGGCTGGGTTCACACTGGGTTTTTTGGACTGGATTTTTAGGCAGAGGCCGCCTCAGAATCCGGTTCAAAAATCGTCTAGCCACAACTGGCATCCAGTTGCATCCATACAGTGCATCGGCATCCAGACACGGCAGTCCACTCTGGATTAGGCCCAAATGAAGGGAGGGAGTGCTGCTGTGCTGCAGACTGCGTTTTTTTAAAAAAAAAAAAAAAAAAAAAACTACAAGCTTTAAGGGTTTAAAATAATTTAAAACCTCACCAATACTCTGTCACTCCCATTATAATGTTATAACCTGGAACCTTGACCAGTCTCTGTTTTCTGGCCCTTCTTAACACACAAGGAGTGACTGCCTATCACTAGCTGTAGCAGTTACGCAGCTCAGCCAATGAATGTAATTTCTTGTATGTCGGAAGGGATTAGGAATCAGAAGTCAACAGGGTACCCATTAGTCATAGGAATGGAAGCAGTGGGGAATTGGAGTGGTCGCTACTTTAAAAAAAAAAAAATTTTAGAGAATTTTCAGCATGTTTTAGAAAACAGTTATTGGCTGCACCCTTTTGGCTACGCATTATCTGGCTATGGTGCAAAATATCTGGAGGTTTAAGTTACTTCTATTGGTTGATGCTCATTTCTTAGCATTCAGTGACTCAAAACTGATTTGGTTTTGCCCACAAACTCTGTAAAAATTAAATGGAAAATCACAGATATCGTAAGATGATGAATTACACCCATGGTAAGGTTCAATCACCTTTATATAGTATAAATGTCAAGTTTACCAGAATTTATATATTACTACTTAATTCAGCAACCCAACTTCTAAATATTCTTCTAGTCCAAGCAGGATGTATAACTGCTTAATAAGCAAAATAGGTGTCCCTGTTCATTAAGAGAACATCTGAAAGGGATTATCATATTGTGTTTTGTGCTTTGTCATTCAGTGCCTCATGCATAGAGGTGAGCAGATGTTTGTACAATTGCCAGAAAGCTAATGATATTCCTCTTGCATGTAATTATTTAAGGTTAGATTGGTAATGTTAAAACTAATTCCCACCTTTATAAACCCCCTGTGAGATGATCATCAAACTGGATGTCATTCGGTTTATTCAAGTGTAGTCCAAGTTTAAAGCGTATGGAAATTTATGAACAGCTTTTGATTTTCTGGCAGTATTTGAGTCATTAAAATATTGTGTAATATACATTATTAGCAAGTTGTGGCTCCTTCCTGTGAAATCCTGCATTTCTTTATTGTTTCCCTTGCTTCTATATTGAGAGCTTTATATTGAGTCTTACTCTGAACTGTCATATGAAAGATGAGAATCTCCGCTATCGTACAACACCAAACGTTCGGTAAGTTTCCATATTTTATGATGCCCCAAATACAACTCTTTGTGGTGACCCCAACCTTATTTTTCCTGCATTACACACAAGGCTCTGCATTGTACACAGTGAGAATTAGGGCTCGTTCACATCTGCGCCCAGGTGTCCGTACTTCAGGTTTCCGTTTCCTGCATAAAACAGAGCAGGAGACGGAAACCTGCAGAAGTCTTTCTCACCCATTCATTTGAATGGGTGAGAAAGATGTCCGGCCGTGAGCGGCGGTGAACGTTTTATGCTCTCCGCCGCGAAACTGGGTTTTATAATCTGGACACAGAGTTGGACATGCAGTACTCTGTGTCCGGATTAAAAAAACCGGTTTTGCGGCGGAGAGCCTAAAACGCTCACGGCTGGACCCGGTCTATGGTTTCCGTCTTCTGGCATGCAGAAGACGGAAACCATAGAACGGAGACCCTGAACGCAGGTGTGAACCTAGCGTCAGGGTACAGCTCTCAATAGAGAAGCTAGGGAAAAGATAAGGAAATGCAGGATTTCACAGAAAGGAGCCAAAATGTGTTTAAAAAGTATATTAATACATTTGTTAATGACACAAACACTGCCAGAAAATCGAAATCTGTTCAGTTTTTCTTTAGAATATATAAACAATAGATTTGTGATTATTTAGAATGAATAAAGGCATAGTCCCTTTACTGGAATCTACTGGAGTGATGCAATATTCTAGATAGATAGATAGATAGATAGATAGATAGATAGATAGATAGATAGATAGATAGATACTTTGCAATACATTGCTTTGCTTCTTTTATACTGATCACAAAAAGTATATTGCCACTGGATTTTTTTCACATCTTGCCTCCAACTTCCGCTATATGGGGCAGATTTATGAAACTGTCTAAAAAAATCCTAAACTGCATTCCAAATTATTATGCTAATTGGATTTAAGTGTCATAAAGATTTCTTGTTTTGGCCAGAATCATGGGGAAAGATGGTAGCCCTCTTTAGGATCCCAGAAGGTGTGAAAATCAGATCAAATCAGAGTTTTTGATTGAAAACTTTCTCCCAGGGTACAAAAAGAACTGTGCCTTCCATAGGAAAATCAACTTCATGCTTGACAATTGTCATTTTCTGCTATGGGCATAAAAAGGGAGGCAGTCATGGTGTGGTCACCATCCTCCCTGACCTCAACCCTATTGAGAACCTTTGGAGTATCCTCAAAGATCTATGACGGTAGGAGGCAGTTCACATCAGCAGCAGTTGTGGGAGACTATTCTGACATCCTGCAAAGAAATGCAAGCAGAAACTATCCAAAAACTCACAAGTTCAATGGATGCAAGAGCTGTGGTATCTAAGAAGTCGTCCTATGTTAACAGGTAGCTTGGCCTTTTAAGATATTTTTGATTGAAATAGCTTTTGATTTAATTAAATATGACCTCTTTATATGCCAAATATAAAAAATGTCCATTTTCAGTTCTTTACAACCTATAAAATGTTTAGAAACTCTGATATGCATAATAATTTGGAACATGTGTAACTACAATCATTTTCTGGAAAAAGTTCAGGAGTGTCAACACGACCATGACTGTATATGGATAAAAAATCTAATAAAAACTAAGAGATAGAGGAACTATGAACCTTCCCCTGTAGTTCCCGAAATATTATATTACTATTACTATATTCCCCGCAATACGTCACCTGGAATATCCCTGTCTCCTTTCCGGTACTTATTTGCAAGTCATGGTTACTCACAATTTAGGGAGAGTCAGGAGGTGTGAGGAAGTTTTAGAGACAGCGTGGTTGTGAAATAAAAGGTCCCTCCCTATTTTTGGCTCATCCTGAATACACAGTTTATAAATGAACATGTCACATATAACTTTTCTCCACAGACAACGGGCAGAGCCTCGAAAAGGAGCTCATGGAGACCATGGAGACAGCATTACCCAGTGTCTTTGTGAAGGAAAAGCTTATAGGAGATTACAGTGACATTGTACAGGTACGTTTCATGGAATGTTAGCATTTATTTTCACATACCACATCTGCCTTTGGTAATCCTTTCAGGGAGTCCCCTTGGGGACCCCCGAACGGACAACCAAACACATTTGCAAGCGGTGTACAGTGAAAGCACATGGACCCCTTAGACTATAATGAGGTCCGTGTGCTTGCCGCGAGACCTCCGCATGAGTCAATTGAACAAAAAAGTAGATTGTGAAGTACTTTCCTGTCCGCATTTTTCCTGTGGAGATCTCACATCAAGCAAACGGACCCCATTATAGTCTATGGGGTCCGTGTGCTTTCAATGCACACCGCTTGCAAATGTGTTCAGTAGTCTGTTTGGGGGGGTTCCTATGTGGTCTTCCCCAAACGGATTATTGACGCAGATGTGAACGAGGCCTCAGTTTAGTAATTTATTTAATATTAGGGTTGATTTTTACAATTATTATTATTATAAGTTTTTATTATAGTAATATATATATATATATATATATATATATATATATATATATATATTTAACTTAAAATATCAGAATCTTGATGAAAATCTTACAGACCCATTATAAACCAATGGGAATCATCAGGCATCCTCTGTATATGGATACATTCGCAAATCTTTTGTGATTCTCTTATAAATGAAAGCCACGATTCTTGTTTTGTCTAATTTTCTATATACACTATATCTATTTATGTACTAATTTTGTCAAAACTAGGCAAATAGGTACATAAAATACAAATGACTCAAAGTTCATGAAAATCAGAAATAGTTTATTTTTGATGTAATTAATAGAGATGAGAGAACAGTAAAATGTTCGAGGTTCGATATTCGTTTCGAGTAGCCCCTCAATATTCGACTACTCGAATCGAATATCGAACCCTATTATAGTCTATGGGGGGAAAATGCTCATTTCAGGGGTAAGCGATGTTCAATCAAATTATACTTACCAAGTCCACGAGTGAGGGTCGGGCTGGATCCTCCAAGAAGTCTTCTCCGTGCAGCGTCCCCGCGGCATCTTCCGGCTCTTCATTCACTCTGCCAGGCATCGGGCCTGGGCAGAGCCGATTGCGCATGCCCGCACTACAAGTGGACATGTGCAGTCGGCTCTGCCCAGGCTCGATGCCTGGCAGAGTGAATTCAGAGCTGGAAGACGCCGCGGGGAAGCTGCACGGAGGAGACTTCTAAAGGTAATAATAATAATAATAATAATACATTTTATTTATATAGCGCCAACATATTCCGCAGCGCTGTACAATTTATAGGGTTCAGATACAGACATACATAACAAAGAACGTCATTTCACACAATGGGACTGAGGGCCCTGCTCAAAAGAGCTTACAATCTATGAGGTAGAGAGGGTGACACAAGAGGTAGCAGGGGCGGAGAAGAACCAGCATTGATTGGCCGAATGCTATACAGTCGGCCAATCAATGCTGGTTCTGCATCGAACTTTTACATTCGAATAGCAAGTGGTACTCGATCGAGTACGAGTATTTCGAATACCGTAGTATTCGATCGAATACCTACTCGATCGAGTACTACTCGCTCATCTCTAGTAATTAACCCTTACTTACTATCATGGTGTGTATCATAATGATATGTGTATGATAGTGGTGTATGATAGACACCATGATAGTACTTTCAGAGCCTTTAGTTTGTTAAGTACTATCACTATAATGACTGTGCTCTGCTACTAAATTCAGCATCTATGGGATTGATGGAGAGAGCTAAGTACAGTGCTTGATTGTTTCCATCGGCCCAGTAGACATGGAATGGAGTAGTGTAGTTTTCTGTCCAAGCTTCTCTGACCCACTTTCTAGTAGTTGGTTGGGGTCTGTGGTTCAGGTGAATGAAGTGCAGCATAATTGCAGAATCTTCATATGGAAATATTGAGAACTGTGTCCTTCCACACTGATGGATTGGCAGGCTGAGCATGCACTCCACCACTCCATTCATTCTCTATGGGAGCACCGAGTACAGAGCTTGGTTATATATGTTTTTTAATACAGGGTTATCGACCCTCATGAATGATAGGTTATATCCTCAACCAATTACCATTTGCCTATAGGCAAGTAACCTAAATTCCCATTCACAAAAAATATGTAAATTAAACGTAAACTTTATTCAGTCAAAAGCCATTTTGACTGAATAAAGGTTAAATTTTATTTACATTTTTTTTTTTTGGGTGAATGGGAATTTGAGTTTATCTGCAAATGGGCAAATAGTAATTGATTATATATGGCTGCGTATGCACTGCTATAGATAATGAATGTACTGGCATGGGACTGGAATGTACTGACCTGGGCTTCCTTTCTCGTGATTGTTGGTCAGACCCCAAAGATCACGCAGTACTGTCCCACTACTCCAAAAGGGCCCCTGCTGCCATAGGGCCCAGTGCAAGTACACCATTGTCCCTATGGTTAAAGAGACCCTGAATTGAATACATTCCTAAAATGCGGAACATGCGATCATTTTTATTTCCAAACGCAAATAAAAATGGATGAGTGGAAAAATGAAGTTTGAGATATAGTTTAAGGCCTCCTGCACATGACCATTAGTGGTTTTTACTGACTACAAATACTGATCCACAACAAACATGTCTGCATGTTCTCCGCAATCACGGATCTACAAAAAGACTTGTATGATTCCCTACATTGGACTGATCCACAAACTCGGCTAAAAATAGAAGTAGACGGACCAGCAACTCAGATTCTGTGATAAATCTGGTACTAAGGAACTGCGCTCTTCTCAATAGTTAGAAAACACGGTTTTATTGGTAGATAAAAAACTCACACAACGCGTTTCGGGCATCAGACTACGCCCTTCTTCAGGTGCAATAGTTTCTATAAAAAATATAATATATAATATAACAACCCATGTATCAAATGTGTTCTATATTAGCAGTAAAACCAGAAATATATGTGACCAGCATCTATAAACCTTACGTGTACTTATACACACAAAATGAACAAAAATTATGACCATTTAAAATTATAACAATGTTTGATAAAACCAATGGTAAACATAATAAACCTAGATTCCAAAGATCAGCAGATCTTAAGATTGCAGGACAGTCCCAAGAAAGGTTTTTACTTTAAGAATTGCTGTATGAACCATTTCCATCTCGGCTAAAAATAGGACATGCTTAATAATTTGCAGCTCTTGAAATAACATGGACATACAGCCGCAAAAATTGGAGTCGTGTGTTTGGGCCCACACTTTAATCCCCAATCGTGGATCTGCTATTTCAGATAAAAACTATGGTCGTGTGCAGGAAGCCTAAACTGGTTTAGATTGAACGGTTTATGTAAAATAAGATCAGCTACGTAGCTGATCTCACATGAGCTGCTGTCACTGTTCTACCTTCATTGGCAATACTGTAGACACGTGGCTGACACACCCAAACGTATAATCACAGATTTCACAATGTTCGTTGAGCAGTTTCAGGTTTTTATAAGACAGCATAACCGGAAGATGTGTGAGTCAACAGACCAGTTCTTGTCTACTGGTCTCGTCACTCCCGGCTGTGTACATTATATATAATTTCACTACAAATTAGCATTAATCTATAAAAAAGGGATGGGCAAACCACAAAGTAATAAAATACACAAAAATTATACCAGTGGTAAAGAGGAGAAGAGGTTGAAAAGAAAAGGAAATCTCTTGTGTTGTACATGCCCTGCTATCTGTGGGCAACATATTAGACAGCTGAACTAATATGTATAAGATTTGTAGGAAAAGATTCATTAGAACTTGTATTTTGCTCATTTACTTTCCTGTTCTTTATATGCTTAGTCCAGCAGGCGATCTTATTTAGTGATTCTTCCTTGTATGGCAGTGCATACAGAGATATTGTAGCTGTCGCTGATTAGCAGCACAGAGTCCATGTGAACAGAGCCCAACAGCTATAACCCGTATATGTACATTATTAAACAAAAATACGTCTCACCTTAATTTATATTCCTTGTTTCTAGTTAACCAAAGAAGGCTTGTTCCAGAAATTGTTAGAAGGCAAAGAGGATAAACCGAAGGAGGATCGCTATGACTATGACTTGATTGTTATTGGAGGAGGATCCGGAGGCCTAGCAGCTTCTAAGGTATGAGAAAGAGGTTGACATCCACAAGAATCACACCCCAATAATATTGTCTCCATTTTGTATAGAAATATAATTGTGATACTTATTTCTTATACCTTGGCCTAACAGGAGGCTGCAAATTATGGGAAGAAAGTGCTTGTACTGGATTATGTGACCCCCTCACCTTCAGGAACCACATGGGGTAAGTTCGACACTATAGATTCATGCACATAAGGCTTCAGGCACATGACTGCGATCTGAATGTCTTCCATTTAGGGCGGGTTCACATCTGCACCCTGGTCTCCACTTTCAGTTTCTGTCTTTTGCCCAAGAAACTGGACAGGAGACGGAATCTGGCAGTCGTTCTTCAAACCCATTCATTTGAATGGGTTTGCAAAGTGTCCACCTGTGAGCGCCGGTGAGCGTTTTATGCTCTCCGCGGTGAAACCATTTTTTTTTTTTTTTAACTGGACACAGAAGTCGGACATGCAGGGCTTTGTGTCTGGTTAAAAAAGAACGGTTTCGCTGCAGAGACCACAAAACACTCACAGGTGCTCACGGGCGGACACAGTCTGCCGGGTTTCCGTCTCCTGTCGGCAGAAGACGGAAACTGAAAGCAAAGACCGGGACACTGGTGTGAACCCGCTCTTATTTATATTTAAAACCAGAAAGCACTTGGAAGATATCTGAGTGTTGTCCATTTTATGTTTTTAATACGCAGCTCAGATCCATCAAAATGGATCTCAATAGGACATGCTCATAGGACATATGGGAATGTAAGATACTCAGATTTTTGAATGAGCTGTACCTGAGCCTGTCACCTGACACGGCCATTATAGAACTCATGTATGTTAATGGATCTTGTGTATGTGGCTACTACAGATAATGCAGATACACTTATATAAATACTGTTCATTTAATACTATATGTGTTAATTGTTATCAATATATTTATTCATTTGCTCCTTTTTTTTGTCTAGGGCTTGGAGGAACATGTGTGAACGTAGGCTGTATACCTAAAAAACTGATGCATCAGGCAGCGTTACTGCGACAAGCTCTGAAAGATTCCAGCAAATATGGATGGAAGATTGAAGATAATGGTATGTCCTAAGGGTCTTTTTTTTATTATTTTTGACTCCTGTGAGCTGTCTGCAGTACAGTACAGAACTTAGTCCCACCTATTCACAGCTAGCGTATTCTTCGCTGTTGGTAACTTTTTTGCAATCTTCATTTTAATTATTCAATGTACATATAGTTAGTTATTTTAGGTCTTATTAAAATTAATGAGAAACACAGCCATCACTTGACTGTATTGAAGTTAATGCAATCCTGTGGACCTAGTCACACATCATGGTCATGTTAATAAGGCCTCAGATGTTCTTACTTTATAAGATAAATACATGAGAAGCATAAAACTGAATGTGTTGATTATGATAAACCTATGATGGCTATCAGAATGCTATGCTCTAATTAATGCGAAGTTGATTAGTAATGTCTTATTACCGGCACACCAGTGTGGGAGCTGGAGTAATAATAATAGTATGTATGCAAATTACACGTAACAGAAATAGGCACGCTGCTAAATTGTACAAATTACTGCGTGAACTCTGGGGAGATGATCAGAAATAGGCCTTCTTGTGGAGCTGTTCACTTTAATTGCTATGTCACACATGTGTTAATAATTTCAGTTGACATAATTGGGCATTTTTCGGGATTATAGCTATAATAAGCGTAAAAATTATACAAGCCTTGACTAGTAAATTACGAAAATATATCCTTGTTAGAAAATGTAGCCACATTCACAATACATTGATTTATTGTCGTCTAAACCTGTGTATGTATGTGTATATATATATATATATATATATATATATATATATATATATATATATCGAACTGGTGAATTCATAATTCATTGGGTCAAGTGGACCCGATGAAGTAACTTAAATTTGGCATGGGTTCATGTGCCCATAACTAGCATAATATAATCAAATGTTATTACTATATATATTCTGTCCCTTAAGTTATTGTATATTTCCATGTAAACACTATTTGTAAAAACTAATTTGTCTCTTGCTTTTCCTTCCAAAAGTGGAACACAACTGGGATGTTATGACAGACTCTATCCAGAATTACATTGGCTCTCTGAACTGGAACTACAGGCTGGGACTTGTGCAAAACAAAGTCAAATATGAAAATGGCTATGGAGAATTTGTGGAACCGCACAAGATAAAGGTATGGGTGTTCAAATATACAGGTGTTATTATTGACTTATTATGCTTACTTGTTTAGCGCCATCATATTCCGCAGCGCTTTACAGAAATTGACAGTCACTGTCCCATATACGGCTCACAATCTATATTCCCTATCAGTATGTCTTTGGCATGTGGGAGGAAACACACGCAAACACGGGGAGAACATACAAACTCCTTGCAGATGTTGTTCTTGGCAGGATTTGAACCCAGGCCTTCAGCGCTGCAAGGCTGTAGTGCTAACCACTGAGCCACCGTGCTAGAAACATGCTGTATTTCATAGTAATATAGTAGATGGATGAAGATACATGTCCATCAAATCCAGCCTATAACCCTACAGTGTTGATCCAGAGGAAGGAAAAAAAAACATCCCATTCCAACCCGGCTCACATCTGCGTTTGGGTTTCCATTCGGGGAGTTTGCTTGGGGACCCCTCGAATGGAAACCTATTCGCATTAAAAAGTGATTACCTGGGAAACTCGTGGATCCCACAGATTATTATGGGGTCTGTGTGGTTTCTGCTCAGTTTCTTCATGAAATGTACTCTCCGCGTGTGGGTTTCCTTTCGGTTTCCACATGAATCATAAGAGCATGTTTTGTGAGAAAACCGAGTGGAAACCACTTGGACCCCATTATAGTCTATGGGGTCCGCGGGTCTCCCAGGTAACCACTTTTTAATGCGTATAGGTTTCTGTTCAGGCTCCCCAAACAGACTTCCAGGACTGAAACCCAAACACAGATGTGACTAGTCCTCAGGCTAAGGGTATGATGCCTATTGCCCACAAATCCCAAATTTGGCAATCAGTATAATACCCTGGATCAACTTATATTTACTAAAATCTAAATCTCGTAACTTGTAAAGTGGCAGTGAGTTCCGTAGTCTCACTGCTCACAATACTGCTTACAATAAAGAATCTCTGTCTCTTACAACCAGTCCATAGCTCAAGCAATACAATAGTACAGTCACAGATAAAGATATCACACTATGCAAATGAATGTTTTATGATAAATATTGATTCTACATGGAATGTCATTATCATCATTAGATAATGTCATGTCATGCATGTCACTGACTGATACCTTATATGACTAGATCTAGCTTTTGCAACAGGATTCAGTTCATCAAAGATACGCTGATGTTGCTTATATATAGTTAAGGGTACCAGATTACCATGTTTTAAGGACATATCCAAACTGTCTGTATTGTAATTGTATGGTGGCAGAGTCTTTAAGAGATATCACGGTGGTAAGCAATATTATTAAGGCTTCTGGCACCTCATCAGTAATATAGCTTTCATTATAGAAGGCATACAAAGATGGGTGACTGTACCATAGCAGCTGATAACTCAGTAAAAGTTTTCTGGGACTACTGACGGCTCATTCTCAGCATTCTGCGACAGACATATTTGTAACTGGTAGAATAGAAAGGTATCATTAATTCATTCTCTCTCTCTTTAAAGTCAACCAATAGAAAAGGAAAAGTCAAGTTTTTTACAGCAGAAAAATTCCTTATAGCTACTGGAGAAAGGCCACGTTATCTTGGTATACCTGGGGACAAGGAATACTGTATTACAAGGTATCAGTCATCATTGTCTGCTGTACTTTCATGTGATGCTGCTGGATATACACTGTATAACAATGGCTTAGTGTGAACACGCATGAAAATTTTTTATTTAATTGTATTTGCACAATTAATAACCAAAAGATATGATTCTTGTTACATTGGGATAATATGAAACAACACATCTATATTAATAGAAAGAAAAGTTTCTCTGGTGCTACGTTCACAACACCTTCTCAAACTGATCACCATTGCTGCTGGAACTCAGTATACTAAGGCAGTCATATAGAATATCCATAAAGTGAAAATTCACAACATTGACCACATGAGGACACAGTGAATGTCTTCTCCTATGTTTTAGATGCAAAGCACAGCAAAAAAAATGCTGCAGAAAAACCATGGCGGAAACGCGTCATGTTTTTTTTTCACAGCGTATATCATTGTGATCTTATTAGTTAGTTGTGATCTTATTAGTTAGGCTGTAACTGCTGCAAAATGGACGACAGGCTAAGGCTAAGTTACAAGAGACACATTTGACCATAATTTATATGTGTTCTGCAAGTTATATTAAGGATCTTTCTTCTCTTTTATTTCAGTGATGACCTCTTCTCTCTGCCCTATTGCCCGGGCAAGACTCTTGTAGTAGGTGCCTCTTATGTTGCACTAGAGTGTGCGGGTTTCCTGGCAGGACTTGGCCTAGATGTAACTGTCATGGTGCGCTCAATTCTCTTGAGAGGTTTTGACCAGCAAATGGCAGAAAAGATTGGTGAACACATGGAGGAGCATGGAGTGAAGTTTATCAAGCACTTTGTACCAACAAAGGTATAATCTAATTTATCATATATTTTTATATATTATTTTTCTTCACAAATTAATAGTGAACAACATTGAACATTACAGCCCCATGTAGTGAAAAAGCTAAAAACTATTTTTTTCAGCATTTTCTATCTATAGGCTGCTAAAACAGCGCTTACCCAGGGACACCATAGACTATATTGGTTTTATACTGAAAGCAGCGGAGAGAAAAGTTTTTTCTCTGACCAATTTTCAGCTGAATCTGCGACAGAGTCTCTAACGTAGATTCTGACACATATGTGAACAAAGCCTTACAGATTTAATCAGGTGTTCTAACTTGACTGGGACAAAACTAAAAAATGAAATGCAACCGCTAAAAAAATAGTGGTAGTGTGCGGTATGGTACAATGGATACAGCAATGACACTAGCGATATGGCCCCTCCCAACACATAATTGGTGGAGGTGCCGAGAATAGACCCTACTAAAATTGATGATATAACCTAAGGATAAGCCCTCATTTTAAAAAATCTATATTAAACCTTTAATCTAGTGATAAGGAATCAGGAATATCTTAGTTTATCTAAAGAATAGTTATGTCTGTTCTTCTTTAAGGCTAAGGCCCCACAGGCCGGAAACGCAGCGCTAAAGCACTGTGGAACAACCGCGGCATGAACGCATTGCAGTTCTTCCCACAGCACTTTGAACAGGAGGTTCACAGGAAAATCCGCGGATTTTCAGTTACAATTACATCTAGGGGGAAGCCGGCAGCGTTTGCGTAGATATAATTGACATGCTGCGATTTTCAAAACCGCAACAGTGATTTTTTTCAACAAAGTGGGCATGGAATTTGCATGAATCCCATCCACTTTGCAAGTACTGTAAAACACAGCGATTTTTCCCACGGCGTTTCTGCCACGGAAAATTGGGGCGTTTCTAGCCCTTGGGGCCCCGGCCTAAAACATCTAGGAAATGTGGTTAAAATCATTGAAACATAGGAAAACCACAAAGTCAAAGCAAAACTGTTGAAATCATCCAGCAGACATTTTTTTTGTCTTTTATACATATGCAAAAAAATATCCAGATCATTAACGCCAAATACCCAAATACAGACAGTATCCAAGTATATTATGTCAGATACAATATATCCTAATTTATTGGTGTCCATAAACAGCCTTTAGGCCGGCCGTGTACTGAGCGAATGAAAACTTCTTTTGCCCTATTAGAATGACTGCATAGACAGGGAATATATGATGCTTGCTTGCTGATCTTAACACTATGAGTGTATTTCAAAGATTAAGCCATAAAGTAGATGTAATTGTAATATTTCAGCACAAGAGCATATAATATCAATACAGTGCTGTTACATTTTACAGAAATAATGTTGACCTAAGTCAAAGATTTAAGCACTAGATATAATCCGTTTGCTAGTCTGAGTAATTCGATTAATACCCCAGTTCATTCTTATGTTTAGGATTAAGATGTCTTTAGCTGTGTTTAGATTGGATTGTGCCTAGCATGTTGTATTTTCTCTGCAGATAGAGCAGATAGAAGCAGGAACACCTGGGAAATTGAAAGTTACATCTCAGTCAACTGATGGAACAGAGATTACGGAAGAATATAACACAGTGAGTAATGAATACATAAATAATTCTCCCATCCACTGCAAGAAGCATGGAATATACACTTACAATATCAATGGGGGTGCGCAGATTTCTTTGCATAGGCCAATGTTACACAAAGGGCTGGTTCCCCTTTTATTTGGCTCCAATTTTGTGCATTGCCTTTATCTTCAATGTCACATTAATGAAACCATTGCTAATGCTTTGCAGGTTTTACTAGCTATTGGAAGAGATGCCTGCACGAGAACAATTGGTCTGGACATACCTGGAGTAAAGATCAATGAAAAGTATGTATATTAACCCACAATTAGTCTAATTATTACAATGTTAGTAGTCTTATACTACCACATTAACATGTAAAGGAAAGTCTCCTAATGATTTGCTGCACAGTTTTACCCTTGTATACATCTATCCCTTATCTCAGAGGTCAAAGAGATCAAAACCCCAGTGATCAGAAGAGCAGAGACTGTGTTCTCCTATGTGCTCTATGTGAATGGTGCAGTGGCAGATATCCCTGGCCAAAGCTTCATTGGCTGATCAATGTATCAGGATTATAATATTACTAGAATGACCAGATCTTCTTCTTCTGCATGGTCATCAGTTTATTGGTTACTGTAGAATATAAATGTCTATGGAAAAAACTTTGCCCTTACCCTGACCTTCAGTGCTGGTACTTTTACAAAATCGAATCATTTTGGAACTAAGGGGAATTAGCTCGGTAAAAGCAGTGGTGCGGACCCAAACAGGCAAGGCAGGGACACAAAATGTGCAGCAAACTGGTTTATTTAGAAAAAAAACAGGTAAATAAATAAAACAAAATACAGCCTTAACTTCAGGCAAAAACAAAATAAATACCTGCTCATCTGAGCCACTAGCTAAACAGAACTGATAACCTAACTATACACATGGCTTACTTCCAGCCACATGAACAACACAGGCACAATATTGTCTCACCGGACTCAGGGTTACAGGACAGACCCACACACCTCCTTACACCTTATGGAACTGCAGTGCAGGAGCTGCAGCCTTTTCTGGCCCAGTAATGAGCCAAGGATCTACACCTGGGTGAAGGCCCACTCCAGATCCGCCCTGGACCACACATATGTCAGAAACCCAGGGCTGATATATCTGGACTCCAACACTCTGCGTTTCACCTTCTCACAAAACATATAGGCATCATAATAAATCCAACAGTAGCAGACAGTCATAAGATCGGGCATGCTAATGATAATGATACAGTGCATAACGCAATGTAGAAGGTTTAATAAAGGCATTTTAACAAATCCATTTATCTTATATTTTATGTCTTTCAGAACAGGAAAAATTCCAGTTAATGATGAAGAACAGACTAATGTACCTCATGTATATGCGATAGGAGATGTGCTGGAGGGCAAATTAGAGCTTACCCCAGTAGCTATCCAGGCAGGTCGCCTATTGGCTAGAAGACTATATGGAAATTCAACACTAAAGGTCAGTTATGTCACTCATATACAAGGATATGAGACTGCTGTCTCTGTAAATACAGATGATATGTCTTCTCATCACTATTGCTTCCTATGAAAAAATAGAATAATATTTCTACAACAAATGCAATAGTAATAAGTCATTTTTTTCTGAATTTGGTAAAGTATAGTGTGTTGATCTAGATGGTGCTCCGTACAGTTTCCTCATAATCTGGATTAGGCAACCTTTTTAAAATTTTCTTGTTAGATGTTCTAAGATTAGAATATAGGATCTGAACCACTTGTGACAGCCCCTTTAATGTTTGTGTCTTCTGTATTGTATCATCTGATCAGATTATTTATACAGGCATTAAACACTCATTGGTCTGCAGGATACTCCCATGTAGACTGGGGCTATGCTGCTGACACAATGGAACTCTATGAGGGACACACAATTGCAGTAGTGATCATTCCTCCCCATGTAGTCTGAGTCAGCCCATGTTAAAGCATATGTAAGCGAGATTGACTTAACATGTTATATTGTTGTACATAATATTAAGACATGTATTTCATCTCTTACACAGTGTGACTATATAAATGTCCCCACAACAGTATTTACTCCTCTGGAATATGGTGCTTGTGGTTTATCTGAGGAGAATGCCATATTGAAATATGGAGAGGAAAATATCGAGGTAAGAAAAACATCTAGTTGTATATACAATGCCAATGCACAATGTACTGCAGAAGGCTTATCAAAACCAATTGCAAAGGGGGAAAGTTGGAGCAGTAAATCTGTCAGATTCCATCTCTTGTTTCTCAGAGGTCACCTGAAAAATAAATGCCGCAACCTGAATGGATGTTATGACAGCTCCGCTCTTCTCTAGCACATGAAAGAAGCATCTAACAATGAATCACAATGATTTTAATAGAATTTTACTGGAATTTACTTATTTTGTAAAAATAAGTAATAAAAAGTACTTCTAGTATGCATACAGACTAACAATGGTATACCAAGGAGGCAGGGAAGGTAACTGCAATGGGGCCCATGTGGCGATTACTTTTTATGTATGTATGGCAGTCTAAGGGGGAGTTCACGCGGAGTAACGTGCTGCGTGATGTGGCACGTATACGGCGTGTGAGACTTTGAGCGCCGTATACGCTCCCATTGATTTCAATGGGAGCCTGGATCGTATATGTGGCGTTATTTTGCGGCCGTGATTTTGCGTCCAGTGCAATTCCTTCCCCTACTCTATTTACTGAGATTTATGATCTATAGTCTGACAGATTAGACCCCTTATCCTAACACATTGTTAACCACCTAACGGCAAATGTAGCAGTAGATCACTATATACTGAACGGAGTTGCAGTGCAACCTGAGTGTGCTGCGACCTGCCATGTTTGGAAAGTAGGAGGCAATTCTGACTTTTCATATTGCGCCCTATGATTTCTATGTATGCCCCTATGGGAGACATTTGTAAACTTGGAAACTATATATCATTTCTATTACTACTGTGGGACTGTTGTTACTATTACAGTGTAAAGTTCAAGAAAATTTACCCCGTCATTACATGTATCGAACAGTTATGTTTGGCTTTATATTGTATTTTGTTTCCGCTGTCCTAAGTTTGACATTTTTTGTAGGTTTACCACAGTTATTTCTGGCCTTTGGAATGGACCGTTCCGTCAAGAGACAACAACAAGTGTTATGCAAAAGTCATCTGCAACATAAAAGACAATGTAAGTAAGGAAAATATTACAGCAGTGATATGCTGGAGGTTTTCATGTAATTGACCCCAAAAGCGTCAGTCAGGAGCTCTGCCTCCTCAACTATGGAAGAGTTGGAAAACCTAGGGCTGGTAATAGTGGAGAATGCATACAGTGCAGAAGATTTACTAAGAAAAATGTGCCAGAATTCTGGTGTAATTTACACCACAAAGTTTTCCATCTGCCCCCTCAATTTATGTTGGCCCATGTTTCTGGAGTAAACAAAGCCGACTGATGGAAGGTGACAATCTAACAATGCAAGAGATTTTTCACACAGCATTAGACACTTCAATAAATATGGTGCTATTTAAGACTTTTAGACTGTTTAGGCTGAGTTTGAACTTACTACCTTTTATACACTTTTAGTAAATCTACCCCATTCTATGTCCACATGCAGTTAGGGTCACCTCTGAACACGGGCAACATCTGTATGGTATTTGTGTGGGTTTCTATTGGGTACTTGGGTTTCCTCCTACCTGACAAAAACATACTAATGGCAGGAATTGATGTGAATGATGGCGGTATCTGTACAGTGCTGTGAGATATGTATTTACTTTATAAATAAGTAATAATAATAATCAGCTATGGTTCCATAAACACATAAAAGGTTCCTGAGTTTTTATGAAAAGTTGAAATACATGCATGAGTGTTGTTGGGTAGTCTGTTCTATGATGGTATAAGCCTTTCTACATGGTGCCCTATCAGTTTTTCTGGTTCTAATAATAATTTTATGATTGTATCACAATTAAAATTTCTCCCTTGGACAGGGAGAGCATATAATAATAATAATAATTAATAATAATAATAGTCCAATACTACTACTACTACATGCAATTGTGTAATGTTTTTCATGTAATTTTACCAGGGATAATTGTAAAATTGCAAACAAATAGACAAAAAAAAACTCAACTGGGCATAATATAGGATATCCAGGAACACTGAACTGCAAATATAGGTCAGATACATAGAGGCATGTAGATAGAAAGATCCCTGATACAGGAATTGAGCACTCTGTGGGCACGGTCAGGAAAACTGCTTGCTGTTTGTGAATAATATCTATCTGTAACCACACAAGCAGCCAGAACATAGAAGACTTTTCTTACATTGTAAGCTGTGAGATGTTGCAGAATGTTAAGTTCAGTGCACAGAGCAAGCAGTTTTAAGAAATGTGTGAAGGCTGTAATTAGAATCAGCCCCCCCCTCTAGTTATTGTGTGAAGACACAACAACCCCCCTCCACTTATTGTGAACCCGTTGTGAATCTATAGGCAGAAATTTCCTACTAACAAGGAGTGAACTGCAAATTAGCTAGAAATTAGGCATCGAGTGACAAGAACTTTAGATTAAGTTTTTCAAGCAGAAGGCATCTACATATTTTAATTATAGAACATTACATTTTGGACCAGAATTACATGCTCTATGAAATGAGACTACATTTTCTGAAAAGTTAGTCATTTAAATCTGAGCAATGGATGACAGGGGTTATAGCAGCTACTCTCACAACTTTAAATGGCTACATGAATGTTATGTTGAAAAGGAGGTTAACTGTAGCATAATATCTGGAATGGGGTTTGAAGGAGAAGAGAAATTTGACAAAGCTTTCCTTTAAATATAGCAGCACTAGAAATATGGCACTGTGTTGCTACTACATTAAATGATCTTTTCATAGACCTTACAATGGTTGTGCAGGATTAGAAGTCATTGCTGATTTCTTCTTCTTAGGAATTGACTTCACGTCCGTTGGTGCTACAAATCAGTCCCATTTAAATGAATGGGGCTGCAGCATGGCCATGTGACCATGTGAACAAGAAATCAGCCATGACGTCTAATCCCGCACAACCATTTACATTATATACAAAGCTATTATAAAGATGACAGCAAAGCTCTATTGATTCCATACTAGTAAGGGGATGAGTAGTTTCCATCCCTCAAGACAAGACAGTCCTATAATGACAAATATTTCTCATCATTAGACTTACAATAGTATTAATGCTAAATATATTTTATAAAATTATATACGTTGCTTTTTCTATAGGGAAGAGTTCACATTCAGGTTTTTTTTGCATTTTTCAGCACTTGGACAGCTCAGTAAGAACATATAAGAACCTAATATTTGATACCAGTAGATAGGATCAATCTGAACAATGTGTGTGTGTTTACTTCTCTCAGTTGGAAGGGAAACATCAGAAACATGTTAAACTCTGACTTCTCCAATACATGCCGCCATTGTGTAAGCTCAAGCAATTAATACCGTCTGTAGGTGTTTAATTAGTTTCCCCTGCAAGCAGTTGGCTTGTCATCCATTGTGGCCTAGCTTGTGACATAACCTTTCTTTCTGTCTATTCTTGAAGACTAAATTATGTTCTGAGAATTGCTTGTACGCTTCTTTCTGTAAGCAATGTAATGCTTTTCCAGTAACTGGCGGCAAAGTGAATACATACGGCTGGCCACTGACCATAGGATTTCATCCGTACATGTGCTGGTGTTTTATGATAAGAAGCAATTATTGCTTTCTCCCCTGACCTGACACCTCACATGAATTCACATAATAAAGAATTGCTGCCTATGCCGGCATCCAAACTGAGCCTGCATTTTCCTAAAGTGCAGGCTTGATAAGACTTAATAAAGCCTGTAGTCTAGTAATACAGTCTGTAAAACATCCAGAAATGAGGATAATAAAATGACCAATCCATCACCGTCCCTTCTAGCCTCCAGTTTAGTGTCACATCAGATAGCCATGGTATGAATTTCAAAGTTAAATCAGTAAAAAAAGCAATGAAATTACCATTCTCCTTGGAAGGCGGCCGTCACCTTGCCCCGCTCACCTGTGTTGTGCTGCCTATGGTAATGTGACAGACCATAATCATAAAGATGATGAATTGAATGCAGGAGAACAGCATCAATTCTACTAACCTGACTCGTGAAGGCTGTTGACCCTCATAAAACATGCTGACTTATGTGCTACATGTCCGGGATAGTGATTGCCTTAGAGATTGGACGCTTAGCACATACTGACTGTTCCTCGGTGATCAAGTGCCATCAGCACAAAGCGGCAGTAATTGTCACACTTAGAAATAATTAAGATTTGGGGAGAAAACGCTGACATTTCAATATCATTCCTGGGAGAAGTAATATCCCTCTTACCAAACTGGTGTGTAGGTCTGTTAGAAGCAACAGAATACTATTTTTAGTTTATTTTTTTTAACTCTACAATACATGATTATAATATTAGAAACATATCATTACTCAGAGTCTGTTTCTGTAGATTAAAGCGAAGAGTCATTCACTGGTGGGCAACCATTTCCCGAAATCCAACATAATAGTATGATGGATATCAGGTAAATATGGCGGTCACACTCAACAGCTGAACGTCCATCATAGCCACCTGGTCTCCGCTGTATTATATAGTGGAGAACCAGCAATAAGCGCCCGCACTGAGCGCAGGCATTACCATCCCTCCTCCCCACAGGCACCATTTTCCATGGATCGCCAACCACATGAGTGACATCCATTATTATGACAGTCAGGAGTCTATTAAAGGATCCCAAGCTTGTCTCTTATTCACTCATATTACAGGCTGTCGTCAAGTGCCGTCATTTTACAATTCATTGCATTGCAAATGATCAGACTCCCTGGGGTCCAAGATCCCTAGGGGGTCTAAAAATGACCATTTAAAGAAAAAATGTAAAAAAAATGTAAAGTAAATAAAGAACTAAAAATTCAAATAACCCCCTTACATAGAAAAGTACTTAAAAAAAGTGAAACACATGCACATTAGGTATCCCTGTGTCCGAAAACACCCTCTCTACAAACTTTAAAAAACGTATAAAAATAGTTTCTCCATATTGTAAATGCTGTAGCGGGAAAAAAACAAACAAACATACAGAAGAGCCAAACCGCCATTTCACTTACTGTAAAAACTTGGATGAAAAAGCAATCAAAGCAATAGACATTTCCCGGGTTAAAACATAAGTTTGAAAAACCAATTTCAGTCAGAAAATTCTTCGAAGGTGTTTTTGCACTTCCATCCTCTGAATAGGGGATTAGTCTCATATTTCTGGAGGTTCTAGGGGGACCCCAGTGATGAAAAGTTGAGGGGATTCCTGCGTGTACCATGTGGATGGAGTGATAGTTCACATTTAGCCTCTCCTCCATTCACTTTTATGGGATCAATAAACACAGCTAAACACAGCCCTCTTTCACTTCCAAAGAAATTGGACACCATTGAATGATGCTCCTTCTCATGATCACTAGGAATCTCAACAGTACGGCCCTCCTCAAATAGACACATATCCTTTATACTGTGGGAATAAGTGATTTAATAGGAGGGCCAGTGATTGTCAACATTTTAACACAATGTAACTTTTAGGTCCAAATTTTTTGGTTTTGGTGATTTCTTAATACATCTTTATTATGTTTGGGGGCCTTGTGTAATGTCTCTGCTTTTTCGGGTCTCTGTGCCACCCTCTGGCTTTGACCCTTGGCTTGCTGACTCCTTGTCTGTGCTGTTTGTCTTGACGTGTTCTGTGTGCCACGTATATTTAGGAAGGTCTTTGTGGACCAGTTGTCCTCTGCCGCCTAGGGCAGTGAGGCAAGTAGACGGGGGCAGTGGGACTTTCAGTTTAGGGCTCACTGTCTCTGAATTTCCCTTCTTTCTTTGTTCTAGCATCAGCATTAGGGAATTGCCCAATTGGCAATCCCCTTACGCAGAGTTTCAAATTCTCTGCATAGTGAAAGAGTTATATAATATAGTTCCAATTCCATCCACCACTAGAGGAAAGCTTACTGTATACTGTATTCACAACTTTAGACAGTATGCAGTAAACCTCTGTATTGCATTTATTTTACTATATGTCTATGCATGTTTATCAGAACCATGGAGCTCCTTCCTTTATGATAATGAATGATTTGTGTAATTCCTTTATATTTGGTGTGTGTGTGTATTTTCTTATATTTTTGTTATTTAATTTCTCAGGAAAGAGTGGTGGGTTTCCATGTACTTGCCCCTAATGCTGGAGAAATTACACAAGGGTTTGCAGCTGCCATAAAATGCGGTGTCACTAAAGAGCAACTAGACTGTACAATAGGAATACATCCAGTATGTGCAGAGGTAAGTGCTGGGAATATGATATTTCACTGCATTTGGTATAATTTGATATAGATATTCAAGATCAAGTTATAATAAGATGCCGGTATGCATGTCACATAACAGTAGCCTGCAGTAAAGACAGCTCTTGAAATAGATCTGCAGAGCATGTTCTTTTCTAAGACAAGCAGGACAAATCTTAGAAATTATAGCAGTTTCTTGTCTCATTAGAAGTCAGCGCAAAGTATGTGCTTCAGTAAAAAAAAGGATATTGATGCTAAATTATAAAATGCATCCATCTTCAGAAAAATGACTACTAGTTGCAGCAAATTTCTGAGATTTATTGAAGACTTCTCTTAAAAGTTCTGAATTATCCAAGGTCAGAAATGACATCTAATAAGTAACTCAGAGCAGAGCCTTGCCCAAATGCTAAAGCTAAGATCTCTGGTTCTCCACATACAAATGGGAGATTAGTGGGGAAAAGGTTTTAACATTTTAATACCCATACTGCTCAAATGTCATGTAATGGAACTCCTTGCTATCCTGAAGCTGGAAAGGTGTTATTCCCACTGTAACAGAAAGCTTATTATGGTCTAGTATTTGGACCATGCATAGTACACTCATATATATCTATAACATCTGGGAGAACAGTGCAAGGCAAACATAACTAGATGCCAGGCCCCCGAGGCTTTAGAAGTTCATCAGATTGGCATGAACATACTTAGTGCTTGTCAAGCATAGTCTAGTGTGTGGTAGACAGGCATCCAACTGTGCCTGTGTAGCCCAATGACTCAGAATCAAAGGGAGCCATTGGGTTGATTATTGTAAGTGACCGCCTTCATATTTATAATCTGTATGATTCTTGGTGCAATCATACATACAGTATCATTACAATATATAATATATATTATTCATCATTTGGATAAATCAAAGTTTATACAGATGTAATGAAGCTTAATAGGCAATTGCCATCAGGGCATTTATGGCTATATACACAGGATATGCTATAAAAGCCTAATAGATGTGGGACCCACATCTGTCTTGGTAATAGTGGTCTCCTGACAACCATCTTGTGGCTGCAGTGGAGGGGAATATTGCTCCATATGATCTCTCCATTCAGATCCCAGTTCTCAAACATATTATTAATCATCTGGATGATTCACTGTACACTCATACATATACGTCTGGATGATTCACTGTACAATAATACATATTATTCAGGTTCTGGATGATTCACTGTACAATAATACATATTATTCAGGTTCTGGATGATTCACTGTACAATAATACATATTATTCAGGTTCTGGATGATTCACTGTACAATAATACATATTATTCAGGTTCTGGATGATTCACTGTACAATAATACATATATGTCTGGATGATTCACTGTACAATAATACATATTATTCAGTGTCTGGATGATTCACTGTACACTCATACATATATGTCTGGATTATTCACTGTACAATAATACATATTATTCAGTGTCTGGATGATTCACTGTACACTCATACATATATGTCTGGATGATTCACTGTACAATAATACATATTATTCAGTATCTGGATGATTCACTGTACACTCATACATATATGGCTGGATGATTCACTGTACAATAATACATATTATTCAGTGTCTGGATGATTCACTGTACACTCATACATATTTTCCAGCTTTTGGATAATTCACTGTACACTCATACATATTATTTATCATCTGGATGATTCACTGTACACATATATATTATTCAGCTGCTGGATGATTGACTGTACAGTCATATATATTATTCAGTATCTGGATGATTCACTGTACACTCTTACATATACGTATGGATGATTTACTGTACACTCATATATATTATTCAGCTGCTGGATGATCCACTGTACACTCATATATAATCATATTCTGGATGATTCACTGTACACTCATATATTATTCAGCTGCTGGATGATTCACTGTACACTCATATATATTATTCATCATCTGGATGAGTCACTGTACACCTATACATATTTGTCTGTATGATTCACTGTACACTCATACATATACATCTGGATGATTCACTGTACACTCATACATATACGTCTGGATGATTCACTGTAGACTCATACATATTATTCAGTGTCTGGATGATTCACTGTACACTCATATATATTATTCATCATCTGGATGAGTCACTGTACACCTATACATATTCGTCTGGATGATTGATGACGCACTCTCCTCAAATATATTTTATATTCCTAATAGAATTGTACAAATTATTAAATGGAACAATCTTCATAAGAACAAAAATTGTTCCATGTGTAAGAAGTTTGCAGCGGTAAATGAATTGGTCACTGTCTTTGTTTTGACACAGAAGTACATATGTCGTTGTTTAGTTATTGAAAGCTGCCATGCGCCTCATGAGGACACTTACATTAAAACACATCAAATAAGCTTGGCGGACAAACAGAATATTGCGCTTGTCAAAGCAGAGCATTGATGCTCCCACAAAAGACGTCTTTGATACAGTTAATTGAGGCCTTTGAAGAACCCCAGGCAGACACATTGCAATTTCCTCTAATTATTCTGTTACCATTACTCTCTACTCATATAATACCATGCAGCATGACACATCGCAGAAGCGTATTCTTAAATGAGATATCACATGAATAGCTCAGTTCGTATTTACACGATGCCCTGGTTCATTTACTTTAGTAGTGCTGGAATGCTATATATATATACATATATGTATATATATATACAGTATATACATATATGACAGCAAGCTTTGTGACTGCTTTAAGCACCTCTATATTAAAAACTAATTTCTACTGCCATTCCCAAATAAATGTTGATATTATTTTGACCTCAAAAGAACCAAGCATCATTTAACGTTCCTTGGCCCCAAATCGAAATCTGTAACAGGGTTCCACAACTACCTTGTACTATTTATAATACTGGTGTGGTGTCTTACTATGTGGGGACTTTGATCCCCTTTAGGAACAAGGGCCTCTGCACCCCTGTAGCCACGGGAAACACTCCATAATTAATCAGTTTGTACCGAATTTAATGGAATACCATACAGCTAGCATTGCCTATTTAGTATTCAGCACCATGGCTGTGTCATGGCCGCCCCCCAGTCACATCATGACCACACCATGTACCCTGAGCCTCAAGTAAAAGCCTTACCTACTCTTCATTCATGTAGTTATCAACATAAGATTATTTTTGTAATCTTTTTAAGAGCAGAAGTATAACACAAATGACTGATTTTGCAAAATGTTCTGTGCAAATCTTTCCATGGGAGCATGGATTTTTGATGTTGCTTGTGCTACTTAAGTATGCCTTTAAACCAGTTTACCCATATAATGCTGGAAAAGATACATCCATCATCATGGAGAAGCAGTAAAATAGCAGAGATGATCATTTGTGTAATTGTCATTCATGTTTGATAGCGGAGAAGGGAAACGCGTGGTGGTTTCCTCCAATCACAATATGTCTGTCTTTGATTGCAAACACAAAATTAGCCATAAATGTTCACGTTTGTATTCATGGCTGCACTTAGGAATAATCAGAGTCCTTGCTGGGAAATAAGTCATAGAAGTATCCTAAATAGCATCTTCATCTTTCCTTTCAGATATTCACCACCCTAAGCGTGACAAAGCGGTCTGGAGGAGACATTATGCAGGCTGGATGCTGAGGTTAAACCCCGCTGTTTGTTGCTGTTGTCATTGTCTCAAAAAGCAAGAGAGCTAAACTTTTAAAAGGCAGAAGACAATGCCATGGAAAAAGAATAAGGAACATCTACACGGCTGAAGAACAAGAAGCTCATTAGCTTTGAGAATGGCAGCGAACAATACAGCAAGATTACTGGAAATAAACCACTGCAGTGCACTCTCGTAGTGCTTTTGTGATGTCACATTCTAAAACCATATTTGGTGGGCTGTGACTGAGGAGCTGCTAACTTGGTTTATGGACACTGGGGAATAAGTCCCTAATTTTCTTGTGGACTCAGAACATTTTAATGCCACTTAAAGGAGAACTATATATGTATACATATATATTTACTTTTGTCATTGGAAACGGACACAGAATCAGTTTGTGACTGTTCTCTGTGACAGTTTAATGTCCATTGCTGTCATCCTATGACGGGAGACAGCAACGTACATTACCAATGGGTACATAAGCATGTATTTTAGGTGCAGTTCTTCTTAAAGCATTGTTTTATACTAGCGAGATTATATGCATTGCTATTTTGTTAATAGGTTTCATTCCTATGCTGTGAATAGGCCACTGGGAATTTTAATGCTTTAAACATGTTATTTATTTTGTGATTTATTTTAATTTATGAACTCTATAACGGAGAAAATGTAAGAGATGAGAAGAATTTTGCTTCTGATCCTATTGGAAATGCGGCACAAGAAGTAGGCACATGTCCAATAACCCAGAGCTAACATTAAGATTCAGACTAGAAATTGTGAAATGATGTGATAGGTTGCTAACATTTGTACACAGCTCAATGTCATTGTAACCAACCCTCTTACCTAGGTTTTACAGATGGGATTAAACTTTACACAGTCACTGTGGAATTGTATTGTTATAAGAACACCTGTACTAGGTGGGGCAGTCTTTCAGATGTGTACATGTTTTATATCTTTATAGACACATGCATTTGGAAATTATAGTTCTATTTTGGTAAATGTTAATCCTCTTTAGAAAATAATTTCAAATAAAATGTGAATTTTCTTAGAAGAATTGACTGCTCACTTTTATTGGGAAGCATGGAGTTACACAAGGTTAATGGGCTGCAGAATTCACTAGCTCCTAAAAGCATTTTGGCTGATATTTTACAAGGGCATGTTTTCCATTATCGTTAAGCCCCCATGCACAGTGTTATTTTCTTGTAGCCGTTCTATTCCCCACAGTTGAAGGTTTTTGCACAGTTTGCTCAGAGGACAGTTACAAACAAGCAATGTCCTCATCACTAAAGAGGTTTTTTAGTATTCTTAATTTGATAGCCTTTTTTTTTTTAATGTGAGCAGATTTATTAGAGTAAGGGTGCATTCACACTGAGTAAACGCTAGCTTATTCTGAACGTAAAACACGTTCAGAATAAGCGGCGTCTAAAGCAGCTCCATTCATTTCTATGGGAGCGGGGATACGAGCGCTCCCCATAGAAATGAATGGGCTGCTTCTTTCACTCCGTGCAGTCCCATTGAAGTGAATGGGGAGTGCCGGCGTGTACGCTCCGGCACGAGCAGAGCTTGCCGTATACGCCGGCACTCCCCATTCACTTCAATGGGACTGCACGGAGTGAAAGAAGCAGCCCATTCATTTCTATGGGGAGCGCTCGTATCCCCGCTCCCATAGAAATGAATGGAGCTGCTTTAGACGCCGCTTATTCTGAACGTGTTTTACGTTCAGAATAAGCTAGCGTTTACTCAGTGTGAATGCACCCTTAGGGTGATAACACTTCTAATATTGTGTTACTGGCAATGTATGAAATCTATAGAATGCCTAGGCAATGTATAGGTATTCCTAGGTATTCTATACAATGCCTAGGGAAAGTATGTAATCATTTTCACATTTCAAACGTTGCCTAAAAACGCCAGGCATTGTATTGTATAGAATGCCTGCTTTTCATACATTGCCGATAACATATACACAGGGGCGTAGCCATAGGGGGTGCCGAGGTAGCAATTGCTAACAGGCCCAGGTGCATAAGTGAGCCCAAAGTCAACATAAGAAAACTTATAGATAACACATGAACACATTCCATATTTTGAAATAGGGTCCAGGAGCTTCAAGTTATGTCTCTGCGCTCACAAATATATTGAAAAAAGGGTGAAACTGCAAATCAATGAGAAATATGGCTCATTTATGAGGACTTTCTGCTTACCAAGCATTGTGTTGGTCTACACCAAATTCATCATTTAATTGATGGATATTGACTGGTAACAGCTGAGAAATACAGGAGCATCCCTTGAAATGCAAAATGCTTACATATTTAAAGATGCATTACAAGATACCAAAAGTTGGAGTATCTGTAGTATCTTGCTCAGCAATCTGTCCTATGGCTGTATAAACTTTCATATATGGTGCTGTACTATCTATGTTTTGGATGCTGATTGCCACATTATGGCTGCAGCACATTTTACTTTTCTACTGTGCAGGGGTTTGTACAGAGCAATCAGATCCATTACTACTACTGCCAGTATTTATTTATTTTTTACATGTAATGCCAGGTACAATACAATAGTAAACAAAAAGCTGAGAAAAGCCATGTACAGACTGGGAGGAGAGCCAGTCCCTTCCCTTCGATTCATTGTATGAAGAAAACCACTCCATCCTCCCTCTACTCACCTTTAACCCATTTCGTTTGTGACCATTTGAGATTACTCCATCCATTTCAATGTATTCTATTAGGATGGTCAACATTATTGAAGGGGTCTACTGTTAAAAACACCCATTGAAATCAGCTGCTGGACGGAGCAGCTTTCACTTTGGAGGATTTGAGCATCCTTATGTGTTACATTCATATGAATTGTCTTTGCAGATGTAGATATTATAGAAGATATTGGATAACTGAATAGATATTGGTTACCCAGTCTAATATCACAAATGTATCCCAAGCTGCAAGAAATTTTAGATCTCCAAAAACTGAAGATCAATCTGGTCCTGCATATTTTACTGCTGGATTGCACTGACCTGCGCAGGATTCCCCACTATGGAGGAATTGTGTTTTATCAAAATGATGGCATTATGTAGAATGATACTTAGGGCTGTGAAAAGGATGCAGAGAGGGAAACAAACTTAAGACACTTTTGTGCTTGGTGTCAAAATTTGGCACCCCAATGGGACATCTATTTTGATATTTGCAATCATATCCTCTCTTTTTTGCACCCCATTGCTATTAAAACACTAGTTATAGAAAACTAATTATCACACGTCCTAATATATAAGTAGCTCCAGAGGTGGGACGCGACTATTACAGGACCACATTATTGGGTTGGAATGTCTTCTCCCAGTTTTAAAGTAATAGAAGCCATAACTTGCACTGTAATTCTGGATATTTGGATACATTTTTTTCCCTAAATACCGCCGCTCCTAAGTAAATTGCTATTTGATATTTGCCATGAGCACAGCTTATTAAGGCTATCTTTCATTTTCTGTGCAGTGTTATGTGTTATTAACCAAGCTAAGAACTAACGCTGCAATTTGCAAATAGGCTATAAAGCTTTATTCACGATAGCAACACATAGCGCTGGCCTTCTCCCTCCTGCATTATTAACTTTGATCCTGGGAATACATTTCAGACCCCTCAAGTATATTTATGAGCAAAATGGTTTTATAGAGCATGCTTGTGGATGATAAAATAGCTCATTAACAACTCTGCTGATACCGCCAACCACGTCCTTCTCGCAGAGCGTACACATTTTATTAAATATACTGTTTAGTTTAACCACATCGCTTTTGCTTCACTGTGCTTCACGCGTACATTGCGTATTGGATCAATAGCAGCATTAAATTCATTAAAGTGTTATTCCAGCTACTGCAAATAAAGCTTATTTTTGGTATAATGGAAAATTACACAATTAGCTGATCTATTTATTTATTATATTCGTTCTTCACTAAAAGCTTCTTCTTGTAATTCACAGTAACTATTGACCTCCAGAGCCACGCGCCTTTGTGATCCCCACATACCAAGGACAGATTTTCAGTATTTCAAAGGAAAAACTAAATATTCCAATATATTCCATATAATTTAAAGGGATTCAATCATTAAAATGGAATTTTTTCTCCCTAACACATAGGAATAGCCTTAAGAAAGGCTATTCTTCTCCTACCTTTAGATGTCTTCTCCGAGGCGCCGTTCCGTAGATAGCCCGGTTTTCTTCGGTATGCTAATGATTTTACTCACAGCACTGAGGGCGGTCCCCAGTGCCTAAACGGGAAAAATCTCCAGCGACGGCCTCTGTTTTCTTCTGGCACACCCTCTATGTGACGTCTTCTTTCAATGGCTTCTTCTGGCTATAAATGACATACATGCACAGTCGGCTCTGCCATTGGGCAGAGCCAACTGTGCATGTGTGCGGCCATTTTATTGTGGACGCTTAAATAGTACGCACATGTAAGAAAAAGGCCCGATGGCAGAGGCATCGCTGGAAAGTTTTCTTGTAGCACTGGGAACCGCCCCCAGTGCTGTAATAAAACTCATTATCATAGTGAAGAAATCCAGGATATTTATGGAACGGCATCACGGAGAAAACTTCTAAATGTAGGAGAAGAATAGCCTTTCTTAAGGCTATTCCTACGTGTTAGGGAGAAAAAAAATTCAATTTTAATGATGTCTGGTGGATAATTTATGGGAAAAAGTCCAAAATTTGGAGAATATTCTATGTTATATTCTTTCCTTACATAACTCATTTCATAAGTAAGACCATTTAAAACTTCAATGGGTTCCTGCTAGCAGAAAAAAGTCAATGGGAAGCTTTTTTTCAGCGCTGAATCTGACGTAAATTCCACACCAAATTCAGCGCCCTGTGAATGCACCCTTACACTACCCTGCTTACTGCAGTTAGTAGAATGTGTCGTGCAAAAAGTTCACTTTGTACTACTCCATAGAGAATGTTGTCTATCAGAGGACAACGACCAACTGACTAAATTGACTCAACTGGTATCCAATAGTTAAAATCAATCAGAAGTGCTACAAAAAAATCGCAGTGTAGCCCTGCCCTAAAGCTCTTGGTACTCAGTTGCAATTGTGATCACAACGTCCCCTTTAGTTATGTCTACTAGAGATGAGTGAGTACTGTTCGGATCAGCTGATCCGAACAGCACGCTCCATAGAAATGAATGGATGCACCTGGTACTTCCGCTTTGACGGCGGCCGGCCGCTTAACCCCCTGCGTGCCGGCTACGTCCATTCATTTCTATCCGAGTGTGCTGTTCGGATCGGCTGATCCGAACAGTACTCGCTCATCTCTAATGTCTACATGTATTTTTTTGCAAAATTGTTCTGAGTAGAGATGAGTGAACACTATTTGAAACAGCCATTTCGAATAGCACGCTCTCATAGAAATGAATGGAAGCGGCCAGCATGCAGACTTTCCCGGCGGCCGGGCACTGAACCCCCGCATGCCGTCTACGTCCATTCATTTCTATGGGAGCGTGCTATTCGAAACGGCTGTTTCGAATAGTGTTCGCTCATCTCTAGTGCTGAGCAATTGGTTTGATTAATTTGTAGTTTCTTTTTTAATTTTGATGAGAATTGTTATCTAGATAAGGGACAAACATGTCTGTTGCTTAGCAGTACATGCCAGTCAGCAGGTGACTACACTAGAGTGCTTTGCTCCTGTTGCAATTGTTGTATCAGGTTGGTGATCATGAACCACCAGATTCTTTAAAGGGTACCTGAGTTATCACATCACAAGCTGAAATATCCATAGGGTATTGCTGGAAAGTCTGTTCTGTGAATGAATAAATATATTGTCCAGTCAGTTTTTTCTGCTGCTAAAAGCACCAATATGGCTGCAGCACATTTAACTTTTCTCTCTGAGGCAGGAGGCATGGAGGAGCAATCTGCCCCCTCCATTATTATTATGATATATATATATATATATATATATATATATATATATATATATATGTGTGTGTGTGTGTGTGTGTGTGTGTGTGAGACGCTAGGCTCACACTAGTGTTTGGGCAGCTTTCAGCACTCCGTCCCACATTCAACTTAAAATCAGCAGAGAGAAAAGTTCTGCAAGCAGGAAACCAAACCTTTATAGTCTCGGATGTCCATGGGTTTTTGCATGTAACCGCTTTTTAAGCAGATAGGGCTTCCCTCTTTCAGGTTTCCAAGTGGAACCAAGAAATGGAAATTTGAACGCTACTGTGAACCTAGCGGAATTCTTCCAAAGATAACTGTAGAGTAGCAAAGAAATGACTGATAAAAGCCCAATTGAACACCATGTAGGATATCCAGGGACACTGGACTGCAAATACAAGGCACGATGCAGCTAAAAGCTCCCTGACACAGAAAAAAGAGAAATCTGAGTACAAAAAAGGAAAGTGGCTTATATCCCATCAAACATGAAAGGTCAGAAGTAGATACAAGTACATAATAGACTTTTCTTACCTCTAAGTACAGTGCACAGAGAAAACAAGGTGAAGATGAGAGTAAGAAGAGACCAGCCCCTCCCCTGTTCATTCACTATGAACTCTAGGGCGTAAACAGAAAATTTGCTAGAAGGGAGACACCTAGTGGCGGCAACTTAAGGGTCCATTCACACGAAGGAAAATGGTGATGAATTAAAAGCCTCCCATTGATTTAAATGGGTTCCGTTTTCTGCTAAAGGAACCCATTGAAGTCAATGGGAGGCTTTTTTTTCAGTGCTAAAGTTCCACACCAAACTCCTCACCATTTTCCTCCATGTGAATGGACCCTCAGGCCTGAGCTCCAGGGGCTGTAAATGCCGCGATTTGGCCGCAGCGGAAACACCACGGGAAAAATCGTGGCGGTTTACAGTACTTGCAAAGTGGATGGGATTCACGCAAATCCCATGCCCAATTTGCGGAAAAAATCGCAGTTGCGGTTTTGAAAATCACAGCATGTCAATTATATATATGGAAACGCTTTCCCATAGATATACTTTTAACAGAGAGTCAGCGGAGGAAAACTTTCTGTTCAAAGAGCTGCGGGAAGAACCGCAATGCGTTCACGCCGCAGTTGTTCCTGCAGTGCTTTAGCACGGCGGTTCTGGCCCATGGGGCCATACCCTCAGAGAGGTTTCACTTAATTAAAGTGCATTACATTTTGGTCCAGAATCACATGCCTATTAAATAAGACTATGTTGTCTGAGTAGAAGCAAGCATGGTTCAGTCTATCCCTTTCTTTTTTAATGATAGCGAACAAAGATGAAGCAATATATCTATTTGTAAGTCAAGTGCATAGAAAGTTACTGGCAATGTAGAGAGGATCAGCGAGTAATGAGAGTGCGGATGTGACACTACTTAGAAAAGGTTTGGTGAAATTCTGTAAGCCATGCATAGTTAATGAATCAGACTTTCTCTAGACAGAGCACTTTGTATGCCGGTATAGTCCATGTGACATGGGAGTAAAATAATAGGCAAAGCATGGGTTAAATGGTATTCTGTAAAATCATTTCGAAAATAAAGTTGGTAGAAATATTTTAACAAAGTTTGGTTTCTACTTCCTAAACAAGAAGAGATCTCAATTCTCTTGAGTTTGCAGCATCCATTCATCAGCCGTGTCAGTCGGAGCATCTGCAGAGGTGACCATGGAGAATTGGAATTCAATTAACTGAAAAGTATTTGTGAAGTCTCCCATATGAAATATGCATGCTGATGTTTAATTCAGATCAATGCGAGAACGGCTCGAAGTTTAAGCCACAATGAAGTGCCTTCAGTAGTAAAAGAATTAACCATTTCACGTCCCCTAAGATCTACAACATCTGAGTCATTCAGCTGAAATAATGTCTGCATTATAATAAGCCAAGGCTGAATCATTATCTAGTTCACTATTAAATGGAATATTTAAAGTAAACCTTTTTACGCCATATATTCATAATGTGTCATATTGGGCTAAAATTTTAAACAAGTGATAAGAAGGGAATATAAAGAAAATAGGGTCAAGGTTGTGGTGTTGGAAACTAAACATTTGTTATTGCTTATCAAAAGGCCAATGATACCCAAAGGGTTACAAATGAAATATGTCATAGCCATTAGGTCTACACAGCGACTTTGACTGTGACTTAAATCGCCCAAACAAAGATCCCTGGGCTGCCCTATGATTCCTTCATTAATCTTAGTGAATGGAGTCACATTGCAGACTCTATTTACTAACATTACTTTAGGAGTCAAAGGGCGACTTGATGATCTTTAGTCACGTGAACGAATCTCAGCCACGATTGCCGTGTAGTACTATCCTAAGACAAACCAAATAGGTTTAAGGTTTCATCCTACTTTCATTTTGCCCTTATTGTATGTCCATATTTCCTATAAATGTTTAGTTTTAATAAACACAAAAACATATGATGTGAAATGAAACGATCAATAATTAATATGAAATATATCAATTTATTAAATATATATAATTAAAGTATAAAGACAAAAATTGACAATGCAACAATGAAGACAATGGACAGATATACAATCTAATAAGAGACACACATGAAGAGAATAGTAATTGGAGGGGAAGTAGCACATGATGTAACTTTGGGTGAACATTAAATGTTAGATCAAATATATTACAATACATGATAAGTACCACAAAACCAGCATATATACATCACAGGAGGCAAAAAGATGGATATGGGATATAATGTACCACTATATAAAAATATACATATATAATCGCATACACTTCATATATGATAATTCAGTCCCCTGAATGACAGAAAGAACTATGCATACATCAAACACATAGAAGAAATAGCTCAGGAAACAGCCATATTTTAATTAAATTACATTTGGGTCCAGAATCATATCAACTAAGTTGTCTGAAAAGTTAGTGACACACCAGTACATTGAGCTCACACACCTAGTTGGAGCCCTCGCTACATATGGCAGTGCTAGCTCCCGGTACCGCTACTGTGATGATATCAAAGTTTTGTGCAAATTAAATTTTTTTTTTTTTTTTAATAGAAATCTGGTAAACAGATGTAAAAAGTTAATGCACCCCAAGCCAACACAGATGGTCATCTGCAGAGAGGTCCTTCAGGGTGACTGCCCTTCATCAAACATGACTCTCCTCCCTCTGGAAGGGTTTTCACAAATATTCCCAGCTTTCCCAAGCCTTGGTCTGCTCCATCTCCCAAGCCAATGATACTGATCTCGAATTCGATGTCACTTTTTTCACCAACTAACTTTTTGCAGAAGTGGCATTCTATTACAGTACAATGCTGGTATACTTTAGAATGGCGCATTCCTTCAGAAATCTTTGTAACGCAAACTTCATGGCTAGGTGCTGAGTTTTATACACCGGCGGCAATGGGACTGAATGAAACATTTGTATTCAGTGATTAAGAGCTGGGAACCAATACTTTTCTCCATATAGTGTAGGCGCTTCTGAACATTAAACAGCACATTGGGGAGATTTTGTGCATCACATAATCTATAACAAAGCCATGTTGCTCATAGAAGAGAAACTTATGGACATCTGATTATTTGATGCTTTTACAGTTTCATCGCTGCCATTCTATTTCTGGAAATCTGTAACGTGTACAGAAGTACAGAGACACAGAATTGGGAAAGGTTATACTAGAAAGTTATATCATGTCTCATTCCATTAATGCCCTAGATGTTAACGTTCCCAGAATCTCTATATTCACATAATCACTTTAGCACATGGTAAATGACATAATGGACCTCTTACTATCCAAATTTGATATTCTATAGCATATATACTTTCATAAGTAGGTGAAAACCTATATGAGGGTGTCAAGACACTCTTGACCAATATTGCTATCTCCTTTTTGATTGCAGTTGTTTTGTATAGTTGTAGTGCACCCCTCTTGTGTACCTTTTTATACCTATTTGTGTCCTATTCCCTTTGGTACTGGTAGAGTATAAGACATCCAAAGAACTAAACTTAGATGATGGGCGCTGTGACTGTTGTTAGGTCATAGTTACTGCTCCGACCCTCTAAGGGTCCATTTACGCAGAGTTTTTTGGCAAGGATTTTGATGTTGAATCTGTGTCAGAATCCACGTGGAAAAAAAGCCTCCCATTGACTTCAATGGGTTCCTTTTTCCACAGGAGAGAAGAGGTGGAGCAGAGAAGTCTTAACTGCTGCTGTCTGAAGATACTGTGAGACAGCTGGAGATAAAGGATGGACGAGTTATTGCGGCGCCATCTTGTGTATGTTGTAAACATAGGTAAGCAAAGTTTAGGTGAAATGCCCCTGTTCATGACTAAATCCACTAAGAGATAGACATACAAGTTTGATAGGTAAGTTTGGCTCCCTATTGGTAAATGTGCAGAGAGTTGGAGCAGTTGGGAGAAGAAATGGAACGGAATTATCATTGGTGTTGAAACACGGTCTAGTGTCCTCCCTTCTCTGGGTTACTGCTGGGTACCCTTATTCATTAATAAAATTGAGTTGGGATACATTGTTACAAATTTGCCTCTTCATCTTACAAACATCTTAAAGTCTAGGATCTGAAATGTGTACCCCAGTAGGTTAATCTCCTGTCTCTATGGGTTACTCATACCATGTTCATGCTGTGCTTTTAATGGACCACACAGTGTATGATAGCTTAACTTGCACTTAGATCAGTGGTTCTTAACCAGGGTTCGATCCCCTAGGCCATATGTATGGTTCATTTTGTGTACCAGTAAAAAAACATATACCTATGTCTTGAATTTGGAAAAAAATCATATGTGATTTATCACTAAAGAAGGGTTCGGTGAATGTGCATATTAAACTGGTGGGTTCGCTACCTCAAACAAGGTTAAGAACCACTGACTTAGATCATTTGTTTCAATAGTGAATACTTGATTTAGGAATAGTGCGAGCCACTGTCCTACAATAGATGTCTCTTTATTCTTCTCAAGCACCCCTCTTTTTCCATAAATTAGTATAAAGAGTGAGGCGCTCCAGGAGACCATTTTGGTAAAGTGTAAAACCAATTGTGGGGGGTATAAATCACCTTAGATACACAAATAAACCCACAATGTCCTAAATTTAGGGAGAAAAACAGAACTTTATATTTAGTTTAAAAAATTTCCGTTGAGGTCCAATAGCCCAGTGGAAATTCACAGTGGCCTTTAAAATGTTCCACTTGGCAGATATGGTCTAGTAAGATAGACATTTCACAGTGTGGCCATGCAAGAAATGTAGTCTCTCCTGGCATTAGCATTCAGCAAACACAATCCTGCACAGAGACGAGGTTGTTTACTGCTGGGCACAGAACATCTCACATTCTCATAAAAGCATGTTCATGACCACTCCAGCTTTGGCTCTGTTATCTTCCACAATCCTCCAAATATTAAGGATGCAGGAAAAGTATTTTATGCACATAAATATCTGGCTACCTGGAGGAAACTTGTCCATAGTTCCAGCAAGTAATCTTATACATCTTGTAAAAGTGAGACCCTTATTACTATGTGTACCTACAGAGCATGAAGACCTGGCTTACTACAGCCGTTGTCTGTATTCTTAGACATACAAATACCAAGGGAAATGGTCCCAAAAATGGAGCTCAGTGTCCAGCGGTGCTTGGCAAATAATGTGTGTAAGCTATCACTGAACGCATTTACATTCTACACACCTTTCTTACCCTCAAAGACTCCTTTAGTTTACTAGACAGGAATGGAAAGTTCAGATATATATTTACAAAAAATCTGTGTGCTCTAAATGATAAATAATTCATGGGGACAGACTCCCGAATTCACCTACAAGCCATTTCAGTTTATAGTGGAGATCATTTATTAGATTGGCCTTGTGAATATACCTGGAATTAGGAAGCAAGCCATAGCCTTGGCAGGGTATCTTCACCAGCTTAGTGTTAGTGTTCAGTTTAGCGACATGTTGGATTAGTGACACGTCTGGGGCAATGGTCACCTTGGAATGATCATACATAGAGGTATGCAACTCATCCTGTTTACGAGAGATTGCCGAACAACACAACACTCAATAACCATGGAGCCCAAACTTGCATGTAATACATTTTATATTATGCCTTTTGATGACTTAATACAAAACAGCAAGAACTATGATCATACGACAGGTATGATCACATGTGACAAATTTATTACTGAAAGACCTGGAGATGAAAATCAGTTCCATGCATGTAAATGTAGTTGTTTCTGCAGCATGTGCTTGAATTTCTGCTAGCCTGCCTCATTCAGATGAAAGGATGAGGTGTACAGGGAACCCAGCACCAAGAATCACACAGTTCCCACACAATTTATTGGGATATCTAAGTAACGTCATGCTGGGCCCTCCGGGGTGACAACCACTTTATGTAGTTGCTCTCCACTAATAGATGTGCTGAATGAAGGGCACCCCATTGTTATCTAAGACTTCCCTAACCAGATATCTTACAGTCATTTCTACAAAAGAGAACCTCCTTAACCCCTTAGCAACCCAGGAGGTAATACTACATTCTGAGTCGCATGGGGATGTATGGAGCTGAGCTCTCTCCATACAGGGCGGATGCAGGTTGTATAATACAGCCAGGACCTGCCACTAACAGCAGCGGTCAGTTCCCGCACCAATCGCAGCTGTTAACCCTATAGATGCTACGGTCAAACAAGACCGCAGCGTCTAAATTGCGCAGGCGGCACGGGTGCTGCCATTTTTCGCCGATCGCTGCCCTCCTGAACGTCACCGGAAGGCAGCGATTGGTTGCTATGACAACCGTAAGCCTACCGAAGGCTGCCAGGCTTGTCATTGCATTGGTTTTATTGCACGATGCCAGAGGCAGCCTCTGATAGAACTGCTGTCATTTTGCTATTCACTGCAATACAGTAGAGTATGAGAGAAATGAGAGAACAGAAACACTGTGTCCTACTCTCTGTGACCTATTTATGCCTGTGGTCTGATTGGTTAATTGCTTAATTGTTTGACTACTGCTTAATTTACCTGTCTCTATGTGGTTGTACCTAGGGAACTATAACCCATGTGTATTGTGCTGCCGAGGACTACCAGGACTACTATATGAGCCTTTTAATAGCTTCAACCCCGGCCTTAGTAGAGCAAATGTGGCCAAGGCCTACCCCAATAAGATAACATCTTTATTGATGCCAATAAAATGAAGAGCTGAATAATCTAATAGTAAAACTTCAGTTTTGTACTTAAAATGTCTCCCATCGTTCCTAAAACCACTTCATTCTGCAGTAAGTGGTTCCCTATGATTCATGGAATATACCAGTCCTTGTAGACTGCTACATTCTTATTTTAAAAAGGCTGAAATGACCACATACACGTTGCGAATCCCTGTTAAATATGTCAGTCCTTATGAATTCCACCTATGTTAGCTTTCCTTATGGGGATACCTTGGCATTCATAAAGTGGGAATGTGGATTCCTTCAACATCTTCCTTCTAAGCCAAAAATGTGCAACCAGGAAACTGAGAAACCAGCAGCAGTAAATAAGTGCGGGCGCTCTGTTACACTCTTGTCTTTTATGGTTTAGAGTAAATAGACTGTAATATGTTATTTCTGATACTATTTTGATTTATTTGATGCTGACATTTTCTCAGTGGATTCATGGTTTTCACTGGACACATATTTTGGCTCTAAACAAGACTTGAATTGTTCCTGTATGTTTAAGTAGGCTTCTCCTGAAAATCTTATATAAATCTTAGACAGGTAAAATGTAGAATAAAATGTATACTTCCTTATGTTTTTAAAAAAAAAAAAAAAAAAAAAAAAAAAAAGCCCTACGTCAAGAATGCAATAAATCTGAATTTCAGACATTTTGATAAAAGAGACTATTGCTCCATTGAAAATACATTTGAGATTAACACAGAAGACATATATGGCACAAGGATATGCCACTATGTGTGGTTAGTAGGTGAGACTCCATAGAATATAAAGGGCACTTTTCCATTATTTTTGGGTGTAGTTTTGTTTAGGCATTGCAAATGTTAAAATCCTGTCCTAAGTTTTGCCCCGGGATCAAGGGCACATACATGGGTCAGTGATAATACACAGTCGTGTGTATGGGGCAATAGCAATGAATGGCTCAGTTTGCTAAACATGAAAAAAAACCTTAGAGACCTCAGAATATAATTCTGTGGTTTCTGGTTACTCTTGTTACAAGTTTACTGCGTGGCCAATCAGACAGTATTGAAACAATATTGCTGGCAGAGTCGACAACGCTGCCAGTATGGAATCGATTAGTTATTGTGCAAACAGGAATTAACACTATGGACTGCTTCTCCTTAAACCTCTCTTTTTCCATCCGTACCCCGCCACAAGTCCATACATGAGCCACACTAATTTTACAATAATATAATACGGTTATTTCCTGTGTCAAATACAATATGAAGGCAGGAGAAGCAGAGTTATGATTCCATTCTTGGTTTGCTTGGCATTGTCTTTTGAACACTGTGCCGTGCAAACAAAAAGGAGGAAGAAGAATAGATGTTTCTAATGTGGTTTTTATTCTTTCTCCACTCTGTAAATAAGGATGATACCAGAAATAATATTTACTTCCAGTATATATATGAGTTCTGTATGAAGCATTTGTGGATATAGTCATATCAATTACTGCATAAGGATAATGTAATAATGTACAACTAAGTATTGTTATCAGCACAAACCGTACATGTGTCCAACAATTAAATGGAGACTCCGTCACTCATAATCTTGAGGAGCAGATACTCTCTCCTGCAGGGCCACACGTGACTAATTTTGTAAAGTGTTGTATGGATCTCTCATAGGAAACAAAAGACATAGCTGCAGATGCTTGTGCCCTGGGTGGAAGACAACTCAGCTGATATCAGACCAATAGGACAGGGTGCCCAGGCTAGGTCCCTTCATGTGTCCAGCTTGTCCGTTGCTGACAGTAGTGTTATATTACTCCCGCCTGGCTATCTGTCGCTATTATGAGACTGTCTTACATGTTATCTCCTGCTGCTGTCTCTGCACCTCTTTTTAGCTCTGTTCTTCTAGGCATGTTGGGACAAAGGTGAGCATGCAGGAAGGACCTTAGATTACTGGTGGCCAGTGGCACAATTACTGTACCTGAACCCACACTGAGTTGTTGATGGCAGTCAACAAACAGCCATTGTAGTGCACCTCCTTCAGAAACATCATACTACTCCTCACAGTGGAATCAGGAACTTGGACATGTGAATGCAAACCATTTGTTACCCAATACATCTCACTTTTTCCCTCTTCTGTTCGCTTATTGTCAGGGCCGCCATTAGGGGGGGCAAACTGGACAATTGCCCAAGGCCTCAGCACTCACAGGGGCTCCCCTGCTTTGCTCTGCTACACTACATAATATATTTGCTCTGCTCCTCGCTCTTCAGAAGGCTAGGAACTGCATTGAGGCTGTCTTAAAACTAAAACTCTCTCTCTTTGGTGCGTCTTCCATGCGATAAAATGTTACCAGTAATGCAATTCTGTGGCTGGTATAAGCAACAACATGACAACTTTGGATGACACTATTCAGGAATGAAGGAAATTGTCCAGCATGGCTGCCACTATGAGGGGTGAATATTGTGGCTGGTACTCTTGAGGCACGGTAGGAAAATAGCAGCCATTTACAATTGAAAAAAAATCATATATCAATAAAAGTGGCTTCAAATAAAAAAAGGAAATTGTCACTAGAAATAATAGGAAGATTTATGTGATTGGCCATAAGAGAACTGAAACCCTATTTCTTATGTTTATGATAAATGTACGTCCCTTACATTTCCTATTCGCTGTGAAGCTTCTCACAGCTTTGGCCCAAAAATAACGCTGTAAACAAAAACAGCAGATTTTCTGCAGTGTGTGGCCTAAGACTAAAGATGTACCTCTTTTACCCTGGGATTTCTATGTATGCCTTTGGCCAACATCCAGGAGTAATACTGCTAGTGCATTTCTAAGCATAAGAATTCACCACTATATACGGTATATACCCACTAGCAACATCTGTCTCTCAATCCAATGCTGCCCTCACATAGACCGAGCAGATTTTCTGAATAGTGGATGTTTTCCTTTGGTATTAAAATGTAAATGTTGTTATCTGTTATTATTTCCTCTAGATGGGGCCACTGGAGAAACATAACTGTAGTTGAAATGCCAACTGTGCCCTATGGGCACTAAACATACACATGTAAGAATACCTCAGCCATCTGTATCTGTATTCCTTCACATTTCTTTTTTTTTTTAATGTAGATTGTGAGCCCCACATAAGATATCAGTATGTCTTTGTAGAATGGGAGGCAATCCATTCAAACATGGGGAGAACATACAAACTCCTTGCAGATGTTGTTCGTGGCGGGAGTTGAACCCAGGACTCCAGCGCTGCAGTGCTAACCACTGAGCCACCATGTTGCCCCCATTCCTTCACATTTCTTAAGTAAAGCATGTGAGATCTTAAAGTTTCTGCAGTGATATATATTAGCTGGACATGGCATGGTACAGTGTACAACTGGATGTGTGCTCGGTCTGAAAGAGTTAACCGGCAAACAACAATTTACTGTGGATGGGATCTATATCTGTTGTGATTCCTGTAATTAAATATACACAACATATAATGTAAAACTGTTCCAATGATGGGTTTTATTTTAGAATAACATTCACCTCCCACACCCACCCGCTCTAAATCTTATGGTTCTCTAAATCCTGGCCTGCCAGTTCAGTCTGTACATGAATGTAATTGGCACTTGCAGAAAAGTAACAACTTGTTTTTTGTGCTATATTTGGCCGCAGTGGTTTAACTGATTCCCAGAAGAGAGAGTGTTTCGCCTCATCATACCCCCAGCAATGATTTACATTACACTAACCATTCAGATGCGTTGGCTTATGTTCATATCGTAGGATGGCGTGTAGAAATGGCTTTCTAAGGGTAAAGATTAACATCACTTCAACAGTTTAATAATCTGCAGGAGAGATAATGGTAAACAGGTTATTGATATATTTTATTAATGAGTTTCTGTCCTTTTATTAAGGCTAAGGCACCAAGTTGCGGAAACGCGTTGTGTTTTTTTTGAGTCAAAGCCAAGAATGGCTACAACAGGAATGGGAAATATAAAGGAAGTTCTTTTGCTCAATCCACTCCTGGTTTTGGCTCAAAAAACCGCAACAAAATCTGCAACAACAAAAGTTGCGTTTCCGCAATAGGGGGCTTTAGCCTAAAAGAGTGTATGTTAAAGGGAGTCTGTCAGGGGGCGGATTTTGGCACTGAGAGTGACGCGGGCTTCCGACAGTCACGGCAGGTTCAAATGAATGGGCCAACTGCAGAGGTTGCTGCTGCCAGGCAGAAGCAGCCTGAAGAAAGGGCAGCATGCCGCTCACAGAAAAAAGTAGCATGGCAGTCTACATAGACCACCATTGTGAGGGGGAGGATTATGACGTGGATTACGCGTCATAATCTGCCCCCTTAGTGTCTGTGTGAACGAGCCCTAAAAGCCAAACATATTAGAATATTCGGATTGAACCCTGCTCATGAAGACGTGATTTGCCCATATCTAATTGAAACTCTATTTTCATAAAAATTATAATTTTTTTGTAATGCAAATGAGCTGAAAAGTGCTGTAAGGGGCATTTGCTTTACTATTGGGGCCACATTCTCTGCTCTAGATAATTACCCGTAACTGCCGCCCAGCTCGACCCCCCATTGTTTGAGTGACATTTTCCACTTTGTCACTTTGTCTGCAGTTAGAGAAAGGTTGTTTAGAATGGACAGCAAAGCTTTGGCAGCAGAACAAACGCTCCTAAAACCCTTTTTAGCTAATTTCCATAATAATAAAACGTTGACTTTCATCAAAATGGAGCTGCAATACAGACAGATCAGAACAACGGACATAAGGATGGTGGTTTGAAACCACCCATGGAGAAATGGTTCTGTGCAGTACCTTTATACAGGATGAGAAGAGTGGTACTGTACAGTATCCTTATACAATATAGTGCTCATACAAAGTATACTGGATAAGAGGAGGCACTGTGCAGTGCCCACATGAGCAGGGTAACACTAGTAGCACTTTGCTGTGGTCATATAGAATATGCAGGATAAGAGTAGTAGTACGGCAGTGGCAGAAGGAATGCCCTGAATGCACCAAGTGGTACTGATATGTATAAAATAATAATACCACTAAGGCTTAGTTCTCATGTAAATTACGTGTGGCTTATTTTGGCACCGGAAAAGAAAAACGCTTCCTAATTAGGAAGTGTTTTTTGGACCTTTGTCCGCTTTTTGTGGAGTGTTTTTTTTTTTGTAAAAACCGCTTCCAACAAGGCCAGGCGGTTTTCCCATCCCTTAAAGAGAATGGGCCGCAAAAAAAGCATTGCGTTTTTTACTACGCAGTAAAAAACGCGCATTTTGCACTTCCCATTCACTTCTATTGCTTTCTTCAGGCGGAAAACACCTGAAGAAAGGGCATGTCGCTTCTTTTTTCGCCTAGGGTAAAAAAACGCTAGCGAAAAAAAAATAGCAGAGTACATAGACCACTATTGTAAAGGGGCAGATTTTGAAGCAAAATCCGCTGTCAAAATCAGCCTCTTTGCCCCCGTGTGAACTAGTCATAAAGGCTAAGGCCCCACATAGCGGTGGGAAAACCACAACGAAAGTGCATTATGGTATTACCAGCAGCACTTTTCACAGAAAACACCACACCAATTTTTCCTCAACGGAGTTTCTGCCTCATTTATACCTATAACGTGACAGTTTTGAAAATAACAGCACTTCATATGTAGGTATTTTTTTAGATTGTGAAATACTTTCCTGTATGCATGTTCCGTGCGGAGATTTCGTGGCAAGCACATGGACCCCATTACAGTCTATGGGGATCCATGTGGTTTCACTGCACAGTGCTTGCAAATGCGTTTGGTAGTCCATTCGAGGGTCCTTATGCAGACTCCCCCGAACGGATTATCAAACACAGATGTGAAAAAGGCCTTAGCATAAAATAAGAATAAATACCTGCCCCTCTCCAAGGAACAGCAGCTGTGCCTGGTATCATACCTTAGATAAGTTAACCCCTTCCCATCGTAGTCATTTCTTCTATTTTTTATTTTTGATTCCCAGCTTTCCAAACCACATAATGATTTTTTTTCTGTTCACAGAGTCGTATGAGGATTTGAAGAGGACCTTTCACCTCCTGGGGCATATGCGGTGTAATACACCTCTAGAAAGCCGACAGTGCACTGAATTCACGACTTTCACGTTCTTGCACAAAGGTGGGAGTAGAAGTCTTGCTGCTGGGTTGTTGCCCTCCACGTCTCCTGGTATACTGGCCTGTTTCCTGGTAGCGCCTCCAGCATGTCACGTTGCACCACGGACTGTCCAGGAGTTGGCAGATGCTTTAGTCCAGGTCTGGGAGGAGATCCCTCAGGAGACCTTCCACAACCTCATCAGGAGCATGCCCAGGCATTGTAGGGAGGTCATACAGGCACGTGGAGGCCACACACACTACTGAGCCTCATTTTGACATGTTTTAAGGACATTACATCAAAGTTGGATCAATCTGTAGTGTGTTTTTCCACTTTAATTGTTCCAAATGACCAGATCACCTCTGCTACATTGATAAGCTCATATGTGGTGTGAACTGAATGGAGCACTGCAGGAAGGTCTAGAGTGCGCCCATGTATCTTCTGTCCTTCTGTGATCTGAGTTCTGTGAGGTGAGCAAACATAACATAATAGTGGAAATTGTCCCATTAAGATACTGGGTCCCATACCACGCATGGGACCCAGCGCCAAAATCACTGCAGAAAACACTGCGGCGTAAATGCATAGCGTTTTTTTCCACAGTACTTTTCAAAACAAGTCCGAAGAGTTTTCCTCTGCAGACTTTTTGTCTCTATTATACCTATAGCGGTATAGATATAATTGAAATGTTGCGATTTACAAAAACGCGACGGTTCTTAAAGGGATCCTATCATTAAAAAGCAATTTTTTGTGACTAACATGTTGGAATAGCCTTAAGAAAGGCTAGTCTTTTCCTACCTTTAGATGTCTTCTCCACGCCGCCGTTTGGTATAGATCCAGGTTTCCATCTGTATGCAAATGAGTTCTCTCGCAGTACTGGGGGCGGGCCCCAGCGCTAAAACAGCACTTGGGATGTTCCTAATGGTGCGAGAGAACTCTCAGGCGCTGCCTCCATCTTCTTCAGGAACGGGCTCTTCACGCATCTTCTTCTGGCGCTGGGGGTCAAACTTCTAGGCCTCGGGCAGAGCCAACTGCGCATGCCCACAGGCCACAAGAAAATAGCCGCTTACTTACCGCCCCCAGTGCTGCGAGAGAACTAATTTGCATATAAACGAAAATTGGATTATATACCGAAGTAGAAGACATCTAAAGGTAGGAGAAGAATAGCCTTTCTTAAGGCTATTCCTACGTGTTAGTCACAAAAAAATTTGCTTTTTAATAATAGGATCCCTTGAAAAAATTGCGGCATTTCCAATGCGGATATTTTACTGTAATGCGTGGATAATATTAGTCGGAATCCCCTACACTTTGCAGGTACTGTACTATACAGTGGAAAGAGCTGAAGCAGATACCTCCATGCCCTCTGCAGTGGCCAGGCAATCTGTAGCTCATTTTCCATTGGTGTCTATGAGCTGCAGTATTGGTTCCCTTGCACTATATAGGGCCTGAAGACATCTGCTTTTGATACCATGCACTGTATAGTGCAGGGACTGCGTGTACCACCAAACAGCTGGTCCATATACCGTAGGAACTGACTCTCGGCCTCCCACAATCAGATATTTATGGCCTATCTTTAGGAGTTTACACCCTCTATCCTGGATGGCCGTCTACTTGGCATAGCCCTCATCCCAGCTCTGCATATGGACAATGGGAAATTTCCTGAGGGAAACAACTTATATAACTTTTATTGGTTGTGCCACAAATCTCAGTAAAAGTGATAAAATGGGAACATTCATCAATAGTGTCAGAATTATACTTCACAAAGCAAAGTGTGGAGCAAATCCCACCAAATCTCACCCCATGTTGCATGCTACAAAATACTGTATATTGGCCATATCTCACTGCATTGTATTTGGTGTAACCATTACTTGTTGTTTGGTCTACCATGTGATGGATTTGTATTACAGTTGTCATACATGTCACAGAACACGTCTTACATAAATATGGCGAATGTTTGTGCCACATTTACATTAATATAAACCAAAATTAATCCATTACAATGTATTAGGACATTTTATCAGTTGATTTATAATGTATAATAAAAGTCAATGGCAGATATGGCTGAGCTGTAACGGTCAGTTACTGAGCACATGACCAGTGCCAGCCGTGTGGCCAGTCTGATGTATAGTGACTGGCAGGTGACAGTGACAGTTAGAGTTAGAGTTGACTGGCGACGTTAGAGGATCTGCTGACTTGTTTGCAAAGCGATTTAATGGATTTGGAAGAAAAGGAGATTGTTTTGAGGAGGAGAAGAGTCAAGAAAAGAAGACCTACCTCGGTTTCATCGGCTGATGAGCAGAGAGTGATGGATAAAGAAGATTTAATCTTCAAGAAAGCACCAAAAAAACGGTGTGCTGTCCTGCCCTCATCAACTGATGAGCAGGACCAGAAGGATGAAGAAGAGGACTTCATCATCAAGAAGGAGAAGAAGCGACTACCGTCGTTTTGGCAGTATCTGGTTGCTTTCTCTCCAATTCTATTGCACTGAGACAACCAGAAGTAAGACTATTCTAGATTTACATTTCCCATTTACAGCTGGGGTGTGACTATTTGATTGAAATCTAGCTGTAAGTGCATGCAATACAGTGGAGGATACTAAGTGCCTATTCACATAATGCATCACTCACTGATGTTATTCTATGTATATTGATAATGACTGGTTTATATGATTGAAATTTGAGCTGTCTGTACATGCAGCATAATAGAAATGTTAGATGCCTGTCCACATGATGCTTTATTTCAATGGTTTCATATATTTTTACCTACAATTTAAAGTGGTTGTCCAAGCTTATGATACTGAACTCCATCTCCTCTTATTAGGAAGTGAAATGTCCCTTGGTCACATAACCATGATGCAGCTCAGTCCCATTCAAATGAATGGGACTCAGCTGTAGCATGGTCATGGAACAAATAGTTGTTTTCTCACTGCCTGAAAAGAGAAAGTGGAGCTCAGTATCATACGCCTGGCCTTAATAAGTTATGGTATATAGGTTGGGTAGCATGCACCTTAAAGGGATTGTCCAGGACTAGGATACTGAGCTCCACTTCTTCTCAGGGCAATGATATCACATCTGCAGGAAATATAAAAAAGTAGAAAAAATACTTGGCACTCACCCAATGCATAAAATCCTAACTTTATTGTTGAAGTCCAAGTAAAAATACATACACGGGAGGAGGCACACTCAGAGGAAGAGTGACAGCTGTTTTGTACTGTTTGGCATGTCATAGCTATTTCTTCTTGTCTGTGCAGACTCCAGGTGGTGTACCTCGCCTACCAAGATGTGCAGGTTTCCATCAGAAGACAGGAAGTCTTTCTCTGTGCCAGTCCTGGCGTTTAGGATCTGTGCCAGACCTGGCCGCAGATCAGCACTCTACTTTGGGACTGGAACTGGGCAGCTTCCCTTTATATATATAGTGAATAGTAAATAGCGACGATCGCCATTTTCTTTTAGGTCATCGCCTAAGTTTAGAGCTTTTAGGCCACATCTCCGATCAAATGTCAGAGATGTGGCCTAAAAACTCTAAACTTAGGGCCCACTTACCCTCCTGCGGGACCCCTCCTGCTCCACGTCCTCTTCCTCCGGCAGCCGGCTCCAAAATGGGGCTGGCACCAGCAACACACATACATATCTCCCAACTTTTGAAGAACTGAAAGAGGGATAAAATGTGTGGCGCACGTAGCGCGACATGGCAAATTTAGTTCCACTCACTTTTATGTTGACTCCGCCTATTCTCATTCATTTTTCATGTGCCCCCACACAGTATAATCCTCCTACAGTCACCCATAAATTATGTCCCCCTCCATCTCTGCCCCCAGTTTCATGTCTCCTCCATCTCTGTCCCAGATTCATGTCCCCCATCTCTACCCCCAGATTCATGCCCCCTATCTCTGCCCCCAGATTCATGTCCCCTCCATCTCTGCCCCCAGATTCATGTCCCCTCCATCTCTGCCCCCAGATTAATGTCCCCCATCTCTGCCCCCAGATTCATGTCCCCCCATCTCTGCCCCCAGATTCATGTCCCCCCATCTCTGCCCCCAGATTAATGTTCCCCCATCTCTGCCCCAGATTCATGTCCCCCATATCTGCCCCCAGATTCATATCCCCATCTCAGCCCCCAGATTCATGTCCCCCCATCTCTGCCCCCAGATTCATGTCCCCACATCTCTGCCCCCAGATTAATGTTCCCACATCTCTGCCCCCAGATTCATGTCCCCCCATTTCTGCCCCCACATTCATGTCCCCCCATCTCTGCCCCAGATTCATGTCCCCACATCTCTGCCCCCAGATTCATGTCCCCCATCTCTGCCCCCAGATTAATGTTCCCCCATCTCTGCCCCCAGAATCAAGTCCCCCCATCTCTGCCCCGAGTGTCAGGACATCCCCTCCTTCATCTACCCCCAGTTTCATGTTTCACCTCAATGTCTACACACAAAAACCACTTACACTCACCTTTTCCTCGCTCCCCCGCCGCTCTCTCCGCAGTCCTCCAGACGCAGATCTGAGTTGAAATCGGGACATACCTCCCTCCAACTGGGACCGCAGGACACGTCACCGAAATCATGAATGTCCCGCGGAAATTGGGACGGTTGGGAGGTATGCACATGTGCTGCTGGGCCTGAGGAGAGGGAGACCTTGCTGTCAACTGCCTCAGGCAGCTGATAGCAAGGAGAGGTGATCGGAGACCCTCATACAGGGTCTCTTATATGCTGATCACCAGTATACACTGTATAACGGTGATGAGCAATGTGTAAAAAAAAAGTGAAAGTGAAGTGAAAAAAAAGTTAAAGTAAAGTTTATTATTTCCTCCCTCCCCAATCAGTCAGGGTGGGGGTGGGGGGGGGACAATAATAAACGTTACACAGGGCCTCTCACACAAAACACACATAATAAAGTTTGATTTACATACTGACACCATTGGTGTAGAAATTTGAAGCCAGCTCCTCAAGAAGACGCGCAGAGAAGTCCGTTCCTGAAGAAGATGGAGGAGGCGCTGGAGATTTCTCTCGCAGCATTGGGGACGCTCCCAGTGCTGCAAGAGAACTCATTTGGTAATTAATCACATGTTCTATGAGAGCTGGGTAACTAAAAGTTATTTGCTATAGTACAGGTAATTAGATACTTGTGAGATTGGGGAGGAAGGGGCAGAGCGACCCTGGGCAAAATACTCCTTCAGATCACATGACCCAGAGGTTGCGATGTTGTCAGAACTCCTGATCCTTCTTTAGTCATCCTCGGAACCAGGTAAGTAAATTTCTACTCTCTGGACAACCTCTTAATAAAATGTATTATTAAAATGTATTAATTGTAATTTACTTTCTACTGTAAAGTTTTGGTGATTTCTACATTTTTTGATCAAGGTTAGTCATTTCCATTGGTGTAAAAAAACAGCGCATGCATTAAAGGGGTTATGCCATGATAATTTGTATCTGCTTTCTATAGGATAGAGCATAAACTGCTGATTCCAGCGGTTTGATCCCCACCGATCCTGAGAATGGGGGGTGTTTTACTCACATCGAGAATATAGTGAAACATACAGATGTACCCACGCTCCATTCATTTCAATGGGAGCACTGGATTTAGAGTGGTTAGCACTCCCATTAATTTGACTGTAGCAGGGAACGTGTCTGCATTCACTGGTATATTCTCAATGAAAGTAACCGCCCCTTGTTCTTAGAATGCCATGGGGCCTGTATTTGACGGAGGGCCTGGCACAGGCCACCTTCTCTAGCTTCTCAACAGAATGAAATGGCTTTCCAGTAGCCACTACTAAGGGGAGCTCAGCATATAGAGAGTTTTACAGCTTCTATTCCCCAGGTTTTGACATCAGAATAAGAGTGTTAAACTAATATTATTAAAATATTAGATATAAATAGAGAATTTCCATTGACCTGTTTTAATTGTCTTCTGAGTTTTCCTATTATTTTCCCTCTAACAGAGGACAGCGGTGTCAAGCCAACCTGCACTAGAAGTCCTCTCTCCATAAGACTGAGACTGATTTTCCATCACGTGCTCGGGCAGGGAAGTTTTGGTAAAGTCGTGATGGCTGAGGATGCTTTGAACCACCGGATGTGTGCTGTGAAGATCGTCAGCAAGAGATCCCTTCTGTCTACTGGCAACGAGGCGGATGTGTGGGTGGAACATCGTGTCCTACGGCTGGCAGCTGGGAGCCCCTTCCTTATCCAGCCGGCCTTTGCATTTCAAACAAAGATATAGTAGTGACTACTTCCATATTATACTCACATAGATAATCCAAACAGCAGCAGTAGTGGGTACCGGGGTACTCCAACCTTCTCGTTGCACTACAGTACCTACTAAGCTATGTTCATATATTCTCCCATACATCTGTTCTGGTTTGTCAGAGAACAACAAACACATGGGCTGCTGTCCCTGTCAGTCCGTTCTTTCAAACTGAAACTGACTTTCGGCAGTCACTGAGAACCAAGCTTACAGCAAGCAGAGGTCATAGAAACTGTGATGAAAAAATATAGAAAAGTGTATGATTCTTCATTACACTAGAATATCCCTTTGACCCCTTCCCAACCTTTCTGTTCATAGCAGTAATGTCAGCAAAGCTATTGCTCATGGAAGGTGGGTATAAAAACAGAGATAAAAAATGAAAGTTGGCTGGGACAAAAATGGTTTAAAGATTAAAAGAAATGCAGATCTTTCCTGTGTAATAGACGTATAGAAGATATTATGTGTGGTAACTGTTTTCTTCTCTCTGCCTTGTCTCTTCTATGTCACAGATGCATGTTCTTCTAGGGCTGGAGTATATGAGCTGCGGAGACTTCAAACAACTTCTGCAGCGGAAGGGGCGGCTTGACATCCCCAGTGCAAGATTCTATGCTGCCGAGCTAGTATGTGGCATCCAGTTTCCTTCATCACAAAGGAGTCATCCACAGAGACCTAAAGCCCAAGAACATCCTGGTGGCCACGTCGGGCCACGTGAAGATCAGTGATTTCGGTCTCGCCCTGGAGAACATGTTTGAAGACCGCACTGCCAGCGAATATGCTGGTACCGAAGGCTTCATCGCTCCTGAGATGCTCGCAGACTAGGAATATGGCGCCAGAGTGGACTGGTATTCATTTGGCATCATCCTAAATATCATGCTTACCAGTGAGTGTACTTACCATCCCACACTGTACACCTCAATGCCCACCGGCGCTGAAGGCATCATCAATCAGGCCAGTATGTCACCATTGTATTATACACAGTTACCATCACACAAGTCAGTATGCCACCATTGTATTAATCAATGATATTGTATTTTTTGTGTGAGATATTTGTAGATATTCATAATGATATTTCTCATTTTCAGCTCCTCCTGAAAAATCCAGCAAAGCACTTGGGAGTGAATGGCAAGATCCGTAGCCACCAGTTCTTCAAGAATATTGATTGGTTCTCTGTTGAAGCACTCCGGATGCCCCCACCACACATCCCAAAAATATCAGCACCTCGTCGTCCTGCCAAACATTTCAACAGGGACAGAATGGAGGCAGCGGAAGCCAAGAAAAGATGTATAACAGCAAAAGATCAGGCCATATTCAGAGGGTTCTCATTTGTCATTTGATGAACCCTCTGCAAGACACCGACTCTCAAGTCACCAGAGAAAAATATCCCCTGAACTCCTGGCAGAAGACCAACAGACAGACCAAAGACAGGAACCTTCTTCAAAAAACACAGAAGATTGGACTGGAATGAAGAGAAACATCTTCAAGAAAGAGGACGAAGATATTAAAGACATCACTGTACATCGCTAACAGACCCGGCTGGTAGAAGACCTGCATAGTCAAGGATGGTAAGTAGGAGCACCAAAACATAGGTGCTCCAGTCTAATCATGGGCATGTGTATTTCACCGGTAAGTGGATTTCCTCAAATTCATGATAGAGCCTTGTGGTGCTGTCTTAAGTTGGAGAAAGTCAGATTATCATGTGCCTATGTTATTTTTAATACTGTATACAGAGTTATACTCTCTATATAGTCATTATAAAAAAATCTTACCGATATTAGGAATTCCTCTTGTCCATTACAGTAATGTCATAGGTGGGAGGAATAGGTGTGAGTTGGCCGGCTATTAAGGGATGGAGGAGGCCATATTTTATTTTTTATTTTTTTAAATAAATACTAACATTTACCTCTGGAGTATGCAAATAGCCCCACAAGTAGTAATAAGAGACCAACACAGGTGATGGTGGTATGTAAGATCACTACTCCTGTTTAATCATAAGTATGTGTACCCTGTTTCCCCGAAAATAAGACATCCCCCAAAAGTAAGGCATGGGGGGAGGTTTTGTTAAATTGCCTAATATAAGGCACCCCCCAAAAATAAGACATCCCCAAAAACACTGCAGCCGGCAGAACACTGTGCACGATGTTCCGTGTGCACAGGTATGCCAGCTCCTGCCTCTGCTGTGATACCACTGTTCCTGCTGCTGTAAGATGAACTGGGAAAGCATCGTATGCTGCGGGGAGTCCACTCTCCCAGCTCATCCCACAGCAGCCGGAACAGTGGTATCACAGCAGAGGAGGCGGCCTGCTTTCCTGTGCACACGGAGCACAGCGTTCAGCCGGCTGCAATGCCCACTAAGTGAGGCTCTCCGGCACAATCACCGGAAGCCTCGCTAATCTCTGCTAAGTCCCGCCAACCACTTCCACCACCGTGACCAACAGCAGCACCAGTGCTGCTATGAAGATGGGGAAGGTAACTAGCATGCCTCCCCACCACCACCTCTTGCACCACCTACAACCGGCAGTCATGCTGGCACTTCGTTAAGGAAGCGCCGACATGACTGCCGATTGTCGCCCGCTCCAGCCGCTCAATAAGACATTCCCCAAAAATAAGACAGGTCATATATTTTGAAAGAGAATTTAATATAAGACACTGTCTTATTTTCGGGGAAACAGGGTAGTTGATCATGTAGATATCCTCAAATTCATGATAGCACCACCTTGTGATGCTGACTTGAGTTTGAGAAAATCAACAGGTATGTGATGGATGACTATGCTCTTATAACAGTGAAGAGATATCAGTAAAGGCACTGATATCTCCAGCCCTGGGGCACTTAACGGGAAAGTCAACAGTGCACTGAATTCAGCACAGTCGGCCTTCTAGCGGTGTAGAAAACCGCATGTGCCCACATGAAAGGTCGTCTTAAAGAGTTCTCCTAAGATCAAAGTTTATAACCTGAGGTTAGGTCATAAGTTTCTAATCTCTAGGAACACCATCAGTCAGGTGTTCTTTTCTCTTCCATTTGCATGTTTTGGTGGTCAGGGTCGGACTGGGGTGTCCAGGGCCCACCAGTGGAATTGCTTCTAGGGGCCCACTGCCAGGATCCTGCAGATTAGCGGTACCGAGAGAGGCACAACGACTATAGGTAATAACATGTCGGGAGCCATGCTGCTCACGCACTATACCATGTGCACTACTACCTAAACCTACTGCTACACCTTGTATGGCAAGTGAACAACATGGCTCCTAGAAATGTTACCATTACCTGTAGCTGCAGTGTCCTGGAAAAGCTGATCTGCAGAGGCCCTGGCTGTTGTATCATCACAGATGTAATATTGACTGCCTATCCTAAGGACAGGCCACCAATATTAGAAACATGGATAAATCCTTTAAAGTGGTTGTCCAGTAATTGGAGCAACTCATGTGCCGGGCGGGAGGTGTAAAATAAAAAACAAATAAATAAAAAAGAATACTCATCTGTCCTCAGAGCTCCGTTGTCCCCCGGTAGTGTCCATTCAGTCTTGTGCTGGCACCTCCTTGCTGGCAGTCCTACACCTCATGTGGCCACTGAGAACAATTAGGTACAGGATTTCCAGAAATGAGGCCATGAGACAAACAGACACAGGCAGGGACAACGGAGTGCTGAGGACAGGTGAGGGGTTTTTTTTATGTTTTTTTTTTTTTTTTTTACACCTCTTTGGCGGCCACCACAGTGATCACTCCAGTTTATAGACAACCTCTTTGAAGGGGTTGTCTGGGCCAAATATTTTATGGCCACTTCACTGGTCCCCCCATACAGTGGCCTCTTCACTGGTCCTCCATAATGTATGGGGAACAGTGACGGGGCCATTATATTGTGTAGGAGCAGTGATGGGGCGAACATGCTGTGCAGGAATGTGCTAGCGGTAACATTACAATAAATACAATTCAGTAATATTTTGTGCAGTAATACTCACATGAGACGTCTTCCCACATTTCCCGTCTCTTCCCTTTGGGCCGCCATGACCACTTCTTTCAGCTGTGACTTGACTCTGTAAAGTTTGCAACACAGACATCTTTGACTCCTCACTTCTCCACGCACCCAGCAGCCTATATTATGCCCCACAGTGGTACAATAGACTGTGGGGCATAATAGAAGTTGCAGGGGGGCCGCTGTGGGGCATAAAAGAGGTTACAGGGGCAAAGTAGACCCTTCAAGCTCTATTATGCCCCACAGTTGCACACCCATAAACTATTATTAAAGAGGACCTTTCATGAGTTGGGGCACATGTGGTTTTATATACCGCTGGAAAGCCAACAGTGCGCTGAATTCAGTGCACTATCGGCTTTCACAATTTGTGCCCCATGTGAAGAGCTATCGGTGCCGGTAACATAAACTCTTCACCATCAGAAGGGCGTTCCTGACAGTCAGTCAGGAATGCCCTTCTTCGCAGCAGTGTTTATAGCTATTCAGGCTATTCAGGTGCTGCTACTCTTTTTTTAAAAGATCCCCCCTTTTTATTACATACTGGTAAAAAAAATAGGTAAATGAGCCTGTCTGTTTATCCTGGGCATTCCTCCAAGCCTCCGTGTACCCCCCCTGCGTCATACCGTCAAACCGCCCCCTCTTTAGCTTGCGCTCTGAAAATTCCTTCTCCTCTCTCTGTAACCGCCTCCAGCGTCTCTCATCTCGCTCGCTCTTAAAATGTCGGGCATGCACAGTAATGCTCTGTTCTGAATGCTACTGCACATGCCTGAACACCATTTTCTTGTGGACAGTGGATGAAAGTGCACAAGAAATGGTGATGAGAGACGCTGGAGGCGGTTACAGGGAGAGAGGAGGAGGAATTTTCAGAGCACAAGCTGATGTTAACAAATATACACATCTATACATATTTTACCCAAAAATATACTTACACTTGGCTGAATGGCTGGGTGCACAGGACATGGAGGAAACTGATGTGCAGCTCTGTCTGGCAGTAGAGAGAGCAGATACATCGCACAGGTCTTCTCCTCTCACACTGCAATGCTGAGGAGGAGGGGGAGGGGTGGCGCAGGAAGCTGCTAAGTGAAGGGAAACTTTTACAAGAAGCGATCTGCAGCCCCTGCATCTAGCAATGATTTCTCTCCTGGCGATCTAGTCCTAATGGTAGGGAAAGTATGGGGCTCCTGAGCGTGTGGGGGCCTTGGCCAATTGCCCAGTTTGCCCCCCCTAATGCCGGCCCTGTGGAGGGGGGGGCATTAGGATGCCAAGAGCAAGACAGAGAGCCCTGCTTACCACTAAGGATAGGTGAGTGATGAATCTGCATCCACACGGCCGCCCCAAGCCAACGCTCTCTTCCCCTGCCGTAACACTAAGTCAGCCTAGGACAGTTCGCACGCAGCTTGTTCTTTTTTTAAAGCGGCCTGTCCTGGACTGGCTTAGGTAGTAAAAACGCCGCCTCCCGCCATAGCGCCGCCTGAGGCAGTTACCTCACCTCATTAGAGGTGCAGCGCTGTGTATAGCAAGTATACACCTAGCTTACAACAGTTAGAGAACAGAAGATGGGAAAGGTATATTGGGCGCACAAACCTATGTATGTTAGATGTATACAAGCGTACTGTATAGCAAGTATATACCTAGCTTACAACAGGTATAGGACAGGAGATGGGAAAGGAAGATTGGGGCAAAATTAGTTGCAAAAATATTGTATATACAGATGGTGTATATACAATCTTCAAGTAGTGGTAGATCTATGTTTAGCTCTAATAAGAGCTGTTGGAGTAAGATTCCTACCTAAATAATTCTAATTGCTAGCTAACCCTGGCAGAACGTCTATCCCTGTCTAATTCAGAGACGCATCTGAACCCAATCTGAAACCCACTATTTTTATAAAGTGGAGGTCACATGATTTAGCCAGCCAATGACTGTATACATTTTTTTCTATGCCTACGTTGTCCTACTTCCAGTCCCACCTCCCCTGCACAGTTATTGGTGTAAAAAAAAGCGCCCGGGAAGGTGGAAGGGGATTCAAATTTTTACTGCGTTTACCATGTGGTATTCAACCGAATATGAGTATTTTGAATACCGTGGTATTCGATCGAATACCTACTCGATCGAATACTACTCACTCATCTCTACTCAGGATGTGAACACAGACCCTTTGTATCACATGGCAATGCTACATCTCTATCCCATTAAAATGAAGGCTCTGCAGCATGGTCATGCTTCCTGAGAAGACCAACCCCTTTAAATGACAGCGAACCCAGAAGATGCAGTAGGATTCTGCTTGGCCTGGGAGATTTGCCCACTCTTCTGGGACTCTGGGAGCATACCCTTGCTTTCGAACCTCCCAAATGTTCTGGGTGAGTGGGCAAGTAAGATTTAGGCCTATATGTAGTGCATTTGCCACTAGTATCACTTTGATTCACTCTTTTGCTTCTTAGGGTTTGTACTTATTCTCTAACACACATTGTTTTTATGTAAAAAAAACAAAACAAAAACATTTTCACCTATAGCTCTGTAAGAGGGAGTAAATACTATGGCTCATTTCAGTGTAATATGGCTTATTTACACATATGATATATATTTTTTTTTACATGAAATCAAGCATATATACATACTATCCATGCATCTTTGGCTTAAACTTCCTTTGACCTTTGGTTACACTATGGGGGTTGTGGGTCATTTGGGTCATTTGATGTGCTGACTTTGTATGCTAATGTTTGATGCATCTTTTGTTTGGGGATGTCCTCAGCCATGTATCTATTTTACCATTGAAGTGTATGTTTATCCAAGGTGGGCACATTGGAAATGTTTATTAATCTTTGAAGTGTCCCATTGAAAAGTCTAGTGAGATGTTGATTAACCCTCGTTGGGACAATTGGAGGGTTTATTCCATTGTCCATTGTGTAGCTGAAGGGAGACGACTGGCTCAAACTAGTGGGACTGAGACCATTGTCTGCCCCATCTAACAAGGTATAAGAAGAGCTGGCATGTGATTATGAGTGGGAGCTTCAATTTGGGACAGAAGAGAGGCATCATAGCTTTTAATCATCATTATTTTAATATTTAAATATATGTCACTGAGGGGTAATTACTCAAAACATATGTAATCACTGAAGGAGTAATAAATAAAACATAACTTTTAATATTGATATATAAAAAAAAGAAAGATTCTAAAATCATCCACAAATTAACTACTACTGGTGCTCAGGGGTAGAAAGATTAGAGGTATGCCCATATGTTATAGGACACATTTTAAGATAATTGCCTCCACTAACCCTGAATCACCACTAAATACCCCAAAATGAAAGCAGGGGTTAAGCTTGCATAGTCAGTGGCTAAAGTGTTCACCCTGACCTATTTACAAGTACGGCTGGGCTAATCCTAGCATCCTAGCCAGCAAGTATTTAGCAGGAAAGATGATGTCCTACTCTCAGCATGTTCCCCTCAACGCGTTTCATTAGCCCTATTACGGGTCAATTCATCAGGAGGAGTGAAGTACTCGATCGTACTAATCATAGTGCGGTAAGAACCGCAGTTCCCCCGTCCCGTGTGGTAGGACGGAGTACTGGTGTATGCCGCCGGCCGCGGCGTCTCTCGGGATTATGAATCCAAAGCTCCGCCCATGCAATCACGCCTCTCGTGACGTGGCGCACCGTCATTGGTCGCGCCCATATACTGAGCCCGGGGCTGAATGCATGGGTCCGATACAGGAATACTATTAACCCTAATGCCGTGATCATAAATAGATCACCGGCATAGTTACACATCACTGGTAAGTGAAGCATGATCCTGTCTGCTGTATCCAATAAACAGACATTCAATGTCTCGCCATTGCTATGGTACATTGATACAAATGACATTCCACAAAGAACCGCATTCTCTAAAGTCGCACTGACCATGAAATAATTATAGACAAATATTTACAATGATGTATCATCACAAGGATATACACAGATCGCTACGTTGTATGAATGCTTAACCCTCACAGTTTGCTGGTTAAGATGACATTATATAGTGTGTTATGGGTTCGCTATTAAGATCAAACCAGGAAACAGTGTGAACTGCTCCCGATGTACAGGTAAGTATACGTATGATATACCAGTAGCTATAGACATGTTTGTGAAATCTGGAAATACTGCATAGGGTGCAAAGATATTATGAGCACCCAAATAAATTGTATCCACAGGCCATTACCTTAGGGAAAGTATATAGAGCCTGCAATATAATAGCAATATAGTAGGTCAGTTGCCATTTCACTAAGATAGTTATACAAGAGGACATAAATGATATTAACTCTTTGGGGCTACACAAACCTAACACCTCTATATAAAGCAAGTATATCCAATATTTTCATTTAACCCTTTGGGGCTCAATGATTGCATCCTGTAGATCCAAGTTGCCTCTTTTTGTAATATCCTTTGATGTAGATCCCCGCCTCTAGGATTTGGTCTGACAATTTCTATGCCTTGGAACTGTATAGCTTTAGTGTCACCATCATGATGGTCCCAAATATGTCGGCTTAACGGTCTATCTTCATTACGCCTAATATTGCCAATGTGATCTAAAATGCGGCGATGTAGTTGCCGTGATGTCATACCAACATAATTCTTGGGGCAGCTACATGTTGCTACATATACCACTCCCTCACTGGAACAGTTGATAAAACTGCGGATGTCATACGTTTTGCCGGTGGATACGCATGAGAATTTGGAGCCCATTTTAATGAATTCACACGCCTTACATTTTCCACATTTGAACATCCCGTTAGGCACATTTTTATTGAGCCAAGTAGTTGTAGATAATGGGGTCATGTGGCTGTGTATCAGTCTGTCTTGAAGTGAATCAGCAGTGAATTTGAGATTAAGATCGTTTTTATTTAATATATTGACGAATTCCTTGAACTGTACCTCAGTTCCCGACCAAAAAATCAATATGTCGTCAATATATCTGAGCCACATATGGACCATTGACGTCCACATTTCCATATCTTCTGAAAAGACGTACCGCTCCTCCCACCATCCCAGATATAAATTTGCAAAAGTCGGTGCAGCGGGACTGCCCATCGCAGTCCCGACGGTCTGGAGGAAGGAGCGGCCGTCATACGTAAAATAGTTACGCTTCAAGATAAACTGCAGAAGATCCAGCACGAATTGACTGTGCTGGGCATGTGGACCCCCACGTGTCTCTAAGAAGCGCCCTACAGCCCCACACCCCTTATCGTGGGGTATGGAGCTGTAGAGCGCCTCAACATCCAAACTGGCAATGAGTGTGCCATCCGGGAAAGTAATTCCATCCAGTCTCCTAAGTACATCCATTGTATCTCGTGTAAAAGATGGTAAAGAGAACACGAATGGCCTCAATATTTTGTCTACATACGTACTGATATTAGTGGAGATACTGTTGATTCCAGACACTATTGGTCTCCCTTTAAGGGGAGACACCCCTTTATGTAGTTTGGGGAGACAATAGAAAGTAGGTATTACCGGTTTTTTAGGTACCATGAATTCCCATTCAGTATATGAAATAATTCCATCGTTCAAAGCCTTATCTAATAGTGTGGTAAGTTCATTTAGGAACACCTCAGTTGGATCACTCTCTAATACACGATATGCCTGAGGGTAGTTGAGTATATCATAACACATGGTTTTGTACTTATCCCGGTCCATAATAATGATGTTTCCCCCCTTATCTGAGGGTTTAATTACAATGGATGTGTCTGTTTCTAAACCTTTCAAGGCCGCTAATTGGCTTCGAGTCAGGTTATTCCGGATGGGATGGTTTTGGGAACCCAATGTTGCTAGTTCTTTGGTAACCAACTGCTCAAAAGTATCTATAATTCCTGTGTCAAACAGAGGTGGATTTTTACGACTCTTAGACCTCAAATCTGTGTATTTTATGACTCCCCCTTGGCCTTCTTCCCACATGCTTTCTAGTAGGGCTAGGTCTGGAAGATCCTCCTGATTGGACGCCAACAAATGTAGGGAACTAGGAATCAATCAGGAGGATCTTCCAGACCTAGCCCTACTAGAAAGCATGTGGGAAGAAGGCCAAGGGGGAGTATGCATCGGACCCATGCATTCAGCCCCGGGCTCAGTATATGGGCGCGACCAATGACGGTGTGCCACGTCACGAGAGGCGTGATTGCATGGGCGGAGCTTTGGATTCATAATCCCGAGAGATGCCGCGGCCGGCGGCATACACCAGTACTCCGTCCTACCACACGGGACGGGGGAACTGCGGTTCTTACCGCACTATGATTAGTACGATCGAGTACTTCACTCCTCCTGATGAATTGACCCGTAATAGGGCTAATGAAACGCGTTGAGAGGAACATGCTGAGAGTAGGACATCATCTTTCCTGCTAAATACTTGCTGGCTAGGATGCTAGGATTAGCCCAGCCGTACTTGTAAATAGGTCAGGGTGAACACTTTAGCCACTGACTATGCAAGCTTAACCCCTGCTTTCATTTTGGGGTATTTAGTGGTGATTCAGGGTTAGTGGAGGCAATTATCTTAAAGTGTGTCCTATAACATATGGGCATACCTCTAATCTTTCTACCCCTGAGCACCAGTAGTAGTTAATTTGTGGATGATTTTAGAATCTTTCTTTTTTTATATATCACTATTAAAAGTTATGTTTTATTTATTACTCCTTCAGTGATTATATAATCATTATTTTAATGTTGTGACTCTTTCATTATACAGTAATTCCCTTATTAAAAATCATATTCATATGTGGATACATATAATCATATTGAATACAAGCTCAGTTGAGTTCTTAAATAGTATTAGGAGGAGGAGCAACTTAGTTGCCTGTTCTGATCACTAATAAATGCCTACTGAAAATGGTTGCCATCTAAGAGAAGCCTTTTGACCTCTACTATAAGTGCTGCAACAAGTATACCAGAATGTCCTATCAAAAATGGCAGCTACCATGGGCTTGTAAAAGAGAAGACCTTTTACCTCTAGCAGAAATGCTGGGATGACTATATGACTATACATTGTGCAGTGACAGCAGGTAAGGCCTCGTTCACATGGGGCACGGGACCGTGTATTTTGGTCCTGATTCTGATGCGGGAAGCAACGTCAGAATAGGACCAAAATGTGACTGTCGCGGCTTCCGGCAGTCGCGGCTTCCCGCTCCGGAGTAGGCCCAAATGAATGGGCCTAGTCCGGAGGTGTGCTGTCGCGAGGTGGACGCCAGGACTGACTCAGCTGCGAAATCTGTCTGAAGAAAGGGCAGCTCGCTTCTTTTTTCCGTGATCTGGAATATACCGCTCACAGAAAAAAGAAGCTAGTGGTCTACATAGACCTCTATTGTGAGGGGACGGATTCTGAGGTGGATTTGGCATCAGAATCCGTCTCCCCTTGCCCCGTGTGAATGAGCCATAACACAATACTCCCTGACAGGGAAAACCGCAAGTTTATGGGCTCGGGGAGCAGTGGGGCGGATTTTGGCACTGAGAGTGATGCGGGGAGCAGCGTCACTCTCGGGTCAAAACCCGCCTGCCACGACCGTCGCGGTCACAGCTTTCCCCTCTGGAGTCGGCTCAAATGAATGGGCGGTGGTTGCTGCTGCCAGGCGGAAGCTGCGGCTCAGCGAACCGAGGAATCCGCCAAGAAAAAAGGGCAGCTCGCTTCTTTTTTCCGCTATCAGCAACATGCCACTAGCGGAAAAAAGAACTCTAGTGGTCTCCATAGACCACCATTGTGTGGAGGCGGATTTTGAAGCGAAATCCGCCTCCTTGCCCCTGTGTGAACTAGCCCTATGAAGTGTGAAAGAACAGAGACGTCAGGAACGTTTTTATTCAGGATCTGAACTGGTTCATATTGGTGACATTATCTGCCATTAGTCAGCTGCATTCCATGTGGGATGCGACAATTTGATGAAAATCACTCAGCTTTCCAAAGTACGGGTACTTTGATGGAAACCACTCAGCTTTCCCACTTACAGACAATTTTATTCACATATTTCAATTTAATCTAGACCTGCCTTGCTTGGTGTGATATATTATAGGTGAGCAGTCTCCAAGTATTCCCCATGTCTTACTATTTCTTCTACCTTTCTTCCACTTCTCCCCGGCATAGCTGGCCAGGCTGCGCACACCTGATGTCGGGATGGAGCTGTGCACTTGCAGATCCCTGGCAGCAGGTGGCAGTGTTGAAGCTGGATTCTCCTAGCAGCAAACAAAAGAAGGAGGAGCCAGATGTGTCTGTGCCTCAGGCTCACCTCATCCATTCGTCGCTGTCAGAGCAGCTCCGGCCGGTGCACAGACAGCCTGGCTGCTGCTCTCATCCCCCTTCTCCACCTCACCATTCTATTCATGCAGACAAGCCGTGCACCCCCGGAGCAGAGCAGCAGACACCGGCGGCAGCACACGGGAGACAGCAGCGGCATCCTACGGGTAGAGACGGCCACTGATCTAGTGATGCAGGAGCATCTCCATCGCTGATGCCTATGTCTGAGCAGGGCAGCCTGTAGCAGCCGGCGCTCCTTCATATGTGAATCCCCATACAGTACCCCAAGTTGTCTGCCACCAAGCCCCAGTGCGACATCCACACCCTACAGCAGACGAGGCGCAGGCAGGACCTCATCGCTATGAAGCAGGCGCTGATGGAGGTGATGAGGATGAACCGCATCTGCAGGATGGTGCTGGTCACTTGCTTAGGATCCTTCGTCCTGGTCATCTTCTATTTCCAAAGTATGTTACACCCAGGTAAGAGGCACCCCCTGTCCTCATCACCCCCTGTCCCCATCACCCCCTGTCCCCATCTCCCCCGTGCCAGGCTGGGCACTGAGGCTGGCATATTCCACCCAGCTGCCCAGGGACAGGAGAGTTTGTCATTTCTATGGTAGTTTCTATCATGTTGTGCTATTATTCCTGGGGTTACTACTATTATGCACTGATCTATTATGATCACTATACCATATGCCATCCCATGCCAAAATCTTACCCTTCACATTGCTTCCAGTTTTCCATTTCCAATATCTCTGCACAGTCTTAAGAAATGGCTCCTTTTCCCATGTCTCATATTGAAACATCTGACATTCTTAGTAGATCTTAGCATGCAGGTATAACACATTCTCCAAGACTGTTAAGTACACAAAAGTTTCCTAGAAATAGTGGTCATGTGCTACACGTTCCTTCTGAAGTGAGACGATTTTATGTCACATGGCTGTGACATTTCTCTGCCTGTCAATGGCATAGATACTGGTACAGAATTGTTATTGTTGTTAAGGCTTTGCTATTTCTGTAAGCTTATATTGTCTGCGTGTTGATGGAATGGTAAACTATAGTACCAGCTGATGTGGATGGCATATTATGTCTTTGGGTTCAGTGGTGCATGTGCTAATTAATACACTGGGTTGTTTGAGTTTAAGGGTTAATTGTGTATGTGTGTAACTGGTATGAGCCCATTATATGGCTGCCTTATTGTTAATTACGTTTAACGATAACCGTGTCAATATGGGAAGCAAATTGTGTTCATAGTGCATCAGATTGCCTTGTGCTGGCTCATTGAGAAGCCTGTGCTCATTTCAGTGTAATTGTTTGGTAATGTCTGGACACTTGTAAGACGGCTCAGTGTTCCTCCAAAGTGCACACCCTTTATATTAGATCTGTAGTCTATTACTAAGTACTTCTAGTATTGTATTGCTGGGAAGGCTTTAGTAGAGCGCGAGAGAAGTGAGATCATGGATTGGGGATTGTTTATGTTCAGTTTTTATTCTTTTGTGCCTAAAGGGTGATCAAAATGTATAGAACATTAATAATTTCTAAGCGCCTTTATATCATGTCATGTATGGCATACTGTGCAGAGATATAGATATTTGGGTGTCTTCCGAATTTTCATATGCCTTTTCAAAATAATTTATCAATTTTTGTGTTTTTTTTTTGTTTTTTGTTTTTTTTTAATTGTCCTTGTTCCATTTGTTACAAAATCCTTATTACTTATCTATGGGGTAATGCTCTCACTATTATAAATAAGTCACTAAGGACTTGTCCCTAATATTCAGCTGTCTATTGTTGTTTTGTCTTCACCATGCTGGAGTTAAACCAATACAACAGCTGATCCCATTGCTTTCTGAGGGATCGGTTCCGGCATCTGGTGCATCCGTTTTGACATCTGATGTCTCTGAGTATATCCAACTATGGAAGCTGGACAGTTATAAAAAAAAAAAAAAAAATGTCATGAATTGTGACAGGCTCAGGCATGAAACAACTGATATATGTGAACCCAGCCTCAGAAATTCTGCAACTAAATTCTAGCTGAGGAGACAGAACTCTGATGTAAACCCCAATATACTGTTAGTCTACACTATAGACTGATATGAAATGCCCAAAAAGGCATGTTATGTTTTGCAACTGCTAGGACGCAGATGCTGAAGGACACCTTTGTAATGAGAGATTGATAAACTGTGGCGAAAGTTTGTGCAGATAAGTAGTGCTTGTGTAGCGACGCTCATTTCCATATGTCTGACATCACAGAGGGTAATGGAAAAGTTCTATAAACATGTTTTATGTTTTTATCAAATATTTTTATTTATTTAACATCATTAGTTTAGATCTTGATTTGGCAAGTAGGTATTGACATAAATACAAATGTTGTAGTACAGCACTATAGCTAAATATAAAGTTAGCACACTCTTTGTTGGGTACCGTGCACCATGAAGTATTGCTTTGTGCTGGAAGATGTTGGCGAGTGTCTACTACACTTATCTGAGATCACACTTCTTGTTGGCGATGAGTGATTTGCACAACACTCCATTACTGCTCCTAGAATATGGTTTATATAGCAGACTAGACAAGAAAGGCCCAGAGCAAAGTAATGGAGCGATAAGTCGTAGAGCCATTTGTTACAATCAGGATTAGTCTCAGCAGCCTGTAATGAACATACTAACCTTGCGGTGAGCTCAGGCGTACTGCTGTGACACTTCAGCACACTTCTGCGGGATGAATTGGCAGCTTGTAACTTGGATATATTTTCATGGGAAGTAGCTGAAGAACAATGTTATTTGGCCAAAAGTCATACGTTTATAATGCAAGTTACAGTGCCCCCTTCCTAAGGCTGGTGGCATTCTCTCAGTGCAGGTTCTCAATCCGTCCAAATACTATATTACATTTTTATGTAGACAATATACGTGATTGCATCTAAGAGTGGCATGACAACAGAAGGCATTATGAATTGGCATGGAGATAGTAATGCATATTTTGTATTAAATATGCAGAAATAGGGCTGTGCAATTAATAGAATTGATTCAGTTAATTCACCATTTAATAAATTGTGATTCTGATATTTACGAGAAGTCGATATTAGCCCTGCCACGGAGTCTGATATATTCCACGCAGGCTTTCTGCTGCAGACTACGATGAACACTTTCTTCACTGTAGTCAGTAGTTGGGTAGTAGGACAGGTAAGTCTGTGTTGGATTTGCCTGACTCCTTCTCCCTATGACATTGCTTTGACTTTTAACAATTTCTTTAAGCAAAAACATATCAACTAAGATTAGAATTGAATATCGCTCTTGAAATGAAAAACAAAAATCATATTTTATTTTTAGCCCAGCACTGTGCAGTAGTTGTTTATATAGTTAAAAATAGATTTAAAATGAAGACTAAAATGTAGGTTATTATAATAATATATAAAGCTTGAGAAGTTGCTAAACTGCATTCATAACTGTAATAGACCTGAATAAGGAAGTACCAAATACATGCCGACCAGCTCTCCATTTTGGTCTTTACCGGTATTTGGTGATGCCTCATCTACTCTTCACATAGGTGAGCGTCCCTTTAGGACACTTTTGGCATATCTAATGGGATGGCCACTGACAGAAAGGACAGTGAGTGATATGACATATTTTAATTTGCACACAAGGGGTATTTCATTGGCACTAACACAGATTTGACTTTTAAAGGGGACTGTACAGATTCCCTATCTAAATAAAGCCAGTCCTGGTATCAGGTTTCCTTGTTTAGGATTACAGTAATTAATAAATATATATATGTTATATGGTCAGTGAACTGCAATAGGTATAGAGAAAAAAGAAGCGATACCTTTTCTTCTGAAATTGTATTCTCTAATGATAAATGTGCTCGGCCTCATTCTTCTGTGCTTTTTGCTGAGGCAGACAATCCAAACAAATGTTTCCTTGTGGTTACGGTATGGTGTAGTAGACTAGGGACCGCTATTTTATTCTGATGTCTTTATATGTCTTGGTCTTTTAAGTGTTGCTAAAATTAGTGCAGCATTATATGAAAGTACTGACCTAATTTAATTTCAGCATGGTCTTTGACCTTTGGCGAGGACCAACCACATTAAAGTGTACCACCAGTTGTAAGACCACTCTTCATAAATGGATAGTACATAGGAATATAAGTAATTTTGTAATGTATATTATTAAAGAAATCTGTTTCCTTCTCAACGTATCAGACTGAGCTTCTTTATATATAGAAGTCTATGGGAAGGTGAAGAGGAGGCTGCTGATAAAGATACAACTAGCTGCAGTTGCTGAATTCTGCTACATTGTGAGCTCTTTTAAACAGCTATGTTTTAAGAGAATACCGCTGCAAAGAATGAGGCCATAATTCAGTAAAACGCCTCTTCTCCTCCCCATAGACTTCTTTGTATGAGCTGAAAATCGAGATATGTTCATTCAGACTATGTGGAATCTATCGGGCAGGAGAGCAGTTGGATAAGTGGAGAAGGATACATATTTATTTCTTTAATAAGATATATTACAAAGATTCTTACATTAACATGTACTATTGGTTTATGAAATGTTTAATAACCAAGTTTCATATATGTTCTGTATACACAACAACTCTAAAACACAAGGTTCACAAATAAAAGGACCACCTCAAAGATGACATCTGGCAAGTTCCCGAAGTTGTGGAATACTGGAAACCCAGTGCTCCAGATTTTACCAGCCCATCATACCATATCTACATTCCCGCACCCTTGAAGAATTGCTCTGCTTTGTAATGTATACAAAAATGTATAGTAATTTTACAAGAAAACCTGTTAGCTACCGTAATGAAAACAGCCAATGTGGCAGATATCTGTAAAAATGTCAGTATCTATGTAAATGATAAAACAAAAAATGACCAAATTGTGACCGCTGCTATGTCTTGTGACTTACTAATACACGGCCAGTGGTATATTTGAGTGGGAAAGTTTAGAGCACTTTAGCAAATCTCACTGAATTGTGGAATTAACAAAGCAGAACTTCCCTCATTGGTTGTATGACATTAGGCAGTTAAAATGGACGACGGTACAGCTGCCTCTTTGACAAGGGTTAATGTTATACAACCCCTTTTGTGGCAGGGGGCCGATTAATCACAAGCATGCATGTCTCTCTATAGGAGCTGAGCTAACCTTATTGTATTCTCTGCATATAAAGGAGGCCAAACTGTTACCGAGATGATGAGTATATAGAAAATGATAGGAACTGGTGCAATAAAAGGAGCTGAATATCCTGGGAAATCAAGTATGCATGTATTCTAATTCATGGCAAGGAGGAGTGAGCAGTCATCGGGGCGTGATTCTACATAAACCTGCTCACTAAAGATGTCGGCCATGGATGTCGCTGTCATCAGGTTGCATGAAATCAAATGAAATCAGAAAAAAATCATTTTACGCAGCAATACCCTCACGGTCTTCACTGAAGGAAATTGCTAGAAACATTAGGACGGATTTATTAAGATCGGCATTTTGTATGCCAGTCCCCAGCGGGCAAAAGAGACCTTTGACTTATAAAGAAGTCCTAGCATCTTCATCTATAATAGGGAAAGTATACCTTTGTGCCAAAGAAGAGAACACACCACCCCCAAACTGACTGCTCTTTGTCCTTTTGCTGCATGTGGTGTAAATGGGGAACTGCATTTTTACTCATTTTTGAACATGGGTTTTGGGCATGTTTGACTTATTAGTCAGTGTATCTTGGTATTAGTTGTACCGTTATATTGTCATTTTTCTTTTGAGGTGTTTGAAGATTTCAATACAATATGATCTTAAAGCAAACCTTCAAATTATGAGGTGTAAATTGTTATTTAATGCCAAACATTCATGAACTAATAAAATGAAGACGTCATTAAATCCTGTAGTTAGAGAAACCTGTCACAATGAACATGGTGTCTGATATGCAGACTTGTTATAAAATAGGAGGAGCTGAGCAGACTGATATAGTTTTATTACATTTAGATTAGTTAGATTTTATTCTGATATCACAAGTTAAAATGTAAAAAGATTTTTTTTCCCCATTTTAAAAGGCAGGACTCTAATATTTAGAACAACTGTTCCCAACAGGGCGGCACGGAAAAAGCACCAGAGGTGTCACATCACTTAATTTAACTATATCTGCATCCTAAGGACACAGATAAGTTGAATACAATGGTCATTAGAAAGCCTTTAGCTTCCTGCTCTACCATTCAGGCATCTGCTAGTGATGTCTGCAATTTAGTGCAAGTCGGGGCTGAGTAAGGTTGTTTTTTTTTTTAATTACTATTTATTTAGAAGGCACAACTACAGTACTACAGTGTGGCAGTTATAGTTGTCAGGGGGCTACTGGGAAGCATTATTAGGGGTCTGGGGACCACTGGGCCGCATGATATATGTGGCGGTCACATATATCATGTGATTGTAAAATGTGAATTTTTATATATGTGGTTTCTGGGTTCTAAGGTGGGAAGTATAGGATGGTATCGCTTTGTGGGTGCCTTCACACAAAGTAGTGGTGCAGCAATTAAACCTGCCTCAAAACTATATTCCAAGAAATGCAGGCTGTTTTGATGCGGTTTTGGTCATATTTTCTAATTTTACATGTGAATGGTATATTTTTTTTTTCCAGGGGTTTTCAGAGTCTGATAAGGTTAGGAAACACTGATTTACAATGTGTTCTGTAGCTTATTTTAAGCCTTTCTGTTCTCTAAAAGCCATCCATGCTGCAACCATTTACTGACCTATAAAATAGTCTTAGGTCATTTAATTTAATTGTAATGTGTCCTATTTAATAGCTCTGGTCAAGGATAATCGCTCCTACTAGTAAAATACATTGGTCGTGGGAAACTTTCCCCATCGGTGAGTGTGGTTACTTCTCCTATCATGTTTTCTGATTTATTTCTGTTTAATGAAAGCTGTCATAAGCTGAATCTAGTACATTTAAAGAGGCCTTCCATCTCGCCTGACACTATTGTTTTTATACTACTATTCCACATAATATAACAGTACGTCAACCGGGTGTTATCATCTGTGGGTATATCGGGGATTCCGTTCCCCTCTCCATATGAAAAATGTGCAGAGAAAAGCACTGCAAGCAGAACTTTTCTCTCCGCTTTTTCGTGCGGAAATCACATGGACCAGATTATAGTCTGAGGTTTCCTAAGGTAACCGCTTTCTTAATGCGGATTAGGTTTCCGTTCAGGGGGTCCCTAAGAGGATACCCCGAACGGAAACCCATGCGTAGATCTGAAACAAGCCTACGGCTATGTTTACATCTGGCGCAGTTCCATGAGAAATTGGCCGACTATAAATTCTCAAGACCAATTAAGAGTCTAGTCAATGAGGTGTCTTGGTCTCTGTTTGTGTCCGTCATTTTTGGGATCTGCTGTTATCTGTGTTTTTGTTTTTCTGGTCCTTTCACGGGCCAGAAGAATGGAACTTTACCGAGGTAAAATAAAATGCTGAATTAATTCAGATCATCAAGAATTTTTATTTCATTGTCATTATTAATTTGATACCAATTTTCCTGCTGACAGACTCCCTTTTCCTTGAACCTTGGGTATTTCCTCCTAAATCATTCTGTTGATGGCAATTGTGGGTGGGCAGGATTTCATCTGGAGTGTGTAAACGCAACCATATATTGGCGTGCTTGAATGTGAAGGCATCTCCAGTCTGATGCCACAGAACATCTGTGATGAACGAGATCCCTTCCATTCCACAGCTCCAGCTCCTTTGTGCTTTTGATCATCATGGTTCTCTATCCACCTTGTGATTCTCCCGTTCTGTTCCTGCCTCTTTAGTGCCAGTAGTGATCTTAGTTTGCTGTAATTGTGAAGCAGCGATTGTCATTGAAATAACACAACCTTATTTGTCAGGAAGAAGAGACAAGATGTTTGTGTTTAATGGACTTTAATTCCCTCTTGGTTTGCCTATAACATGGAGATGATGTACAAGGCAGTGGATGACTGTATCACTTCCACATTCCTACATATAAATTGCATTGTGCTCGCTCTGTGATGACGGGTAGACATCTGCGCTGTGCCGCTCTGCCTGTAATAACTACAGGGTACATCCAAACTGCACAGACTGCACGGAGGCCAAGTGAATTAATAATTAGCTTTGTTGTCACTAAACATAATTATGTTTGCATAATGAAATTTACTGTGCTGTTGTCACGTTTAATAACTATGGCCTGATTCTCCCTATTACAGGCAATCTGGTATGGCAAATTTAATAAATCTAAAATGCACGGTAATGAAACTGGTCAGGTGTGAATTTGGTGCTGCTCAGACTGATAGTCTCAGTGCCCGTCTGAGACTTGAGAGTCCGTATAGACCGAGATCTTACAGGATGGAGGAATTTCTGAGAATTATTCAGTGTGTGAAGTATCTAATCTATGGAAATGATCTCGATAAGGAAAGATTGGCGTTATCATTATTTTGTACTAGGCTTTTGGGAGATGGTTACCACAGTCTTTCTATCAACATTTCTAATAAATTCAATTTCGCTTAAAAATTTGTTTCGGCTCAGTGAGAAATTGCAGTTATGATTGATTTATTTAAGGTTTATTTAGTTATTTATTTTAAATAAACCTGTTTGCTATAGTTTTTGTGTTCCTATCTCTGACTGGTTGGGTCCACACCCCTGCTGCCGCCAAGCTACCTTCCCCACAATATATATATATATATATATATATATATATATATATATATATATATATATAATATGTGTGTGTATAAATATATATTTCAGGTATAGTCTGTCATCTGGGGATTTCTATAAGAATAAAATGTGGAAGCCTTGTTTGCAAAAATTCCTACAATTCAGTAGTGTATATGATGGCATTCTAAACTGCTGAGGGCAAAATAATAGACATAACAGAATTCCAGAGTAGGTACATCTCCGCGGCTGCAGAATTCATCATGACCTTTTGTACCCAAAATGGAGTCTCTACGGAACTTTGTACCAGTACACCGTGCTCCTTAGGGTACCTTACAGTTATTCTCTCCTATAAGTAGGGCCTCTTGGAAATTAAATAAAATCAGAGGTATAATAGAGAGTTTGTGGACGTCCTTAGGTGCCCCTTTATAGTTCTGTAGAAAACAGGGCTGTAATACCGCTATGTGCATGAGACCTTTTAGAAAGTTCACAATGGTCACCATTTTCATTTAGTCTTCTTTGTTTTCAGCTTTTTACCACTGGTCATAGTTACCAACAAAGCCTTGCAGATCATCTAAGCTCAACTCCGATTAAGTGTTCCCTGTTAGTGATGTTCTCTTGCACAGCCAAGATATATAACCCTTTTCCCATAGGGGATGCACTGCTGCACAGCTTTGTTCAGACTCTGTGGATAGGACGATGTGGCTAATGCGCTGAGGATCCTTTTAATAAACTCCACAGTCTTTGATGCAGTTTGCTGAACCAAATGTGTCTCAAGCAAGACGAAGGACTTTAGTTGTTCCTCAAGTTACAATATTAAGTGATTCTGGAATCGCCATAGTAAGTTGAAACCATTATAACTAATAGCTGTATGGAAAAATTAGTTCTGAAGACCCCAAAAAGTGAAAGAAAAATCTGTGTATAGCAAATCCTCACACATAAGTCAGAAAGCCCTTTTGGAGACTGCAAATCACTTTCTATGGTGGGGATAGGTGTTTATTTGTGGTTCTGAAAAGTATATAGAGTACACCCTAAAAATAACTTGGAGCTACACTCACCTAGTGTCCAAACTAGCGCTCATCTTGGCACAGGTAAAGAGAAATACAGAACTTGTAGTACTGCACTATAGTGTAGAGAACGCTCTATTGTGATCCTAAAGCTCCCAACAGACTCTCTATTACCCATGAGGATCTAATAGGGCACCCTAAAAGGATGTTCCCATCTCCTGCGCTTTTTACCACTGCCATACGCTCCAACCTCAACATTACTGGCATGCGGATTGGTGGGCGCAACTACAATCTAATCTTTTTGCGGATGACTTGTTATTCACAATCACAAATCCCTTACTCACACTCCCAAATTTGATCAACACACATCCCATTTTGCACATCTTTGTGGTATGAAAGTACACAGTGCTAAAAGGGAGTTGAGATCTGCAAAATTTGGCTTTGAGACCCGAGATTATTACATCTCACATCTAGATATGAATCTGTGCAACCTTCTAGATACCCCCTTTAAATGGAATGATCCCCCACTGATCATGAAGTTGATGACAGATGTTGTTACCTGGCATTGGCCTACCCTCTCCTGGGTCAGTAGAGCACATATAATTAAAATGATGACTTTACTATTTTTGCACCTTTCTGTCCCTGGTAACGTCCTCCTTCCTGGCGGGGCTGCCCAGAAAAATATTCCATTTTATTTATGCACTTAGCTGACTGAGAATGTGTATTATACATTGACCGAAAGACGTCTCTTGGTTTCCACCCTCTATAAATATTATATCGCGTCTAGACTTTCACAAATATGCTCTACATACAACGATGTAGACCGCAGTGGGTAGCGTTAGAATCATCCGTGGTGGCTCCAGATTCCTTTATGGTCCCCACCATCGATTTCCTATCCAATACCAGATGGTGCGAAGGTGACTAACTATATGATATGGCTCACCCCTACTCCCCCTGTTTAACAGTCACCTCTCTCTCCCCAGCTTATCCTTAGAGGTTTTTACATGGTGGAGACAAGCCAGGTTTAGGGTTCTTAACGATTTTATCTGTGATGGAGTTTTCAACAGAGAATGTTTCAACTATACTCACCCCTCACCCTCCTTCGAAGCCATTGGAATATTTTAGGTTTTCCACTTCCTACGTATGTTAACCATGAATAATCCTATTATTACTACCACTGGCTTTGAGCAGTTGTGCCTCTATAGCACTACAGACAGAGATTCCCTTTCCTTCATCTATAGTGAATTAAAAAGCTGCTCCTCCTGTCAGCAAATTAGTTTTTATGACCGTCTGTAAAAGGGACTTGGGGACCACTTTGAGTATAGCTCATGGCATGACCTCTGCATATTGACTAGCAACGCTGGCTGCCAGTTCTTCCTTATTGAACCCTCTTTAAAGGGGTTGTATGGGATAAATATAAAGCTCTACACTAATCTAAACATCCTCCTCCTGCCTACTTTTCTAAATTCCATAATTAATCAAAAATATACATTTACCTCCGCGGGACAGTCATGTGACCACACCAGGGGCATTTTCTGATTATCCAGTGATGGTCCATTTCTCCGCTTCTGGCAACAGATTGTCACTAATACTATTCACCCCCCCCCCCCAATCCATTCCATCATACTTGCCTATCCTCTTCCTATCTAGGCTTCCCATTGCGGGGAATGGCTCCTCTGCCTTGCTTGATATTAGCCTGCACATCCAGGGCTTGTTCTGAAGCCCGACACTCCATTTCTATTGTGCAAGTGTGAGCATCTGCGCAATGGAGATGTAGTGAAGGCTACAGCCCAGTGCTGGGACTGCTGCGTGTATGCTGGCAGCTTCCCCGCAGAAGAAAGTCTGGACAGAGTGAGTTGGGAAGGGCTAGCAGTGGGCGGTGTAGCTAGGGAGACAGGGAGGGACTGTCACAGAGGGATGGGGGAGGAGTGAGCAGGAGATAGTGTGAGAGCCTACAACTACCAGAATGCATTGCATGAGCTGAGGCAGCAGGAAGCTACACCAAGTAAACAAAAGCAGAAAATGCTAGGCACTCCCAGAGAAACCCAGAAATCACTCACAACACTGCTAAAGGTGTATGGGTGCACTTATTAACCCATTAATAGCACTAACAAACTTTTTTTTTTATTTAAAATTTTGCTTGGAAAACCCCTTTAACATTCCTCCATAGGAACTATGTGGTCCCAACCAGACTGCACTGCATCTACCCCACAGTCACGCCTCTGTGCTCCCAAAGCTGTAACGCTCATGGAGATACTCTACACATCTGGTGGTCCTTGGTACACACATTTAGATTTCTATTCACAAGATGGTACAATGACAAATGGAACAGAGGGTGCCACTAACCGTACCAGTTTTCCTACACTCTCTTAGACTCTTATTTAACTATAAACTCCTCTAATATATAATATTCATTTAACTTCCAATTGGAGAACACCAATACTTTTTATCAGTGACATCACTCGATGAGTTGATTCCATTATGCTCTATGAACAGATTAATGCTATCATCTCTGATAATCAGACACCTTGCAATATAGTGTGGTGTCTTGGGTCAATAGGGCCATGTTTTCTCTGCTTATAATCTCTAGATGTAGTTATACAACCCTGGCTGTCTTTTTCTGGCAGATTCCCTTTCCCTTCTGTGGAATTACAGCTATATCCTTATTCCCTCCCTGGTTCACCATTAGTTATTTACCTTTTTAACCTTACTGTCCCTCCTATCATTGTACTCCGCATTTCTATAAGATATATATATATCGTATATATTACAGTTTAGTTTGCAATGCATTCATGTCTTTAATTGTTCATTCAGATTGACATTATTACCATATTCTTTTGTTCTGTAAGTCTTATTTTGTTCACTATTATTTTACCTCCTTTATACTTTTGTTTTCATTCAATAAATACCTTTGAAACTAAATCTATAGAGAAACCACTTGTAATTCCACAGCCAGAATTAACATGCTGTGTTTTTCTGCAGCTCTCTGCAGTGAGAGGATGACATTGATGAAATCTCATTCGTTTCCGTTTTTGATACTGTAAACTGCTGTGGCCTTATTTTCAGCTGTGTTTCCTCAATGTAGGACCTTAACCATGGGGCGCTGTTTGATAAATTTGGCGTATTCTTAGACTTTCTAGTCTAACTTTACACGTCCCATTTGTTGGTTTAAAAGATCTTGGTGCATTTTTGTTACACGGAGTGGCAACTTAGGCAACGTTCCCTTTTCCGATAGGCTGTGCTCTTTTTCAGACAAGTTTGAAAAGTGTCTAAAACTGTTCATAAATGTGGTGCACAGCATGTTAGACAGTGTCTTAGTGCAAATTATGGCAGAATTCTGGTGCGCCTTGCTTAATAAAGATTTTGAACGGACACTAGGAGCGGACACTACCTGTCGGACACTGACGGTAGTGTGAACGCCCCCTAACGGAAGAAAAAGTCCTAATGTAGATTTTTTTTCATGATATTAGCTGCGTTGAGAAGCTGATTTCTGTGACCCTTATTTCCAGTAAATGATTTTTTTTCTCTGCACACACAATAAGTTGACAAATGACTGAACCGTCAGGTGTGAACGTGGCTTTTCTAACACTGACTGCTGTGCTTATAGAATGGGTCCCCTTCCTATATGAGGCTGTAATGTTTTCAAGCAAGCAGCAGGGTGAAGATATCTTGCAAGACAATTCATATTTAATAGGAATACTGAAGAGCAATTTTACCTACCAGTATGCAGGTTATTATTACTTATTGTACTTTGGACTCTAATGCCGTTTCCATATAATTCACTTTTTTTTTTTTTTTTTTTTTTTTTTAATAGTACCAGCGCCTTTGGTTTGCAATTGACACAACAAATCTGAATAAACCAATAGAATTATGCAGCCAATAATAGCCATCATGGAGCAGTAGCTGCTCTTGGTATAAATGGAATAGTGATGCCTCAGGGGTAAACAAGACAAATGTGCTGACAGGCTACCTTAACAAACCTGCACAATAAACCAGTGCACAGCCTCCCCTGCCATTTTATTAAAGGCTGCTCTGAATATTCATGTAGACGGACTATGTTTAACCCATTTCTGACTACTCTGATGAAACCATAATAGTCATATATGGCCATTTTTGAGCGCCAATCCCTGAGAAAAGAAAGTAAAGAGAGCCTTGAATCCTAAAGTAAGAATGAAAGCCATGCTGTAATTCTGTTATATTGACTTAGTAGTGGCAGGGTGGCCAGCCGTGTCCTCAGCCCAGTGTTGCATATACATGCCACTTTAGCTGTAGTCTTCCCGCTATAAATTGCTTCTATTTATGAGAATGTGACCTTTTGATCAGTAAGATATTCACTTCAAAATAATATTTCTAGGTTATGAGGCCAAGCTTTACCAGCAATGCAATGTTCTATGAGAATATCAGAACAGCCAGAAATCGTATAGTTGTTATGCGATCCCATCCACAATCTATATACAGCTATCTACAAATGGGCACATGAAAAACAGTCTGTGGCCCACAAAGAAATTGGAAATTCCAGCGACTCATCTTCTCCATATTCTGATTCATTACCCTACAAAGGGTCTTGAATTTTTAAACAGGCTTTCTGGTGGGGAATTTAAGACTGCGATCTATTTCCATGATAGCTGGAAGCCTATAGGAAGTCCCCAGGCCTATAATATAAGTGAAAGGCCCTTCCAATTTACTGAAATACAGTTGGTCCCCTAGGGGTGTCCAAACTTTGTGCAAAGAGGGCCAGATTTGGTGAGGTGAATATGTGTGGGGGCTGACCATTCAGCCTGACATTTTATCCATTAACATTAAATGCAAATGAACTATTTTATGACATTTTCCGGCAAATGGCATACTTTTCATTCCTTCGCACAGAACACAAATAAATCTAAACACGTTTTTACCAAAATCCATTTGCCATTCATATTTGAAGACCAATATCTGCTCACTGAGATTTTAGAATTTATTCCCCTCAGAAGACTAATGCTAAACAAATAACTTGCCCTCACTAATGTGAAGGGTGATACTAAGATCTCAGCAGCAGTAAATAGACCAGGTCTGGCGTAAAAATTAGTCCTCATCACTTCCCCCACACAATATAATGGCCCCATCACAGAATTACCCATTGTATGGGGGAGGGGGGAATAATGAAGGGGCCACTGCAGAGGCCATACATTGGCCCCTTCACTGGTCCCCCTTATTAGTAGTATTGGGTCATTACTTACCTCTCCCTATGCCTCCCTGCTCCGGGTGCACTGTTCTGACTTCAGAAGAGGCATTAAGCTCTAGGGAGCAGACAGTTAAGTATTAATGCTTAGCATATAGTCCACATGCTCAATGTGGCCTATGGCCTACATATCATGAAATTAAAGCAGGAAGTTACCAGTAGCAGAACCGGTGGGGCAGCAAATCTTGTTACCGGTTCTGAAAGTCTTGTTTTAATAACTCTATCGGCATAACTGGGTAGAACCTGGCTGCATTTACTTACTGCTCCACACTCCTACTCTCGGCCTCCTCTTCCCTCTGCAGCCTTCGACGTCTTGATGACGTAATGTGCGGCTCATGAGGGCCCTGGAAGCTGAAAGGAAAGGAGGAGGCCGTGAGCAGAAGCAGGGATAGGTAAGTTAATAGAGGCCTTTTCCCGGACCTCCACTCCTTATTACAAAAGCAGTGAGGGTCCAATAGAACCTCTTAAAGGCACGCGACCCATCAGGGGATTCACCATTACCCTGGTGGGCCAGTCTGAGCCTGTTGTGCTCAACAGTGCTGGTGGGCCACATATTTTTGATTTATGAAAATTTAAACACTGGTCACAATAGACTCCTGAGACAGACTTTGACTTTTTACAATATATATATATATATTTTTATAAATGACCCCCTTTCCCTAGATCCCAAATGAAAAGAAAACAAATGCAAACATTATTAGGTAACCTCTCATGTGAAAATTACTGATCTATAAACATATAGCTTAGTGGGGGGGAAAAATGGGATACATTGAAAGTACAACCTGATCCAGAAAAAAAGGATTCCATTATGTAGCTCTGTAAACCAAAAAAATACTTTTGAGTTGCCATATTCTCAGACAACCAGAACTATTAAGTTTTGGATTTTTGTCAAGGTGTTAAAACCTTATAAAAACTTATAAATTTGATATCCCCCTAATTATACGGACTCGCAGTAGAAAGCCAATAAAACATGTTGGCTGCACAGTGAACGGCGTAATAACAAACCCATAAGAAAATGACCAAGTACAGGGTTGTTTTTTTTTCTATTTCTACCCGAAACTTTGTTCCAGTTTCCCATTGCATTTTACGGAATTTTTAATGGTATCATTATGAAGTACAATTTGTCATGTACAAAATGTCATACATCTATGTGAATAAAAAAATAAAACCATTGTAAGCTTTGAAAAGTGAGTGATAAAAAGCAAATGAAAAATTGCTGCTTTGGGATGGAGTTAAAAGGGTATTCTCTTTTTTTTTTTTTTTTTTTTTTTTTTTTTTTTTTTTAAAGGTCACAGCATATTGCTAGGATATGCTAGCCCCATATCTATGCACTACATTCTCTTCTAAGTTCTCCTTCCATAGCAGTGGTGCTAGGCCACCCCAGGAGGTGGCCCTATAAGTGTGAAGGGGTCTTTGCTGCGGTTTCCTTACCATTGGGTGCCTGGAGAAGCCACTGTGCAGGTAATAATAGATCAGGGGATTCAGCTTGAAATTGGAATTTGGATGCCTACTAGTCATAAAGTGATGACATAGCCTAGGTCCATGATGGCGAACCTATGGCACGGGTGCCAGAGGTGCCACTCAGAGCCCCCTATTTGGGCACCCATCTGTGCAGCAGATTATACTGTGTGGGGCCCACTGTGCAGCAGATTATACTGTGTGGAGGCCACTGTGTAGCAGATTATACTGTGTGGGGGCCACTGTACAGCAGATTTTACTGTGTGGAGGCCACTGTGGAGCTGATTGTACTGTGTGGGGGTCACAGTGCAGCAGAAAGCTCTATAAAGCCCCATTCATTTTGCAGGTCCGTAAATGTCTGCAATTGTGGATCCGCACATTATTAAGGTTAAATTCCCGTGTTGGCACTTTGTGTTAAATTAGTGGGTTTTGAGTTGCAGTTTGGGCACTCGGTCTCTAAAAGGTTCGCCATCACTGGCCTAGGTGGTAATAATGCTTTAATAACCATATAGAAGAAAACTGTGACCTATTGGCTTTCCCGATATGTTATGGAGAGTGCTAAACAGAATCAAGGCATCAAAGGGGCATTTTTTTCAGTTTCTTTCCAATTGTGTAATGCTATAGTTCTACAAACATTATCCCATAGCCAAGTGATCGACACTGATGGCCCCTGACCGATTCCATGGTCTGTGGTATTTTACCTGGCATTTTTACAAAGTCTCAAAAAAAGCAAGTCAATAAAACTGTATTTGTATTCTACCATAAGTTAGTGAATACAATTACATCGGGTTGGTGATCTAAGTAGCCAGTTAGACCTATCCAGGGGTTAGGCAGTGCAGTCAGCACAATCTTTCATGCCTGCTGAGCCCCAAGCAATAATCCATCTCACATCATATGAGCTTGTGACTTGGCATGTTAATTCAGAACCTGTCTTGAGATTGGGTAATGTGATGTGGAGAAGATTGTATTACTATTCAATAGCCCACCAAGCAGATAATCTGCGCTCTAACCAGGTTAATACACAATACAGTGAGACTTGCCCATTTTGTGGTTTCCTCTTACATGGAAATTCTTATAACAAAACTTTGGCATCTACAATAACCTGAAACCACAGTGCTATATTTGAGGTTTAGCGTGTGAAGAAATGTTTCTAGAAATAAATATAATGATGATATAATATACATTTCATGGGTCTTGAAGCAGTGCAGCTGAGATTTCTTTAGCTTCTCTTATAATCGAGTTCTGCGTGGCTTCTCCTTTGAGTATTGCGTTGAGACATGCAGTTATTTTCTTGGGCTGAAACAAGCTGCTCTTACCAATCTTCATATCAAAAGCCCTTTGCCAGGCTATTCTGTGGGGTGCTTTTATTTAACTATAAAGCCTATACAAAGAGGTAAAGTCTCAATTTTCTATAAGCTTTTCAAGCACGCTGAGTTGACCACAAACCCAGGAACATGAGACATAGGGAGGTCTATATTGATTGGTATGTGCGTGAGGTGCATGCAAATAGCTAGGATCTCCTTACAACATATTACACTGTATTACTTGTAGGATTTTCTTTGGTTCCTGGTGGAATGGGGTATGAAATCAATTAGAAGCATGCCAGAAATATAATGTATACACTACCAGACTACTGTGTATATGTTTGATTTACTGGTGACATTCTTTGCATATAGTACATTGAATTCTTCACTTTTGGCTAAAGTTTTAGGAACCTGATGTTGTATCACTGATCATGGTTTTGTTCTATCAGATGCCCCTTATGGGCACAATAGTAATAGCTGCACTGAAAACAAACGGAAGCCTTACAAAAACCTAAGGGTCTATTCACATCTACGGTAGCAGATTTGTTGCAGAAATCTTTTGCACCTGAATGTACTTTCTTTGAGAGCAGTCACATGAATTTCTATTAGCCACTTTCAATAGGACAGCACAAAATTTTTATTCCAACAAATGTGAAACTGACTTGTGCATTTTTTCAGCCATGTATTATTGTCATAGACCTGGTGGCAGAAATCCAAGGCAGAGCCTTGGAATTGCTATGGACTGTAGCATCAGTTAGCCCCATTCAGCCTGGTTGAGTGTGCGGCCACCCGCAGTGGTATCAGTGATGCTTCCACGGCTGTAACTGCAGCAACCTAGATCAGGACACCACTGTATTAGGGAGCGTTTACACTACAGTCGGTGTCCAACAGCTAGTGTCCGCTGCTAATGTCCGTGCAAAATCTTGTCCATAACATTTTGCATTGCTTTAAATGGATATGAGGTGCATTCTTTTACTGTCCGTGTCTGTCCTTAACTGTCCATTCACGAAGATGTCTGACTTTTCAAGCGGACAGCAAAACCCGACATGTAGGTTTTTTCTGTCCGCTTGAAAAGTCGGACATCTTTGGGAACGGACACTTAAGGACAGGCACGGAGTGCAAAAGAACGCACCCGATCTCCATTTAAATCAATGCAAAATGTCACAGACACAGCTGGTGTCTGATGCTAATGTCCGCACAAGATTTTGCACGAACATTAGCAGCGGACACTAGCTGTCGGACACCGACAGTAGTGTGAACGCCCCCTAAGGCTTCCGCCGCTGACTCCCATTGAAATGGTAACAGTTTTGAGGCATTTGGTCCTATCTAGGTTTTAGCACTATAAACCGTGGGGGTGAACACACAATAATTAGCTCCATTAAATGGGACTAGTCAGCATAACAATCCATGGCAGTATGTGGTGCAGAAACCTAAGGCTCAGCCTCAGATTTCTGCCGCCGACAACTTGTCAGATTATTATTACTTTTTAATATATTATTTGTCAGAAGGTGACAGACAGAGTGCAGTAGTCCAGATATATCAGCCCCAAGTTTCTGACACATGTGTGGTCCAGGGCGGATCTGGAGTAGGCCTCAGCCCAGGTGTAGATCCTTGGCTCATTACTGGGCCAGAAAAAGGCCCCCACTCCCACGGAGTAACGTGCCGCTCATTTAGACACGTAACACATGTCAGAGCAAGGAGCTTCAAAACAGATCCCATTGACTTCAATGGGTGCTGGCTTACGCACGCTACACATTTAAATCAATGGGTTAATAAGCCTCCCATTGATTTCAATGTGTAGCGTGCGTAAGCCGGCACCCATTGAAGTCAATGGGATTTGTTTTGAAGCGCATCGCTCTGATACGTGTTTACGTGTCTAAATGAGCGGTGCGTTACTCCGTGGGAACGGGGCAAAAGGCTGCAGATCCTGCATTCCAGGGCAGTTCCATGGAGTTAAAGGAGGTGTATGGTTCTGTCCTGTAACCCTGAGTCCAGTGAGACTATATTGTGCTTGTTTTGTCCATGTGGCTAGAAGTAAGTCACACGTATAGTTAAGTTATCAGTTCTGCTTAGTTAGTCGCTCAGACGAGCAGGGTTTTTTTTTAATTTTGGTTTTGATTGAAGGTAAGGCTGTATTTTGTTTTGCTCATTTTGTGCCTGAAGAGAAGGTTTATTAATTTTCCTGGGATTTTTTCGTAAATAAACCTGTTTGCTGTGTATTTTGTGTCCCTGTCTTGACTGTTTAGGTCTACACCACTGCTTCTACCGAGCTAACTTCCCATATATAATATATATAAAGCTTAAAATAATTCACGTACATTGGAAAATATATAACATTTCTAATTGGCAGTGTAACATTTCATGCCTGTTCATGTGAAATAGATACTTAGATATACTGAATACATTGAGTTGCTGTTTATCTAGTAGGCAATGAACATTCAATAAAGTCTTCCTTGTTTTAACCTGTTTGAGGACAGTGCTGACTTGTGAGCAAGTGGCTGACAAATATCCTCCAGTGATGGGAACAACTTCGCCTTTCTACAGACGGTAAAATCCTTCTGTGTCTTTTTCCATAGAGCTGCTTTAGTTGGAAATAAAATGGGTGTATCCAAGAGGAAGGGATATTCCTGTTTGCTCTCAGCATGGTGAAATAGACCGAGGTTTTTTTTTTTTTTAACACTTTTTTTTTTCAGCAGAATCTTTGGATTTGAGGCTAATAGGATAAATTTCTTAATCTATTTCGAAGTGCTTAATTTATTTCTAAAAAGTATTACATCCTATTTGATGCAGATGTTACTTTTCCTTTTATCCATTTCTGGATATCTGCAATAAGAAGTGACATTTTCCACTTGCTCCCAGAATTAGGAAATAATTATTTCTTCCTTGCTGGATTGCCAAAGTTACATACTTGTCATAGAGATTTTTATTTTTTTTTCTAATACGAAGTAGAATTCATCATCTGTATTACTATTTTTTTTTTTATTGAGTGGGGGCAGTTTCTATGAACCTTTTTTTATATTAAAATTGTGTATTTGAACTTTTTTTTTTTTTGGTTCTATTACATTTTGATTAACCAGATCTATTTCTTTACTGGAATATTAAGACGCTAAAGACAAAGCGAGTCCATATTCTTCCATAGAAACAAATTTAATTTGACAAATATATTAATAATAATAATAAATTTTATTTATATAGCGCCAACATATTCCGCAGCGCTGTACACTTTGTAGGGTACAAATACAGACAAAGATACATTACAAAGAAAGTCATTTCACACAATGGGACTGAGCCCTGCTCGCAAGAGCTTACAATCTATGAGGTAGAGGGGGTGACACGAGGTAGCAGGGGCGGCATTACTTATGCAGAGGTCAGACACATTTGTAATAGAGGTTACTGTCATTACACAAACATAAAACTTTAAAAATATATTCCTTTTACAAAAGAGAAATCTATCAATAAGTAAATGAAGTGTGAAAGATGTTAGCAGGAAACATACTTCAAGTCTAAATCTCCTTAAATATACCTGGAATACAAGACGCAGCCAATGAATTTTTGACTGTATCTGCCTGTCAATGGTGTCATTATATTACTGAAGATTGCCCTGTTTCACGCAAGACTAGAGTTGCTTTTTAATCGTAAGATCCACAAGACTTCCCTGAAATATTCCAGTAAGGAGGTCAAGAATTTGAGCATGTTTGGATAGCATTAAGATTCATGCACTAACTGAAATAAAAATATACACAGGGTCAGTGTGCCTAGGCCAGGATAGCTGAAGAGAGCCGGTGTCTGAAAGACTGCTGCTTTTAAGTCAATGGAGTTGAGAAATCCCAAGAATGTCCTATCTAATGTGGTAACAGGGCAGTGTGAGATTTCTTTGTACAGCTTAGACCATACACCAGTCTTCTCAGGTCCAGTCTTCGAGGAAACAAGCCGTATATTTTAAGCAATTCCGTAAAGTTTTTCTTGATATAAAAGCTATAATGTAGCGTCTTGTTGTAAGACATGGCCGTCTTACGCTTTACTGGTTCAGCTGTTCCTTGGGCCCGAATGCCGTATCCTGTTTTAGTATTAACGTTAGGTCTGGCAGTCGGCTGTGCTGCCTGGACTTTGCTTTCTTCAACTGAACTTAAGAAATATTTGTCTACATTTCCTTCATGACAGCAGCTAATTTAATGTGCTCTGCATTTGCTGGTAGATTTAATGGGTTACCTATTTATTTTTCCTTTTACACCAAATAAATGTCATTATGCTGTTTCAGCAATATGATTGGGTCCCCTTGAGATTTTGGCTTCTGGACAATACACAATTTGCTGAAGTGTCACAGTACCACGATGTGGATGTCTTAGTGCTGTTGGTTATGGCAAATATTTGATGGCGTATCAGTTTTGTAGATTTGCTGGTATTTTAGCAGGAGAGTTAAAATAAAATAATCCAAGACATCTAATATGTGCTACCAGTTTGGGGAATATCTAGTAATATATCAGGAAATTCTATGTATGCGGTTTCCCCTAATATACTTCTGTTATCATAATTGATGCCTTCGTGAGCAGGAGTGAACTAATCCTAGAGCAAGGAAGACATGGGGGAATCTAATTCCCTGTGGATTTGGTCTGTCCTGCAGCATACGTTGTCTTTTTATGACAGCTTGTGTCTGCTATTTCATAGGGAAAACAAGGCTTATCCCAGATAATTGGGGAGGGGGGTCAAATGACCAATAGTAAAGACAAAAACACGAAGTTAGAAGTCAGAGTTTATTCCTCCTGTCTGTGCTTGGAACTGAATTTGTTTCTGTAGTCTGGGCAGGTGTGAGTCATAAAGTTCCTTGCAACACTGGAGAATAACCATGGCAGCTATATTAGTCACTTGTCCAACAGCTTCTATGTCCTAGTTACAGGATGACAGACTGTATGAACATTTTACACAAGCCAATAATCAGGTGGAAAAATTGTTTATGCCTGAATTAGTTTTTTTTGCATTTCACTTTTCAATTAAAAAATAAAATAAGGGGATCTAAATGACACACATTGCAAAAATTGTACCCATAAATAAAACATTTTGCCTCATTAAAAATAACACCTTACACTGTACTGCACATGGAAATAGAAAAAAAGTTATAAATGTCAAAATATGCCACAAACAACAAATTTTTGTTTCTTTTAAAGGGGGCATTCCTTACCGCTCGCTCAGGAATGATGCTGAGTGCAGAGGAACGCCCCTCCTCCTGAGAGTACTTGCCCATAGACTGGGGGGGGGGGGGGGAGGGGCAGGGGCGACCTTCCCCGATCAGCATCATTCCTGGGCGTTAAAGGGGCTCTATCATTGGGAAAATGGACTTATTCAAACACTATTGAGGCGATTTACATACAAAAGGTAGGTGTGAATTAGCTTTTCTAAAGGCTATGCATGCATGTGCTTAGTTAAAAATGACTTTTGCCAATGATAGAGCCCCTTTATGGAGTTCCCCCTCTGATTGTATACTCATAGCCATGTACTGTCTGGAGGGGCGTTTCCTCTTTCATATGGAGCAGCAAGTTCCTATGTCTTATATTGCCAGAGATGTGATTGTTTGAAAGGAACCAAAATATCATAAAGTATATTACAAAATGATACAAATACTGCCAGAAACACTAAAGTTGTCTAAACGTTTATGCTTTAACATGGTTGTTTCATAATACTAAGTCCACTTGACATGATCTTAATGTTGTGGTTGTTTTTTTTCTTTTTTCCTTTTTCGACTTGACTATGTATGAGTTTGATCCCCACTGTCTCCCTGTGTAGTTTGCTGCTTTCGGGTTTACAGCCTGCCCTCACCTGACCTGTCATCAGAACTTCTGAATTCCCATATATCCCCTGTAAGCTGTCATGTAGGAGCTGTGAACATCTCTTAAGAGAGCCTACACATGGACTCTCTTCTCATAAATCACTATAGGTCAGCACTGCAGACAGCAGGCAGTAGTTTACTGATAACATACCTTGGGACTGTGTGCAGCCATCACCAGCAGCTCTCACAGCTTCTGTTGCTTTGTATCAGGAGGGAATCTTTGTCTTCATTTATAAAGCCCAGAGGCTGTGAGAGATAACCACTGCAGACAGTCCCTGAGAGGATGACTATCAGTAAACCAATATGATTAGGGCAGTGGGCTACAGAAGATATGGCTGTGGTGCTTGTGCACAAATGTGCTAATATAGAACTGGGCGCAGGGGATACATATCACACTGCTTATGTGTGAACAGCTAACTGCAGAGCCAAAGGAGACCGATGCCAACAGCAACAGGTTCATAAACAGGTTGGGTACAAGTACAGAAGTAACTTTGAAACCTTGCAATGTCAAAAGCAGATGTGTATTACAAACCATGTGTATCAATATAACCTTATTTAAGTTAATCGTACAAACCCTTTAAAGAGGAACTGTCATCAGGTGTCAGGGCCCCTTCACACGGAGCTTACGCTGTGTGTATTCTGTATACGCTCCGCTCATTTTGTTCATTTTACATGTGTAAAAATCCACATGTAAAATATAGATAGCCATTGAGTTCAATGGCTTTCTCGTATAATGTGCGTCTTTTTGCGCACGAGTAACATGCCATTGAACGCAATGGCTGTCTACATTTTACACATGGATTTTTACACGTGTAAAATGTACAGAACACATGGAGCGTAAACTCTGTGTGAAGGGGCCCTCAAAAGCCCAATTACATACACAATCTACCCCAAAACATTTTGGTGGTTCAGGTATTCCACAGATATAAGTCCTTTTAGTCTTCTTTCACATTAGGATATACTAAGCAAGTGGGGTATAACACCATGGTTTCTCTAGGGAGTGGGATCTGTGTGCATATGTCATGCAGGATTACTGCCCACTTGGTTAGTATACCCTCATTTGCATCAACACTGACAGGGCAATTCTTAGGGAAATGGCACCTATCACATGAGGTCATTGGGCTATTAAAATTGGTGCCAGGTCCTCTGTAAGGTAGGAAAGAGAATAGGCCATCAGTATGTACGTCCTGGTAAACCACTTAAGAAACTTCAGATATTTATCTGTATCTTAAACCATGGAAATTGTCATTTAAAAAAAAAAAATGGGGTGCAGTCATATCACACTAGAGATATTTTTACATGAACGACTTGTACTTCCAATTTTTTTCCACACGCTCAGTACAAAAGGTTATAAGGAAAACATTTTCTATCCCTCTTCTAGTCCTTCCAAAGCCCTTCATTTGTACAGAAATGGAAAACTATGCTACGCTATTCCAGGTTGCAGATATTTTATGTTGGTGAATGACTGGATCTTGCCATCTGTTGCTTTATGTTGCTTACCACATTTTGTTAGCTCTCATTTTATTCTCTTAAAGAGATGCACTACTACATAAATATAGAATATAAAGGCACATGGAAAAGTGGGATCAGCAGGCAGCATGTTATTAAGCAGGAGGAGCGGATCAGATTCATTGATATATAGCTTAGTATGAAAATATTCTGTATAATATATGTGTTCTTTCTATGCTTCATATACAGCCATGAAGTAATGTAGTCTTAGCCGTCCATGTATGACTATGTATGCAGAGCTAGCTATCAGTTACTGATAGGACCGCCTTCTTGGCTAGGTAACCGTTTCCCCAACATGCTACATATCAATACTCTGTTCCTCCTGCTCTATAACATGCTGCCCGCAGACTACACTGTATTAAACTAGTGACTGGCTCCTTTAATGCAGAAATTCGGAGTATTGTCCATAGTAACCAATAACATTTCCCATCTATTCACTCTTCTTTTTCATTGTACTACTTCCCTACATAAAAAACCTTATTTGTCGAGCTCTACTATACATGATACAGGAGCCATTGATCAACATCCTATTTGCATCGCCCGCCGTCTTTATGAGCTCATACTGTACTTTACTCATTTATGTTAATTAAGGAGTGTTTAATTAATTGAATCATGGAAATGTGAAGATAATAATAAAACTCATAAAGTACAAGCTTTTTGGATATACCCAAGACGTATTGCAAATGTCAATTCAGTGTTTTATTGTTATAATTTCACGCGAGCCATTCTGCAAATTAAGATCATCTAAAGGACGCTGCTTTAATGGTAAAGTACATATTTTATTGCCATGTTTTACGGAAGTCTCTACAAGTATCTTATAGTGGCAGATTGTATTTCCAGCAATGCTCTATGCCAGGTTTTTTCCGTTTTCATCAGATGTTATAACTTTGTCCATGAGAGTCTACAATGTCAACACACATTATTTTTATCCCATTGACTCGAAAATGTGCGCTTCCAGTTTATCATGATGTAAACTAAAATACATTAAGCAGCTATCCTGTCAATAATACATTAGATTAAGGCTCTATACATATAACATTTGGGAGATGCGCTCTCACATATGCTGTCTGACATCAAATGGAGAATCAGATCTCTACACTAGAGAGAGGACAAATTCTGTAAGGAAATGTTATAGAATATCCCTCCTGTCCCTGTTTAGCAGAGTGTCAATTGTCCTTGTGATTGAAAATAACCTATAGGAGATCCAATGTTCCATATGTTGTGTAAATAGGGTCTTAGGACTCATTTACATGTTACTTAAGTATAGTAATATGCGATGGAATCTAGTGGGAAGACATTCAAATGTGAACTAAGGGTGCATGCACACTACGTAACGCCGGGCGTGTATGAGAGCCGTACACGCCGGCATTACAGCAGACTGCCGAACACTTCCCATTCACTTCAATGGGAGCGCTCGTAACAGCGGCGTTTACGAGCGCTCCCATTGAAGTGAATGGGAAGTGTTCGGCAGCCCTGCTGTAACGCCGGCGTGTACGGCTCTCATACACGCCCGGCGTTACGTAGTGTGCATGCACCCTAAGACTGTGTTTTTATTAACACTGCAGATTAGGCCTGGTTCACATCTGCGCCCAGGTGCTTCCCCCCACCTTCCCCAATGGAAACCTAATACGCATAAAAAAGTGGTTACCTTAAGAAACCCGCGAACCTCATAGGCTATAATGGGGTCCACATGGTTTCTGTTCGGTTTCCACCTGAAAAGAGGGGAATGGAAACCCTGTACGTAGACTGGGCACAGATGTGAATAGAGTCTTGGATAATGTTGTGGGCACAAGTTGTTTAGATTTACTGGTTTTATGGCTAAAGGTTAAACATACAGTATAAGGTCACACAACAGAATTCTTCTGACATCTTGGTAGTCCAAACCTGATTCATGTTATAGCAAATAAACACATGCTACTGTATACTTTTTTAAAGCTGCGTTGTTTGTTTTTTATTTTCATCTGTCAGTCATTTGGTTACTGCAGAACAATTGGTCTATATAGACTGCACCAACCCCAAATGCATCACATAAGCGGTAAGGGGTGGTCTTGAGCACACAGGCAGACCAAGATAATACACACCAAGAAATATTGCATATTTCAGTGTTATCTAATCTGTGAACCTGCCCTAATCTTTGCATTATAGTTCTGCGATACCCTACTGGTGGTTTACTTGCATTGAGAACATACCTTTTAGGATTAACATGATCCCTATTTTGGTAACTTGTTGCATTATAAATCGGTTTGTAAGAGTTTTGACCTTGTTGTATTTGTGTGTCCTTTCATTTTCATGTAGTATATCCTAAAAGTGTGCTGCGGATCCCATGCTAGAAAATGTTTGTTGTCTGAGGCCTGCATTGCTTGGGAACACTTCACATCCTCAGGAGTCAGGAAATGCAACTTGAGCTAGATATACGATATTCACTGCAGTATGCCTACCATAGACGCATGGATGTTGGATGCAGGATGTCTAAATAGTGCAAGCAGTACAAAGTCTTCCTTTGATCTGAGCTTCTGTTTCAGATATGTAATAGGATGGCTTTGATGCTACAATGATAAATCAGGATTGAAGTTTCTTTAAACTTTGTACATTACATTTCTCGAAATGTGATTTGTATTATATATGTCTTATATTATTACTGAAATTTAGTCCTTAATAACGTGGCAAGTCAGGGCTTTAACTGTCCTTGACTGTCATCTGTTTTACGCTAATATCCATAGATTTTACATGGTGTCCCAAATTGCTTAAAAGGGGCTGTCTGGTTTAAGACACACATGTTCATATCCACATTATTAAAAGGGGGTCTTATTCTGCATCTTCATTGTTTTGGTTAGAGGATACAAAAGTGTTGCTTGCTCAAGAGGACTTGTCCTGTTTTGATATACATTAATATAATGCAATGGACCATTTGATCAGTTAGAGATTGTTGAAAGTAGATAATCCCTTTAATGTCTCTTCTAGCGCTGTATAAAACCTTTTTTTTTCTGTTTATGGCTTTAGTGACATTTCCTTTTACTATGATACACTAAGCAATTAAAGCTTTCATTTAATAAAATATTAATAATATGGAAGGCATCATCTAAGAAACTGCCTGTACTGGTTAAAGATATTGACCATTATGTTTCTATTGTCTGTGATATTAGACACGATTTCCCCAGTATTGTAGAATAGGATGTAGAACAGTTTGCAGCTATGACATAGACTCAGGAGAACTATGCTTAGTAACTCCATGGGTTGAGATCTTTTCTCAAATGGCCATTTGTGTAAGGTAATTCCATCCATTGAACCCCTTCTCATGTCTGATTTTCTGTACTAGTTGTATTGCACAAAAGGCATCTGTATAGAACAGGGTTGGGTATATTCCAATATCTACAGTATATTCACACTGAATGATTGATTTCCAGCCCCGTCCGGGATAAAACCTAGACCTGTTCAAATATGTCTATTTGTAGGCTTCCAAAAAGTCTTGCCACTTACCGTATGTAGCCTAAAGGAACCTGTTCACCTAAAGCGGCATTACAAGCCATTGAGTGTAGGACATCTATTCAGGGGAAAGTTAGAACACACGTGTTATGCTGCTGCATTCTAGTATATTCATGTCACATATTCCATAAAGGTCTTGCTTTTTGTGAGTCACTGGACAGGATCTCATCAGACATCAACACCAACACAAAGGGCATTCTGCAACCCTTGAAGGCCACGAGCCTCGGATTGAAAGGAATTTCTAGCTGCAGCACTGAATCGCTTAAACTAGGAAGCATTTATGTATGTGAAAGCACGACAGAGAACAGCCTTATTATATAGCAATATAATATATGTCTTACACCTCAGCAGCAGTTTATATAATATTCTGTATGTATACAGTAGTGGTGGCTAAAATTGTGTCCACTCTGAAATTGTAATACTTTGCATGCTTATGAGAAATGTGCTAAATGCCAATGTTTACACATGAGTCTAAAGAGATTTTAAAGCAATTTTCTCACCATGAAAATGTAGTCAGCAAGATACGGAGCAGGGGGTGCTTAGCAGATTGATATCTAGCTTTGTGGGAAAAGATTCAGGAGTGGACTAAATCCAATTGTATTGCTGCGTCACTTTTATTATTTATCATTATTATTATTATTGTTGATGTTTATTTATATAGCACCATTAATTCCATGGTGCTTTACATTTGGGGGTTTACATACAATACACAGAATGTATAGGTAGATATAAAACTAACAATGACCGACTGGTACAGTGGGGTAAGGAGCTCTGCCCACGAGGGCTTACAATCTGAGGGTAGGGGGATAGAGACAGAAGGTGAGGGTAGAGCTTGTACAAGTGGTGGTGTGGTGACAGATTGGGGGTTGTAGGCCTTCCTGAATAGTTGAGTCTTCAGGGCCTTCTTGAAGCCTGTGATTGTGGGGGTCAGTCTTATGTGTCTCAGTAAGGAGTTCCAGAGTATGGGGGATGCACGGGAGAAATCTTGAAGATGGTTGTGTGAGGAGCAGATGACTATCTCTCTATCTATCATTTAGTGGGAACATATTATATATCCATAATGCGCCACCTGCATATAGGACTGCATATTCATGGTGACAGGTTCCCTTTAATGCTGAATATAATATGAAAAAAAAAATCGTACTGAAATATCTGCAGAGTGCCAAAAAAGTTAGGCTTATTATCACAGGTGTGATGGAGTTGAAGGGAGTCTGTCTGGTGGAAAATACCTCCCAAATCAAAAATTGTGCCTTTAATGGAAGGTTTGCCTTTGTGGCCACAAAGAAATGCAGAGAGCATCCTCTTTTATTAATTATGTAAATCGTGGGCCTACAGGTACCCACAAGTCCTCGGGTTCCCCTTGGGAATTGTTGCCCAATGCTGTCCCATTACCTGTGAATGATATTTTCTTCTTTCTTCACATGACAGTCTCTAGGCAAATGTGTCAAATCCCCAAGTGTACTCACAGGTTGATTTGAAGATCTCTCCATTGCTTCATAAATTTGTAAGGATTATAAGAAATAAGAAAGTAAGGATTATAAGTTATAAGTAGAGCAATGGAACCAAAAAGAAGATGGATTATTGCATCCAGTGAATTTAAGTCTTTTCAGTGCTGATATTGGAATACAAGTTGGTGGGACAGTGACTACATTTGGAGAAATTTGGGAAGAAGGTGATAATGCCCCAAATCTGCTGATGGAAGAAGGAAAAAGTTCTCAATAAAAGAAGAATTCTATAAAAGGCTATCTGCTGTTTCTGTCTGGCCAAGAACCATAAGGGCCAACTAGAAAAAAAAAAAGCCAGTAGCAGTCAGCAGAAATGACTACAGTAGACAAAGGAACCCATTAATCCATGGACAGGAGATCAGAGACAGTTCTCTATAGCGAAGACCATAAGAGATCCTTATTCAGTAGTGAAGTGCAAAAATTCTGAGACGTAGAGTTCAACTTCTCGACACACATGAAAAATGTGCAGAGGTTCTCAGCAAAGCACACTGAAGTGCTGACGTGGCTAGGAAACCGCCATCACCCGAACTCCTTAGAAGACACGTGGCACTGTTTGACAAACGTTATATGAATGAGATGACTGTCAAATAAAAAGAGATTAGTGTAGTCACATTGATCATATTCACAGCATAAATTTTTGTATAGCAGAATTTTTTTTTTCAGTTTTAAATTCTCTTCCAATAAACACTTGCATTTAATGAAATATACGTATGCTAAGTCTGCAAATATGAACATTTCAAAGTGTTCACATCTAGCGTGTACAATAAGATAGTTGTACCCGCAACATTAAAACCTGCTATCTGACTGAATAGAAGACTTACTGAAAAGTCAGGTTTCCATACAGAGCTGAATTGTGCTGTCTGAGCTTCTGCCTGCATCACTGGCCAGGTTATAGACATCCTGTTCACTGCTCCACTGGTCCTATAATACAGGCCGTCTGTTAACTGGCTGCGGAGCTTCCCAGATATTACTGTCTCTTAGTATATGCTTCATTTACTTTCCCTTCTGAATGATTGTCTACTTGTAAAGTTACGTTGTTCCCTGTGCTGATCAAATTCATCTCTTAGTTAATAAAGCAAGAATCCTATTCATAATAGATGCTAAAACTAGGAAATCCCCCAGCTAGCATCTCTCTAATGTAATCTTATTAATGATATTAAAGTGTTATTCCCATCTCAGTAAATCGCTGGCAAGATGGAAATAACAGAAGCCAAGTGCTGCCTGGACTAGGAATGGCTTACAAAGACAGCTGAGCAGTGCTGCTCTATGGTGTTCCAGTAACTCCCATAGAGGAGAGTGGGAGCTATGGAAACAGCGTAGTTCAGCTCTGCTACATTGTCTCCCTAGCTTCACAGTTATGAAAGTAGTGTTATGCTGTTTATGTAGCTCCTTATCGCCTTGAGTATCGCTAAACGATATCCACATTTAGAGTACACTGAATATGATAAATATATACCCCTCTGCGTCCTATGATTTCTAAGTTTGCCCTATGCTGTCTTCCATAGTCTATATGTATAGTACTGGCAGTACTGCCCCCTATAACTACCCAATATTTTTCCCAGCCAGCTACTTAGTGAGTGTGCCAGCTCTCTTTCCTGGCACATCGAGTGAGTTGCTAAGAGTTGGCCCTGCTTTATTGACTTTATTGCACTATTTCAATTCACATTAGTATAGCAATAATTATAAATCATATAAGAGAACAACCTTGGATTGTTTGACAAGTCATTGTTCTGCAGTACTGTCTTCTTATTGTTGTCATTCAATAAAAACCTTTGAAACAAAAAGACTACAGCAAATGTAGACTAAAAGGGCAGACATTTTGCCTATTCCTTAGCACAATAAGCCCCAAGTAGAAACAATGTACAAATGTAGTGTCAGGATACAAACCCAAAAAATACACTAAAGTAAACGTATTCGATATAAAACAAAGGCAATTAAATAAAAGACTAGTAACATTGTCGCAGATAGCCCTCCTACCTCATTAAAAGGAGTGGCAGCCATAACCACCATTATGGTGATGGCTTTGTAATAAACCCCATTTTATGAACAACTTATTGCTTTAGCCTTCTTGCTTCGATTTGTATCAAAGCTCCAAAAATGTATTGTCCTAGATATCTGTATATCAGAAGCCACTTGACCACCCTTAGGATAGCAGCAGTGATCATGGATAAGGATTCCGAGCTCATGTCCTGCATGTGCAAAAATATACAATTTTTAAATGTGAAATGCACAGTTTAGTCCAGTATTTTACAATCCCATATCATATAGGGCAAAGTCGCCGGAGCCTTCAATATGTGTCCAATTTCCAGATTGTAGAAATGTATTGAGAGTCTTCTGAAAATTAGCATATAAATCAAAGTCCTATACCACTATGATCACTACAAAAATAGATATATGGATGTGGTGTTTGACTGCAGATGATGATTCTCTGAAACAGATGGCTAGCATTCAGTTAACTTGAAATACTGTATTCTACAAACAACCAATTTCTTTTATTATATTTCCTATTCACAGCATCTGCTTCCTATAAGAACCCAATAAACCACATGTTATAATTAAAGAAGCACTCCAACCAAAAGTACTTTCTTCCCATCATTAAATTCCTCGCTTAATTCTCTTTTGTGCCTATTCTACTCCTTATGGTGCAGCCTAATGTAATTCTTAGGTTTCTCTGTCTCCGTGCTTTATCAATCCCATGATGATTCAGCACAGAATCACATGGAGATAATACTATGGTTGCCTGTTGGGCACAGTGTAATTCTTCTCTATATAATCTTATAAATAATCTACAAGACCACCAGTATAACCAGTACGAAGACCGTGCGGAAAGCACATGGAGCCCATTATAGTCTATGGGGTCCGTGTGCTTTCACTGCACACCGCTTCTCAATGCTTTTGGTAGTCCGTTCAGGGGGGTTCCCATGCGGACTCCCCGGAATGGATTACTGACGCAGATGTGAATCAGGCCTGAGATGGTAACCTCTGTAAAAAACAGAAAGACATGCAAGTCCAGGGAGTTATGAAATTGCATTACCCAGCTAAAGAAAAGAATCCAATTAAAGATTACCTCCAATTATAAAACATTATATTAATGAATATAAGAAACTTTATAAAAAGCTTATTAAAGAAATCTGTTTCCTCCCTTTCATTAGGCTTCTCTCCTCTTTCTTGTTCTGTACTTGAGACTTTGTATTAAATTCAGCATTTGGTGTGTGTGTATGTATGTATGTATGTATATATATGTATGTATATATATATATATATATATATATATATATATATATATATATATATATATATATATATATATATATATATATATGTGTGTGTGTGTGTGTGTTTGCATGACTTCTTCTATAACCATGCGAAGTTGCAAAACATAAACGTTTCCCCAATCTTGGCCATCACTGTGTATGTATTTGTTTGTGTCTGTGTATACATCTAGTAATGGATGAATACATCTGTATACAGACCAAAGTCTTGCAACAAATCTCATAAACACCCTTTGCATACCCTTTGAAACAAAACACATGTTCATTGTAGAACTATTGGTGTATTCTTGGCCATGTAGAGAGAGAACATCCCCTTCGCCCAAATTCTGCTGGGCTAGCTCATATTTCCACAAGCGGATACACTGTATAATCATACGTGGAATTCTCTTGTACTTCCTATTGCTGGTGGGAATTGTTTAGGGTGTAGAGATGGTACATGAAGCTATGTTATGTACTTAATGGTCATTCCAGTATATTAATAGCCTTCCTGTTGACAGGTCATATAATATTGTCTCCGTAACAATACATATCTGACTAGTCCTTCATTCCTTATTCCATTCCTTCATTCCTATTTTGTGTTTTCATACGAATGCTTATGCTCAGTAGTACTGGGTTGTTATTGGGGGTGTTAAGCTCTATCATAGCACTAGCAGCAACTAAATTGCCACGTGGTTTGTTCATCCTTGGTGGTAAAGCGAGAATATTTTGGAGGTTTATATATGTGTATGAGCTCAGCTTAAAATTATTATAAAGTGAATCTTTGGTTCTTTGAACTGGAGAACTGCTGTTCTTCCTATATTAATGTTCTTCCTATATTAATTCCCTGGAGTAGGTTGATCAGCACATGTCAATACAATGAAGTACTACTCTTAAAGACCTTGGGCCAAGATTACAAGTCACCGCCTATCCTTAGAGACATCTGTCTTTATGAATAGGGCCTAGCTGTCAGCAGCAGCATTAAGGGTAGTCTGTTTCCAGACCCAGCCCTTCATAGGGTCACATGAATCAAACAGTATTTTCCCCTTGTGAATCGGTACCTCTATTACTGAGATCACTCTTTTTCTCGATCTTCAAACAACCTCCTTAAAGCAATGACCGTATTGTCGCTTACCTCCTTGGAGCAACAACAATGCCCTAGTTGAATTTGCATATAGAAGCTAGAGAGAACTGTGCAGCATACTTTGTTACAGCTGTGATCTTTTTGCCTTCTTTGGAGGCAGACTACTTGAAGCAAAGCCAAAGGTCGTCCAGGTTAAAGCAAATTTATGCTCTCATTCCCAGGGACATTCATTGTCATGTCTAGTTCTTATTCCCAACTAATTCGGTCTCTGGCTGATAATTTGGACACCAAAGGTTGTTGTTATCATTAATAATAATAATAATAATAATAATAATAAATTATATTGTAACCTTCTAGATCCGTCCGCTGTTGCTATGCTGTATTATACTAGCTTTTTCACATCAGGTTTGTATGTCATTGGTGGGCACAGAATGGGGTTTGTGTCTTAGGACCTTTCACCATCTGGGGCACTTGAGATTTAATACACCGCTAGAAAGCCGACAGTACGCTGAATTCAGTGCACTATCAGCTTTCCCGTACTGTGCCCCCAGTGAAGAGCTATTGGTGCCGATACTGTGAGGAAGGGCATTCCTGACTGACTGTCAGAAATGCCCTTCTGACAGTGAAGAGCAACGGTACCGGCACCAATAGCTCTTCACTGGGGCACAGAATTGGAAAGCCGACAGTGTGCTGAATTCAGAGCACTGTCTGCTTTCTAGTGGTGTATTAAATCGCATGTGTCCCAGGTGGTGAAATGTCCTCTTTAAGTTTCCTTGAAAAGGTTCTTGTTTGGTTGTTACTGCAAAGAACCTGGAGAGTGGATTCTACATTAGACTATGTTCACAGTATGGGGCAGATTTAAGAGTACGGTTTTAAAGAAAAAACTATCTTAGGGTACATTCACACGGAGTAACGTGCCGCGTGATGTGGCACATATACGGCATGTGAGTCTTTGCACGCCGTAAAAGCTCCCATTGATTTCAATGGGAGCCTGGATTGTATACGCTGCGTTATTTTGCAGCCGTGATTTTGCGGCCGCAAAATAATGCGGCGTATAAGATCCAGGCTCCCATTGAAATCAATGGGAGCTTTTACGGCGCGCAAAGTCTCGCACGCCGTATACGTGCCACATCACGCGGCACGTTACTCCGTGTGAATGGACCCTTAGTTGCCCATAGTAACAAGTCACAACACAGCTGTGTTGTGAATCTGGACAGATTTCTCCTAGATTGACAACAGTGGGAGGCAGAGATCTCAGCAGGACACTGAAAAAATAAGTGCCCTGCTTGATCATGGCGGCTCAAGACCCCCTGCTGGTTTAGGCCCATCCATCTAATCTAATGAGCAGCAGAAAGTGGTCGGAAAATTGAAGGAATTTCTATTCATTTTCTGCCATGTGAACAGTCCCAAAACATGACACAGCTCAGTTTTACTTAGCAGAGTCCTGAAGATAATACCCTTAACCAGAGACAATATAATTATGGACATTTTACTCATTTTGCTCTTTAGATGTCTCTGTCAAATGCAAGTGAAGCAGCTAAAGAGAAGGATCACCATTTTGACTGGGGTGCACCCCTAAATCCCCAAAACATGATCCAGGGGTAGTAATCTCTTACCAGGATAGCTGGGAGAAGGGAACTATTATAGGACTGGGCTGGGTAAGGCATGCACTAAAGCAAGTCTGTCACCAGAACCTACCATATCAAACCAGTCACCTTAATGTAATGGTGTTTTCCCTTTGTGAATTGCTGTCTCCATTGCTGAAATACACCTGTTTATTTGATATATGAAAGAGCTGTTGGAGCAATGAGGTTGTTGTCACTTACAACTTTGTATATTGTCAAAATCAGTGATATATCAGCAGTGGAGGGATTGATTCACAAACGCTGTTTGATTCAGGTGACCTTAACCTATCTATCTGGGTTGAGCTGACATCCTGGGTTCTGGTGACAGACTCCATTTATCATACATTAATACTAGACACATTCAGCTACTGTTCGACTTGGACTTTCACTTGATGGTGGACCCAGTTAGTTATAGATGTAAAGCAGTGAGTTCCCCTTATCTGGCACCTAACTTCATTTTATTTTTCCAAATATTTTTAGAAAGGTACGGAAGGAGCATCTTTTTATTGGAGTTTTTCTTAAACCACAAAAAAAATTAATTAATTTTAATTAATTAATTTGAGTTGTAAATAAGTACAAGATAAACATTGCACTGTTATCATTGAGTCCACTTTCTCCAGATAAATAGAATTTGGCTATTTTTAGAAAGCTGCGTTCTATGATGACAGATTGATTATTTTTTTTGGCAAGGTAAATAATGAATTCACAATTTAAATGAGCAACTGGGTGCTAAAATAATACATATGTCTGTGTTTTTACTAATGGGTTCTTTTCTTGGCCACTTAATACAAAGCCAAATGGGGATTATGGGCTCCAGAAACTACAATCTTCTAGTAAATTAATTCTGGGCAATTCTCTTGTTCAGGACAGAAGCCAAAGATCGCTTCATGCTGAGGTATAACACAGCCGTTATCACTTTTATTCATTTGTAATGCCTTCCTCAGCGGGTGTCTAGCAACCATATAATGTCCTCTCCTGCCGGACCACAGGCATTTACAATAATTTTTTAATGATTAAGGGCAAGGACATTGAAGGACAGGAACAAAAGATGACATTTTGATCCATGTGGGCTATATCACAGTAAGCAGAACAAAACGAAGGTCACACAGTATTCCATGAAAAGAATGGTTTAAAGAAAAAGTAAAAAAAAGTGCCCAATCCTATAGGAGGGTCAGAATGTCGACAACATAGAAATAGCACATTGTGATTCATCTTAGTCTCTGCCATTCCAAAGTACAAAGCTCCTATGAGAACGGTGGTCATTTGGGGTTTTGTACTATAATAAATCCCAAATATAATATCAGGTTGGCCATAGAGTTTTGTCACCGGGTATTTTATGTTCTGGCAGAAAGAAGGCTCATAGAAATATATTATGTACATTGTATCATGCTATATCTATCTATCCTATCCTATCATGCTATATCTATCTATCCTACATATATATATATATATATATATATATATATATATATATATATATATGTGTGTGCGCGCGCATATAAGTCCAGCCATGACCTTTCCAATTAAGGCTGAGACCTCACTTTGCGTAAATGCAGCTTTTACTGTTTTTTTGCGGGGTTTTTTGAGCCAGTCAGTATTGGATTGAGCAAAAGCAACACGTATAAGTACTTTCTATATATTTTGTAGTCATTCTTGGCTTTGACTCAAAAAAACTGCAGCAAAATCCGCAACATAGGGCTTTAGCCTTAATATCATTTTTTTCCAGCTAATCTACGTTTATGTCTTCATTGGTTTATTTGACCACTTTTCTTGTCAGACGGATGGCTAAATCTCATGACAGACCTAGGCAGAATAGAGTAGAATAAAACAGCTTAACCAGTGGGAGTTTATTTGACGGATTCATTTTAAGTGTCTCCTAAAGATAAATGCTCATCTGCAAGGTAGACATAGCGAAGACTAAGGCTGGTAATGTCGTGGCACCTTGTAGATATACTATTAGGTCTAATCTACCATCTCTTCTTCTTTTTTTTTTGTTCTCTAATCCCTGTTTTCTACTTTTGGTCTTTTTATCTGGCTTCCCCTGTGTACATGTACATACATTCCAAAGGAGAATATAAAAAAGAGGATTTTTTTTTCTTCTTTTTCTTTCTAAATCCTCTGGGGGTTGTTACTGCTCAGTGGCGTTTGTTAATATGATGTCTTATATGCTAATTTCTGCCTAGACATCTGCTGTATTGTATTTGAGCGTCTGTGTACAGGGTTGAAATGTTAACAAAAACACATCTGTGAACGGGAATGTGCAGATTTAAAGATTAAAGATACGGATTTCAGAATCTCTTGGTTGAGCTGACAGTTCTTTCAAAATGCTATTTCATGTAGAGTATCCAACTAAAAATACATGTTTGTGAGTTCTTTTCTTTGGCAAGGTTGTGTTCAGTTTACAGGTAATAGATACTACGTGACAACCTCTCGTGGTACCCAATCCTTACACTACCCCTAGAGCCTTTCCACAACCCCTGAAAGGCATACTGTATAAGGACCCGATCATATGGCAGAAAGTGAAGAGGAACATGAGGTGGACTTCAAGATTCTGCTCCACTGTCTGGCCCTACAGAACTTGCAGTGGAAAGCCAAAGCAGGGTTTTGTTTTTCCGCTGTGGCTCTTACTCTGTGAATAGCCCCAGTCACTGACACCAGGGACCCCATGGATCACCTGTTTGAAGCAGCATGCACCAAACCAAACCAAATGAGCACCGCTTCTGCTTTACAGACTATGTGATGTCACGTTCTTTGGTAATAGAACCTGATTGCAGCTTAGTCACATTCAAGTGAATGGGCTTAGCTGCGATACCAAGCACAGATGTACGGTGTTGTACTTCGTAAATACTAAAGCGGCTGCAGCAGCCATGTGAATGGTGCAGCTATTTCAGAGAGCTGATTGGCTGGGGGCCTGGGTGTAGGATCCCACCCCAATTTTTTATAATTGATCACCGATCAATTAATTAGTCCTGAAAAACTCCTTTAACACTATAATGTCCAGCACTAGGTGATCTAATAAGGCAATAGGCACAGTCACTGGCATATCCCCCAATATGTGACCCCGCCCAGACCATTCCTAGGCCTTCTGGTTATATTTACCCAGCATGTGATTTCAACCATCCATATCTATGTGCGGTGCATTTCCTATGTTTCATTTCTCTTTATGATGGGTTCCTTTAATTCTGTTCTGTATACCATTGTTATACTCGGTCATGTAATTGTTTCCAGTAGCATTCATGAGTTTATACACTATTCTTACTGATTGCTTACTTCTCTGTCATTGTATAAACTGTGTTTGTCATGCAATAAATACTACTTTTGAAATGAAAAACATCCTTGCTGGTTCTGCAGTGGAAAGAGTTTAAAAAAAAATCTGGAAATTAAAATAAAACAAAGCAAAACCTTTTTATTTTGCTATATCCATGCTAGAATCTTCTAGAATCATTCTATGAAATGTGGCAAATTATAAAAGAAAATGACTTTAACCAGTCCCTTATGTACCATAAAAATTCAGTCCAAGCCAAATCTGAGCTGGATTCTGAACAGCAGTTGGCGATCACGCCTGGTATGGTTTGGTCAACGTGGTGCAGATACTCGTCATACTTTTGGTAGACTAAAGTATAAATGTAAATAACGTTAAGAAATGTTTAAGAAATCGATGTACAGGTCTTTTAACTCAAAAAGAAACAAAAAAAATCTTAATATATTTAGTTGACTAAGGGTACTTACCGGTACTCCTTATATGTCTCAGGGGTTACAAATTATTTCAGATATGTAAGTGGCCTTACCTAAATATTGTATACTGTATTGGTAGACTTGATCTACATCCCACAACAGACCTAGACATAGAACAAGTTACTTCCACTAAGATTTGTAATATTTTTTTCTATTATTCCACTATAATAACCTTTTGTGGAATAGGAAATTCTATGTCTGCCTATAAGTATTCATTTTCTCAATTTAGTCCATGGTAATTTTGATATCAATATAACACTAAAGTACCGTAGATATTACCTAGTAATGGGTGAATTTTTATGAAAGCTGGAGTCCTGCAGTCTTTTGGAAAAGTATTCTGACCAGTATAATATTAATCAGAATAGCAGCCCCTAGAATTTCGGCTTTGGCAGTCCAGTCTTATCTCTTATTCCAAATTCACGCGAACACTCGGGTTTCTGTTCTTCGAGTCCATTTTGGGATAATAATGGGGTCCAACGGGTTTCTGCCTGTTCTTATTTTAAGGGGAATGCATTTTTTTTTTCCCAACTCTGCTCCTTACACCTGGTATCCACCCTGTGTCACTCCGCCGGGTTTCCGTCCTCAGCCCCAAGAAACTGGACAGGGGACGGTTTGCCAGCTGACCATCCCCTGTCAAGTTTCTCGGGGCTGAGGAGGAAAATGCGGCGGTCAGCTTTAAAAGCCATTTATTTGAACCACCAGTGTCCACCTGCAGCCTCTCCGCGGGGAAACAGTTTTATTTTTTTTTGGCCAGACACAAAGTTGGACAGGTGAGCAAGTGTGAACACCCTCTTACTCTTCCTCCTGTTCTATATGCACCTATTGCCGTATTGTAATAGGTTTAATTATTTTGCTGACGTATATGTAACGCTTGTATCCGCATCACTTTACACATATAGTTTAAATTCATATTCTATTATCTGCAGCAATTTTTTCAATCATTTGATAAATTGTATTGATGTGCCAGCAGTTTGCTTAAGGAACAAGCATTGGGAGGAAATAGTATCTGATCTGACACACCATAAAAGCGAATGGAGCAGAGAGGTGATCTGTCCAAGCCGGCTGTAGACTTTAAAGCCAGTGTTTGTTTTCTTGAGCAGCTACAAACAAGACTGAAACCTTCTGTTTATACACTATAAACACACAGACACTTTAAAAGCTAACCAAGTGTGTGATAGCCCCCATAGGAAAGACTGTAAAGTGGGACACATTAAAGTCTGGCATGTAATGGTACCAAATGCCAGTTACAACACCATAGTGTGAACTCCCTCTTAATGGACTGTGAAGTGTAAACTTGCTGTTAGACTTGTGAACACTGGAACTCATAAATTGTTTTATATATAGTACTTGTCTGTATATGGTGTCATGAATATATACAGTGCCGTAAGGTAGAGTGTATAGAATCGTAGATAGATAGATAGATAGATAGATAGATAGATGGATAGCTCTCTCTATATATATCTATCTATTTCAGACAGGATAGATTTGTTCGTACAGTTGTTCTCCTGGTAGTTAGAACTTATTGTAACACTTGTTGCGTTAGTTATATCTACTTTAACAACAGTTGGGTGACAACTAACCTGTCCTTATAACCTCCCTAGAATTTACCATCTAGCTTTAACACCCTTTTCCTAGTCAGGCACAATATTATCCTGATTTGCCCATCGGCAATAATGAAGGCCTGCGTGCAAATGAACAAGGACCACCTGGCACCCACAGCTTATACTGACTCCCATCTCATGCCACAGCGCTGCCTACTTGCTCACCCCCTCTTCTTCTTCCCTCCTGCATGTGCCCAGTGTGATGTGCGTAGTCAGCATTTATAGGTAGTGGAGAAATCCATGTTCAGAAAATGCATTGGTTGGGGCCATATTTATAGGATGGGATGGCTGAGAAAGAGAACCAGCAGCAGGAACCTGGCAATTCTGATTCCGACACCGTATTATCTGTGTCAGGTATGGTTGCCAAGGTATCATCATTGAGGGAATAAACTTATCCACTGAAGCTCCCTGTCTGTACAGTATTTTACACAGCGAGTGTAAAATAAATAAAAATAACAAGAAAATTTATATTCAAATCTAAAATCACCAAAAACTTGGAAAAAAAATATCAAGGTTTTATTTTAAGGCAAGGCATCACTACGTGAATGACAGGCTATCTTCTGCCTTATCGGTTCTGTGCTATGCATATGGAAATCCAACACTGAGGCCATTGCAACTCAACAAGATTGGAAACCTCCTTATGCCCCAAATTGTAATGCTGTAGGCCACTATTCTTACTTGGCACCTGTGTCTAGTTATTCAACATCTTTTTTTTTCTTTATATATTATTTATACTGCTGGATGAGTTGTGCTTTGTATCTGTCAAGCTGTTCTGGCATTAATCCAAACATGATATGCACATTTTTATAGATTCCCAACCTTGACTCCAATGTTTTTATTTTGAACACTTGGGAATCGTAAAACAATATTTTTTTTCTGTAATTTGGTTACCTGTGTACTAGGATGATATTTTGAGGTTTCACAGGCACGCTGCTCATACTAATGGCAATGTACTGTATAATAAAGGACGACCCCGCCAGTCCTGAGCCGGAGTGATCATACTTTTACTTGGTGTCATGTGGTTACTTTGTGTCAGCTTAATTACATGTCTGTGGGTTGATGAATCTATTGTTACTTCCCAAGTCATTTTTATCGTATTTCCAGGACATTTCCCAAAGACAAAGAAGTAGAATCACTCATCATTCAAGACTCTATAGACCTGTCATCTCCTTTAAGTGTCCATACATTATTATAGTAAAGCTGGCTTTTATCTGGCTGATACATATTATATGAATTCCCTCATCTCATGTAATGCAAAGTTAGTGATAAGTAACATGAAGAACAAAGGAAATATTTGTGCATCTGCTTCATTTGTTAGCCTAGGCAACATTAAAATAGGAGTGCCTTTTGGGAGCGACAGTAATAAAGGCGAGTAAGGAGCCTCAGGCAATGAAACATAGAAGAAAATCCTGCAGCGAAATATTGAGGTATATAACCCCATCATAAACCCCCCATGGCATTATTCACACAAATGTGATGCAACTCCCCTGGGAAAAACTGAGATTTTTATGGCTAGTTTGCATCTGTGTGGCACCTGTTTATACAGATGACGGATTAGAGTGTATGGAGTGGTTTGTGAAAACAGCCAAATATATGACATGTCCAATATTTCGATGGACCACAGTCTGTCAAAAGAGGCGCATAGGAGTGCATTGATTTTGGTGCAGCAACTTGCATATTAATAGACGCTATACTGATCACACTGCTAAGACCAGTCTTTAGAAGTTAAAAGTCCTAACAAAGCAAAAGGAAAGGTGGTGTTGTGTGTTTTTTTTATTTTTTAATAACGGGACCTATGCTCTGCAGCTGCTTTAATACATTGCATAGCCCTAGGGTTTCTCATGTGCTGCGCCCATCCTCTAGATCTCACTATCTAGGCATGCAGTTCATTACCAGGTCACACACTACTTCAAGCTCAGGTCTGTCGTCTTCTTATTAAACAGTTTTTCTTGTACATGTTTCCTCCAATATATTACAATGTATTTAGTGTCACATGTAAGTTTGTGTTTTGCTATTCATAGCCTATAGCGTCTTGTAGGCTGCAGATGTCTTTCTCCCTTATGAATGCATTTCTCTTACTAGTTGTGTATAGGGCTGGGTCACATATTACAGTTCAGTAAGTGATGACCTAACGCTTTGCTCCGTCACACATGGAAACCATTGTACAAACAAGTTACAGTAACATTACTTGGACTGTGAAAAAAGTTGGAATGATCCTTTTAGGTTTTCTTCAGCCAAGGAGGCTGCTTGATATTGTAAAATAAATGGACTATGCAGTCTAGGAATATGTCTAAGACTTGACTAAGTAGGAATAACCTACCGTATATAGCTTACATTGCAAACTATTGTGATATGTGTATGGATGTATACTCATTTTCCAGTTGGTATACAAATTATTAATGTGCTTTTATCATGGGCTATAAGACTTGTGGTAGACCTGGCTTGCATTTGTAAGGAGGCTATTTCTGTCCTCACAGCCGCAAGGAGCCATATAAAGCTGGATTCTATTGTTTTTCTTTTATCTGGAGCTACATATTATATTTTGGTTCCGGATAAAACCTAAATCGGTTTCCTAATAATGCAATGGAAAAAGTAGCAATTCATAGTTGTAATAAGAAATGTAAGGCTCTGAGATATTTTAAAGGCTTGGTAAGCATGTCTGTATAACGTCAGTCAGTGTGTCTTGTGTATAGCTTTACCCTGTGGTCATCAGATCAGAATAGCCGGAGTCACATGACTGTTACTGTGTCATCCACAGCTTGCATGCATCATTGTCATTGCTGGCATAGGTCGCTCTTATTACTTTTCCTTTTGATGTCTGTGCCTTTTGTGGCTATAAGATTTCTGTTGAGCTTTGAGAATAGGTTCCAAGCGGCTGAGCATTACATGGAGCAGGATGGAAGAGAAGTTGCTGTCATGCGGCATGTTCATCTCCTTGGAATTTGGCCATCTGGCTTTATTTACTTTTATGTGTTATGTTTGTTCTAGGTGTTGCTAGTGTGATAGATAGATAGATAGATAGATAGATAGATAGATAGATAGATTTCATCAACGTAAAATTTTATATTGGAGAATTATACTAAAATAAGTGTCAAATTTTACTTTAAAGTGAAGATCTGCCTTAAATACCTAAAATGGGTACAATATATATATATATATATTTTTACTCATTTCTTAATGCATCTTTACAGTAGTCAGTAGAGTAGGTTTTTTGGTACAGCCGTACACAGACGAAATGCTAAAGGTGTTTTCTCTTGGAGGCAATCCCTGGCTGAGGCAGGGCACCTCTATGGGTAGTGACTGAGTGCCCATTCTCAGCCATTTCCTGCCATGCTCAGAGGGGGCAATGGAGTGCTGCATGAATCCAGGGTATTGGTAGAGGCGTGTATAAACTATTTTTAGCCCTCACATTTTATACTGCTGTAAAACCTCTTTTAGGCTGAGGCCCCACGTTACAGATACGCAGCTTTTTGTGTTGCAGATTTTGTTGTTGGTCTTTTGAGTCAAGCCAGGAGTGGATTGAGCTAAAGGTAGAAATGTAAGAATTTCTCCTATATTCCTCATTCTTTGTGTAATCCTTCTTGGCTTTGGTATAAAAGGAAAAAAACGCACCAAATTTTTTTTGCAGCATGAGGCCTCAATTTTAAACATCTGCCTATCTACAGTTGCCACTTGAGGGAGCTGGAGAGCTTGCTGCATACTGTTATTGAGTTTAATATATTGAAAAAAAGGCCTCCTACATCTACATTGACGTAAAATAAAATGTGTGACTCTTAGCATGTAGAAAGACAGAAATACAAAGAAAAATTCCACCTGAACCAATACAGCACCCAGATTTCCCACAGTATAGGAGTAAAATGCTAATTCTGAGATGTACAGTTACCTACTTGCTGTAAGCAAATGCCAACACGTTTTTTTTTTCTGAATTTTCAACACCTTTGAAACAATTTAGGCTGGGATCACACATGCAGTTTTTGTATTCCCTTACACTTCAGACTATTTTTGCGCAAAGAATGTGTCCTTCCTGCACACCTCAGTATTCATATCATCTTTACATAATGAGAGAAAAACTCAACAATCCTACCTTGTGCAAATATACTGTGATTGCGACTGGTGGCATTATTGTATATATTGTATGGTATACTGACTGGGTGCAAGAAGTTGAGGCACAGAGTGACCCACTGTGTCTCTATCGCCCAAGGCCCCACATAAACCTAGAGTCAGTTCTGTGCCTAAATATCCTATAAATCGAAGAAGTGACTCATTTAGCTCAAGCAGTAGCCGGACGGCAAGATAAGGTACGTAAGAAGGCAGGCAGTCTGCATTACAGATTTCTGTACTCTTATGGCTTGTAAAAATGAAAAATAACAGGCTCCAGGCCCAATAAAGTGGCATGAACGGGGAAAGCATTCAGTGCTCTGATATTCAAGTATTTAATTCAGGAAAATAGAATGAAACGGTCATTATTATTTGGTCTGTAGCAATGTAGGCATAGTATGTGATCTCTACCTGGAGACTGCTCATCATGGGAAGATCTGGTTCACTAGCTTTTACTTAAAGATCATCTCACTGCAAAATAGTCCGAACGTGCATTTATAGGCACTTGGTTTACAATGGCAAGTACAGACATTTTCATCTTATCTGGGACTTTCAGAACTTGTATAGAGGCAACAGCTCTAAGGGTCAGTATTCTGTCCGCAAGGAGTCCGCATGGAGATGACCCCCCCCCTCCCCCCCGGATGGAGTACCAACGCTAATGCAAGCACTGTGCAGTTAAGCACACGGAGCCCATAGACTATAATGGGCTCCGTGTGCATGCTGCGCACTGCCCGCACAATTCATTCGTGCGGGCAGTGCGTGGCAAGCACACGGAGCCCATTATAGTCTATGGGCTCCATGTGCTTTGCAAGAACATCGCTTGCAATTGCGATTGCATTCCGTCCGGGGGGGTGTTGTCTCCATGCGGACTCCTTGCGGACGGAATACAATCGCTAGTGTGAACCAATCCTCAGGCCTTATGCTTTATATGGTCATGTAATAAGATGAATCACCTAGGACTTCATCTTAGTAACGAAAATTAGGTAATTTTACCAATTAAATTTGTATAAGAACAATTACAAGGGATATGAGTATGTAGTGTATGTCTGTACATGAAGCATGAATAGGATTAAAAATATGGCTGTGATACTACATTTAGAGGATTATATAGTTTAGACGTGTGGCCAATAAACATGAGTTAATAATCTATTCTTCATATGACTATGTGACTTTGAGTTGTCACAGTATAGCTGTATTATGTCATCGGTAGATTTAGATTTTTTTTTTTTTTCTTGTGCAATCCGGGAAAATATGACCTTGTGCTCACATGGTAAAATGACTGCATTTCCTGACATTTTAGTGACCTAATTTGACAGGTGACCCAGTGTGTTTATTACACTGTCCAGTCCATTTTGATGTAATTACTCAAAACATATATGAATATAATATACAATATAGTATAGGTGATCGGCTGTTTCTCTTATTAATATAATACACAAGTTCAAAGTCAGACATGACACTTTCTATGTTAAATCAGTGCAGTACTCGGTGAATGTTATGTGATTTATAAGGCTCTGTTCATGGTGTCCATCATGAATTTGTCACATGACAGGTACGAGTGGCGACTTATAATAGTCTGTCACCGCATTCTCTGCTGTTTTGACAGAAATAATAGCATTTACACATCAAGAAGAATAAATGTGTACAGGTCAAGTTCCTCATGTCACAATATATTGGTCTACTTATCCAGAGAAAACCCCCAAATACTTATCGCAGTAAGGTCTACATCACCGGCTTTAGTTTACAGGGATCGAAAAGGATTAGAAAAACCATGGCTGCTTATTTCAGAAACAACCTCTACACAACTTGTCTTCATTCACTTGAGTAGACCTGAACTGCAAAGCCAGATACAGCCTGTGGACGGGAGTGGCACTGTTTCTAGAATTTTTTATACATAGAAAAATCAGTTTTTCTCATATAGCACAACAATTTAATTCTACATTAAAATCTAGTACAATGCAATAGATGCCAAATAAATGTAATTCTCATTTAAACGGTACCATAAAAGGGTTTTATAGAAAGTTGCAATAGGTGTATGATCTTGCTGGACAGTCTTCAATCTGATGATGTCCTATTAGTTTTTCTCCCACTAATGTCCCTGTTATGGCTGCAGCACATTTACATTTGCTTCTTATGCTATGAGCATGTACAGTAAGGAGCAGTTTGCTCTTCTCCTCTATCCATTATCCACTGTTACTGGTTTATTTACATGTAATTCTGACAGGAGTAACTGTACAATAGCAAACAAATAGCTGAGAAATACCCGAGTGAGCATAATATAGGAGAACCAGGAACAATGAAAAAAATTTTTTTTTAAAGTTTCTTGGTGCTAGGTTGACACTAGTGTTCAAGTGTCTGTTCTTCGAGTCTGCTTGGGGACCCAAAAAACTAAAACCCTATCCACTTAAAAAGCAGCTACCCTCAGACCTCATAGACCCGTTATGGCGATCCTATGGCACGGGTGCCAGAGGTAGAACTCAGAGCCCTCTCTGTGGGCATCCATCTGTGGAACAGATTATACTGTGTGGTGGCTACTGTGGAGCAGCTTGCACTATGTGGTGGAGACTGAAGCAGATTGGACTGAGTAGGCACCACTGTGGAGCAGACTGGACGGTGTGGGGGTCACTGTGGAGCAGATTGGACTGAGTGGGGACCTTTTTATTATTTATATCACACAGTATCTGTTTTATAGCAGACATGTCATATTATTATAGGTCATAATAACATTGCATGGTCCTATAAAACAGATCTGTGCGATGTAAATAGTGAACATTAATTGTTCAAAATTATACCAAATGCAGTACAAAGTTGTTTGTAGAATTGAAAGTTCTGTAAAGCCCCATTCACATGACTGTATTGCGTAAATGACCGGGTCCGTAATTGTCCACAATTGTGGATCCGCACAGTATTAAGGTTAAATTGCCATGTTGGCACTTTTTGATAGTTTAGTGGGTTTTGGGTTGCAGTTTGGGCACTCTGTCTCTAAAAGGTTTGCCATCACTGCCATAGACTATAATGTGATCCGCCCAGTTTGTGTTTACTAAATTTTAGTATAACTTATTTCTTTTCAGGTTTAGGAAAGTTATAAGGAAACAATTGTTGGGACATAATGCAGTGAATTGTGATGTCGTCATTCTTAGCATTTCACTGATATTAAACCTGTCTGGGATGATGTCTTGAGCATTGTTTACATTGTCTGTCTGTGTATACAGTCGGAATATCACAGTTAAGCGATTACAGGCTTTTGCTTTGTATAGACACCCTGCGATAATTCACTGTAGCCTTCACTTTTCTGAGAAATATCTCCCCTCTGCTGGCCGCGGTACATGGAGCATAGAGTTCAGCATCGCACCTCCTTACCGCTTCACAAGTCCCTGCTGTCTCTGCATAAGATATTTCTTTATGTCACTGAAGAAAGAAGATCACTTTGGCTGACTGCCAATTCTCTTCACATATAATATCAAACCTGGGCCAATACTATGCGTGTGATAGATTGCTGAAGTCCTTGTATCCAGAGAAGTCACAAGTGATGGAGTCTTGTGAAATGTGGTTATGAAGGACACATAAATCTATGGGGAAAGGAGAAGCCCTTTCTATACTGTGATACTTACTCATACATTTATATGCTTTGCTTTATGTTATTTGTTACGAATTTTCTTATGCCACTCGCGTCCAGGGGCTGTTTCTGGTATTTCAGCTCCGTTGTATTCATGTAGAGGACCTTTCACCACCTCCACCAGCATCAGCTCTTTGCATCTTTTAATAGGCGCCGCTCTCTACTGATTCCTACTCCTTCAGCAATAATTGGTGCTGATATTTTCTGTACCGAATATGCTAATTAAGTCATCTGTCAGGTGGGCAGTCCTGGACGGCAGTACACAAACAGCAGAGAGCCTAACCTAACAGAAATGACTGCTTCAGATCGGTGGCATTATTCTAGTTTATAGGTAAGATTGGCGCTGTTACTGGAAAGTCAGATCCTAAACAAATCCTGAGGAATATTTTTAGGCTAAAGCCCCACGGTTTGGAAAAAAAAGAATTTTTTTTTTGCAGAATTTGTTGCAGTTTTTGAAGCCAAAGCCATGATTGAATATAGAGTAGATACATAGGAAGCACTTATGCGTCTCCCTTCTGCTCAGTCTAGTACTGGCTTTGGCTCAAAATAAGACGTACCCATAGAAGTGAATGGAGAACTGGCTCTTCATTCACATTGCAGAAAATTATCCGCAGAGGAAATGCTGCAATTTCAAAAACCATTGGGTTATTGTAACTCGCAGCATGTCAGTTATACTTAAGCACAGGGGATAACACGGTGGCTCAGTGGTTAGCACTGCAGCCTTGCAGCGCTGGAGTCTTGGGTTCGAATCCTGCCAGGAACAACATCTGCAAGCAGTTTCTCCCTGTGTTTGCGTGAATTTACTCCCATTCTACAAAGACATACTGATAGGAAAAAATGTACATTGTGATCCCGATATGGGGCTCACAATCTACATAAATAAAAAAAAGTTATACCTAAATTCTGGCATTTTCAGTATAGATATAGAATAGAAGCGATGTGTTTCTGCCAGTCTTTTCCGCAGCGTTTTTTCGGCTGCAGCTCACTATTTTGGGCCTTAGCCTTTTATTGCTTTATATAGTTCTAGTAGATTTTATTTTGAGATAAGTAGACTCTATAATTTAGTATAAAGAAAGGTTGACATTTCTATCGTATAACAAATGGTTCCACTTAAAATGTCCAGTGGGACAGGATATAATTCACATTGACTGACAGTTGTAGTCACAATATACAGTATAGTCGTATATCATGAGTGCAGTAAATGTAACATGCCGCATTTGCCATGTATTGGAGGGTTATGTAAAACTTCCCTGTTCTTCAACAGGAACACAGATTTCGCTCAAATTGTCAAAGGGTATAACTAGAAAGTGTTGGACACCATGATAAACTTTTCCCAAAACATTTTACCAGTTCTATGCAAAAGGTATGGGGGGAGGGGGAGCATGGTGGGACAAATGTACCCATGAAAGTGTATGGATATACCTGTGCTTCTGATTTTACTTGTACTACTGCCCCTGTTTCCTCTCCATTTTCCAGCCCTCCAGCATAGCCCCAGATGAATGGAGATAATCCACTGGGTGTCTCGCGCTGCAGTAAGATCAAGCAGGACTTATTTTTTTTACTGTCAATCTTTTCAGTTGTTTCAAATCTGTTCCAGATGGAATTTGCCCAGGATTTTGAGGCAGAATCTGTCTCAAAATGAGCACCAAATTCCTACATGTGAACATGTCCTAAAGTTTTGCATCTGGACTGAAAACGCAGAAGAGGTGACAATCTTTCCATTATAACTTATCCCTGTATAATCTCCATTCCTGGTTTTGGCTCACAGTCACTGACATAACACTAAACAAAAACTGATGTGTGAATAAGGCCGAAAACATAAGTCTATCAGATAAGACATAAGGATCGATTGGTAAGATGCATATAAGGCTCTCAAAGAGGACCTTTCATATCCTCATACACATGCAGTTTTATATACCGCTAGAAAGCGGACAGTGAATTCAGCGCACTGTCGGCTTCTCCGTTATGTGCACTGGGGCTGAAGAGATCTGTGCCGTTAGTTTCAGCACTGACCTCTACCCACTGTCGGAAGGGAACTCCTGACAGTCTAGCTGTGCTGTGAGGAACGACCCTCCCCCCCTCCCCGACTGTACTTGTCCTTAGACATACACAGGGGGTGTGGAGGGGTCGACAATCTTCACAACTGTGCGTCATCGCTGGGCGGTAAGGAATGCCCTCTCTGACAGTACATGGCTATGTTAGAGTACTGTGGGGGGGGGGGGTGCTGCACACCCTTGGCTTTCTGGCGGTATATTAACCACCTACCACAGAAGATCTTTTATAGTAGAAGCATCAACAGAAAGGAAAAAAATGCTATGACAATCAATCAGTGTTTGGTAATTTCATGATATTTATGAATATATTAAAGGTAATGGGTTTTTTTCCCCCCTCTTCTGTCTTCCTACCATATAAAATCCATATACAATCGAGTACATGTGATATACGGTAGGTGGTAAACATGGTGTGAACATGGATTACCTGGTAAAACTGCACTATTACGACTCCTATATGACAGTCTGTGACCACTGCCAAATGTTACAGCTAAAGCTCAGCACAAATTGGAAAGTGTTGCTCATACTTTATTGCTGGTGATACAGCCGGCCAAGTCAATACACAAACATTGGAACAATGTGCCTGACGTTTCATTGAAATAGTTTTTACGTCTGGATGGGGAAAATAGTTTGTAATCCAGCTAGCTTGTAATGTGCCTGAGCGCAGATCAGTGATTCATGTGACAGATTTCACCCCCACTGGTGTCTGTGCAATGGTTAAGCAGCAGCATCCACCATATCCCATAAAACTGTCACATTATCCCTTTCCATGTGAATGACTAATCTTCAGTACAAAGCTTTGGTAGTGTCCATACAGTTTATAGCCTTATTATTAGGGCTGTGCTTTCACTACCAGAAGGATTTCTACACTTTAAACAATTTCCTAAAGAGTCCTGATGTGTCATCTTGGCTTATGATGGTCTGGCAGATTCCTCTTGTGACATCAAGAATAGAACTTCAGGGTACCCTATACTTGGTGTCGGAAACACTGGACACCTGATGGAACGGATAAAAGTGCCAATGTAAATGGAGCCTTACTACAATTTTAGGATGCAGTTGACTGTCAGTAGTGCAACAGTTATTAACATAAAAAAAATATATATTTTTTTTTCATAAAAAAAATTACTGACGTATACTATTTTCACAAAACTGAAGACCTGTATGGCATGGGTTGGGAAGGGTACAACTAGCATTTCCAAATTTTCTTCACCACCAATCTGGTGACGCATCCACAGCAATTCCATAGACAATCCGTGACGCCTATGGATTTTGCTGCAGGATATTTCACTACATATTTCAACCCTATACATTGAAATTCTGAAATCCACTGTTATGCGTTTTGGCAACACGAGTTTATGGATTGAATACTTGTTTTTCTGTATGCAAAGTATCTCCAAAGTGTGTATGGCATTGTAGATGGCCGACAGACCACTAGGAATCGGTGTCTGTATTATGAATGGTGGAGGAGAGAATGCACAAAGTCACTTGAAGTGGAGTCAATGGAAGGTTTATTGGAACCAGCAGCTGGCATGCAGAAAGGGGGAAGACAACTGGGGAGCTTCTAAAGAGTCCATCATAGGCCAAATAGCCAGAGAGAAATGCAGGAGAGGGAGAAACACAAGTTTGTTTCTTATCATATTCTATTCTTTCTTCACTGTAGCTACAGTTTCTTGTCGGTAAATTAAACCATTAAAGGTTCTAACTAGGGAGTAATAAAGCTTACCAGTAGATTTTCAGCAGTAGTTAAGTTTTATTACTAATATACACTCCGGTCACCCAGAGCCAGCCCTGAGGTTAAATCTATGGAGGGGTTCTAGGAAGGCCAGAATGAATCACTGACCTTTATTGATGTTCAAATCCACTCTACCCAATGGCCCTGCAGCCTGAACAGAGAGGAGTCGATTCTGACCTCACCAGCTGCCCTATGGGGTCCTGGGGCACAGGAATGTATATTAGTAATAATGCTGAAAGGGGTTGGTCACTTTCAGACCAATATTGACAAACAAATGTACAATAACAAGATATACAATTTTCCAATCTACTTTCTGTATCAATTTCTCGCGGTTTTCTAGATCTCTGCTTGCTGTCATTCATTCTGTTACTTCTAGAGGATAAAACTCTGACCATGGTCATGTGATTTACAGTCCATGGTCATGTGATGTACACAGAGGTGCACAGCTCGTTACAGTCACAGCCCAGTAATCAGACACCTGCCTGGTAATCCGCTGCGTACCTGTGTGTACACCTGGTTAATTCTTGGAATGTTTTAAATACTTCTTTTCCCCTGATTTTTATTTAGACCCCACTTCATGTGTTTGGGCTATTGGCGCCCATGTGTCACGTCTTCAGAACCAACACTGATCTGCTTATATGTCTGCAACAGAAAAGACAAAACTGATATTAAGGGGCCTGAAGATTGTCCTTATGCATGTTACATGAGTTTGTTATTTTAAGGAGTTGTGGGCATTGTTTGCATCTACAGTCACTTTAATACATTCTAATAGATACAGTGCACTCGTAATGTTTATACACTACGTACGGTTTGTCTCTTCTTTCCTTATATGTTTAGGTCATTTCTCTTCTCTGGTTTTGTTTTGTAAGAAATTGTTTGATTTGTGACTGGCATACAAAGTGTCTCTGATCTTGTGTCCAGGCCTTTGTATCCAGTGACTTTCCTCCTCATCATTAGCATTACATTCATAACTTTTCAGAAGCCGGAGCTGCTTTGCGGCTTTGTGTGTAAGAGTAATGAAAACAAAGCCGAGTTAGTTCACAGTGGTGGAGCTGTTGACTTCATTACAGGCCGGGCTATTGCTTACCACAAAATGACTTCCAGCACACGGTCTGAAAGTAGTAAATGTTAGCACACCAGACTCCATCACCTACAGCATTATTTAAAGGGCTCTCCTATTTCCATTATTATTTTCATTTCATTCCATACACAAAGTACAGAAATTCAATTTGCCTGATGTAAGAGCTGTTCGTGCCACGATGTATCCACACGCTTCCTATGTATGTGCTGAATTTATTACATGAAATGAACATTTATAAACCCCACGTGGCCTGTTTTTGGTGCAGGATTCTCTGTATTCTAAATCCTTCAGTAAAGAGAGCAAAAGGCTTGACAATCCATACTGTCTGAATATATGCAAAAGCACACCTTTTCACATACATCAGGCCCATCAAAGGTCATTGATTGAAATAGCGAAGGCTGTTTTTACACCACTTCAAAGCCTGTCAGAGTTGAGATGTTAAGGTTTGCTGCGGAATTGATGTTGTTTGTTTAAGCATTCATCTCCATACAGTAGCACCTATGGACCCGTTGCATATATTGACTGCTTTGCATGCAATATATGGAGTGCGTATATTTATAGAAACCAGCAGGCATCTTTAATATTTAATATTAGTTATTGCTGAATCCATTGTGGGTGAACTCTCAGGAGAGAATTTAGAAACTGTTGCTTTTTCCATAGATATTCATTGAGGGCAAACAATGAAATACCACTATGAAGTTAAAGCCTCACATTGCGGAAAAGATGCTTTTTGTGTTGCAAATTTTGTTGTGGTTTTTTGAGCCAAAGCCAAGAATGGCTTCAACAGGAAAGGGAAATATAAAGGTTTCACTCCTGGATTTGTCTTAAAAAAAACAGCAGCAAAATCTGCAACAAGAAAAACCAAACTGTTACCGCAATGTGGGGTCTTAGCTTTAAGTTGGTGTCTTTTCTATTGTAGCGTTAGTTTATTTCTAGTGTTCAGCTGAATTCTGAATCCGAGACAGAAATAAGGTTTTCTGTAGCCACATGCTGCACAGCTCCTATGTCAGAATAATCCGATTAGATTTATATGGGGTTATTCACTCCATGAAGATTCTTACACATTCTGCCTTTCATAACATTGTGTGGCCTCAACTTTTTGCTATTTATATTCCTTTGCTTTACATTTCAGGAAAACCATGAATTTCATGGGCTAATAGGCAAAGTAAATGACCTAATCATATACATATGTAGTTTGTAGCTAAGGAAGATGCCCAGAAAGTATAATGTATATTTCTGAAGATCATTTCCCCATAAGATAAAAAAGGCAGATACTAGAGATCCTTCACCTCTCTTCTGTCGGGCTTTTAAACATTAAATTCAACCAGTTTGTAGCCATTTCTGTCTCTGGAATAGTGGAGTAATAGTGTTAGTTAGAATTGCCATAGGGGATGTTATTACCCAGCTTTCTGAAAGACCTGATGGTCAATTCTATTTCATATCTAGGCCAACATTAAGGATTCTAACCCAGACACCCCCCATTAAATAGCTGATCTCGGCAGATGAAGAAGACAGCTCTGTACTGTGTAGTGACGGAACTGAGTCACTGCAGCTGAGGCCCCATTCAGATTAATGGAGGCTGATCTGCAGTACCTGATCTGACCACTACACGGAGCCATCTGCTTCCTGTTCCCTTATTTGAGTATCAGCTGCTGAGGTCAGATTATTATTGGGAGTTGCCAGGTCTGGATCCCACTAATAAGATAAGATAATCCTTTAATAGTCCCACAGTGGGGATATTGATGACCCTACTGTATCCTTAGTATAGGTATTTTTATCTCAGAAAACACTCTTAAAGTACTCCAGATATTTTTCAACAGTGTCTAGTGCTGGATAACAAGTCAACAGCATCTTTACACTATCTAGCATACACTATTAGGTAGCTTATTTTCCAACAAAAAAAATGCCCACATTTTGGTGCAATTTTGGCACACACTGAGGCTGAATTAAGCCTCCTAATAAGACGCCAGACTCTTAATAATTCAGGAGCATGGCGGGAGGTCCAGTTGTAGGTTTCAGCAATTTGTACCAGTTTTGTGGCTAAGTTGGTTGGGCTAAAGTATCCCCTGTTCTCGTATTTTGAAAATCAGCAAGCAAGATGCAAAAGGAACAAAAGTCGTGCAAAAATCAACCTGTACAATAATAGATTGTCTTTTTCATGCCTTATCCTGCTGACAGTATCAGACTGTTTTGGGAAATACCCTTTGACAAGTGGAATGGTAACACTCAAGTGGAAGAGTACAATACGGCATATAAGAAAAGGTTCTCAAGGATATTGGCAAGACATCTAGATATTATGTGTCTCTTGTACATTTTTGTTTTAAGTTTAGCTGTGAAGTGAAAATATTAGTAATAGTATTAGTAATATTGCAAAACTTTTCTTTCCTTTTGAGCTGATGCACTATGCAAACTGCAAAATGATGATCCTGGAGTTGACAATACATCCCCAGTTTTCTTTATAGAACTCTATTTTATTGAGCCTCTGGAGTAAAAATAGATGAGCTTTTCATTCAATAAGCTATATAAGAGCAATAGTGGTCAATGCCAACATTCAGGGACATTTCCAATGACAAATATCTCCACAGCCCATAAAACAAGGCTCTCTGGAAATAAAGGACCATTGCCAACTATGTGAAATTAAATATACAAAAGACAGTTGTTCAGTGGAATAAAGCATAAACTGTTACCATGAAGGAGAACTTGCCTGCATTTTGTGCGTTTCAGAGCCCGTCCATCTTAAGTAAACAAATGTAACCATCACCAAAGAAACACATGCCTCAGAATGTCAAGAACGTGGCACATAGCATCCTATTATAGTGAATAAGTGAAGTAGACAGGGACCACAAGAGTAAAATTACAATAATAGTCCTCTGATATGGGTCCAAAACCAGAAAGTACCATCTTATTGTACTTATCTGTGAGTCTGCAGTACCCCCACAATACCATACAGTACATGTCCTTGGTTAGATTGCATTACTGCCCCCTATCAGTTATAAGAAGATAATTTGTGTAAGAATTGAGGGATCCTGTGAGTTGTATAGTTTGCAACACCTTAACTGGCCATGTACAGTATTTGTAGCCGAGCCAGTATTCATAAAATTAAACCTGCCAAATGCTTTTAGGTTCAGTGAAAACCAATTAGAACATAATGAAATAAAAAAGAGAACCGTATTAGTTGCTTCTGAATATAACTCAGCATTTGTCTGGCACTGTGATGTCATCGGAATATTTCTACCTGATCCAACCAGCCTGGTAATGCTTAGAAGGGAGTCTGTCAGCAGGAAAAATGTGACTAAACCAAGTGCTATACTTTGCTTGTACAGTCACTACTTCACTACAGTCACTCAGCTTATGTGTGTCTACGTCTGTAATATATTACTCTGTATTATCCTGTACCTGTATTACTATGCTGCTGTAACATGCTGAAATTTCCCCAATGTGGGACTATTAAAGGATTATCTTATCTTATTTCCATGTAAACAGGTTTTTATTATTTAAAGATCATCTATCGCCTCTTCTTTCATGCCTGTTTTAGTAGATGGTTATAATCTCTATAAATAAAATTAGAAAAAAATGTATGTAAAAAAATTATAGAATTTCTTTTCACAAAGGGACTATCTGGGGGACGTTTAACATTGTAATCCATAGAACACATTGTCCCACTAAGGCAGGGTGTTTCGCCACGGAGACTAGAAGGCGCTCACGGGTGGACACTGACTGCCGGGTTTCCGTCTCCTGTCAGGGTTTCTCGGGCAGATGATGGAAACCCACAAAGCGGAGACCGGCCGCAAGTGTGAACCTACCCTTACTAATATATGTGGTGGAGATTGTGAGCTTCTTAAACCACTATCTGGGGGCTGGTAGTCTTGTATTTCGGCCACCACTACTGAACTACCAGCGAGTTCTTACTAATATTCTCCTGTATATAGGAGTGTTTTTCCAATATGCTTCATTTGTTCAATAGTCTGAATAGTTGTAAATTGTTTTAATAAAGTCCTGATTCATCCCTTCCTGTCAGCAGCAGTTCACTTTCTCCCGAGACTATATTTAGTCCCTAGTGATCTCACCCGAGTGTACATTATATGGTGTCCTTGATGGAAATGCAGCAGAGTAATGGCTAATTATTTCTCATTTCCTGCAATGCGCCTGGCTAGGGTGCCTGACACGAGAGAGAGGTTGCTGCATGTTCAGACTGCTGTCACCCATCACAAGAGAGTCTCCTTATAAATAGCTTTAATATATCTTTGCCTTGTCCCTTCTCCTCCCAGCAAGAGGTAAATGCATAATAATCTCTAGAGCAATTACACTTATTGACCTTCCTGACAGAAGCATGCTTGTCTGTGTGCTGGAGTCGTGATGTGAAAACTCAAGTGATCAAACTGCTTCCAAAGGCCTGAAATACATGGTATAGTCTGACTATTCACCCACTTCTCACAATACTAAGGTCCGGTTTACATCTTGCGCTTGGTTTCTGCACATTACATGCTTGCAGTACTTTTCTCTCCGCATGTTTCATGTGGAAACCACACAGACCCCATTATAGTCTATGGTGGTCCACGGGTTTCCCAGGTAACCGCTTTTTAATGCGTATAGGTTTCCATTCAGGAACTCCCCAAACGCAGATGTGAAATGGCCCTGGGAATAGAAAGTGTAAAGCGTGGTTGGAAAGGAGACTTTAACTCCTCATACAGATTTCATGGGTGCGCACACCGTGGACGTAGGCTATATATAAAATGGGACTTAAGAAAAGGAGAGCCCCAATCACGATGTGTGTACAAGTGACCTTCTTGTAAAACTTTGGCTCATGTAGTACCTAGCCGGTACCTGGTCCCAGATACTTTTGTAGTATGTTTTCACAATGGAGAAAACTGAGGCAATCTGGTACAATGCAGTGGAAAAGGGGCTCATCCATGCCATTTTTTTCCAAATTATGCTCTTAGAAACAGAGAGCATTTAAGCTCATTTCACTATCATGTAATCTAACAATTTAGGTTGAGCTTTGTAATGTTGGCCATACAACTAAATATGTCAGCAGAACACGTGCAGCTGTGAGTCAACAGCTATTCTTCCAAGCTCCACCATACACATACACACTTATTGGCCCCTCTGGCAGTGGATTATCTCCCACACGAACAAAGACAGAAGTGTTTTTAAATATATGGCATTTACTGTGTCTGGTGTATCTTCGTATTTGCCATCAGGGAGGATTTGCAGGCCTTCAGTGATCTTTTCAAGAGTTTGCCCAGCTCCATAAAATTAGTAGGTTTGGATGACTTTTATATAACGTGTATGGCCAACTTTAACTGTTGTATGAGCTCCCACAATAAACCACATTCTCTCTGCTAACCCTTTCCTGACATCTGCTGTACTATAGCAGCCACTTAGGAGTTGAGTGACCACCATAGCTGCCAGGTCTCCACTGTATTATACAGCAGAGACCCATCAGCAGTACCCGCACTGTTTGCGGGCATCAACATCTCTAACAGCTTGGCCAAACATGACCCCCCCCCCCCTTTGCCTAGAACATGTATAAAAGCAACTAAGCAAAATAAACCCATACACCTTATCGATCCCTGTGTCATGCCTACATCGCACCTACAAATGCCGGAGCGCAGCGTTAAAGCAGGAGCTGAGCTGTGACAGCTCCTGCTTTAAACACCTATGTATTCAGCTCATTGGCGTCCGACCAGGACCACGGGGCAGGACACCGAAATCGTGAGTGTCCCGTGGAATTCGGGACAGTTGGGAGGTATGGTTTTATAATGCCGGCTGGGGTTAACAGATGCTAATTAAATTCTAAATTTTAACTTTGGACAGGAATAGAGAAGCAAATGAGTAACTCAAGATGAGTAAAGCAAAGTATTAACCAAATAATTCATAACTAATTCCCCCTCCTTATCATTGTTGGCCAGTACCCAGGAGAAGCTGGACAGCACTGAAGAATTTTTTGCCTGATTTCTTAGGTCTCTTGCTAAATATGACACAGATACAATAAGTATGAGGGAGACCGCCTCCAGCTCATGTGTTGTTTCCCCTCTGGAGAATTTTTTAGGAACATTCCCATTGGTAATACAGTAGCTGTTGTTGCAATCCTGCCGGTCTGTGCCAATATTTCCATTTAATAAGCCTCGCTGTACTACTTCTGCACATTTCAGCCTTAACCGGTATCTGTTTCAGAAAAGAAATGAAGCGTGTTGTAAAAGGCCTTTTCATTGTCTGGAATTCCAGTAAAAATACTGTACTGGGCAGCATTTTTCTGTATACAATCAAATATTAATGTAATATAATATACTAACTCTGCTTATCTATAATTTACATTATTATCCTTTTAGTATATCCCACCAGCTCAGCAGAAAACAAAGAATAGATTCATTTACACTGGTGTCATCACCATGGGGCTTGCAGTCTTAATCTCCATATACTGTCACAAGGACAGCGGTACTAAGGTACTTGTACCAGAATTCTTCCATAAATTGCATTTTCTATTTGGTAATTTTTAGGACTCAAGAAATCATGTCTACACATCCGTCATTCTAGCAAAGTGCAAACATCAGTTTTTCTGCTCCAAATCATTAGAAACTGGATTTTTCCAAATTTATTGCTGTCAGTTTTCTGGTGAAAAATCAGTATGCCAAGTATGGCCTAAAAAAGCGCAAAATTGTTTAGGTCGATGCAATATTCTCCAAATCTATCGCACAGAACTATGATAAATTTTGCGTATCTGGTGATAGACTGGTTTACGTTTACACTGCCAGTCAGACCTTTTTAGTGAATGCGAGCCTAGCTAATAAATAGCTACAATAGATTAGATGTTTCCTATTGCTATCAGTAGGAAATGGAAAATGCGTTCTTGCATGTCTGCATTATTAACTCAAGATTTATTATGATGCATGTAAGAACTATTAACAAGACATAAATATTCAGAATATACACCACTGAGTAAAAGTTAAAGCTAATGTGGAAAAAATGCTATAAATTAAAAAAAAAAGAACAAGGAATCCGGAAATCAGCTTTATGCCACATACATTAGCACTAGGATATAACTCTTCTAACCATGGTACACACAGGCTGACATTTCTAACAGTGTTACAATGCTAGAATATACTGTACATCGATCCGGGTGCTGGAAATAGAGAATTCTGCTGGTATAATCCAAGTTACACCTTGTAGCATCTTATCTAGCTGAAACAGACATTGCAGGGTATTGTAATTCACTTGTATTGCACACTCTCATGCATGTGTTTTTAGGTAATGGGATCTTTGAATGCATTCTATTTATTAGTACATTGTGCTGTCTGTTACTAGGAGTAATTCCACCTCCTTTGCTGTTCCTTTAATATGACATATACGCTTTCCTCCTCAGGAAAAAGAATAAAACAGAGTGTAGTAAATGTATAAAGCAGCACTTTGGCTTTTCTATTTTCAGTAAGCGTTTGTTTTATCTTGATAATGGAATGAACTGTTATAATGCAACCGCTTAGACAGCAAGGATAAAAGACCTAATGCTGTGCGCTGTACGAATACATTTCCTTATTATGGAAAATATATATTGTGTAATAAGATTTATACCTATACAGGTTTACACATAATCTGATCATGGATTCTGCATATGAGTAAATCCGGCGTACTACTACTGATGTTTCTTATTGTTCTATGCAGTAGCCTGACTACCATAAATGTCATTTTACGAGTCCCAATCTTACTCTGGGCTGTCCATAACCTGCAGAATAAATTGTAGCTTGGTCCCCGGCTAATACAGTAGCACTTCTATCCTAGGAAAGAGCACTGAGAAGGGACAAGGGCAAAGATAACTGTGGAGGCAGGAAGTTACATTTTCAAAGAATGTGACTTGAAACTCTTAGGACCCGAGGAGGTTGTTAGCAGGACACACCAATAAATAACTATTTTTCTTCCCTTCATTTTCCCATTTTATTTGTGATTGCCTCATATTGTATAGGATTATTTGTCAGTCAAGGGCTTTGTATAGTGAATTAGCTATTTATAGCAAAATTACATTCCCTATGCAACACAAGTTATTGGGGGATATTTATGAAGACTAGAATTCTCCACACCAGTGTCCATATACCCTGTATCAGTAGAAGAGACCTCTTCATAAATGCGGCGTCTCCTCCTCTGGGCTCTATGCCAGCTTGTATCTGGGGTAGATCTCAGTGATCTATTGAGCAATTGAGCCATATTATTAATGATCATAAATGTTGTACAACTCCCTCGCTACTTTTTGCTTTCATGAAGGAACCTGGGCACAGAATAAAATCATGAGACTATGTGGGAGGTGCAAAATTATTGTCACAACTAGTGCTTAAAAAGTCCCAGATCCAAGGTTTGCAGCTCTTATCTCTCTGCTCCCTGGCCCATCTCGCTCCTTCCTATTCTAGATGTACATAACACATCACAGCAGGGTTGGAGAGCAGAAACGTAAATTCTGAGCTAATACTCACTTTTGTGCAGAGGCAGTGATTGGGAGTCATTCTACTTTATGCATCTGATCTGCACATGTCCTCGCTGTTTGCTCCCCCCCGCAGATGTAATATTGATGGCATATACTAAAAATGGACCATCAATAGTAGAAAGACTCAAAAGCTTGCAATCTGTCATCATTTTGTCATCACTTTGGTTAGCCATTAATAAAAGTATCAACTACAAGATTCTCAATTTTTATATTTCATATCTACTGGCTAACACGGTACCAAGATCTATTTTCCTTCAATAAGGTCAGGGACAGGGTATACTCTAGGCGGCAGGAAGCACTGTGGGGGCTCCAAGAAGACGTATAGCTTTGTGTTAGAGGGGGCATGGTCTGAACATTTTCACACTGCAATTGCCACCCCTTCTCCCTCCCACCCTCCAAAAATGTATGCTGTGTGCTTCTGCTTGACAGGCCAGTGATATCATGTTCATTCAGCATCTAAGCCAAGTGTCCTGTGTGCAGCTCAGCCATATTCTAGTGAATGGAACTGAGCTGCAATACCAAACACAGCCACTATACAATGTAGAGTGCTCTGCTTAGTGGACAGTAAAGAGACTGCAACGTGTGCCTTAATGCTGCGGTCAAGCAGCTGAAGCTGAACACACGAAGTGTAATAAAAATGGAAACCCCATAAATATTTATATAAAATTAGACGTTTAATAATTGGAACTGTGTTCTTGGGTGTCACTATCTGTATAATGGAGCGAGCCATGTATGAAATCTCAGGCATATAGGGGTGATGTTGAGCCCATAGAAGTCCCTAATAGTGCTCTGTTACTGCTTACTGCAACTTGGAGGTTGTATATGGCCATAATACAGCCATTCATGTACATAATACGTTTATTAATTTTACAATATTGTTCTGTATTAGGAATGCCATTATACTATGCATACAATATATGTAAGACATTCCTTTACAATACACCTGAAATTAAGAACAATTTCTCAATTATAACACTTCTTTTGCCATTTTTTTTACTTAATTTCTTGAATAGCCTGTACTTGGCTTTATATTCCTATATTGTTACTGTATCTAGGACTCTATCATTGATCTCACAGGAAGATGTACAAATTATATTAGTGGACAGAAGAATCATTCAGTCTTCCTATAGCAATTATAGCCAAGTGTGTGTATTGCCGGAGACCAAAGCGCCACGTAGTGTTTTATTAAAAAATGAAATTTCTGGTTCATAGAAAGGTGTGAACTCCAAGCTGTGCTATGAAAGCTTACTGTGGGGGAGGGTGGAAGTAAAAGGCAATGCCTGTGACTGGCAAGACTATACAGGATAAAGGATACCGTTCAAATGATCCTCGCAGAGGTCACTCTCCTCTCTGCACCTTAGGGTGCTGTCATTTCTAGTACACATTACCCTGAAATGAGGAGGCAGCACAGTGGTGAAGAACATCACGCTGATGGACGGTGGCAGATCTGGCATCTCAGGACAGAAAGCTTCCGCAAATGCAAGATATGCAATATGAGAGAGAACCTGAGCACAGAATAAAATCCATTGTGCTTTCTGAGAATCCTGTAGACCTTTGTCTATTGATATAGGTATCAGCATGTGTGCTGTGTTACTTACATCATAGAAGTGCTTTCCTTTCTTGATTAAAAATCTATTTTAATATCTATCACTTAGCATATATTAAATGGATAGAATAACTCATAAGGAATATAGTCAATATTTTATTACAAATAAATATTGGCTAAATGGAGTCTCTCACCAGAACCCACCATATCAACACAGCCCCACAGATAGGTTAGGGTCATCTGAGTCAAATGGTGTTTTCCCCTTTTGATTTAGTTCCTCTGTTGCTGAGAGATCTCTTTTTTTTTTTTTTTTTTTTTGTCAATATGCAAATTAGTTTTTTTTGCGAAAAGAGGGCATTGTCATTGTTCCAAAAAGGTAAGTGAGAATGCCCTCCTCGCATCAAAGATTGCTAGCGTGAATGGAGTTGCATCAATATCAAATGATATTCATCAATGGAAAATCCATGGGGGTCTGACAACCAGGGCTCCTATGGATCAGCTATTTAAGAGGCAGTGGCACTCCCAATCTGCTTCACAGGCCATGTGACGTCATGTTCGTGGGCCATATTGTAGTGATTGGGGCTGAGCTGGGATACAAAGTACAGCTGCTACACAAATGTTCTGTGCTGTGCTTGGTAAGTACTGAAGAGGCTGCAGAGCTCACCTAAACACTGCATCCCCTTCAAATAGCTGAATGTCCAGGGACCTGGTTGTTGGACCCTGCAGACTTTTAATTGATGACCTATACTAAGAATAGGTCATCAGTTCATAAGCCCTGGGAAGTTCCTCCAAGCTTAGTCCCAGGCATGTCAGGATTTCTGCCGTGTTCCAGTATCTATGGGCTATGGTTATTGTTATTTTGCTACACTGCATTGTTTATATAGCATATATGGTTTATAGAGCATATCTTATGCTATAACAATAAAACGTTGTTTCCTCTCTCCACAGTTATGCACAGAAATCCATTTGGAATGGACATTTGCTGTCGGAAGGGGTCACGCAGTCCACTCCAGCAACTCTACAATCCAACACAGGTGAGTAATAGAATGCTCCTTTAATGTTTTTTGTCTCTTATGTCTTGCATTATGACATTTAGTAACCCATATTCTGTACAATATAGTCCATGTACTATGATTTACAACATTGCCTTGAATTACAATTGTCTTGTGAAGAGGTGATAAGGCTGGTGGATGAAATATCCAAATATATGGTTGGTCAGGGTTCTCTGATATGTGAAAGATCACTATTGATGGTCAGTGGGAAAAGTAATTTGACCACACAGAAAGCTAATATAAATATATATAATCTAAAATGGTCCAATACTTATAAAGCAGAAAGGCTTAGGACTAACGCACATTGTAGGGATCAATAATACTGCACCCATAGAAACATTGGACTGCTGTGGTACATGTTTTTGTCCTATATCAAGACGTATTACCACATACTGTATTATGGAGTCATTGATTCCTAGATGTATATAAAAGCCTTTCTTGTAGTGGAGGATGCAGTGCCATACGGCAGCACCATATGGAGACATAGAGTGCCTTTAGCTCAGTGATAAAGGATTGTAGGGACTGACATAAGGCTCTGTGCACATGTTTTTTATGTGCATAAGACCTTGGTGGTTTCCAAGAGTACGGTAATTCAAATTAGAAGGCATTTAACATAAAATAAACAGAATTGCATATTCCCTGATACGCCTACATTCACATACTGTACATTCACAGCTGAACTTGGATGCTTTTTCATTTTAAAATGAAGTGCACATCAGAAGAACCCTTTGGACCCCATTGTAAGACAGTGCAGCCTGTCAGAAGCTGGTGATGTCCATTGTGC